>NW_024881523.1:265000-1756312 GCF_019059575.1 Amphibalanus amphitrite | reverse complement strand
ACACTAGAATGGTTCAACAATGGCAATCAAAATAGCACTGGCCTTTGTAATAAGTCGCCACGCAAGCCTATCATCAATTACATTGTCTTACACCTTGGCACCTAATTACATATTCATGTTCGTGTCCGTTATGAACCCTTGAGACAAGCAGCCAATTATTCTGTCTATAACGAAATCACCGACCCCGCCGCACCAGTCACCACTACACTAACCTCTGACCCGCCTGTCGTCCCTCCGACGGTGTGTCGCCGGCCGACGATCCTCCCGGCCACCAGCGTCGGTCTCGACAACTGCCGTCGGCAGAGCGGCGCGCCCGCGTCTCAACCGACGGCCTCCAACGGCCGGCGAATCAGCTCCGAGTCGGCCGGTTCAATGGGTCGCGGGCCTCTGCAGTGCGCCCGCAGCGACCGCCGCCGCCGCCGCAGGGGCTGAGTGCGGGAGGGATGACCCAGCCCCCCCCCCCCCCCGGCACCGCAGAAGTTTTGGACGGAATGGTGCTTGCAGTGTAAGCTCACTGGGAGGTCAATGCTCGGACCGGAGTGATATATTCTCACTCGCCCTATTCGACTAGAATAACCAACGCAAATGGTTGGAGGGGGTGGGTGTGGAGGAAACGTGCTCAGCAGCGACCGCTGCTGGTCCGGGCCGCATTGAGTGGACCTCAGCCGTCCCGCTAACGGCCGGCCCGCTGGTGACGTCACGAACCCTCAGGCGAGGTCAGGTCGGGTCACCGCTCGACAGTGCCGGCCGGCGTGGTTCTAGAGGCCAACCGCGGATACGTGTTTGAGCAAGGATGCGGCGTTACCATTAACTGCCATTTAAAATCAGGGGTGCGGAGCCGGAGCCGGGACTGGAGCCGCAGCCACCGGAGCCGGCACATTTTGCCCGGAGCCGATAGCCAGAGCCGGAGCCGTGAAGCAATATAGCCCGGAGTCGGAGCCGGAGCCGTCAAAGAAGGGGGCAACTCTTCACTCTGGCCTTTTTTTAAGAGGAAGAAATGAATTGACCTAGTTCGGTTTGACAGTACATACAAGGCAGTAAAACATATGGTACTTCATGGGCCATCACGCGAATTAAAAAAGCTGAATGCGTATCCCCAGTGTCGCACAGTACGCAATCAACCTCCTGTCTGCTCCCCCCCCCCACGTCTACCGCAGCCCCAAAACCTGAGGGTCGGACATCACGTTTAATTGATTGATTGTAGGGGATTATTTTAATTGATCGTTTAGGGGATGTATAACTGAGTATTGGAGCCGGAGCCGGAGTCAGAGGACGCCAGAGCCGAACCATTTTACTCGGAGCCGGAGCTGGAGCCGGAGCTGGAGCCGGAGCTGGAGCCGTCTGAAATTTCCACGGATCCGCATCCCTGGTTTAACCCTCGCCCGCACATGGGGGGGGGGTGGTTGCCACCCCCCCCCCCCCCAGGCAGTCTTTCTGCTCTGCACTCAACATTTTTAGAGCTAGAAGGCTGATTTTTCGTATAGCTGCTCGTCTATCCTTTCTTGATGTCCACTAAAAAATTTCAAGTTTCTGTGATTTTTGGTTTCGGAGATATGACCTTGTTTTTCAGGTCATGTCATGACCCAAATGGCCAATTCTCAACATCTTGCGTTTGCCATGGGCCTTGTGAGCTTTTGACACCCTGATTTCGGCCTTTTTTGCCAGTCTTACCTCCCACCTATCATGGAACATGTTGTTCGACGATGTACAGGGGTCAAGGTCAGGGTCAAGGTCAACCTAGGTCATCTAAGATAATTGCGTTTTAGGCAAGTTGAATTTACTTTTTGTGAAGTTTTTTGACTGCATTTTTGGTAAAAGCTTCTCAGATCATGATTTCATGTGATATGGACCCAAAAACAATCGGTGCACACATCAGTATACACACAGACACACACAGACATACAAACACATATAATTGACCTTGACCTAACTTGACCTGAAATGACCTCAGCAGCAAAATTCTGGTCGGATAGTGTGACAAAGAGGTTCTAGCTGGCTTGGCACCAGAAAACAGCATCGTCATCGGTATTTGATAAGCAGCGCACTTGATATCCAACGGTGACCCAAAACAGCAACATTTTTTAGTTTGACCTGACCTGGAAGGTCAATGTGTAGGTACTGTGTTTGTTACCGTCGGTATTCTGCGGCTCTAGTGGTCAGCCAATGAGAGCGCGGCCACGTAGCCTGAGGGCCGGCCGGCGCTCGGCCGATCAGCCGGCGCCGTCAGACGGGTCAAACTGATCGGAGCGCCAGCGAAAGGCGTTGTGCTTGTTTGTGCTGTGCGTCTGCTGAACGGTGAGTTTATCATTTTGACTGATTTGCGGATATTTGTTATGTTCACTTCTGTAATGAGTTTGTGTGCTTTAGTCAATTTGGTTCGCGCTCCTATTACGGGATTTTTGTTAATGGCATTGTAATACGTTTCAGGACGCGGAGAGCGTTAGACATGTTGATGTCGGTACTCGATGCTCATGGCATTCTGGCGTGAGCGTTTGCGTTATAATATACTGGAAGCCGGAATCAAGAGAGAGACGATTTTGCACTCCCAACCGCTACGGCTTACATTTGGTGGCAGCCTGGTCTTTTCGGACCCACGTGGCCGATCGGGAGTGCTGTGACACCATTCCTCAAGAGTGATGGGAGTCTCCAGTCTTTTCCCATCTTTGGGAGGCCGGAGTTGCTCTGCAACTGCAGACTGGATGGCTCAGAATCGCGTGTGAGCTTCAGTTGACTCGCCAACCGGCTCGATTCCCGGTTCGGCGGCCGGCTCAGCGCTGGCGGACACCGGGCTCCGCTGAGTCGCGGCGGCCGTGGCCTGGGGCGGTTGGTCAGCTGACCTGCCTCGCCCGCCGGCCGGGCGGCTGTCTGGCTCGTGATCAGCTGACTGCGGCCTGACCAAGGTCAGCGACCGGCCCCTGACGTGGCTCGCCGGGAGGACGGTTGCACCGGCGGACACGGGTCACCGCTGGAGCGTCAGCTGACTGCACCGTGAGCTACTGCGTGCGCTGTGGACTGCTCGCGCGCGTGAGCTACTGGTGCGCCGGACTGAGGATTTTCGAGGTGAGGAAGTGGGGCTAATGACTTTGTGAAGGGCCTTACTGTGTTCCTGATAGGTGCAGCGGGGGAGGGAGACCAATTGAGGGTGAGAAGGTGACAGTGTATTGTGCATTGTGTTTTGTTATTTGCTTTTTGTCATTAGTTGCCGTGCTCCTTGAGTTGATATAATTAGCTTGTGTTAGATAGTTAGATCATTTGGCGGCCTTGCAGACGTTCGTACTGGGAACTTTCCACTTTTCTCTCGATCAGCTCCCAGGCTCGGGTTACTGCTGCTTTGCACTTTGATTAATTTTTCTCTTATAAATTCATTCCCTATATATATTCCAAATTACCTTTATCCTGGTATCATGGCTCAACAATCTGGTATTACACTTGGGTTACCTACCTTTGCTGGGAACACGGGGTCCGTCTCTAGATTTATTTCTGATTTCCGGACATTTGCAGCTTTTCAGGGTTGGGATGACACGAAACAAGTTAGTTTACTTCCCTTGTGTTTATCGGGGATCGCCCGTGATGCATACGATTGCTTACCAGAGCCGTCTAAAAAGTCGATTTCGTTGGCATTTGCTGGTCTCAAGCAGGCTTTTCCTTCACACGGTGCTGTAGAGGCCCAAGTGCAGCTCCGAGGTTTGCGATTCGAGCCGAACTCTGATCTGGATGCGTTCGCGATTCGGTTAAGGGGACTAGTGTCTGCCGCGTTCCCCGACAGTGAGTCGGACGCTCTGCTTTTCAATTACTTCATGCAGGCACTACCGATGCAGTTCCAGTCGCGGTTGGTTTCTGATGGGGTCACTTCTTTTGATGCTGCGCTAGTGACCGTCCGCAACATGTGCTGTGCAGCTCGATTGCACATCAGTCAGCCTGCCCCTGTCCGTCAGGTCAGTTCAGAGACTGATCAGCTCCGCCAGAGGGTACAGGAACTGGAGGCCAAGCTGGCTCGGTTCCAGGGGAAAGGGGGTTTCGGGAGCGGACGTAGGACGTGTTACTGTTGCGGTGGGGAGGGACACGTCCGTCGGGATTGCCGCAGTCGCAATTCCGTCTGCTACCGATGTGGCGTCAAGGGACACTTGGCCAAGGTTTGTCCTTCTGAGAGCACGGAAAACCCGAGCGGGGCCGTCGGTTCCGTCCCACCCGGGCGGCCCCAGCCCGGTTTCCGAGGGGCGATGAGCGCAACGCACCAGAGCGGCGCTCAGTGGTCGCACCAGCCGCGCGTGCAACCGCCGGTGGTCACGTTTCCACATCCACAGGGAATGGCTGTTCCCCAGATGCACCTGCCGTCGCCGGGGCATCAGACTCGAGCGGCACCAGAGTCGGGTCCGCCGAGGACTTCGAGCGCGTGATTCCCTTGAGACCGGATATGACCTTTGATGGAGTAGTCGGAGGAGTTCAATGTTGTCTTTTGCTCGATACAGGGAGTAGTATCAATTTGATGAACAAGTCTGTTTTCGACGTTCTAATTAATCGGCCGCCTCTTCAGAAGACGTCGGTTGTGGCCAAGACCGCAGCTCAGGACCCTCTGCCATTGCTCGGTAGGGCAAACGTGTCACTTAAATTGGCGGGTCAGACGACAGTGATGCCGTTCTTTGTGTCTGAGTCTATCGATGTCCCAGTCCTGCTCGGCCTTGAATTTCTAGCATCCTGTCCGTGTGTTGTTGATTTGGCTGGGGGACAACTGGTTTTGACGCCGTCACGAGTAGTCCGGTCTGTTTCTGCTTCGCTTGTCTCTGTTGGACGAGTGATCGTGCAGAAAGACATCTCTGTCCCTCCTGGTCATGAGCTTGTGATACCGGCCTTCATCCCGAATTCAGACTTTCGAGGGCCAGCCTTGTTTGAGCCGAACGCTGATATGGAGGGAGTGGAGCTGGTGCCCTCCTTTGTTTCAGTTTCAGGCCAGTTTGTGCCCTGCATTGTGAGAAATATTTCCAGCGAACCGGTGACAATTCGGAAACGATCTGAGCTCGGACAGCTTGAGGTAGGCGTTGCCGAGTGTCCGCTGGCTGAGACGGAAAGCAGCAAAACGACTTGGCGAGAGCAGCTCGATCTTTCTCAGAGCGATCTCAGTGACCCGGAGCGATCAGCTGTCATTTCTCTGCTCGCCAAATACGAGGACGTGATTGATGGTCGATTGGGTTTCACGCCTCTGGTTCAGCATCATATTGATACCGGTGATGCTCCACCTACCAGGTCCGCGGCTCGCCGGATCCCTCCGTTTCTTCAAGGGAAAGTCAAGGCAGAGCTGGACCGCATGGTGGATGCTGGCATTCTTGAGGAGAATTTCGGTAGCAGTTGGGGATCCCCCATCTGCGTTGTGTCCAAGAAGGATGGAAACATTCGAATATGTGCCGATTTAAGGAAAGTCAATGCCGTGACTCGAATTCCCGCTTATGGTATTCCGAGAGTTGACACTCTTCTTGATTCTCTCGGTGGCAATTCTGTTTTCTGTGTCCTCGATCTCAAACAATGCTACTATCAGATCGGAGTCGCCCCCGAGGACGCTGACAAAACCACTGTTGTGACTCCGTTTGGATCCTACAGGCACAGGCGCTTGCCTCTAGGCATCAATGGTGCGCCGATGACGTGCGCCAGGCTCCTCGATTTGGTTCTGCGTGATGTTCCTCCAGAGACCGCCCTGGCGTACTTTGACGATATTTTGATTGGTGGCAAAAGCTTTGATGACGTCATTGGAAAGCTCGAGCTCGTTTTGCAGCGACTTCGCAGTGCAGGTCTGACCATCAACCTGCAGAAGTGTTCACTATTCCAGAAGACGGTGAAATTTCTGGGTCACGTGATCTCAGCTGAAGGAATAGCTGTCGATCCAGAGAAGGTTGAGAAAGTTCGAAGCTGGCCCATTCCTCGTTCTGTGGCACAGCTGTCTTCATTCCTCGGCATGGCCAGTTATATGAGGAAGCACATTCGAGACTTCGTTATGATCGCCGCTCCGCTGCAGCGTCTGCTGCACAAGGACAAGGCTTTTGTCTGGACTGAGGAGGCACAGGCGTCCTTCGACAAACTACGTGCCGCGCTATGTGAAGCGCCACTCCTGACTGTTCCCGATTTCAGTTCTGATGCTGGCACTTTCATCTTGGAGACCGACGCGTCTCAAGACGCTGCAGGTGCCGTTCTGAAGCAGCGTGTCGGTGACGACGAAAAGGTCATAGCTTATGGTAGCCACAGATTCTCTAAGAGCCAGTCGAATTACAGCGTCACAAAACGTGAGATGTTTGCTGTTGTTTTCTTTGTTGACAAGTTTTCCCCATACTTACTTGGTCGCAGGTTCATCATTCGAACCGATCACGCCAGCCTACGTTGGTTGTTAAACTTCAAAAATCCGACGGGTGTCTTGGCTCGTTGGTATGAAATTCTCGCTCAGTTTCAATTCACAATCGAGCATCGTCCTGGCGCTGAGCATGTCGTGCCTGACGCGCTCAGTCGCCGACCCCTGGATGTCACTGACAAGTCCTGTCAGACGGACGAGGCTTCTCCCGATGTGTTTCGTGTGTCCTGTTCTGACTGGTCAGTCAGCTATCTCAGAGATGAGCAGGACCAAGATGCAGATCTGTCTGTGATCAGCAGGCATCTGTCGGCCGGTCGAAAGCCGAAAAAGAAGGAACTTTCGGCAACAGCAGCTCGGTTTCTCTCGCAATGGTACCGCCTGCGACTACTGAATGGTGTACTGTACCGAGTGTACAAGCGAAGGCCGTTTGACACCGACCAGTTACAGATTGTTCTACCGCGCTCTCTGATTTGCAGTGTGTTGGCTTCTCTTCACACCGGACCGACTGGTGGCCATTTCGCCTCTGACAAACTGTACCAACAGGTCAAGCTCAGGTTCTGGTGGCCTCGGATGCTGTCAGAGATAGAGTCGTTCTGTAAGAAGTGTCCTCAATGCGGTTCGCGGAACATTCCAGTTCCGGCGCCCAGAGCTTCGCTGGGAGAGCTTGCAGCCTCTGAGCCGCTCGACATAGTCGGTTTAGACATTCTGTCGTCTTTACCAGAGACCCCCAAGTGGGCATCGCCACCTTCTTGTTGTGGTTGACCACTTCTCACGGTGGGTAGAGGCCTATCCACTGAGGACGCAGGAGGCTGCTGAGGTTGCTTCTGTTTTTGTTCGTGAATTTGTGTCACGTTTTGGGTGTCCGAGAAGAATCCACTCCGATCGTGGCGCGAATTTCACTGGTGAGATCATGAGAAAGACATGTGAGCTGTTGGGTATCAATCGGTCGACCACGACAGCTTTTCATCCGATGTCCAATTCCATTGTCGAGCGCACTAATCGTACTTTGATAAACATGTTCGCGAAGTTTCTCGAAGAGCACGAGCATTCAGAGTGGGACAAGAATCTTCCACTGCTGCTACTGGGCCTGCGAGCTCAGGTCCACCGCTCACTAGGTGTATCACCGTACTGTGTTCTGTTTGGGAGGGAGCCACGTCTTCCTGCTCAGATGGAGCTCGACGCTCCTCTGCGTGGTCGCACTCGGGGCATCTCAGAGTATCTCGATGAGCTGAGGTCCAGTTTGAAGTGTTTGCATCGCGTAGCTTTAGAAAACTCTAGGTTAAGTCACCAGAAAAACAAAGCATTGTACGAGAAAAAAATCAACGATTTTAATTTTTCCCCTGGCGATGCAGTGTATCTTCATAAAGGTGTGGTTCCTAAGGGAGCTTACTATAAGTTTCTCAGGCCTTGGAAGCATGCAGTTGTAGTGGATAAGGTGGGAGAACTGAACTACCGTGTTAGATTAGAGGGTGCCAAGTCTACTCTCCTCGTGCACCACAATAGACTAAAGCCCCGGATTAGCCAGGGCTCTGCGGCTGATCTCTCATCTGGGACTCAGGCGAGTGTGTCTCCCCGAGGGATGGAATGTGGGAGTTGTAACTCAAAGGGGGTGGCGGGTGGACCTCAGTGGAATGGCCGTTTTGATGAGCCAGCTGATCCTACCAGTGTAATCCCCGAGTCTCGAGCTCCAGTCATTTCATTACTCAATCCGTTCGCGTTGAGTTTCACGCCCGTTGTGCCGTTCAGTTCACCGAGTGAGTCCCCTGGTCAGAGAGTGCAACAGGAGCCTGGTCTGGGGACTGATGACGGCGAGAGTTCCGTCGCTCAGGAGAGCGATGGGCAGGCCGTGCCGTTCCGAGACGATCGGACAGGCGAACCAAAGGTGTTCCGCCTGACCGGTTAGGGTACGACGATAGGTGATATTTACTGTGTTAGATTTCATGCCGATCTGTAGAGTGTGATGTTTTGTAATATGTAAATCGTTGTGCACGGACACGGTCAGATAAAGTTCTTGACCCGGGCTGGTGAAGGCTGAAATGGATTGTGACAGACGACTGAGGTGTCTAGCGCGCAGACTCCGATGTTGCCATGTTTCCACCACATGGAAACGCGTCTCTTTCTACGTCGACCACCTGGATGTGTGAATTGTGACCTGTTTGTAATGCTCAACTTGATTGATGTTATGCTTAGTTTTTGCCCGTTTTGTTCTGTGCTTTTGTTCTGTTGTTTTTTTTCAGTTAAGGGGGAAGAGTGTAGGTACTGTGTTTGTTACCGTCGGTATTCTGCGGCTCTAGTGGTCAGCCAATGAGAGCGCGGCCACGTAGCCTGAGGGCCGGCCGGCGCTCGGCCGATCAGCCGGCGCCGTCAGACGGGTCAAACTGATCGGAGCGCCAGCGAAAGGCGTTGTGCTTGTTTGTGCTGTGCGTCTGCTGAACGGTGAGTTTATCATTTTGACTGATTTGCGGATATTTGTTATGTTCACTTCTGTAATGAGTTTGTGTGCTTTAGTCAATTTGGTTCGCGCTCCTATTACGGGATTTTTGTTAATGGCATTGTAATACGTTTCAGGACGCGGAGAGCGTTAGACATGTTGATGTCGGTACTCGATGCTCATGGCATTCTGGCGTGAGCGTTTGCGTTATAATATACTGGAAGCCGGAATCAAGAGAGAGACGATTTTGCACTCCCAACCGCTTCGGCTTACAAATGACTGACCTGAGAAGGTAAAACTGGGTATCATTGGATTCGTCTCTTCCCAAAGAATCTGTTTGGTCCTTACTGCTAAGCTCTATCTCCAACAGGAACGAAATGGCGCGGGGGGGGGGGTGGCAACCACCCCCCCCCCCATGTGCGTTCTAGGATGGGAAAATGGCATGTGCGGGCGAGGGTTAAATATTTTCGGTGAGCATGAGTAGTGTCGTGGTTGAAATATGCCCGTCAAAAATAAAACGAAACGAAGGCACTCGGGGATTCAGGTTGCAGCTTTCAGTCGTCAACTCCTAAAAAATAAATCAATCATGAAACGCAGACAAAATGCAGATCATGAATTATCTCAAGCGCAACACGTAAGGTTCTTGGAAAGCTTGGACAAATAAAAAACGATTTGAAGCTATATGCTTGAGCTTTTACTCATTACATATTTTAATAAAGATCACGCCATTTCTTTTCGACAACATGGATAAATATGACACGCCAAACACAACTGTCGACAGTGGTTTTAGCGAGCACACAGCCGGGACAGCACATCCAAATCCGCCGCTCGGGGACGGTTGGTATTCAGAAGGTTGCTCGCAAGAAATCGACTGGGGAGCAGCCAAGGCCGCACCCCGTGGCCCGTGCTGCTGTCGACGCTGGGGGATCTGCCCGCAGCCCGGATAATGTATGGTATTTCACACGAACAAAAAACAGTGATAAGGAAGTGTATCCCTAGACAACCGTAGGTACGTACATAATCTACGTGATATTCTTTTAAGTGAAAATTTTAAGTAAAACTAAATACCTAAACATAGGTACGTGAATTTGTAGGTACCTATGTTTCATATAAGCAAAATTGACTTTCCTATTCGTGGGTACTGGATATGTACGTTTTGCAAACACACCCAGAGCAACGTTTAATGGATTGCTTTGAATAGCGAATCGTTGCACGTTGCAAGCATTGCACCTGAGGCCTCTTTGGCACTTCACAGAATGCCTGCCTGGTTCATTTAGATAACACATCCCGGAGCGAGAATCACGATTCACGATGCTTGTCGCACCATTTACGACATTTGGCCCTCGATGAACTATGCTGACTAGTGACTGCGTCTATAGACGGTGAAGCCGTGAACTAAACGTGAAACTTTATCACCTCGACTTATAAGATCTGATAGTTTCACGTGCGCACGTTTTACGAGCGCACGTTTAGGACCTACCGATATGGAGCCGCTTCAACCTCTCAAAAACGGCTGAGCAAATTGCATCCAAATTTGTTGCACCGTTTATGACCGGTGGGTGCTGGAAAAACTGACTTACCCTTTTATAGACTACGGGTCGTCAGGGTGCTTTTAGCTTCTGTCGCTCTGAACGCTGTAGTCATCACATGTCACATCACAGCTGTGTTTCGGACGCTGTCATGCACCCGTTTGGACTAGAGCTGTAGAGCCGTGCTTGCTGCCACTTGCTCGCCCTGCTATCGCAGTCACAATGGTATGAGTCCTACATCGGAACAAAATCGATCGTATTTGGGCGCCACTGTGAATTCTGTAGTGCGGACGCCTGTCTGTCTCTGTCTATTGGCAGCTGACGCCTGAGCTGACCCCCAGACTCCTCTCCTGAGTGCTGGCTCAGCCCGACTGTCTGTCTTCAGCTGGCGCCTGGCTCCCCCGGCGATCGAGCAGATATCTGAGGGGACTCCAACCGGAAGATGAGATGAAAACCGCCGCCGAGACCGTCGGAGCGACGCCGGGTTCCGGATAGGAAGGGGATGGGGAGGGGGAGGGGAGCTGGATCTCCGGCGCCCGCTCTGTTATAGATCTGGCCATTTCTGAGCTCCACGTCGCCTCGCTCACCCTTCAGCCAAAAAAATCGTTATCTACTTATAGCCTCGTAAGACCAGCTTCTGGAAGCTTACTCGCGGCTCGTAGGGTCCAGGGGGCGAGACGCCGTCTTGTCCCCCTCTCCTTTTCTGTCGATATCTCCTAAAGTATTGCAGATATCGTCACCAAACATTCAGGACCCTTCCGGTCAGCCGGACTCCGCCACGGTCTCAGGACGGGAAGGGGGGGGGGGGGGCAGGGCCCACTCAAAACATTCACGCCCTTATGCATTAGGCTGCATTGATTACAGATGTGATTTTGAAGGTTCGGATCCCCGCATAACCCCCTTCCGTGGTGGAGTCCCTTCCCTGCGTCCGGGAATCAATTTTGCACATTGTGGCCTGGCCTCAGCTTTTTGCTCAAATGCCTACTGCAATCTACTTTGCAGCTTGCAACAAGTTATAGCTAGGAGCCAGTACACATTATCTAGCAAACGAAATAGAAGCCATCCTGTTAGTTGTTACAGTTACGATTACAAACAGGTGCATTTCACTCATCACTTTCGGCATCACTCAGCTTTTTTTTCAGCAGCGTGTGTCAAGCTCCTCGATTCATAATTAGTGGCAGCATTTTAGAATTCGGGTATATTCTTTACATGTATGACGCGTGTGTTACAAAATTTATTCACCATGGTTCTGTTTAAATTTTAAGGAATGCTGAGAACAAATGTGAAACAAATAATGTATATTTTGCTCAATTCATGCAAAATTCACATCTGGAAAAGCTCGTAAATGAATCTAAAGGCATTTTATTCTTATTGTTGTACATTATTCAGAAGCATAACCCAAAAATGAGCAACATTAAATGTCTTTGATTTCTAGTTGCTATAGAAACGATAAAGACATAAACAGTATTGGCCTGCTTACAAACAGAATCTAGTAACAAATGAAAGATATTCATATATGATATCAGTTTGAATGCACGTGGCGGCAGAGGTGGCGCACATATTTTTATTTTATTTGTTTTTCAGTGGTAGCAGCCAGGCCCATGTCGTCCCCTATCTCCCTGTGTGTCCAGGTGCACAGATGACGTCACACGAAGGGGCGGAGTCGGGGGTGGAGCCTGGCGCAACGGCCGCCATATTTGAATTTGTTTTATTAGAATGTAATCTACATTTTGGGTTTCAGTCAATTGTTATCGATAGTTTTATGAACGGTTAGCTGTAATATAAGTGATTTATCAAGAAAAAACACATATTCTGCTTGCAATTTCGATTTAAGTACGACCCGCGCCTAGATTCGAACGCACGATCTTTGGATTACGGCGCAAGCATCCTAACCACTACACTACCGCGGCGGCGCGGCGGCCGGCGGAAGGGAGGCTGCCGAGGCATGGGGGCTTTTTTACGCATTTTCGGAAAAACTAATGGGTTTAGTGAAAAACGCTTCCTAGATAATTCGAAGAAAAATGTCTCGGCTTTCCGATGATGCACTTAGTTTTGTGCTAGCTTTAGCAGAGTTTGCTCTACAGAGCTTTAAAAATCGCCCATTTGCATAGGACTTAAACGGGACTTTAAGACTTGCCCCCAGATGACGTCACGAGCTGACGTCACGATCAGGTAGAATCGCCGGACGACCCTACCTGGTATATAGGGCCTTGGTAGCAGCACTGTTGTTCTATATCAATATACCCTGGCAGCACTGGTGGTCTTGAACTTGAAAACACCACTGAGTTGGGATGTTTAAATATTTGAATAATCTTATTCTGTTTTTTCAGGTTTCAGTTTTTGACCCTCTCTTTTTATCAAGGCCCTATCAGTTGGGGAAACTACGAGGCAAATGTCAAAAAATGGATTGGTCAATAAATGGACTTTTGATGACCATATATGGGCATAAATGCGGCCCCCGCTACTAAGGGTGAAAAACGGTATAACAAGCCGGTATTTGCGGTATCGCGTCCACTTATTGGAGAGAAAAGGCTTCCATTTTTCACTAGGAATTAGTGTGATTTGATTAAATTCGGCGAATCGACTCGAAAATGGCGATAGGAAAACGGCTTTTCTGCAGGTTCTGGGCGTCACAATCAGCTAGCCATTCAATAAATGGATTGGTTTTATGAAAGAAAATTGTTAAAAGATTTAATTTAATTACAATAAACAAAAATATTTAATTCTGAAATAATAACTTAACTACAATTATAAAAACCATAAACAAAATAATAAAAATAATGACATTTTTAAACCACGGTACTGCTTACATTTTTTGGCTTGGCGCGTCTGTTTCAATCCGCCATATTTGCCAATCACGGTTTGACCTTGCGTTGTAACTCTGCGATTTAGAGCCGCCAGTTAATAATGTTCCGGGTGAGTGTAGGCCTTGTGTGGTTAAAAAACATTCTTATGCCTTATTTTTTCATTTGAATGCTAGAATTCGTTGAAAAGATGAAGTTGTCTGATTTTATGACCATATATGGTCATCGCCCCGCCCACTCCAGCCGCTGATTGGCTAATCCAATTTTTGTTTGGCTCCTCGTAGTTTCCCCAACTGCTATGCTTTTGTAAGGCCTTGTGCAGATTTCCAGAGGTAGGTATCAAAATCAAAATCTTCGTCTTGACAAATTCAAGGCAAATTATTGTATTGCTGCTTACAACCAGGATATGTGAATCAGTCGGGCGCACTATGGTATCGGCAGTCCATTTATAGAAACGTTTCTATTTTTGGAAGAAAGTTCCAAAAATGGAAACGCTAAAAACCAACTGTTCCAATAATGGAAACGCTCCGTTTCTATTTTCGGAAACGCAAGGAGCACATAAACCTGTTCGGTAGTTTCCGCAACAAATCATAGATTTCCGCATCAAACAAAGGCCACCAATCAAAAGACCGCATTTCGCTTCATAATTCCAACGTTGAACAGAAAAATCGGCTGTTGAACAGGCTTGCACGGTCCACTTCCTTTTGTAAACAATAGATTTTTTCATGATAGGTGAACTTTTATGTGTCATTAATGAAATATACCTCATCAGTAGGCGGAACTATGGTCAAGCGTACCCATTTTCGGGAACGCATTTTCGTTCCCATGTTTGGGAACGATAAATCCAAATATGGGAACGCCATGTAGGAATTATTTAAAACAAGAAAAAGAACCGTTAAATGACGTCCAAAAAATATAAAACGGTCGTGAACCGCCTGATATTTGTCTCAATATTGTTGGGAAAGAGTTTGATATTGTAAGGCCCATCGTAGTTTTAAATCGTTCCCCTATTTCTAAAGCAGTCCATCATCCGGGCCGCGAACCCAAATTTGGGAACGCTCTCGTACACTGGCGCTGCAAGCGTTCCTTATTATGGGAACGGCGTACCCAAAATTGGGAACGATTTCACCGACGCCTTTCAGGGGCTCTTTTCATTAACAAGCATCATGTCCAACGCCGCAAATTATTGTTAAGCAACAATCATCAGATGACCTTTCCGGCAAGACCGTCGCATGTTTCGCCCGGTCTTCTGCGCTTTTATTCCCGTCGATCTCGCAGCGGGCACGCCCCCCTCTGCAGGATTACGTAATTCACAACGCTCAGCGATGTTCAACAAGGTCTTCCATACCTATATCCACCGTCCGCGCCGAGGGTGGAGACATGTCAAGCACCTGTCTGTTTATCACCGATAGTTGACGAGCACAAGGAAGTATCCAAAAATGGGAACGCTGAATATGTTACACCCTCAAAACACCTAGTCCCATGGAAAATCTAGTTTTTTCCTTTCTTAATGAGTGTAAGTGGCAAAAGGCCTGGTAGGATGGGCACGAGGAATGATCGAAATCAGCATAAAAATTATAAATAAGCCACACAGAGCGACCTATATAAGAGAAATTCCCCCAAAACGATCATGCTTAGAAACACGGAAGACAAAAACCACGCTCATGACGCTCCTTATAAAACAATGCTAAACAGCTAGCATCCAAATAAAATATGTCTTTCCGGGCTGATAAAATACAGCTGAATAATTTTAAACCACTGAAACTGAGTTTACAACAGTAGTTCGGTAAAATCACTGACGTTCCACGCGGTCGTGCGCCCCGAGACCAAAAGTCAACAATATTACCTCAGGACTGTCCGCGTGTTCGCTTGCATATGTCAGCATCTGGTGTCGCTAGTATGAAACTTCATAACCAGGCGAAAATTATTATACTTGACCTCAAAATGTAAAAAACGCTTCATTTTCCTTTAAATTACATGTTAAATGTAGTATAACCCATGTTTTCACCATTCCGTCATTTCAAAAAAATCATTAAAAATATCATTCGACGGTCAATTTCCTTGTTCAACGGTCAGATTAAAGATAATTTTATAGAGATTTAGTAGATACTTAAATTAGCGTGCACTTTTTTGAGACGTGATGCACTAATGAGTTTTAGTGGGAGAACGGCCGAAAAATTACCTTCCGTTCTCATAAATGGGAACGCCCGTTCCCATATTTGGGAACTCCGTTCCCAAAAATGGGAACGTTCCTATATTTGGGTACTCATGACCATAGTTCCACCTACTGTCATGTTTTTGTGGAAAAATTTGATTTTCACTAGAATGGCAATTTTTTAATTGACAGACTTGCTGTCTGGTATTCATTAATATTTTACATTGCTGTAAAGCAAGCCCTGAATGGCGTGTTGGTGACCACGTGCGGAGATCGTCTTTCCGGCTTTGGAAGGCGGTAAGTTGGAAAATATTTCGTACAGATGCTTCTAAGTGGGCAAACTGAACTTCTGTTGTATTGACGCTCAATGCACTCAGATCAACCAGCAGCACAGAGCAACCAGCAGCACACCCGCGCACGACGCTCTCGCCGAGCCCACTGACCCAAGCTGACCGCCCCTCCCGAGCCGCCAATCGCCCCGGGCCGCAGTCACCGCACCAGCGCACGATCCTGACACGGGCGCGCCCAGGCCCGGCTGTTTTGGGGTGCATCGCCAACTATTTCACACCCCTCCCTGACCATCAGGGTCACAACACCACCGCTTGGGCGGGCGGCGGACACGCTGACTCCGCCTTAAAACAGGGACTGCCAATTCAGTCAGCCCAACTGATGACTGCGGTACTGACACACCCGAAGTTTCCGCCCGCGACACCGGCGGCTCCAACTGACCCACACCCACCGGCGTCATGGGCGCGGGTACATCAACATACAGTGGCAAGTCGGCGTCCTCGTCATGGCTCTCACTGCACCGTAGCGCCTGATCCACACAACGTCGCAGATCTTTTACATGTCGCGGAATACCATCTACCGTCACTACCTGTTGGGATACAATACCAGTGACAGTCCCCCGCCTCGACGGCTCTGTGCACCGCGTGCCGCCCCGTCTCACCCATACAATGTCCCCCACATTCAGCCCGACAGCCCCTCCAGGTGGGGGAGCTTCCGCTGCATTCGGCTCGGAATCGCATTCCGGCGCAGCTAACTCGCCACTCCCCGGCTGCACACAGTCTCGCACCACATAACGATACACACGGCCAGCGGGGCTATCGTCAGCATCTCCACCGTCACGCGGAGCCACATTATACAAATGTACTGCTTCGGCGACTGAGCACTGCTTTCTCGCGGCAATGACTTTAATTGTGCGGTGGTTGCGCTCAACGATACCGTTGCCGCTCGGTACATGGGCAGCTCTGAACCGCAGCGTCACATTCCACCGTGCAGCGAAAGACGCGAAATGACGGGCGCGGAACGCAGTATCATTATCGCACAAAATCTCCACAGGTGCACCCCGCTCATAAAACACCTCTTCCAGCTTCTGCACAACACTAGCTGAGTCCTCACGGCGGAGCAGTCGCCACAAACAGTACCGCGAAGGTCCACAGTCCACAATGGTCAGATAAGACTGACCACCAAAATGAGTCACATCAATGGCTAGTCGTCGCCAGGTTTCCGGCACCTCCAGCGTCCCATGTCGCCACTTCACTGGCGCCGGGTCGATTGCACGGCACACGTCACAGTTCTCCACAGCAGCCCGCGCCTGAGCTCGTGTGACCGCCGGCCCGATACACCGCCGCGCGAAATATAACGTTCGACGGACGCCGGGGTGACCGGCGCTGACGTGCACCTCGTCAACAGTGACAGCGCGCTCACCATGCTCTGCCACCATCCCCTCACCGACATCCACCGCCACCGCAGCACCGGCAGCCGGCACAGCCGCGGCCGCTGCACCCATACAGCCCGCTGTCTCAGCACCGGCAGCCGGCGCAGCCGCGGCCGCCGCCCCCACACAGTCCGCCGCCGCGGCACCGGCAGCCGGCACAGCCACGGCCGCCGCACCCACACAGTCCGCTGTCTCAGCACCGGCAGCCGGCCCAGCCGCGGCCGCCGCCCTCACACAGTCCGCCGCGACAGCCGGCCCAGCCACGGCCGCTGCACCCACACAGTCCGCCGGCCAGCCGGCCGCCGCCGGGCCGCCGCACATGCCGGAGTCCGCGCCCCCGGCCGACTCAGCCCCGCCGCTCAGCCACACCCTGGGCACACGCGTCAGAGCGTCCGCGTGATTTTCCGCTGAACGGACCAGCACCACGGACAGATTGAGGCCGAACTCGGCAGCCAACTGGCAGATTGTGTCCACACGGCGTCTGATAAGCATTTCACTGTGCGCCCTCGTACGGAGGCGAGCACGGCCAGTCAGTGCATTGCTCACCCATCTGTGCACAGAGGTCGAGTCCGTTCGCAGCTCGATCACGCGCATGTTCCATGCCACAGCCAGGTTCACACCTCGGATTGCAGCATCCAGTTCTGCCATGTTGATATGTGCGGACTCGTTTTTGCGCAGCCAGCATGCATCTTCGATGACGCTGCCGTCCGGCAGCTCCACGACGACGCCCGCGGCCAGCGAACTAGCGTCAGTCCACACCACGACCCGCTCACCCTCCACACACCACACTCCACGAGCAGGATCATCAGTGGCCAGCCGGGTCGAGATAGCGTCCATCAGCTCAGAGATAGTCGAGTCTTCGATGACGTCATCCCAGCCGATTGTCGCCTCGTTCACCCGGCGCTTCAACCACGCCACCGCGGGACGCAGCCACCCGCAGACCGGCAGATGGGCGACGAGACGCCCGCACCACGAGAACACAGCCCGCCGCGTCACACGGGCCGGCGGGTCACCAACCGCGTTATCCCGCGACCAGCGGAGCGTGTCACCACCGTCACCCCCCGGTCGCACCCGCAAACCCAGTAGACGGGCCCCGTCAGCTGCCCGCTCTGGCGGCTTACATTCTAGCCCGTACTCAGCAAAGTGCTCAATTACCCTGTCCGCACTAGCGACATCCTCATCAACAAGCAAATCATCAACGTAGGGAAGCACCGCTCGCTGAACATTCGGGTCCTGCTCTAACACAGTGCGAACCACAGCCTTCATCACTTGGGGACTGACGTTAAGTCCGAAACCTAAGCGCGTCAAGCAGTACCGCCGCCCCTTCACAACCACAGTTTGAAAGGGCCACAGCTGCTGATGGACATGGAGCTGTAGATACGCCTTCCGCAGATCGACCACCGCCACTTTCGTGCCATGACGCCGCCACTTTCGCAACACGTCCGCACACACATCACTGTCTGCGGTATGGGCGGTTACAAAGTCATTAAGTTCTCGAAAGTCCATGACAGGACGCACTTTTGATTTGTTTTTCTGCTGGACGGCTAAGAGCGGTACCAGCCCTCTCGGGGGTCCATGCTGCTGCTCGTCATGCGGCACCAGCCAGCCCCTCTCGATCCAATCGTCCAGCTCCGCGTCGTACTCGTCTCTCGCCGCCGGCGGCACCGCGTACTCAGCAACCGAATTACTGAGACAATCAGGAATCCGTCCACCGTCCCATTTCCACGCCACTGTCCAGCGCCGCGACTCCGAGTCAAACTGCACACTGAAGTCCGGTGCATCTACCACCAATGGTGCCCGAGCGCCAGCAGCACAAAACCGGGCCTCGCTCGGCGACAGCACGGTCACTCCTCCCAGCGCACCAATCCCAGACATGCCGAGCACCATGTCAGCACCGAGCGGCCGCTGGTCCACCACCAACGCCTCCAGCACGGCGCGCCGACCAGTCGGCGTCTCAACCTCCACACTGCCGACCCCGCGACAGAGAAGGGATCCACCGCTGATAGTAGTGACATCGACCCGCCGCGGACGCCACCGAGCACAAAACGGCGCACAGATGATGGTGTCCGTGCTGCCCGTGTCGATCAGTGCCCGGCAGATCCTGCCGTCCACCCTCAGCTGCATGACTGGTAGAGCGCCGCTCAGGGCTGCCTCGGAGAGGACACCGGCGCTGGCGCGTCCTCCCCTGCTTCGTTTCCCCTCAGACGGCGAGGACAGGTGGCAGCGAGGTGTCCCGGCTGCCCACAGGTCCAGCAGCACCGCGGCCCGATCAGTCTCCGATCCCGCGGCGGCTGCCGCCCTGGTGTTGGCTGATTTCGCTGCGCCGCGGCAGCGGATGCAGAGGCACGCTCGTCACTGAGAAGCGCTCGAGCCCTCGTTAGCACGCTGGCCAAATCCAGTCCTTCAGCCCGAGACCCTGCTCGGAGCGCCTGGCGCACGGCTTCCGGCAGGCCGGCCACGAAGGCGCAGCACAGTCCACGCTCCGGCATGCCTCCGAATAGCGCCGCCAGACGTCTGAGGTCCGCTAAAAATACATCTGCGGCCTCGCCCGGTCGCAGACGACGCACAGAGAATGCTTCATAGGCTGCGTGCTCGTCCATTGCGAATGCGGTGAACAAAGCGTCACGCACTGCGTCCAGGGAGCCGCGACTAGCATCCGGAAGCTGTGACCAGACAGCGAATGCACCACCAGTGAGCCGAAGCGGCAAGACGGACATCACAGGCACACCGCGCAGCTGGCACAGAAGCTCAGTCCGCTGAAGCCACTCCACAACGTCCGGCGTCCCGCTGAACTCGGGAATTAGGCGTGCATCGAATGGTGGTCCTGCAGTAACGGCTGATGCCACAGACGGCGGCGTCGGGGCCCCGGGCGACATCACAGGGGTCGCCCCCAAAGCAGGAACGCACGCCGTCCCACCAGAAGTCGCGATGGCAGCGACGGTGCTTCTCGAAGATGACATAGCTGTAGATGTTGCACCGCAGCTCATGTTGCCGAAATAGCTTGTTGTATTGACGCTCAATGCACTCAGATCAACCAGCAGCACAGAGCAACCAGCAGCACACCCGCGCACGACGCTCTCGCCGAGCCCACTGACCCAAGCTGACCGCCCCTCCCGAGCCGCCAATCGCCCCGGGCCGCAGTCACCGCACCAGCGCACGATCCTGACACGGGCGCGCCCAGGCCCGGCTGTTTTGGGGTGCATCGCCAACTATTTCACAACTTCTTAGCACCCATTTAACTTACGAATGTGTGAAAGTTGGTATAATGTATGTAAATAATTGCATTAAAGGTCTGATATGTTACTGCTTGTCTGAAGCGATCCAAGCTGTCGTCCAGTTTAAACGATTCAATTATATGAAAAAGCGATGACAAGGTGTTATAAACAATTTCTATGGATAGGGAAATGCTCAAACTGTACTAATTGCCCACTTTGCACCGTATTAGCATAGTGTAATAAATAACAAGTGAAGACACTTCACCAATGTATAATGCAAACTCATGTAACAACTTTTCTTCAGCTGGGAGTGGGCTATGCAGCTACTCACGCTGCAGTATGACGTAATAAAACGTCATAAAACGTCACTCCCTAAATCATTGAACGTTATCCTCAGCCTACATCATCGTCTTCCATGCCCCGTCATGATGGATTTTTTAATTGACTTAGATATGAAAACCCACGTTTTTTATTCCACTAAATGAAGGTAAATAATCCCAGTCTCTTACAGAATGCCTTGGTACACACAAAATCAGAGGACATCGATGTGCCACAGCCCGATGAAAGTCCTACTCGATCTAACTGCGCTCTAACATGCTGAACATCGTATCAGCATTCACTCTTATTATATATTATTCCGTAACGTTACTTTCGAGAACCCACTGTTTTTATTGCATATATGGTCGCTTACTGAATGCATTATGACAGAACCGGTATGAAAATATTCAAAAAACAGAGGACATCATAACACCACCGGCTCCTAAAAAGTGTAGGGTATTTTGACAACGTCTCTAAAACATAAACCATTTTGATCGGTCCTTTGATTGACATAGACTCGAGAACCCATGTTTTTTATTGCATTTAATGAAAGAAAATAATCGCATTTTCTTATAAAATGCGTGAAAATATTCAAAATCAGAGGACATCGAAGTGCCACAGCCCGATGAAAGTGCTCTTCGATCTAACTGCGCTCCAACATGCTGAACATCGTATCAGCATTCACTCTATTCCGTAACGTTACTCTCGAGAACCCACTGTTTTTATTGCATATATGGTCGCTTACTGAATGCAATTTGACAGAACCGGTATGAAAATATTCAAAAACAGAGGACATCATAAGACCACCGGCTCCTAAAAAGTGTAGGGTATTTTGACAACGTCTATAAAACATAACCCATTTTGATCGGTCCCTTGATTGACGTAGACTCGAGAACCCATGTTTTTTATTGCATTTAATGAAAGAAAATAATCGCATTTTCTTATAAAATGCGTGAAAATATTCAAAATCAAAGGACATCGAAGTGCCACAGCCCGATGAAAGTGCTCTTCGATCTAACTGCGCTCTAACATGCTGAACATCGTATCAGCATTCACTCTATTCCGTAACGTTACTCTCGAGAACCCACTGTTTTTATTGCATGTATGGTCGCTTACTGAATGCATTGTGATAGAACCGGTATGAAAATATTCAAAAACAGAGGACATCATAACACCACCGGCTCCTAAAAAGTGTAGGGTATTTTGACAACGTCTCTAAAACATAACCCATTTTGATCGGTCCTATGAATGACATAGACTCGAGAACCCATGTTTTTTATTGCATTTAATGAAAGAAAATAATCGCATTTTCTTATAAAATGCGTGAAAATATTCAAAATCAGAGGACATCGATGTGCCACAGGGGCGGTCGCAGACTTGGAGTTTGGGGGGGGGCCAACTTGGCAAAGGGGCCCCTGCGCTGACCCGGGGGGCCCGGTGCTAGCTTAAAGGGGCCCACGGGCGTAGTGCACGGGTGCAGAAATCCAGGCCATGGCCGGTGAAGCGGGGGGGGGGGGGGGTAGGGAGCGGCACCCGAGCGGAGGCTCAATGCGAGCTTTGAGGGTGTACCATGTCGAAAAGGTACCGATAAGTGCATTTTGAAGCATTGATATTGTCAATAATTCACGCAACTGTGAATGGATTACCGCAAAAGTAAAGGCGGCTTAGGCGGCTAACTTTGCCATTTTCTAAGATCATCGTGCTAAAACTTTTGACAGTGGGTCATCGGTATCTGTTCACTGTTCAATCACATGTGATCCGTTTCATCTTTTTTTTTTACTTGGGCACAAATGTAAGTTTTGAAGATCATAACAGTAGCAAATGCTTCGAAAGATGGATAGTGGGCAAAATATCCTAAATTTGTCGTGCTGCATGGAAAGTAGTGTTGCTGGGAACAGGGGGTTTTGTTCCAGATTGTTGTGGATGCAGAATACATTGTCTGCACACACTGCAGAATTATTGTTGGTGCAACTGCGCCCACTGCACCCATGGTTCCTACACTTATGGGCCCATCGATAGCGCTTCGGCGATACCTATCGCCTAGAGGCTGCAATGGGGCCCTTAGAGTACGGTGTCAGACCCCCCAGAGGCAGGCGTTGGACCCAAGGGTCAGCGAAGGGCCTCAAAGGCCCAGGTAGGGCCCTAGAGGCTGATGTGAGCCTTCAGAGGCAAGTGCATGACCCCCGAAGGTAAGGCATGAGACCCCCAGAGAACATAACAGGGCCATCATTGGCCGGTGTAGAGACCTCATAGGCCAGTTTGGGGCCCCTCAGAGGCTAGTGTGGTGCCTCAGGTGTCGGTATGAGGCACTTAAAGACCGTAATGGGTCTTCAGAAGCCGGCATCGATCCTTCAGAAGCCAGTACGGGGCCCTCAGAGGCACATAAGGGTCAGTTTGGGTCCCAGAGACAGAAATGGGACCATCAGAGGCCGATGTGGGACTTTTAAAGGCTGGTTTGGGCCCTTAGGGGCCAGCACAGGGCCTGCAAAGGGCAGTTTGAGACCATCAGAGACCGAATTGGGCACTCAGAGGCCAATGTGGGCCCTTACAGGCCAGCATGGAGCCCACAGAGGTTAGCGTGGGGGCCCTAAAAGACCGACATGAGCCGGCGTTGGACCCAGAGGCCAGTAGAGGGCCCTCAAAGGCCAAGATGGGCTCTCAGAGGCCGATGCGGGCCCTTAGAGGCCGGCATCGTGTCTTCAGAAGCTCGTGCGGGGCCCTCAGAGGCTAAGGTGGGTCCTTACAGGCCAGCACGGGCCCTCAGAGGTCAGTGTGGGGCCCTAGAAGACCGGCATAGGCCGGCGTTGGACCCCAGACAGAAGGCCCTCATAGGCCACGATGGGCCCTCAGAAGCCGATGCTGACCCTTAGAGGCCGGCATCGGGTCTTCAGAATTCAGTGCGGGGGAGGGCCCTCAGAGGCTAATGTGGGCCCTTACAGGCCAGCATGGGGCCCTCAGAGGTCAGAATGGGACCCTAAAAGACTGGCATTGGCCGGCGTTGGACCCCAGAGGCCAGTAGAGGGCCCTCGAAGGTCAAGATGGGCCCTCAGAGGCCGATGCGGGCCCTTAGAGGCCGGCATCGGGTCTTCAGAATTCAGTGCGGGGCCCATAGAGACTAATGTGTGTCCTTACAGGCCAGCATGGGGCCCTCAGAGGTCAGTGTGGGGCCCTAAAAGACCGGCATGGGCCGGCATTGGACCCCAGAGGCCAGCGGAGGGCCCTCAAAGGCCAAGGTGGGCCCTCAAAGGCCAAGATGGGCCCTCAGACGCCGATGCGGGTCGGCCGGCATTGGGTCTTCAGAATCCGGTGCGGGGGCCCTCAGAGGCTAATGTGGGTCCTTACAGGCCAGCATGGGCCCTTAGAGGTCAGTTTGGGGCCCTAAAAGGCCGGCATGGGCCGGCATTGGAACCCAGAAACCAGCGGAGGGCCCTCAAAGGCCAAGATGGGCCCCCAGAGGCCGATGCGGGCTCTTAGAGGCCGACATCGGGTCTTCAGAATCCAGCGCAGGGCCCTCAGAGACAATTATTAAAGGCTGGTCTTGGGACTCGAGAGACAGAAATGAGGCCACCAGATGCCGGTGTGAGACTCTCAGACGCCGGCTGGGCCCCTAAGGCCGGTTTAGGGGCCCTCAAAGGCCAGTGGAGGGCCCTCAGAGGTCAATGTGGGTCCTCAGCGGTCAATGTGGACGCATGACCGCCACTGAAGGGCCCTCAGAGGTCCGTGTAGGACCCTCAAAGACTGGTATGAGAGCTGTTAATAGCTGGCGTGGGTTTCTCGAGCCTCGTGACAATCGAATACGGGCCAGGGCCCCATACGGCCATGGGGGCCCATCGGTTGTTTGGGGGGGGGGCCAAATGATATGATGGCCCCCCCTGATTTGCCTTTGGGGGGGGCCATGGCCCTGATGGCCCCCCCCCCCTGCGACCGCCACTGATGTGCCACAGCCCGATGAAAGTGCTACTCGATCTAACTGCGCTCCAACATGCTGAACATCGTATCAGCATTCACTCTATTCCGTAGCGTTACTCTCGAGAACCCACTGTTTTTATTGCATGTATGGTCGCTTACTGAATGCAATTTGACAGAACCGATATGAAAATATTCAAAAATAGAGGACACCATAACAGTACCAGCCCCTAAAAGTGTAGAGTATTTAAACAAAGTGTATTATACGAGTCATTTTGATCGGTCTTTTCCTTCACTTTGACTTGAGAACCTATGCTTTTTATTGCGCGAAATGAATGAGAGTCATCGCATGTTCATTGTTCCTATTGAATGCATTATAATATGCAAAATCAGGGGACATCGATGCGTTTCAGCCCGGTGAAATGCCCAGTTGATGAATAGCTGTTTGGCCCATTTTAGCACTGCGTCGGCATTTACACAGCTTCCGAACGATATGCCTGATAAGAGAACATGAATTCTTATTGCGAGCTGTGGGGCCTGTCCCTGTGTTCATACGCTACCTATACCCATTCTGGCATAAAGAAGACATTCTTAGCTTGTAAAGATGTGTAGTAAAAATAGGTTTTTGGTCTTCTCATTATGTTTAAGTGATATTTCATTTCAAGTTGCGTGTAAAGGGATTTATGTTCAGTGTTTTGTAGAAAATAAGGGTGAATTAGCTGTTAAAACCAACACTTATATAACTACAAGCTTGGATAGTAGTTTCTTGGGTTAGAAGTTTTCACTACAGGGATGAAACTTTTGCACTACAATGACGAAAACGTCATCAATCGTCATCAGATATCGTTGATTTTCTGAGAGAGCACTTCCGGCAGAAGAAAACGCATTACACAAAATAATCGAAGTGTCTTCACTTGTTATTTATTACACTATGGTATTAGTTCAGTAGGCCTTCAGTTAGTGCCTGTGTAAGGCCCATTGAATAATGCTTTATGAAGCACAGTTTCCATTTTTGGAACAAATGACGAATTTTAACTCATGTTGTACATACAGCTCACAGATGCAGTAGGTTATATGTATTTCAACTCTTATTTGCATTTAATGTTTTTAGAAGCACTTTCTGCCTTTCTCATTTCTAATAATCCACGAGAAGGTTGGAAAAGGTGCACGCTCCGACAGCATGAAATGCGAACCGGAGCTTCTGAACCGGCCTGGGCCCTGTTTCACCGGTGATAGCAGCACGCTGCTCTCAAATTGCGCGAGCTGACGTAATGTGATGACGTCATACTGCTGACGTAAGGGGCAATTCTGGCGCACGATTGCCGCAATATTGTTTTACGTCATCAGCTAAATGTTCGAAGTTAATGTCCAAATTTTTCCTAAACCCAACTTCTTTTAAATACATCATATTGAAAAAAATATATCTCAAAAATATATTTACTATCATGACTGCGTAAACTCTTACTTTTAGGCTCATACGTCACTTAATGCCGCCGCCAAGGTCGCGGCAATCGTGCGCCGGAACTACCCATTACGACAACAGTATGGCGTCACGACATGACGTCAGCTCGCGAAACGTGATAGCAGCTTGCTGCTATCACCGGTGAAACAGGGCCCTGATTAGGCCGAAGTTTAACTCCAACCTTACTTATAAAGCCTTGCTTTTCTTGGGAAGCCGAACCAGAGTCCGTTAACCGCAATTCAGGGCACATCGCGACGCTTACTGCAGTCACGCATGCATGCTTGCAACAGTTAAAATATGTTAAAATGTGGGTTTCGTAAGCAGTAGCAGCTTAGTAGGCAAGACGGTTGGACAGTTCTGGGGTTTATGTAGGTGCCTACAAATTGGGGACTTTCCCCAGAAGACACATTTTCGTAAGCATTATTGTACCAACATCGGCTTTCGGGCACTATGCCCAAGCAATTGGAGGACCATTCATACGAAATTTAGATGCAAAGGGAAATCACCCACATCGGAACATGTACCGGCATCAATAGCTAGGCAATTACTTAGAGGGCGTGGGGTAGACAGGCCCACATATCAATAATATGGTGCTTATGCCTTTTCCTGTGTTGGCTCATAGTTTCCATTTTTGGAACCTTCCGTTTCCAAAAATGGAACGTTGACAAGGGTTTGCGTCAGGGCATCAGATTCGCCATTTGCGTACGAAAATATTGTTGGATTTTACTGTTTTGGGAGAAAACATATCGACAAAAAGACACGCCAGCTGAAAAGATTGCTATTAACTTAAGAAATAAAGAAATATGCCTGCTTAAAAATTGGCGTTTCCAATTTTGGAACTGGCGTTTCCATAAATGGAACAAAGTGCCTTCCAAATTTGGAAACGTTTCCTTTAATAGATACGTATCTATAAATGGACTGCTGATACCATAGTGCGCCCGACTGGAATTTAGTGAAATGAACAACATCAACATAATCCAACCAGTCCAAACCTGATCTCAAAACCGGCTTTGCATCCTATCAGTATTTCAGTCACACTTACTATACGATGTCTCTGATTCAGCCCACCGGCATTACCTAGTGTATTTCTGTAATACACACATTTTCTATAAAGGAACTTGCAGGTATTTATAAGGAAACCATCATCCAATCAATCTTAATCAGAGGCCAGTTTTACCAACAGAAAAATAGCCGCCTGCCAGAATTTTTCGCCCAAAGACCGCCTCGCATACTCGCATACAGAGGGTAAACAGTAAAGCTGTATCTGCTTACCTTACATGCCCATCAGCTTTATACTCTGTATGTGAAGCGGTCTTTAGGCAAAACAATTCTGGCAGGGCAGGTGGCTATTCTCCTATTGATAAAACTGGCCTCAGATTGACAATTTTCAGCCCAAGCCAATTGCCTAATAATCTTACCATGATCTCATTCAAGCCACTGCATGTTCTGTTGTCAACAGTACTGTTTGGTTTGGTCAATTTCATTCCTGACATTTCTTGTCATCTGGTGCCTGGTGGTCAACTGCACTGACCACATGGATTTGACCAATCTGAGGCCAAGAAATAACAGCAAGCTATCAAATTTTGCTGCAAAATGTTGTTATGCAAATTATAGCAAGTTGTAACTTGTAATGCTTCTCAACTCGACTAAATATGGATGTCAACACTGAAGGTGAAGATATCCAGCTCGACAGCATCATCATCACAGACAAAATGGTACCTAATGGGCAAGCTTCTTGGCTCCAAAAATCCATGGACCATGGAGGTTTGGGAGACACCCTTAAGACTGGAAGCTGGGTTGTGACACCAATATTCAAGAAAGGCGACAGAAGTCTTCCTGGAAATTACCGAACTGTCAGCTTGGCTCCAGTGTCTTGCAAGAGAAGGAACTATCACTGCCATGGGCGTCGGGCCAGCTCCCCAAAAACCAGCATCGTTTCAGGGCAAAGAGATCCTGCATCGCTCAACTCCTAGAGGTTCTAGAAGAGTGGACGAAGACTCAATAATAATGACTCGCCCGAAGCCTGTACCTCAATTTTCGAAAGGCGATTATGTGCCCCATGCCCCCACCAACGCTTCCTGAACAAGATGAGAGCACGAGAAAGCGGAGTACGGGCAAAGTGCTTGACTAGATCTAGTCATTTTCGACAGAACAGCACCAGCAGGTCAGCATCAGAGGACAGCGATCACCGCGGTCCCTAGTGTGGAGCGGGGTTCCTCAGGGATCTGTGCTGTGGCCAACACTTTTCATTGGGAACGTAAACGACATGCCCAGCGTTGTTGACTGCTCAATTAAGATATTCGCCGACGACACCAAGCTGTACTGGAGGGTTCAAACCGCTTATGACACAAGACTCCTACAGAACGATCTGGATGCCATCATCGAGTGGTCCCAAACCTGGCAGCTACCGTTTAATGAAGACAAGTGCACTGTTCTCCACATCGGCAGCCGCAACCCGGGATGGACTTACACGCTCAACGGCCTTCCGATACAGAACCGGAGAGAGATCTTGAGGTATACGACAACGACCTGAAATTCAGAAAACAGGCAGCAAGTGCCGTAGCAGCAAAGACATCACAAGTATTGGCTTTGATACGCAAGTCATTCCAAGCCACCAACTGCGACACTCCCCCTGCTATTCAACTCTCTCGTTAGACCCCATCTCGAGTGCGACTGTTGCATTTGGGGCCACTTCTCTGATGCTCAACAAAAGGCTTTCGAGCAGCTGCAGAGACGTACCTACCACGAAACTTGTTCCGGACATAAGGCATCGGCCATACGGCTGATGCTCCTGGATCTCCCCTCTCTGTACCTACTACAGACGACGATGCGGACTGCGGAGGCTACGTACCCAGGTGCTACACGGAGAGGTAGATGTACACCAATAGGACTTCTTCGTCCCAACTCTGAACTGGAGAACAGTAGGACAGGCGCGGATACAAGGGGGGGGCCATGGGGGCCATGGCCCCCCCCTTGGCCGATTTTTTTTCAAAAATAAAATAAAAAGTTAAAAAGTTAAAAAGCTGAAAAGGGGGCCTCCTGAAAATAAACTGGCCGAAATCCGATGAGTTTTTTTTTTTACCTACCCACTTAGTTATTTCTTAGAAGACTAGCTGAGAAGACTTCTTTGTTAGAAGATTGGTAAAGCTTTTCATAACTTGGAGGTCTCTTATACTCACAGAGATGACCACTTTTACAGGGCCTCCTAACCTGCACAGAGGGCCTCCAAGCCTGCACAGATGTTGAGATGTTGCCTGAACAGCTAGATAAGCTCAATAGACGCAGTTTTTTTTGGGGGGGGGGGGCCCAACAAGTGGGAAGATGGGGCCTCCAACAGGTGGGATTATGGGGGGGGCCTCCTGGTTTCTAATGGCCCCTCCCTTGGAGATTTTCTGGATCCGCCCCTGCAGTAGGACACCCTCGGAAGATGTGCAAGGAAGAACGTGGGCCAAAAGACATGACTGCTTCAGCACGAAAGTGATAACGACTGGAACTCTTTCCCCTCTAAGGTCGTCCTTGCTCCTCCCTTGGGCCTGTTTGGACGCGCCTGGATGCCCACTGGGATGGGATGAGGGATCCGATACTGAGCTCCCGATTGACGCACTGCGCACTGCTCTAAACACTGCTCGATGAGAACGGGACCATCAGACCAAGTGGCCTACACAACTCCCGGAATGCGTCGTGCCGCAGGGGTTGGCAACCTACGGCCCGCGACCGTCTGACGCCTGGCCCTCGGCCGTCATCAGCAACTAGTGTTGTGTTCCGGGCCCGGCCCGTGGTTTAATTCACCAAATCTCTATCTGGTATGACCAGAGGTCGAATTATCCATAAGGATTTCATTCGGCCATCATTTATTGTAAGGACTATTTTATTGTAAGGAGGCCTCAAACTGTTTTCTCAAACTAAAATCAAAATATTATGTAATGTGACACATCCTTGGGAGCATTACAGCTCTTGCACAGCATTACAGCTACTTTTTGGAATGTGATAAATGTGCACTGTATTACAAAAGTTGGCATTACATCACAGCAGCTGATGTGCAAGCCCACTGCAAAAAAAAAAACAAATATGTCAGGTTAAGCCTACCTTTATAGTCAATGAGATGTAACAATGTGACTTTCTTATTTGTTTCAGATTTCATTAGTCGCGGCTCATCTCGAACAAGTGCATGACAAAGATTGAGAGGTCATGGCTTCCCAATATGATATCCCTTGGTATATGCTGAAGGGACTTGATCCGACCAATACAGAAACATGTACGCTGAAAGGGTCGGTGACGACGGGCATGGAGCCCAGTGCCCGTGATGAGATAGCAGTCAAACTGAGAAGTGTCGCCTACATCGCCCGTGGCCGGGTCTTTTTTGACGTGAAAATAGACCAAATCAGTGAGGTATGTACACGCACGACCGTGAATATCGGGGCTTAAATGACTGATGTTCCAAAGTTAAGTTATAATAACTCCATATCAGCTATAAGAATACTAATAGTGCATGTCCTAATAGTGCATAGCTAAGTATTTGCAATGGTTAATTTAATCTTTACGCGGTTATAGTACATTAGGCACATATCATACGTTAAACAGGTTTATGGTGTACAAATTTAAGTTGTGATGCCCACCGACTGTTTTTTGACGTTTCAGGCATTGAAACTACGCTCACTGGACCACGTTCATGTTCTGGTCGTTGTCAACCCGAAGTTTGGCTTCGTGAAGAATAAGGTGAACCTTGATATTCCAAGGAATTCGCTTCTGTTTTTCCTTACCATTTGTGTCAGTGGTGTTATTCAAAGTGTCATTTTAAGTTTTTTTAATTGGAAAAAAATGTGTCATGCTCTTGTTTCGTTTACCACATGCCGAGATATCCCTTTAACATTAGCACGTGCATTTGGGAAATGGCTTCGGCCCGCCTCGGCTAATGTTGAAGGTATTTGGGAAACGATTCGGCCCTAGGGCTTTTTGATTTTCCCAGACAAAATTTTACTGAATATTCTAAGCGGAAGAACCAATTCCAAAGAAGATATTTACGGATTGTGTGTTCACTAACAGCAACAGCAGAAGTGAGCAAAATTAAGTGACTGCGTTTTCACTTACTTTTCTGTCAACGTAATTCAACTAAACAAGGGTATAGGTATCGGTCAAATGCCAATGTATTTATTGCTGCAGAACATGGTCAGCGAACTGATTATTACACTTATTACAACATAATGCACGCAAAAAACGAACATTTTAAATGCGCGAAGCATCTTAACAAGCCACAATGAAACATTTGATATTGCTCCAGCTGGGATCCAAGACGCGTTTGATTAAGCGGTTCACCCAATTTTCAGTTTTCCTCACGGTTTCCTCACTCCTGCTGGAAGTGGACTCCATATCTTTATTCTAACTTCTGACGCTTCACAATCTTCATCCTCAGCCTTTTCAAACCCTAAATAAGGGGGAAGTAGGAAATTTCATCTGTCATACTCAACGCGGCCCAATAATGAAAAACACAAAAAGATAATCACGGTGACTATAAATATGATCATAGTATTAATATAATATTAACACAATATTAAGAATATAATAATATATATCAAATGAATATGATATTAACTGTTGCGCCGGTACGGCATGTGGTAAACCTCTTCCCAACCTTGGGCTGTGAAAATGCAATTTTATTCACCTCGGTTTTTGGCTAAGGACCTCGTGCCTACCGGCACTCGGTCCTCCGCACAAAAACCTCGGTGAATAAAACGCATTTTCCCAGCCCCGGTCGGGAATATATATTCCCAATTTAAAGCAAAGACAAGTTGCCGCTCGCTTTTGGGCGATGAGCTAGTACATCACTGCAGGTGCCACCTCCATAGACAGTGGAGTGAGCCGACCGTTCCACGACCCTCGGTGACCGATCCTGACCCCGGCCTCCTCCCTGCAGGAGACCTGTCTGCGCCGGCTGCGGCTGCTGCCCCGCGAGCTGGACTGGAAGAAGGCCCTCTCTGTTTGGCAGAGCGTGAGCGGTTTCCAGGGCGAGCCCCACACCCGACGCCCGGACGACCAGCTGGAGGCGATAGAAATACCGGTCGCCGCCGCCCCCGGCCCCGGTCCCGAGCCCAAACCTGCCGACCCGCTGCTAGACTTCGTGGACAGTATGCGTCAGCCGGTGAAGGGGACTCGGCCGGAGGACTCTGGATCGGTGGACGAGGGGAAGGGCGAGCCGGCCTCGCAGTCAGACGCCCAGACGCAGAATGGTGAGGGCGGCGCGCAGGGGACGGCCGAGACGGCAGCGGGAGACGCTCCGGCTCCAGCCACCACGGAGGACCCGCCAGGCACTGCTGCTGAGGCAGAGAAGGACGCTGTCGTGGAAAAGAAAGCTGAGGTGACCCCTGAAGGGTCTGACGCTGCGGCGGCTGGTGCGAAGGATAGTGCCGTGGAAGGCGAGCCTGCTACTGAGGCCATGGAGACTGAGCCTGCAAACGTCGACACTCCCAGCACCGCCAGCACCGAGCAGGAGCCCTCTAAACCGGCCGACGCAGCGGCTAGTGAGAAGGTCCCTGTGAAGGAGAAGCCGGTTGATTCGCCGATGGAGACGAGCGCGCCGCCTACGGAGACTGGAGCCGCCGACGCGGCGCCAGAGGACGCAACGGAGCCTGCCGCGGCTACTCAAGACGCTCCTGAACCCGCCGCTGCTAATCAAGACGCTCCTGAACCCTCCGCTGCTTCTCAGGACGCCGCGGAGCCAGCCGCTGCTCAGGACGCCGACGTCTCGGCTCCGCCGCCGCGTGTGGCGCCCCCTCCCCCGCCAGAGGGTGCCGTGTCGTTCCGCGCTACCTGCTACCGGGCCGGCGGCGGAAAGCAGGGGCACGCGTTCAGCTCCAACGAGGGCGCGCAGAACTTTGGCGGCGCCGTCCAGGAGCTGTTCAACTGGAAGGTACAGATGAAGGGCTACGACCTGGAGGTCATCCTCGACGTGGACTTTGGTGAGTTTGGGCAGAAATGGATGGTTGGAAGGTATAGTTTGATCGGCTTAAATGGATGACTGGTCAGTACTGCCAATCAACCAACAAACCTCGAAGTAAGCCATAGGAACCTTTTGAGCGGATAGGTACTGGTATTTTTCTGTGTAATACACCATGGGCTACTTTTTGAAATATTTTATCAAGCATCCCCCTCTTCTATCTTGATCTGCAAAATACGGATTAGTGTTGTGCTTACTTGTTGAGTTTAAGTCGGGTGCTACTCGACTGGTAGCTGGTCGAATTCAAAATTTATTAATAAAGTTTGTTTGATATTTAATGGAATAACCTTCTGTTCAAAATTCTAAAAATTGCCAAAAGTTACCAAAAACACTTGAATATATTTCGGAGGCGTTCCTTCATCGGTTCAAGTGATAAACATTTATATCAATGTTAATCACTTGAATAAATGATTAATCACAGATATAAATGTTTATCACTTGAACCGATGAAGGAACGCCTCCGAAATATATTCAAGTGTTTTTGGTAACGTTTGGCAATTTTTAGAATTTTGAACAGAAGGTTATTCCATTAAATATATTACATATAATGCTGTTCACCAGAGTGCTTCGTCATTTGATTGCAAAGTTTGTTTGAATTTAATCAATCGCAGTCAAGTATTCGCGCAGACTCCTGTTTCCTGGCTGTGTCCCTCCTCTTCTTACAGTCTCTCAATATTTGTATCCAGACGGTAGATTGCCTCCGTAGTCCGTGTCCCACTGGCCGGCCTTCTCTGACCTTGTTTTTGCTCGTTTACCGCAGATATGGTGAGCGTCGGCCTGTCGCTGACTCCTCGGGCGCTGTTCTACCGTAACCTGGCCAAGACGGGTCCCACGTCGCTGCGCTCCACCGTGTGCTACGGCTTGCTGATGATGGCCAAGCCGCAGCCCTACGAGGTCGTCGTAGACCCCATGTGCGGCGGAGGGTCCATCTCACTCGAGGTAGGTCTGACGGACCAAGGGGGATGCTGGGAGCTGGCGCACGAGGTACCGTGGGCGCATCGTTAGAATTGATACTATGCATATAGCTGTCTCCTATGCTACCAATACCATGGTCAGCACAACAGCGTAACCGATCTCATTGCATTTTTTTTGGGGGGGGGAGGGTTCCTGCTTTGTTACTTGTTTTTCATAAAAAGTGCTTCTAATCGGCACGTCATTTGTTCTTCGCCGAAGAAAGATTTTGTCTTGCGAAACTTACTGTCCAATTTGGGCTCTATTGCTCCTAGTTCTGTCTTAAACGCTTTTGCACACTAGCATATGCCAAAGGCCGAAGGCCAGAGACGATTTCATCTGATTTTCGTGATTGAAACAAATGTATTAGACCAATTTTATATATTTTTAAAGGGTTCTAGGTACTTCTAGGTAACTTTATTGCAATCCAAAACGTCTCTTTCAATCGTGTGCGTCTTTACTTTACTCTATTGACAAGTCCATGCGTTCCTGCACTGCTCGACAGCAGCGCCCCTCTACCGCCGCTGGCTCCGGCTGGCTCACGTCAGTGGCGCCCCAAGCGGCCGACTCTCCAACTCAGCCGCTCTCACCGCGTTATGTGCAGCTACTGCGGCGAACGGTTTAGGCTGCCTCGCGACTGTCCTGTTCCGCTCACAGCGCTCCTCTTTCTGGTCTGACAGGGCGCCCAGGCGTTCCCCGGTACCTTCCACATCTGCGGCGACAACTATCCGGACGCCGCGCCGCGCGTGCTGCTGAATCGCGAGTTCAGCGCGCGCCAGCTCAGCCCCACCGCCCAGCTGCCACTGGACGTGCTCACCTGGGACTGCACCCGGCTGCCGCTGCGTGACGCCTGCGCTGACGTCATCGTCTCCGATCTGGTGGGTTATGTGCAGCTGGTGAGTGCCGCCGAATCGGCCGCCTCACCGCAGCCGCCGCCGCTGCGGCCACGGCGCACGCCCAGCCCAACGCAGTCGCTGTTGTGCTGCGGCGGCGGGGGTCTGGGCAGGGAGCCTCACTCAGCTCAGGAGCGCGTGGTTTATAAACGCGAGTTTCTTTTTACTTTAAGAAGTTTCACATTTTTTCCTTATTTAGTTATTTAGTTCCTTCTTTAGTTCCTTAAAAAGAGTTGAATCGCGAGTGCGACATTCCAAATCGGGGCTCACTCAGCTCATATGACGACTGGCGTGGCTGTGCGAACTTGTGTTGAGGCTCGTCATCGCGGGGGTGATATGGTGCAAAATCTAGTGCGCAGATCGGTCTCGTGCGGCGCGAGGTCGCCCGCGGCCCAGTTTTCGCGATAGCGGGTTATGTGCGGCTACTAGCTAGCACGGTTTCGGCTGGCATTGTCGAGTTGCGGCGCTGTTTTTTGCGAGCCCGTGAGCACGGACGACGCTGATTGGCTGTCGTTTGATGACGTCAGCGGCTTACGGACTGGCCAAGGTCAACAGCACAAACACTGCCTGGCTGGGGCGGACGGACACGGTATGAGCAGCTACTGGCGGCAGCGACTTAGGCTGACTCCAGACTCGATTTTGTACGATGTGTCACCGGGAACGGACCCACTCTCACGCACTACTAGAGGGCGGGGTAGGGCCAGGGGAGACATGGCTGTACGGACTTATTAAATGCTTGGCCAAAGGCAGGCATGACAACAGGGATCATATTCTACAGTAAGGGTCAACAAGTATCCTTAAGTGGATCCATGCTTTTGGTTCTTTTTTCTATCTAGGTTATTTTTTTAGCATGGAACGGGGACCAGCATGCTTTCATAGTTCATTTGGCTCTCTTCCTATGGGTTTTTGACCAAAGCATAAATTCTGATGGACTTAGTTTCTATGTTGGGGCTTTGTTGTCCTTTTTTGTCATTACAGTTACTTCAGGCTGATTGGTAAATCCCATGCAGTGCTGCGACGCTGTTTCAACGTCACACGGGAATGCTATTATTTGGCTTGTTCGTTCAAGTGCTCCTCTGCTCGATGTGTTCGCACGTTTAACTATCAAGGAAGCTGTAACTGTTGTCCCACTGTGGCCTTTGCTGTGACCGCTGTGTTCTTCTACCAGCCATTCGGGAAGCGGCTGGGCTCCAAGTTCGACAACCGCACCCTGTACCCGGCCTGTATGGAGGAGATGGCTCGCATCTGCACCCCACGCTACGGCCGAGCCGTGCTGCTCACCCAGGACAGACGCACCATGGAGAAGGTGGGTAGACGATGGGGATCAACCGCGTGAGTGGACGGACGCGCTGCGTTAAAAAAAAAACTAGTACAAATCATGGAGATTCATGTCTCGTTTATTGCGTGCCTTATGTCTCATCATATTTTGCATAGCCAACGACAACTAATGATAAATTGGTGGTTAATACGGTTACATATGGATTGCATTGGTTGGCAGTCTCTTAGGCTGGGACGTTGATGCGCCGTGAGCTTGTCATTCGGTACACCATTGAGCGTGGACGTTTGTAGTAGATTCACGTGTGGCGTCGTCGCTGACTGCTGTCTCCGTCTCTCCCTCACCAGACCCTTCAGCTGGGCCGCATCAAGAGTCTCTGGCGATGCCGGGCCTCGCCCTACGTCAACATAGGCGGCCTGGAGGGGATCGCCTACTTCCTGCAACGTTCAGACATGGTGCGTCGCCGCCGGCCACCGCAGGCGCCGGTTGCTGCCGCCCTCCGCCGGGCCCCGCCGCAGTCAGAAGCTACACCAGCAGCGCCGAGCGGCAGCCCGACTGAGACGGAGCCGGAGACAGGCACAGCCGGCTCACCGGCCACTGCACAGTCCGGGGATGCGCCTTCGGTAGAGAGTGAGGCGGGATCTCAGTCGGCCTGCAAGGAGGCGGCGGTTGAGACGGAGAAGATTAATCGTGAGACTCTGAAGACTGTTGTCATCCCACCTGAGGCAGCGTCAGGGGAGCCGCCTGGTGAGACGATAACGGCAAAGGAGAGGGCTCCGGAGGTGGCCACAGACTTAGCGAAGACGGCAGAGCCAGTAGCTGCCCCGTCTGCGAAGTCAGAAGATTCGTCAGCTCAGCCGTCCCCAAAGTCAGAGGTTCCGATAGATGAACCGTCTTCGAAGACAGGAGACGCGGCAGTTGAGCCGTCCCCCAAGTCAGAGGATCCGATAGATGAGCCATCTTCAAAGTCAGAAGACCCAACAGTCGAGCCGTCCACAAAGTCAGAGGAAGCGGCAGTCGGGTCGTCCCCAAAGTCAGGCGAGCCAGCAGATGCTTCACCCTTGAAGTTGGAAGACCCGGCGGCTGAGCCTTCCCTGACGGTGGCGGAAGTGGGCGAACCGGCGACTGCCAAGGTGCCCCCGGAGACGGGCGATGCTTCGGAGCTACCTCAGTCAGCGACACACCAGACTGAGTCCGCCGCCAGTGTCTGCTCGGAGGCGACACCCACTGAGAAGTCACCCGCTCCAGTTTCGTCGGAGTCGGTACCTGAGGCAGATACACAAACGCCAGCGGCGGAAAGTTCCGAGGCGACGCCCGCGGCGTCTCCGGCCAAGGTGACGCCGGGCTCACCCGCTGCAGCGGAGTCGGTCGTCACGGGGGCTGAGCGCACGGAGCCGGCGCCGGCGCCCCCGCCCGCCGATACCCCGGCGGAGTGATGACCCGCGCCCACCAGTCGGCGATCCGCCTGGTTGGGGCTTCCGCCCAACGGCCTCGCTTGTTAGCTGTGACGGAGCTTCCATGTGATAACCAAGTGGTTCTTTGTATGATTTGTTCAGTCGAGATAAGTCGTTCCTGTTGGGAGATGTGTGGGTATTTTGAATAGCCAAGGATCTCTTCCGATGTCAAATACAAGTTGCTCGTTATTTTCACTCGGTGTGTGTCTGTGTATGTTGGCTTCATTATTTCGAAGAGCTGCTTTAGAAAGAAGTCTTTGTAAATTTGTACTTCCTAGGAGGGACCATTAGTTAGGACCTCTCACGATTGTCGAGGGGCATATGAACGATTCAACTGGCGATAAAAACCCAACATCTGTCATAAAACTGGAACATTTTATTCAAATTCGAACAATGATTAACTTTACGATAACACCGATTGTCGAACATGTCGATGCGTGCGACGCCGAATGGCGGCGCGTCTCTCTGTTGCCATGGATACCGCCGTGTGTCCACATTCAAAACAAAGCAGCGCGTCAGCAGTATCACAACAGGCCGCGCCGCCGGCACAGACAGCGTGTGAAATTTAGCTTGAGCTCCAGCACATCGCAGAGAGATACAAAACACACCGCTGAAACGCCGTTCCAGCTCCATAAAAGCCTTTGTACACACCTACGCTTCACGACCCGCACCAAGCGAGCTACATATGCCGAGATGGGGCGCTTCGCAGTGCGCCGAGCCCCTGCAGCGCAGCGAGCGGGCTCGAACCGTCGTCCAGCGCCCGCACGGCCGCCGCAAGTCACGTGACTAGAGAGATAAACATGCGACACGCAGTACAAAAGTGACGCGCCGGTTAGTCTGTTAGCCGACGAGCCGCGCGCGCTACACAAACCTCTCGAACCGCTCCGAGGAACCCGCTTCATCCGAATGAGATGTTGGTGCGCCTGGCGGTCTGACGGCTGTCGCCGGCACCTGCCTTGCCGCCGACACTGTCGCCGTTTGGCTCGTTAATCGCTCCGAGACCGTCTCGGTCGGTCCGCCGGGGGCAGCCGGAGGTGCCGGCGTCGGCTCTGTGGCGGCCTCAGCTGCCGTCGGTCCCTGCTCAGGGGCGGTCTGCGCCGCCGGCACCACCACCGCCCGCTGCGGCGCCGGCAGGGTGACCAGCACAGCCGCCGGCGCCACCTGCCCGTCAGACTTGGAGACGGCACCCCTCGCGGCGGCCGCCGGTGGCGCCGTGTGCGCGGGCTCCGGCCGGTCGGCCTGCGACGGCGCCACGGAGCTCTGGCTGGCAGAGCGGCTGGTGCGGCCTCCATAGTGAGGGTACTTGACGCGCGCACTGCCGCCGACCGCGTACGGCGACACATACTCGCCTGAAAGACGGCACACAGTCAGGCACCGGTGAACTCAGCTGAAGACGCGGCGCGACCGAAACAGTGACCCAGAGTCGGCGACAGCTGGTATGAAGCGCCTGCGCTACCCCAGGATAAGCTACAAATATCCGGACGTTCCGGGATGCTACTAAGACGTCCTGCGCTATTTCATAACTTGAGTATCAGTAGCTACGGCGAATGTCTCGATTTCTTCCGTGCAGTGGTTGAAAGTATGGGTCTACCGCCAGTGCGGTTATATTCACACCTTCGCAGGTTCGCATGATCACCGTGCTTCGACATGCTTGGGATTGCTTGGCGTGCTGATGATTATTAGTGGGCAGTAATGGCCATTCCTTCATCCACACTGGTTAGTATCCTCAGAAGACGACCCCTGGCCGTCTCGCTTTCATGCACCCACCACCACCAAGTTCACAGAACCATAACGGACACGACCAAAACAGCAGACGCCGCGACCGCCACCGCCATCAACGGCAACGGCAAGAGCAGTAAACGAGAAATTAGTAACCATGCAGACCACCACCACCACCACCGGCAGTTGCAGGATCAGTAGATCGCCATCCCATGCAGTGAGTGTGCAGATCACGCCTCCCTCAGTCCGTCTCCGCCCCGGGTAGTTAGTGCAGTTCTCGGACATGCCGCGGCACCGCTCCATCGGGCGCCGCGCGCCACTAGCGGTGCAGCCAATGTCACCTACCGGAGAGTTTGGACAGCGGCGCCGGCGCCGGGCACGCCGCCGGGGCGGCGGGCTCGTCGGGCGGCACGTCCATGCTGCTGACGCGTTCTCCCCGGACCAGCTCGCCCGCGACGCGGCCGAGTGGGCGGTGCGGTCGCCGGTTGCTAGTTGATGCTGCGGGGCTGGCCGCCGGCTCCGGGAGGGACTGGGCGGCCGAAGGAGGGCGGCGCCGCGTGGAGGTGGATGGGGGCGGCGTGCCGCCCCCGCCCCCGCCACCGGCAGCGCCCACCTCGCCGCCCATGTAGACGCCACCGTCGACAGGCGACACGGCGCCGCTGCCGCTGTTGTCCGAGATGGACTTGCGCAGCTTGGGGTGGGCGACGCCAGCGTCCGGAGGAGCCAGCAGGCTGGGCGAGCTCTGACTCTGAAACTGGACAGAGATTACCGTCAACCACGCGTTGCTCACTGGTGATGATAAAACTAGCGACGCGAAAATCATCAGCGTAACAAACGACCTCATCGTCATAAACGACTGACAACTTCTGGCACACAATTCCAGGCACAGTGTTTGCATACAGGTTGACGACGTTCCGTTAAAAGTTCGGATTATTCTATCCGGGACATTCTATTTATTCAGCCGACGACTACCCAAATCACTCGTTGAAACATCCACTCGCACGTACTGACTCCAGGCCGATGTAGCTCTTGAGGCACATCTTCACGATGGCCGGTTTGTCCTGCTGTGTTACGGTGACGGCAGCGGCGGCGGCAACGGCAGCGGGTGGCTCGGCGTCGTCCGACTCCTGCGACGTCAGACGCTCCTCGCCACCGCTCTTCTCCAGGCTGGACGAGATGGACGACACGCTGGCACATTCGAGACCCATGTAGTCGCGGAGTGATCCCCGGTAGATGAGGCTGCGTGGCCGGCCGCCGGCGCCTGCCGCCTGCTCACCGTTCGGGCTCGAGTCGCCGGCCGGCGGCTGCAGCTCGTCTGGAACCAGATATGGAACATTATGGAGGATATAGCAATCTACATCTGACACTTGCCCGCTGAGACCTGTCAGTCACGAAATTACAGGTATCTGCGGACGATTATTCTTTGATAGGTGCTGCGTTATCTTCCGTCAACATACTCGTAACCCTTATCTCTCCGCTTCCTCCTTCTGTTTCTCGTATCTCAGCTATATGTCTCGATGTTGACGGATGGCCGGCACCGTCTTTGTCTCACCCCACCTTTCTGGTCCTTTTCCCCCTCCTTGATCCTCCCTCCATCGCCCTCCCATTTTCTCCCTCCTTGGTCCCTTCCTTCTCCCCTCCCTCCTCTCCCTCAATCTCGCTATACGAGTATCTGACCGGCGGCGGGCGTAGTCTCCTCCCGGCTGCGTCGCTCCTGAATCCGACTGGTGGCCCGTCGAACCACGGCCCGGTACATGTGGGGGTAGTCGGCCGGAGTCACTAGCTCCTCCGGACCGAAGATCTCCTGCACGTGGCTGACCAGCAGCTCGATGACACGCGTCTGGTGTACCTGGAGGACAGAGACGGCGAGAGGTGATCGGCAGTCCAGAAGAACAGCCTAGTATAACATTGGGAGTACGGATTGAATACGGTGAAGAGGTCAGCGTGCCCCGAAATCCACGCAAAATATCTGACTAAGCTGAGAAATCCGATGTCAGTGGTTTTATCCAGCAAATTATGAGGGCCTGTAGTCGAAAGACAAAGAACTGTTGCATCAAAGGCGACCTCTTAGGTTACTGCTTAAACGAGCGAAAGCTAACACCCAAAGCTCAACTTCGCATATCAACTCCGTAGAGTTGAATGAACGGGACACACACGCTCTGTTTAGTTCCAGCCAGCGATTCGAATGCCAGGTCAGCTCCCCGCCTTTCGACTCGATGCCCCGACTCAGTGTCTTGCCAGATAGGGCTCGACTGCGTTAGGCCAGTGTTTCTGCCCAGTCCCCGCCGTCTCCACTGACCGTGTCTACCAGCGAGCTGAGTGAGGCGCTGCCCTCCGCCGTCCGCAGCAGCGTCGGACCGAACACGATGCCCAGGTTGGAGGGCGGCATGTTGTTGGTGTTGGCGCCCCGGCTGACGCGCTGCAGGTGGTGCATCAAGAAGGCGAGCGTGGTGTGGTGCGGCCGTGGCAGTCGCTTCACCACCGCCTGGAGCTCCCGCACCGCAGACGGCACGTCACAGTCGTTGGTCGGGTGGTCCTTGGCGATCCTGTGGGAGGCGAGGGGGAAGGTACAGTTGTTACTTGTTGGCGTCATTGAGCAAGATAATCTTCTGGTAGTGGGACGAGGGAGTGGGAACGAGTGCTTGGAAAAGCAGTGGAGGACCGATCAGGGTGCCCTTCACTTTGCACCGGCTGCAAACTAGATGCAGACCAGGGCTGCTTTTAATGCCATCGTTTTGCGGTCATGACTTGAGAAACTAATTGCCGAGGGTCAACGATCCGCAGCGTATGACACCGACCTGATGAAGTCTGAGTAGAGTCTGAAGCAGAGAAGCGGTTCGGGCAGCTGGCGCAGGTACAACTTCAGCACGTTCGCGATCACGTTCGGGTGTACGTCCGTCAGGTCCACCAGGTGGGCGCCGTTCTCAAACGCCTGGCACAGCTTCTCCACGCGTGACTTGACGCCCGACACGCGGTAAATGCCCTGAAAGTCAGAATGGGCGAAGGTCATGCCAGTTTGTGGGGATGTGTAAAAGGGCAAGGGTAGTCAAAATACCAAGCATCGTCACACTGGATGAGTATAAATTTATGGTCTACGACTCTACATACTTATCGCTTTCGTCGCACATTAGTCGAAATAGCAAAGCAGCATTATTCGACGCCCTCACTGACTTCCCAAATAAAAAGAATAGCATCAATAAGGGATGAGAAAAATCAAAGCTGAACACCGCGCTGGAACATTCTTATCACCTTGATACCACAGCCGCGATGGTCGATCTCGGCGACACACTTGCAGACTAAGTGCGGAATCGGCGCGCACGTCTCGGCGAGGTGCTGCGACAGGTCCACCCCGAACGTGGTCATCTTCCGCGGCAGCCGCTTGTGACCGCACTGGATGGCCAGCGTCTCCACGCACTTCTTGTGGCTGGTGAGGCCGCACTGTAGGCAAGGAGGGGCGTGTCAGGCGGGAACACAGTTGATGGATGGCAATTCGTATGGCTAACGTTCAGGTTGAATCGAAACAAGAGGTCCAGCTATGAAGTTTTGCGGACAGGACACTCCCTAGGACACTACGAAGCGGAAGAGCCGGTACTGACCTCCGTGCACTCGAGGCCCTGGAAGTAGACGTAGGAGTCGCACTCGCGGCACCGTGAAGGTGTGATGAGCTTCCGGAAATGGTGCGTCACCGCCGCCTTGCTCATGGCCCGCCGCGTCACATAGCCGTCTGTGGGAGAAGAGGAGTCATGGTCATCAAGCCGTCCGTAGGGGACGTGGTTTACTAACAGCCATCAAGGGTAGAAGTCACTGTCGGTGAAGTCACCTGTCAGGGACAAATGGGGTCACTGTTAATGTGAAGCCGTTTATAAGGTAGTTCACGTAGGAATGACGTAATCAGTCTCGGCCCAGTTCGTCTCGTCTCCGGGCTTTCAATATTCCCCGTTCTCCGTACCGGTCTCCTGTTCGGTCTCCAGCTCGTCGCCGCTGCTGGCCGCCGCCAACCGTCGCTCGGCGGCCATAGGACTGGCCGTCGGGGAGGTATCCACAGACTTGGTGCTGCTGCCCACACTGTCCGTGTCAGAGGCGGGCTGAACCGACGGAGGCCACGGCTTGGTGGGCCTCGCGTTACCACCGCCCGAGTCTGCGGAAGAGGAGTGTAGTGGTCAATGGTTGCAACGAGATCAGCCGCATTTGACCGGGAAATGCATGGTGCTGATGTGACCGTAGCTCGTAGACGGAAAGCTGTACGCATTCAGAATGTCCACATTTATGACATTGCCCATTGATGTACTGCTTTACCCCTTTGTTATTTAGGTACCCCAGTATTTCATTTCTCTGTATCTTTTAAAAGCAATTGAGCTCGGATAAAAGCATCCACTCAAATATTCCAAAAAATAGAGAAAGTGGGATCAGGTTGGGCTGAAAATAAAATTCTCAGTGAAGGTTTCGAAAGGCAACCCAAATTTCGTCGCTGTCACACCGAGAGTCGCACCCGAGACGCGAGCAGCCTCGTCGGTCACCAGCTGACCGTTGCTCTTCCTGTCCCTGGCCGGCGCCGGCTCCTCAGGTCCATAGGGCTCGAACATGAACGGTCCTGAGCCGATGGCAGCGGCAGGCGGCGGGGCGGCCGAGCCCGGGGCAGAGACATCCCTCTGACTGCGGGCCGCCGGCAGCAGCCGCTTCACGAACTCGGTGTACTGCGAGCCGGGCTCGTACAGCCGACTGGACTCGCACAGCGTCTGAAACTGAGGGGAGAAGGGAAGGTGTTAGGTTGTCACGTCTGCAGACTGGACAAACACAGAGTCTGACACTGTGGGGAGGATGGGTCAGACAACTGGACTGGACTCGCAAAGCGTCTGTAACTGAGGGGGAGGAGGGAGGGGTGAGACGACCCCACTTCGCGCTGGTTCCACGTAGCAGTTATCACACCCAACAGCACATTCATCTACACCCAGAACCAATGCCGGCACCTCTCCTATCACCCATCCCCTGGTGACCTTCATCGACCGCGGCTGTTCGAGGTTTGGTGCAGACCCGAGTTGGATGACGCACCTGGACAGGCATGGGCGCCGTGGCTGTGTGCTGCAACTGGAAGTAGCTGGCCGTCACCGCCTTCATGGTCTGGTCACACTGCAGCGTCAGCTCGCGCACCTGGGTCAGCACCTCGCCCTTGACCTTCTGTAGGGCGGCGTGACGCTCGTTGGCCTCGCGCACACACTCGCGGTAGTAGACTTCGGCCTGTTGCGCCTGAAGAACAAGCACGGGTTTGGTCAGATGGGGCCAGGTGGGCTCGGAGTACTGATGTTTTCGGGTTGGGTAGGCATGGAAGGGGGTTAGAGGACCATTGTAACAAAAGTACTAAGACGCTTGCGGGAGTTTGATACACTGTGGCTCCTCCAGCATATAGCTCTCTTTTTCTTGTTCCTCCTCTCTCTCTCTCTCTCTCTCTCTCTCTCTCTCTCTCTCTCCTCTCTCTCTCTCTCTCTCTCTCTCTCTCTCTCTCTCTCTCTCTCTCTCTCTCTCTCTCTCTCTCTCTCTCTCTCTCTCTCTCTGCATTTTTCCGTCTCTCTCTCTCTCTCTCTCTCTTTCTCTCTCTCCCTCTCTCTCCTCTCCCTCACCCTCTCGCCGCGAAACAGTGCCAGAGGCTGGCAGCTGTGCCGTTCGCACCGTACGACCGAGGTGGTTACCGGGTCCGTCACAGACTGACGGCTCAATTTGTGGCTGCCGTCCGACCCCGCCTACCGCACTGGACCGGTGGGCCCTCCTTTCCCTCCGATTCGAGCAGACTCGACCGTGTCCTAGCAAACACACACTCTTAGGTCAGACCCAACCACTTGCCAAACCGGATACCCGAGCGTATAACTGCGGGCTATGTATCCCTATCAATAACGCCAGAATAACACGATAAGGGATCAACAGACTTGGTACTGTTCGAAGTAAAGACATCAGAGGCGTCAAAGTTCGACCCAAACACGATGGCAAGTTTGAAGATCTTGTCGTCAAAGAGACAGCTCAACGATAAATATAGTAAAATAAAGCCGGTAAAGGAGGACGTCCATTGATCACAAAGGCGCTCGAACACATTACGTTCAAAAGTAAGATTACGGCCGGGCAGCTATCGGTAACGACATCAAAGCGAGAGACGAGGGCTGCACGTGAGGCTCGCTGCGACTTCCATTGTCAGTTCCTAACACCGTGTCTAACTTCTAACGTCGCATGTGCTACCATCCATTCCCATCGGTCGAATCATCAATTATCAACCATCCGCCGCGGGCTGCTGGAAGTTTCAGCCGGGCGGCTCTACCATCCAGTCGATGCGAGGATCCTCAGAGCGGCACAAAGGCCGGGGCGACCGCTGCCGGGTCGCCCCCGCGCTACTTTCCGGCGGCCTCTGACGGCTCCGCTACCACACGGAAGCCGGTGAGCTCAGCTCCTGCCGCCTCGCTCGGCCGCCGCCGAGTCCCGGAGGAGCGGTGCCGAGCCGCCCGTCGGGAGCGCCGTGACAGAGGCACAAGTTTCCCAACCACTTCCCCGGTCGGTCTGTGCTATTGAACGGCGCCGCGGGCGGAGCGCCGGCTTCCCGAGAGGTGGAGGAGGGAGGGAGGGAGGGAGAGGAAGGGAGGGAGGGAGGGAGGGAGGGAGGGAGGGAGGGAGGGAGAGAGAGAGAGAGAGAGAGAGAGAGAGAGAGAGAGAGAGAGAGAGAGAGAGAGAGAGAGAGAGAGAGAGAGAGAGAGAGAGAGAGAGAGAGAGAGAGGGAGACGATGTTCTGAACAAGGGTGGCAGGCTTTATCCATCTCAGTAATTCAATTTTTGATATAACATTTAATGGGATTGGAATAAATGAAAATAAATACATTTAAGGCATTCAGGAAGACTCTTTCCGCATTCAGGAAGTCGTATGCGAGAGCCTATTTAAATACATTGTAATTCTTCCCGCAGCAATCGCATGCGAGAGGTGCGTGCGATTGATGCGAGCGTGCTTCCATGTATTTGAATAGGCTCTCGAGTCTCGCATGCGATTTCCTGACTGCGGAAAGTCTGTTTCAGGCTTTTTAGGTACCCATTTGCCATTAGTTACGATAACATCTTCATTGTCTAACGAGCACCCGTCCCTACCTTAAGTGCGCCCTGATGGAAACCCAAACAGAGTTAAAATAAAAAGTCGGCAAGTACGCCACCAAAAGTTGACACAAACTTCTACAGAAACCGGCTTATCAGCCCCTGAATGCAAAACTTCCCAACTTGGTAAATCTATTTCCGTAAAACATCTTAGCTTCGATAATGGCTGTAGAAGCCTGTTAAAGCTTTGGCTCAAATGAGGTAAACAAGTAGGAAACGACAACACTTTGCAATGTATCAGATATTAAGAACGAATGTTGCATTAACAACCACTTAAATAACTAAAATACATTCCCGGCATTGCAATTGCACCTCATCGTCGTATCTCTAGGAATCTTGTATCGGACGGTTCGGACCATAAGTTCCACCTCATCAATGAAGCATTGCTAAAGGTCACGTCAGGCAGACGAGAGACCCCGAGCCGTGACCTCTCGGACTCTGATGGAGAGCTGGCGAGAGCGAGGGTTTGCAGGCTCTCAGACTCTCCATTAGGTCGGAATACCGAAAAGGCACAGGGTTGAACGCCTGCCAAGCTGACAGCGCGACTGTTTTTAAAAGCATTGACCACTAAAATCGACAAATAATAAGGTACACTAAGAAGGGCGTTCCTGAAGGGCGTTCGTACGAACTGCGGCCGTTTCATAGACCTCTGGTACACTTGTATGAACGCTTCATAGAACTATGGCCGTTTGTATGAACCGATTTCCTGTAGATAACGGCTGTCATCGGAGTCACCTGCTGGCTGCAGTAGCAAGTACAGGTGAGGTTTTACCTTTTCGAGCGCGTCCTCCTCCAGTCTGCGCTTCTTCTCGGTGCGGCTAGCCTCGGTCTGTTCCCCCGCCTCGGCACGCAGAGCCACCTCCTTGGCCCGCTCGTACTCCTGCTGGCGCTGTGGACGGGAAGGAGGGTGAGGTCAATAAAGGGTCAGGTCATAGGTTGAGGCCACTTAAGAGTTAGGCCACTGCAGGGTCAGGTTAGGGTGAGGTCCATGAAGGGTCAGGTCAGAGGGTGAGGACAATGACGGGTCAGGGCAAGGAGGGAGTTCACTGGAGGGTCGGGTCATAAATTGAGGTCACTGAGGGCCGAGGGGTTAGGTCACAGAAGGAGATCACTGAAATGTAAATGAACGAATAAAGCAGATGGTCGTAAAATAAATGGGGATAAGTCAGCCGCTCTTTCCACATTGCATTATCATACACAGGAAAAAGAAAAGGTAATCGTGTTTCGTCACGTCCCATTAGCAGCATAGGTGGATCGATCCTGAAGTGTATGCTCCTAATTATTCTTATCATAATGAATGGACTTCGAATCAGTTGCGATTCTTTCACATAAGTACAATATATGTAATAGCGTTGGGCTATTCCTTATGTGTGATAACGAGAGGTTATTACGTTTGAAGCGTCTAGAGTCTTGCCTTGGCCGTAAACACAGCACTTGAATGACCAGACAGCTAATAATTCAGCCCTGTCGTTCTCTTCCATCAAACTCTTCCCTCATGTCCTCCCGTCGAACATAGTCCTCGCGATGCCCCAAGCCTTCACTTGCACAGCCGAAAACTCTCCCGGCGACCACCCTCGGCGAGGCTGCCGCAGCGACCTGGGGTTACCCCCCCCCCCGGCCAGGTGTCGGCCTCGACGGTCGATGACGTCATTGTGACGTCAGAGCGGCTCACAAACATTGGTGCGCCGCTCACGCAGCCGGCGAGCGCTGAGAGATGCGAGCCACGCCGACGTCGGTCGACGGTAGCCGACGGCACGGGCGGGCCGGTCGAACGGAGACGGGGCGGAGGGACCGAGACGGGGCGGAGGGACTGGAGTGGTGGGATGGATGGGAGAGACTCGCATGGGAAGCGGTGGGACGGACAATACGCATCGTGATGGGAGCTATTTGGAAATAAATGAGCCGATCATGTACAGCGTGGTACATCTGACCCCATAAGCTGCCATCAAATAATCGATGGCGTTTTTCGAGTCATCTGCTCGCAAATTGCAGCAAATTGCCTTGCTAAGCTGTAAGCTGATCGGAAAGTTTGGTGTGTCGAGAATAGAGACGATAAAGCGATAAGTACAACATATAGCAAACTTGCACGAGTAGGTACTGCTTTCTTCTCACAGTGCGAGAAAAAGACGGCAGAGCAGCATACCTGTATGTAGATCATCTTGGCTTTGCGCAGGTTGGCCACCGTTTCATGCATCCGTTTCAGCTCGCGGTGCCAGAGCTCCTTGATCTGCTTCCTGCTGCGTTCGTGTTCATTTCTGCGCGCGCCCAGCGGCTGTCGACAGCGGCAGAGTGGGCAGAGTGAGCGGACGCGGACAGTCTCCGAGTTATCGTGGACTGCCGCGCTGCCGACCCGCGCAGCGTCGTGATAAGCGCTATTTCCCGGTTGGCTAGCATGGGATAATGCCGGGATGAGGCAGGGAATTCGCCGCAAATGCCGCCTGATGATACCCACGCCTTCTGAACGCTGAACGACGTCCTAAAGGCTATAACTAGCTACAGGCATTTACCAAGAAACCAATACATTATAGATTATACAAACATAATAGAATGACAATGCATCAATCGTACATTCCTTTCTCCTAATGTGAACGCTAATAACACAAATTGTGCAAACGTGTAGATATGAAACCATTAGCGATGGAAAATGTAATGCCTATAAGCGATCAGCATGCCATACACCCATACGGTCTTTCCGCATCATATACGCACCTCGATGAACTTGTGCCCCTGCAGCAGGGAACAGGTGTTCTGGATGTTGGCAGAGTTCTCCAGGTCCTGGTCCAGAGCCGTGCAGTAGATAGATTGGAATGGTAGAAAGCTCTGCCATCCACAAATGCGACATGTCAGCGACTGAGTTATATAAACTGCATAAGGTAGGTTTATGTATAGGTGGTCTATAAATGCGTTTATAAATACAGCTTGCTATCACAGTGACCAAACAACAAAGCTGGTCCTAAAGACGGTAGGCCCAAGATTACTTACAGGCCTACGTAATCTGATTTTTCCACAAAGGTAGAACTTTCCCGTTACAGTAAAAGCTCTTTTTCATTCCAGCAGCAGCTGAATGGGTCGCAAGACGTCCTATGACATCCGCAATGTCAAAGGTAAGGCTCAGAGCCGGCTAATAGCCCGGATGCGGCGCCATCGTCTGGCCCTGTCTCACGGGCGTCTGTTGCTTCCAGGCTGCTGCGCCCGCCGACTCGTATGCCGTCTCCGGAAGTCCAAACAAGGCGCGGCAACAATAGGTCGCAGGAAGTACACATGAGGCCATCACACGGCACGTCTGTCGCAAGGCTTTGTTCAAAGGACTATTGCTACAAGCGCGTATGGCCTTGTTCAGGTGCGTGCGGCCCGCTGCAGATCCGGGTTATTAATTCAACGACTGACCGGTTCTGCAGAGGTTTCCGCGTCGTTCCTCGAATAAGCTTATGCGCTTGCCGCATGACGCTCCTTATATGATCGCGCTGTGCGTGCAAGATCCTGTATAAAAGCGTGCGTGAATTATTTCCAAGTTGATATGCCCTAACTTTGAGTATTGCAGCTGGGGAGCCAAATGTGTTCCTCGGCGAGAATACTTTCCGGAAATCACCAAAGAATCACTTTCATGGCCCGGCATCACGTCATGCATTTCTATTCCAGCAAAAACTAGATTTTGTGGCGTCATTCATTATGATCCCTGCCTTCATTTCCGCTGGTACCTACTCCCACAGTACAATGCCACCTATCGTGTTGATAAGATTACAGGGCATACTTGTCAACCGATCATTACAATTTCGGAAGCTATCGACAATCGTTTAGTCAATACCACGACATCCGATCAAGTTATTACAAATTCCGGCATTGAACTGAATGTCTTAGGTACCTATGACCAGCCCCTATCCCTGCCATCCCCATACCTCGTCCAAAACGTCCATGACTTTTCTGACTCACATCTGGAATCCGCTTCTTCTCCATCTCAGCCTACCCCAGGTCAATTGGGTGACATTCAGGCCCCCAAACCGCTGTCTACCGATTTTATTTTTAGCCCCCTCATGGTTGATTGCACTAACTACGAAACAACCCTTCGATGCCATATCCCTCAAAGTTACATTTCGGTTATCCAGAATCAGCGTCCTAATATCCTTCCTCGCGCCGTTCATAACCACCATCTTTACATTAATTCGGACGGTGTTTTGCAATCTAAACTACTTCGGAGTGCCCCAGTAAATATTCACATACGCTTCAATGACATGTCCCTTGCCATATCCCATTACAAAATTTGTCCTCGTATTGAATCGATTGATTCAGTCACTGGGTGTCATTCATGTCCAGTGGCTGCCAAAATTATCATACGAGCCAAATCCATCTGCTCTCCAGGTACGGTATCCGTATCCTTCAATAATATCCCACTTTCATCCCGTGCAGTGGCCTTATCCACTGACAGCTCCCTCGTGACAATTCAGTTCGTTACGTCGGTCCCCTGTCACGAGGAAAGACTGTGTCTTTACTATAACGAAATTAAAAGCTGTGAACCCGTCTCTTTCTGTTTAGATACCCCGACTCTTTCCCTCACCCAGCGCAATGAGACGGTCGCCCAGTCCACAGCCGTTATTCACTCTAGTGGTCTCTTTGATTCTTTTCTTTCGACCACTTCTTCATTGGGAACTACACTACAGCAGGGTCTCTACTGGTTCTTCGCTATTATCGCCGCTATCTTCATCTTTTCGATGGTAATCAATCTATGCCGTCGATAGCCCCTATACATACATCTTGGCTATATCATTTCTCCGGCTGCTCGTCAAGACCTTCATTTTCGGTTGTATCACCATGTACTTACGGCTAATGTCATGGCGGTCTGGCGGCAACTATCTTGATGTGTTGCCCCACATGTTTCATATGCATACCTACTTGCATCCACTTCAGCCAGATCGCCATAAAAAAAAAAAAAATCATGTATAGTTTTTAAGAATTGTATATGTCTGTTCGTTTATCTCGTGTACGTATGTGCCATTGACGAAAGATTTTGTATGTTGCAGACAGCCGATCATACTCGCATCGCCTGTTGCTGCATGCCGACTCACTCCTCATGGGCCACAATGGACTGTCAAATACACACGGCTGACCGATCTTCACGTCTCCGCTGCCTGGCCAAGGGCCCGGCCGGCAGCCGAGACGTCGAGTACCCGCCGAGTCAACCACACCGCCACTGGTACCTGACTCCATGGCGATTATCCGGCGTCGCATTCACGGGACCACATTACCCGAGTGCGGTCAAAATCGCCCTACAAGTACAATCGCCACAAAACCATGGTCCGGTACCAGTGCATCGACTCGAGACGTCCCCGTCGACTTCTGCTCGCGCACCATCCAGAGGTCCCCTCCACCAACGGCCGTCGCTGTCGACTCCAGCCAGTTGCCACCACAATCACTGGCCGCCAGCAGTCGACAGTACCGCCCGCTCCAGCCGGCCGCGCCTTCTGTCACTGTCCACTGACGGTGACCTCATCGGCGCGGCTCTGTCATGGGCCGGGATCTCGGACATCAAGATCCGGAGAACCTACACATCTCCGCGCTGCGAGCAAGTCACCCACCAGCTCGGGACGTCTACTTCTTCACTCGGTCGTGTGTTGTTCTGACGCCTCCTATTGTCGGCTCATGGGGGAGGGGAGGTAATGTCGCAAGGCTTTGTTCAAAGGACTATTGCTACAAGCGCGTATGGCCTTGTTCAGGTGCGTGCGGCCCGCTGCAGATCCGGGTTATTAATTCAACGACTGACCGGTTCTGCAGAGGTTTCCGCGTCGTTCCTCGAATAAGCTTATGCGCTTGCCGCATGACGCTCCTTATATGATCGCGCTGTGCGTGCAAGATCCTGTATAAAAGCGTGCGTGAATTATCAAATACAGAGAGTGCTCGAGACCGGCTTTGGGGACGCATCGGCACACCGAACCAAGTAAGTCGGCAATTCCACCGGCCGACACGTCCACAGACAATGGAGACGCTCCGTTTCAAGGTCGCTGCTTTCAGTTTCAACACGGCCGGATATGGTGCCGCCTAACGGGGACGTTGGAACACTCGGAGGGGATATGGAGCACCGTCTGAGAAATATGGAGCACTCCCTGAGGAGGCATTGGAACCCGTGTGATTGGAACACCATGTAACATGGTTGTGGAACCTTGTCTGATATCTGGGGAATATGTAATGTGGAATTATCTGACGGCATCAGGCATGTGTGGGCGATGTGGACCGTCTTACATGTGTTGTGGGACATTCATCAACTGAGGTCAGGGTGCAATATGTAGAGCACCGTCTGACGGGATACTGGCCATCGTTCAAGGAGGCTGCATGAGACACCGACAGTGGAATAGGGTAGGGGACACTATCTGACGAGGCATGGGGGGGGGCACTGGAAAGTGGGGATGTGGGACACTTACCGATTAACGTAATGAAGCACTGGGACACTTACCAACTAACGTAATGGAGCACTGTCTGACGAGAGATATTTAACACTTTCCGAGTTGCTGTGTACTGCCTGACACCGCACGCCACCTAACAACGGGACACACTGACAAACGAGGGATATGGGCCCTTCCTGACAGAGCGATATGGGCATCGTCTGATTCCCGACCACCCAGCTGCACTTACATCCTCCTTCAGCGCACACCGCATGGTCTGTGCCAGTTTGGCGGCGTTCTTGGCGTATTCCATCTCCAGCCCGGTCCGCTTCTCCACGTAGGTGAGCACATCCTTGGCGTATTTGGACCAGACCTTGGCGCGATGCAGGGCCACCTCGACGCCCTGGTCCAGCCTGCGGAGGGAGGGCGCGGCCTGGTGTTACAATCTGGCCCGGCGGCGGGAGACGACCCAGTCGTAAACACGCCCCGGAGGCCTCGGCATCCGTCACACCCAACATCAAAGGCCGAGCCGCCGCGCCACCGGCACACCCGGCCGACTGCCGACGGTTTTTACAGCAGCTTGATGGTTCGCTTAAGTAACCGCAAGTGATTTCCAGGTCGAAATCTTAATGAGTTACACTAGGCGCCACTTCTGGCAAAAATACACTGCCAATAAACAAAACGTGGTATGGTCCTGGGTGATTGGGCGGGCCATGGGCCACAGCTTCTGTTCAAGGAAACGAACAAAAAGACATGAAATCAATCAAAAGCCATGTTGCATTTAGAAGCCGTTTTACGAGCTTACTAACTTGCCAATTGCCATCATCCGCATGCGTCACCACATGTCCCCCATAGGTAGTCAAGACAATGCTCGATGCCCGTTACACTGCCGTAAGTGATAGAGGGTCGTCAGAGCGTAACCATCAATGGAATGGAGCTTTCATCGGTAAAAGTGTGCTGGATCAAAGCACCGACCTGCTGGGGAGGCAGGGGTCATGAGTCCTCACCGGTGCAGCGTGGCGTCCAGCTGTTGCGGCGTCAGCTGGCTGGATGCGCCGGTTTCGTCTCGCGACTCGACCGTGGCCGACTCCGTGTCCGAAGCGAGGTTCTCGCACGACTTCGCTTTGGAGGAGGATGAAGTGAGGACGGTGGACGACGAGTCCAGGTCGCCCATCAGATACTCGGACACCCTGAGAAAGACGGGGACGGGTCCATTACCAGATACTCGGTCAACATTTCTCTCGTGACTAATGACTCACGACCAATGAGTTCGGAATACCATTAGACACACATATATTCTTATACAAAAAGAGCATATGGTAGGTAATCGATTTTCGGACATTGATGTAAAAAGAGTCCGGGTCACAAAAAAAAAACTCTGAGCACTCTGCCAGTTGCCACGATATGAAGAACTCGACTCTGTCCGTTTTCTACTGTGATTAAATTAAGCACGTCCACTAGGCACATAATGAATCCAGGATATTTAATTTCATGTTAATTCCGCACTAGAAATGACTTTCTCAGAAACGACTTTCTCATTTCTAAGGGCTGAAGGAGGCAGATTTCATAAACATTGTCCCATTGCAATAAGCAGGTACTCGCAGCTGAAAGTCGGACCAATGCCGTCTTAGCTCCTAGTTAGTCGCACTCTTCATGCCCCCTGTCTGAACAATGAACAACTGAAGGTATAGCAGCTTATGCCATCAACAATAAAATATTCATATGAGAAGCATTGATCGGCCTCAGCAGAGATGGATTGAGGAAGTGGTCCCACGGGCCGCCGGGCGTTAGGCGCAAATGCGAACCGTTGGACTGGCGAGTTGGCACACCGCCCTTTCGAAAGGCAGACGGGCCTCAGTGCTTTGCGACGTATAGGTTAGGACATTAAATTTACGTGCTCGATGTGATACATAAGTGCCGCGAACTCGATACATACTTGGCGTCTTTTTTTAAGTGCAGTCTTGGCCCAACGCTGAATCGTCATCTTCTATTTTATGTCACACTTCCGCCCTCCTTGTCTTTTTTGTTTTATTTTCCCTTCCTCGCCCTCTCTCCAATCTCTCGGGAGAGGCTGATATCGGCCGTCGCCACTGATGGCTGCAATGGGCTGCTACACTCTGGCAGATATTACTCTGTGCATGTTCGCTCTTATCGATGCGGCACATACATGACTGGTCGCGATTATCGCCCACCAGGCCGCGTCGGCGGAACGTCGTTCCCGACGACTCGATGCCTGTCCGCCGCGAGCTCGGCGCCGCGCGAGACGAGCCAGTCTCTACGGTGATACCAGAGCCCAGACCATGCTGTGATCCGGCAGCAGCCGCTCTGCCCCGAACCGCTCCATTGGTCTCCATGACAACATATGATGCAACGTGATCGATGTTGAAGAAAACAAAATGTCTACGGGCTGATAGTCTCCTGAAAATGCAAAGGCTGGTGCCCTTCGATACCCGAGCACGAGTTACGGACCCATCCATGGATGCTGTTTATTGTTGAATTTCGAAGTATGAACAATGCACGAATCCTCGGACGGGGAAAGGTTGAAAGTTGAAACAGAATCGGTAAACTTACCGGCTACTGAAGGCCAGGGCTAGCTGGTCGATGGACTCGAAGAATTCCGTGGGGTCCGCGCGCTCATCTTCGTACCCGTGCTCTGTGGGAGCACAGAAACAAACCAAGTTACGACGGAGAACGACAAAACGACGGTGAGAGCAAATTAGATAAGCATGCTATCCGCTGTCAAAATAATGTAAGAAATAAAACTAGAAAATCATTCAATATGGGTTGGAACAGATATGGATGACAGCAAATACAAATGATGTGCAGTCCCTTCGGTCCACACCATCGAACATCGTTCAAATCGAACAACACTGTCCCAAGACAAATATGACGCGGCAGACAAAGGGAGTGGCGCTGCCCTCGATGGACGGCATGCCATCGGTCGCCGGAGAGCCTCGTGATTGCCATCGTATGATTGCCACCTCCGGCGGCGGCGGCGCCTCTGGCTCCCGACCTCCGACCCATGTAATCAATCAGAGGCGCTCTGCAGGGACGGCCGGCGTGCCCCGCGGCCGCGCTCACCCCCATATATCGGACGGGCACCGGCACCGGCAGGCCGCCCGACATGGGGCGTGGCCGTGAGCGGTGGAGGAGGGGCGAGCACGGTGCTCATGAGCCCGAGCACCGTGCTCTTGATCTTGAGCACAGTGCCTCCAGCTCGAGAAGGTTTTGGTAGCCACTGTTACGGCTTCCATATTCTGAGCGTGGTGCTCCCAGCCGGTAGCAACAGTGGCGGATCCAGGGGGGGGGGGGCAAAATGGGCATTTGCCCCCCCCCCCCCCAAACGGCATGATTTTAACATTACGCCTATGGACGATGCATGGAAAGAATCGATAAATTTTTATGGTTTGCCCCCCCCCCCAAACCTCTGAGCTGGATCCGCCTCTGGGTAGCAATCACTTATCCTAGCATGGTAATCCCAAACCCGAGTGCAAGGTTCTATGTTCCAGCCAGAGCTCTCAATCGGAAAGCCCAACGCTTTTATCCGTGCCAGCACGAAACGAAGGGAGAACGATTTTGTGTTGACGTTGGTAAAACACGATTTTTCAATAATTTGTTCAATGCAGCTCTTTCGTCGCCAGACTTCAATAGTAACAATTGAATGAACTAGAAATGGCGAGACATTTTCATGTGCCGCAAATCACAAGTGAATTTAATTGCCTCTGCGATAATCAACTTAACCAGTCGGGCAGCCGACACTAAGAGCGCCCAAAAGGCGGCCACCGCACTTATCGACTCAAGCGTGAAACAGGTCATGTCTAGAATTAGACGACCTCATGGACATCACTAAATCAGGCAGACCAACAGAAAGCCGAACCAGTGGGAGAGGCACCTTGGAAATGCAGTGCTAGAAACGTTCAAACAGGCGTCGATTATACAGTTGTGAATTTTAGAGTTGTGGAGTGGACAGAACAGAGCACATATCATGACAAATATCTGTCAATTGGGTAAACACGAGTCTCAACAGCTCGTGGGCGACAAGCGGTAGAAAAGATGGAAATCGTGTGGTCACAGAGTCACTAACCTGACTCTACGCCAAGGTCTTCTAGGTCATAAAACAAACAACTTTATAATGACTATCCACATTGTTAGTTCGCCATTTTGTCTCTTTGTCTTCCACCAATCTAACTAGCGGCATGTCAGGGCCGGAGCGGCGTGTGATGTCCTTCACAATTCCGACCAAACATAGTCGCCCACTCCGCCGGACGCTTCCCTTCCCCCTACGGGCAGATGACCTTCTAGATCTTCGTTCCGATTACGGCTCGGACTGGCCTCTAGGTCCGGTTGGCTCCAGCCTAACAGACCAGGGCCTCTGGATACAGAAGTTGCCGGATGTACCAGCAACCCTCCTCTCTTTAGCCACGCCTCCATGCTGGAGTTGGCAAGGCGATTTTGGACAAAATATAACGGAAGCCCAAAAGCAAGTGATGATCGCTGTGTTCGGGTCCAAACAACAAACTGTTCACTTATTTTGTCTACAAGGACGTTAAGTACGCATAGGTATGTAAATAACCCTCATGTAGTCCGCCGCCCCGCTGCCTGCGCCAATTCCGGCGACATTGGCCCAATTCTCACGACGTTGAGTCGTTTCCCAGTGGTCAAGTTATCAAGTTCACAGTCTGGGAACTCACTATTTGCTGATTATGTGACCGGCTGTGTTCCGTCTATATAGGAAAATTGGAGCACCGTCATTTCAAGAAATGCGGACATCAAAAAGCTACCAGTGACTGCCAGCCACTGGAACACAAAATCACTTGAAATATTCTGTCCCAGATCAAGGACAATACTGAAAGAAATGGCTAAATAACCTTTCATATGTCATTGGTAATCAATTACATAATATGTTCTTAAAACTAAAATGCAATTAATGTCAAGTATGTATATTTCGGTGAAATGGCGTTAAAAAATTGTATGTTCTGTAGCGAAAAAATTCCCGGTTGATCGCTGTTATTCCCAATCACACCTCAGACCAGACTGCATCGGTCTGTGTTGATTGGACCACAAATTGGTCCCGGCTTTAATTGACAGCAAACAGTGTTCCAATAGGTGACACGCCAAACGTTACCCCTCGCTAATAGTTCACCAGCCAAACGGCTGTGTCTCCCAATCACTTGTAACCTGTCCAAAGGTTTGCTTCTGCTCGACATTTAACCTGCCCAAAGGTTCACGCCCGCTCGACATTGAAATGAACATTCCCAAAGGATCGCAATCGCACTTACGTTTGACCCGCCCAGAGGTTCACCCCCACTTACGTTTGACCTGCTGGATGAGAGCGCCGGCAGCCATGAAGAGCTCGGTGCTCTGCAGAGGTGCGTACCGCTCAAGCACCGTGCGCAGGATTCGTAGCACCTCGCCGAGCCGCTCGTGGGCCGCCACGCGCAGCGTTTCCTGCTTATCTGTCGGTGAAACGTAAAGGGAGTACACGGTTACCTGATGGGAAGACAGTGAAATCTTGGGTCATCAGGTTTGTGGTCACAGCAAACGACCTATAGATTGTGAAAAAATATGTACCGAAAACTTGTACACAGGTTACAGCTACGTTCGATATTATATCGTGTGCTGGTGGTGGTGGATGCATTCCATTGATCATGTTAATTTTTAACTAAATTTAAGTCTCTCTATTACAAACGCTTCCTACTCTGCGCTATTAGTCATCACCGGCCGCCTCAGCCTCCCCAAGGCCGCCAGTGCTGTGGGTCACCGAGGAATCGTTCCAGTGAACCACTGCCTCCAGCCGAGGCGGTGGGGTCGGCCGCTCGAGTGACCTATGGAGGAATCTCGGAGACCGGCGTTAATTAACCAGGCGCGCTCGGTCAGCGCAATTAGCTGGCCACATACTGCCCCGGGCGGTGGTAATTGGACCACAGATTGTCCCCGCCTCCAGCTGACAGAGCTCAGTGCTCCGCGGCAGCCGGCGCGCGGCGGAACACAGCAGCAACTGGAGCTCCGCTGGAGAGGGTGTTTGATACGGCAATATGGGCAATGACATGCATGTGCTTTAGCCTATATGCATGGACAATCGTTAGTTTTCTAGCACTGCATTCGCCTGACATGTAAAACTGTAGACGTAGGCATGGTCCGTCATTGTACTTTTCAGACAACGGTGCTTCTGGCATTTAATACAACAGCTGATCTGACGGTTCAAAATGAATTTGAGACAGATAAGATACTCTACAATAAACATATTTCAATAAAATGTATTTGCAACCTTGGCAGCTGGGTGCATTTTTTGACCAAAGACAATCATACTTGGGATCTTGGTATCAGTGTGGGCACTTTTCCTCGATGAACCGATCGATGATCAATGGAACATCATTTGTATAACATTGAAAGTCCAGGCATACCTATAGGCATGTGATACATATGTAGGTGTGGCATGCTGTTTGTTGCCTCGACTCGATAACAATGCAAGTGTTCAGAGAGACGGACATGGTTCACGCCTGAACACCCATCTGTCGAGATGTCGCCAATTTGCGTCGAGCAGAGCATTACATAAGTGCAGCGCGTGTAGGCGCCTCCGTCGGCCGTCGCTGCGGGAGTACCGGGCCGCGAGCGTCGGCGGCAGGCCGGATCTATAGGAGGAACTGCGCGCGGCATTGAACCGACTCCGAGCGGCTGTCGGAGCCGACGGGCGGGCGTCGAGCGTGCTAATCAGACCGGCTGATCGGATCGGTTTGGAGTGTTTGGTATCCGCCGCAGACACAGACCTCTCGGGAGGGGCAAGGTTGGAGATTGGAGAGACGTTCGAATTGACCGAAAACAAGACGACCGACATCTCAACTAGGACGTTTACTGGTTTGAGTTTACATGAACCAGCAAGACGAACTGACGAACGGTCAGGCGGATCAGTAAAACGAACTAAAAGTAACAGCTTGCAGCAGAGACCAATACTAGAGATAGTGGCGAGAACGATTGGCGATCAGCAAAGACCGAACCTCAAAAGTTGTCTGTCACAGCTGAGATCGAGCTTCTAAAGTTGTCTGTCACAGTGGAGACAGTGCCGCTAAAGTTGTCGGCCTCAGCGGATGCTCGCATTAAACGGAGGTTATAACTGACGTCCTGTGCTACATAGGATCTTTTACCCTCAAAATACGATATCAAGCAAACCTTTTGCCGTTTTCTTTAAATCAAAATTGTGTGTTATACCCAATATCGCCCTTGTTTGTAAAAACTGAGTAGTAAGACGGTTGAAACCCAAAATAAGCCGATTTTCTTCGGATATTTATCGCCCCAGCGAGTTCGTTCTAACTTGCTTGGATGATCATAAGCCTTCTTAATTTCTCAGAGCGTTAAATGTGGATAACCGAATCAGAACATTTCAATCAACGATGAATTAAACTGGATGTTCTCTATAGTTCGGCAGTTCAGCACAGAAGCTTTGTCATTGGTTTTGCTTTCTGTCCGATGAAGAAAACTTGTCCTGAAGACTGATATATGTCCTGAAGACTGATTTTAGTTACCTAGCAGAAGACTGCCAATTTTTTCTTCACTGTGTTAGGCAGGCAATTAATGTTGGTACTTACAGACCAAAGGCGGTCTTATGCCAGAACCAGCCAGGGTGACTAGTGATCGAAGTTGATCTCGTCTGGTTAAATTTAACACAAAAATCTAAAAACGGTATCATTATCCAAAATAAGCGAATAGTCACTAGCATTGCCTGGTGCGGTTGAAGGATATTCAATTCATATGTGATTATTTTGCCTTGATGTAATAAGAACTCTTTTGTTGTTGCTACGTCATATTTAACCCTCGCCCGCACATGCGGGGGGGGGATGGTTGCCCCCCCCCCCCCCAGGTAGTCTTTCGGCTCTGCACTCGACATTTTCAGAGCTAGAAGGCTGATTTGTCGTATAGCTGCTCCTATATCCTTTCTTGATGTCCACTGAAAATTTCAAATTTCTGTGATTTTTTGTTTCGGAGATATGACCTTGTTTTTCAGGTCATGTCATGACCCAAATGGCCAATTCTCAACATCTTACGTTTGCTATGGGCCTTGTGAGCCTTTGACACCTTGATTTCGGCCTTTTTTGCCAGTCTTACCTCCCACCTATCATGGAACATGTTGTTCGACGATGTACAGGTGTCAAGGTCAGGGTCAAGATCAACCTCGGTCATCTAAGATAATTGCGTTTTAGGCAAGCTGAATTTACTTTTTGTGAAGTTTTTTGACTGCATTTTTGGTAAAAGCTTCTCAGATCATGATTTCATGTAAAATGGACACATAAACAATCGGTGCACACATCAGTATACACACAGACACACACAGACATACAAACACATATAATTGACCTTGACCTAACTTGACCTGAAATGACCTCAGCAGCAAAAATCTGGTCGGGTAGTGTGACAAAGAGGTTCTAGCTGGCTTGGCACCAGAAAACGGCATCGTCATCGGTATATGCTAAGCAGCGCACTTGATATCCAACGGTGACCCAAAACAGCAACATTTTTTAGTTTGACCTGACCTGGAAGGTCAATGACTGACCTCAGAAGGTAAAACTGGGTATCATTGGATTCGTCTCTTCCCAAAGAATCTTTTTGGTGTTTACCGCTAAGCTCTATCTCCAACAGGAACGAAATGGCGCGGGGGGGGGGGTGGCAACCCCCCCCCCCCCATGTGCGTTCTAGGATGGGAAAATGGCATGTGCGGGCGAGGGTTAATAGTTTTAACCATTATAAATGACACAGATAACAGTAGCACTACCGTTATCTGTGTAAATGATAATCTAACTACTTAGAGAAGTATCACTCCTCGTTGGTTCAAATGAGCCTCGTGTGATTTGTTCAACATTCCTGTTAGTTGGAAGCGCAATGGAACATAGGGTAGGTGGGGCATTCCACGATAGATCGTACCAGGCCCGTCGCCCTCATCCCTCAGATTTTAAATGAAAATCCGTCCTAGGGGTAATCATAGGCCCCAAAGCGGTGGGGAGGGGGCGAGGGAGGGGGCAAAATATCAGACTTCTCAGATCAAAACTTTTTGAGTTATATTGCATTACATTTTTTTAACTTCGGTTTGTAACGGTGAGTTTGATGGCCTATAACTCAAGAACGGGTCAAGCTACCAACAAACAGTAAACAACACTAAGTTTGCGATGAATCAAAAATTAATATTACCATTTAAAAATTCCAAACAAAATTTTTCATTGTTGAGCAAAAACCTTAATCTTTTTTCATTTGCCTCTAATGACCTTTGGGACCAAAATTTTTCAAATTTTTATTTTTTCAAAATAAACTTCATGTCATTGCAAATCGACATGCAAAAAATTAGAAAGGAGCTCTTTCTATAAAATCCTCATTTTCCCGCAAACAAAATGGGTTTCGGAGGGGTTGATACGACCCCAGCACGCCGTTTCGCTTCTAATAGAGCTAGAGCCTAGCGGAAAAAACGAGCGTGTGTGCCGCAACAAGTCGCAGCGATTGGTACCCGATTTTAAGGTCTCAATTTAACCGGTAGCGTCTGAGGTCAGGTCAAGTGACTGAAGTTACGGGTTCGGTTTTTAGTAAATAACTTCGCAAAAAAATGGCCGCAGAGCCGCGATTTTGGCATCATTGTGTTCGCCTTGCTCAGGTGCATCGAATGGTATACTTTTTGCTAGGGTGAGGTCAACTTAAGCAGTTGACCTCGGATCAAGGTCAGGTCAGAGCCCCTCAGGTCACGAAGCTGGGCAAAGGGTATCATATGGCATATCATTCGATTCGGAAGGTCTTCCCGAGTCCATTGGTGGCTTTCCCGACTCTCTAGCTCCATTTGATCGGGAGTTATTGACGAAAAACTCGTACGACCCTAGTGACGTCATAAATGACGTCGCGCAAGGTTACCAATGCAAAAGAAAAGCATTGGACTTTGCAAGAAGTGCATGAAATCACGATACCATGTACGTGGGATAGTTTTAGATCATTCTCGGCGCCAAAATAACAGTTTTTATATTTCCCCATTGACTTATAACAGTGATGTCACATGACCGACCTGACCTCACGTAACCTTAAAAATTCCCAGATATACAAGCTGTGAGACCTCTGGAGGACACCATGTATGAGTCCTGTAACTTTCATCTCGGACAGTTATGGTCGTTGGCGTCCAAAACAATGTCAGAATCAAACAGCCTTTTTCACCCTCGCGCTTATAGGAAAGAGGGTTGGATGAACCCTCTTTTCACTTTTTCAGATGACTCAGACTTCAATTGAAATTTCAGTAACCCGTGATGTCACTAGGCAGCTTTACCACGCCATTTGTAAGCTTTCCTCCCGAAATCACTATTCGAAACCGTTATCGTGACGTAAAATAAATACATTTATAGAAAGAACACCTTCCTAATTTTTTGCATACTTGTTACCTAACAATGAGCCAAATATGTTTTTAAAGAAATAAAAATTCAAAAAAATTTGGTCCCAAAGTCCAAAAAATACAAATAAAACAAAACTAGATATGTCATATATCAAAAATAGCGTATTTTTCGAAATTTCGAAAATACATATTTATCTCTGTTTCATTGCAAGTTCAATGTTATATAACATTTGGCATTTGAATAATCCGTCTTAGAGCTACAGTCCGCCAAACTTAGCGCTGTAAAGCAAGATCCAAAAAATGTTATACACCATAACTCAAAAAATACTTATCTGATAAGCCTGAAATTGTTACAGGTGGATTCAGAGCCCCTGATTACCCCTGAGACCAATTCTCGTCAAATTCCGAGAGATGAGGGTGTCAAATTGGAAAAAAAGTGGTACGATCTATCGTGGAATGCCCCAGGTATTAAAATGTCTATGCACATATATGTTTAAAATGTTCGATGTTCAGTCTAACGTCGCCGTTTTAATTCAACAGTCACAAACAATGGCATGAAAATCCCTGTCAAAGAAGCACCCCCACTAGCCTAACCTCCCGGAGTTTCGGTGCCTCTCCGGTCAGTGCCTCCGTTTCGCGGAGCCCTGGTGGGCCGGGCGGTGGGGAGGGGGCGAGGGAGGGGGGGGGGCGCCGACGGCCACAAGGTCGCCGGTATTTTTGGCCGCCCATTTGTGGGTCAGGTGCGGCGCTCGCGGGGCTCGGGCGGCGCCACCCACGCTACGTGGACAGCAGCACGTCGCCCTACCAGCCCCTGTCTGCAGACAGTGCCGGGAAACCACCGTCTCCCGCCCGACCGCGACCGCGCCCCGACCGCGACCGCGACCGCCGGCCGGCCGACAGCCGACACCCGACCGCGGGCCGGCCCATTTCCTGTCTGGCACCGTCGAGACGCACCCTTTGGAGAAATGTTTCGTCAGATGTAAGCCGGCCAGAGTGGTCCGGTGATGGCCTGCTTTGTCCAGGTCCCGGTCTGACGCTGCCCCGTCACGACCGCAGCTGAAGGCAGGCGGATGACTTCTGACGGCGAAGGGCTGACGGCTGACGACTGACGAATGACGGTTGACGTCTGGCGTCTGACGTCTGATGTCTGACGACCGACGGTTGACGGTTGACGGCTGGCTATTGACGACTAACGACTGATCACGATTGATGGCTGACGACTGACGACGGCCACGCTACGATTCGATGTCATATGCGAATGATAGGCTATAGTGTTCTGGAATATTTTGAGATATTGACTTTACGAACAAATCAGACGCTTAAAAATTGTAAATCTGAGGGCTCATTCATAGGAGAGGGGCGAGAATGTGAGGTGAGTTAAGGACGGACTGCATTCTGACTTTTGAGGGGTCAGAGGGAAAGGAAGGAACTGTGAGCAAGGAAGGGATGGGTTCGTCAGGTCAACACAGAAAGGCAGGACTGTGAGGTAGGGTGTGTCACTAATCGCAATGCAAGGTGCTCCATCGATTTTATTGTGCTCCACTCATGTGGAAAGGGCGTGGCATTGTTAATTTCTCGCAAATTTTAACCCCCAGGCGGCGCCGAGCGAGAGAAGTTTGCCCTATCTCACAACATAGGCGACCCTAGCGCCCCTGGCGGCTGTTTGTGAAACTAACAGGCCGTTGACTGTATGGGCTTATCCCTGCTCTCTGTAAGCGCGTCTAGGGACAAATAATAGTATGGGCAGATTGTAGAGAGTGCAAGCTAATGACGAATACCTATAATGAATACAATATATTGTCACAGGGGCCCAGGAACATTCTTCAAGTTGGGGTGCAAGCCCAAAATACCTGACATGACGCATATGAAATAGTAGCGTAGTCAGGGGGCCCAGGAGGCACGTGCCATCTAGTCCCCCCCCCTATCGCATTCATAGGACCTATCGGGTCGGAGGGGCTCTGTGGCACCAGTTTACCGCTCAGGGTCTATGCTGGCCATATTTCGATTCAGAAAGAATAGGGCTCGTAACAGCACCTCGTGAGTCCAAAGAAGCCTCACTAAATTGTCCATGAGGGTTACACGCCGGCTTCTGAAGGCTACTGGCGGCCTCTGAGGGCCCTTTACCGGCCTCCTATGGCCGCTAGTGTGCCTCTGAGAGTCCTTGCCGGCCCAAGAGGGGCCATATCTAGGGCCTTACGCCAACCTGTAATCAGTAATGGCCTCACACCAATGTCTCTGACGGCCCCATTACGACGACTGTGAGACTGAGGGCCCTCACTGGTGCTTCTGAGAGCCCACCCGGCCATAAAGACCCTTGCGGTACCAACTGACCTCTGAGGGTCCACGCTGACTATATTTCAGCTGAGAAAGACCTCACAGGTCTCGTAGGAGCACCTAATGAGCCCCTAAGTACCCACACTAAGATCTCCGTCAGGGTCTACGCCGGCTTCTGAGGATCCCATAACGGAGACCGTGAGGGCCCTCAGCAGGGCCTCTGAGGGTTCACAACCAGCACCTCTGAGAGACCCACACCAGTGGTTCTAAGGGCCCATAAGGACACCACTGAGGGTCCCCCAAGCCAGTGCCACACCATTTATGCAACCCTATATTGGTGGCTCTGAGGTACCCACACCTGCGCCTGTGAGGGTTCGGCAAAAGCATATCTGACGGCCACCTACCTGCAACTCTGAGGGCCCTACACCAGAGACTGAGGGCCGCACTGGCGTCTCAGAGTACCTTGTCGGTATCTAAGGACCCCACAGGGCTTCTGAAAATGCCGCCGGCCTCTGTGGGCCCCTTGCCGGTCTGAGGTCCCCCTCCCCGGTCGTTGAGGGCCCCCTGCCGACTTTTAAAGGGTTCGCACCAGCAGCTCTAAGGGCCACACACCCACATGTAACGGACCCACACCAGTGTCTCTGAGGGTCCACAACGGCGTCTGTATTCTGTGAGGACCCTCACCGGCGCTTATGAGGGATTCACACTAGCACCTCTGAGGGGCCACACGGGCGTCTGTGAGGACCCCACACCAGTGCCTCTAAAGGCCCCTAATTGGAGGCTCTGAAGGCCCTGCATCGGTGATACTGAGGGTCCTACCAAAGGCACAACACAAGCCATTAGTCTCCTTCTGAGTCCCACACGCCGCCCTCCCACCATAGGCGGCGGAACGGGGAGGGCACCGGGGCACCGTGCCCCCTCTGATTTGGGCATTTTAACATTAGCCCTATGGGCGTTGCATGGAAAGAATGGGACCAAAAGTCGGCAGTGTCCCCCCCCCCTCCTCTTAATTGAAGGTGTTCCGCCGCTACTGCCTCCCACCGGAGCGAGTAAACCTGTATCAATCAACGACTTTACCACCGTTGTACGTCATAATGTTCTCATCACGCCAAATCAAATACCATCCGGAACCAAAATGATCCAGTAAAAAATCTGACCTACCAAAGTTATGATCAAGTTCAGATAAAATCAAAGTGGGATGACAATAGCAGGTGTTCTTAAATCGATGCCGAATCAGCAGAAACCATTCACATGCAAGAGAAATACCTTGTGCTGATGTTTATATAAAACAGACATGTAGGTTCATAAAAGGGAGCAGAGATCCTTCATCGTTGCATCATTGTTGAGGGGGCGGCGCCCACTCGGCTCTCAAGTTGGAGGGGGGGGGGGGTAAGCGCCCCCACTGCCCCCCCCCCTGTTCCCCGGGGTCTATGCAGTGAACGACGCTACAAAAAAAAAACATGTGACACCTAATAGCAGGCACTATAAACATGCGCTCGTACGTATCCCGTCAGACCAGGACGGGGATCGGGGGTAGTACTATGCAATATACATTAACACAGAACTATTTCGTGCTTTAAGATGCATAACATCACATTTTCACCAACATTCTGAGTGCCAGACAAGCCAACAGCAAGGCGTCATTTCGGTAAAATGCATTTAATGATGATCGTAAGCTCACAAAGCATAGCGAGCGTGTTAGTTCAAAACATTGCCGCTAGGGGCGCTGAGGTCGCTAATGCTGAGAGATAGGCCAAAGTGTCGGCGGTCGGCGCCGCATGGGTGTTAATATTTGGGGGAAATAAAAAATGCCACACGGTTTCTACGTGTCTGGGGCACGATAAAATCAGTGGAGCACCATGTTTTGCGAAAAAAGTGCCCAAAATGACACACCCTACTGTGAGGTAAGAACCTCGGAGGTCAGCAGTGGACTGGGAGGTCAGAGGGGAGGGGTGGACTGTGAGGTCAGCACAGAGTGGTGGACAGGGATCAGCACAGGGGTGGGACTGTGAGGTCAGCAGCGAGTCTGTGAGGTCAGAGGGAAGGGTGGACTGTGAGGTCAGAGGGCTGGACTGCGAGGTCAGCGGGGAGGGTCGAGGGATGATCTGCGAGGTCGGCTAGAAGGGGACGGGGCGGCGGGGTGCCAGCCCCGGAATAGTCGCCGTCACCTCGGGCGCCGCTCTATAAACGATCCGCGGCGGCGCGCTGCACGGACAGGTGGCGGTGACGTCACGGGACCGGCCGTGACGTCATTGGACCGCCGCGGCTTCCGCCCTGTCTGGTCAGTGGCCTCGGCAGGGCGGCGGCCAACGCGTGACAGCAGGCTTTGTGGTTCATGGTCATTAGATTTAAACACTGAACTGGTCTCCAAGATTAAGTCCAAAAAAGCTCCCGCGCTAAAAAAAAAAAGTCTCCGCCGCCTAACCTTAGCTTGAGTGGCGGGACATTTTACCCTTGGATTAGTTTTTGGGAAGGCGTGTGAATGAGGCATAAGCATATGCAGGATTTTTATGTCAAAGTCCTAAGTGACAGGTAATTTTTGTAACATTATCATTATATATAATAACTACTCATAGGTTTGTAAGAAAACGGGGCCTGTTTCGGACGAATGTCACCATAAAAGGTAAATATCTCGCCTTTTTAAATAAAATAATTTTTTTAACTGAGTTAAAAAAGCTACCCTGATCAAATATTACACATTCATTTAGTGGATCAATGAAAAGACTTCTAAAGCGACAAACATCTTGGATGTTTCTATTGACAACACGCATGTGCCACTAATTAACATGACCTTTTCAGAACATATCATGAGGCTGACCTAAGGCTTTTGTATAGGTATGTTGCTTTTCAATCGACGCAGCAAGTGTCGCATCCATTGCACGTATACTTCTAAGCGATCACCGACTACCTTGTTCGAAATAATTCACAAAAAAAAATTCGTCGCGTGACCTGACATCTAGGGCTCCAAGCAAAGCAATCATGTTCTAAACATCCCGCTCTCGGCCACAAACCGTCCGCCAACCGCCGTCCGTACGACTTGAGGACGTCATACGCCGACACCACAAGCCACCATCGATCTGAAGCGTCGTTCTGCGCGGTACAGACAGGCCGGCGCGTGTCGTGCCCATCGGCGGTTGGACGGGGTACACCGACGACCCGCGGGCTGCCGAGGAAGGTAGCTCTATTGCTGAGAAGAGGTCGGAACAGCGATATGGCGACGACAGAAGGCCAATAAAAGGCCTGTGTTAGGACTGCAGCTGGCTTTTGATGGAACATGCATTAATACTTCCAGGATGTTTTCTTCTGACAATGCAATGGGCAGAACAGAACGTCCATGACATGCCCCAGAAAGTGGATAGTTTCGATGGCCTGTCTCTCTCTAAACTCCCCGTAGCATTCACAGGCGTTATGCTCGAGCCAATTGTATGTAGCAATTGGCCAGCTCACGTCCCCGCCCGGTCGGCAGTGCACAAAGGTGAGGTCCCTGTCGTAAATACCCGGAGCTCCGACGGACGTCACCTGACGCGTCTCCGGCAGTGCGCCGGTGTGTGTTTTATTTTGGTGCGCGTCGCGCGACCAGGGTGCGTCGTCACTCGGCGCGCGCTCGCCGGCATTGCCGCACGGCGCGCCGGCTGATCAATACGGAACGGGTGGCGCACGGCGGCGTGTTGTGGCGCGGTCAGCGGCAACAGCGGCGCGCCTGTTTGCTGACTGGACGCGGGCAAACAGAGGTCAGCGCGCGGCCTCAGGTGACCGCCGCCGGCAGGCCCCACATCGGCCCTCTACCCCGTGCTCTGTGTGCATTGCAGTCAGTCATGGCCGGGCCGAACCATGCACTGGACACACGGGAGGAGCACAAGACCATAGAATTGCTAGGGACCAGGTATAAAAAAGAGAATCAGCATGAATTCGAGAACACGATTGTCTTCCTCTTCCGTACGGACAGCGGCGACAAAGAGAGACGGCACCCGTAGCCGGCACGGCGGCCTTATAACGCGGTACGGACCATCCGTCCCCGGTCAATATGAGGACGACGCAGCGTCAATTATCAAACTCGTCCGACCAGAGAAAATTAGCGGGAGTGACAAACGTCGTCGACGTCATAGAATGGTTTGATTTCATTTCCACGGTAATATACATATCTACCTAAGCCTGCAGTGACCTAATTTCGGTCTTCTCCCTGAAAAGATTTCGCTACGGCGAATCGAATAGGTCGTTTTCTCGCACACGAATCTCACGTTCACAACCCACTCTCAAGATAGATGGAGTGGCAAGTGGAGCTATCTCTCGCACAATCTGTTGATTTCACTGAAAGGAATTGCAATGTTCAACATAGCACACCGGTTCAACAGCACAGGGACTTACCTTTATCTGGGTGGAAGATGCGTCGCAGCTTCCCGAGAGCCTCTTTGAAGGCGCGCACATCGTGGGTGAGTGCCACGATGTCCTCCTGTTCGACCAGGTGGGAGTCGGCTGATCCCTCGCTGCTGATACTGTGCAGCGACACACTGCAACACAGCATGACAAAATACTGTCAGCGAACACATTAATTCCTGCATGGTGAACATAAGTGCAACAATGATGCATACTAAGGCGGGACGCAGTGAATGAACTGGCCCCTCCACTGCAGGCTTAACCATCGCAAAACTAGGCACAATCAGCCGGTCAGTTCTCACAAAATTTTCCGACTTGCAAAAAGAAGTAGGTAGAGCATAATGTTGTTGTCCATTCATATCACATTTATCTAACAAAAAGAACGGAAAATTCAGAGGGTGAATAATGGGGACGTATCAGAACATAATGGGATCGGATCAGCAATACACACAGTTTGCGCCTTTAACTATAATATATTGGGCCTTTCAAAGGCCTCTTTGAATCATCTTGATTGTCATCTTCGATCAGTCACATGGGCAAGGCTGCTGAAGCATGGATCTATCGATTGTTAAAATTGGATTGACATAATCATTATCATAAGCACACCTTCCTGTTATCTTTCCGAGAAATATTTTCAGCGACGAACAATCAATCACATGCTTGGATGGTCTTTATTAAGTGGCGGCGAGATTTAATGAATAGTTAACAGTTCCGTGCAAACCCGGAGATTGATTATGCCTCCGCTGGACAGATGTTGCCGAATCGAACACTCGACACTGATGTGGGTTGATTTGATCAAGCGCTAATGCAGATTCACTTTGACCAAGGACCAAGACGCGGTCCAATGGACAGATGAATGGAAAAATGACCGACGGGATTGCCACTGGTCTCAAGGTCCATGCCTCAGGTGCTATGTTATGCAGAACATGATAAGCCCTAAGTTTGACGTTTATTTTCGCTTGATGAGAGCACATCATAAGTAAGCAACGAAAAACACGTTTATAGCTTCCAAAGATAACAAGATATCAGGTCCATAGGAAAAGGTTGTGTCAGACGAAAACATCGTTTCACAATGTATCCAAAGATGAAGTTTCAGCTCCTTGAAATTTCGGTTGCTTTTGGTCACAAGTCCAGTCCCCCTGGACATACAAAGTAGGTCACGGTCCCTCCCCATCCCTCTGGATCCCGTGACTGGTCAGGGAAGCTGCTCGGCGCTCACATGATGTGTCGGAATGTGCTGCAGGGGTGCCGGGGCGTTTGGGATGAATGGGCCGTGTGCTGCACAGCTCGCCTGCCAGGAGGACGGAGTGTGAGGCAGTTGGCGGCTGGCCGGCCGGTGACAGGTGCGAGACAGCTCACCCCATTCGCATTCCACCAACCCGGTCAGCCAGAGCGCTGACTCAAAACTTACCTTGACTGAGGACTTTAAAAAGAAAAATACAGGACTGCATTGCAATCCATATAGCTGCGGATACGCATGGTCACTATCGTAATTGGCTTTGGACATTGGATAACATTTATTTCTGAACGCAGCTCAAATGCAAATATTATACCTACCGCGGTTTTTAGCTGACCACTATATAGACTTAATGATGCCTTTGAAATTGATATAGGAACTCGAGGGTCGAGATATTGATGAGTCGCGAAGGTGGTCTGTGACGTATGTTAAATTCAAGACACCAATATTTAGCATCCTACAGCAATTCCGCGGAATAATAAAATGTTCGCTGAACAATAAACTTTGGACTGGTTTACATTCGCACAATGTCGCTAAGTTGGAAGAAAGACATTTTAAATGAAAATCTCGAGTCTTTAGGTGAATGTGGTTTGCTTATTATAATCGCTGACGTGGCCCTCGGTATATCGCTCGAGTCGATAACGGTCCATCAATCCCCCTAAAAAGGTATAAGGCACTGTACAGTTTATCTTCGCTTTATCTCGAAACGTTCGAGAGGCTCTTGACATTGTTGACATTGGTTAAGTGTCGAATGTTAAGAGGTTCCTGGTGTTCAAGACCTCACCTATAATGACAGGCACAACAAGTGTATAGTGATACAAAAAAAAAAATAGGAATTATTTATTGTTATTGAACTACCTTCCGATGTTAAAAAGCTTTTATGTATGAAGCTGCATTGGGTTATAATGATCAACATCGTTCGTACCTCAATAAGAGCGTTGAAGCATTCTACTATATTTTTTATAGTCGGAACTGTTTAATACAAATTTTACATCATAGGTCAAGGTATGTCAGCAAAAACAAAAACCAACCAACTAAAACAAAAGCTTTAACCGTCTTAATGATAGAGTATCACAAGCATAAAGCACGAGCAGATAGTCGCTACCAGTCCGCCTGCTCTGACGTTCTGCCCCGGGCCCGACTTGCCTGCGCCCGATTTGAGGATATCTGCTGCGGCGATCGAGACCGACTCCTTTTGCGATGCAGCGGCACCAGTCCGCTGCCACACTTCGCTGTCCTACCACTGTTCTGTCTCGGCCATTCCAGCTTTTGGCACAGATTGGCGTCGCTTGAGTCGTGTACCCGAGATCCAGCGACTGGACGCCGCGCTGGCTCCACAAGAGCCCCAACCGCGACATGTCTCGAGCACCACTCGCTGCCAACTGACCCGACCCGACCCGACCCGACTCGACCCGACATGGCTGACCCGAGGCGGTTCATTCCCGAACGGTTCGGTGGGCGGTGTCACTCAGACCTACAACTGGAGGTGCCTGAAGATACTGACGCTTGGTAAGTAGTAGGTATGGCTTCGTTCAGCGTATGCTTTTACCCAATTGCGGAATAGTATCTATTTATCCCAGTGATATCAGTATATGTCCATCCTACCCATATTTAGTATTCATAACGACTTTATATAGCAATGATCTGAGACGAAGTAAAAATATTTTCCTGTAATAATAAATAAATTATTTATCATTCAACTATTTTAAATGGCATGCCCCCGGCACCGTCAGAAATCGACGAAAATTTGTGTTTTTTGAAGAATAAAAAGAAAACTAAACAACATTTATATGAAAACTTTGTTTTAAACTACGCAGCAGTGCGTAAGGAACCGAAATCCGATGAGTTCTTGGATTTTGGAGAAACTTTTTGGCCACCCCGCAGCGTCCAAGATTGTCTTTCTGGATCCGCCAATGGTTTTCTTTATAGATCATGTCTGTTCACATCTCTTCCTTCAACAAGTTTGCCTGCACACTGATTTGTTCTTGCTCATTATGCATAAAGAAAGAACTTGAAATATAATGTATAGAAAAATCGGTCATGTTTAAATGAAATTACACAAAACCCGCATGAAGTCCAACCGGCGGCATTATGTCTGTCCTGTCCTTTTGAGACGATCAATACGGCAGCACGAGACGACATTCCAGTGTCTGGTATAGTTTGGCTACCATCCAAGAAATTCAAGGTATGAAGTGTTCAGAAGAGACTTTGCTGCTCTGTCAATACAGTAACGAGCGGCCTGGATAGGGAACCGACTCAAAGTTAACTGAAGGAGGGTCACGCAAAGGTTACGTTTTCTGTCGCAGCTGGCACGCGAATGCGATCGCAGGAAAGCTGACCACGCAATCAAGAGAATGGGCCACTAAGTGCGCTGGCTGGCTGATTACAAAGTAATGATGATAAATGAGCTGGAGCGCATTCAGCAAAATAATATGCCGAATGTAAGGAGCCGGCAATAAGCGCCATTATGGTTGAACGTGGAGTTGCCGCAAATACATGCAAACAACCGGGAGACGCTAAACGGAGCAAAAACGTGTGTTGGTATGAGCTGAATAACGTTCTAAATAATCAATTAATGGGAAAATTATTCACCTTTCCAGACAAATTGAAATTCGATAGCTACCTATTGGATTAAGGCATTCTTGAGCCATTCTTGATCGCTTACTCCTGTTTCTAAAGAGTGGGATAAGTGATGGCAACGCCGCCCACCCCTGACATCCTTTATACTTCATGACACCCAGTACCCACACCCAGAAATGTCCCAGCAGCAGCGCTCTCTCCAAAGTGGCCGCGCAAGGACACACCGGAAGCGGACCCACAGGGAGCGCGCAGCGACCGGAAGCAGAGGGCCGCCGCCCCGGAAGTAGGCTTCGCAGGGCGATTGGGCGCCGACCGAGCCCCGATAGGTCCGATCGGTGTCTTTGACAGGTGCCGCCAACGGAACCGTAATGGGCTGGGAGGAAAGAGAGGTGCGTGAAGAGGGCTTGGAGACGACAAGCGGTGGAGCGAGATAGCTTGCCGCACTTGTGCCGGTGACCTGTGGTTCCTCTGGTCACCCACCTGTGGTTTCTCTGGTTGGCCACCTGTGGTTCCTCTGGGACCTGTGGTTCCCATGGTATCCCGCCTGTGGCTGCTGCTCATTTCGAGGCTGGTGGGGCTGTGATTCCTCTGCTGGGACCTATGGTTCCCCTGGTTACTTACCTGTGGCTGCTGCTGATGCCGAGGCTCGTGGCGCTGTGGTTACCCTGGTTACCTACCTGTGGTTGCTGCTGATGCCGAGGCTGGTGGCGCTATGGTTACCCTGGTTACCCACCTGTGGTTGCTACTGATGCCGAGGCTGGTGGCGCTGTGATTCCTCTGGTGCCTGCCGGGTGGAGTGACGCCGGCAGCCTCCATCACAGCGGCCAGGTCCTCGGCACTGCCCGGAGTCTGCCCGACACAGGGGGAACAACTCGAGTCACAAATACGTCAGCATGGTGCACCGTCACATGTTAGCAAGGTGAGCCGTCACACATGAGCACGGTGCACCGTCATGCTTTGAGCATTCAAACTTTATGTACTTTATGTATGTATGTACAATCAAATATTTACTGTTTAAATTGCAGACGTTCGGCGCGCTGGCATTTATATTGTCTTTGCATTTGTTTCTGCACATTCATATTACATGCTCCCATGCCAACGAGTCCAAAGCCGACGAATTAACGAGGTCTGGCAGAAGATGCTTTGATAGGGCAGTTAACCCGCGGGGTTGTGTTCCAATCGATAGCGTAATAGGTTCGCTCTCCTTCTGTCAGGCGAAGGTCGTTGGACTAAACTGAAATCAATAGCATAACGACACGTTGCGACGTGGCCGGCGACCTTTCTGGATTATGCCAGCAAGGTACTGAATTTCGTTGAGAGCATGAGCCACTCTACCCTATGAACCACTACCGCTCTTTTTCTATGTCTATAGTAAGGTGAAACACTTTCCTTTGTCACACTAGCACTAGTGTAAGGAGAACGAGGAATCAGCAGTTTCACGGCAACCCGGGACGGCACTACTGGACGCTGCAATCTCCAGATGGCATATCTCGGAATTAAGGTGGTCGGGAATGACGTTCCCGGCAGTCAGGGATGACAAACACCCACTGCCAATGGGTGGAGCGGGGAGATGCCTCCGCAGCCGGCACCGCCATCCGCACCGAATCTGTCCCCGGTGACCCGAGCAGGAGTCCGACCCCTGCCAAGTTTTCGGATGCAGTGTGGGAGGTTTTGATGACGGTCTGTCCATGTCACCCACAGTGGATAAGAATGGGGCTGGCCACTCCGGTAGCATTGTGTAGGTCAACATGACCTTATAAAGTACCCTGTCAACCACCGTGCTGCAAAATGTCAACATAGATGAAAAATATCGCCTTTCAAGATGAAGGTCGCGACTGTTTTGCCTCCGTCGGCAGATGACCGCGTCCTTCGTAAGTCTTTTCGTGGCGATTTATGACAACGTACACAATTGATAAATCGATCAGATGCAGTCAGACCACGGTGTGGTGATCCTTATAAATGAAAAGAAATGTCTTCGATACTGAGCATGTGGGAGGAAATCCCGGTAGGCATGGTGAGAAGATACTGCCTTGCTCACACCTTTCCACCAGGGTAGGCACGGCAGAAGAGCGGTGGCCCACCCAGACAGGCACGGTAAGTGATAAACCACCCGTGCCCGCCTCCAGCTCAGGGGACCGTGGCAGCCACGCTCCGATTAGCGCGGCTCGTTCATGGATGGATTTCTGGAGCGTTCCGGTTCACATCCCAGCCAGCAGACACCTGTTGTCTGGATCCAGAAAACTATGATACCGACACCACTGCTGACACCAATTCAACACGTATACTGGCAGTGGTAACGCTTCTCTTTGACCTTTATTCATGGTGTCGGAGAAGACGGAGCGGTATATGTAATGGGCATTCGATCGATTCTAGACAGTATGATAGACGTTTGTGCCCTTCATACGGAAATTGGACGTCATTCATGAGATTTATTAATCGCTATACACAAGTGCCGCATGACTTGCACGCATTTACTATATATAGCGCCGAAAGTAAATTTATTTGAAATATTCATTTTAGATGTGCCTTAGCCCTTAGAAGTAGGTACCAAGTACCCATGCTTGAAACAATTTTCCAAATAAGGTCATTTAACTTGGACGTTAGATAGGCAGATATCAATTGAGATGTAGATGATTATAGATTTAGAGCAACTTGTCCACTTTCAGTGGTCAGAGTAAGTTATAAACAACAGAATAACTCAGAGAAATGAAGATGGCTGATGTTTAATTTAGTAAAACTTGTCATAAAAATAAGCATTTATGACTCTCGCAACATAACGAGTTGAAATAGAGGATGAGGAATGGAAAGCTAACAATGCGCGGAAGGTAAATCGAAATATTCAGTGGCACCTACCGGCTGTCGAAAAATGGCGGTCGGTCGACGTCGCACCGCGTCGATATACAGCGTGTCCATCTTTCTACGACCTGATCAACTGCACAAGGCCGCTCAAGGCAACATCACGCCGCGGGTGGTGGCACAAGTTTTGGTACACCGACGAAGGTTGCCACCACCAGTCAAATCAGGCAATGCTTGGTAATATCACCGAGTGCTTTGGTTCAGTCAATGTTGGTCCACGCAGCGCCATTGTAGCGATAAGGGAGATGAGGCAGAGGCCAGTGATGTTACATGGATGTCTGGAGATCAAGCGGAGGCCCGTGGGATCAGGTGGAGATTGAATGGGTCAAGTGGTGGTATGTGTGCTCAAATGAAGGACTAAATAATTAGAGGAAGACCCGGGGCATTAATCGGAGGCCCGAGTCAGTGCAGAGTCCGTGGGGTTGGATGGGTTTTCGTGAGGACAGACAAATGTCCGTGTGGTCAAGAGAGGGTCACTTGAGTCAAGGAAGGGTCACTGGGATTAAGGAAGGGTCACGGGAATCACTAAGGTCACCGCAAGTGCCACTGGGGTGCCGCGGGTGACAGCAGCGCCGGGGGTCACGCCAGGTCGCGCGGACACCAGCAACAGGTCACCACCGCCGGCCGACTGAGGTGGCCGTCGGCCGGTCGTCGGGGCCGACGGCGCGCCGCGCAGCGCCGACGCGTCGACATCGACGCAGCTGGGGAAGGAAGGGGAGGGCCCAGCGGCGAAGTTGGCCGGGATGGGAGGACTGTACATGTGCTAAGCCATCGGCAGGTGTGTAATAGGGAGGTGTGAGGCGGGAGGAGAACGAGCACCGGATGTCACCGTAAAACTTCGAGGGAAGGCAGTGGGAGGATGTGGGCGGCGGTCACCCGTTCGCTGCTTGTGCAGCCTCTTCCGTTTCGTCACCATCCTACCGCCTCTCCTGGATACGAGCACTGACAGCCACTTAGCCAGCAACCACCCAATACCATTTGACCGCATCTGACAACTTCAAGATAACCGTTCCACCGCCACAAATAATTATAATCCACTCATCCCACTTACCACCATCCCGCCGCCATTATGACGAGCTATGACCGTCCCACCGCACCGCCACATGACCGTCCCACCGCCATATATGATATATGACCGTCCCGCCGCGCATATGACCGTCCCACCGCACCGCCACATGACCGTCCCACCTCCATATATGATATATGACCGTCCCACCGCGCATATGATCATCCCACCGTCCCATATGACCGTCCCACCACCTCATGCAACAATCCCACCGCTTATATGACCGTCCCACCGCCATATATGACCGTCCCACCGCCCATGCGACCATCCTTTGTTTTGTTGGGTTAGGCCCTTTCGGTCGACAAGACCATTGCAGAGCCGGAAGGATGATAGGAATTAGGGAGAGACATTGGTCTGGGCAGGCACCCTAGTGAGTCGCCGGGGCTGTGCCCGTCCAGAGGACAGGCCACCCAGCCCCAAGGCACTCACTGCACCCGGCTACGGGGTGCGCTCCCTCAGGAGCAGCGGTGCCGCTCCAAGGGAGCAGCCCGCATGAGATAAAGTTGCCTGTCCAGCCCGGAGGGGGGTTGCGGCTTGGAGGAGAAGGATTTCAGTATCCTGAGGATAGAAGCACGGATAGGTGCGACGGAATTCGGATGTCAAAAAGCGCAGATACTGTGAGCTGGTGGACTATACATAAAAGACTTACCTACTGTAATTACCGACTTAACATCGCGAAAAACGAGACATCAGATACTATCTGAAGACATGCTCGGCAGTCCAGTGTTTGATGTCGGTCAAAATAAGATCGGTCATATTGTCGGGTGCAAGACAATGTCAGATCTATAATGCTTTCAGATATCGGACACTTCTCGTCGAGGCCTTTGAGGCGCCAGAGCAAATGTCGGATAAAGATATCATCAACAATCGCTCACCTTGATACTGCAGTATTCGACACAATCGGCCACACTATCGCAGCCCAAATATAGTTCGGTACTCACCCATACAGTAGGCGTGTCTGCACTTCACAATGCATATCTAAGGCAAACATCTTATCCGCGCAGGCCTGCAGATGTTCATGTTGTCACTTGACACTTTCTAGCAATGGCTGTTCGACCGGGGTTTGGAAATGGCACCAAGGTGCAATGTATGCTGCGGTCTGCAAAAAGTTTCACTGCAAATATTTGCTTCGATATCGAGTTCCTCCGTTAGCTCTCCCTGTCAGCGCTCCATGGCGGCTCGACCAAGAGGAACTCGTAGTAAAGAGAAATGGAAGACTATCATAATGGCATGAAGATCAATCGAACTATGCCAGTGTGCCCCGTGGGGACCACACCCACACCACAAAGTCCCTCTTCCCCCCCCCCCCTATCCGTCCATGGCCATGGCATTGGGCCGTCCCCGGCTCTTGGGACGCCGAATATGGAACCACGGACCCTCGTCCAGCATCCCCGCTGACCATTCCCTCGCAGCGGCGGCCTCACAGCACTATCCCGTGCCGATAGCCGCGAGCCCTGAGGACCAGGCCAGTGACAGAGCTATTTACTTATCCGCCACGGACAAAGAGCCATGTCCGTCAGCGGGCAAACAGTCGATGACGTCATACTGTTAATGTTGGCGACACTGCCGACTGTTGGCACTCGCCTGATGACGTCAGACAGTAGTTGCCAGTGGATCCTCGGCTGTGTGTGCACGGCACGAGTTGGTCACACAATCATGTTCATATATTTGCTTGGTCGGCAGAGTTGATAGATTCGTGTCGTATTGTACTTCCTTGACAGATGCTCATAGCTGCGCATGAGATAAAGATAATAAATTGCCAATTATCTGTATCAACGTGGGTGATTTCCTGAATGAGTAAATGCTCATTAAGCTGATTATCAGATGATATTTATTAAATAATTGTTATTTTTCCACATAACATTTGTTTTCTTATTATTCATACTTGCCTAAAATATATATTCACTTTTAATTACGGTACCATCCATGAAATGTCGTGGAGTGACGACGGTCGCAGTCCGATACATACTTAATTTATTTGTATGGTACCTACCGATTTCAGCTACCATACGAGTCAAGCTCGTGTGGGTAGGATATTGAATACGTGAGTAGGTCGTTGAGCATGTGGGTAGTACGCAGATCGTGTGGGTAGAACCTGGGTAGAACGTTGACGGTGCGGAGAGGAAATTGCATGCGTGGGTAGAACTCGTATGTGGGTAGAACGTTCGTAGGTGTAGGTTCAGAACATCGAACGCATCGGTAAAGCCCCGACTTTGTGATCGTTGTCTGCCGACTAAGCGCGGACCGACGATATGTGCTGTCACAGCACCAGTAGCATGCAGGCGCCGCACGCCCGGCGGGCAGACATATAGGTCAGAGGTCACAGCACAGCCGGAGTGGGAACGGCTGGCGCTCGATAGCAATGGTCGCCGTCGCGCCGGGTCCGGCAGAGCGCACCTGAGGTCGAGTCCGGCCACCTCAGACGCCACACAAAGTGTCAGGAAGCAAGGAGGTGCCACCTCCCTGTCCTACCCTCCCCGAGATCCTGAAACAATCACGAGAAAGCCGTATCAAATAACGAAGACTTTGTCTGCTGGGATGCGCGGCTCGTTCATGCCACATTTTCGTCGGGGATAAGGTGGCAGATGCGGTTTCAACTTGCATCCAGGAGACGGCTGCCGGCCGGCGACATGGAAACGAGTGAAGACGGCCGGAAAATTGGCCCGTCTCTGTCCACCTTTTCTAGCGAACGTGTCGTCTCTGTTCTGACCACATTGTCGGACTAATTATAGTGTGCTGTTGTAGTTGTGTGGCCGCTGCTGGTGATTCGACCCACCGCGGCAGGCTACGACCGTAACATCAGTTCGTGGTAGAGCTGAGATGGTCGTCCAGTCCGATATCTTTCGAGTCCGCCGGTCGTGACCCCGCCGGTCGACTGCGGTCCACTGCCCCCAGCGGAGCGATTTTAGCCGGCTCGTCACCGACAGACCAGGTGCCCGTGGCAGCCATCAGAGTTACGCGAGGACACGGGCCTACTCGGAAGCACCCGGCTGCTGCTGACTCGGACGTCTACGACCCAGTTCCCGACTCAAAGCGCGGCCATTACACTTCCTCTTTGTTGCTAATAATTCGGTCTTGGCTTCAAACAGCAGGAACCCCCAGAGGCCTGGTAACTTGTAACTTGGACTAGGAAGTATCGCGAGGAGTGGCGCACCACTGCCGCTGGGCCCCGCTGCCTTGGAAACTTTGCTGCATAGTTAGATCCATTTTTAAGATAAATTACGATGCAGCGTTACAGTACGAGGAGCATCCAAAGTCACGAATCTAAGTAGCATTGTTTGACAGGTACTTGTATAAATTTGTTTTTCATTTGTTGAATTGTTATTCAATGCAAGTTGCAATGCAAATATGAATGATTCAAATAACTGTAATTGGCTTGGTGCATTAAATGCCGCATGTCAGCATATTCGTGAGCATATTTCAGGCAATTGTTTGCAGCTACGGTTCTAGCAAAAAAACTAATGCAATGGAAGTGTTACTGCAGATAGAGATCGTCATTAATCAATCCTCGCAGAGCTTCCACCCTCCTTTCAAAGTCTGAGTTCGTCTCACTGTTTCCCGATTTATAAAGTTTCCGTTTAAGCATGTTCAGCATGGGCCAGCCGAGCGGTCGGACTGTGACAGTCTTCCATGACGTGGTCTAAAAGAACGCCTCGCTATGACGTGGGCTGGAAGGATTGTCTACAAAGTCGTGGACTAAAGAGACGGTTTGCTTTGCTGTGTGGACTGGCGCATGGCAAATACATACTCTCTCGTAGATAGACTGCCTATAACTAGATAAATAGATAGACGTTGGGCAGTTGCAGACATAACTGGATAACTGGATAACTGGACAGTCAGTCTGCCTGTAGCGTGCCGAGTCACTGCTCCCGAGAACGCCAGCTAATGGCAGTCGAGTTCTCCCTAAGGGCTCCCCGTGTGGCTGCGAGTGGCTGCGCTGGGGCCAGGAGCCCTCCCGCGGAGACGGCGAGTCTCCGCGGCTCACGACTCGCCGAGGGAGGGGGGGGGGGGGGCGGCAGTGACGCTGCAGCGTCACTGCCGAGCCGAGCCCACTGACGGTTCGGTTCAGGACTGGGCCAATAGAGACGCAAAGTTACGGGCTACCTACGTAAAACGTGTGGACTGAAGTGTTGAAATGCAATAGCTTATGTACAGTTTTCAAACATAATAGGTAAGTTACTTCGTGCTTTTATCTGCCTACAATCTACATATTCTATCATTCTATTTTTGGCAGCTTTCATGTTTTTATCAAAATCCAAAATTCAAGTTTTTTTCATTCCAAATAAAAGTACCAAAAGAATATACGTTATGGCTTCTTAAGCAAATAATGCAACTGACACTACCCAGAGCAACCATGGTACCAATCTGCATTAGATACATCCGATTGAAATTCGATTTACCAGAGCCGTCGTTAACCTTCGCCCTGGTGGGGGGGGGCCATTTTGGCCCCCCCCTGTGGTTTTTCAGCGATAACTCAGAAACCACTTGAGTTAGCGCCCTGAAACTTTGTATAGCTGTTTATTCAACATTTTTACATCATGTCCTTTTTTGGGGGGTTCGGGTCAGGTCAGGTCAGGTCACAAGGTCACCAAAACTGACACCACCTCTAAAAAAGTTCAAAGCTCTCTCAAAGGCACAGCTTTTATCCGATCGATGTAAAATTTACAGTACTTGAAGATGTCACCCAGCTCTACAAAATGGCTATCTCGGATTTTTTATAAATGTGACCTAAGGTCAGGTCAGGTCATCGCTGCTCCCCATTATAAGTCAATGGGAGAATCGAAAAGTAGTTGTTTTTCAGCTAAATCGGGCGTGATTGTTCCTATATTTCGTTATTGAAGTGTCTTGGGTCAGCAAATCACAGCCCATGTGAAACCATTTGCTTGTGACCTCGCTGAGGTCACGCTAGGTCATCTCCCTGGTCACCAGAGGTCACCAGCGGTTTTTCTGCACTTACTTGTTATTGAATAGAGATAGAGACTCCGTTCGACGTTTATCGTGTTTGTCTCGTCAATGCGGATCGAATGATATGCAGCATGACCTATTTCGGTAAGGTCATGACCTTGACCTGAGGTCAAATTTTCAAAATGACCTTTCGAGGTCAAACTATATATCATTCGACGCGTCTCGACGAGCCAAGCACGATGGTGCATGAATCGTTTCTCTATTTTCTCGTGAATGCATGCTATAGTTAAAAACATTTTCAACGAAATTTGCCAAGTTGACCTTGCATGACCTCTGTAGGCCAAACCGTTGAGCTGAGGTCAAATCTGACGAACCTTGGCGAAAGAGCTTGAAAAGAGCTATCGATTGCTTTTTTCCGCGGCTCTCTAGCTCTTCTAGTTTCCGAGCTACAGCGGAATATGTCCGGCAACACCGAAAACACTGAAATTTGACCTATGATGACCTCTAGCGACCTCAATATTGACCTTAGCGAAAAAATGACTGAAATACTTTCGAACGTACTTGTTATGGGCTTTCGTTTGCTTTTTTCCGCGTCTTCCTAGCCCTCTTCGTTTTCGAGTTAGACGGGGGGGGTCATTTTGGCCCCCCCCCACCAGGGCGAAGGTGGCTCAGACCCACACCAGGGCGCGGGTTAACACCGCTACGTCAATAATCGTTCACGTGCCTGCTTGCCTGCCGTGTCCGGCCCAGACGATGAATGACTTCCTGTAGTTCGAATCAATTTAACATTGGAACCTAATGCTGACCCTAATGTTGGGAATAATAAGTGACGTCATTAACTCCTTTCCACGACCCTTTTTGTACTTTACCTCCCTCAGCCGCCGACAGGTCACTCAGCTGAGGGCGGGGCGCTCGCTGCACTGCCGGCGGGCCTGTCACGTGACTTGTTGCTCAGCGGTGCCGGACGGAGCTCCTGGCTCGGTGCCAGTGGTCGCGTCATGCGCCCGCCCTGGGCCGGTGACAAGGCTGTCGGGAGCCGACCCAGGGCCGCCGCCGCGCCCCGGGCTGCGTCATCCAGCCAGCGGAAATCAGCCAGACACTTAACAACGCACGACGGGCGGTGAAAGAAGTTGGAATGAAAACAACACACGCAAAACTTCAAAATGACATCGAACACCATACATGATTTATGTCTGCGATAATGTGTAACATTTCAAGGTTGATCAGCCTCTTATAAGATTGATAAGATATGCAGGCCTATGGGTTCGGTGCACCAGTGCAATCTATAGACCCATTGACGCGTGATTCACGCAGCCCATGTGTCAACCGGAAGCCTTGGGCGACAGCGATGGCACTGCGATAGCAGCATCCATTTATAGCCCGGCCTTTCTATCGTCAAGTATAGGATGATAATTTAAATGCACGTTTCAAGTGGGGTTTAAACTGATGCCACCTACAATCGTGCACCTTACCTCGCCGCGTGACCTTTTATCCATACTCACGATTTACGAAAGCAGCGGTGGTATCTCAACAGGAACATTGCCCAACGTTGCATTATAGGTACTGCTATAAGTCCCATGCATTATATTTTGCACAGCTAAGATTGTCGACATCAAGAATCGTGCGTAGTTTTCCTTGAAATATATTTTTTAACATAATTAACTGGCCATAAGTGTAAATAGATATATTTCAGTTAAACAGTTCTAAGTTTTGTCCACATAAAAAGCGAACAAGAAGCCTTCCTTTGGCGAGGCGAGTCAGCTGCCTGTCGATCGGTTCGTGTTGCGTATCACGGTATACGGCTAGCCGCGGGGCGCGACCTACCTATACGGGCCGCCGGAGTCGCCCGACAGGGGCTCATTCATCTTCATCGGGGCGGAGGCGAGACGAACGGAACGGTGCCCGAAGCAGCCATCCGCCTGCCGCCCCGAGCAGGCCATCGCTGACACACGACCGGTGCTCGGCCCGGCACTGCACCTTCCAATCACCTGAGCACATTATTAACAATTTGACCAGCTGAGTGGAACCGTACAAAACGACGGTAGAAAATAATAAATGGAGCGCGAAACATACTTACGAGGTAGTGTACCTAATAAATAAGAAAACAAAGCGCTGCTAACCTAGAAGCCTGGTGCTGAGCACCAAATAAAAATGGTGATGCCTTCTTTTCCATTGACACCGAATAACACTTAGTACTTGGTAGATGCATTTGTTTGTAATCTTTATAATAATTTGTATTTATAACAATTTGTTTGATAAATGCATTGTTGTTTAAAAACGTGTTCGCTGTTCATCAAATTCTGCGCCACGGTGCGTGCACAATTTTGTTATAAAACTTTATTGACATTGTCGTGGCATTGGACGTCTAAACATTTGCTAGCGATGCATGCTAGATTCAAATCAAAGGGAGAGAACGTGTCGGCTTGCGCCTAATTATATCATCGTAGGTAACCGAAACTCGCGAGGTTAACTAACTAAAAGAACAAAGGTATAGGAGATCAGTCGTTCAAAGAACCTCGGCTGGTAGTCCGCTCTATCGACCGCGGTCTTGTTTTACAGCAGTTTCCGCGGTCGGACAAATCCCAATCCAACCGACGACGACGAACCTGGCTGTGCTAATGTGACATCCGACCAGGTGCACCCCCTGAGAATATATTGATCTATCATCGTTCGGACGGACTACTATATGATATAGCATAATGATCATCGAATCAACATTATGCGCTCAACTGCACGGCGCACCAACAAGTATATTACCAAATGATAGACTAATTGGCCTGTAAAGTCGGCCAACGGACCGGCGCGTGGGACCGCGGACAGCGTGCGTCAACAACGATACCGACTCTGTCTGGCGGGCAGTTGCCGACGTCGATACCAACTCTGGCGCGACAGTTGACGTCAAAACCGACTCTGGCGGGACAGCTAACGTCGCCACTAGAGTTGCAAAATTTCCCTACCGCACTACCGGCATGCCGGTAATTTTTCACTACCGCAGGTTTTTTGGTGGTATCTGGCATGTCTTGCCGGTAGCATGCCGGTATTTTTGATTTTGCACAAAATTTATCAGCATATGATTCAAACTTTGGACACTAAGAGGCTATTGAATTGTAATAAGTTGGACAATGGGTGGCTGCTGGGTGGGGCGGTTACTGAAATTCCCAAAATGTGGCATCTCATGTAGGGGTAAGCCAGAATCAAGAATGCAGGTTTTTTTAGTATGCCGGTAATTTGGCGGTTTTTTTTGCTTGGGGCGTGGTAGCATGCCGGTATCCCAGAAAATGTTTGTGGGGCGGGGCGGTGCCGGTAGCAGCCCATTGGGAAAACTTTGCAACTCTAGTCGCCACCGACCCGGGCCGGGCACTGAGCGCCGACACCGACCCACCAGAGCGGTCAATAGTGAGTGACGCTCAACTCACAGACTGGACAGCCAATTCGGCACGCCCGCGGACAAACTGGCCTACCTAGCTGGGCGCGGCACGGCGGTCCAAGGACTGTGACTGAGTACTCGGAATGGACCTGTCAGCCGCTTGTCGCCGTGTAACGAAATGTTTGTTCAATTGGTGGTCAGATAGACGGTGACATTCACCAACGGTTGAGGAAGTGCTGACACTCCGACATTTTCATCAACAGCGTTGATAAAAACTACGCTGCTAAAATGGAATAATATCAATTGAAATAGCTTTATAGGTATGTGCCGAAGTCACGATACGTTCCCTGACTTAAAGGGAATATCCCACCTTCTAAAATGTTGTTAAAACCAGTTAAATTGTGCCCGACTTTATAGATTGGATGACCAGGAACACGGTTCTGGCATTTATTTTTCATTTAACATCTTAGGCTTCCCATATTCCAAACACAAACTTTCAAATATGTGACGTCACAGCCCAAAATTACCTCCTTCCCCAGGCCACATTACTGTCATAAAGCTGATTCTTTTTACTCTGTAGGCACCACAACAAAGTTCAGACCAAGTTTTAAGCGATTTTGCAACGAACAAACCCATTTAAATCAGAATGACTAAACGAGATGACGTCACACTAACGGTCGCTCCATGTTGAAGATAGGGCCTTGCACAAGGCCCATTTTCAAATGAAGGGAACGAATTTCTTCAACACCAAGAGGCCGCGGGGGTTGCAACCTAGATAGATAGTGGTTTCTGAACCTCGCCGCAAACTTGGCTATCTCAACTCAAACCCCATGTTAAAGGTGGGATAGTCCCTTTAATATCAACGGTTGTCGTTCAACTTAGCTTAAAAATGAGTTTGGCCTATGCGCTGATCAAAGCTCACCGGGAAGTAGAGTCTTTCTGTGCTTAGGTACTACCAAAATTTCAGAGGTAAATGTATTGAAGGCATGGCCGTGCTGCACCAAAAACAGCGAATCTGTGTTTTATTTTCGCTACAAAAAGCAAGCGACTAAAGCACATCAAGAAGGTCGATTTTTACTTGGTTGGCCCGGAAGTTTGACCTCTATGGCGGCGCTCGTCGCACGGACACATTGTCCACCGCCATATTAGAGCCTTGCGTGTCGGCATTTTCACGTCGCACGCGACAGAAATCCTGCAGCGGTGGAGTCCCGGCCGGCTGCGGCCGAGGCAGGGCCACCCGTCGAGGCTCGCAGAGGGACCTGCCGCGCCAAGCCACGCGGTCCGTCCGCCCGACGGCTCAGTCACCTCGCAAAGGTCAGCTCAGACACTATCGCTCTCCAGCCAGAGGGGATTACTATGGTAAACACGCGCTGAGCCAGTACCGGGGCTTTATCACAGCGCTGTGCCAGACGGTGAAAGTCGCCCAAAACCGCATAGCTTTACGCGGTCCTTTGTGGAGGAGAATTATAACACAGTGATGAGGTTTTCCTAAATCAGAGCACTAACCACATCTTGTTTAATTTCTGGTGCCGTGATGGTATGACGTAAAAACTTTGTACATACCTATTTATCTGCGCTAAAAGGTACGGTGAATGAAACCTAATGCTAAAGATAAATATACATATTACTTGATTCCCTAAATGCGCTTATATTGACCACTGCACTGCTGGGGCCAATAGAAAGCGTCGTTGCTTTGGTGCTCTTGCAGTGCAAGCACTACGAATCGATAATCGACCCCAATTGACAGAAACTTGCCCGGCTGGATTGTAACATGGACGCCGAGCAGCAGAATTAACGCTGGGGTGTGTGAGTGTGACCACAGTTCACAAAACCACAATCACATCTCTTCTCGCCGGAGCTCACACAACTCGCCTGCGTCTTACCGGAGCTCACACGGCTTACCTGTGTCTCACCGTACAGCTCACAATCACACCCCAGTCTCACCTGTCGGACTGACATGTAGGGAAGCCGCACCACGTAGCCCTCATAGTAACTGCGTCTGGCCATTGTGACTGAGTCGCACTATAGTCACTACGCGCACACAAGGGCAACTCTCCTCTGGCTGTGCTTCTCCGACCGCAGTGAGTTCCTTGAGCCGGTAGCAAGTACCACCTGGTAAGTGTTCTCAACTGCTGATGTGTTCAACGAAGGCTGGGTCCAAGCCCTGGCCTCGTCGGAGGGCAACAAAGTCCCGACACAGCACAACAGGGGCAGGCCAAGTCGCACGTACCCAGAGGCCCCAGTGAGCCTGGCCCCTGCACTGCACACTCGGCCCAGCCGCGACCAGGCTCACAGCTGAGTCTCAAGTCAGTCAAGTCTCTCTTTCACAAGTCAGACTATAGTCACCCACTGCACACTTCACCACAAAGGGTGCAGCGCCCCTCCAAACTGCTTTTCAAACACTGCGACTCCACGACGCCTCTCGCAGTACATTACTTCACACCACAGCTCGTGTGAAGCTCGGCCTCCCGGGCCGGTGGCCACGACCGGTCAGTGACGCTCCTGTCCGGCCGCAAACTGTTCCTGTCGCGGGTGGCGCCGAGCCTACCGTGTGCCTGCGATAGACCGCTATCGGCCGCACGGCGGCAGAGAGATAGCAGCGCGGAACCGCCGCCCCGGTCCGCCTGGGTGCGTGACCGCGCCGCCCGCCCCGCGCCGGGGTTTAGAGACTTTTACACGACAGACACCCTGGTCATATAGGCAGCCGTTCGTGGTTGCGCCCTGGACTGTCTGTTGGCAGCCATCTACCAGGCGCTCCTGTCCATAGGCAGCCGCCCAATTGGTTGCATCCGGTACTGTTTATGGAGACAGCCATCTAACACATCTGGAGACTCCCCTGTCCATGGCGGCCGGTTAGCTGGCTTCCGTGTCTCCGTATACGGGACAAAAAGGAAAAGTGTGTTTTGAGGAAAATAATATTTTGCTATCAGATCATAATCTGACGAAATTAACATTATCTGACGAATATGACTGAACACAGTTATAACCGAAGGAACAATAAACACAGCCGATCAACCTCCAAAAAAAAAAAAAAAAACATGAGGGGACGACCTTCGGTCAAAGGCATTTACATCCCTCTGCAGGGCGCAGGCATACTTGAACATATATGCACTCGCCACTCACATCAGCTCTAAGTGTCCCATGTACGAGCATGTACCTCCCGCTCTTACGACGATCTTACCAACTCAATTGTGTATTCACACGTAGCGTGCGGCCCATCTCATGTGGCGTCGATTTCGCAACAAAGACACTACTAACGAGCTTTGCCTGTCGCCGAAACTGCATTGTCAAATGTTGACACAGCCCTACATGCGTGGTTCGTAGGCGAAGCTGTTTATGAAGCTAGAGACTTCCGTCAGAATGGGCTGGTTCTGCACGAACTGGTACGAAAAACACCCCAGTCACACGGCAATGGCAAAACAGAGCAGACACGCGACACTTCGTACAATTAAATATCGCACTCTTTTGATTTGCTTGCACTCCCAGATGTCTGAAGACAATTGGTAAATATATAGGATATAGTTCACCTTGATAAGGACGTTTGAAGAATAACAGTTGTGTTTCTCTATCGTATCGTACGGTATCTAAATAACGACAATAAGCTTGGAGCTTTGAATCTCATTCGACGTGAGCAAAGGAGCCATAAAATAACATCTACCTGGTGGTTTAATCATGATGTGCAGCTTACTTAATTTGCCGAATGGCTTGGTCATTTTCCTTATTGCCGCGGCCACGACTGTTCTGTGGTTTTCACCAGAGCACACGATCTTCGAATCCGTGGCTCGCCGACTGAAAAAGGCAGATTTTTCTGCTAAGGCAGTGCCGACTCCACCCTTAACCCTCGCCGGCACAGGCCATTTTGCGTCCTTCGACGGCACCAGGGTAAGGGGGGGTACGACCCCCCTCGCGTTTGGCCCCTGATCGAGCTAGAGCTTCGCGGTAAAAACGAGCGTGTTGCCCGTCACGAGAGGAAGCCGATGATACCCAATTTTAAGGTCCCAAGTCATCGGGTGACCTTCCAGGTCAAGTCAATGACCCGAAAACCGGGAAAATCGGGAACTGTTAGAAAGTCGTAAAGTGTGGCTGCTATGTGGTTTTCCGGGGTGCTGATCACGAATATCGTGTTAGTTTTGATCAGAGATGATGTATTTAAGCATTTAGACCAGGTCGGGTCAGGTCAGGTCAGGTCAACCGGTAGGGGTTGTGACGGGTATTCGTAATACGTGTCAACCGCCTCTGACAGCTTCGTAACATGTTACGAAGGCACCAAAACTACTTCGTAAATGTTCAAATGGTTGCTAAATTCGAATTCAGCTCCAAACACTAGCCTAGAAACATGTAAAACTCGAAAAAGTGATCCGAGGTCACCCGAGGTCACCAAAGGTCAATGACCTGGCCTGACCTTCAGGTGACCTTGACACCCACCCTAATGTATGGGAGCAACATCAAATCACATGTTTGAACGTTTGAAACAACGAAAAGCTTGCAAACGCGCGGCTAATGCGAGCCGACATACGCCGAATCGCGATTTCGGTCAAACATGGTCACGGTAAAGAGGTCACAGGTCAAAGGTCATTGGGGTCAGGGTCATGAAATTTTCAGGGTAGGTGTAAAATTGATCAATGCGAGGGTGTTGAAAGTTTCGTCGCGATCAGCCGCTTTTTACGCGAGTTATTCGCGAAAAACCTTAGGGGGGGGGTGCATCAACCCCCCCTGTGCCGGCGAGGGTTAAGGTCTTTTCCTCAGGTCTTGATAGCCTACGTATGTTCAACGTGTACATGTTTCTAGATCCTAGGTGCCTATTCACGGACAACAAGACGTTAGAGTTAAAGATAGTAACATTTAGGAGGAACTTAGTTATGTCAAAAGCAAAATATCATAATTATCTTATAATAACTTGTGCGATTTGACACTTTTGGCTGGCGATGATAAAAGTGTGTCCCATGTTTGTTTGTCTTTTTTCAACTCAGAATGCTGTAAGAAAACATACGAATTCTAACTTTGGCATAGCTCTGTCACTTTTTCTATACTAATGTTAGGTTCTGAACACATTTTGAATGCCCCAGATTCCTTCACATTCTGAACGCCGGCTTCTTGACTATGACGACCATCCTTTTAGGAAATCACAACTGCAATTCGCAGCGAAATTTCGCATTATACCGTTTAACTATTTATAGTTACTAGATGGGAGAAGAAGGTAAATGAAACAATCGTAACACAAAGCATGTTTACTGTCAACGAACTTTTTAATTAGCTTTCGCAAGACCGTTATCGTAGATATCCACCTGTTTTGGATCCCAAGGGAGTGAGTCTCATTATATCATATCCGGTACCTACTCGTGCGTAGATATGCACTCAGTCTCGACTCTCGAGTGTATGTATTATGGAGTAGTCCTGTGAAAATATCTGTGCCATCACTCCCGGAGCCGTCTGCTGACGCCCACCCGCTGGCCGGTTTCTGCGCAGTAGCAATCCCACGGCTGACGTCGCGTCACTGATATGTGATATATTCTGCCGTCAGTGCATCAATGATAGGTATATGTATTTATGAACGTCAGGTTACATGCAAATTACACGCGCCCCAAGCACATTCAATGTGTGGAACCGTGCGTGTGCGCGGACAGACGTGGGTGTGTATTTAACTGTGGATGGCCGCCGCCGTGAGCCCTCACTGCTGCCGAACTGAGAACTCCACCCCGATGACGCGTGCTGCAGGAGTGGGCCGGGCGCGGGCCCACCGGGCGGGCCGCCCGGTGTTACCCGCTGCTCCCTGTGTTGCAGTCTCCAGTGGGCGCGCCGGCGCAGCTGCCGGCTAATTATGCATCCCACACGACACCACAATTCAGCCAATGCAAGGGCTCGGCCCGGCACTGGAGTGGACGGATGCAATACAAGCTGAGTCGCCGCCCATTGATTGTTTGACAGGTGCGGCCATAGCTCAGGTGATTAGGACGGACTCTGTAGGTGCATTGTGTGGGTAGTGTTTGGGTGCAGCGAGGATAGTGCTGCGGTTCCGAGTCGATATCAGGTGCAGGATGTGTTCGGAATCAATACGAGTAGTGCTCAGGTGCCTATTTGAGAATTCAGTACCGGCCGTGTGCCATCGCGGACCTTGCAGCGGCCATCTGCATAGTTCCAGGCTCACGTGGAGCTGAGCGCTGAGGAGCTGTCTGGCCGCTGAGCGCTGATTTTGGCCCGGTTTTCGGCTGGTGCCAGGCGCGGCGGTGCGTGGTTGGTCTGGACCGGTCCGACCCTGCTGAGTCAGCCGTGAGCCGATTGTCGGTTAAATCCGTGCTCCGAGCCGGCTCACGGGCCGACGGACACGGGGAGGGCCGTCTTACTACCCAGTTTGGAGATGTCGGCAGGGGCGGTGCTCGGCAGCGACAGTGATGGGCGACGGCAGCCCTCCAGTCCGCGCTGTCTCTCCAGCCCTGTGTCGTTATGGATGCGATACAGCACGCCGCCCGCCCTTCCTGGCAGGTGTGGGCCGCGGTCAGCAGGCTGCAGCTCGCCTGGCCGAGCCGCCACGAGTCGCCGATGGACCACCGGTGACCTTGGCCGGCGCTATTAGTATGCCAGCTCGGCCGCGCGGCCCAGCGGGCTGGCCGAATCCGCCAACAGCGGCCGGCTGGGGGCCGGTCCGGCCGGCAGGCGGACACCCCGCGCCACGTGCGGCCAACACTTTTACTGCCACTCGCCCGGTGCACATGACACAAAACGGGTAATTATCACGTTATTGAATGGGCAAGAAATTATGGGAAAACAGCGGAGAGAGAGAGAGAGAGAGAGAGAGAGAGAGAGAGAGAGAGAGAGAGAGAGAGAGAGAGAGAGAGAGAGAGAGAGAGAGAGAGAGAGAGAGAGAGAGAGAGAGAGAGAGAGAGAGTTTAGGGGCGGTAAGAAAGAGCAAGAGGAGAATGGTTATTGTTATGTCTGTGCTTGTCAAACGCCTATAATCATGTGGGCCAGACGTGGGGCCCCGTGTCGTTGTTACGTCACGTGATGGGCCATTCATGCCGACGGAAGCGGCGCAGTTTATGTCCGTCCGGCAGCCACGACTCACAGGGTCACGGAGGCCGATCGTTACGGCAGCTCCTCAATGTCAGCGGTCTGCCTCACGGGGCGTCCGTTTAACATGGCTAATATCACACTACAGCATCCCGTATAGTGCAGAACTGGAGAAATCAAACCGCGAACTAGCCGCAGAGAGCTATCATAGTGTGAAATTGGGACGAAGTCACGGCTGCGGAACAGTGCAGCTTGGGACGGTCGGAACGCCGCCGCACATGGTCAGCAGTCTGGACAGGCGCTAAATGGGCCAGTGATCGTCCGTGCACACGGGGCCACCGTGCTGCACTAATCATCAGACCGAGTGCAGCGTCATAGGGTCCGTGACGGCACATCTGCACCATTCAATAGTGACCGCCGTCCGTTGGCTGTCGGGGCTTGTCGGTTGAAAAAGTTGATAGACTCGCACGGTCCGTCACTCTACCGGATTCAGAATGCGCTGGTCTCGCCGCCGCTTCTCCACGTTTGTTGTCCTTTTTTTTTTGCTTCCATATATGGGTCAGCACTCAGCCTAGTCAGCACTCAGCAGCTAGCCCAGGACTCAAGTCACGAGCTGTCCGTCACCGATCAGCTGTTATCCTTCGACGGTCAGACAGCTACCTGACGCACGCCGGCTGTGGCCAGTCCTCTACTGTATCCATCATCCTCCATCCAATTCCCGTCATCACACCATCAATTCACACAGTCCACCGGCCGGCCACTGTCTGTCAGAACTCGGTCACACGTCCATCCACCATAAGGTCGCCGCCGTATGGAGCACAGACAGCCCCGGCACACGACTTCAGCCGGCCAGGTGAAGACAGCCACTGTCAGCGGCGATATTACCCGACGTGACACCGTCCAGGTGACTATCCCGCCGCCAAACGGCCACTGAAAACCGCTTTACGACGCACGCCGGTCGTTCGCCACCAAATTGACTCTGCTTAAGTGTTCCTTAAGCTCGACACAAAGTGTCAATTTCGGAAGTTTAACGAAATAAATGGATGGGATTTCAAAGTGTATGATACGTTAATACCTTGCCGCGATTTGTGAGCTGCTGGAATTGCATTGGGCTAAGGAAATCCAAAGGGTTTGAGGTGGCCGGCAGGCGCAAGAATGTCCTCATCCCAAGCATTGTCATTCCAACACTGCAACCCAAACGAACCAAGCAAATCCATCTTAATTCGACTGTCAGGTAATTTGCGGTCGTACAGGTGACCTCAGTAATCAGTATGTCTGCCACCGCGATAGGTACTATCTGCCGCGAATTGCACGAGAAAACTCGGCACATTGTCACACCCCTCCCATGGAAGGTCATACACCCGTGTCATACCTGTTCCGTGGCCGTGCCGTTCCCGTGCCAAGCCCGTGTCGTTTCTATCCCCTGTCAGCTACCATCACGTGCCGCGCACACCTAGCGACGTGCCATTGCCACCGGGGGTGCGCCTCTGCTTGCCTCTCACGTAACCCTGCTTCACAACAAGTATCCGCCGCCGGACAACAAAACCAACACCTGTCCACCCGATGGAAATTCAGTGACAGATCAAAGGTGGAGCAGAGAATGATCACGGACAGTGGACAGCTCTAGCAGCCCATGGCGTGCGAAATCTGACAAAATAGCCACAGAAATGTCGATAACATGCCATCAATAAATGGGCACCATAGAAAATCTCCAGATAGGAAAGGCAGCTATTTCGTAATCAAACGTGTGTTATTAATTGTATTTATGATTGCTTAGGAAGATAGCGGCATACGGATGAATCACTTGACTACCTACCGTCTGCGTTTTATAACTAATAAAGCTGCAAAGCGTAACGGCCGAAAGGCTTCTTATGAAGTAGCGCCTTGTTTTCTGAGCCCAAAAATGCCAAAAACGCACAAAGTATACTGCATTCATTTTTTCTCACACAAACACGATGGTAATGCAAGCGTATTAACAACATTTTTTTGCTATATGCATATGTACATTTCTTACTTAGCATAATGCATTTATGTGGGTATACTTTTGTTTACATTTCACGATGGCATTTGAGTTGCACAGTAAACGTTGTTTTCCTTGTTGAAGGCAGTAGACCATTCCCAAAGTAACTAAAATCATGCACAATATCTTGCGCTCTGCTCATGTTGATGGTATTGGCAGCAAACCGTTGAAAATATTCGGAGAACGGCCACACTAAACGGCCCAATGGCGGTAATGAGAGAGGTACTCACCGAGTTGAGTTTGAACAACTTCTTTTTGGCCAGCCATTGTCCTGTGGCCGCATTGCCGAGGTTTTTGATGGACGATCGCGCGTTCTCGAACAGCATCACTGAGAGCATGTCTCTCTCTCCGTGCACAGCTCACACCTCGTCTCACGTCTCACGCTCTGCGCACCTGGCGCACCTCAGCCGCTCGAGCCCACAGCCATCGCTTCACTGGCGGCTCGGCGGCTCGGCGGCTCGCGGCGGCCGCGGCTCGCGCGACCAAGGAGGCCGGCGAGCGCCACCATGACACGGTCCAGTTAGGTAGAAAGCACGCCGCTCGCCAGCCGGCCGCCGCTGCGATGCCACCAGAAAACGAGGTTGCTCCCAAAATCGGCTCGTTTCCCACGCTACAGCGCGCACGTGGAACCATTGTCGGTGGGCATCGCGGACGGTGTGGCCGGTGTCGCGTCGCGGTACGAGAGACAAGTGGGCCTGCGGAGGGATAATTGGTGTGCTTAGGTTTCACTGTGGTCACCGGCACATAGCATCGGCTTGTGGCACGCGTCGACCGAGCGTTGAGCTGCTTGGAGCGGTGTCCGGAGCGACAGCTCGGAACGGGCGGCACGCGGCTGGCCCGTCGGTTGGTTCGCGCTGGTCGGTGCAGCGGCCGCCATGGGGAGTGGGGAGGATCGGCCGCCGCTCGCCGGCCCGATGAACATGTGCTGGTCGCATTGTCGGAGCCGACGCAATGAACTGATGTCGATTGACCGGCAGCGACCGGCTGTGACGTAAAAAGTAGCGGCGTGCGGGACGAAGGCTCGTTTCCCCAGACACTACTAATAGATAATTTCACTCAACGAGCCAGGCTGAAAAAGTTAAGGCCGTCCCGCGTTTTCGCTGATAGCTTTTATTGATTACAACTTTGTGGCGGTCATTGAGCCATTGAGCTTTTTGTGCTCGGACAGGGGTGGAGACGGAGAGTCTCGCTCGGTCATTGGGCATCATGCACTATCGTCGGTGCTACAAATCCGTGCAATGATTGTCGCTGTCAAAGTGTTCAAATGGAGTCACGCCAACGCTGAGCACAACTGGGACAGTGTCAGCTATAACTTCAGTCCTATGTGTCAGTATGTCACCGAATTGTGTCATTCCAGCCCTGTGTGTCAGCGCTTGGTAGCCGGATTGTGACGCTCCAACCCTGGGAGTGTATGAGTCGACAAATGTGTGACACAGCGCACCCGGCATCACTGCCGACTCAGCAGGCGAGCCGACTCAGTGACACGACTTCCAGCGACCAATCGCTCCCCCAGGGTCCGCAGCCGCCCTCTAAAGGAGGCGGTCGCTTTCCCCTCTCCTGAGTGCTCAAAAAGGGGAAACGATTCATTTTTTTAAGGGACGACATGCACATCTACAGGATGAAGCTGCAGTGCCCACTGTCAAATATCCGCCACTGCCCACTGTCCACCGTCACACTGCGCGGTCCGGTCCACGAAACGGTCGACCGCCAGCAGTTTGTTAGGGCGAATGAGATCGGGCACGCGACAGCCGAAAGGCCGAAAGACAACAACTCACAGACCCGTGACCGCGGTGAAGGTCGTCCTGCAGTCTGGGGATCGCTGAATGGCGGCACGCAACGCACTATACTACGTTAATATTGCAACCCGTCAGAAAATGCGATTGAGGCGCACTTTTTGCGTTCAAAGCCTGATGGGCACGTAGGACTCCAGGAAAAAGGCAGCTCACGATAAAGTTCAAAAGGTATACACAGCAATAAGCTGCAAATTGGTTTCGTGCAGGTGGATTATATAAACAAAATTATAAATGCTCTGAATTAAACAAATTGTGTGATTTTTAAATTGCGGTCCTAATGTCAATACTAATAGATAAATATGGTTTAATTCAATATACATAAAAGCCGATGTCAAAAGCGAATATAGTGACCTAAGACTCTGCACATACAGGTTGCTATATTTGAAACAGCGTCACGCTCTTGCCGACCAGTGTCGATTGGTCAATATTGATTGGTCATGTTGATTGTTGATTTCGATAGGGCTCAGTCCGCAGTCGGCCCCATTGCACATGCCGTCTCGGCACCTGGCGCCTGATGGTACAGCGGTCCAGTCATGCCCCAGCATGAAAGTTGCCATCGACACAGCTCGATCGAATTCAGTTCAGATCGAAGCGCCAAGCACCCATTGTTACCTGCGGCATCCGTAAACATCATGCTCGTTTGGATACCGATCCGGACTGAATATCAGTCCCAGATCAGGTGCGCTTTGAGAGTGAGAGCGACTCATGGCGTTCATAAACACTTCCAGATGCTGCTGACCTCCATAGTCTCCCGAACTCCACCGGAACTAAGCTGCCACCAGAACTCCAACTTCTCTGCACCTCCCACCAAACAGACGAGGATCGGACACAGAAACTTCAGCTTGATCTTCTGACTCCTTGCAACGAGCCTGCAGAGCATCCGGGCACCGGAAGCTCAACTGCAAAGTGCACAACCTCTCGCCCAACAGACATGAACTCCAGCTCATCTCCCTCAACAGACAGGTTTTACAGAGATGCACCGTTCCGATCCGGCGGGGGGGGGGAGGCCTTTGTCTACAGAGCCAGCCCACAGCAATGTTTTCAGATAAGTCGACTGACGATCCGGTCAAAGCGGTAATGGCACCAGCACGGGCTCTGTGCGCTGAGCCGCGGCGATGGTTTCGGCCCCCGTGCCTCCGTTTCAGGGGCAGGGAATCAGATGACTGTCGGGGTGCGTCCGGCCGGTTTTCCTCCCTCCCCTCCCTTCCCCTCCCCTCCGACCTCGGAAGGACTCCCCCACCTAGTCATCGGAGCCGAGCGGTGTGGCCTCGCACGTGGAGGTCACCTGCTGAGACGTGCCGATAGCTGTGAGTTGGGAGCTGAGAGCTGGGTGCGGACAGCTGGGAGCTGGAAGCAGAGAGCTGGGAACCAGGAGCTGGAAATTGGAAGCTAGAAAAGCTAGAGGCGAGAGCTGTGATTCTGGAACGCGGTGCTGGAATTCTGGATCCTGGGAGGTGGAGCATAGCCCATAGGCGTTGGGGCCGTTGGGAGCCGGAAGCTGGGAGCTGGGAGTTGACAGCCGGGAGCCGGGAGCTGATATTGTAATGAAGAAGGGCAGAGGTGAATTGGGTGATGATGTGTTGGACCAGTTCATGTTATTTGTTTACATTTTCGTGTTTCCTCTTCATTTGCAATTTACCCATTCACGAAAATGCCATTGTTGATGGAGTATCATTTAGTTAGACCATTGACCAGCCATGCCACATACGCTGAAAATGAAGTATGTATATTGCCTGATGGTGTGACGTCCACGTGCCATGGTCTCACGGGGCTAAGAACCTATTACCTATTCAGGACATAAGCACCAGGAAAAGAATTCAAAGGAACCACTTGTGGAGTCACACGGCCGAGGCAATTCACTTATTCATATGACTTACGGAAACGACTTGAGCAGTATTCTGACTGCACAAACGGTGATAAGGAACTACGGCGTAGCTGTAGCGGGACAGCCTGCACCGCGTCTCGACCATTTCATTTTCGAGCAGCCGCCTTTAGCTAATCAACTGGTGAGAATCATCTGACGAGTGCTGTCGTTTGCTGTGAGCACTAAAATGATGTACATTTTTTGTGAGTATGAGATGCACTGGAAGTGCAATTATTATTGATGATACATACGCAGGTGCACTTGCCGCAAGTTCATGTATTGAATCAGCCAAAGGCTGCTGCGAGCGTTTACCTACATTTTACATGATTCAAAATGACTGACATATCAGTTACTGATCTTTGATATCTAAGGAAGTGATTCGATGCATTGTCCTTGAATCCCTGTCCTGTACACATACATCACTCTCTTGCAAGGCCGAGGCCCATATCGCGGCTGCGGGCCCTAAGTCGCTGAGGTTTCTGTGATGTATAGGCTTCAGTCTCGCCTCCAATCGCGGCACGTTCTCGTCACTATTCTGGCGAGCAGTTTGATCCTACTTTCGTCAGACGGGACATCTGCGGCCCATTTCCAGCGCGCCTATTCAATCATGCAGCTTGCATCTGCTATGAGGCGGAGCGGCGGGCGGGCTTATTCCAGCGCGCGGGCCGGCGCGCCGGCGCACCGCCTACCGACCTACAAGGTCACTGGACCGGGCGGTGGGCTGCATGGCATGGCAGTTCGCTCTTTTATCCAGCAACCATGCTTTTCAACACGTACTTACCTAACACATTGCTATCTGCTGAGAGAATGAAATGTTTTCGTTGAATGTAAGCGTCAACCTGTAAGCTGTATTTACCTACAAGCTACAACACTAAATTATTAGTTCTGTTCATTTAATTGATTGGCTCTCTCATGATTTTGACCATTATTGAGCACCATTCGACCGCTTAGCAAGACAAAAGCTAAAGGCATAAACAAAAGCTAAAGGCTTAAAGGCATTCTCAGCACTCATCCTTATGCAAACGGTTTTCATGAAGGTAAAATACTTGATGCGTCAATATTGTTTATGAAAATACGCGGTTCGCTCCGATTGACCATCACTTAGCAATCACCCGAGTATCTAAAAACAACTTTTTTGTTCAGCTCCTCAGACTTAAAGGCAGTGGTCAGTCACGCAAGACGAGAGGTGAAGGTGCGAATTGGCGGCGATTGTCACACAACATCGGGTTAGAGGTCAGGGGCCGACGAAAATTGAGCTAGCGGGACGCAGTTCGCACCGCTTCTGATAATAAAAGTCGCATCATCACTCTTCATTGAATTGTCACCACCGTTATGAAATGAAACGCTATCTCATCACAAACGTTAAATTGCTGTGGTGTTTACCAAGTCTACAAAACATCTCTAACCTTTTCCATTCAACAGCAAAAGACGAGTTCCGGACATGCGATCGACTTCACGTGGTGCGGATAACGTTTTAATCAGCCTTGTATAAGCAGCTTGTCTGAGCAGATGAGCAGCCATCAGTCAGCCGACGCCACTGATGCCCATCTTCTGACACGCGTCACGTCTACTGGTCAGCGGTCGTCACTCCGCCGCCAGCGACAGAAACCTAGGCCGGCTCGTGCTGCGCTCTGGCCCAGTTTTTCCGTCAGCTGACCGTCGTGAGCTAGTCATGAATCCAGATGTGAGAAGATGCCGGCATCGGTGGGTGGTTGAGGAAAGACGTTTTGGAATTCGCATGGAGCTAAGATTGAGGTTGTGATGACAGAAAAGGTGGATGGTCCGACACTCAACAGTCCTTTTATAAAAAAATATATATTTAGGTACTGGTAAACTCGAACAAGTCAAATATCATGTTTTCTAACGCTAAACGCTATGTGGAAAGGAAATCTGTTTTTTTATGTAAACGCTGAATCTTCATGTGCTCAATCGTTGCCTTATTAGTCTCGACGCATCTGGAAACGGGAATCCTTTCCAAGTAATTATAAACTGCGAACGAGTGGTCACCCTCTCCACGCAGCACGCGCCTCATCACTGCCAGATGGCAAGCGGCTGAATCCAGCGGATCGTCATCTCAGCTCGCTCTCGGAATCTACGCGGCCGGGAGGTGAGTGAATATGGAAGTGTCGCGTCACGGTCGATACATCTGTGGCCGTCACGTCGCCGCCGGCCGGCGTCTAACGGGCCTCTCCGAAAGGTAATCGGGAGGCTGGTCCAGCGGCCGGAGCAGACCTGGATCTGTCACCGCGTGGCTGTCGGACTGACCTGCCGGCCGGCCGGGGCTGGAACAGCCGTCCGACAGGCACGCCCACTGGACGGAGAGAGAGAGAGAGAGAGAGAGAGAGAGAGAGAGAGAGAGAGAGAGAGAGAGAGAGAGAGAGAGAGAGAGAGAGAGAGAGAGAGAGAGAGAGAGAGAGAGAGAAAGAGAGAGAGAGGGAGAGAGAGAGGGGGGAGAGGGAGAACAGACTGACAGACTGGCTGCTAGGCAGACAGACAAACAGACAGACAGACAGAGTCAGTCAGTCAGACAGACAGACAGACAGACAGACAGACAGACAAACAGACAGACAGACAGACAGACGGACAGACAGATATTGATGGAGCACAGTCAACAGACACATTTATCGTTTATGTCCAGCGCGACTGGGCATCGAGTGGCGGTTATTAGTACTGAGCAATCACTAGGGGAGAGCGGGGAGAGTTGTATCATGTCCAAGTTGTATCAGGGCGAATTGTGCTAAACTTATCCAATAGATGGCGCTCGTGACACGACCAACCGACGAGGTTTTCCGGGCGCCATCCTTCCCTGTTCTGTCGTGTGGCTGGGTGGACGCGTCTCGAGGTGAGAGCCGATTTTGTGTTTTTTAATGTCATTCTAAAAAAATAAGTTGCAAGAAAATGTGTGTTTTGGGCATTTAGATGTGCACGAATTTGAAAGATCTCCGTAGCGGTGGTGAGGGTAGGTTCTAAGGCTGCGTGAGTGAAAATGGATTTTTCCAGCTGTCCGCTGTTTTTGAGCACGAGGATGTTTTTCCAAGATGGCGGCGAGGTACATGTTGTATCAGAGCCGGGTGGGGTATGTTGTAACATGTATATATGTATGTATGTATGGGTATGTTGCTTTTGATCGCGAAAGCTAAGCCCTGGCACGCGTTTGTAGGTAGCTAGTCAATACTCGTTCCATTTCGGCACAATTGTGTTGGCTTCTTTGCTCTTAACGGGCCACTTTTGCGTCTAGTCTGTTGATGTTTCGTTCGTTTCGATGTTTCGTTCGGATTGACCTAAGTTTGGTCTAATAAAATTGAAGCCTTTGAGCATATACATTGTATTAACCCCATTTAATGTTGTTGTTATGTTCAAAACCAGTAGCAAGCACACTCCCTGAAACGTGAAATAGTGATACAAATTACCCCACCATGTGATACAACTCACCCGAGCCATGGGGCAAGTTGTATCAAAAACATTGTTCTATTCGGCAGACCGTAGAAGAAAAACTGGTAGAGGTAGCGGAAAAGTTACTTTGCACAAAAAAGCAGAAGAATCAAGGAAGGAGATAGTATGGAAATAATGAGTTTATCACGGATAGTTACGAGGTTATGGGTCTCGGAGTAAAAACTGATACAACCCACCCCACTCTCCCCTACACGTAGCGGTAATCAACGTGGCAATCAATAACGTCTTCGACGCTGCGTGCCTGCAAACGTGTGAGAGTGTCGAGTAATGGCTGTCTCACGTGGGACGACGGCACAGACAGATCTCAGGTGCACATATTAGGTCTACTGTAACGCATTGATCGAGTGCTGAACAGTCTAACTGGAGAGTGAGACACTGTGATGCAGCCAGGAGGGAGTGAGCCGATGAAAATATAGTCGGCAGTGTATGAGGGAATGAAAGGATTCTATCACCATCAGATTGTCAGCATGTTGTCAGGATGAAAATGAAAGGGATTTGGACCATATTCAGACTTATAAAAACATTACCTACAAAATAAAATGTTTTAAAAAGGATCATTCAAGTCCGACGAATATGAATGATAGAGTAGTGCAAACGAATGTCAATGCAAACAAAGCTGAACATCATTTCGCTTCTGTATTGATTTAGCCTAAAAAACGTAAACTTTCTGAACCGACACATAATTGTAATAGCCCATTCAGCAAAAATAATAATAGGCCCAAATTACGTTCCGCCGAATCAGCGTCTCTGCCAGCCACTATCCCCACCCACCAGATGATCATCTGCAGGACGTGCCATGCGGCATGCCCTCCCACCACATAGAGGCTGAGCCTGTCGCCTCCCCCTAACTGGGACCCCTCCCCTCCCTCCCCCGTCACTGAGCACATTGCTGGCTCAGCCGAGCTTTTTTGGAGGCGCCGATTGAATCGGGCGATCGCCCGCCATTCGTCTGGATTTGGCGCCAATCGTGCCTAGATAGAGACGCGACTGGGACCAAATCGTCTCTGCGCGATGGAGGGGAGACCAAATCGCCGCCGGCGGTGGGAAAGGACCAGGTTGTCGCTGACGGCAGGAAGTGAACAGACCGTATCTGATAACAGGACATGGGCCAGATCGTCTCTGTGACGATAAGGAAGGGGCCAGACCACTGCAACGACTAGGGCTTGACAATCTGACTAAAACACACTTGGGTATTGCAATTGAGACTAAATTATATTCGTTTCAATTGCCGCAAGATCACGGTTTAGAGGCTGTAACGATGTCGCCGCTGAAACTAAAAGACAGGTAGGTATCGAAGCCCAAGTCATCACTCATCTTGGCTAGTGAGATATTTAGCAGTGTACTGTTGACAAAGACGGCTCAATAGGTAACGGACCTTTTGCTGTCGTCCATTGCACATAAATGAAGGGAGTGACATAATTATGCGGTGATGAACATATTTACCAATTGATCGTGCTAATGGTCAAACAATAAAGCATAATCTGATACTCGATTGGCCTATGATATTCACTGACTGACGCTCCGATCCACACTATTCGGTCATTCAATCAATGCATCCGGCGGGTGGAGAATGGCTATTTACTAAAGTACCTGCGATAACCAATCGCTGATCGATGGGCCGACGCTCCTCAATCCATCAGCCGAGCTCCACTCGACATTTAGCGACAGTCGCGGCGCAGCGACATCCGTGACGCACTGAACGCACGTCACCGCTTAGGTCAGCCCTGTGCGATACAGAGACTCCTGCGGTCAACTCTGGGCGGCACTAACGGTGTGCCGACGGCGCAGCTGTCGCCTCCGTCGTGCTCAGAGTCATAGGCAGCTCCGCGCCCGTGGCCGCATTCTAATCCAGCGACCCGGTGCCGCGGGGCCCGTCACGCCTGGCTGGATCGCATCAAAGCTACTCCACTCTGAGAGCGGACCGCACAGGACCAGACGGACCACGCGACCTACACGGGACCAGAGCCATAAGATCAAACTGGGACTTCGTAACTATGCTGAGAGATTTGAGCAGAGCTGGGACCATGAGCCATGAGATCAAAAATAGCATAACTGAGATATGACTTTAGAGTGTGTGGCTTGTGGCCTTGACATTCCATAAATTAATTAACCTTTTTCGTTATTTTATTCTTAAAACGAATTCACTATTAGTCCTGTACAGTGCAGTGTACACCTCTAAACATGACTTCCCAACAGTCAAACTGGATTATTCATGCACCGTGACGTTTATCATTTCATCTCTCGAGCCATGGTGTGCAGCTGGCTCACTACTGCACACTGAGCACTTAGTAAGACCTTCATATGTAATTCATACCGGTGAACTGGACAATAGTCAATACATATATGTATTGTCTGCAGTGCAACGGTATGAAATAGTCCCCATTAGGGACCCAGATCTGGCCAAATGATACCCTTCTTCCGTACATTGGATCGCGCGTGTCCGGCAGAGACACGACGGTTACAACAGAGAAGCAAACGGCGCAAGTCTGGTCCATATTGGTCAATTCGTATCGGCAGGAAGAAGGCGACTGTTAGCAGTTAGATTTGTGCTACAGATGAACGGTGGAGATGGTGAGCGTGGCGAGTCATTTCCTGTGTGAAATGATTTTGAACCACGGCAGCAATATGTTCAAGAGAATGTGATAAGTGTGGCATGCGGGAGCCGTAATGTAGTGAGAGTAAATGTGTGGGTGCCGTTGTTATGGCACCCTTTGTTCTCTTGTTTTGACGTGGATAAGCAAAAAGTCAGCGTCGCCTTGGATCTCTGTAGAATAAATCTGAAAAGGAAATTCTGCACTGCTGTAATCCCTGTGGGTATATTACTTATGCCTCGGAGAAAAAAGAAGTAAAATCTTTATTCTTTATACTCACAAGTCACGCATAATCTTTTGTCACATTCACACATATGTTTGTTTTCATGAATGATGGCACATGTTTTGTTATTTAAATTAATATGACGATCAAAAATGAAATATCATAATTATTACATACCTTAGCGTTTCAAATTTGTCACGCATATTCGACTCGGCAAGTTGTTGTGCAAATGAGGTTCACTGACACTGAAATATCACTGTAGATCACAATAATATTACTGTAAATTTTTGGTCAAACGTTTAGGATGATCACATCGCCGAAGACGGCTCTTCCCGCTCACCGACTTCATTTAGCCGGTAACGCTACCCCTGCAGCTGATCGCGGGCCATAAGGAGTAAATGCCATTAGCTGGGCTGCCACTAACTAGGCTCTACGAGCACAGTCGGCCAACTCAACTATCTAACGCCCCCCCCCCCCCCCGCTCACTACTTCTCACGCGTAAATGTGTATCCTTGACATTCCATGTTGGTTTCCACGGCACAGCATGCTCCCTAGTTTCCATGGTACTAGCGGTACCAGATGCCCGCAGTCATGGCTTCATTACTCAATTATACGATGTGAGCATATTCAGCTAACAGTGAGAAAGGTTCCCAGAGGTCGTTAGGGTGAGCCATCGCTCGGTGGACGAGAGACATCTCGGACGTTGTGTTCCCAGCGGTGTTACCAATGGGTTGGCTAGCTCCTAGCTCATAACCCAGGGCAGGCAGCGGCCGTGTAGACTGAACCCATCCCCACCAATTGCTATAATAAAGACGAGCTGAGTAAAGGGAAACGTAAAACATATTTCCTTTTCGGTTACTGAATAGTGAACGGCAAGCGCCGATTACCAGTACAGCAAGGGGAGCAAAACTAATTTCAGTGCGCCATATCATCTGGAAACAAGGCATTAACAAAAGATTGATTGACATTTGGTGCCTTATAACCAATATTGTGAAATAATACGCCTCTGTTTAAACGGTGACAATCTCATTCCTAAACAAAAACGTTCAGGAGACTATGGCTGCGTCGTGCTTCGTCTGTTTTACAGATTATGGTCAATTTCGGTCATAAAAATGAGTATATACCTATTAATATTCTAAGTAGGTGTGCAGTGAATGATAAACATTAAACCTACTTCAATTTCATTACCGTCTAAATTCAGTGGCCTATGAACGTCGCTCAAAGCTCAGCCACGATGCGAGCGTTCCCGGCATTTCTCACATTTTGTCTCCCACATTCACATGTTCCGGCAGCGATCCATTACAGTCAACACGTCCGTCGCAGCCCGACTCCCGTGCGCCACATGACGCCGCGCCGCGCCGCATTGGTGCCACTGGAGCTGACCGTTACGAGGTGAGCGCCAGCTGATGCGCTGATGAGAGCTGGACGCGCGCTGGCTGACCGAAGGATGCCTTTTGCCTTCAGGAATCCATACAGTAACGTTCTTTGACATGGGCTGATGAGAGTCGGTGCTCCATGACATTGCGTTACGAGCGCTGACCGTGGGTGCTGGAGACGTCGAAATGAAACATGCGCCATCTTCGGAGGTGGGCGTGGTCCATTAACTTGTTTTTTGTTTTGGAATATGCTTTGCTGTGTCGTTCATTAGTTTGAAGGGAGGGGACACAAACTCGATGGAACCTATGACGAGTATTATTACCTCAAGCAAGGTTTCAGGTAATAGCTTGGCCTACCGTGGACCAGTACGGACTCAGCTGTGCCAGCACGGACCCGCGCTACACCTGCGAATGGCTAACTGAACGGCTGGTTGGTGACTCGGCCGCCTGGCGGCGCTGCCATCGCGCCCCATTGGGCTCTCACGTGCCGCTCTCAGTCTACTATGACGGCTGGCAGGGGGCCAGGGTGACGGGGCCGGCCGGCTCCGACACCGCCGACCCTGCGCCCAGCCGGGAGAGATGGCGGAAAGTGAAACAGGAGCGGCAGCAGAAAGCTGCCGACCGCCGATCAGCGGTCAGGAGCCCCGGAGAAAGGCATGGAATTAGAGAGGTCGTGGAGGCCGAGGGGTGACAAAAGGGTAGGCAATCAGCCGTGAGCTTACATGGCTTACCTCGCAGCCACTCGACGGGTCTCAATGAGAATGGGGAGGCGGGAATGCTGCTCTGGTACAGAGCCAAGTCAGCCATGACATAACTCAGTGAAACATGCCGAGAGAGCTAAGACACCAATGAAGGACATCAATTAAGAAAATAAAAAGGCATCTCTTCGCCATCAAGCGTGAGGGATGAGGATAACAGTCAGCACGGAAAGTCTATGAATTCAAGCCAAGTGACTTGACCATCCGGAATGGGTGCAGATCTTGTTTTTAGCTCAGTTTACGAGTGCACTCAATATGAGCACTTCGGAGCGAGCCTGTCCCAAAATCAGCACCAACTGACCCCAACTCAGAATTGGAAGGCCCAGGGACTCACATACGCAGGGAGACGAATAACTCTATTGATTTCTTGGCTCATAATGTTCCAGCTAGGTGGATTGGTGAAGAAATAGACGAAATATGATAATATCATACAGCTCCTCTCCCTTACATTGCATAATTAGCGGGCTCTATCAGATCAAACTCATCGGCTGTTTTATGAGGTCCCTGGCCACGAAAATACGTCTTAGTTGATTGCATTATCAGTACTGATGAACTCATAACACCGAACGTTTTCTCAGCATGAAAATGTTTCGCCGTATAACAAGCATAACGATAGAATCGCTCAGAAGAAACTCATGATTGATGTCGCCCAGCGTAACGGCGCACGCTTTTCGACCAAAATCGAGCCCCTTTCCCGTTCGCGTTATCGCCGCGCTGAACAGCTCGGCTGGGCGCTGGCACCGGTCCACGGCAGTCATCCCCAGACCCCAGTGAGCTAACGCCACTCGTCTGGCAGTAGGGTGTTCCGGTGCAGGGTGATCTGTGCAGCGGTGAGGTCGTCCTGAGCTCTTACAAAGCTACTGAATCACGGGGGACAAGCTAATCCCGAGGGAGTAATATGGGACAAAAGGAACCAGCTGACTCAGAGAAAACCACTTGGTCCAAAAGAGCCTGTTGATTTAGATGAAACCAGCTGATCCAGCAGACTGGTAGGATTTAGCTGTAACAAGCAATAGGCTGTTCCTAAAGGAACCAGCTAGTTCGGGAAGATCCAGCTAATCCCGGAGTCCGGGCACTCCATCATCCCACCGCTGACACCAGAGGGAGCCGACAGCGGCGGGGGACCACCTGAGCTCAGTCGGTGCGTCACAGCCCCTCCCCACGCCTGTCCTACCGCAGGCAGCCATCGGAACTCACCTGGGAATGCTCCAGGGGCTGTGTGGCCGCACCCTGCCGCTGCGGGTCGGCCCTGCACTCTCTCACCGTCTCACACTGTCTCACACCGGCACCACGGCCCCCGCGGGGCGGCTCACACCTCCGCCACTGCCGCCGGCCGCCGCCGAGCCGAGCAGCGCCGCCGTCGGCCAGACATACAGCCGTTGGCAGCCGGCCCGACTATTTTGGGAGCTCTCGCGACCGAATTATGCGTCGATTACTTCGATACGGAGTGCGGCGCCGGCAGTGTGCTTAGTTCGGTGCGGACGGTGCTCGTGTGCTCAGTTCGGTGCTCGTGTGCTCAGTGCGGTGTTCATGTGCTCAGTTCAGTGTTTGTGCATGCTTGGTTCGGAGGAGTGGGATGAATCAGTGGTGTGCTCAGTTGGATGAGGAAAGGTCGTGAGTCGAATGCGGACCATGACGGCGGTCGCGAATTGATTTCGGTGCAGAAATTCGTGTGTTCAGAATTCAGATCAATCTTCATTATGTTCAGACGTATAGGTCTAGCGATTAATGTGCCGATCCGAAAAGGCCCTTCGGCAATCCACACCTATTCACTGTTGTGATGCAAAAGCAGAAATTACATCGCCGGTACGATTGATTTAACCTTGGGACCTTCAGATTGGCATGCATTCCCTCGATTGGAATGTTTGGCTAAGCTTTCGGCGAAAAATGTGGCGAATGTTGTAACAACGATGACCTCACCGCGTTTCACAAACATGACAAGCCCGCACTAGTTATGTTCTGTCAAGGTGTAGTCAAATTGATCGTGGTAGATATTTATTCAATACCAGACGGAGAGGGCCCGTAGGGCGGCGTGCATCAGCTGCGCAGGCACTCGTTATTTAAACCCCTGTCGGAACTTGGAATTTCAAATTGAATATAATCTATTCCCGCCGAAATTCTCAACCACTTTAATTGGGTATGTAGGTACCTACAGCTTGAAAAAAACGCAAATTAAACGCAACGGGTGTAGTGTCAAAACTAATTTTACATTAATTAATGTTAAAGCCATTGCGAATCATCAAAACTGTAAGCATGCACACTGGGAGAATCGCTGGCTGTAACAACTATAGGAGCTCTACACAACTGACAGCCTCAGCAACAGGCCAAGGGGTTAACTGCACTCGCCGCTCACAGATGGCAGCAGCGTCTGGCGCCTGCAGGTAGGCTGTGGCGCAATGCTCAGCTCGGGAATTGGCCGCTCCGGGGAACAGGAAGTCGCGCGTGAAAATACTTTGAAATTAAAACAGCCAAATCTAAGAACTCTATACTCTTGGGGATCTCTGACGATCCTGTCCAATGTTTATGATCTAATTCTAGATCAACCGCCCAGCACTGCGACTACGCTCCGATTACCAGTGCTTCGTGCCGAAAGGGATGCAACCCAATGATCTTTTTAGCCATCTATAAGCAGCAGCGGTGTTTACACTATCCAATTATCCATAACAGCAATATGTTTTCATATTTAATAAATGATTAGCTTCGCGTACATTTATTTGTGATAGGCACCTGAAGGTTCAGACAACAATCATTGTGAAATATTACCTATACGTATAGTCATATATAACCCAGTCAATGCTGCATTCACACAATACAAATAAGCTTGCACAACACTTGTCACAAATCAACCATCCATGCTTTAAATGAATCATCGACAAGCGACAATGCATTTAAATTTAAATAAAGGGCGATTATTTTACCCTGTGACGATGTGAACAAGACGTTAGCAGTCATATGTCGGTGCGTAATTGAGGAGTAAACTGGACCATCATTTATCAGCCTGCATGTGTATAACGTATCATGCTCCAGCTCATTATCAGAGATACAGAATACCTGAAACTCATATACAGGCTGACCTGCTCCGCTTAGGCGGTTTTCATTCTTAGCCAAGCACAAAAAAACCTTTCATTATTAAAACCTCATTGAGGTAGCTGTCAGCTCTTATCAGCATCGGTATGCTGGACCGATGACATAATGTTACACAACACTAGCACCGCACCATTGCACTTTACCAATAGCACTGCATCACAGGACACTGACACTGCACCAAGCCACGAACAACGAACGATGCACGGTAAACCACCAACTCCGCACCGATTTCACAGCATTTACCGGCGGCAGGACGCACAGCCCTTCGGCAGCAGCTGTCTCAGTGCAGTCCGGTACTGCTGCACCATAACTCCGTACAACACCGGATTGGCCACCACACTCAGATTACAGAAGCACATTGTTACCACCTGCAGGTCCGCCAGGAGCGCCGACCAGCGACCAAAATCCGTACTAAGCAGCGACTCGGACACAACGGCGCAGACCACGAGAGGTAGCCAGAACAGAAGAAAAGCGACGATTATCAATACGGCCCGCACGGCCATTTTTCCTTCCATTTTCTTTTTGCCTCGCAGTCTGGCCTTGCTGTTCATGACACACACGGCACCCACCAGTCGATTCTGTCGTGTCGAGCGAGTGAAGGTTACGTTGCCGTCAATGTCGACCGCCGGTACCGGGCCCACCGATTCGTCCACAGAGCTCAGCTCGAGCAGAGCTGGACGACGGCGCGAGCTCGGGCAGCGCTGCAGGGTAGCATCGGCAACGACAGAGGTGTCATCGTCACTGGCGACAGCGACGGTGTCAGGATCATCAGGGTCTTCCTCGTCAGATTCGTCGATCAGAGGAATCCCAGCGAAGCTGAGAGGTCGGCCGCCAGGGGCGCTAGGTGCCGAGTTATAGATCTCGCCCTCGGCGTTTGCTGCGCTCCGAGCTGTGGATCGTTCGGTCGCGCCCTCCGTGCCGCAGGATGACTCGCCAACGCCGCTATCTGAGTCGGCAGAGGCGAGTCGCGGAGTGTCTGGCGGCTCTCTGATCACCGAGAGCCTCTCGCTGCGTACCGCGCCGGCCAGCAGGCGGTGCTCCGGCTCCACCAGCGACCGTAGCGCCGCCGGGTCGAGCAGCGGCAGAGTTGGATCACTGCGAGGGCTCCCGACAGAAGCCAGAGGACGCTGCTCGACCGGCGCTCCGAGCCGGGCTGCCGAGGGGTGAGGCGGGCGGCGCCGGGCAGGGAACACCCGCAGCCTGGGCAGCCAGTGGCGGCGACTGCGGGCGACGCTCCTCAGCCCCGGCAGGTTCGGGAGGAACGTGGAGGCGGGACCGGACACGGGAGAGCCGGAGGGCTGCAGGAAGCTGATCCGACGCCCGCCGGAGACTGATGCCGGCTCGAGGGGATGCTCCACCGCCTGCTGCGTGCGCTGGGCCAGCGTCTTGTCGGTCATCTTCCTCACGTGCTCTTTGATCTCGAGGTAAATGCGGAGGTAGAATGTCCCTGGAAAGGGAGCAATGAGTGAGTGACTAGTGAGCCACTGCCAAATAATAAAAAACGAATGACGATGTCCGTCTTTTGCATATGTAGTTGTAATTTTTCTTTTCCAGGTTTCTTTTTAGGGTTTCGTGGGATTGTGGGGCCGTTGTGGTCTGTCTGTATGTGCGTGTGTCTGTGTGTCTGTGATGTGTATTCTGCCCAGTAAACGGTATGTAAACACCGCTCGAAAGTGCTGGCTACTCGGGTGAACATTGACAATGGTGTTCGCTGTCCTCTGTTGGTACGTGTGTGACGTCATGGACTGACGTGTCTACGTGCCGCCTGTGCACTAACGTCACGCCACCGATGTCTACGTGCTGCTACCGCACGGACGCTCCCGCTGAACGGCTGGGCCATCGACAGCCAGTGCTCGTCGCTCTCAGCTCAGCTCTCAGTTATACGGGCCTTAGTTTTGCTGTTATAATGATATGCAAATGATGATGAACTTAACATACTCGCCATTCGCCAATGATTTTATGCGCTCCAGCAAAATACGTTCACTGGCATTGTATATGCAAATGTCTAAGCAATAGGCATACGGTTTTTAAAGGCATGAACAAGTCAAAATATAATTAAACTCAAGCACGTTCTCCAATTATTTAGCTATAGGTAAAATAGATACTGTAGTTATTTATTCGAAGTACATACCTACCTATAGTTGAATATGGCCAGCTCTGGTGAAATGACATCACGCAAAAACAGATGCCTCTACAGTCTACAATCTACATGCAAGAGTTACAATAACATGTTGGCCGTTCAAATAAAGTCACAAAGTCGAAAAGCCTCTGGCTTTATTCGAGGCTCAGTGTTGAAATGACAGGTGGCAGGTGTTTCTAATTTCCTTGCCAAGGCTGCACAGTATGATGATCCAAACAGTAATTAATTATCAACCTATCCTGGCATGCTGCATAAGCGAGGCAATACTCATCAACAGGACGATAAAAACGGAAAACAGGCACCTTACCTGTATCATATCGAGCGAAATGATATCGCTGGAGCGAATACAGGGCCCTCTTAATTTTTGACGGAAGTTCGATGCTTTGGTATGCACCTATATAAAGGTACAAAACTCTTTACGTAGAAACGTCTTTAGTATAGGCTTAAAACCTACATTCGGAAATTTGTCAGCTAAAGCCAAACAGCAATAATGACCAGCTTTGCTTTGATCGCACTGACTTCTGGGATCGATTCGGCCCGTTTAATGTCACAGTGGCCCACCAATCAGCTCCGATCGACCGGCTGGAGCCGCCGCCGGCCATCACCTGCCCACTAGCAGTGACTCATATCGGCACAGCGGGGGTCGCGTCGGTAAATGATGCACCGACTACTCACCGGACGGCCGTACCCTTACGGTGCAGTCCGTACTCTGGTCGGGTTTAACGATAATTTGGTGACTGGGTTGAGGGGACAGACCCCGACCATGAAGAGTCAGTTTAATAGATGAAAATCGATTGTCCCCTATTTGAGTCCGATACGTATGGACAGGTATATACCTATACCACAGAAAGGGCGTAGGGATCACGATACCTGATATGCGACGGTCTAAACGACGAACGGCGGGGTTCCAGAACGCACGGTGAAACGAAACCATGAGGACAGACGAAGCCAATCCAGGCCGTTCGCAACTGGGTGGCTAGCGTCAAAATACATGGGTCGCTTTTCGTCGACGCTAGCCACGATAAAGTTGGTTCATTAGCTTTTCTACGTCACAACCTTTTTACCGTATTCAGTGTTCACGTGGAAAGAAACTAAGTCTAGAAAGATATGAGACATTAATGATACGGTATGTTTCAAAAGTTTTCGTTATGCTAAGGTAGTTATTTAGCTCGTAACCCACGTGATGAGGCAGGCAAGCCGTGCACATTGGTCGTTAGGCATGTAATTGCTGGGATAGGAACCATTCCGAAAGGTTACGACCGCATGTCAGTGGCACACCCGGGGATATTTGATGGCGTCTGTCCGATATACGTGCGGAGGCTACCAACGGTCACAGCGCTGTGCGAAACTCGGAAACTCTGTACGCTACAGAGACATGATTCTCCTAGACTAACGTTTAAATGTCATCGACATCGTTTTCAATGAAATAAGTAATTAAAAGATGTAATTACCTACTGATCAGTGATTGCACTGATTATAGTAGCTCAGTAAAATAACTTCATGGATCAAAAAATAGCGCAAATATTTAAATCTTCTAATCATTAATCGCTGCTAATTCCCATTAACGTTACGTAACACAAGGTATTTTTGTACCAACGATAATCGACAATACCGCACCGCCTCTTTCACGTGAAGAGACGGGGCTTTTATTTAACAATAAAAATGGTGCATCCGACCCACCTATGATGACAATGTTGATGGCGCCCACTGGAAAATGCAGCAGGCAGAAGGAGTTGGCGAAGTTGTGCGGCAGCTGACCCGCCCTGCCCAGCACGGTTAGAGCCGAGTCCGGAGTCAGACGAACGTCTATCAGACTGCAAACCAGGGCCACCAGCCAGACAACGCCTGCGGGACGTCAGGTACACAGCCGGTCAGAAAAAGACGGGTAGACTCTTGGGCATTTAATGGTCAAAACAACAAGACGGTACCTACACACGATTCGGTCATACTAGCCGGATGACACGAAAAGTGCAATATTCACCGTTCAAATTGAAATACACGACAGTCGACAGGGACTCTTGTAACTGCATACTCTTAGACAAATACCTTATGATTTTGTTAACCCGCGCCCTGGTGGGGTCTGTTTATAACGCGACCTGGTGGGGGGGGGGGCTATTTTTTGCCCCCTCGTATCTCCGAAACTACTGGACGGATCCGCAAAATTCAAACGGCGTTCGAAAGGCCTGCCAAATTTGTCGAGAGAAACCAAATTTCATTGACCTCGGGGTCACCGATGACGTCACAGGCCAGGTCAAAGATGAAATGTTTCACCGTTCACGGGTCTTCTAGGGAATGCGCTATAACACAGAGGAAAACGCATTTTGTCGAGAATCAGCGATAGTGCGTCAGTTGCCTAGTAGATATGTTGCTATTAGAGGTCACTGACAATACCAGTTCAGGTCACAGGTCAGGTCACCAAGGGTCATAGGTCAGGTCACATGAGCCCAACTTTACTAAGGTTGTGTGATGCATGTTTTATGGCCAATTTTTCATTTCCAACTCAATGGTGTTGGTTATAAGACTATCAGGTACGGCTTAGGTCACTTTCTGGTGAAGTTCAGGTCAAGGTCAGGTCAAGGTCAGGCCAAAAAAGGTCAAATTTTAAAGTTGATAGTTTTGCATAAAATGGGTATTGCTTCGATGCAGCTCGTCACGGGGAGTCTAATGGTGGTCTTTGTTTTGCGCTACGGGGTCTAGAATTGCTAAAAATTGAGTTTGAAAATTTGACGTAATCAATTTTGAACAGTTTTTTCGCTATAACTTCGCCAAAAAAAGAGGTATCAATCTCAAATTTGGTATGTGGATGGAAGGCGTTAAGGACTATCACATATTTTCCGGTTTTTGCGAAATTCAAAAAACTTTTTGGATTTTTCGATTATTATATCCAAAAAATTTACTTTTTGATTTTTGCGGGTCAAAATCCAAAAATTTCAAAAATCCGAGATAGCAGTTTTGTAGTCCTGTTGATTCTACATCTTTTATGTCTTTATCATTTTTCTGTATTTGCAAAGCTATAGGCCTGACAGCTCTTCCCGCGAAACCCTTTTTTGGGTCGAAAACGGCAGAACATGACGTCACTCTGACGTCATTTCCGGCCAACCTATCATAGCCTTTGGAAAAATTTTTGGTCGCAATGTGTAAAATTGATGTCCGGGAGGGTACTGAAAGTTTGGTGACGATCGGCGCAGCGGTTCTGGAGATATAGCGAAAAGTCTGGAGGGGGGGGGGCAAAAAATAGCCCCCCCCCACCAGGTCGCGGGTTAAGCACCTTTACACTGGACAGATCTCCGATCTGGTAAACAAAAAAGCCCTGAAGTCATTTAAAAGGTGCTCATTAATGCACTAGAAGTTACCTACATATATGGAATTCACAGTCTAATTGTTTTCCTATGTATTACGGAGAAAATAAATACAGACAAATAACGATGAACTGGCATGCCATTTTCCATATAGGTATAAGCCATAAGCCAGGCATAGTAACGCTAACCAACATATAATGACATGAGATTTGGGACCGTTTAACGGTTATATCTTGTTGCTTGCGTTGAACCATATCACTGAGCACAGTGCAATGCGCTGTAGGTGCCAGGTGGTGACTTCAGATGCCATGTAGTTCAAATTAGCTCGAACAACTAGAAACACTAGGACGACATGAGAGCGACATTTATGCGTGCCATCCAAATAACCCTAAGTGGCCCTCCACTCGCTTTCGTCAGCTCACCGCTCCGCCGAACAACTCACGCCCGCAGGCTGTAATGTCACGCCAGCCGCTTAGCGGGGCACTTAGCGACACACGACATCAGACCGGTATCCCTCCCGTGTTACAGGAGCGTCCCACGGGACCACGACACCTCAGCACTAAGCTGCTGCCTCACGCAGTGAGGCCGTCACTGCGGACGGCTTTGGGGCATATGACGGCACGGTAGCGCCCGATGACAGCTATTCTGGTCCGCGTGGTTCATGGCACTCACCGAGTCTGATGTTGAGCCGCGCGTCCTAGTTGCTGCTGGCTCAATTGGCTTAGAGCACTCACCAAGTTCGACGTTGAGCCGCCCGGCCTGGTTTTCACGAGCGCACGGCTTAGAGCACTCACCGAGCTCGATGTTGACCCGCCCAGCCTGGCTTTCACTAGTGCGAGACTGACAGTACTCACCGAGCTCGATTTTGATCCGCCTGGTGATCTGGTCATGGCTGAGAGTACTCAGCACTCACCGAGCTCGATTTTGAGCCGCCTGGCCTGGCGGTCGGTGGTGCGGAAGGGGTAGGTGACGCAGTGGAACCGCTCGTAGCTGATGGCTGAGAGAAGGCCCAGTTGACAGGTGACGCCGGCCGTGAACGTCAGGGTCTGCAGACTGAGCAGCGCCGGCGGCAGGCTCTGAGGGAGGAGAGACATGGTGGTTGAGACTAAGAGGAAGACAGCATAGCTGTGCTGGCGGCAGGCTGAAGGGAGGCCGGTCCGAAAGACAAGGGTGGTAAAGAGGGAGACACGTAAGCCCCAGAGGCAGACTCCGGGAGAGGAGAGAACTACGAAGTTGAGGGAGACACGAGACGGTGGGCTACACTTATATCTGCAATTAAACACAAATGGAATAAGTTCAGAACCATACTGTCACAGGGAGCTTCCAATGACCAGATGTCACTGTCTTATACAATACAATTTTATCAAGAACTGCCCCACCGCGCCTGTCTTCATCGCGATGTGTGTCTGCCTCGGACGTGGTGCGCTGCGCTGCCAGAACAAAAACAGCCCAGCCGGGGACAGGACTGCCAAAACGGCGGCTCTACTGATAAACAACAGCGACACGACAGCCATGAGCCGTGTGCGCTTTGTGACGGGCTTTCTTCAAAGTGCTGTTGTACTTTGGCTGTGACGTGACATAAGTTGTGCCTCAGCAAAAATTATATAATTATTAGATGCCTATACTTGTACTTCCGGGCCCCGGGGCTACGCTCACAAACAATTTATACAATTAACTGCTACCCAAAGCCCGATGCTCGTAACGTTCTGATTTTCGGATAGAAGGAGCATCATTAGAGTGATCATTCTGATCGGATTCGAACATTGTCCGACAAACAAAACTCTGTCTAATCACCCGATAAGAGAACGCGTAATATACGCTCAACGCAGACTGTAAAACATCCAGCTTCAAGTGGCAGGTACCTACCTAAAAGGAGCAACTGAGCTGAATTCAGAGCCATTCACATTTGGATTAAGTTCTGGGCAAAAACCGAATGGAAATAAGTCGACGTATTTATCATTTCATTTACCGATACAGATCGAAGCCCTGTTTCGGTATTTTCAGTTACTGTCCTTCGCCTCTGCATAGGTATACAGGGTGCAACACGATTCAACACCACAATTAGCTAATTGGTCCGTATAACTCGCGTGAGTGAAGTCTATCCAAACAGATGTAAAGGCTCGGTGAACGAGCCACCGTCTCCAGACCGGGAAAACGAATCGAGGCCAACCCGGGAAATCGACTCAAACCCCGGGCCGAGCCCGGCCCAGAACTGCCCAACCTCATGTTTTTGAGTGCCGTCTCCACCCACCTGCCGAACCACGGAGGCCACCAGGATCGATATCACCAGGGGCACGTTGGTGCCGGACACCACTGCACCAGCCAGGCACAGGTGCAGCACCAGCCGGTTGGTGTTGGTGCGGCGCAGAGACGGCGTCCGTAGGATGGCGGCTGTCAGAAGCAGGTTCCCTGCGGGCGCAGATCACACTAAAGGTTTCCTAACGTAGTATGCAGCATTTAGTACAGCCAGCCGAAGATGACTGATAAATGATGACTGATGACTGATCAGTGATCAATGAGCGGTGATCAGGCTCCATGATCCCAGGCCCGAATCCCATTCGATCATGTCTGAGGTCAGCCGTCAGGTTTTTCCGATGCTCGTTGTTTTCGTACTATCCTCGACCAGTGTCGATCGTTGAGGAACTGACCTCGACAAGAGGATCCGGACCTGCTTAGAAATGAAAACATGCATCCACAATCCACATGTTCTCTGTGGTCTGTGGATGGGACACAGCCACCGGTGGATTAGGTTTGCGCCTCTCTCTCTCTCTCTCTCTCTCTCTCTCTCTCTCTCTCTCTCTCTCTCTCTCTCTCTCTCTCTCTCTCTTTCTCTCTCCCTTACCTAAGAGTCCACCAAGACAGCTCACAACGGCCATAGACAAGCACAGCACAGTCGCCGGCTGCGATAGCGTCCACGCAGGCTCCACTTGGAACACGTATTGGTACCGTTCGTCGATGACACTGACGTTCATCATGGAACTTGGCTGGATTCGGGCCTCGGACACCGCTGGCTGTTTTTCAGTCACCACTGGCCGTTCGTCAGCCTTCAGTGAGCGGTCTTCAGTCCGGGTCCGTAGTCTCTAATGGCAGATATTCAGTCGCGCCTGGTCAGCCCCACCGTCCTAAACTGCGGGAGCCTCGGAAGCGCCAAGCTCAGCCATCAGAGGCGAAAGATGCTCCTCAGTTCACTACAGCCACACCATCCCTTGCATAATGCCTCGCGCCATCATATGCATGTTCTTTCGCTCTTTCCTCTCACATCTCTCTTCGTCTGTCCTTTCCACCTGCCCGAACACTGCCTCAGCTCCAAGCGCCACCCGTGCACCTGTCCCGGACCAGCACCCGACCTCCGCCGCCACCGTCACCGTCACTGCACCGCCGACGGCGACCACCAACGACGGTACCCTGCGTCGCCACCGACGCAGGCAGGTCGTCGGCGTCGACGCACGGGCGGCGATAGTGGCGGCGACTATCTAATCGGCACGCGAGCGGCGCGAGCTGTGGACACGAGGGCGCGCCGCGTATTTGGACGGTGCGCCGGTAATTACCTGGCCTACCCGCGCGCAGCTGGGGCCGTGGATGGCGACTGGCGAGGTCATATTTAGAATCTGCTGGGTCCGTGGATAACGACCGGCTAGGTCATGTTTAGAGACTGCTGGGGCCGTGGATAGCGACTGTAGGAATGGATAGTAATCGCTGGCCCCTTAAAAACTGAAATCAGTCGCTACCGAAGTTGGGTAGCGACTGTTGTGGTAAAAAACAACAACAATAATAATGTATATTCCATAGACATTTCTGTCGGATCTTTCGGTTTCTATTTACCTATGCAACATACGATATTCTATTTTACATACGAAAGGGGTGGGTTCAGTTCACCGTTTTACCCGAAACTGTGCTAGAGCTAACCCCTACGAGGGTCGAGGAACAATATGCATTTGCTCTGTTACATAGGTAATACAGCGGCTGGCACTTATCTCAACTTTAACCCTCGCATGTGTAGGGGGGGGGGGGGTCGGATGGACCCCCCCATGGTTTTTCGCGAATAACTCGCGTAAAAAGCGGACCTTTGACCTGTGACCTCTTTTCCGAGACCATGTTTGGCCGGAATCGCGATTCCGCGTACGTCGGCTCGCATTAGCCGCGCGTTTGCAAGCTTTTCGTGGTTTCAAACGTTCAAACATGTGACTTGATGTTGCTCCCATGCATGAGGGTGGGTGTCAAGGTCACCTGAAGGTCAGGTCAGGTCATTGACCTTTGGTGACCTCGGGTGACCTCGGCTCACTTTTTCGAGTTTTACATGTTTCTAGGCTAGTTTTTGGAGCTGAATTCGAATTTAGCAACCATTTGAGCATTTACGAAGTAGTTTTGGTGCCTTCGTAACATGTTACGAAGCTGTCAGAGGCGGTTGACACGTACTACGAATACCCGTCACAACCCCTACTGGTTGACCTGACCTGACCTGACCCGACCTGGTCTAAATGCTTAAAGACATCATCTGTGATCAAAACTAACACGACATTCGTGATCAGCACCCCGAAAAAACCCTTAAAAGCCACACTTTACGACTTTCTAATACGTCCCGATTTTCCCGACTTTGGGTCATTGACCTGACCTGCAAGGCCAACCAATGACCTAGGACCTTAAAATTGGGTATCATCGGCTTCCTCTCGTCACGGGCAACACGCTCGTTTTTTCCGCAAAGCTCTAGCTCGATCAGGGGCCAAACGGCAAGCCGACCCCCCCCCCCCTACACATTAGAAGCTGGCAAACGCCGCACACATGCGAGGGTTAATCCTCGCCGGACCAATTGGCTTTTTACATGCGTCGCAAGCCAAGGGGTGCGCCGACCCCCTCGCCGTTCGCTCCGATTGAGAGTTACCTAAAGCCTCGCTGAAAAAATAAAGGGGTGCGCTGTTATGAGACGCAGTGACTAGTATCCAAGTTTAGCCCTCGATCTGGCAGGGCATTTTTTCATAACGCGGCCTGGCAGGGGGGGGGGGGGTCCATGCGACCCCCCTCGCGATTGGCTGGGGGGGGGGGGCACTGCCGATTTTTGGTCTCATTCTTAATTTCCATGCAACGCTCATAGGGCTAATGTTAAAATGTCAAAATCAAAGGGGGCACGGTGCCCCGGTGCGGGCGGTGCCCTCCCCGTTCCGCCGCCTATGGCATTCCATTTAGGTATGTATATCCAAGATACGAGTACAACACGTTCGCCGTTTGCACTTCGCAACTCCTGGGTCCTGGGTGTCAGATTCCTTTGTAAAGATGAGACCTCAGGATCTGGCCTTTTTCACAAGGTCATGTTTTTCAGAATGTTAATTGAAATGAAGCCATAAATTCTAAGGGAGTCAGTGTACTATGCAGGCAGTAGACATTAATTACTACCAATTTTACTTTACTCGCTGTGACTTAGTATATGGCAGCACTGCAACAAGACAACCACAGCGCAAGTGCTTCATGTCAATTGTCTTTTCGTTCGCAAAATAAGCAGCAGCCAGTTACTTCAATTTCTTTATACCGTGATTAAGATTGGTGAAGAAAATGCAGGCTGAATAAAATTGAATACTTTTTTCGAAGTTGAACAGAATGCAGCAGAAAATATTAAGCTTTGAGCTGATATTACAGTGTTGGATACCTATATATGGCCTTGGTTGGATAAGGCGCCCTGTTTTCACCGTCGTCCGATAATACAGGATAATATCTTTTATTGAGTGTTGAAGGCTTGGGTGTTGAATACAGTTATATTCAGGGAAATATTTTAAATGTATGGCATTTAATGTGGGTGGAAGACAAGGACGCTCTGACCAGTGATTTTAACTATGCACATGATCTTGGTATTTGACATTGATTTGCTTCATAATTTTAATTCAAATTCGATTGGAGGAATGGTTGGCTCTGGCCTGTGCGCCCGGTTGTGGTTCGGCTTTTAACCTAGTTGGAAATGGTAAAATGGACCCACCAACTGACTTTGTCTGCTCCTGGTTCACTGGTGTCTGGTGATTACTAATTTTAGAAATTGAATGCATCACAGGATTGCTGATGTGTCATGTCATTCGGGCTCGGCTAGGTCTAGCATGGCCCTTTTAAGTTTCAACCATTGTCAGCTGGCTGAATATAGACACATGGGTCAAATCAGGCCGTAGTCATCCCCATTGGGCCCTGCGTGCACGGTTCTCAGCGGGCGGCAGGGACAAATGACGTCACCGAGGGTGCACTTCGATCCTGGCTCGTAATGTCATAAATTGATGTTTCTCTACATTAAACGCCATTTCAAATCAAAGAACAGCAGTTATTCTTTCATTTTTGTTCACTAGCATTGGCTTTTGAATGGTTTTTGAGAAAATAAATGCATTTTAGTGTTTGCAGTGAATTAGTAGGCAATGTCAAATCGTTGCAGTGTTTTAGAGGACATTTTAACAGAATTGACGGCTCTGGCGCAGATGTTTCAAACAAAAACTTTTGAAAAACAGTGATAAATTCCGTTGATATTATATTATTTGTGAGTATATATGTTACACTGGGTAGTTTTTATTGGAGATATGACCTAATATACTTTATTATGGATATCCGATATTACTTAGAGCAGCTAGGAAACATTTCCTATAAGTCTTTGGTGCATTATCGCCTAGTTAACTGTTTATTGAGATTACAGGCTCCAGCTTGAAGTTAGAACTTAAACTCTTTTTTTGATAATATTGATAAGGAAGCTCTCAGCGTCTCACAAAGTAAATCTTTTCGACCTCTTCTCATTTTGTAATACTCTGTCTCTGCCTGCATGAGCCTGCTGAAGTTATTGTTTGTATGCCTAAATTATTGACAATGCGGCAATGCGCCTCAGTATGCTCGTGTTGGTGTGGTGAACTGTGAATATTAGATCGCATACTAGCATTCCTGCTCTTGGCTGATACCATTTTCTTGGGTATTTAGGTGGCTAAAAGTCTAGACTCTTGGTAAAGTCGATAAGTCTTTGATGTGATGTTTTCCTAATTGCCTTATTTTGTTCAATCATGGGATTTTACAATACCTGTGATAAGTTCGCAAGTTTTTGATTGTTATGTAGGTTCCTATGTCTTATATTGATGTGACAATGTTCTTTTTCAGATCTTGGTCTGTGAGCATAAACTGTGAAGAATGGAGTGAGGTTGAGCAAAGTTATAGCCAGATCATTATCAACTTGTACTTGCAGTCATGGTAATGTGGCCGATTAAAGCAAATGATGAACTGAACTTTTTAAATAGGTATCTATAACCTATCCAAACAGAAGAACATGCTGATGCTGTCAAGCTAGATTTCTCAATGTAAGCAGTCTGTTCCAAGCACTGTTCTACTGAAAATGTTCATCCAGACATCCGACCAGCAACCTATCCAGTGATGCTGTGGCTGATGGCGGAGGCAAAGCACCAACTGTCCTTGGTGCCTGGTAAGTAGTATGGACCATTTCATTTGTATACCAAAGAAATATATTTATTACTATTGCTAGTCTTATGCTAGACTTGCCTAGAGTATTTGCCAAACCTGTCTCAACATTTCATCTAGCTGCTTCTTCATTTGTCATTAGATTTTGTATTACCCTTAGAAGTGCCAGTGCTGATTTAGTCTAAGGGTCAGGCAACCCTGATGACGATGAGAGAAGCAACTGGCTGGAAAACTGTGACAATAACAGCATCACTCAACAGTCAACACAGGGATGGTTATCAGCCTCAGGACAACCATAGATAAAAGTATCATTGTTGTTTTGTTAGGACTAACAATAAGAACAATGATACTTATACCTCACCTCAAACTTTTTGAAGGATCATAAAATGATCATGCTTATGTCTGATTTTTGTATGTTATTTGTGTGTTTCCATGTGCAATGTGCATATCTATGAGAGAAATATACCTCTGGGCTGTGCGTTCTCCTATCATGTGCCAGTGAGCGGGAAGATCATGGGTTTGTGTACTCGTTTGTGCATCTGTTCATGTGCTTAATGTTAATATCTGTCCTCCCTGTGCTGGTGCAGGTGTGTGCACAAGTAGACGAGTGCCGTTCATCGCCGCCGTCTTCCTGGACCTTTGCTCATCGCCGTCGTCTGTCGGGGCCTGCAATTCGGTCGTCGCCGTCTGCCGGGGCCAGCCAGCTCCAGATTGATTCCTGCCTATCGCCGCCGTTTGCGGGGACCTGCGATGTCGCTGCCGTCGTCAGCCAGAGAAGCTGGTCACAGTCATCGAAGAGCAGTGATCTCCGCCGTTCGAAGAGCTGTGTAATATATATCATGTGTTGTCGCCTGTCAGTCCCCAGTGGAGTTCTCATGTGCCGTCCGTCGACTGGCGATTCCCATGATATGACATCTGAGGGTCACCCACCGGCCACCGTTTACCGGCGACTCTGAGGGCCGTCAGCCCCGAGTCCCTAGATATCCTCAGCTCGCACCCGGCAGCAGTCTCTGTCGCATCTGGAGTGTAGTCTATTCTAAAATGCTTGATGCATTGCGCTGCTTCTTGTGTTAATCTGCTGGGAAACTTGGAAAGTGTTAACAACGGTATATGTGCGAAGTGGAAGCCGTGTAAAGACGTCTGCGTATTCATTTCAACGGTGGTTAATTCGAAGTGATATTGGTCGAAACTGTTTTGGTTTTGTTATTCGTAAGCTTGTCATTGAGTATGACTTCAGGAATGAAATTGCGCGCCTCGCAATTTCAACGAAAAAATGAGAGTTACGGTGTCAGCAAGACGTCAAATTATTGTCGCTCCATGACAGCGGCGGGTTATATTGCTGCTCGCCCAGCGGTCCCTGAGGGCGTCGGCGGGCGCCGTCCGGCTGTGCACCCCGGCCCAATCAGCACATCTGACGGTCGCCCAACGGCGACTCTGAGGGCCCCACTGGCGTCTCGGAGTACCATGCCGGTCTCTAAGAACCGCTCAGGGCTCCGGAAGGCATCCCACGGGGCCCCGAAGGTACCACACAAGCTCTCACAAGTCACGCTTAGATCTGATAGGTCTCATACCGCCATCTGAGAGCCCCACGCCAGCGCTTTTCATAGCCCCACATCGGCATCTGAAAGAGCCCCATCTCGGCGCCTCTTGGGACCCCACACCGGCGACCCTTTTGGCTCCACAGCGGCACCTCTAAGGGTTCCACACCAGTGCTTCTTTGGACCCCAAACGGCACACTGGCACCTCTGATGGTCCACACCGGCCATTCTGAGGGCACTCATCAGCGCCTGAGAGTACCACGCCGGTCTTCAAGGGTTGTACAGGCTACTGAAGGCACCACGACAGCTCTTAAATCTCGCTGAGCTTTAAAGGGACCCTCCCACCTTAACATTAGTTTTGAGTTGAGATAGCCAAGTTTGCGGCCAGGCTCAGAAACCACCATTTATCCTGGTCGCAACCCCCGCAGCTTTATGGTGTTCAAGAAATTTCTTCCCTTTACTTGCAGGGTGGGACCAGCGTGGTCCCTATCTCTTAACCATTACGGGAATCTGATGACGTCATCAGGCTTTCGAACGTCCGTTAAATGTTTGACTAAAACGTTTTGTAGCACGCGGTGGTATATGCTGCTTTGCGCGCAACAAATGCCGCACTTTCAAATAAAGTCGCTAGGAACAGCGGAGATCCCAAAAAGTAAACAAAAGTAAAAGTCTAATATCTTGAAAACCGGTGAATATTTTTCGATGAAATTTGGTAGATATTCGTTTTTGCTCTTTCTGAACCGAGCGACATCACTTTCATGCCAATTCATTAACTTTTTTGAAGGTGGGAGGGTCCCTTTAATAGGTCCAATAATTGCCTCTGAAACTAAACGCCAGGGCTCCCATAGCCACTAGTGGTGTCAATCGGAACTTGAATCTTTGGAATTCCGATTTTGTCCAATGTCCAATTCGGAATTCGGTTGGACAATGGCAGCAGGCTTTGGACAACTTTGGACAATCGCTTGCTACACCTCAACATTTTTAAAAAAGTAGTCGTGTTTAACGTTGATTGGCTATTAGAAAGCTCAGCTTTCGATATGATTAACACTTTTGAGCTTGTAACGGTATATGAAAAGCAAATTAAATAACAGTTTTGAGTGTAAACTATTGCGTAGGTGTCGGACATCTTTGGACAAATGGCTGGCTTGGACATTTTTGGACGGACAATCGACGTAAGCATTGGACATTGGACGGCCTTTGGACATACGTTTTCTGAAATTGACACCACTAATAGCCACACACCGGCACCTGTAGGGCTTTTCTATATCAGCGACTCGTAAGGCCCGCTCACCGGCACATCCGTCATCCGATGGCCGCCCACTGGTGACTCTGAGGGCCCCCGTCGGCATCCCAGAATACCATGCCGGTCAAGGGCTCCACAGGTCTACTGAAGGCACCACACAAGCTCTTCAATAGTCTTGTTGAGCTACATTGGGTCCCATACCGGCCCGGGCCTGAGACTCCATTTCAGCGCACTTCATGCTCCACACCGGCACCTGTAGGGGCTTCGAACCGACGACTCTGAGGGCCGCACTCGGTCATACAAAGCCCTGCCTCTGAGTACCCTATACCGATCTATCATAGTCCATAGAGCCAACACCGGCGCACCCGACGGCCACCCACCGGCGAATCTGGGGGCCCATACTGCCGTCTGCCGAGTCTCGTGATATCCGCGACTGCCACCCGTCGGTAGTCTCAGTCGCAGCTTGAATGTAGTCTGTTAACCTAACCTGACCTTACCTTAGTTAACTCGATTCAATTTAACCATGTGTGCCCTTTTTTCATTCTATCATACTCTTTTCGCTTTGTATTTCAATAGCCGCGCCCGCCGAGCCGTGCCGCGTCGGCGGCGGCCGGCGCCGGCCGGCTGTGCACCCTCGGTGACGTCATCCCGCCACCTGCGCAGAAAAGCTGCGCACTGGGATGATTCTACCTGGTATATACTGCCTTGGGTCAAATGATGTGGAGCTCCCTGCCAAGCGTTGACTACCAGTATGTTATCCACTTGGCTGCATGGAGGAGAAGAGTGATAATAAAATTAAAGTACTTGAACACTGAACAGGATGTCAAATTGTCATTTTTCATAATGCATCACCACTAACTTCAGATTTAGTATTTAAATGCTAAAGTAATCTTTCGGACAATGGTGCAGCTGCATTTGTCAAAGTATATCCATAAATATGACTGTGTAGTGTGTATGTTTGACCATGTTTTTCTGTTCCATCCCAGGCGATCCAGCATTTTTTTTTTACAATGAGAAGCCAGCACAGCAGTTAAATATTATACTATATGCTACAGCTCTCATCACTCTGTGCTAAATCTACACAATTATACCGCTGCATCATGCACTGGCTGAATTACTTCTCCCTGATAAGATATTGTCTGACTTATCATGCTTTGCAGCCTGTATTTGCATAATTCAGATTCAGATTGCAGCAGGCACATAGCATGAATAGGTGTCAATTATGAAATACTTTGGCACTTTGGGCATGATTAGGCTTTATAAATCATAAGAAGTAAGCACATCTGTATTCCTTCAAAGCAGTACCTATTTCTGAATCAATGCTTTTCACTCTGCTCTGAACTAGCAGCTCTAGTGACCAATTATATCTGATGTTAATCCACTTTTCTTAGTTGATTCATTGTTTTTATTCATTGAAGAAATTATTAATAATTTAACATATCCACCATCTTTTCTAGGAGAGAAATAATTTGCTTTGTTCTAGGCAGAGAGCTGCAGCCTCTTTTTACTGGCACAGAGGATTGGAAGTTATATTTCTGGCTTAGCCTGAAGGCTAAATGAAACTGCTGCAGCTTCGTTGCTGTGCATGCAATTGAGTGTTGGCTAGTGGCAGCAATGGATTCAGGAGGTGACAAGTGTTCTTGAAGCTGTAACCATGTCTAAAATATGTCTTGTTAGTGTTGTTCAGATGATAGAACATTGACTTGTTGACTGTAGTGTAATCACTAATTGCTTTTACGTTCCATCCATTTCAGGACCAGGAACAAGAGCAAGCAATTGAGGATTGAGGACTCATAAAAATGAACGTTGTGACAAATTATGTACAAAACACTTAATGTAAAATTGCCTTGTAGTTTACCATTGACGTAAGCATGCAAGCCACATCACAAGCTAAAGACTGAGTTTCAGGTAAGTTTTGAAATATTTGCTCCACTATGTCTAGCATGCAACTTTCTTTAGTTCTCCCTATGCTTAAGCTTCCATTCCATTACAGAAATTACATTGCACTGAGGGCAGCTTTGGACTGACTTTTTGACGGCTCTGGACTGACGAGCTAAGAGCATGATTTTTGCCGAAGAATGTCAACTCTGACTTGGGAGTTGGAGAAGGTACGGGTTCGGCGACTCCGACTCCAGCCGAACTGTCGACTCCGGCTCCAGCCGAACTGTCACGACTCAGGCCGACTCCGACTCCAAATACACAGCGCCTTTACTTTAACCTTCCAGGCGGTGGGGGCCCCCTTAGTTTTTTTTTCGATATATATCCAGAACCGCTGCGCCGATCGTCACCAAGCTTTCAGTGCCCTTGCGGGAATAGCTTGTACACATTGTGACCAAAAAAAAAAAAAAAATCCAAAGGCTGTGATAGGTTGGCCGGTAATGACGTCGGAGTGATGTCATTTCTGCCATTTTCGACCCATAAAAAGGTTTCGCGGGAAGAGCTGTCAGGCCTACAGTTTAAGAGATACAGAAAAATGTTTTTCCATAAAATGTGTAGAATTAACAGGGCTATAAAACTGCTATCTCGGATTTTTAATTTTTTGAATTTTGACCCCCCCCCCCCAAACTCATAAAGCTAATTTTTGAATATAATAGCCAAAATCCCAAAAGTTTGTTTAATTTCGAAAAATCGGGATATGTGTGATAGTCCCTACCGCCTTCTATCCACATACCAAATTTGAGATCGATACCTCTTTGTTTGGCCAAGTTATAGCGAAAAACTGTTCAAAATTGATGACGTCAAATTTTAAAACTCAGTTTTTAGCAATTCTAGACCGCATAGCACAAAAACAAAGACCACCATTAGACTCAGACTCGGCGTGACGAGCTGCATCGAATCAATACCCATTTTATGCAAAACTATCAACTTTGAAATTTCACTTTTTTGACCTAACATTGACCTGACCTGCACCAGAAAGTGACCTAAACCGTACCTGATGGTCTTATAACCAGCACAATTGAGCTGGAAATGAAAAATTTGCCATAAAACATGCATCGCACAACCCTAATAAAGCTTGGTTCATGTGCTGACCCTTGGTGACCTGACCTGTGACTTGACCTGACATTATCAGTGACCTCAAGTAGCAACATATGTACCAGGCAACTTACGCCCTATCGTTGATTTTCGACAAAAGGCGTTTTACTCGATGTTAAAGCGCATTCCCTAGAAGACCCGTGAACGGCGAATGATTTTATCTTTAACCTGACCTTGTGACGTCTTCGGTGACCCCGAGGTCAATGAAATTGGGGTTCGTCTGGCAAATTTGACAGGGCTATCGAACGCTGTTTGAATTTTATGGATCCGTCCAGTAGTTTCGGAGATACGGGGGGACAAAAAATCCCCCCCACCGCGCGGAAGGTGGCCGGGAGGCCCACCGCCTGCCGGGTCAAATCACGGTATTCGTTTCGCCCCTTATTGGGTTTAGAGCTTGCGAAAAAATCAAGGGTATTGGCGGCTGTCACGAGACGCACCAAATGGGACATAATTTAAAGGTGTTTAGGTAAACGTGGGACTATCTGGGTCAGGTCGATGACCCGATGGTGTATGCCCGATTTTCAGTCCATGGCTTCGATAAAAGTGTCAGGAAGCATCGATTTTGATGCCATTGCGTTTTCCGCGTCCAGCTGCTTCGGATGATCTTTTTTTTCCTTTCACCGGAGTCCACCGGCGGTTTATTATTTAACGAGTACACATGAAGTGCATTTAAACGCTTCAGTCTGGGGCAACAGCCATGGTGCCTGGTTCGGTATAACGAACGAGAATAGGCATATGGATGGCGCTATCGGTGGAGGTGGTAGGAAGGATATGATAGTTAGTCATGTTACGGGATACACTGTTAGATGATTAGATATAGGAATGCCACCGGTAGCGCCAACACTAAAGAAATGTATGAACAGAGACATATTCACAGCCTATTCACTGTCCATTTCAGTACACGTAGCATAGCATTAGCCACAGATGGCGCCACCGACGGCCGCAGATGGCGCTGATCTCAACAACACATGAACAGCACTGGCGTCAAGGAACAAAGACTTAGTTTGGGAACTGGACAGCGGCGGAACGCACGGCCGCGGGCCTCGTCTTGAACATGATAGACGCCTATTTCAGTATCAGACTCTGTGGTTACAGAGACTCCTCATCTTCCAAGTCGGCCAGGCTGAGGCGCAGGCGCCAAGCAGCGCGGCAGCGACGCAGCGCACCGACGTCGGCGGCCCCGCCGGCCCAGCTTCCCGTCATCAAGTTGAGCTCCTTCTCCTACTCCTCCGACTCGAGTAGGCTGGATGCTGACGTTAAGCAGCGCGGTATAGGTGCAGCGGACTGACGTCGGCGGCTTCACTCGCCCAGCGTCCTGTCAGCGTCAAGTTGAGCTCCTACTCCTTCCGTATCTGCAGCTGGAGGGCCTCCTTCTCCTACTCCTCCGATTAGGCCAGGCTGGGTTGTCGACGTTAAGCAACGCGGTAACGATGTAGCGGACAGACGTCGGCGGCTTCGCTGGCCCAGCGTCCTGTCACCGTCAAGTTGAGCTCCTTCTCCTTCCGTATCTGTAGCTGGAGGGCCTCCTTCTCCTTCTCCTCCGATTCTGTCAGGTTGGGTGCTGACGCCAAGCAGCGCGGTAATGATGCAGCGGGTAGACGTCGGCAGCTCCCCTGGCCCAGCTTCCCGTCATCGCCAAGTTGAGCTCCTTCTCCTTCAGTGTCTGCAGCTGGAGGGCCTCCTTCTCCTACTCCTTCGACTCGGCCGGGCTGGGGTGTTGACGCTAAGTAGCGCGGTAACGATGCAGCCGACAGACGTCGGCAGCTCCCCTGGCCCAGCTTCCCGTCATCACCAAGTTGAGCTCCTTCTCCTTCAGTGTCTGTGGCTGGAGGGCCTCCTTCTCCTACTCCTCCGACTCGGCCGGGCTGGTGTTGACGCTAAGTAGCGCGGTAACGATGCAGCCGACAGACGTCGGCAGCTCCCCTGGCCCAGCTTCCCGTCATCGCCAAGTTGAGCTCCTTCTCCTTCAGTGTCTGCAGCTGGAGGGCCTCCTTCTCCTACTCCTCCGACTCGGCCAGGCTGGGGTGTTGACGCTAAGCAGCGCGGTAACGATGCAGCCGACAGACGTCGGCGGCTTCGCTGGCCCAGCGTCCTGTCAACGTCACGTTGGACACCTTCTCTTTCCGTATCTGCAGCTGGAGGGCCTCCTTCTCCTTCTCCTCCGACTCTGTCAGTCTTAGGTGCTGGCGCTGTGCAGCGCGGCAACGATGCGGCCAGAAGACGGTAGCGCCGCCGGTCTAGGGTCTCGCGATCGTCACGTTGAGCTCCGTCTCCCACACGAACCGCCGCTGGAGGGCCCCCTCCTCCTCCACGATCGACAGGGCCGCGGTTCTCTGCGTTGCTGCCAGTGCACCTCAGCTGGTTACTCCCCAGGTGCTGCCAGTGGCAGCGGCGACCCAGCTCGGCGGTATGCAGTAGCAGCATCAGTGCTGGACAAGGCGGCCACCTCAGGTCTCAGGTCGGCAGAGCCAGAGGCACGCAGCAGCGGTCGGCGCTGGGAAGAGGATTCAGGCAAAGTTAAGACAAGTACAAAACTGGGGAGGGGGGGGGGGGCAATTGACAGGATAAGCGTGGGGGAGTCATATCGAATGGCCATTAAACTTATTAACCTGAACACCAGTACGGTATGCGATACAAGATAACAAACATGGTACTCTGGATTATAGTTTTGTAGCAAAACAACAGCTTGGGCAAAACGCAGCGGGATATAGGTCGCTTAGCTTCCTGAGGTCCCGCTACGCGCCACTAAATCAGGTTAACAACGAACGTGATGGTGGTGGTGTAGGAAGTTCATGGACGAGTAAATGAAAAAAAAAATAATAAAGAATAAGTAGAGAGTAGAGATACGAGTAGGAATAAATGCGATATGTATGAAGAAAGGAGAGTTAGATGTAATAGCAGATGATATATAGCAAGTATGTAAAAGATGGAGCAGCCTAGTATTCATCTAAGAAAATGCGCATAATACATTTCTTAAAGAGACTTGTGCTTGGAGGGATATTATGCAAGTTCGGGATACGTGGGGCAATCATCAGGTTCCAGGTCTTAGGTGCTCTACAGAAAGGAGAGAAGAGTCGGTAGTTGGTCAATCGATAGTTGGGCACCATATCCCCTGTACCTGATGTGACTGCCTCACTAAAGTGCCTGACACTGCGTGAGGGGCGGGACTGGTTATGCAAGGAAAATTTATCAGATATGACAGCGGGGAGGCGTCCAAAGAGGCAGTTATGCATGAGAAGTAGGAGTTGCTTGTTAATAATGTCATGGAACTTCAGTAATTCAAGTTCTCTAAAAAGTGGCGAAGTGTGCGAGAAACGACCGACACCGGCTATGAGCCGAATCGCCAGCTTTTGAGCAATGACAATTGGGTTAAGATTACTTTCGTAGTTGGAGCCCCAGATAAGCAAGCAATAGCTGAGATAGGGTAGAACAAGGGAGTTATACAAAAGGATCAAGAGTTTCTTGTTAAGCAAATAACGGGCTCTGCTCATGATGCCCAGGTTCCTGCTAATCAAACCAGATACTTTGTTAATGTGAGATTTAAATTTTAGATCTTCATCGACCAACACACCAAGGTACTTGACGACCGGGGCACGCTTTAAATTGACGCCTTTCACAGGTATAGAAAGGCCTACAGATTCAACATTACCAGAACCATAGAGTTGATAGAACGTTTTAGAAGTAGATAGAGAAAGTCTGTTAGCGTGAAGCCACAGAACGACTTTTGGAAAGGAGCGTGAGATAGCAAATTGTAGTTCATCAAGTGTTTGGGCAGAGTAGAGGATAGCAGTATCGTCAGCAAAGAGAAAAAAATTGGCCTCATCACAAACTTTGGGAAGATCTTTAATATAGAGAAGAAATAAGATAGGGCCCAGCACAGAGCCTTGCGGCACCCCACAGGAGATGTCGGTGAGATCTGAGACAACATCTTTATATTTTAGACATTGTTTTCTACCAGAAAGGTACGATGAAAATAGATCCAGAGCGTTACCTCTTATGCCGTACTTTGATAGTTTGCTGAGAAGAATATCTGAATTCACAGTATCGAATGCGCGGGCAAGGTCGAGATAAACACCTGCTGTAGTACAGCCATCAACAAGATTACTAGTAATTGAGTCATGAAGGAGACAAATAGGCATATACGTCGAATGTTTGGCTCTGAATCCAAATTGGTAGTCAAAGAGAATTTCGTTTTCTGCTATGAAACTAAGAACCTGGTTGTATATCACTGATTCAATAATTTTTGAGATAATTGGCAAAACTGAAATGGGTCTATAATTAGAAAAGAGGGCGCGAGATCCCGTTTTGTAGATAGGTGTTATAAGAGCAGTTTTCAGCATTGCTGGAAACGTGTTGTTCAATAAGCAAGTGTTAACCAAATGGTTGAGATGAGGAACGATTGCTGGAATGAGTTGCTTCAACAGCTTGCTGTTGATACCATCCAGGCCAGCACCAGTATCTTTTAGTCCGGCAACAATGCCTAAAATAGCTCCCTGTCCGATAGGCTGAAAAACCTGTGTCTCAGCTACTCTTACATCGTTTAAATATGATAGAGGATCAACTGAGCAGGGACCAAGGGCAGCATCCAGAGTGGGAGCAACTTGGCTATAATAGTCATTGAACTGACGCGCCACGACTTCTGGTGAGCTTACCACACGATTATTGGTCTCAAAACTGTTTGGCAGGTTTACATGGGCTTTCCTTTTATTAATTGCTTCTAATAGATCCTCCCAAAGTCTTTTAGGATTTCTAGCGTTTTTTGAAAATTGAGAGCGATAATAAAGTTGCTTGGCACGTCTCATCGCAAGTCTAAGAGTGTTACGGTATTTCTTAAATTTTTTAAGTTTTTCAGAAGAGCGATCCCTTAGAAATTCTTTAAGGAGGGTGTTACGTTTGTTGATAGAGCGAAGTAGCCCTGGTGTTACCCAGGGTTGCACAGGACTGGTTCGCCTGGACGATCGCGTTACAGAGAGCTTGGATACCTCCGTCTGGATAACAGATATTAGTCTGTGTGCGCAAGCTTCCGGATCAACTATGTCAAAAAATCCGTTTAAGCTGTCAGAAACATTTGCTTTAAGTTCCTCAATTTTATTATCATCAAACCTGGGTTGGGGGGCAGGACTCTTTACCGTCGGGCGTTTCTGAGCCAAGTCAGTCATGCAATAGACAGCTTGGTGGTCTGCGACCCCAGTACAGATTGCTCCATTAAATGTGATTGTTTCAATGACATTCGTGAAAATGTTATCAATTAGAGTTGCAGTGAAGGGTGGGGTGTTAGATATCCTAGTGGGTACGGTAATAGTGGGAAAAAAGCCGTAGGAATTCAAGCAATCGAGGAAGTGTTTAGCATCATGAGAGTCATTATACTTGAATAAATTAACATTGAAGTCACCGGCCCAAAAGCATGGCTTATTGAGCTGAGATATTCTATCAAGGCTATCCTCAAGAAAAGGCATCAAGAGAGACAGTGGGAAAGAGGGTGATCTGTAGAGAGTAGACACAATAAATGAGGCACTAGCAGGAACAGCTACCAGAATACTAATGCACTGGAATTCAGCTTGACAGGCTGATAGCTCCTCAATTACAGTACAGAAAGGGGATAAATCCTTTTTAATGTAAATAGCACAGCCCTTGCCTGTAACGCTGCCAGACGGTATAGAGTGGAGCATATCATATCCGTCAATCTGATAACAGTCAGCTATGTCAGGTTTCAGCCAAGTCTCAGATAACATAAGAAAATCCGCTGTAACATTTTCCTTAGTAACAAAAGAAACGATTGAATCAAAATTTTGGTGAAGTGAACGAGCATTAATATGGACAAGTGAAAAATCGGACTTGTCAAGGAATCGGGGCAAGGAAGATGGAAGAAGGGTCAAACACCTGGACGAAACAGATTGGAGATGAGGCACAGTGGACGGGATGCTGGCTAGGATAGGGGAATCATCAGGTACAAGTTTTGGTGAACCATTTTCAAGTATTACATGGTAAGTTCCATAGGATGGGATGGTTGAGACCTACTGTAAACTCTAGGGTAACGAAGCAAGTGTAGGTACAGTTACAAAATAAGAAGTATCAAGTCAGTTAAAAAAAAATGGAGAGTAAGGGTATAAGATAGAAACAGGCAACCAAACAATTGAAACAAATATATAAAGGGTAACAGAAACAGTACAAAGGTACAGAGGAAAAAAAAACTAGCAGTAAACCAATTCAGAAGGGGGAAGGTACATGGAATAGGTATTACACAATAGACCAAAGTTCAATACCAGAGGACAGGACATGTTGACTAGGTAGAGTCACCCTCTGCCCCATCGACAGTAGTCTCGGAGTCAAGGGCCCGCAGGGACTGCGCAGACGAGAGGGTGACGGCCTGCTGGGATGGGTTTGCAGCACCAGGTACACCATCCGGAGAAGCCGCACTGCCCGAAGCACCAGCAGGCTGAGGCCCCACAGACTTTTTGCTTGCGAAAGGTCAAATCAGGGTGTTGACGTCTGGTCAGGATCATATCCAAGCAAGAGGTCAGGAGCTCGTGCTGTATAATGGCCATCATTTGGCTCGGAATGTCGTTCTGGATTTATCGTTGCCTTATCCCGACTCGACCACTCAATTTGAGCGGAAGTTATTGGTGAAAGACTCCGATGACCTCAAATGTCATGATCACTGGGACGTCGTACACCTATGCCGCCACGCAAGGCCCAGATTCGGAAAAAGATACAGCATCACAGCTTACCTACAAATAAGGTATGGAAGTGGAGATAGGATTAGTTAGATCATTTGCGGCACTAACTAAGGGCGAAAGCTCCACTAAAATAGATAAGTTTTAGTCTAGAACATAGACCACCACGCGTCTTACCAACAATTCCCATTTTCTCCGTTAATCCATTTCCCCTGTCTCTCGCCACTCCCATTCCCAATCCTCTTTTTTCTGCGGGATGGTCGGAGCCTGAACATTAGTACATCCGGCACCAGTCCTCTGCCTCAATCCGGTCCTCTGCCCACTCCGATTCTCTGCCTCCGTTGGTACTCTTTCCAGTGGATCCTCTATCCCCGATCATCTGCCCCCAGTTCTCTGCCTCTGTTGGTTCCGTATCCCCGGGTCCTATCCCCGTGGGTCCGGTCCTCTGTCCCTTCTATCCTCTTGTCCTCTGCTCCCGATGTTCATACGCTTCCGTTGGTGATCTGCCTCCGTTGGCCCTCTGTCTCCGAACCCTCTGCCTTTGTCGTCCTCTGTCTCCCTCGATTCTCTACCTCCGTTGTTGCTCCGCTTCCGTCGCGCCCCGTCCGGCCGCCGCCCCGCTCCGTCGGTGGGCGGGTCTCGGTCGACCCCCGTCGGCGCTCCGTCGGCCGTCGGTCCGTGTCGGTCGGCCGCGGCAGTCGTGTTTACACCAGCGCGCCGGAGGGACGGTCCGCCGACGGTCGTCGGTGCCAGGTCAGGTGTCTCTGGTGGCAGCCGATGGGGAGGAGTGGGGGCCGTCGACTGATGGGGGGTTCGTCGATTCTGTGAGGAGTGGTCCAACTGTGCCGCGCTGGACGATAGGAGCCGCGCCGTTAACGGAGAGCGACCGGCGTTGCGTTCGACGCGGTCCAGGGCACAAGAAGACTCGGCGCTGTTTTGGTGATAAGGTCTGATCACCAAGAAGACACGGCCACCTTCTCAATACGAGCTGGTCAAAGCGTTTTGTAGATTGCTTTGGGGTTGCAACTGATACTAACGTTTGAAAATATTGACATGAGATATTAAACCCTCACCCGTATGGGTTGGGGGAGGGTTCGAACGACTTCCCCTCGTTTTTTTTTTTTCGCGAATAACTCGCGTAAAAAGCGGCTGATGGCAACGAAACTTTCAGTATCCTCGCGTCAATTAATTGTACACCTATCTTGAAAATTTCATGACCCTGACCCAAATGACTTTTCACCTGTGACCTACTATTCGAGACCATGTTTGGCCGGAATCGCGATTCGGCGTATGTCGGCTCGCATTAGCCGCGCGTTTGCAGTCTTTTCGTGGTTGCAAGCGTTCAAACTTGTGAGCATGTGATACGATACTGCTCCCATGCATTAGGGTGGATGTCAAGGTCACCTGAAGGCCAGGTCAGGTCATTGACCCTTGATGACCTCGATTCACCCTTTCGAGTTTTACATGTTTCTAGTCTAGTTTTTGGAGCCGAATTCGAATTTAGCAACCATTTGAACATTTACGAAGTAGTTTTGGTGCCTTCGTAACACGTTACGAAGCTGTCAGAGGCGGTTGACACGTACTACAACTACGAAACTGGTTGACCTGACCTGACCTGACCCGACTTGACCTGACTGGCATACATGTAAATAGACATCATCTTTGATCGAAACTAACACGATATTCGTGATCAGCACCCCGAAAAAAACTCACAATAGCCACACTTAACGACGTTCTAACAGGTCTAACCGGTCCCGATTTTCGCGACTTTTGGGTCATTGAACTGATCTTGAAGGTCAACCAATGACCTAGGACCTTAAAATTGGGTATCATCGGCTTCCTTTCGTCACGGGCAACACGCTCGTTTTTTTTCTGCGAAGCTCTAGCTCAATCAGGATCGAAACGGCATGGGGGGGGGGGTCCAACGGACCCCCCCCCCTTATACGTTCGAGGCTGGCAAAACACCAATACGGGCGAGGGTTAAGTCGCAGAGTGAAGGTATTTCCCCTCCTACATGCAGTCATGTTTGCAAATATTTATTCTTTTCTAAAACAGTTTGAAATCCCAGGCATCTTCCATAGGTGTATTATGTATCCGTGTCCCTTACGGCACAGGTGACCTGTCCTCACCCTTAGTATGCATACCGAGACCGGATGTTAGCAGAAAGACAGACGTGTTTGCGAGCGAGAGGTCTCATCGGAATACATGTTGAACAGGCTGCAGTGAGCACCGTGAAACGGTATACGGTCGCCAAGTCTCTCATGTACCGTTGGTCTACCATTGTCTAGTTCTACGGCTCAACCTTAACTTTCGCAGGCAGCCGGGGCTGATAAAAGAGAAAGGTTTAACTTAAAGGCATTGAAAGGTTGTGAAACGTCCGCTTCCTTTCGCAGACCATTTTCTGTGTGACTAACTTAAGTGTTTTGTGCATTTAAATTAGTGATCTGGGACTGGACAGATGTTCCATGGTAACAGTAAATCGACGTTGTAGCCAGGCTCGCCGGTCGTCACTTCGTGCAATTTGTTCCTGTCCCTCGGGGGAGGGCGGGGCAGCACTCTGCACAGGAACCTCTGTTCACTTCACTCGGCGCAGGAGCATAATGAACACATTTCGAGTAGGAAACTAGTCGTTCAAGCTCGACATAAAGAGGCCTGCTGGGTCCAATATGTGCAACCCTCATCGCACCGATTGGCCCCGGTCCGGCCGGCGTTGTCCACTTACTTCTGCTACTCAACTGCAGCTGGTGCGTCCAGTGACGTGGCTGTTCTGTGCAGGGCTGCGGAGTCGATGGATTTTCGGCGACTCCGACTCCGACTCCGACTCCGGCTTTCAAAAACCAGCTCCGACTCCGACTCCAACTCCGGGCAGAATTGTCGACTCCGACCGACTCCAACTCCCGACTCCGACTCCGCAGACCTAGCAGGGCTGCGGAGTCGACAGATTTTCGGCGACTCCGACTCCGACTCCGGCTCGGGTTTCTAAAATCGACTCCGACTCCGACTCCGGTCACAACTGTCGACTCCGACCGACTCCGACTCCGACTCCGACTCCGACTCCGCAGCCCTGGTTCTGTGTTTACTGGCCTTTTCGCTCCATCGAACCTCAGCGTAGACCTCTCCAGCGGCACCCGCTTGGGCCCGTGTATATGTATCGAACCCCTTGTCCAATGTGTCCCTGGCCCACACCCCCATGGCCGCTGTGTGCTGGTGTCCGACAGACCTCCGGTCAATGTGTGCTGGTGGTCTGCAGGGTAAGGTCTTGTACCCATGGTCCGCACCCTCGGCCACTGTGCCCATGGTCCCGACGGTCCTGCGCCCCTCGCCCCTGGCCACTGTACCCATGGCCTGCACCCCTGGCCACGGTACCCCTGGTCCCTCGCCCTGGGCCACTGTGCCCTGCGGTGTGATCAATACCAGATACGGTCATTACCGGGCGGTGGGGCCATTGATTTGCCGTACACACTACCAGCGACCACGGCGCCGATTGGCCGGCGGTGTACTCATTCATTGGCGTGCGCCCTGCCTGCCATGTGGGCGTGAGCGGCTCGGTCACGTCAGGTGATACATCCACCGCCGCACAGCCGCTCCGGCCGTCCGCGCGTCAAGCGTCACCTGCACAGTAGCCGCTCACTCATTATTTACGAGACCCAGCCATTTATTAGACAGCTCCCGGATCTGGCCGACCCCCGAGCTTTAGAAACCCAATCTTGCGCCGTTGGCATTGTTTGTAGATGTTCCCCACGACGAGCTCCTGGATGCAGTCAATTCTCGCGAGCTTCAGAAGCCTGGTGTATGAGCGGCTGTGGCGTTGTTCTTAGCTGTTTCCTATTGTGACTATGCCGACGGTGCTCTATTTTCTGCCGACTGCCGTCAGGTAGCAGGTGGATGGCAAGGCGACACCGTTGGAATGACGAACACTCGCTGGCTAAGAGGCTGCCTGCTGCTGACATACTGCATAGTTATCGGGACAGGGGTCTGAATGACTAAGTGCTTTCATTAGTTTGCGCTTTGTCGGTAGTGCTGCTCCTTGGACGTCCAAACGCTGTCGATTACGGTGGCTTGTCGGGCACCCATAATGTTCGGCGGGCGCCCATAATGTTCGGCGGGCGCCCATAATGTTCGGCGGGCACCCATAATGTTCGACGGGCGCCCATAATGTTCGACGGGCGCCCATAATGTTCGCCGGGCGCCCATAATGTTCGGCGGGCGCCCATAATGTTCGGCGGGCGCCCATAATGTTCGACGGGCGCCCGCGATGCTCGTCGATGGGTACCCGCTCGCCGGTGGAACTCCTCTCCTGGGTAGCACCACGGCCGGGCGAGCCGATACAATCGATGCTGTTTAGAACGTTTTCCCTAGCTCTCCTCCCCGTAGCGGCCTTCCCAGGTGTTCCGAGCGACCTCCCGGGTCATTAGTTGGCGCTGCTTTTGTGGCGTGCCCTGGAAAAGTTGTGGGCATCCTTTACTTAGTAGAACGACTCGTCGGAAAAGGACTGCTAATCAGTTGTTTCTATTTTCATCCATATTTTACGGCCTGTCTGTCGTTAAAAGGCAGTGTTGGAAGTTCTGCAAGTTGTATGGCTCTATTTTATGTTTCCTCGTATTGAGAGCTGAGCTGGATGAGACGCCGCTACTCGCTGCTCCGCTGACTATTCTTTGGCCAACGTCACCCACTTGTAACGTCGATACATCCTCGCCATTCTTAGAACGGCTTTGACGTAGCAGAGAGATGGGAATCCGCCTTTTGACACGGTGTCTACAGTGTCTGCCCTTCTGAACAAGACTGTCATCCTTTCAATGTGACAAGTAGGTACTGGGGATGTTTTTATATGAAGTTCCTCACTGTATGCGAATAAATTTTACAACTGTTTGCTGTTTTTATGATATGCGCCTGACACGGTCACACGTGTGAACAGAGGTCACAGAGAGGGGTCAAAGATCAGAAGGTCCAGAGGTCTGAGTGTAAGGTCAAAGGTCATGTGACCAGGCACCCAGCGATAGTGTGCCCTATGGATCGACCGTCCGCCGTAATGGCACGCCAAGCGACCCTGTACTAATGGCACGCCAAGCGGCTGCAGTCCTTGCATACCTGCAGGCCCCCATTTTCATGGAGTGGCGCCTACTGAGCCGGTATATGTGTCCTATTCCGGCTCGACCTTGGTGGTGCATTTCTTTTGTATACACACATAGCACAGAATGTATAGTGAGGACAGTATCCACGGGGACCAAATGTGGATAGGTGATTGATTGCCTTGCGAATATGTGTATGACACACGAGGCCATGTCTCGGTAAATGCATCAGGGCCATTGGATAGCATGATTTTATACCTTTTCCAGTGCCGAATAGAGTAAGTCCGCGCCAGCTCTGACGATCGGTACCACGACCCATACATGGTGCAGTTGGCCTAATAAAAGTAGCGCCGTGTGGCTAAGCGAAAGTTTCAGTGTAGTAGCCCAGTTAACTGAAGAAAACTCCCGGCGTTGTTGAGTTCTCAGTAGTTGGTGGTTCCATTTGTTCGCACTGTTGGCTTATAGCAAAAGTTGGAACGAGTATGCATGCATGCATCTTGACATTTTTAAGTCGCCTGAAGGAAAGTGTTACATAACGAACACGACACGCGGTTGATAGAGGTACAGGTAGCTGTAACTCCATGCAATACTTGCTCGCAACTGGCCTCCGTATGTGGAGTCACACCCTGCGCTCCAGTCCACCTAACGCTTCCCTTGGTGTATTAGCGGTGATAAACAAGGCGTCGCTCCCTATGTTCTGCATTATTCCAGCAGCGCGCGGCTTTATACAAGGCGCCGGCGCAGTCCATCTCCCCCCTCTGCGTTCTGTATCATTCCAGTGACACCCAATGTTAGACAAAGCACCTGCCCAGTCTATATCGCATCTCTCCTCGTTCTGTGTCGCTCCACCAGTATCCAGCGATGGACAAGGCCTAACTGGACTCGAGATGTTATTTCACTCCGTGTTCGGTATTGTTTCAGCAGTGTCCAGCGATGGACAAGGTGTCCGTTCCAGCCTATCTCATCCTCTCCGTCTTCCAGCAGTGTCCACCGATGGACAAGGTGTCGTTTGGAGCCTATCTCACCCCTGTGTTCTGTATCTATCGTTCCAGTGATGGACAAGACGTCTTTCCCATCTCCCCCTGTGTTCCGTATCGTTCCAGCGATTGACAATGTCTCACTTGACTCTGGAGCCCGTCTTACTTTTGTGTTCTGTATCGTTCCAGCGATGGACAAGGCGTCGCTGGAGCAGGTGAGCCTGCGGCTGAGTATCCGCCGGCTCAGCACGGTCGTCCTCACAATCCCCATGGGGGCCATGATCGCCTGTTTCGTCTCGGCGCACATACACCATGAGGACATCAACCATACCTGGTGCCCGGTAAGGCCATGGGGCTGGACGGGGAGGGAGGCGTTGGTGGGGGTTTGTGGGGTAGGGAGGGATATGTACGCCGGGTAGACGGCGTTATATTCGCTTATCAGTCCGCAGGGGCAGTCTTAGGGTTGGTGCATTGGGTGGTGGTAGAAAATATGGTGCATGAAACATGAGGTGTCATGTTCCTTGACATGTCATGAAACATGACATGTCAAGGAACATGAGGAACCAACTAGGATGGCAAGGGATCAAAGTGACACTTTGGAAGTCCAAGAGACACTAGCCTGGGGAAAGGGAGGAGAGGTAGTCCACGGGGTTATGGCAGTTTATGCCCAAGTACTGGACTGGTATGCTTGTCTTGCCAGTCACATTTGTGGATCGATCCATAATTCAAAATGGAGCAATATTGAGACGTCCAGCCGTGTTTTGTAATTACGCCTCCCTACGAATAACGTTCACTTCCAATAGGTCAAAGTCAATTATAGAGCCCCGCTACATTTCGCCCAGCGCGCGGTCACCTGCCGGAAGAATGCTCTATTCATTTGTGGCATTTCGACAAATTGACTGTCTAAACCTGGACAGGAGCATTTGGACGCGACTCATTGCTCATTAAATGTGAATGCCGACTTCGAGCCGCGAGGAGTGGCCGATGCTGTCGCTCGCTAGGTAGTGTTGCATTGTTTATGCACGGCGTCCAAGGGGACGGAAGGACGCCCGTCCCGCGTCCAGGGTAGGGTGCCCGTCCCACTCGCCGCCCCTGCGGCTGTACTGTATTGATAAGAAACCTGACTTGTGGTGTAGGGCCTAACGAACGATATTACTGTTAATTTATGGATGACATCGTTGATTGGTCCGATATGACACGATGTGCGGAGTGACGCTATGTTGGGTCCGATTAACACCACTGAAGAGAGGGCGCGGGAAGGAGGGACACACCAGCTGTGTGTGGGATGAATAAGATTGGTACTACGGGGATATACCTAAGGGCACCACAGCTACATTTGAAGAGGTCAAATGTCACTAGTGCTGTTGTTCCGGGTGGCGCCCCACTAGGAGATTAGCAGCACCACGGTGGTTGAGTGACACCACACGGGGTCGAAATGGCACCACATGGTTCCGAGCGACCGTTTACTCCGAATGAGTGCCGGTACGGCCTAAATAGCACCACGGGGTCCGAGTGGCACCATAGAGGTGGGTGAGGAGAGGGAGGGGTCGTGTGGCACGGCTAATATCCGGGTGGCACCGCGGTGGGAGGGCTGGGGGAGGGGTCCTGCTGGCAGCACGTGCGGATCGGCTGTCTTCTGCTGGCCATTGTTTGCTCACAGTGTGTGCACTCTGCTGGAATAAATATTGGCTCTGAAAATAGTCCCTGGGCTTTTCGGGGATGTCAGCGCTGTGGGAGGCGCGCCCGGATCCATTTCGCTCTCCGCTCTCAGTCAGTGCGAGTGCACTGGTTTTATGAGCATTTAGTCGTGATTTATTTACGCCTTTTTGTTTGAATAACGGGCGGCAAGATAACTTCGCATTATTGATCACTTTTGAAAGGAAAACTTGTACCGATTTTTCCTGCTGTGATTTGCATTAAAAAGTTAATATGTTTCACAACACGTAAGTCCATGAGACGTATTATTGCAGATGGCTGTTTTGTAGTACTCGTTGTACCACTCTTTTGACATGCTGTCTGCCATCATTCAGCACCACTTTCCGTCCCTCGGAGCTACTTAGCCTTGGCAAGTGTGCATATTTCCCATTTAACGTCGCCGCATATTTACAACCTCATCTCCCCGCCGTCCTCCGTCAGGTGTACAACTTCATTCCGTCGGTGAGCGCCATCACGGGCGTCTCTCCGGAGCGGTACCTGTGGCGGCTGTGCATGTCTGCCCACCTGGTGCCGCGCTGTCTGATTGCGGCCGTCTGCTACAACCACTTCACGCGCCTGCTGGACGGGGTGCCGGCCGAGCGCCGGCGACGCTACGACCAGCTGGTACGCGCCGGCTTCTGGGCCAATGTCACCGAGCTGGCCAGTCTGGCCTGCTGCACCTATGTCTCCAACAAGGAGAACTACCGTGAGTGATCGCCGGGGATAGAGGAGGGGAGGGGTGGGGAGGGAGGGAGGTGTCGCTTGGTGCCGTCGGCGGGGTTGGTGCCAACTGAGACTGGTGAAGAAACCGTGTTCTTGGGAAATGAAACACGTTGGGAGGATATAATCTTTATGGAAGCGTTTTGCATGCAAATTTGACACAAGAATCCGCTTTATTTCTGATATACATTATTCATGTTTGCTGAAAGTTTTACATTCAAGGTGATTATGGTAATTGAATGGAATTATATGAAGCGTATAGTTTATTTAAGTTCACCGTCTGCAAAATATTGTTAAAATTAGCTTAAAGGAAGCGAGTAGTCGAATGAGAGGGTGTTTATCAATGTGAACATGATTCCGAAATGAAATAATGGAATTTCAGCAGCTAATTACCTTCATTTTGGCGTTTTAACAACGGACGTAAACAATCAACCAACCAATTAGTTGCCTAAGATTAGCTCGCACATAATTGCCCAAGCTGGTTTGCTAATTTCGGGCTTGAATTGTGCCTCGCTTGCATGCATACTGTCACAATAACGCGAAGTAATTACGATTGTAATGATTTATATTAAGTTTAATCTCCCCTCCCCTCTACCGTGTAGCCACCCCCGTGAAGCCACCCAGTGTAGCTGACGCTCCCCTCCCCTCTGCCGTGTAGCCACCTCGTGTAGCTGACGCTCCCCTCCCTGTTCTGTCCCTCCTGCAGCCGTACACGAGAAGGCGTTCTCGTTATTTTTGTTCTCGTGTTTCGTCTACATGGTGGTATCGCTGGCCGCTGAGCGCGAGGCGTTCCCGGCGATGACGCCCAGTCAGCGGTCTTCACATCGGTGGAAGGCCTTCGTCGCTGTTCTTTACGTGTCGCTCATCATTGGTCTGCTCTACTACTTCTGGAAACATCGATTCTATTGTGAAGAATTAGGTGAGTATGCGCCTGGTGTGCACTGTGCGTGAAGTGAAGAGCCACTGCTCGTTTCTCAGGTGGCCTAATCGATGGCCTGCATTGCTTCTTAATTTCTAGATGGTTTAATATTGGGTTGACAGGATTATCATGTGATTTTACACCCAAATTGACATCCATCTGTGCCGTACTAGAATGTTTGCGAGTTGAGTCTCAGATTTTCCCTACTGAGCATATGGTACTTTCAGATCCACTATCAGTTATCTAATTTCAATCAGCTGTCCAACGACCCACCAAATTGGGACCACGGTGGCCCACCTGGCCGCCTAGGTTAGTGATTCTTTCACGGAGCTGGCCTACCGTCTTGTCACACCATGCCGTTTTTAACATATCAACTCGATTATTTAGAATACAATTTTAAGCATTTTTGCATACATGTGTGAAATGCACTGGTATGCAAATAATATCCAGACACATTAAGGAAACTGTGGTATTTTCTTTATTTCTTGCGAATGCTATTTTTAGCAATGCAAATGCGATTTCAGTAATAAAATCATCTTTCCTTCAAGACTGGCCGCTCACGCTGTCATGCTGTGGATGATTCTCTCGCTCCGTTTCATGGCTAGCTATTGAAGCGTGTACCAAATTAACTCCGCGACCTCCCGACATAGCCGCGGGCGGGCCTCAGACCGTACGCTCAGCTCTGTTCATCTGCCGGTCGGTGTGTCCGTGACCGGCGCTCCCCGTGGGAGCCGGACCAGATGGCCGCTCACCGGTCGTGGGGCAGCGCGCCGCGCGCGGGGAGGGGGCGCCCGGTCGATTTTGGCCGCCCGGCCCACGCTGGCCGGCGGACGGTGGCGGCACTGGCGCCGCAGCCGCAGCCTTGGCCAGCTGGTGATGAATGGACCGATCGCCCGGTAACCGGCGCTGGTCACCGACAACCCCAACACAGTGCTGACGTCAGTGGCTCAATGACAATCCACCCGTGACGTCAGTGGCCCGTCCAAAATCGACGGAAAAAGGCGAATACTTGGTAAACGCTAGGACAAACGCGCTCAAATGTTTTTTTTTTCCAAAAGCTTATTGCAAGGCCTAACTACATTATCCTTCTACCCTTATTCCGGTATCTACCTTTGTACATCCAGTCTCCATATTCAGCAGTTGGACAGTTTTTCGTTGATTTTTCGCCGGTTCCCATGGACAGTAATACACCGTGTTCCCGGGCTGGCAGCGCCGGCCGTGGGCGCGCGGAATGACGTCAGAGGTCGGGTCGTAACCGGAGGTCCGGACGCTGGGACACTGGCCGGCCGTAATGTATGGTCTCGAGAACGGCGCGACGCCCCCGGATTGGGCTTTGTAATCGGGATAGGAGGCAGGCTGAGGGAGCTCGGTAGCCGGGATAATTAGGATGGTTGAGAGAGCTTCGGAGCCGAGCTGGACTGAACGGGAGGCTGAGAGGGTTCGGATTGGGAGGAAGGTTGAGAGGGTTTCTGAGACGTGACAGTAGGACAGGCTTATACTAGGAAAGAGTGACGGGTTGAGACTGAGAGTTTTCATTAACCGGTAGAAGGATGAAGCAGATCAGGATCGGTAACCGTTGCAGGGGTAGGCTGAGAGAGCCTAGTTACCGCTTGCTAGTTAATGCAGTGGAGCTAGCTGCATATTGTACGCACGGCCGCTATCGCATACAGAAAATCCCCTAACAATATCGGGCTCACTTTGCTGGCGCTGAAGGTAGGTACTACCGTTCGCGCTGATCTTCCGTAGCGCTGGTGAATCCCTTGTAATAAGGGCCGGTGCGTGTCCGGAGAGCGAGCCATAATCAGCGCCGTGCCATCGCGCTGTGAACATCCCGGCGTATCGTGTTGGACCGTCCCGGCGGCCGGCGCAGGGAAGTCGCCGGCCTGTCCCCAGCGCCGTGAGTGCCACTCCAATTTACAGCGGACAGTTATAGTCGGTTGCCGGGGAGCTGAAATTAGCTGGATGGCGCCTCTGAAGTTGATATGGATGTGCACGATAAAAGACATGCATAGTTTGGCTCGAGGCCGTCCCTGGATGCCACAGCACAGGTGTGACAAAGAATCGCAGAAGCGTTGGGTGCTCCTGCTGCAGTAATAAGACCAAGGCCCTATATACCAATAAGACGCTTGAAATAGTGTGACCTTTCTTCAGGACATATGTCTCCTGCTTTATGACTACAATTCTTACTTTGATATACGCACGGTCACGATGACAAGTTATTTGTATTGCTTTGTGATAAGGTCTCTTGTTCGGGTTAGATTCATTATTAAAAATAGTAGATACCCGATGTAGCTCTTCATGATCGTCACAGCTTGTAATTACCAGGCTTCATCATATTATACTGTAGTTGGTCAGCGACGATTGTTGAGTCCGGGCCCATAACCAAGACAAACTGACGGTGTTATAGTACGTAACTAAGACGTACTGACTGTGACCGAGTCCATAAGCAAACTAAAATGACTGCACCCGAGCTGTGTTCGTAACAGACTGTTTGTGCTGGAGTCCATCTGATACAAAACTGACGCCTGCTCTCCTGTTTGCAGCGTTCACCTGGTTCTCGTTTTGCGAGTACGGCATCTGCGCATGCATCATGGTGTACCACCTGCTGGTGATATACGACATCCCAGAGTTCTGGCTGACCGTGGGCGTGCCGCTGCCGGCCGCCGCCAACGGCATCAGCGCCCCGCTCAAAGTCGACTAGTCGCCTGTTCATCCGACTCGCTCACCCGCCGCCCGCTAGATCAGCCAGGTCTGGAGAGACCCGAACTTATGCCATCATCACCGGGAGAAGCAGCGGCGGTGTCGGCGGCGGCTGGACAGGGAAGTGCCGGGATGTAAGGATTTGGGGTCTAGCGCGCAGCACCACGGCGGGGTGCTGAGTCTCGAGGACGTAGGTGCCTGGCAGCTCGGTGAGCCATGCTAGAGTGAAGCGTAGTCAATCGAAGGTTTCGTCACCAACTTTGCTAATGATATGGCTAGCCCCATTGTGTTCATGAGTGAGTAGGTGCTGAAGGGCTTGACACTGTGATCACTGTTTTAGAACAGATCAATGGACGTTAAGTGATTGGTTCTACTTCGCTAGTCGCTCGGTTGTGCAAGATCAGTCATGTTTGCCATACTGCTTTAATGTCGCTAGTACGCCACTGAATATGCAATTTTTTTTTTTTTAAATTTAGTCCGAACCTTTTGATGGGAAGGATTCACAAGGACAGAGCCACCGCTAAGCGAAGCTTGTTGCGATGACCCTGCCCTCTACCCTCCGATCGCGCAATTCCGATTCTATGGCAGAATTTAGAGTCCAAAGTTTAACGTGCGCACAAAGCCGCGCACGGCCGGTCCCCTCGCTGACTTCCCCTGGCTACGGCCTGCCACCAACCGCAACCATACCTGTCAGGAGGCCCATAAATGTCGAGCGCCCGTCGCGCTTCGAACCCGGACTGTTGTAACCGGGAACACGTGCTCTCACCACGCGGAGTCCAACGCTCTAACCAACTGAGCTACGGGACCGGCTAAAGAACATATTGCAATATGCAATATGTTCTTTATGCGCGCTGGGGCAGAAGGTTGTTCTGGCCATCGTTCAATCAATGCGCTTTCCATTGAATCTCGCGCAGTATTATATTTGGTAGCTATTTTTTGACGAAAGCCTTGTTGCGACGTTTTGTTGCGACAATCCTGACAGCCAAAGCATACGTGTGATGATTGATCCGATCTCTGTTGGAGATCATCCATCTTAGCCACTTTCATGAGCTCATGTTCTCTCGATCTTCATCGTTCATATGAACTTATCCGGAAAGTTTCCAGTCGTCTCTTTTCACTCTTGCCATCCTTATCTCGCTCTGTTGCAAAGGTTTCGAGTACCTGTTCGCGAGTCTGGTCGGCATTCCGCCTCCAAATTGGGCTGGCCAATCTGGCCTCCGCTCTTGGCCGTTTTTAGCCGCAGCACTCGCGCCACGAATGGAGCTACCTCTCCACTAGTTCCCTTCCATCAAGCCTGTCACCGTGATATGGCCGACGTGTCCAGGGCCTCGTTTCATAAAATTCTGCCGTAACTTACACCTTTCCGTAATTCACACCCTTTCAAACTACGGAGCGCAAATAAATCCGTTTCACAAAGCCACAACTGGCATTGTTTACACCTCCGTAACTAAGCACATTTGCGTAGTTACCGTAATTTATCAAGCGTCCTACAAATTACAATTTCATGTCAACACTTATTTTTTTACGAGAATTTATAAAACAATTATGTTGAATTTAAATCTTAAAAATTATGTATGAAAAAACAAAATTGATATTGATGACTATCCTTTATTGAAACAAAATATTAAAAACAGCAGAAAGCCAGCTAAGCAGAAGTGCCTAACTACGAAAGTGGCGCGGCGCGGCGAATAAACAAAATTCCGATAGTGGCCACAAAAAGCGACTGGTACAGAAGATTTGCAGTTTCTTTTTCTCATTTTGGCTGTTCTTTCTTCCTCACCGGGCTCAACATTATAAAATATATTAAAAATTAGCTTCGAATCTTCACATTAATTCAAAATCACGCAACATTTTTGTGCGTAGTTTACACCACTGATATCAAGAGCTTGATAAAATATTTGGCGTTAATTACGTCGTTTTATGAAACCCAAATGGCATCAATTGGTCCGGAATCGAGCATTTGCCGTAAATGAAGCTCCGTACTTTCGATGGCGTGAATTACTCCGGTCTCCGGCTTTATGAAACCGAATTGGCATCAAATACGCCAAATCTGGCATAATTGACGGAACGCCGTAAGTAATTCCTTTTATGAAACGAGGCCCAGGCGGCGTGGACTATAGAGGCGAGCAGTCCTGACCGGTCGGCGCAGTGGGTGATTTGGCAGGCAGCATCGTCGGGTCCGGTCAACTCTGGTCTATCGGAGCACCGTAGGGCAGTGACACTCATCTGCCGAGACAAAGCCTGCCCCGCCCTCCGGACCGAAAATCAGCGATGTGACATTTCCAATTGAGAATTCTCGCAGATAGTGTGTTTGCAATCTTACTGATGTTTGAATGTGATTGGTGAAAGTATGGAAGTATTGTATTTCATCTTTCGCACTTAGCTGAGTAGTTCTAGAACAGCAGCTTCATTTCATCGAGCATCTTAGCTGCTGCTAGGAAACATTGGCACACAGGCATCTATTTTTATGGCCTAGGTGCCTACTGTTTTTCTATTTTCAATGCAAAGTACAACATTTGCACTGCATTGTTTATTATTGTTGACTATTTTCTGGAGCATGTCAATGTCACCCTTCGCAATCATCCTAACGCTAAGAATCCGACAGCGTTTCGTTCAATTCTGAGGTGAGCAGTGATTATCGTCTGGAAGTTTCATGTGAAGTCCCAGGTTTCGTGAGTCATGTGGCGGTCACGTGTGACGCCCGCGCTGGCAGCTCACGTCCTCCCATCGACCTGTGAGAGGCTGTGCCATTGGGTCGTCGCCATCGCTTCTCGTCCGTGGTCTACCCAAGGCTATAGAACTCCGTGGCGTCTACCGTGACGTCACGCCACCCCCACTGGTTTGAGGCCCACGGTGACGTCATGCCATTAGCTCGGACGACCGTTTGGATCCGAACAGGCATTGTTGGTTCGTATTATTTGTTGCCGTTCAAACTAAGAGTTCGTTTCGTGTCGGTGATACTTTGTGTTGTCGGTAAAGACTGTTGTGCTTGTTTAATAATGCCTGGTGGCGGCACAGACTGCATCAAAGCCAGAAGTTCTGCCAAAAGTACGAAGAAATATGTAATTGGCAATAGTTGCTGTTGTTCTTCGGAACCCAAGCAATCATCCTCAAGCGATGCAATATTATTGAATCTCATATTTTGTCCAATCTCAGCAGACAGTAGCCTGCGATCACCGTGCATCCTTCGGTACCCGTGCCTGCCTGCTGGTCTCTTTCAGAGCGGGCTCGGGCGCTCCATCGCCCCCCTCCTTTGCTCCTTTGCCGCTCGCGGAATGGCGTGCGGGTGGCCGGTTTGGTGTGGCGGCCAGGAGCGTTCCCCGACGCCGCGCTGTTTCCCAGTCGCCACCCCGTCACATACGAATGGTGCGTGCATTTTTCTCACTTCATTCTTACTCGAGCACAATCAGTAGTCGGCCGTCAGGGGCCGGTAGTGTTTAGGGGGTATTGTGGGGTGACATTTGGGCCGCGGGGATGTCTCGGCGCCGGCACGGCGGGACCGGCCGGCTGACGACACGCACCCTGCTGTTATTGGGGAGGGTAGGCACGGGAAGAACACTGCACTGGTTATAATGGAGCTGTGCTCAGTCTGATTGGGTGGAGGGGTAGGAGAGCAATCATGTGCAAGTGAGAGCAGTGTCATGTTTGGTTGATTGTATTTTGAACTTGAAGATTGTTTGCTCTGTTCGTGATTCTGAATGTGCATTGTGCACGGCATGTGGAACGGAATCTTTGCAATGTGTTGCGTGTGCTGCGTAGCCCATTTGCTGACATGTACGTTTTGTTTCCACACGAATAGCAATCAAGACATAAGAGATTTGCCATCAATGCATATGCGTCGCGGTGATTGTGTTCGTTCTCGACAATCGAAACTGAAATTTGTCACTGATTCACACGGGTAGAGAACATATGAACGGGCATTTCACATAGCCAAAAGTACCTTTGACATATGAGCTGCGGAGAGGGCCGCATCATTCTGCTTGTTTCCTAAAGATGAAGGATATTGCCTAGTCAACTCGATGCGTTTCTTGAAAATGATTATTGTTTGGGTTTAGGTAAGGTGAGTGTGCGATTACGATTATTATTTGGACATGGACATTGGACGGGTTTCTATTAGAGCTCGGTAGAGATGCTGTGGAGATGTGATGTGTCGAGTGCGATCGATGATACCACAATCGAGAGGTGATATACATTAGTCTCACATGTGAATATTACCGGCACGGTGTGACCGGTATTTTTTTTTCCCTGGCATTTGTTACATTTTGCTGTTTTATAATGGTCTCTCTGTCTCGCCTGGTGCGAATGCTGCCGCCGGTTTACGATGTCCTCGGCGGACCGCTCGAGGTACCGCCCGGCTCCAACGCGTGTTGCTGGACCCGAGTGTCCCGGGTTCGAGGCTCTGTACCTGCGCCTGTTTCTGCCCTCTACAGAGGCGGCCCTGTGCGCTCGTCACCTGTTGTATTGTCCAGTCGGCGGGCCCGCGCTGGGCCACATTGTACGAGCGTCTGGCCGGTCCGGATCCGGGCGGCCAAACGTAGATTACATTCGGGCATACCGCCCTAAATACACTTCTCACAAACGAATGGCAGCTGCTGTGGGGCGTCGGGTGGACACTGGACAGGCATGGATCTCCGGCCCTATACAAGCAACATAAAATATGCGGCGTACAGCACTCAGAGAACCCAACGGCCTGTAGCGACCATCGAAAGCACTCCTTAAATACCCTGAGCGTCTCCCCGCCCTCTCACAGCGCCTTTCGAGCGAACATCGCCAGTTTAAACACGGTACAAATAGTCATGTCCACCCGGCTGTAGGGATATAGTATATATGTACACTCACTTTGGTCTGTCCAGCACTCGGCTCACACACGTCACTGTTTGCTGCCATCTTGTCGGTCGAGCTGCGCGATCATCTCGTCAAACTCCTGGGCCTTCAGTTCGAACCTGGCCAGCTGTTCGCTGAGGGAGACCACCTGCTGGTCGGCCGGAGGGGGTGGGCTGGCCGCGCCGGCCGCTGGCGGTCCCTGCTCGCCGCCGGATAGAGACGCCAGCGGTGGCGCCGCCTGCCACTGGCGGAAGAACGCGCCGAGCTCCGAGTCCGAGCTGGCCTCGCTGAACGGGGTGCGCTGTGGACAGACAGACGACGGTCAGGAACGGGCGGCACATAAACGAACGGAGGGACGGCTGGCGGGTCGCAGAGGGCTGAAAGGACGGAAAGGGAGTAAGGAAGGAGAAATGTGAAAAATTATCAGGGGGTGGACGATCAGACGCAGGGTCAAGGACGGATGGGCGGAGGGTAACAGATGCTGGCAGGTGATCGGGACCACTTATCAATTATGCATCAGCGAGCACGCACCCAATATTTTCCGAGAAGCTGGTAAAGGCTGCCAGGTGGGAAAATGAGGCAGCAGACTGCGGTAAAATGATTTAATGTTGCGTAACCGGTGCGGAATAGTCCTCGTAGTTAACGTAAATTTTCATGGTCTTAAAAAGACACGCAGTCACGTGTAGTCCCGTTGAGAGGTTCCGCTGCTGCTAATAATAAGCTACATAAAAAGTCTCGAGCAAAGTACCCAGCTACCTACCCCACTGAGTGTGCCCTGACGAGACCCCAGGGTTCGGCAGCCACCCGAGCCGAACCCAGTAGCCTGGGTCACAGACAGGGGCCAGTCGCCGTTCTCCGTCCTGAGCCCACCCCTTACATTACGGGCGGACGAGCGCCGCCCCGCCAGGCGCCCGCCGGCCCAGAAACAACCTACCAACTCTACCATGACAAAGTCGTCGGCGGACGGCGACGGAGGCGCGGCTCCGGGCGCGGGGAGGGCGGCGGCGGCGGCCACCGGCCGCGGCTGGTCCGACACCACCCTCTGCGGCGGCGCTGACGGCTGCGGCGCCGGCGGCGCGCTGCCGTCCGCCATGGTGACGTCCGCGCCGGCGGCGGGCGCGGCGGCGGGAGGGGGAGGCTCGCCGACCAGTCGGAGGAACGGTACGTCACCGGCCGGAGCCGGCTTCTCAGACGGATCGTCGGCGAACGCGGCCACGCGGCGACGCTGATCGCTGCGAACAGCAAGAGTAGACATCAGCGCCGGCTCAATGACAGGACATTAAGCAGGGCTGCATACAGGGTAGGACTCGTCACCGGGAGATGCTATTGCTTGCTGAGCGCAGACACGCTGTGACAGCCCGAGTGGTTATACCTTCTGCAGGACTGCTGCCAGCCCAGCAATACAATACATAAACGTTGGGCAGTAACAACTCATTGCGAATGCCTACTCCAGCCTGCAATTGCGGATCAAGCACAGCCACTAGAAGCTTCATTAAAACCAACTACACATAATGTTATGAATGTAGTGAGCCCACACAGATGACAAACAGTCGTCCAGTGCCGACTTTAGAGACAGCACGCTACCGAACTCACCTGTCTGTGGAGGAGCCTCCGGTGGTCTTGGTGTCCATGTTGGAGGACGAGGAGGAGGAGGCGCCAATCATCTCCACGCTGTCACTGAAACACGGCACACAATAGATCGTACTTTCCGCCGCCCATTTAGCACAGAGGGAGGAGGGGTGACCAGTAACGCCACCACACTATTGTTAACCCGTTACGGCGGCGAATGGCCATCGGTGCAAGATAACTACATTCTTCTTTACAACAAACTTACTGTCGTTCAAAATCGAAACCATATTGAACTGTTCTGCTCAACAAGATTTATCGAAAATGGCAAATAAGGGCAACTGGCAAATGGTTATTAAAAATGCTCGCTACAGATGCGTAAAATGGTCAATAACTTACGAAACCCACTTATCACTCCCATCCCGTGAGCTCAGATCTGACCTATCCCGTGAACACTGACCTGACTGAGCGGGGCCGCCGCTCGGCGAAGCCCGTGACGCGGCGGACCCGGGGACTCTGCTCCGGCTTGAAGTGGTCGCTCTTCATGACGATGGGCTGCGCCGAGTGTGCCGAGATGGCCAGCTTGGTACGGTGGTAGAGCGTCAGGTTCAGCGTGCAGACCGGAGTGCTCACCTCACCGATCGCCATACGATCGCTGGCTTCGCCTGTCGACAGTAGGTGAGGTACGGAGGGGATTACACCGCCATACGATCCATACGATCGCTGGCCTCACCTGTCGACAGTAGGTGAGGTAGGGAGGGGTAAGGCGGGGATTACACTGCGGTCACTGAGAATACGCGCAGGAGTCAGAACTCTGTATCCTGTACCGTCAATGAATTAAGTGAGCAAATGGTAGCAGAGATTGGACTTATGTATAGCCGAAATCCATTTCATAACACCTACGCTAAAGGATGTTCGCCCTCTGTACGAACCGTGCATAATAAGCTGCGCAGTATTGCACAGAAACATACAAAAAAGACAATGTTATGATGCGTAAAAGTAAACAACAGCTGATCAAAACACACAGGTGCACACTCAGTCCGAAACTAGCAACGGCATTTCGCGGACGTAAATAGTTTCCAGTCTTACACTGAAATTTTGTCATCACAAGTGTCGCTGATTCACAACAGCACAAACTCCGTAACCAGCCGTGGGACCATTGCGATCCCACGGCTCTTCACTCACAAACAAGCCTTCCCGGGGATTCTGCGCCACTCCAAACAGTAAAGGCCGCCGTCCACTGCGACGGAATTCCGTCCGGAGTCCGTCAGGAATGTCGCCGCACGCTGACCGCATCCGGACCGCAGACGGAAAGCTCACGGACACTTGCTAACACTTTGTGAAGAGCAATTATCAGTTATTACAAAAGAAAATATAGCAATTTACTAGCATAACATAGTGCTGCCATGTCAAAGAAATTATGTTTACTTACTTCATCTTGAAAGAGTTGAAATTATTTCTTAAATTTGCAATTGAAAACTCGAAGACGGAAGAATGTACCTGTCCGCGTCCGTTCCGCCTGCGTTCTCCGCAGAAAAGTTCAACATGTCAACTTTGTTATTTCGTTTCCGTAGCAACCGCTTCCGAAACGCATGCGGAGAGCTGACGGAAAATCAACAGCTGATTGTCGTTCGGATGCGGTCCGCACGGAACGCACACGATTTCCGTACGGACCGGATGCGCCCATAGGGCTCTGTGTTAAATTCCGTACGGACCGCAAGCGTTCCGCACAGTGGACGGCGGCCTTAAAGGGACCCTCCCACCTTCAAAAAAGTTAATGAATTGGCATGAAAGTGATGTCGCTCGGTTCAGAAAGAGCAAAAACGAATATCTACCAAATTTCATCGAAAAATATTCACCGGTTTTCAAGATATTAGACTTTTACTTTTGTTTACTTTTTGGGATCTCCGCTGTTCCTAGCGACTTTATTTGAAAGTGCGGCATTTGTTGCGCGCAAAGCAGCATATACCACCGCGTGCTACCAAACGTTTTAGTTAAAGATTTAAAATCGTTAGATCTCCGCTGACGTCACAAATTCTAAGGGGGCATACCAATGCATTAGCCCCTTAGAATCCGAAAACTGCAAGTTTGAAATTCGATATCTCCGAATTAAAGCATTTTTCGATGTTTTGAGTGCCCAAACCGGTATTTTCAGGCCATGGCCACCAATTTGGCTATCTCAACTCAAATCTAATGTTAAGATGGGAGGGTCCCTTTAACACCAAATACACTCAAAGACGTTAAGACCCCCCTGTGTACAGACTACAGCGCCGGTGGATTGGACACAAAACACGGCGACCGGCGTGCCAGCTGCTGAAATAACTCGGTCACACTGACACGTCCGACGGTTTTCGGTGTGTGCTGTCTCCAAGTGGCAGGCTAGTGCCAACTTAAGAATTGTGCCAGTACGGGGAGCTTTTTGTAAAACTGGTGACAGAGACTGACGCTAGTCTCGATGCAGTTGCAGACACCCACCACGTATCCTGACCTGCATATTCCAATGATAGCTATAACAGCGCGGCCGAGGCCTAGTGCTGGTAGGCTGGTGTCATAACAGATTGAACGTACCGATAAAGAAAATGGCATCGATATTGCTTTGCAGACACTGGGTGCCAATGCAATGAAAGGATGCTAATAAAGAGACTGGTGCGAGTTCGGACTATCATCGTAAGATATCGGTACCATTACCGATGTCCACATACCGAGTCCCTGCAGGTCCGGCTCGCCGATGTAGAACTTGTAGAAGATGATGTGCGACTCCTGACTCTGCTGCCGAGATAGTTTGTAGCCGACCGTGAGACGGGTGGTGACCAGCAAAGACTTTAGCAGTACACCTGCGGCAGACAGTAAAACACAGTGAGACACAGGAGCAATGAGATGGTGACACCGCTCAAATGTGATCAACGTTCGACTTCGTGGGTTGCTCGTTGTCGTGTTACACTGCATGGCTCAGGCTCACCTTGTTACACAGTACGTGCTCTAGAATAAAAACAAATAATCTCACGAACACTACGCTTCTCAGCTTCTCCGCCGCCGCCACTCAGGGTATACTGGCCGCCACTGACCGAGCTGGTTGACGACGGTGGCCGGCGGTTTGGCGCCGCTCGGTGCCGAAGTGTCCAGCGTCAGCGCCCACTGCTCCAGCACCAGTGACACGCCGTCGGCCGTCTTCAGCGAGATCTCCACGCAGAAGCTGGTGACGGGCGCCGCCCACAGGCCGCCCGAGGACATCAGCAGGTGCTTCACCTCCTTCACCACCTCGGGCATGTCGGCCAGCGACAGGTTGAACTGGCGGCACGGCGTACCGGTCAGAGCGGCAAACACCGCGCCGGAGTGCCGCACACGTGTAGAACTGCGCGGACGGAGGTGGGAGCATAGCCCCCCTAGAGGGTTTGGACATTTAGCGTAGGAGCCGAAAAAACATCGTACATATCCGATCAGAAAAAAATCAAATAAATTTCCTCATCGTATATATAAAAAACAAATACATTTCCTCGCAAATGTTGAAAGCAAACGATACTTTTGCCTGGGATTCGGACCATTTATTGACTTGCGAATTGCAACTGTGTACATTCTTTTCACATGCCGCTGAGACAGTTACATGTCATCTGCCCTTCGTATGTCATCCTCACCTAGCTCACTCACTACGTTCCCGTCGCCGATAAGTAAGTAATTCCTGCACTCACCCAATCCGGAACATCGGCGTGCACCTTGCAAGGTGTGTGGATCTTCTTGCCCAGGCGAGACTCGACGATGATGTGCGCCATTTTTCGACACATGATGTTCACCATGTTCTCAAACTCCTTTCTGTCACAGTCCATGGTGAGCACTTTATACTTGGGGGCCGGACGGCGATCACTGGAAACGGACGCACATAGAGGCTCTGTTATCTATGGCAAGCGAACACAGCGAGCGAAGATCTCCAAAGATAAGATAAGACATATAGGTATGCGACTCAGAGCCGAGGAGAGTTTATCTGTAAAAAATTTCATTATGAGCGGCCCGACCCGACCCGGCCCCGCCCCGTGAGGCATTTCGTTGCCTTACATCTCGGGAACCGCTCAATCGATCGACAATCGGTCTGCAGCATTAATAAACCCCAACTTTCAATCAAGCATTCAACATTTTTGCATGCGCGTGGATGCCCGTCACGGCACGTGCATCTTTCAAATCAGAGGAGTAAATATTTTTTGCTTTTAATTTCGTTCCTGTTGGAGATAGAGCTTAGCGGTAAAGACCAAAAAGATTCTTTGGGAAGAGACGAATCCAATGATACCCAGTTTTACCTTCTCAGGTCAGTCATTGACCTTCCAGGTCAGGTCAAACAAAAACATATTGCTGTTTTGGGTCACCGTTGGATATCAAGTGCGCTGCTTATAATATACCGATGACGATGCCGTTTTCTGGTGCCAAGCCAGCTAGAACCTCTTTGTCACACTACCCGACCAGAATTTTGCGGCTGAGGTCATTTCAGGTCAAGTTAGGTCAAGGTCAATTATATGTGTTTGTATGTCTGTGTGTGTCTGTGTGTATACTGATGTGTGCACCGATTGTTTTTGGGTCCACATTACATGAAATCATGCTCTGAGAAGCTTTTACCAAAAATGCAGTAAAAAAAAAATCAAAAAAAGTAAATTCAGCTTGCCTAAAACGCATTTATCTTAGATGACCTAGGTTGACCTTGACCCTGACCTTGACCCCTGTACATCGTCGAACAACATGTTCCATGATAGGTGGGAGGTAACACTGGCAAAAAAGGCCGAAATCAGGGTGTCAAAAGCTCGCAAGACCCATGGCAAACGCAAGATGTTGAGAATTGGCCATTTGGGTCATGACATGACCTGAAAAACAAGGTCATATCTCCGAAACCAAAAATCACAGAAACTTGAAATTTTCAGTGGACATCAAGAAAGGATAGAGGAGCAGCTATACGAAAAATCAGCGTTCTAGCGCTAAAAATGTTGAGTGCAGAGCAGAAAGACTACCTGGGGGGGGGGGGGGGGGTTGCCCCCCCCCCATGTGCGGGCGAGGGTTAATAATTCCACAATGACTGAGCCAATTACACACTCAAAGTCGGCGCATATGTGATAGCACGCCTGGCGATGCATTTACATCACAGTTGGGGTGCTACCGCACGTGCGCAAGTACGGGGGTCGCTTTCACAACTTAAAATAAGAGGCAGCCCCACTGCACTGAAAGCAGGTGCCGTAATTTGAGAATTGAGATCAGTTACAAGGTTGGCCTGCAAAGTCAGTTAGGAGTTCATGTAGCACTTGCGCGCGCGCGCGCGGTTCGCTATTGCGTTCGCTTGTTTATCGCCCCAAAAGGCAGTTAACTAGTTTATTAGGCATCTCAGGCCAGGATGACCCAAAAGTCTGAACTCCCCACTCCCCTGCATCTGTCTCATTGTGACTAAGCCTCGCTCTTAAATACCTCATCAGACCATTAATATGAGCTCTCATTGGGTGCAGCTGTGCATGAATTGCCCAGGCTGGGTCTAGTTTGACTGGATGTCATGTAGCTGCTTCTCACAGGCAGGACTACATTCTGTGGAATTCACAATCACACCAAACAAAGCATTGAGATTGTGTCCTGTATTGATCATTGATCTCTTTGCTTCTTGACCCTGTGGGGGCCATGGTTTTATTTGTACAAAAGTTAACTGAATGTAACTTTTGGTAAGTGTAAGTGTATAAATAAATACCTACATAAATGACCAGTATAACGCCTTTTGTGGCGACTAACGGAGCGAGCGAGAGGGTGGGCCTTGCACGTGCGAAATTGCGAGGGGGTACCTCCAACTGACTTGTGCACGGCACCTTACTAACCGGTCTCTAGCGATGTGCCAAATTTGAGCACAATCGGCCCAGCCGTTCTCGAGATCTGGAAGCGGCACCCTGCACGTGCGCACGTGCAAAATGGGTCCCAACTGACTTGTGCACGGCACCCTACTAACTGCTCCGTAACCGTGTACCAAATTTGAGCGCAATCGGTCCAGCCGTTCTCGAGATCTGGAAACGACCCCTGCACGTGCGCACGTGCAGCAGCACCCCAACCCTGGCACATGGATATGCATTGCCTAGTGGGTGCCTACCTACATGCCAACTCTCAGCGCAATCGGCCCAGTAGTTACCGAGATATTGCAACAATTACAAAAGTGACACCTCTTGGTTTTGCACGTGGCACGTGCATAAGGGGTCACCCACATGCATCGGGAATAGTGCAATACTTGGTAGAAGGAATGAAGCTACCCTACAAAAATTACCGCATGTAAATCGGTCAAGTGGTTGCTGAGATATAAGCCTCGCAAAAGCGTGACCACGGCCGGCCGGCCGGCCGGCCGGCCGCTCATACTCAGAAATTTCCGTTAATCTAAGGAAAGACTACGCTCGCTTCGCTCGCTCCGTAATGAAAACCAGTATAACGCCTTTTGGGGCGATTAACGGAGCGAGCGAGAGGGTGGGCCTTGCACGTGCGAAATTGCGAGGGGGTACCTCCAACTGACTTGTGCACGGCACCCTACTAACCGGTCTCTAGCGATGTGCCAAATTTGGGCACAATTGGCCCAGCCGTTCTCGAGATCTGGAAGCGGCACCCTGCACGTGCGCACGTGCAAAATGGGTCCCAACTGACTTGTGCACGGCACCCTACTAACTGGTCCCTAACTGTGTACCAAATTTGAGCGCAATCGGTCGAGCCGTTCTCGAGATCTGGAAACGACCCCTGCACGTGCGCACGTGCAGCAGCACCCCAACTGCGGCACATGGATATGCAGTGCCTAGTGGGTGCCTACCTACATGCCAACTTTCAGCGCAATCGGCCAAGTAGTTACCGAGATATTGCAACAATTACAAAACGGACACCTCTTCGTTTTGCACGTGGCACGTGCATAAGGGGTCACCCACATGCATCAGGAATAGTCCAATACTTGGTAGAAGGAATGAAGCTACCCTACAAAAATTACCGCGTGTAAATCGGTCAAGTGGTTGCTGAGATATAAGCGTCGCAAAAGCGTGACCACGGCCGGCCGGCCGCTCATACTCAGAAATTTCCGTTAATCTAAGGAAAGACTACGCTCGCTTAGCTCGCTCCGTAAAAATACTCCCTAAAGAGGCCAAATGCAAATGCACCAGCAAAAGTGAGAATTATGCAGTTGTATAGGGACTGGAGGATGGCCCTTTATATAAGGCATACATATAAGTACTATAACGTATGCAGCACAGACCCTGATTTTAGGCAAAGCAAGCAGTGTCAAAGATGAAATAAGCTCATTCAAATCATTGCCACTGATAAAACACTGTTTGCAACCATCACTTGAGCTGATGAATAATGGCCATACACTATACAGTCAACATATTAGAATTTTTTTGTTAGTTAATTGGGGCTTTAGGGCGCGCCGACTACTTAGGTCATTCAACATATTAGAAAAAGGCAGAGATGGGCATCAACATTCAACCATAAGCAGCCTGACATCGCTCTTCTTACCATTGAGTTTGGCATGCTGGCAAATGTTTCATTTCAGAGCTCTCATAGATATCAAACTTTTGAGAGGTCAGATCAGAAGGGAATGTAGCACATTTTGTCTTGAGGAGAAAGGGTAAGAAAATGAAGCACAACTGCTCAGATACTGGAATATTTCCTGTTCACTTGTTCCATGCAAACAGCTAACAGCAGCTATACCTACTTCTCCAGCTGCCAAACAGCTTGAACAACTTTTCATCACCTCATAATTTATCATTCCTGTCATTCCTGTCAAAGCCACTAGCAGATGTATATTCAGTGTGTGCGACTAGCCAGATTGTCCTGAAGGGTGAATAATGAATATATTCTAGCATTGATGTATGGCATTATTGTCATTTTTCCACTGAAAAATTCAGCTGCTAATGTCATTAGTCAGTATGAGGCACATATGGATGGGGACTGGGGAGGGTGAATGTTACTGCTTCTCACAAGCAAGTGACACAGCAACTGCATTCTGTGGGATTCACTATCAGACCAAAGCCACTAATGGGGAGGAAATGATGATATTGATGGATGAGGAGGAGACATTCACACACATAAATAATTGTTGACTTACTGTGGCTCACATGGCTCACTTAGATTCTAATCAATGTTGCTACGTTATATGACAGATTACGATCGGTATAATGTCAAACCATTGGATCCCCCCCCCCCATGGTATGCGCCCTGTTCTTAACAAGCAAGGACAGGGTCAGATGCGCCATGGAGCTCCAATCGGTCATTCACCACTTGCCTCCTGATTCCTGCATTCCCACCATGCCTGGCCTTCCTTCACATGTCATTCACCCATTTGGTTTGCGGATGAGACAGCATTTGCACTACACTTCACAGCCGTTTCTCTTTCTTTCTTTCTTTGTGAAGCATTAGCACCAACTACGAGTCGAGTTTGTCGACTTGTCGAGTTTCCACAACAATTCACACGCAGACGCACAACACCAGTTCCCTGACTCAAGGCCCACCCACTGGCCCCAGCTTGTGTCCAACTATATTCTTTGGAATTGGCGCGTCTCTGAACGACTTGGGTTTCCCTCCTTCTCACTCCTCTCCTGAGAGCAAGGCTGAGGAAACCCAACAGGTGAGTTAAACAGGTGAGTTATATGGCTGTGCCATACACACACTGCAAAGTGCAAAGCATGAGAATCTCAACAGGATCTCATAATGATTAGTGAATTGTGCAGGGCTACCTAAAGCCAACAACTAGGCTGACTAGCCTCAGATTCTACTAGGTGAGCAGCGAGGCTTAAAACATTGTGGATTTTCATCCTATTGACCAGAGAGTGTAAACTGTAACAGGATATCAAAATTTGACAAAACTGAAATGACATATGAAGACATGTCAGTATTATAAGTACAAAATTAAGGTGTTTGTGTAAGGGGTGAACAATTTACATGCTAAAAGCACATTAACTTGAACTGAGAAATATTTTACACAGTACAACTTAAGCCACAGTACAAGTATGTTAAGAACTAGCTAAGCATATTCTAGGAGCAACTAGGAATGGCCAGTCAGACAGGCTGACTTCCATGATCTTTGGATGAAGGGAACACAGATTCTATAGATAAAATGACTCACATATTGATATTGATATGGTGCCTTGAAGCAGATCAAATACACTCTTATCTGTCACCAATGATTAAAAATTCATCTTATATTTGATTTGTGCTTAATTAAGTCTGTTTTTTTCCAATAATCACGCCCTCATCTTCAAAAGCAAATCAAAACAACAAGCGCCTCCAAAGTCCAAACCCTCAAAGGACACTGACACGTAAACAAACAACCGTATTCCGGAAACGCCATAACTGGCGCACTAGCGCCGAAATCAACGCAAGCAGCAGTGTGCTGCCATATGTAAAGCATTTTCACGCCGAATATTTTGACCTCTAAAACCCCTTACCTTTCTGAGGTCTGATTTGAGATTACGTTGCCAGCTGTGGCTCTCTCAGTCTGAGATAGCCATCTCTCTACCACGTCGGAACTGTCGACACTGGGTGGTTTGTGACGCACCCCTTCTGCCAGCTCAGGATCGCTCGCGCTCCGAGACAGCTCGCTCTGAGCTCCTGCGCTGGGCAAGCCTCCCACGTCCAGTTCAAGTTCGTGAGCCCCCGAAATTCGCTTCTTTGGCGGAGCGCAGTCTCCGGACCGAGACCTGTAGCGCTTCCCGTGACCGCGTTTGACCTCCGGGCGTAGCTCGTCGACCGTTCCAGGGTCAACCTCAGCGGATGGCCGATCCTGCAGGGTATTCTCGCTTCCCGGTTCCGTAGAGGCGTCCGGAGCATCGCTGGTGGTCATTACATCAGCAGAGTCCTGTTCCTGTCCAGACATGCTGGCAGCAGAGCTTGCTTAAATTACAAACGCACTTCACTTAGCTATCGATGTTATGCTCTGCTTAACACCCCAACCTCTCGCCTGGCCATCGTGGTGCTGACACCTCAAGTGCCCTCGCCTCGAGTCACAGCGGCAGGCGACCCGCAACCACCCCACAACCGCCACCGACTGATGTCAAACTGAGCTCTCGGAGCCGGGCCCAGGCCGGGTCAGGCGCTCGAGGCGGGGTCGCGGGGCTAGAGCTGCCAATTCCGAGGTCAGAGGCCACACTACCCACATACGAGTACCGGGGATCCACCCAACCGTTGTTCCTGGACGAATACGTGACTAAAGTAGCTCAGGTTTCGAACTTTCGCGCGAATGGCAATTGCCTTTCAATTGTTCGCGACTCGCGAGTCAGATCGGTCCATAGTCCATATCACCGCGGTCAGTCCTATCGGTCGCCAGATACAGAAAACACATTTTCCCAAAAAGCACATGTCTTAAAAAGTTTATATAAAAAATAGTATATTGCCTGCCAATGACAAAACATTCTAGTGAGGAATGCAAACTCATAATAAAAACCTCGACCTGGCGCTTTCAGATGGAGTCCACGGGCCGAAACCCTTTCTAGCCTAACACTAGGACGTTTAAACGCCGAGCGTTTCCGCATTACGCTCCTGTCGTCAAAAGTTTCCATCACAAAATGATATCAACAGCCAGTTCTATTTCTTAGTCCGAACTCAGGAGCAGTCTCGTACAAAATGAAACACAGCAGCCGCTTACTCGTATTCACAGTCCAGTCAATATGACTGCACATATACATATGACACGTAGTCAGTACCTGGGCCTTCAAGCCGGGGCCACAGCTCAAACGGAAATCCCAATTACAATGTAACTCAAAGTACCACCAAGTTCATTCAAGAGAACCTCGCGGGTTTCCAGTGAACGCTACAGCCAGCCACCATCGGCGGCTTCTAGTCCACTGGTTAGGATACACTCAGCCGAGCGGCTCCTCTATGCCGCATAACTCTCAGAAGTGGCTTCAGCGCCGGTAATGACCCACCCTCCCCCTCCCCCCACTCGGCGGGATTGTTCCCCTCCCCAACCCAGACCTCAGCGGCCCGCTCAGCGGCGGAAGCGGCGCACGGGTGAGCGGTGTCGCCGCTCAGCGGCGGCCCGCTGCAGCGGCTCACCGCGCGGCATAGCGGCAGCGGGGGCCGGCAGCGGCCGTCCCCATCCGGCCGGCTGGCCGCTCGGTGGCCCGTTCACCTGTGAAAGGCGCACCGTGAGGAGACGCGGGTGAAACGACAGAGAATCGGCAGCAACACATGACAAATGGGCGAGTAGTGGACCGGTGCTCAAAGTAGGATCCACTCAACATTTAAGTCCGTGGCAGCGTGACAGCATCAATGAAAATTAAATAAGACTGTCATTTGACAATCTGCAAGTTAAAAAAAAAAACATTTCAATATACAACGATTAAACTTTTCAGCAAAAAGCCGTCACTTAGATACCTGCTTGCAAGCTAGTGAACACTGGGCCAATATACCTAGCTCGGTCCGGTACTGGCCTCACCTGCTGGCCGGGATGCTGTGCGGTGTCCCAATCCTGTCCCTTCGGCTCCACGCCCATGACGGCTGCCGCCTGAAGCTGCAGCGCTATCTGCTCGTCCGGTGTCTGCGGCTGCGGCTGAAACTGCTGCGCTGGCGGCTGATAATGCTGCTGCTGCGGTGGAGGCTGATATTGCTGCTGCGGTGGCGGCTGCTGATAGGGCTGGTGCTGCTGCGGTTGTTGATACTGCTGCTGCTGCTGGTACTGCTGCTGCTGAGGCTGCTGGACCGATGCCAGTCGCTGCAGCAGCGCAATCTGCTGCTGAATCTGCTCTTGGCTCAGCTGCTGCTGCTGCAGCTCGTCCAGCGAGCAGGTAGGAGCCATCAGCGGCCGGATCGGCTGTATTTCGGGCGGACCGGCGGCGGCCCGCTGGCCGTACGTAGCGCCCGGCAGCGGTGCCGGCTGCCCGGGTCGGTACGGCACCTGAGCCGGCCAGCCCGGAGCGGCGCCGGGCGGTGGGCCCAGGGGAGGCACAGAGCCGTTCGGCGCCGCACCGGCCGGCGGCGGCGGACCATACCCGGGCGGTGGCACGTGCAGGTGCATTTCGCGCGCGGCACGACTCTGCTCGGCAGCCTCTCGTGCCATGGCCGCCGCACGTGCCTTGGCGTCCGCCAGCTGATCGGCGAACGGGGCGCTCTTTGGCACACACTGCTTCTTCACCGGCGGCGCCAGCGGCGGCTCCGACTCTTCAACTGCCTCCCTCGTCCGGGAAGCGGCCGCCGCCTCCTCCTCGCCAATGAAGAAAGCCTCCGAGAGGTTGTCCTCCTCGACATTGCCAGTAACGGACGGCGGCGGTTTGCTAATGTCTACCTGTTCCACCGGCACGGCCGCCCTCTCCGCCTGAGCTGCGATCTCCGGCGGGGCTGAGACCGCCGTGCCGTTTGTCACCTCTGCCGGAGGCTTTTCTGCGGTACGGATCTCCGCCACCACCTCCATAATGGCGATCTTGAGCGTTGCCTTTCCCTCCATTGGTAGCCGTTTGAGCGCCTCGGCAACGCTGAGCGCAAACAGAGCGTCCGGGTCGCGTACGGTCCTCTTCAGGGCAGCGATTTCGTCCATGCCGTCGTCAGACGCCGGGGCGGCGGCGGCGGCTGAGTTAGCGCCCGGTGTTGGTAGAGAGGCAGAAGACGAGCCTGAGCCTGCAGCCGCATCCACTGGGTGTTCGGCTACCGGCGCCGCCTCAGCTCCGTCCAGGCGCGGCCGTTTGGCGTCTGGTCCTTGATCGGCCACATTTTGGGAGTTACCTCTCACCTCCGGTTTCGCTAGTGAAGGATCGGAGGGCGCCACCGATTTCGCGACGTCCCCACCTACAGTGCCCTGACTTCGAGCGACGGCACTGTCCGCGTTAGTTGGCTCATCTCTGGCAGTAGCGGCGCCTGCGGCCTGGGCGGTATCCGACGCGCTGCCTGATATGCTGCACTGAACAGCAGGCGATGTCCCCACAGCCGTGTGAGCGGAGACGGCGACCGGAGCTGCAGCTGACGTAGCCACGGAGCCTGCCGGAGCTGCCGAGACCGCCAAAGCCGGGGAGGCGCTGGCGGTGGGCGCAGACGAGATCCCCGCAGCGGCTTGTAGTCTGCATTAGGCAAGAAATGTCAGCGAAGAACGCAAATTAGCTTCACAGCGTATTGCAGAGACAAATAACGAAGCAAACACTCGCAACAGCTGCTCATCCTTGCTGGGGAGAAATAAAACGTGTGAGTCTTAATTATCTGCCGACAGCTGCCTGAAAAATGAGAATGAGGGTTGTACAACAATGCGCACATTCACGAATGTACGACACATTTCCTTTTGAAAGAACTGTAAAAAAGAAATACAGGATGAAATACAAAGAAATACACACAGAAATGTAGATGCCGGATCAACAGAAAGTTGTGAGAGCGTTATGAGTGCTGAGTAATGAAAAGGGGGAATATTAATAACCCTATCGGGTTGCAGGATATTGAAGAGAGATATACGTTTGGCTGCTGGAATATTAAGCAATATCAACATGTAATTGACTACTATCAATAATATTTACATTTATTCATTTTACAACACGATGATAGCATTCGTGAATTTAGACCTATTCAATAATTGATAGTAAATAATAGCTTTAACACAGTAGCAACTCATAATAATGGTTCGAGTCACTAATAAACGACTGGGTAGGGTAAAAAAAAAAAATACACCAGCCCAGCACACAGCCGGGATTCCGCAGTTACGCTAAACTAACAAGGATTTAGGAATCTCCGTCGCCTGAGAACGGAAATCACTACTCAATTACAAATCAAAGGAAACATTCAGAGAACTTCAATACCATTCTGCCGACAAAATGCACAGTACGATACTGGAGTTCAGCACCACCGTTCGTTCATCAAACGGGCTGCCAGACATAGTGTACGGTCCACAAGACATTCCAGATACGGTCAGGGTGTGTCACTGTCACGGCAGACTCCGGTATCCACCTGCACCTGAGAATCGAGCTTCATGCTGTTTGGGTTTTGGAGGCGTCCGAACTCCGCTAGTTATCAACGTCTGCACCTGAGATTGGGTCCGAAATAAACATATATTTAAGTAATCACACAGCATATTGATGCAGTCATAAAACGTCATTGTTTCTCAGAAAACGTCACAGAAAACATAAATCATGACGGTCACCGCCTTCACCGCCCCCCAGTAGGTATATGTCCTGCAAAAAAAAAAAAACGCAATGTCCTGAAAAAAACACGCACGTACAGCATGATCACGCCGCCGTCGGCCCGACCTGTCGCCTACTCCGGTGGCCCGTCTGCGTCTCCCTCCGTCCGACCGATTACCGTTTCATCACGAACGCGGCCAGCATCTGTTCGGCAGAGGCGGCGGCCACCGGGGGCAGCAGCTCGTCCAGCACGCTGGCCAGCTTCTCCGGCGGCACGCCCGTCTGTCGGGCCAGCTGCGAGAGCTCCGGGTCGGCGGCCGCGCCCGCTGCTGCCTGCGGACGGGGGACCGTCAGCACCGCCGGCCCCGACAGCAGGCAGGGTTAGAGAGGGGTCCCGGACAGCAGGCAGGGGTCAGAGGCGGGACACGGCCTCAGGGCGGGCTCCGAACATGTAGTGAGGGAGGAAGAAGGGACACAGAGACAGAAAAATATTGTGAATAATATAGGTACAACATCTTTAGTAACTAAAACGGATGGTGTCAGATAAATCTGGTTTTCATTCGAATGCACAAGCGCTAATGCTGATGCAGGCTAGCTGCAAATTATTTCAGTGATAAGCAGTTGTCCACCGGGCACCTTGGGCAAAGTCTAAAGAGTCCTTCTGCTCGATAATCAGTCAGCGATCAGGTAAGAGAGAAGGCATGCGATGACGGGACGGGAGACGTGCTTAACCCGCGCCCTGCTGGGGGGGGGGGTGTTTGAACACCCCCCCTTGTGGTTTTTCGCGAATATCTCAAAAACGGCGGCGCGGAGCGCCGCCGTTTTTGGTACACCTTATCATACATCAATTCTACACATGTTGTGAAAATTTCAGACCAAGGTCATTCAAGGTCAGGTCACCAGGTCACTTGAAGTGACCTCACCTCATAAAAAGTTTCAATGTCTGTCATAGCTACACCGAGTGACCGATCGCTTTGAAACTTTCAGCGATTGCTAAGAGCAATAGCATGTACAAAATGTATATCTCAGAATTTTGATATCGATGACCTAAGGTCAGGTCAATTTTGCGACCTCCCCATTATAAGTCAATGGGAGAAAATTGAAATGCGCCTGTTTTGGATGAAAGACATTATAAACACTCCCAAACACCGAATTACAAGTGGTTTAGACACACTGAACTTGAAAATGGTGTCCGTGACCCTTGTTTATGCCCTGAGGTCATCTTAGGTCACGAATGGTATCTAACAGTTTTTCGCAAATAACTTTTGATAGAGGCATGCTAGAGCGATGAAAACTCCTTAGATGTGTTCAGCTCGACGATACGGATCGACTGATATGCAACATGACCCTTTCCGGTCAGGTCATGACCTTGACCTGAGGTCAAATTTTCAAGTTGACCTTTCAAGGTCAAGTTATAGTTCATTCGATGCGTCTTGACGAGAGGAACACGATGCCGGTAAAAGTTAGCTCGTACAAGGCTTGGGTCAAAAGTTATTGCAGAAAAACTGTTTTCGAAAAAATCGGTTATTTTTGCAGTTATTGCCCCCTGCAGGCAAAACCGTTGACGTTAGGTCAAATCTGAGAGAATTACTCAGAAAGGGCGTTAATAGGGCTATCGAATGCGCTTTTCCGCGGCGCTGTAGCTCTATTGGTTCCCGAGTTATGCGTTGGCTTCTTGGAAATTGTCGACATTCGACCTGGAAATCGGCGAAATTTTGCCTTCAATGACCTCTGGTGACCTGACCTTTGACCTGACCAAAAAATTGACCGAAGTGATTTCGTCATTATTTTTTACGCTCTTTCGAACGCCGCCTTCCGCGTATCGCTACGTGGCCCAGGAGCCGAGTTACAAGGGGGGGTGTTCAAACACCCCCCCCCCCCCCCAGCAGGGCGTGGAAATCCAGGACCCCCAGCAGGGCGCGGGTTAAGCTGACGGTCTTCACCCGCAGGCGCCTGTAATTAACGGTTAGCAGGATGATTGCTCGCAAAGCCATCGGCTGTTCCAGGCTTCCAGCTGCCGGGAATTGTACGGTGGCAGAAGAAAAGACCGCATTCCTCGCCTGCCAGTCATGTCAGAGAAGTGACCGGTCGTGCATACCTTCTTCCTTCTTTCACTGCTCACTGTGGTATAAGTTATGCCATCTAAGGCTTTATATTGATCATTGACAGAAGACGTTGTCACTCAGTGCCGAGAAGCTGTGGCGCTCGTCAATAAGTAATTTGCATTTTCCGCTTTAAAGGTGGCTCAGATCCTTTCGGCTACATCACGAGAGGCGGAGCCTTGAAAAATTGTCTTGAAGTTCAAAGTTGTGCCCGTTTAAATGAGGCACATTTTCTCGATCACTGAAAGAAAAATATTAGCATTTCAACATCCCTAAGGCATCACCATATCCTTTCCAAATAAGCGTCGACCTCGATGGAAAGAAAATGCGTATGTTTAACTTCTGTTAACAATTCCTAGACAATACAATTTAGGATACCATGACCGAAAATATTACGATCAGTGGACTCGATGGAGCGATGTAAGATGACCGAAAAATGCAGCTACAACACACAGGAAAACTGGAAAAGACAAAAACTCGATGGTCTGAAACATGCTGAAGGCCTGCAGGTGAACTACGAGTCAAAGTCCGGCACTGGTCCTAGCACACTGTAGGGCCGCAGCTGTAACTCTAAGATCGGATGCGCACTGCTCATATAAGCACATGAAATCAAGCCAGCTCTGAAGGGAGTCCTGTGGCAGGTCAGTAATCTGCATTCCAGGATTACCTGTAGAGAAACTGTCATGGGAGTCATCATGATGGAACTGTCATGATGGAAAACTGTCATGATGTAACGAAGTCAAAACTGAACCCGGCATCAAGTAAACTTCGGCCGCAGGATAACTGTCAAGAAGAGATACAGAGCTGGACATGCAGCATTTAATCCGATCTTGCAGAACTGTAACTCGAGATTGCAACTGCATGGCCACCGTTTGTACAATGAGGTCACAAATCGATCAGGTAACACGTCAGCAGCTGCAAATCTGTCATTGGCTGCGCGATAACTCCAGGAATCGAGTCAGAACTGGGCCCGTATCGTTCACGGCTCAGCGGCAGTAAACCTGCGATCAGCTACACGGTAATTATGACGAAAGAAATGAACTGAATGAACTGGGCTCAATGTTAGTCAACGGCTGGAGGATCGGCGACAGAGGCTGAAATAAGCAGAAAGCCTTGAAGAAACACGAGGAATGACAAAACACGGCCGCATTATTCACAGCCATTATGGTATACAGCCGGTGAGCAGCGGGAGCATCAGTTTCCAGCCTCATTCTTCCTCCTTGACGGAAGAGACGTAAATATCAGGACTTCTGCGCGTTTAAGCCACATCCTTCATCGGCGACGAGTAAAAAGCAGAAACGTACCTAATGGAAAGAGAGGTCGGAGTAACATGAGAACAGACGACCTAGGGAGAAATGCGTCAGAATTAAAATAATGGTACTATTCCTCAGCAAAGGTTGGCATTCATGAAGTAGATTTGGGTCGTTTATCATCATGACGCACAACCCTCTGCCACAAACCATATAACTAATTAGAACCCAATCAGAAAATATCAGAGCCAATAATACCACATGAGGCAAGAAAGAGCATACCCCTTAACTGCAGTCAGATGACACCGGTAAAAGTACCTTTATCTACCGCCATCTAACACAATCAAGTTACATCGAACGTCGAAGGTTGCAACAACTATGTCTGATGGGCAGTTACTGGCATTATGACAATATCACGTTCAAAATTTTACTGATATGAGCACACGCTACACAACAAGCAGGGACTTAAAACCCCGATCACTTAAGCAGCAATTATGTACCGTCTCATTAAGTGACTGGCTCCTTACCGTGGCGGGTTGTTGCTGCTGCGGTCGCTGCTCGGTGTTTATCGCCGCCGACAGCTGCGGCTGCTGCTGGGGGCGGCTGTCCTGGTGCGGGTACCCCAGCCCAGCGGCTGAAAGTGCTGGCTGCTGGGGAAAAGACGGCATGCTGTGCTGTACCGTCTGGGGAGGGTACGCCATCTGCTGCTCCAGGGGCGGGACAGGAAGACCATGTGCCTGCGGCGGACCGAATCCCCGCGGTGGAGGGGGAGCTGCATAGCCCGGCTGCATGTGGAGCTGGTGTTGCTGATGCTGGCTGACTGGGATTCCATCGTGGTGATGACCTGTCAACAGACGTAAATGAAACACAAGGAACTCAGGACAAATTAGCATCAATATCACAGTAATTAGCAGCAGCTGCTGCTATCTACCTCCCACCGCTGCAACTTGCCTCCCAGGCAAATCTTACGGGAAAACTATCATCGTATTGGACAATCTCAACACCACAAGCGACCTACTGCTCCCTATTCAATATCATTGCCTATACTTTGATCATTTATTATATTATAATTATTTTCATTTATAATGGCTAATTTGGTCGAATAACTAGCTAAATTAGGTAAAGTTTGGTCACACTTTTTGTGTTTGTCTTTGGTGGTTATGGTTCAAAACCTCCAAATGAAGATTTGCCTAGAAATTCACTGTATTGAAATAAAAAATGCTAGGAATCACAGTTCACAGATGCATAATATCTCACCTGACTTTTCAGCTGCCACTCTGTACTGATAATAGTTGCAATATTCACCACCAAAGAGAAAGGCAAACTTGGGGTTATGCCTTTGCTTGTTTCTGGTCAACTTTTCAAACTCATGTCCATTTCTTGCCACAAACATAGCCAACTTGTCTATTAGTATTTTCCTTTCTGGATCTGGAAATAGCCACAGGTAGATAACACACATTTCTAGTTTGGCTCAATTAGCTAAATAGTTTGTTTTGGCCTGGATGATGACACAAACTTAATAATCAAACAAACTTAATAATCATTATAATTCACATTCTGCCACACTTTCAAGAGATGAGCTTGAGTTATCTGAATGAGCCAGTGCCAGGCCAAAGAGACTGAAGATGATCAATCCATAAACAAGTTGAATGGTGCTCAGCACAAAACAAGGGATCTGTAGGTACTCATCACTTCTTCCCAAGAAAATGTGAGGGGATTTGGGATGGTTTAGAATCAGAGTGCTGTATTGGGCTGCCACAAGAGCATTTCTGAGAGAAAATCAGGCTGTACAAAAGCAAATTGACGGTGCACATAGAAGGCCTTTGAAATCAATTTTGCTGTTTCAAGTTTTTGGCAGTCATGCCATGGTGCAGGTCATAGGAGCATTAGCATTAAAGAGTGTTTAAGGAAGCCCAACGCCACAAAAAGTACATACTACATACCAAAACATGCATAAAACAACCATGAAAAACTGGCACATGGACATAGGTACCTCAGTAAACATAATTGGAGTTGCCTCACTGAAAATAATTTAAAACTAAACTGAACAGTGCTTATTTTCTATTTTCTTTTAAAGGCATGCTGCAGATTCTTGGCTTTTTGTTGGTGGAATTCACGCAGCCCATGGGTGATAGGTGAGGTTGAGAGGAGCATAATAATAAAAGTAATTGTAGGAGTGACAGAAATATTTTTTCTGAATGTCTATGTAAGGTTAGCACTTAGCGGCTAGAGAATCCAATCAGTAAGAAATCAGTAAGAATCAGTAAGAAAGATGCAATTGTGGCAGTAACAGACCCGGGAACTTAAAACTGATAATGGTCACAAAATTAAAGAATGATAAACAGAGTTTGTAAATTTGAGCTGTCAAAACATTGACTTACCAAGTGGTGCTGGAGGGGGAGGTGGCATGAATGGCTCCATGTTTGACAATTGAGCTGAGCCAAAACGTCTTCGTTGTAGATAGTAGCCACTTCCTTACCCACTCCTGCTTGCTTATGAAAACCAAATTCACCACTGATGAATCGTAAAAATGGAAGCAAAATATTTCCAAATTGCCATAAAGGGTACCAGTGGTGGTGTCCATCCATCGTGCGCCGTGCACACATCAACATGCATGATATAACTTCATACACCAATGGTAAAAGTCACGTGATTTATTAAGTTTTTTTTTAAGAGTTTGTCACGTTTTGTGGAAAAATGTGATAATTATCTACACAATAATCTAATAATATGATTTTGTGTTATAAATTTAATTAAATATGCTCTGAACAACCTTACATTAATGATCATAATGATAGTTGTTACTTTAACACGTGATACATGACACCACCTGTTAAAAAAAAGGGACCGTGTATATCACACCACGGTGAGATTTACACAATACCGGCCATTTGTGTAAATCACACCCACCCCGGTGTGATATACACAAAATCTACTACGTAGTGTAAATCACACCCGGGTGAGGAATACACAGAGAGGGCAGCTGTGTGTATATCTCACCACGATGTGACGTCATAGCAACGCTGAACGTCCATTGGTCAGAGCAGTGACTCTGCTCGCCCATTGGTCAGATCAGACTAAGCACTACGAATATTCCGGCGGGATTCCGGGCGTCCTCTCTCTTGGAATCAGCTGACCGCCTGGCCTAGTGGTGAAGGTGCTTGCACCATGATACGAATGTTGCGGGTTCGAATCCCGTCGGTGCGGGCGCTTTTTCCCGCATTTTCGCTTTTCCTTGGTAGCGGTGGGTTCGCTGCCGACCGACAAGTTTAAAAGCACCAATACAATATGGAAAGCGACGTCTGAATGCTCGTGGCGAAGCGGTGCAGTGCCGAAGGCAATGCCTTAGGAGAGATTACAGGCAATGGTAAGTCAAATATTTTTAGGTTAAGTGGTTGTGTATCTGGCTTCAGGCCGAAGGCCTGAAGCCTGATGCACAACCACTTAACCTAAAAATATTTGACTTACCATTGCTTGCAATCTCTTCATGCGAGTACCTTCTTCCTCATCCACGGGTAGGCAAAAATCAGTAGGTCAGGTTAGGTTAGGTTAGGTTAGGTTAGGTTAGGTTAGGTTAGGTTAGGTTAGGTTAGGTTAGGTTAGGTTAGGTTAGGTTAGGTCAGGTCAGGTCTAAGGTTTGGTTAAGTGTCTTGTTACCGTGCCTACTGTGTAAATCTCACCCTGACCCAGGTGCTGCGTGGTTTGACACCCAGGTGTGATTTACCCACTACCGAGCACACAGTGTATATCACACCCTGGTGAGATTTACACATTGGCTAGGCCTACTGTGTAAATCACACCCAGGTGCTGCGTGGTTTGACACCCAGGTGTGATTTACACACTAGGAGCACATTGTGTATATCACACCACGGTGTGATTTACGCATTTGCCGGGCCTACTGTGTAAATCACACCCAGGTGCTGCGTGGTCTGACACCCGGGTGTGATTTACACACTAGGAGCACATTGTGTATATCACACCCCGGTGTGATTTACGCATTGCCGGCCCACTGTGTAAATCACACTCCGCGTGGTGTGATATACACAGGAGTAGTGTATTGTGTAAATCACACCCGGGTGAGGTTTACACTACAGTGCGATGCATTATGTAAATCTCACCGTGGTGTGATATACACGCGTCCTAAAAAAAATCAAGCATTTTGAACTATTAGCGCCATATATGCAGAAAAAGAAGGTTTAATTTACTGCAGAAAAAAATGTGTAGCAGTAAAGGCCGGGCTCCACTACGCGTTTTTTTCACGCGCGTTTTATCCGAGACATCGGTTTTTGCGTGAAATCGGTTTTGCAATTTGTCGGTTTTTGCGTGATATCGTTTTTTGCTTGTCATCCTGAAGCACGTGACATTGTTGTCATTAAACCCAGGCTCCACTACGCGGAAAATCACACTTTGTTTACTTTGCGCCTATAAAGAAGGTGTTCTGTACGCCCGTGAGACCCTCATACGCCGAAACTCGACACAAGCAATTTTGAGCTGAAATTTCTGCATCACTTACCCTGAAAGTTGGGTGCCTATTTGTGCCGAAATAATCCACTTTTCCATATTAAAGGGACCCTCCCACCTTGACATTAGATTTGAGTTGAGATAGCCAAAATGGGGTCCCTGGCTCACAATTACCGGTTTCGGCACTCACAACATCGAGAAATGCCTTAAATCGGAAATATTGAATTTCAAAATTGCAGCATTTTGATTCAGAGGGGCTAATGCTTAGGAATACCCCTCTGAATGTGTGACGTCAGCGCAGATATCTAACGATTTTTAAATGTTTGACAGGGCCTCCTCTAACATACCCACTGGGTGGGCAAATGCCCACCCAGTCACCACAATTGCCCACCCAGTGGCGTCGATTTGCCCACCCAGAAGCAAATGCAAAAATTCTGGTCCGGCCGGACGTCCGGTACTACCTTTCTGGTCTTAAGCAAACTGGATGCTGTTTGAAGGTCAAAAAAAAAGTTTTGTGGTTGCCCGATATTCAGGGGCGTAGTCAGAATTCCTCAAGGAGGGGGCCAAACGCACAGGGGCCCAAAATAACCCCCTTAAAATCCAAAGAGCCATCTGGTTGGATCCAATATTTTTTGGAGGGGGCCCAAATAAAAAAAAAAAAATTATTAACAAAAAATATTAGAACTGAGGAGGTAAGCAGTCCATGGGCCCTGTTAGATAGGCCCACGAATAGCTCCATAGAGTCGCCAGTCGGTTTTGAGGGCGGTCTGAGGGCCCGTAGGTCGGATGAGGGTTCTTCAGACCGTCACAGGCCCCTACAGCGCATGAGAGCCTCGTAAGCCGTCTGAGGGTCATATAAGCCGCCTAAGGGCCACTAAAACCGACAAAAGCCCTCCTTGCACTTGCAGAGGCCCAGTCATGCCGACGGATGGCTCTCCCAGACAAACTAAGGACCCGTTCAGGGCATTTAAGAGCTTCCTCAAACCGATAGGGGCCCCTCAGATCGACAGTGGATCCGATCCGAGCTCCCTCAAACCGATATAGGGTCAGACCAACAGTCGAAACGCATTGATTCTGTTTACACACCGTTGGACCCAAGTTGGACCCATCCCATCCAACTGACCCCCTGGTTTCTATAGGGCCCCAAGGCTCTAAAATTGGGGCTCTCTTGGCCAAAGTATAACTACTCAGCTGTGTCAAAGGATCTGCCGCAGGGGCCTTTGCGTCGCCAAGGGCCCACTGTGTCAGCCAGGGGCCCCTATAGAATAAGGACCCCTGGCTTCCAGGGGGGGGCATGGTCCCTTTGGCCCCCTCCTTGGCTATGCCACTGCAGGTGACAAGCGTTCTTCCAGGCGACAAGGGGGCAGGGGCCGGGCGACCAGGCCCCCAGGCGACCAGGGGCCCCCATGCGACGGGGCCCCAGGAAACCGGGGGTCATCGGATGAGTGCAGGGGCCCATTGGGTCATCAGAGGGCCACAGAAATGAAACTTCGATATCAATTTTCTTCCGAGTAAAAGACGTTTTATCCAGTGTTTGAAAAAAAATATCCCGGGGCCTGAGGGACTCCCCCATGGCGCGTTTCGCGCTCAAGAGAGGGGGCCATTGCCCCCGTGGCCCCTCCCCCTTGGCTACGCCCCTGCCGATATTGTAATTCATGGACAAAGCCAGCTAAATCTCTAAATACGGCTGAGCTAAACAAATAAGCAAGAATCATTACCGGTTCGGGTAGCCTTTACTACAATGTATTATGTTAGTTAGCCCTCGCCCGGTGAGGGGGGTTGATGCACCCCCCTAAGGTTTTTCACAAATAACGTAAAAACGGCGGCGCTCAAATTTGGCATACCCTCTGGGGCAACCTTTTGGCACTTGTCCTGAAAATTTCAGATCTCTAGTCTTTTCAGGTCAGGTCACCAGGTCACAAACCCCGTACAAGGTCAGGGGAAAATTGGACTAGTTTAGCGGCAACCGAATGCCAGAGTTTTTCGTTGATAGCGTGAGTTCTATAGCACGTAGCGCTACCAAATTTAAGACACGACTTGGAGCATCCGTTTGTCACTTGGCCTTGGAGTTTTAGGTTTCAGTGACCCGAGGCCAGGTCACAAGGTCACAAAAACTGGTACATTGTCAAAATAGCAAGAATACCGAATAAGAATACCTACCACGCAGTTTGCGGAGGGCTGTACATTTAACTCTGGAACGAATCGCTCGAGCATCGCTAACCATAAAACATACGACAAACGTTAACTTTGCAAACTATCATCTTATTTCCAATAACGGCACTGCTTATTTCGCCTCACCCCCGCCCCCCCCCCCCCGTAACAGGTTTTGAAATTGGTTGAACCCCAAAACAGTGGTTGGATTCGCCCTTGGGCAGGGGAGTAGCGAAAATTCTGCCCACCCAGTGAAAAATCCTTAGAGGAGGCCCTGATGTTTGACTAAACGTTTTGTAGCACGCGGTGTTAAGCCCGGTTCCCACTGGGCCCGTCACTCGTCGAAACGGGCCCGTCGCCGTCACCGACCGTTTTGAAGGCCGCTTTTCCGAAGTTGAATATGGTAGCCATGAAACGGGCCATCTGGTAGCACTTAACGTGACAAAAACGGCGCGCGTGATTCGTTCTACGCGCAGTGTTGGGAAACGGGGAGGCTGGCTGGCCGGCGGCGGCTCGCTGTGGGGAGTCCGTCCCGGGTCCGGCGGGCCCTCCCGGACCACGCGACGGTGCCGCGTCTCGCTGTGGGGGTCTGTCCGAGCGACCGCGTCCCCCTTACCGCCTTCCGGCGGAGAGGGGTCAGTTTGGCGAGAGGTTTGGTGCAGTGTGCACGTGAAGTGAACATACTGGACAAATACAGGTTTGCTTGAATTATTTCAAACACCTACTATCATAATATTGGTACTCTCTTAGCAGACGTCACCCCAGTTGCCAGATCTAATGGCCAGTTGAAAAATCTAGAGACTTTTTGAAAAGTCTCTAAATGGGCAGGAAAATCACCCCAGGGGTCAATTAGGGGGCGGGGAACACGAATTTGACACTTATTTTGGCCTAACTCCCCTCCTTCATCCCTTAATCCTCCCTTAAAGGACGGGGCGCGTCAAATAATATTTTCCAGACATGACCACACTTCAATCAAGTTGACTGCCTAAAAATTAAAATACCATCACATTTCCATCCAAACCGCTGGATGATCAGTAATGTAATATTGTGCTGGGGGGGGGGGGGCTCCTGTTTGAGCTGTTAAATTTGAGCATTGTCCTCATGGCTAGACCGACTTATGTACCAGAGCGGCGCATTGCTAGAGGAGTTTAACGACAATTTCACTTCAAAATGTACGACGTTCTACGCTATTTTACTGAAATAATCAGTTTTACATGTTTGACAGTCATCTACAACCTCGTTCAAACCATACTCAAACGTAAAATGAGAAGGAACACAGAAGCACCGACACGAAAACGGGCCCGTTCCGCACCAAAACATGAATATTTTCATGTCTCCGAAACGGGCTCCGACGGCGACGGGCCCGTCGCAGTCAGCTGTTGCGCCCCGTCATGTGGCCTCGCCGCCCGGTTCCCACTGAGCCCGTCAGGGACGGGCCGTAGACGGGCCCGTCAACGGCGACGGGCCCGTTTCGACGGGTGACGGGCCCAGTGGGAACCGGGCTGTATATGCTATTTGCGCGCAACATCTGCCGCAAACGCCGCACTTCTAAAATAAAGTCGCTAGAAACAGCGGAGATCCCAAAAAAGTAAACAAAAGTAAAAGTCTAATATCTTGAAAACCGGTGAATATTTTTCGGTGAAATTTGGTAGATATTCGTTTTCGCTCTTTCTGAACCGAGCGACATCACTTTCATGCCAATTCATAAACTTTTTTAAAGGTGGGAGGGTCCCTTTAAGCGCGTGTGCACTATGCACATCTACCGATCAAGGCTATATCAACCAGGAGTGTTCCGGTGCCTCGGACGCTCTCCCCTGTTGGAGCGTCTGAATTAGTTGATGTTCCAATGAAAACCCAATACCACAACACGCGTCATGGCACACGGTATCGTCATGCTGTGAAACAAGGCCCGAGCCGGAAGTTCAGAATTCAGACCCTCTTCAGACCCGCTCGCAGGGCGAGTCTGCTGCTAGATTGACCATGGTGCTGAAAAAAAAATTGATGACCGCCATTCGCAGTGAAATTCAGCGACCACCATGCACTGAATTCGCCGCATGCGAAATTACGCCAGACGTGCACTGAAATTTTCGGCGCAATCCCGCCACTACGAAGGACATACTCGGCATATGTGTCTTTTCCAATCTGGGCAATGCATGTATAGAAATGAATCATTTTTACGATTGGCCCCCTTCAACTCCGGCCTCCGAGCTCGGTCCACTAGTGTTGCAGCGAGTTCATTTACCTAATTCCAAACAAACCTATCACCACTGCGCTAATTTCTATTTGAACTAAACCATTTTCCCCTGCATTATTTGACACTGCTTTAAGTGCAAAATGAAATATGTAGGGTTGCTATGTGTATCATGTCTTACCTTTACTCATCCTCTTTACACTAAAAAAAGCTTCTACAAAAAATTTCCTAGCTTCAACACAAGAATTGGAAACATATTTAACAACGTCAAAAACAAACACAAAATTACATTCACACTGCTTGCCGCAGCGCGCAAGTCATGTTTCCCGGCCGAGATCACGCAAAAACCGATGAAAAGTTCAAATAATTGAACTTTTTATAGGTACGAGATTTCCGAGTTTGCGTGACATCGTCATGCGTTTTACAGAGATTTCCTTAAAATCGAGAGATTCCTTAACTGCGCCCCGTTGGGGGCGGGGGCAGAATCCCAAAAACTTCTTTCATCTATCAAGTTTTTCGCCAATAACTTCTAAACGCGTTATGCTAGCGACGCCAAACTTTCAGTACCTTATTATACATCAAATCTGCCATCTTCTGAGAAAACCTGAGCCATTTCTTCTCTTCATTTCTGGTGGCATGTGCCTTGACCGGCGATGAAGAAGTTGCCAGGCGTGTTATCTTTTTGAACACCTCCTAATCCCCATAAAAGATATACCTACCTAAATTATCTTTGAGACCCGCCGCTCCGATCCTATCTCCCGCACCGTCTGAAGGCCGATGATGAGCGTCGATGTCCAAAGTTTCGGTCCAAAGCCAGATTCATTCAAAATAAGCCTATCTCATAATCTTTATTGTAACGAATCCATGACAGATGTAAAATGACGATAATAACTCAAGTTTATTGTACAAGACAAAGCTTTCGATACATAAAGTATCTTGATCACTGTCAATGAGATCACTGTCTACATCTCATTGACAGTGATCAAGATACTTTATGTATCGAAAGCTTTGTCTTGTACAATAAACTTGAGTTATTATCGTCATTTCATAATCCTTATACTAGCATACATCATTAACCCTATTCCTGGCGGGGGGGGCCTCAGGAGCCCCCCCCCTGAGGTTTTTTGGTTATTTCTCCCAAACGCGTTGAGCTAGGAAGCTCAAATTTTCTGACTTTTCCTAAAAGGCTTCTACGCAACATGTCTGAAAATTTTGAGTTGATCTGACCTCAGGTCAGGTCACCAGAGGCGGTTTGGTGACCCTACCTCAGAAAAGTTTGCAATCACGCCAGAGCTAGAGTTTTTGATCGATCAGTTTCTTCTCTTCAGGCTTTAGTTAGGGTACCAGTATGTGCAATTTGTATATCTCGGAATTTTGATATCGGTGACCTAAGGTCAGGTCAGTTTCGCGACCTCCCCATTATAAGTCAATGGGGGAAAAATCAACTCCCTGTTTTTACCACTAAAACGGGTCGGAATGGCCCCATATACCATACATGACTTCATATACGATCAACCTTCACTACCTTGAGGTCTGTTTTGCTGTTGGGCAGCTGTGAGGTCATGTGACGTCATCAAAGGTCACCAAAGGTTTTTGGCCAATAACTCCGTACAGGAACAAGATACAGACGCGTGGATGGTCTCATTGTGTTCAGCTCGTCAAGATGCATCGAATGATATACATGATGACCTCGAGGTCACGTGACCTGAGGTCAACCTTTGACCTTGACCTTTCGAGGTCAACATATATATCATTCGATGCGGATTGACGAGAGGATCACGATGATGCCCTTAGTTTGTTCCTATCTTGACTAATTCGAAAGTTATTCGAGAAAAACTCTCTCCATATCTAGCGCCGCCATTTTGACTTTTTCGACCCCTGTGACGTCATCTTTGACCTGACCTGAAAATGACCTTAGTAAAAATTGTAGATCTTGACCGTGCGTATCCGATGCCGTTTACCGTTTGTCGCTGCGATGTGTAGTTTTTGAGAACTGAAGGGGGGGCCGAATCGGCCCCCCGCCAGTTTCTTGTCCCATGGCGGAGCCCGCCAGGAATAGGGTTAAATTGAGTGTGACCTGTGAGCCCTGTTCTTTCAGTGAGAAGGATTGTATGTCCACTACTTTCTGTAGGTGAAATGCATGGGTAAATAAGCGCACCCATGTAGGTACAAAAACATGCAGCCTGCAGGCTTATTAGGTAGAGATGCCAATATATGGACGCCACTCAGTGGCCAGCGACTGACCGAAGGTCTCAAACAAGTATGTAAGAATTCAGCATTCAATGCTATTTTTGATGGCACTATTAGTACCGATGGACTTCGACTAGGCACGAACAGCGGCGGTGGCACGTAGGTACCGGGACCGGCTCCGGGCTGCCGCGCCGCACGGGTCCGTTGAGCCGGTACAGGAGCTGGGCGGGACTGATAAGCATATGCGTACAGTGAGCTAACGTAATAAATGATGTTTATTATGGCTTCCTCTTGCTGGCACAGGCTTGAACATCACAAGTAAGATGGGTACAAACTCTTTACTTGCATATTATTTACCCGTAAATACCTAGCTCATGCAATCGCGCCAACGGACGAATTCTTATAGCATTCCAATCGTCTATAGTCAAAGTTCATGTAAAACGGGACGATAAAATCAAACAAACATTTTATAACATTTGTCATAACGCAGTGCCCGGTCCATCTCACTGCACAGACGAGTGGGAGTCGGATCCCGAGTGGTCTAATTGTCGGCGCGGGAACGCTCGCACCGGTGCCGGCGGTGGGAGCGGCGCCGGCGGCGGTGACAGACCGGCTGGGACGCCCAGTAGCGCAGCTGGGGCAGCAGCTCGGCCAGCAGGGGACCCAGCAGGGGCCGGCGGCGGCACTGCGGCGGTAGCACGACCGCCCTCAGCCGGGGGCAGCTGGCGCACAGTCGGCGCAGCGACGGCTCGTCCACGTGAAACGGCGCCAGCACCGCTAGGCAGAGGTGGCGGCAGTGGCGTGCTGAAACACGGCATACGAGTCCATCAACAGTCACCTAATCACAAGGCCCAGCTGGGTAATCACACTGGTTTTACAGAGGCAAAAGGCAATACAGTATAGTTGCCCTGCACACACGGATATTTTATGGCCAGTCCTGAATCCACCCAGTCAGCAACTTACCGATGAGCATTTAGGGTCGTCCTGTCAGATGGGCCACAATAACATACGAGTAGCCGTATAAACTAATTGTCTGAATGGAGTGGCCAAACACAATTAGCATTCGAATAACCGTAAACCAATTATCCGAATAGAGTTGTCGAGACTCGTTTACGACATCCAGATTGAGTGCCGAGTGGCAGCAATATACTCACAAACAATGTCTAAATTGAGTGGCCGCTGCTGACCGGCTCGGCCGATCACCAGACACCGCAGGCGGGGCATCCTGGGCAGGAGCCACTCGAGCAGGTCGTCAGTGACGGTCACCAGCGGCGGCGGTTTGCCGCTGAGGTAGAGGTCTCGCCGCAGCGCCAGACAGCTGTCCGCCACCGCCCGCCATCGGCTGCACACTGCCCGGCACGCAGACATACCCAGACCCAGAGTCAATTACGAGTCGAGTCGGTGGTAATCGGACAGTTATAAACACCCACAGCTTGCCCACAGCCTGCCGCTGCAGTCATGAGAAAACGCCGACAAACAACGACCGTTCTAAGCAGCCTCCGAAAAACGGCTGATGCCTGATAGTGTTGATACGTTATAGCTGTATATAAATTACGCTCCAACACAGATCAAGGATTATTTTAATGCTGTTTTCTTACTCGCCTCATAGAGGCACTATGAACATTCTTTTAAACCGGCCACCTAAAAAGCCGTCATCGTCATAAAAATGTCGGCACTCATCGGAAAAATAGCGGCGCCGACTTTTTCCGGTAATGATTATTGTGCCTCTACAGTCACACAAACTGACGCTCTCCGATCTCATCGAGGTCCACTCGTGGGAAAAGGCAGCTCCAAAGGCAAAATAACCTACATACCGACCTTCATGGGCTCCAGCCGTAGACGTTCCCATTACATAGCGCCCTATAGGCTCGTTACATTCACAGGTGTAAGAGCGTTATATTTACCTTGGCGTGCCAGGAGCTGTTCCTCCACCTTCAGGTACGAGAAGATCTTCTGCAGGACTTCGGTGGGCAGCTTATTGACATGACAGCGCTTCCTTTCCGGTGACCCTTTTGTACCAGTGGCTTCACTGCGGGCACTCTTTCGTCGTCTTCTACGTGCTCGGCTAGCAGTCAGGTCAACCATTATTTGAATTCAACGTCTCTCCTGCACTGTGAAGTGATCGGAAAGAAGGATTTAAATGAAATGCCCCAAATGTGTCGATTAAATCAGTGACAGGCTCTGGTTCACACTTCCGATTTAATTCCATTTAACAGGAGCAGTGCTGACATTGCAAAAAAAAAAATCATTTTGGACAGTGGTAGCCCCAGCCCCATCCACATGCCTTCAGCTTGTGAGGTTACGAAGCGATTTCTAACATTTTAGTTATATGAAAAGCGCTTATGCTGCTAGTATTGCAAAAAAAAACAAAAAAAAAACAATGAAATCATGAGACAACAAACGTCACCTGGGACTCACCTCTCTGGCAGGATTTGGTGCCCTGCGGCACTGCAGAGGGATGTCGCCTGCCGGCAGACCGTCCAGCCACCGAGCGCTTTCACACGGCGCCACCCGCACCCCGCTCCTCCCCGCAGTCGGCCGGCCGGTCCGCGGTCCCTCCCCTCATCCCTCTCAGTCCGGCGGTCAGCGGCCATCCCGAGACGCGCCGGCCCGCCCCGTCCCCCCGCTCGGGCCGCCCCTCCGTCCGCTCCCCGCGCACACAAACAGCGGACGGCGCTGGCCAGACGGGTTGTTTTCCCCATGCCCGGTCCAGACAGCTGTCAATGTAGAGGTGCAAAATAGCGCAACAGGCTATCTCCCGACCACCTTCAGAAAATGGGTGCAGTCCGAAAGTCAATAGTCCGAATAAATGCAATCAAGGCCAAATGCAATAGCCAATGCAGTAACCTACATAACGACTGTAGTCCGAAAGAGAAGCAGTCTTATTTTTATTTATTGACTTCAAAAAAGAGGTCGCAAATTTACGTTGCCAAAAGGTCATTGAAACAATAACAAAAATCAGAGCTCAGAGGTGTACTTCTCTAGATCCAATTTATCTAGTCTTATGAATCACTAAAAAGTTTAGAGCAATCGAGCAATCCTACGAAATCCGGCGGCCTGACCTGACCTCGAACGACCTGATGCTGAAATTTTCACAAAACGTGCAGAAAAATGTAGGTATAATGGTGTGCAGAAAGCGTGGGAGCTATAGGTGGTACGCGTCATCGTTTTTCATAAATATTGACGACAAGCTATGTATACGGGCTGCTCCTTACCATCTTCCCCTCATGGCAGGACGAACGCTAGCTGCTAAGCAACAACTATACCTATTTCGGCTCGCATACTGCACAACGCACACAACCGGCTCTGATAAAAAAAAAGGTTCGTCATTCCTGGGCACGCTATTGTTCAATGTTCCGATTGCTACTGCCAAGCGTAGCTAAAATGTCAGGTTAAATATGTATGACTTTATGACACCTGAAACATGCTTATATAAGCGGTTGTAACGTCAGTCTCCGACCGCTATAGCGTCCACTGCACGGCGCCTCCCTGCTATATAATTCCTGTCGAAACTTCTCAGAAATGGTGGTTTGATGACGTCGTTGCAGTACCACTTACCACCGCTCCTTGTGTGATAATTTGACCTCCACTTGACACTGACCAGTGACCGGAATACGCTCGCAGTATGCGGTGTAGTACCAGCCGAGCAATGATAAATGTGTAAAACTTTTTTAAGTGCGCGCAGCATACATGTGTGCAGCAGGGCTGGCGTAAGGCGTCGGTGTCGGTCCAGCACCCCGGTGCCATGAGTGCGCGAGGAGCGGGCGGCTGTGTAAGGGTCGGAGGCAGTGCGCAAACCACTGCCCAGAGACAGTGGCTGCTGTTGATGGCCGGTCTTCACTTCGTGGGCAGAAATTGGTCATCGGCAAGCCACAACCACGCCACTGAGCCAGAGCTGCGAGTCACCGCTTTTCAAGATCCTCCTTACATCTGGATACACACCGGCCCTGATGGTGCCGTCACTTATGACGGTTATCTGTTTGAAGTTTGGAAAATAATAGCCCAGTCGTTGAAACTTCGTTACCGTCTAGTGCCTGTGCTGGGAAACCAGTTCCAATACGGGAGGCTAGACGAAAACGGGACATGGAGCGGACTAATCGGAGAGCTGGCCTATGGGAGAGCCGATGTTGCCCTGACCTGGCTCCAGATCAAGAATGACCGATCGTCAGTGGTGGATTTTTTAGACAGTGCATCTATCGACGAAAGCTTCAACGACTTTTACATTAGCATGAGCATGGACGATACGCCCAGCCTGACTGCTGACAGTTTCGGCTCTTTGCTAAAGCCGCTCCACATGCCCGTCTGGTGGCTCGTGCTCGGCGCATTCTTACTGCTCTCACTGGCGCTGAGGTTCTCCATTCGACTGAGCGGGACCGAGGACAGACAAACCAGCACAGAGATGACGTGGACGGCCTGCCTGCTGTCTGTGTTCGGGTCATTCCTCGGCCAGGGCTGGTCCTCGGTGCCCAGCTCTTTGTCCGGCCGTATCATCACCATCCTTATCTGGCTCCTGTACATCATCATCGTCAACAGTTACACTGCCACATTGACCTCTTACCTAACTGTCGTCAAAATTGAGCGACCGATCAGCGGCCTGAAGGAATTCCTTGAACGCCCTGACTGGAAGCTTGTTATCAATCCCGATGATATCTATCTAAATGACTGGAAAGTGAGCAAAGATCCATTTGAAAGGCAATTATACCAACGAGTTATGGAGAGAGATCGAAGCGTTCCTTACAACAACACGGAAGCCGACTTTCTTTCACTGGAGCCCAAAACACTGAGTTTCTTGGATGCTAGAGCGACATTCCGTAGGATTGGCAGCAAAGCTTGCATCCTCACTCCATTATATGATCGCCCTAAGCGAGGTGACAGAAATTATATCGCCATCGCTAAAGGGCGCGACCATCTGAGACAAGCCATGAACCGAGAGTTACAAAGAATGAACGAGGTGGGCATCCTCGTGCGGCTGAAGAAGAAGTGGACTAGGCGAATCCATGCGTGCACTGTTTCAAACGAGATAACGGCGACGCCAATCTCTTTGGACAACTCCATCGCTCTGCTGCTGATCATCCCGCTCGCCGTCACGGCCAGTCTGATCTTACTTCTTCTGGAGTACTACTGGTATAACCGCGCTGGGAAACGGCTGATCGCAAATCAGCAAAACTACGACACAGGTGCGAGATGGAGCATGTGAGAAAGTCGATTAGTCAGAGAGGGGTGCGGATTCGTAGAGCTGGATCCGGTCATTACGATCAGCTGCGGTGTGGGAAAAGAAGGACCTGATTTCGATTTCCAAATCCATGACACCTATCTGGTGGGCGTTCGTCGATTGCGCCATCCAGTGACGGGTTTAAGCGTTTTGCCATGCATATATTGCATAACGCAGGACAGGGCATTATACGGATACCCCAGTCAAAACAGTCCATGTCAATAATGCGACCATTGTGCACTGCGAGCAGGGAGGCGACTGGTGTGATAAAAAGTTTTAAAGTTTGATTTGTTATTGATGTGTGAACAACATTTGTGGCTTTCTGAGACCAATCCAATGCACGAATGGGTTTTATGCAGACTTATTGTGTTGCGTGGCGTTGCAGGGCGTTCAGAATGCATCAGCTGCACGGGTTGGTGCGCATATTGCCACCTTGCGGATGCTTACGCTACCTACATAACAAACGTAGGGAAGAGGGGGAGGTGGGGGTGGGGGTGGGGGGTAATGTTCGTTGACCGTGGAGGTCAGCTATAAGTCATTGTTACAAATGGCATCAATAAAACGTGTTCAGGCGTTCATTTTAGAGCGAGACCGTCGACTGTGGTGTCAGATGGGTAAGTAAATAGGTATAATAGCCGCGTTCAATGATTGGCGGAAAATAAAGTCGAGTCTTATTTCTTTGTTGACATGTAAGGGAGACCGGGGCTAGTTGGTGCCAGGGGTAAGTTGGGACGGAAGAGATAGGTACTTCCAATAGCATAGGCGGCGGAACGGGGGGGGCACCGGGGCACCGTGCCCCCCCTTGAATTCTGCAAGGGGGGCACCAATAGCAAGGTGCCCCCCCTTAAATTTGATATATTAGTACCAGGGGCGGATTCGGGAAAACTCCAAGGGGAGGGTCATGAATCGAAGTGGTGCCCCTACCTATGCCCAAAATTAAAACCTCAACGGATTTCGGCCACTTAATTTTGGTGGTGCCCTATTTTCAGTTTTTTTTTCTTTATTTTTGGTTATGTGATGACTGGTGCCCCTGCTAGGCCGCTGGTGCCCCTGGAAAGACTGTGGTACCTACCTACCCTGCCCCCTGACAAGCCTACGGTGGGCCCTGACATGACTCAGGTGCCCATGGGCCCTGACAGGCCCGTGGTGCCCCTGACAGGCCTGTGGTGTCCTTGCTAGGCCTGTGGTGTCCCTGGGCCTTGGCAGGTTTGTGGTGCCCCTGTTAGAACGCAGGTGCCCTTGACAGGTTTGTGGTGCCTCTGACAATCCTAAATTGCCAACGACAGGCTTGTGGTGCCCTTGACAGGCCCATGGTGCCCTTGCGAGGCCGGTGGTTCCCCTGCGAAGCCGATAGTGCCCCTGGCAGGTCTGTGGTGCCCCTGGAAGACCTGTAGTGCTTTTTCTAGGCCGATGGTGCTCCTGACAGGCCTGTGGTGCCACTGACAGGCCCGTGGTGCCCCTGCTAGGCCTGTGGCATCCCTGGCGGGCCTGTGGTGCCCCTGTCGGCTGTCAGGCCTGTGGTGCTCCTGGCAGGCATGTGGTGACCCCAGGCCCTAAGTCATGACCCATGTGACCTCCACCCTGGGATTCGCCACTGATTAGTACTGCGATGGCTTCTTGGGAATTATACATGTAGGATAAATGGAATTTATCAAACGACAATAAGGAAGAGACAAACACATAGGTACTTGAGGATCAGCTTAAAGTTAACCACACATACGGGCAGGGGTGTAATTTTCCTAAAATGATTGTGGGTGCCCAGCTGTAGGGGCGCCCGGCGCCAGGCCGTTTTGGGGCGCGATAGATATTCTTTATGTGGGAGCCTAAATTAACACCGAATTTGATAACATTGCTAGCCGAATGGCGCTTCAAGTGACGTGTCTGACTAAGCAAATACACGCTTAAAAGTGGAAACTGACCGGAAGGACGTAAAAAAGATGTAGAGAGGCGCCATCCAGCAGGAGGGGCACCAAATGTGGAGGCACCAGACGGTTACGACTTACGAGGGCGCCGTGAGACGATGAAAAGGGCGCCATTCTCTTAGGAGGGCGCCGAGTGATTGAAAACGCTATGTGGTCCAGGGGCACTAAGAGGCCAGAAGGGCGCCGCACAGTCAGTAGTGCTACCTTGTGCCGCCAGATGGTTACGAGGGCGCCTTGAGATCATGAAAAGGGCGCCATTCTCGTAAAAGGGTGCCGAGTGATTGAAAACGCTATATTCGACACCTTTTTTTTAAACCCCACATCTGCTCTCCCGTGAATTTCCGGGAGGCACGAAAGATCTCCTTTTAAAAGTATCCAATCGTCCGATCCTGATCAAATATGTGTGTTCGTAGGCCTGTTCTGGTATTGCTTTATCTGCCAAGACAGACAAACTTGAGAAAAATCGAGTGATTGTACCTTTTTTGAAGGTCTCTAACCAACTTGTCTGAAATTCACCGGAGAACAAATGTGGGGTTTAAAAAAAAAGGTGTCGATATGTGGTTCAGGGGCGCTGAGAGGCCAGAAGGGCGCCGAACAGTCGAGGGATGCACGGTGAACAGAGACCTAAGGACGCGAGATGGTCAGGAGGGCGCCGTTAGACCATGAGAATGACGCGGTGCTGCCAAAAGTGCGCCATTCTCCCAGAAGGGCGCCGAGTGATTAAAAACGCTATTTTATCCTTGAACGCGAGACGGTCAGGAGGACGCCGTTAGAGCATGCGAAGGGTACCGTGCTCTCGAAAGGACGCTTGCAGCCTTGTAAAAGCCTTGTGGGTGCTTTCATCATTGTGGGGTCATAATTCAGGATTGTGGGTGCATATGCCCCCACAAAGAGATATAAAATTACACCCCTGCATACGGGGGTGAACTGCCATTTTCGTTTAGTAAAAAAATAAAAATAAAAAAATCATCGTGTCAGGGCTGTGACGAAAAATAAGTGGCCTAAATCCGATGAGAAAACAGGATTTGGGGGTACCCTAGGTTTGGCTCCTTGAGCCATGGTGCCCCCCCTTGTCTCAGATCGTTCCGCCGCCTATGTCCAATAGTCCTCGGCAGTTGGCGTTCAAACTTATTTTGCACATGCACAGTAACGCCGTCTGTTTGTCAACGTGGTGTCAGCGCGTCCTGAGGTAAGTGCTGTAAATAATCGCTAAAAATGTGTTTTCAGGTATGTACTGATTACTGAAAATGATTTTCTTGCTTTGAAAATATTCTCTTCTAAGTTCTAGTTCCATTGATAGTGGAAACATTGCAAATTCGCTATGCCTGAGAGATCTGCGGACATTTTGGCTATGAGTACCTACGTCCTACACTCTCAAGTCTCAACCGTTCTTCGCCAAATCGGCCAAATCATTGTGAATTGGTCACGTGGCTCCAAAATAAAAATGGCGCTTCGGGGTTAGTTGGGCCAGGTTGATGTGGGGCAAGTTGCGAAAGTTTGTCAACAGCAAGTCGATTGAGAAATGCTTGCAGTGTGAAGATTGGGCACATACGCTATGCACAGGGGGCAGCAGAGTCTTCATCTGTCAAAACTGTTACTCGGAGAGCGAATGAGTGGGGTTGGTAGCTACTTGGTGGTGCATTTTGTAAAAGCATCTGAAGCTGGTCATACACATTTTGCGTGTGTATGTTCTTGTTTGCCGCAGGAGCACTGCAAACGTTTGCGTTTTGTCATTAAATGTTGATAAACATGCCCGCATGGTTTAGCGATGACTGTTCATGTGAAACATGAATAAAAATGTGTTTAGATAAACTGTTTTCCTAGTGCACCAACATGCCCCAACCCCTGGCCCAACTCACCCCGCCCGCGGGGTGAGTTGGGACATTGGAGGACATGGTCGTTTTGATCAGATATGACACCAAGACGATACTATCATCTCTCTTATATTAAGTCTTATTTAAAAGATAAAGAAATAAGCTCTCAGTAGCCAACAAACAATGATATGTATAGTTAGGGTAACTGTGGGGAAGACGCACCCCTGGGTTAAACGCCTCCCCTAAAAAATCGTATTTCTTATCGACGGATACGTGTTTTATCCTGTCTTTCAGAACAGTCAGCTGCTTGTTTACGTCAAGGTCTCTATTTCCGGTTCTGCGTCTTGAGGAGCAGCGTGGGTAGGTGCTGATGTTGGTTTTGGGTGTTGTTTTTGTTGTTTTTACAGAAGATTCCTAACATTTTGATGCCCTCTTTATATCACAAAACTTGCTATTGTGCACATCACTCAAAACTGCGTTTTATTGTCATTCTGTTGAACGTATTATGCTGCGGCGTTAGTGGCGCGTTTTTTGTCAATATTTTGTTGACCGGAAATGGAGTGGATGGGGCAAGACGCCTACTCGATGCATGGGGCAAGACGCCCCCAGTTTTCTGAAAGGGGGGCGTTTTGCACGGTGGTGAGAGTGCAGGGTAGCGCCCTGTAGGTCGGGGCCGAAAAGGCCTCTCCCTGTCCTTTTTTGCTGATATATCCTAAACGACTGCAGATATCGTCACCAAACTTTCAGGACTCCTCCGGGCATCGATTTTACACATTGCAACAAAATTTTGTTCCAAAGGCTATGATAGGTTGACCACAAATGACGTCAGAATGACGTCAAGTTCTGCCATGTTCATCATTTTGTGTTGATGGATGGGGTGGGGGCGCTTTGCACATGGGTGTGGGCGTATTACCCAGGGTATGGGGCAAAACGCCCTTTTGTAAGAGTATGCGAAAACCTTTTTGGGGGGGTTAAATACCACACGCAGGTGTCTTTTCTTGGTCTCAAAGCGTAGTAAAAAGAATGAGCTACATGATGGTGCCCAAAGGTTTAAGTAATCTGTGTTGGGTGAGTGTCAGAAGGTTTCGCGCTTAAGGGGGGCGTTTTTGACCTATTCACCCTATACCGAAAATATTACGCTTCAAGTAAAAACTGGCCCAACTAACCCCGGTCTCCCCTATTTATGCGGTAGCTATATATGTTTTTCAGACATTAATTAAAATTAATTACGGATCCAAGGCCCTAATAAGCCTCAAATAACAACATAAAGGCAGTGAGTAAAGAATCATTCATTACAACTTAACAGTAACATGAGCGAGTAGCGACGTGCTTGTATGGTTCCTACATACATTTATCAGGGAACTCAGATTTGTTTTTCAATAGAAAAACACAATTCTAAAGAATAGTGTTTTAGCTATTGACAACAAACCTTCGGTTACTACGACAAGCAGTATAAGGTAGGGGAAGTTGGGGCAATGCCGGAGTTGGGGCACAGCCGAAATTCGAGATATTTCGAAAACCGTAAGACATGGATGCCACCTGTCAGTGATGCTCTGAAACTTAAGTGACTACAATTATCGCATGTTTGTTACGAGTCGTCATTCGGAATACTTCGGCTGTGAGGGCGCCAAGAGCGTTTTCAAGGTACGCGTTCCTTGTACTACATGCGCCTTTGAAGCTGCATTTCTTACTCATTATCCTACCGTTTGTCTGGCCAATTCGGTCAAGTAATCTTCAGCATGTCTTTGCATAAGTGTGCTGCCTATTTGAAATTTATACGGCACGTTGAAAAGTTATGGGCCTGCAAATGAAAGTATGGCTGGCTGGGGTAATGCCGAAAACGTGCAATTACGCACGTTAAAGCACGCTACGTGGACTTTACTGCTGTAGAATAGCAACGCGAATTTTTAGTCACACAAATTACACTTTCAACCGACACAACGGCCTGTTACCTATTAGGAATTATTTACCTGGCATTTTCCTATTATATCACACAATTATAACTTCCAGTGTGCACCAAGCGTCCTACTCCTCAAGCTCTTAAAACGCGTGTCAGCTTTGATAAATTCTGGATAAAGTTTGAGATAAAGTGGCAAAACATCAATGTCGGCATTCCCCGTAGATCATTTCTGCCATTTTCGGCTTTCCCCGCAGTCCGGGGCAACGCCGAAAAAATCACTTCTTTGATATTTTTAGTTTGTGCGCTTAACGGTATGCGAATTCATCAAATGCGCCTGGTATGTTTGAAAGGCAAAAGACTGGCCTCTCGAATGACGCCAACAAGAATAGCTTATGTTGTCTACCTTGCGTGCTACGGGCGTCAGAAAAAAAGTATTCGGCATTCCCCCAACTTCCCCTATATCGACATGTTTTCATCGGAGTCAAGTTTCTATCGAACACGTTGATAGATAGATAGATAGATAGATGTATTCGAACAAGATCCATTATAAAACAATGGCTTTTCACTAGTTCACGTAAGCGAATTAAAACTTTGTGGACACGGCGAATCAGACATACCAGCTGGCAGCTACAATCACGCACATGATGAAGTCAGGTATACCCTACTGCGACTTAACAGCGCGTCTGACCGCAGAACGGAACCCGCACGTTCCGGGCTCCACACCGACACTGTTCAGTAGCCCTACTCCTCGGTAGCACAGCCGTCTCCTCCCTGCCTCAGTTCGGATAGTCGGGAGCGTGTACAGGCTGGCCTGCCTCGTGTTATGGCTGTGGCGCTGATCAGCCCGCAGACCAATAGTCGCCATGATGCTTTCAGGCTGCCCTGAAACTATAACCCGCTCGACCGCACACACAGTGTGATATATCACAAGCTGTTCAGCAGTGAGCCACTGCAGTTGTTCCAGGGACTGAGATACATGGTCATATCACCTCTTGCCCGTCACTACTCGAACGCAGAAGTTGACAAGTTTTTGTACACGTCGAAGCTGCGTCATGCCACACGAACCATACACTGACAAACAATACCGTAACACGGAAAGGACAAGTGCCTCGACAATGCATTTCAGTGTCACTCTTGGGATCACGTGACGTGCATGAGTCAGAGCAATAAGAATGCCCGTGCACTTTAGTTACATTGTCGATGTGCGTTTCATAGTTGAGATGGCGGTCAACGTAAACACCCAGGTTCTTGGCGGCTCGCGACTCAGCAACAACAGTGCCACAAAAGTGAAGGGAGACTAAGGGCAGGTCGCGCAGCATCGCTGGCGTACCTAATACGACCATTTGTGTCTTAGCTGTGTTAAGCATCATGCCGTTAGCACAAAACCATTGATACATACGGTGTAAGGCGTTCTCCATACAGGCCATGCATTCGCTGCACGTCACGTTTCTTTCCGCTGACCAACAGCTGTGTATCATCTGCATACTGGACAATTGTTACATCATCTGAGACACTGAGTTGAATTCAGTGAAATGCGTAGAAAAATGAATCTGAGCGAAGAAGTGACCAGAAGTGAGCGAGGAAGCAAAGAAGTGACATGACAAATCTATACTTCCTTGTAAGCCGTATCATGAACTTTGAGTATCCAGAGTCGTATAATGAAAATATGGTGTTATGAAGTAGTACGATTACAGTAATGCACAACATTATATAACATAAGCCTACTTATAAGTAGTTAATTACCTCAGCAGTATGAGAGCGCTGGAGCACTTAAGTATATGAAACATTCCTCTGTGTGATGAAGGATGACTTATAAATCGTTCTATGTAGGTATGAAATTATAAAGGCATTGAAAGAGGAATTAGTAGGAAGGTACCTATTATGCAAAACAATAACAAAAGGCAAAGTAGTGCTATCAAAGACACATATCACAACGTTCGCAGAGGCATATCTAATCAACTCGCACTCTCAAACTGCCATAACACCTTTCTTAATGACATTGTGCATTCATATAGCAGACGTGAAGTAGTTATTCTCTCGCATAGGACGATAATATGAGTGTCACAGATTGGGGTTTGGCACTGTCTTTAGAGAATGTACTAAGACAAATCCTTATCCTTCTCCATGAATGGAGGCACCCGAATGAATCCCCGCTGGCGTCTGAGCGCCTGCCTAACCACATTTACCACAATTTAGGTATCCCGTCCACATATGTACCGGCTGACTGCTCTCTCAACGTTGGTACGAAATTTGCACCTCTGCCCTTCGTGTGACTATGGTCATAGGTCGGCAGAAATGGACGAAAACAGGACCGGCCGGCGGCACGGAGGGGAGACGGGGGAGGGGAAGGGGAGGGAGAGGGGAGGGCCACCGTCACAGTCGCGCGCGGTCCTGCCGCGAGGGTCGACCCCGTCCGCGCGCGACGGAGGTTGTGAGGTACTTAAATACTGTTGTGAATGCTCGCCGGCCGTGGTGGTCGCTCATTTGGCGATTTGTGAGAACTCGAAGGAACTGCTCGTTCGTGACAGGTAAGGAATGGGAAGTTTACTGCGGTTTGTTGGTGTGGGTCTGCTGTTACGAAGCGACATAGGTATGTATTTGCCATTGCATATTCGAAACAATAGACGATAAACCCATTATCACACGATCATTATGGCTGTGTTCGCCCCTGCTCCTACGAAGAAAAGAAAGAGATAGAAGGTCAGGCGGGCTCGGATGAACGCTGTACCTGTACCAAAGGTCAGGTCAAGGTAAGGTCAAGAGCAAAAAGTACAGGTTTCAATACATTATTGGCTGAGGAGCTGAGTTGGGGAATAATAGATTGAGATTGATACTTCAGAAAACGTTATTATGCTATCAACACAAGGCGCGGTGCGGTACCTACATAAAACCTCATCAAAAGTCCAAAGTCAAGGACAGCTCAAATCACCAAAGCCGACCTATTTAAGAGGATATGTGCGACTTATGTTTTACGACTCATTTTACTCACAGAACTCAATGACCATACCCATTCAAATAGCTTGATATTGACCATAATTGGTTGAAGTTCAGGTCTGTTACGGCGAACGACGACGAACCGGAGGACCAAACGTTAGACGAAACGATTAACGACTGATAGGTATTTATATTATGCTGGAAATTATTGAGATAGATGACTTAGAACTGACGCATGAAGCGAGCAGGAAACGACGAGACGAGAATGAATGTGAATGAATGACAGATGAATGATATAAAACGAGCAAGGCGAGTCGATCACTTAATTCAAGTACGAAATGCGAAAACATGTAACGAATATTTTCGAAGCACACAAGTTCACAAACTCGTTTTCCAAAAATGCAAAAAATACATCACATTTCATAATCTCGTGATAATGTCACACGCGCGACGTAACAAGGTGATCCGCTGCGCGGCGGCAACAAGGTCTAAGTTAGGTCAATGTCAGTACTGAGGTCAAATTTTGAGGGTGGGCTAAGGGCTTTAAGAAAAAAATGTTCTACCTGATGCAATTGTTCACGACAAATCGCATGGTGCTAGTTATTTTATTATATTTCTTGTTATATTATTGTATCCAATTTTTATATTCCGATTGTTGAGAAATTCATTGATATTGCAAAAGTATCGAATGCAACCATGCATGCAAATAATAGCTGTTTATTTTGTCTTATTATTTTGCAGTACCTATTTATAACAATTTGTCATTTTACATTTCTGTTTCGCTCATTTTATATTCTATTTCGTCCAACTCCCTTCGCCTTTTGACAGCTAAAGTGCGATGCTCGGCTTTCGCTGATCGGCATAATGGGGCGACGAAAAGCACCTGAGAAGATTATCAGGAAGCCATTCATTCTAACAAAAGATGAGCCCGATTTGGTGCTGGAAGATCTGCCTACGGAAATGTTGTTCAGGATTATGAGGTTCCTAGCAATTGATGACCTCTATGCAATCCGAATGGGTATGTAATAAATATGTATATTATTGTTTGTAATGTAATGCCTAGATGTAGGAGTAGCTAATCGGTGCTCTCACGCTGGCTTTTGCTAAGGGTGGGTGTAATAACAATTTTCTTCGCGTGTCCTTTCAATCGGTTTAGGGTTACAGACTGCAGCATCAACAGAAGTCCGACGTTTAGTTAATTTTTAATTGAGCTTATTGTCATCCGTTTTATTGAATTTATATATGAATTACAGGGCCTCGAAATTAGCGCGTCTGGCATGTCACAGTTGTGTTTGGGGTTACGAACCCACGTCTTATAGACGATCAATTGTTCCGCTCCGATAGGTCCGCTCCCTTATGCAGCCGGCTATCGGTGTAATAAAATACACTCGCACGGCAGCCGCCCCTCTCCCAACCAGCGATGTTCCCTTCCGCAGCCAGTCCCCGGCTGTACAGCGTCGCCGGGGCCGAGGTGCGACGAAGACACTTCCGCACCCTGATGTACACCGACAAGAGTCTCCCGGCCGTCATCGACGACGCCAAGCTGGCCTGGATGGTGTCCAACATGCCGCTGCTGCAGACCATCAACCTGGGACGCGTTACACCCGAGTGCCAGCCGCTCTCACTGGGCGTTATAGGTCAGTGGGCGTTATCGCTGGGCGTTATTGGTCAGTGGAGCCGGCGCGGGGTCGATGGGCGCTCGCTGCGGCGGACTGATGACCGAACTCGACTGGTAAAACGCGGCGCGAGATAGGGACCAAATAGAGTCAGCTTCTGTGAATTGGTTTGGAAGAACCGACCGTACTGATTGGGAATGTGCGTGACCAGACGGTCAACGGCTAATGATGTGGTACTTTTATTGTTGCCGTGAACTGTGAAGTTAATAATTCGTGTTTAACCCGGCAGGCGGTGGGCCTACCAGCCACCTTCCGCGCGGTGGGGGGGGCACTTTTTTGCCCCCCCCGTATCTCCGAAACTACTGGACGGATCCGGAAAATTCAAACGGTGTTCGATAGCCCTGTCAAATTTGTCGAAGGAAACCAAATTTCATTGACCTCGGGGTCACCGATGACGTCGCAGGTCAGGTCAAAGATAAAATGTTTCACCGTTCACGGGGCTTCTAGGGAAAGCGCTATAACACCGAGTAAAACGCATTTTGTCGAAAATCAGCGATAAGGCGCCAGTTGTCTAGTACATATGTTGCTATTAGAGGTCACTGGTCATACCAGGTCAGGTCACAGGTCAGGTCACCAAAGGTCACCAAGGGTCACCACATGAGCCCAACTTTACTAAGGTTATGCGATGCATGTTTTATGGCCAGTTTTTCATTTCCAACTCAATGGTGTTGGTTATAAGACCATCAGGTACGGTTTAGGTCACTTTCTGGTGGAGGTCAGGTCAAGGTCAGGTCAAAAAAGGTCAAATTTCAAAGTTGATATTTTTGCATAAAATGGGTATCGATTCGATGCAGCTCGTCACGGGGAGTCTAATGGTGGTCTTTGTTTTGCGCTACGAGGTCTAGAATTGCTAAAAATCGAGTTTGAAAATTTGACGTCATCAATTTTGAACAGTTTTTTCGCTATAACTTGGCCAAAAAAGAGGTATCGATCTTAAATTTGGTATGTAGATAGAAGGCGGTAGGGGCTATCACATATATTCCGCTTTTTTCGAAATTCAAAAAACTTTTTGGATTTTTTGGCTATTATATTCAAAAAATCTATTTTTTTATTTTTGGGGGTCAAAATCCAAAAAATTCGAAAAACCGAGATAGCAGTTTTGTAGCCCTGTCAATTTCACACCTTTTATGTCTAAAACATTTTTATGTATCTCTAAAGCTGTAGGCCTGACAGCTCTTCCCGCGAAACCTTTTTTTGGGTCGAAAATGGCAAAAATGACGTCACTCTGACGTCATAGCGGCCAACCTATCGTAGCCTTTGGAAAAATTTTTGGTCACCATGTGCGCTAGCTGCTCCCGGGAGGGTACTGAAAGTTTGGTGACGATCGGCGCAGCGGTTCTCGAGATATATCGAAAAAACTAAAGGGGGGGCAAAAAATTGCCCCCCCCCCACCGCCTGGAAGGTTAATAATTGATAAGTCTCTAAAATAGTCAAATAAAACATGCAGTTTACAATAAAATAGCCGAAGTACTTTAAGCAAGTTGCCACACCTTTGAGCGGCATCTTAGTTCCAACATGTCTCTTTTGGGCTTAAGCAAAAACAGTAAATCTCAACCTATACGTAATCAATAAACACATCATATAATACCAGTTTCAGTTATCTCACGGCATCCACTGTAACGTTTTTCAGCCGAATACTGCTCGTCTCTGAGAAGGATCGACTTTCGGCGGTTCCGGTTCACGAGAGACCACTTCGAAAAGTTAATTGCCAACTGCCCCAATTTACTGAAGGTGAGCCGAAACCAAGGACGATGTTATGGAGGATGTGCTGCTAATTGCAAGCACGACAATCGCCACAGAGCTGATGGAGCGCAAGTAGTTAATGATCGGCAAAAGGCACACTTGCAATAAACGACGAGCCGTGTATGCTTTCGGGAAATCGTTGCCGGCAAACACTCAGTAAAAAACGTGTTTCATTGTTCGTTATCCGTGTGCTACTTGCCCGTTTGACGTGCAAAGTGCGAGCTGTGTCAGCCGTCATACCATCGTCCCCCCACCCCTCCGTACCGACGCACTTCCTCTCCCATCTGACCTCATTCGACGCTGAGCCATCGACGATGGTGCCCCCCCCCCCTCCCCACCCCCACTCTCTGCAGCTCTGTCTGTGAAGCTACGGGTGGATATTGGCCGACAGCGCTACTGATTCTGATACGGCTACTGAAGTGATTGCTGAATAATGACACTGATGTTCTCGTTACAGAGGCAGTACGGCGTGCGATTCCGGATGTCTATTTATGAAGAGATCGACGACTTTGAGCTGCAGACCTGCGTGAAGATCACCAGGCCAGAACCGGAGGAACCAGTCACGTACCGGAGCAGGAAGGGTCGAGAAAGAAGCAGAAGATCAGTAGAGGAGCCTGGAGCTCAACGTGATTCGGTATGAGATGCATTAAATGTGGACAGTTGTGGCGTGGTTTATTTTCAGCGGTGGTGTATTTTCTTATGTCGTTGTTTTTCTTATGTCGTCGTTGTTATGCGGACGTCGTTTGACCTCTGCATTCAGCAATATGAATATCATGATGAACAGTGAACACCAATGAACGCATTGAAGTGGTTGGCTCGTGGTACATTAGTTTCGCTGAGAGGTCGAATGGGCTTGGCCCAATGGTAAAGTATGATTATAGTGCTCGAATCAGTTCCTATCTGTATGCAGATACATGCTTTCAAAAGATGTTCATTGTGCGAGCATTTATGTGCCTCCTTTTTTTAGTTGACCGTTCATTTTTCGTTCTTACTCCGGCATCGAGAAATTCGACATTTTATTTAACCGAGTGCTGATGCGTATTTCCTGTGTGTGTACATACATATTTTCTCACCATAACCTGCGGAATCTTAATGGTTGTTTGTAAGCTTTGAAGTCCCCTCTGCAGCAAGCATCCCCGAGGAATGCTAAGATTTAGTGAAGGCCCTGCCTACATATATGAACGACAACTGACAAGGAGCTCACTGTCAGTGTAAACTGCAGATCTCCAGAGTCATTACACAGTAAAAACAAAACCAAGCCAAAAAATGTCATTCAGGCCTGTATTTTTTCTTTATATAACCCGAAAGTCGTGACATCTCTACAATTTATAAATGCAAAGCAAAGCATTTAAGATTCGCGGAATATACCAGAGTGCAGCTGTAAGACACACCCGTTAATGTTACAATGCCCGTGTGAAATATGTAATGGAATGTTCACTGGACATCGTTCAGTTTACAGCCACATGTTACGTCTTGGCGGTCTTGGAATGTGCAGTCATGGATGAAATAATACCCTCACCATGGTCCATCCATCCATGGTGTTATCTCATCCATTGTGCAGTCTAACACCACACAGCTTTTCAGATACCACCGTGCACACAATGAGCAATAGCACACACGAACACCGCTGATAAATATCACGCAAAATTCATTCAGAACTAACACCTTTCGTCACCAAAGATTCGCTTGGCATCACGCGCCGGGCGCCGGGGTGACGGGCGCCTCGAGCAGCAGCTGGCCGGTCCGGGTCAGCCGGCACGTGACCAGGTCCGGGTCGACGTGTGTCGGCAGCGGCAGCCGGCGCGCCAGCCGCAGCTGGCAGCTGCCGCCGTCCCCGGCCGTCTCCTCGTGCACGGCCTCGATGGCCAGGTGGCGGCCGCTGACGCGCACCTCCACCTCCTCCGGAAGGAAGCTGCTCACGTCCACCGAGGCCAGCACGCTACTCTGGCCACACTCGGAGGCCGGCGACCCGGACCGCACCGCCACCGGCACGGTCTCCTCCTCCTGCCGGGCGGCCGCCTCGGCCTCCAGGTCAACGACCTCGGCTGGCTCATCGGCAGCAGCGGCGGAGGGAGCGGGCTCGGCAGGCGCTGCCTCAGCTGGCTCGAAGACATCGTCCTGAGATTTCTCTGCGAGGTTCTCCGCGCTCTCTGAGCTCATCTCCGGATTCTCTTCATCTTCAGCAGCCGCTTCAACATCTACAGCCACGTCAAGTCCATCAGACTGTTCAGCTTCCTCTTCCTGCGCCTGCTCCTCTTGGACCTCCTCCTGATCGGTGCAAGTCTTCTCAGTACGGCTCTCCTCAGTCTTCTCACCCTCCTCAGCGGTCTTTTCCTGTCCTTCTTTGACGGCCGGAGTATCGTAGGTGACGGGCACCACCATGACCTTCCGCTGGTCATGGGGGCACCGACCGCACCTCTCGTTGAGTTCGGCGGCCGGCGCCTCCAGCACCAGCTGGCCGGCCGGCGTCCAGCGCGAGCTGAGCTGGTCGGCCCGCACGTGCTGCGGCAGACTCAGCCGGCGCACCATCCTGCTGTGGTTGAAGCCGGTGTCGGAGCGCTCGCGATGGCAGGCGGACACGGTGACCTGGCCGTCGGCCGACAGCCGGACGCGCACCTCGTCCGGACGGTAGCCGGCCACGTCGACCACCTGCCGGTAGGACTCTGCGGCGGGCCGGCAGCACACCCGCTTACCGCCCGGTCCCTGCAGCTGCGGCGGCAGCTCGAGACCCCTCTTCAGAGCGGGCCGCCGCAGCCAGAGACAGCGCGGCTCCCGACGGGCTCCGGACTCGAGCCACTCGCTCCAGGGGCTCCACGACGGCAGCCGACACGGCTCGACGAAAAACGTGACAGGCATGTTCGCTTGTATCGCTACAACGGACGCTTCCCCTTCTCCTTCACGGTAAGTTCTGCTGCACAGCATTCTCATCCGCCGGTTATATCAGCCTGAGCCGACGCGTTAGTGCCTGGAGTGGCTGAGAAAGATCGGGAGCACGGGTGACGTCACGCTACCGTACTAGAGTCATTCACGGCTGGGAACTGACGATCACAGTCGGGAAAACTCTCGATGCTCTGATAGGTTGGCCCGTTGCCGTCATGACGTCATACTAAGACCGCCGCCAATGAGCGCCGAGAGACTCGTGTGTGTTACGCGACAGAGGTAGGAGCCAGTTCGCGCGGCAGATCATAGGCGATGAGTGGCGGTATGCGGTCTATGGATGAGGCGTAACTCATTGTCCAACATTTACAAAGTAGGCATAGCGATGAATGATAATGCTAGGTAACTGGTCTTGGGTACGGCCGAAGCCGGTGTCAGATAGCAGCATACAGCTATGCGATAAATTTTTGAAACTGAAGTCACCAGTGACTTTCATTTGAAGTTTGAGTCTCAGGAAAAGGATCGACCTGCACCGTAATCTCATATTCAATTGATGCAATTATTGCAGGTGACTCATGTTTTTTTTTCATTCCATACAACATGCTTCGTATGAACATACATCTTAGGAATCGTTTCAAGTTAGCGCTATGCGTCCATTTCATCCTAAAACCACCCATTCTCGATCACAATTCACAGTCTCCTTAAAGGGACTATCCCACCTTTACATTAGATTTGAGTTGAGATAGCCAAGTTTGCAGCTTGGCTTAAGCCCCGGTCACACATACACGACGCACGGCCCGCGCACCAAAAATTCATTCATTTAGGCCAGTGCGTCGTCCTGCGCTATGCATTCGTTACTCGTTCTGCCACTGCCACTGGTGGATGAAGGGAGCAAATGCTCCCACCGCGGCCCCCGATATCGACAAAATTTTACGTTTTTTCGAAAATAAGAAGAAAATAAAAACTTGTGTTTGAAAAAGCTTGTTTTCAGCTACTCATCACTGTGCGTAAGGAATCGAAATCCGGGGAGTTTTTGGAAATGAGATTTTTGGGGGGTATGCCCCCGCAGCGTCCAAGACCACCATTCTGGATCTGCCAGTGGCTGGGATGACGGACGACGTTCACTCTTGTGCAGGCAACTGGTGGGTGCTGAGGAATTGATTTGATAGGTTAAGTATTTTTATTCGTTCCTGGCGTTCAGCATGACCGTCACGAGCGCTAAACCGCCCATCCCGCAGTCTCTAAGTTTACCCAGGGTATATAGTTACTAGGTATATAGTTTACCTACCCGGTCCGCCTGACCCGTTTCACCGTATCGGACACGTCCAATGTCCATGGCCTAAAGGTGCTATTCCGTCTTTTTCCTTTGTGAATTTAACCCTCGCCTTGGCAGGGGGGGGGGGGGGGCGGTCGATGCGACCCCCTCCCAACTGAGGTTTTTTACGATACGCGCCGAACTATAAGTCGGATCGTGCTGTAATTTTCAACAGCTTCTGGGGTCTCCTTTGCGCAACTTTTGGTTAAAAAGAATTTTCGGGTCATGTCAGCTGTCAGGTCACCAAGTTATTACGTCATTATAGGCACAGCTCCAACCGTTTTTGACAAAATCGTACATACCTACCGAAACTGGACATGATTTCATCGACAAGACCAATCAGCAAAACTATACCTACCGTGTGATTATGTCACTCAGTATTTGACTGGACATGTAACTTAACGCGCGGGGCTGGGGGGGGGGGGGTAAATTTTACCCCCCTCGCGAATTTTTGCGATATCTCAAAAACGGCGGCGCGCAGCGCCGCCAAACTTTCAGTACCTTTTCTTACATCAATTTGACACGTTCCCTGAAAATTTGAGCGAAATCCGTCGGAAAATTTTTGAGAAATTGACGTTTTAGTGACGTCATGTTCGTCATTTTCGCCTCAAAAACGGCAAAAGTTCAAACGCCGCTAACATCTTCATTTTTAAAGGAATCAAGACGTAACAAAAAAGGTTATACGTAATTTCACTTTGTCTATCAAATGGCTATCTCGGTTTTTTGAAAATTTTGGATTTTGGCCTAAATTTTTTCAAAAAACTGACTTTTTTGGGAAAATCATTATAAAATCCAAAATTTTGAGTCTATCGAAAAAACCGGAATATATGTCAGAGAAGTGGTCTATGTGCACCTACATACCAAATTTTAGAAGAATCGGTTCAAAAATGTGGGAGTTATTCAAAATTTTATGACGTCACGACACACAAATTTTTTGAAAAATGACTTTTTTGGAAGTTCTAGACCTCGTACGGAAACAAAAATAGCACCATTCGATTCGCCGTGAAAAACTGCATCAGATAGACACCTTTTTAGGCCTTAACAACCAACTTCAAAATTTGACCTCACTTGACCTGACCTTGACCTGACCTCGACCTGAAATTCATCCAGAGGTGGTCCATATCACTTATTGAGTGTGTCTATTGAATTCTATGAGTAAAATGACCCATAAAACATGTGTCGCACATGCCCTTTTCTATATTTTGTTTTTTGGTGACCTGACCTGACCTGACCTGACCTTGACCTTGACCTCTGAATGATATTGTATGCAACAAATATTGTCTTGGTAGCCTAAGAACACGTTTTGGGCGATCAGTCTCAGTCCATGACTCCATTCTTCGGCAACTACGGTGCAAGGCCGATACTGTAGAAACTTGCAATTTGTACCCTTGACCTGACCTTGACCTTGACCTCAAACTTTAAATTAAGTACATGTTTTTAGTAGTTGGTGATGAGAGCTTTCGATTGGCGTTTGAATTTTCCAAATCGGACCGTTAGTTCGGGAGATAACAGGGGGGGGGGGGGGGTAAAATTTACCCCCCCCCCCCCAGCCCCGCGCGTTCGGCTGGAGACCCCAGCCCCGCGCGGGTTAACATTGTTATACTGACCAAGGTCAATGACCTCGCATGTTCAAACGCTGATACGAGCGGATACGTAGCTTAACCCTCGCCGGACCTATTGGTTTTCTACATACGCGCCGGCCGAGGGGGGGGGGGGCGGGTACGACCCCCCCCTCGCCGTTTCGCCCCTGGTGGAGGTAGCGCGTCGCGGAAAAAAGAGCGTGTGCGCCGTTACGAGACGCAGAGATTGGTACCCGATTTTAAGGTCCTAGGTCAACCGGTGACCTCTGAGGTCAGGTCAAGTGCCCCAGGGTACGGTTCAGTTTTTGGTGAATAACTTCGCAAAAAACGGCCGCAGAGCCGCGATTTTGGCAGCATCGTGTTCGCCTCGCTCAGGCGCGTCTAATGATATACTTTTTGTTCGGGTCAGGTCAACTTAGGGTGTTGACCTCAGGTCAAGGTCAGGTCAGCACCCCCAGGTCACGAAGTTGGTCGAAAGAGGTCATGTCGCATATCATTCGATTCGGCAGGTCTTCCTGAGTCCATTGGTGGCTTTCTCGACTCGCTAGCTCAATTTGATCGGGAGTTATTGACGAAAAACTAATATGACCTTGATGACGTCATACATGACGTCACGGAAGGTCAACATTGCAAAAGTGACGCATCTAACCTTGCAAGGAGTGCATCAAATCACGATTCTGTGTGCTTGAGATAGTTGGAGATCGTTCCCGGCGCCAGAATAGCAGTTTTCATTTTTCCCCATTGACTTATAATGGTGAGGTCACGAAAATGACCTGACCTCATATGACCTTTAGGAAAAATCCGAGATATACAAGCTGTGAGACTCATAATGGATACTAGATCCTGCAAGTTTGATTGCCCTGTGACATCTCCTCTGGCAGTGAGGGCGTTGCGAAGTTGCGACATCTGAAGACCGTGCAGAGGTTCACTTATGACGTCATAGGTCAGTGACCTGACCTGACCCAAAAATGCGGTTGGTGTCAAAAGATGCGGCTTGGATCAAAGGTCAGGTATGCCAAATTTCAGCTCTCTATCGCCAGCGTGTTCGGAGCTATCGCGAAAAAACCCTATGGGGGGGGCGGTACCCGCCCCCCCCCCTCGGCCGGCGAGGGCTAAGTCAAAAAGCAAGTCCAGTCAACAGTATGTCATTTTACAGCTAATTGACTGTGAAATACGCTATTCACAGTTGCAAGTCTTTATCTTTCATAGATTCGCCAATGCCTGTTGGCTGAGTAATTCAGAAAATTATAGCTTTTCCCCGAAATTTGACTTTAGACCTGCCATAACTGGGTCAAATGTTGACCTAGGGTCAAGAAATATACCACCAATCGCGAGTGCTCGTTCAGAGCAATCGACTGGCCTTTGTTGCGAAGCGCTATAGGTATTAGGTACGGCGCTTATTTCAAAACGCCCGATGCCAGGCCGCGTTATGAAAAATGCCCTGTCAGGCGAGGGTTAATTCCAAGCCGATGGAATATAGATTATGCAATTTCCACCACGACGCCTTTTATTTTCAGCATTGTTTGCACATTTATACCTAACCCGATAACTGTCCTATAAAAATACAAGTTTTATGTTTAGGATCGGAATAATTTCTTATGAGAAAAATGAAACCTTTGCGAGGCGAGATCAACTGATAGCGGAAAATCTATCAAACATGTTCCGTAAAGTAATTGGATATATTTATCTAACATATTTTATTAAGCAAACAGTATGTGAATTTTATGGGATGGTTTGCTGCTTAGCAACTTTTGATCTATTTCTCAAGACGTCCCCAACTCATTGATCGCTGGACCGTCTACTACCCATTCGATACATCAATCCTATTGGTGGATCTTAGCTGACGTCACACAGCTGGCGAGCATTCATTGGTGTTTGATGACGTAGGAGTTTTCTAGAGTGTGGTGGATAAGGCTACTACATACCCGAAAGCATGACTCTCGCAACGTCCGGACGGTCCGGACTGTTACCGAACATTCGAGTTAGCCACCAGCCAGCCACATAAAAACGCGGCGTGAGAAGCATTGGTATCAGTTACCGACAAAGTTGGAGGTTGGAGCGATACTCTGATTCTGACGCTGAGGAACGATGCCCGTCACGTTTTTCGTCGAGCCGAGTCGGCTGCCGTCGTGGAGCCCCTGGAGCGAGTGGCTCGAGTCTGGAGCCCGCCGGGAGCCGCGCTGTCTCTGGCTGCGGCGGCCCGCTCTGAAGAGGGGTCCCGAGCTGCCGCTGCAGCTGCAGGGACCGGGCGGTAAGCGGGTGTGCTGCCGGCCCGCCGCAGAGTCGGACAGCTACCGGCAGGTGGTCGACGTGGCCGGCTACCGTCCGGACGAGGTGCGCGTCCGGCTGTCGGCCGACGGCCAGGTCACCGTGTCCGCCTGCCATCGCGAGCGCTCCGACACCGGCTTCAGCCACAGCAGGATGGTGCGCCGGCTGAGCTTGCCGCAGCACGTGCGGGCCGACCGGCTCAGCTCGCGCTGGACGCCGGCCGGCCAGCTGGTGCTGGAGGCGCCGGCCGCCGAGCCCAGCGAAAGGTGTTGCCGATGCCCCCGTGACCAGCGGAAGGTCATCGTGGTGCCCGTCACCTACGATGCTCCGGCCGTCAAAGAAGGACAGGACAAGACCGCTGAGGAGGGTGAGAAGACTGAGGAGAGCCATACTGAAAAGACCAGCACCGACCAGGAGGAGGCCCAAAAGGAGCAGGCGCAGGAAGAGGAAGCTGAACAGTCTGATGGACAGGACGTGGCTGTAGATGTTCAAGCAGCTGCTAAAGAGACCCCGGAAACGAGCTCAGGCGACGTGGAGGACCTCACGGAGAAGACTCAAGACAGTGCATCCGAGACCGCTGAGGCAGCCCCTGCTGAAGATGCCCCCGATGCTGCCGGCGAGCCGACCGGTGCTGCCGCCGCTGCTGCCGACGAGCCGGCCGAGGTCGTTGACCTGGAGGCCGAGGCGGCCGCCCGGCAGGAGGAGGAGACCGTGCCGGTGGCAGTGCGGTCCGGGTCGCCGGCCTCCGAATGCGGTCAGAGCAGCGTCCTGGCCTCGGTGGATGTGAGCAGCTTCCTTCCGGAGGAGGTGGAGGTGCGCGTCAGCGGCCGCCACCTGGTCATCGAGGCCGTGCACGAGGAGACGGCCGGGGACGGCGGCAGCTGCCAGCTGCGGCTGGCGCGCCGGCTGCCGCTGCCGACACACGTCGACCCGGACCTGGTCACGTGCCGGCTGACCCGGGCCGGCCACCTGCTGCTCGAGGTGCCCGTCACCCCGGCGCCCGGCGCGTGATGCGACTTACCTCATGCTCTGACTGACGCCTGACCTGTGATTCGCCTAACATGACCGGTTGAAGGTGCCGACCAGACCACGTCAAATTGCTAAGCGACCTGTCATCTGTGCTGTATCTATGCGGTGGTTATTCTCAGTATTTTAGGCACCGTGATGCTCATTTTCAGGGAGCGGTAATGTGGACCATTCTGTCGAACTGTCTAAAGAGCACATTATGTGATCCAAGAAGCGCGTCATGGTGAACTGTGAAGTGGCTGTTTGCTGTTGGTGCGTGCGTAATAAACGAATGCTGCGTGAGCGTGGTGGTTTCAAGACGTGATGCCTCCGAGGGGCTGGCACTTACACAAGCGACGGTTATTTACTACTATTCACTTGATCGCGTTTTTAGATTCACATCGATGGTATTTATCTCGATAGGTAGGTATTCCAGCGGAACAATAGCTTTGGGATATCCCAATACTGCTAGCCGCACACTTGCAGATGAGTAAACTGAAATAATATATTGGAATCAACTCATGTATTAAAATGTATCGGTACAAAATGTTAGGAAATGACTTTTGAACATGAATTGACATTTTCATTGTATTCAGTCCTAACGCCAAAAAGGGTGGAAATATAAACATCCAAACGTAGGCAATATCTGGGGAAATACAAACCAATACCACACCTAAATCTATCCCGTGGGAACAATAGCATGCACGCGCCTGCCACCACCGCAGACGTTACTAATGCAAAACGAACTTCAGCAGCGTATGATCGAGGCGAGATGAAAGCTGAACAGAAACAGCAACATATCGGTAGGGTACGAGAACATGCTAAGCGCACGGGGATACAAATGGCAAGGCACCCAACGACCCACTAGTCCAGTAATACTTCGACACGCCGCGAAATGCTGCTACCGACGACGGGTCTTTGTACGTCGCCCTTTGTCGGTATATGGCGCACTTATTGCTCGAGACTGCCGCGTGTCTTCTGATGTATCCAAAGGCCGGCTGCAGCGCCCCAGGGTCTCAGATGGAGCTCGCCACACTGGGACTAACTGCTGGGTCCAATAGCCTGTCCTAATCGGAGGTACCGCCCCGCCATCGCTCCTCTCGCTAGGACGCCTAGCCCCGCTCGTTAGGACGAGGCCGCAGCGCCCTCTACCTCTCCGGGCGCGGAGGCGGTCTCCTCGGCCAGCTCGCCGTCCTCCCCCTCTCCCTCGCTGTGACTCGAGTCGTACAGCAGCTCGTGGGCCTCGCCGGCACCCAGAGAGATGGAGTGAGACAGACGGAACTGCATGGCTCGGCTCAGCGGCGGCACGTACTGGCGCGGAATCAGGAACGTCGACAGGTTGAACAGGTCCAGGAACACCTGCCAACGGAACAGGACCGGTTAGAACAGTGGCAAAGGCAATGGTTACGAACAAAGAGCCAAGAAAACCCCAGTCTACAAAATGACAGGTACCGCAAGTTGTATCGTTACTGACGTGGCTGCAGTGACGAAAATCTACATCGTGGCTAGGGCAAAGGCACGGGCAGCCAAACTACGTGGGCAGCCAACGGCACCTCAATCAGCTATGGAGAGATACCACCCCAGCAGGTGCTGCCACAGCCGCGACGCCATCACGAACTATTAGTTCCACCATCTCCGCCAGGTGATAACTCAGGCTCTGTGGTTTATTTCCACGAACAGGGCTAAGCCTCACCTTGTACCGGTCGCTGACGGTGGCCCTCAGGTACTGGTAGCCCGTGGACCCGCCGGTACCCAGCTGCTGGGAGCCAATCATACGCTGCACAATCTGCACGTGGTTATCTGTGGACAGATACAAAGTGTGTGGTCGGTGAAAGGTGCGCTTGTATTTAGGCCAACTATGGCCAACATTGGAGGTTTCCCGATTGGCTAATCAAAAGTTTTACTTAAAATGAGAAAATCGTGCCGCTGTATTTTCATAAGACACATAAATCGCCTCTGAAAAGGCGATAACATTGCTAAGTGATACCATACAACCGATTAAAACTAAATAAAATAGTTATCGTCATCTTGCCGATCAGAGCACCTACTGAGTGAATTTAGTAAGAAAGGTAGGTATTGATTGGGTGGATGACCGTCCTGCACTCACTGCGCCACTTGATGAGCAGCTCGTCAATGTCCATCAGCAGGTTAATCAGCTGGTACGGCTGGTTGAAGCGCGGCTCCATCCTGTGGACAGCGGGAAACACTCAGAAACTAACTCACAGTGACTCAATGGGGGTAACCGACAATAATTGGACGATAATATGTATACTCAAATACAAAACCGTACCCGGCCTTATTTTGTATTAATTGGCAGTCCTCGAAGCTCAACAATCAGCATAGCAGCGAAAGTAAACGATATCGCTCAGTAAGTGCCACAACTGACATCGAAAATCAAATAACGTCCTGCAGCCAGTGAGCGTCGCAATGAACAGGACCAGTGGAAAGCTACAGTCGGCTGCCCTGACGTAAAATATCGGAGATAGGAGGGCATAACCTGTTTGTAACATTAACAAACGCGCCGTGCCTGGCGGGCCGGGCGGACGGCCGACGCCAGATGCCTTATTACTGGCCAGACCCGTGGCAGGCCACTGTGGCCGAGACCAAGACCTGAGATAGACCATCTATGACAGACCAATGGAACCGCCGAAAACTGCGGCTGACTAATGCTACAAACACCGTCGCCAATTTTATAATGTGAAACACAGGATTCGTCAGAATTTTTCACCGTCAAAGTTAAAAGTGATGAATGGTGATAAGTTCAAAGATAATGAGAAACATTTGTTTCCGATGTTGCCAAAAATGACCACAAACAGAAACAGCCGCTAACGAACAACTATGGCGAATATTCAGAGCGTGGCTATACAGCAAAAATTACACGGGAAGGAAGCAGAGGCAAAAGTAATGCGAGTAGGAGTCTGGAGTAGGTATGTTTGTACTTTTAGCTGCCGGCTTTTTGCGACTTGCGCCATCTGTTATGACGTGCATCTGTGACGGCACTCTGAGACGTCGTGTGTCGCTCATTCTGCGTCGCTGCGCGGGCAGGGCGGCCTCACCAGCCTCTGTTTACCACTATGTTGCCATTCGCGGGGGCTCGGCTGCCTCGCCTCCACGGCACGCGCTGCCATTGGTCCGTGTTCACCGCGCGAGCCCGTCGAACGACCAGCCGCCCCCGGCAGGAGCGCAGATGGACCGTCCTGGGCTGCTGCCGGACCCGGCCAGCCGCCGGCTCAGTTGCGCAATAAGCTGAACGATCGACAGCAGTCACGACACAATCTGAACATGATGGACAGCCGCCGCCGGTCTTTCGTGCTCGGGAGCCGGTCTTACTTCACGGTTATAAGGAGTGCATTAGGTGCATGCGTTGTTCCCACATTCACATATGTATATTGCTGCCCGTGAAAACCTGCTAGAATAAGCTGGATTCGACTATACGCACGCAGCGATGGAATATTTTGCGCAGTTTGGTGGGAACGGTGACGGTGTTATTAAGTAACTGTATCCTCGGGGAGGCCAGGATGTATTTTCTATTTCATCCGAACCGCTAAAACTGATGGTCACTTCATGTAACGGAAGTTAGCCCACATTCAGCCCACATTCGGCCCAGCCCAGATTGGGGCTGCCAAATCTAGGGAAAAATCTAGAAATCTAGGGAAAAATCTAAAAACCGTTTTACGCCTAAACGGCTGGACGAAACTGAAAAATAAGACCACCATTTGAAAGATCTCTTCACCCCGGACCCAATGATATGGTTAAATACCGGATCAATTTACCCAAAAGCATGATTTAACCAGGATGAAAATTTTCGGTCAATGGGGCGGCCCCTACGATTTTCTTCAAAATCGGCATGGTGATACTACAGGCCGAGATGACCAATCTGGCTGAAGAAACCCCTATGTGCATTGAAATCTATGGGGTAAAAACGCCCTTGGAAAGTTTTACCCACGCATTTCTGGCAAGACTATCGCACGCATCCCCCCAATATGGGTATCATATGAAAGCCCATGAAAACCCAAACAAAATGATGGGGTAAAATTTACTCATTACCCCATTCAGGGTAAATTTTACCCAAGATGAAAATTTTCGGTCAATGGGGCGGCCCCTACGATTTTCTTCAAAATCGGCATGGTGATACTACAGGCCGAGATGACCAATCTGGCTGAAGAAACCCCTATGGGCATTGAAATCTATGGGGTAAAAACGCCCTTGGAAAGTTTTACCCACGCATTTCTGGCAAGACTATCGCACGCATCCCCCCAATATGGGTATCATATGAAAGCCCATGAAAACCCAAACAAAATGGTGGGGTAAAATTTACCCATCACCCCATTCAGGGTAAAGTTTACCCAAGATGAAAATTTTCGGTCAATAGGGCGGCCCCTACGATTTTCTTCAAAATCGGCATGGTGATACTACAGGCCCAGATGACCAATCTGGCTGAAGAAACCCCTATGGGCATTGAAATCTATTGGGTAAAAACGCCCTTGGAAAGTTTTACCCACGCATTTCTGGCAAGACTATCGCACGCATCCCCCCAATATGGGTATCATATGAAAGCCCATGAAAAACCAAACAAAATTGTGGGGAAAAATTTACCCATTACCCCATCCAGGGTAAAGTTTACCCAAGATGAAAATTTTCGGTCAATGGGGCGGCCCCTACGATTTTCTTCAAAATCGGCATGGTGATACTACAGGCCCAGATGACCAATCTGGCTGAAGAAACCCCTATGGGCATTGAAATCTATGGGGTAAAAACGCCCTTGGAAAGTTTTACCCACGCATTTCTGGCAAGACTATCGCACGCATCCCCCCAATATGGGTATCATATGAAAGCCCATGAAAACCCAAACAAAATGGTGGGGTAAAATTTACCCATTACCCCATCCAGGGTAACGTTTACCCAAGATGAAAATTTTCGGTCAATGGGGCGGCCCCTACGATTTTCTTCAAAATCGGCATGGTGATACTACAGGCCCAGATGACCAATCTGGCTGAAGAAACCCCTATGGGCATTGAAATCTATTGGGTAAAATCGCCCTTGGAAAGTTTTACCCACGCATTTCTGGCAAGACTATCGCACGCATCCCCCCAATATGGGTATCATATGAAAGCCCATGAAAACCCAAACAAAATTGTGGGGTAAAATTTACCCATTACCCCATCCAGGGTAAAGTTTACCTAAGATGAAAATTTTCGGTCAATGGGGCGGCCCCTACGATTTTCTTCAAAATCGGCATGGTGATACTAGAGGCCCAGATGACCAATCTGGCTGAAGAAACCCATATGGGCATTGAAATCTATGGGGTAAAAACGCCCTTGGAAAGTTTTACCCACGCATTTCTGGCAAGACTATCGCACGCATCCCCCCAATATGGGTATCATATGAAAGCTCATGAAAACCCAAACAAAATGATGGGGTAAAATTTACCCATTACCCCATCCAGGGTAAAGTTTACCCAAGATGAAAATTTTCGGTCAATGGGGCGGCCCCTACGATTTTCTTCAAAATCGGCATGGTGATACTAGAGGCCCAGATGACCAATCTGGCTGAAGAAACCCCTATGGGCATTGAAATGGGCATTGCCCATTACCCATTCTTCAGCCAGATTGGTCATCTCGGCCTGTAGTATCACCATGCCGATTTTGAAGAAAATCGTAGGGGCCGCCCCATTCACCGAAAATTTTCATCTTGGGTAAACTTTACCCTGAATGGGGTAATGGGTAAATTTTACCCCACTATTTTGTTTGGGTTTTCATGGGCTTTCATATGATACCCATATTGGGGGGATGCGTGCGATAGTCTTGCCAGAAATGCGTGGGTAAAACTTTCCAAGGGCGTTTTTACCCCATAGATTTCAATGCCCATAGGGGTTTCTTCAGCCAGATTGGTCATCTGGGCCTCTAGTATCACCATGCCGATTTTGAAGAAAATCGTAGGGGCCGCCCCATTGACCGAAAATTTTCATCTTGGGTAAACTTTACCCTGAATGGGGTAATGGGTAAATTTTACCCCACCATTTTGTTTGGGTTTTCATGGGCTTTCATATGATACCCATATAGGGGGATGCGTGCGATAGTCTTGCCAGAAATGCGTGGGTAAAACTTTCCAAGGGCGTTTTTACCCCATAGATTTCAATGCCCATAGGGGTTTCTTCAGCCAGATTGGTCATCTGGGCCTGTAGTATCACCATACCGATTTTGAAGAAAATCGTAGGGGCCGCCCCATTGACCGAAAATTTTCATCTTGGGTAAACTTTACCATGGATGGGGTAATGGGTAAATTTTACCCCACAATTTTGTTTGGGTTTTCATGGGCTTTCATATGATACCCATATTGGGGGGATGCGTGCGATAGTCTTGCCAGAAATGCGTGGGTAAAACTTTCCAAGGGCGTTTTTACCCAATAGATTTCAATGCCCATAGGGGTTTCTTCAGCCAGATTGGTCATCTGGGCCTGTAGTATCACCATGCCGATTTTGAAGAAAATCGTAGGGGCCGCCCCATTGACCGAAAATTTTCATCTTGGGTAAACTTTACCCTGAATGGGGTGATGGGTACATTTTTACCCACCATTTTGTTTGGGTTTTCATGGGCTTTCATATGATACCCATATTGGGGGGATGCGTGCGATAGTCTTGCCAGAAATGCGTGGGTAAAACTTTCCAAGGGCGTTTTTACCCCATAGATTTCAATGCCCATAGGGGTTTCTTCAGCCAGATTGGTCATCTGGGCCTGTAGTATAACCATGCCGATTTTGAAGAAAATCGTAGGGGCCGCCCCATTGACCGAAAATTTTCATCTTGGGTAAACTTTACCCTGAATGGGGTAATGGGTAAATTTTACCCCACCATTTTGTTTGGGTTTTCATGGGCTTTCATATGATACCCATATTGGGGGAATGCGTGCGATAGTCTTGCCAGAAATGCGTGGGTAAAACTTTCCAAGGGCGTTTTTACCCCATAGATTTCAATGCCCATAGGGGTTTCTTCAGCCAGATTGGTCATCTGGGCCTGTAGTATCACCATGCCGATTTTGAAGAAAATCGTAGGGGCCGCTCCATTGACCGAAAATTTTCATCTTGGGTAAACTTTACCCTGAATGGGGTAATGGGTAAATTTTACCCCACCATTTTGTTTGGATTTTCATGGGCTTTCATATGATACCCATATTGGGGGATGCGTGCGATAGTCTTACCAGAAATGCGTGGGTAAAACTTTCCAAGGGCGTTTTTACCCCATAGATTTCAATGCCCATAGGGGTTTCTTCAGCCAGATTGGTCATCTGGGCCTGTAGTATCACCATGCCGATTTTGAAGAAAATCGTAGGGGCCGCCCTATTGACCGAAAATTTTCATCTTGAGTAAACTTTACCCTGAATGGGGTAATGGGTAAATTTAACCCCACCATTTTGTTTGGGTTTTCATGGGCTTTCATATGATACCCATATTTGGGGATGCGTGCGATAGTCTTGCCAGAAATGCGTGGGTAAATCTTTCCAAGGGTGTCTTTACCCCATAGATTTCAATGCCCATAGGGGTTTCTTCAGCCAGATTGGTCATCTGGTCCTGTAGTATCACCATGCCGATTTTGAAGAAAATCGTAGGGGCCGCCCCATTGACCGAAAATTTTCATCTTGGGTAAACTTTACCCTGGATGGGGTAATGGGTAAATTTTACCCCACCATTTTGTTTGGGTTTTCATGGGCTTTCATATGATACCCATATTGGGGGGATGCGTGCGATAGTCTTGACAGAAATGCGTGGGTAAAACTTTCCAAGGGCGTTTTTACCCCATAGAGTTCAATGCCCATAGGGGTTTCTTCAGCCAGATTGGTCATCTGGGCCTGTAGTATCACCATGCCGATTTTGAAGAAAATCGTAGGGGCCGCCCCATTGACCGAAAATTTTCATCTTGGGTAAACTTTACCCTGAATGGGGTAATGGGTAAATTTTACCCCACCATTTTGTTTGGATTTTCATGGGCTTTCATATGATACCCATATTGGGGGGATGCGTGCGACAGTCTTGCCAGAAATGCGTGGGTAAAACTTTCCAAGGGCGTTTTTACCCCATAGATTTCAATGCCCATAGGGGTTTCTTCAGCCAGATTGGTCATCTGGGCCTGTAGTATCACCACGCCGATTTTGAAGAAAATCGTAGGGGCGCCCCATTGACCGAAAATTTTCATCTTGAGTAAACTTTACCCTGAATGGGGTAATGGGTAAATTTAACCCCACCATTTTGTTTTGGTTTTCATGGGCTTTCATATGATACCCATATTTGGGGATGCGTGCGATAGTCTTGCCAGAAATGCGTGGGTAAAACTTTCCAAGGGCGTTTTTACCCCATAGATTTCAATGCCCATAGGGGTTTCTTCAGCTAGATTGGTCATCTTGTCCTGTAGTGTCACCATGCCGATTTTGAAGAAAATCGTAGGGGCCGCCCCATTGACCGAAAATTTTCATCTTAGGTACACTTTACCCTGGATGGGGTAATGGGTAAATTTTACCCCACCATTTTGTTTGGGTTTTCATGGGCTTTCATATGCTACCCATATTCGGGGGATGCGTGCGATACACTTGCCAGAAATGCGTGGGTAAATCTTTCCAAGGGCGTTTTTACCCCATAGATTTCAATGCCCATAGGGGTTTCTTCAGCCAGATTGATCATCTCGGCCTGTAGTATCACCATGCCGATTTTGAAGAAAATCGTAGGGGCCGCCCCATTGACCGAAAATTTTCATCTTGGGTAAACTTTACCCTGAATGGAGTAATGGGTAAATTTTACCCCACCATTTTGTTTGGGTTTTCATGGGCTTTCCTATGATATCCATATTGGGGGATGCGTGCGATAGTCTTGCCAGAAATGCGTGGGTAAAACTTTCCAAGGGCGTTTTTACCCCATAGATTTCAATGCCCATAGGGGTTTCTTCAGCCAGATTGGTCATCTGGGCCTGTAGTATCACCATGCCGATTTTGAAGAAAATCGTAGGGGCCGCCCCATTGACCGAAAATTTTCATCTTGGGTAAACTTTACCCTGGATGGGGTAATGGGTAAATTTTACCCCACCATTTTGTTTGGGTTTTCATGGGCTTTCATATGATACCCATATTGGGGGAATGCGTGCGATAGTCTTGCCAGAAATGCGTGGGTAAAACTTTCCAAGGGCGTTTTTACCCCATAGATTTCAATGCCCATAGGGGTTTCTTCAGCCAGATTGGTCATCTGGGCCTGTAGTATCACCATGCCGATTTTGAAGAAAATCGTAGGGGCCGCCCCATTGGCCGAAAATTTTCATCTTGGGTAAACTTTACCCTGAATGGGGTAATGGGTAAATTTTACCCCACCATTTTGTTTGGGTTTTCATGGGCTTTCATATGATACCCATATTGGGGGGATGCGTGCGATAGTCTTGCCAGAAATGCGTGGGTAAAACTTTCCAAGGGCGTTTTTACCCCATAGATTTCAATGCCCATAGGGGTTTCTTCAGCCAGATTGGTCATCTGGGCCTGTAGTATCACCATGCCGATTTTGAAGAAAATCGTAGGGGCCGCCCCATTGACCGAAAATTTTCATCTTGGGTAAACTTTACCCTGAATGGGGTAATGGGTTAATTTAACCCCACCATTTTGTTTGGGTTTTCATAGACTTTCATATGATACCCATATTGGGGGATGCGTGCGATAGTCTTGCCAGAAATGCGTGGGTAAATCTTTCCAAGGGCGTTTTTACCCCATAGATTTCAATGCCCATAGGGGTTTCTTCAGCCAGATTGGTCATCTGGGCCTGTAATATCACCATGCCGATTTTGAAGAAAATCGTAGGGGCCGCCCCATTGACCAAAAATTTTCATCTTGGGTAAACTTTACCCTGAATGGGGTAATGGGTAAATTTTACCCCACCATTTTGTTTGGGTTTTCATGGGCTTTCATATGATACCCATATTGGGGGGATGCGTGCGATAGTCTTGCCAGAAATGCGTGGGTAAAACTTTCCAAGGGCGTTTTTACCCCATAGATTTCAATGCCCATAGGGGTTTCTTCAGCCAGATTGATCATCTGGGCCTGTAGTATCAACATGCCGATTTTGAAGAAAATCGTAGGGGCCGCCCCATTGACCGAAAATTTTCATCTTGGGTAAACATTACCCTGGATGGGGTAATGGGTAGAATTTACCCCACCATTTTGTTTGGGTTTTCATGGGCTTTCATATGATACCCATATTGGGGGGATGCGTGCGATAGTCTTGCCAGAAATGCGTGGGTAAAACTTTCCAAGGGCGTTTTTACCCCATAGATTTCAATGCCCATAGGGGTTTCTTCAGCCAGATTGGTCATCTGGGCCTGAAGTATCACCATGCCGATTTTGAAGAAAATCGTAGGGGCCGCCCCATTGACCGAAAATTTTCATCTTGGGTAAACTTTACCCTGGATGGGGTAATGGGTAAATTTTACCCCAGCATTTTGTTTGGGTTTTCATGGGCTTTCATATGATACCGATATTGGGGGGATGCGTGCGATACACTTGCCAGAAATGCATGGGTAAATCTTTCCAAGGGCGTTTTTACCCCATAGATTTCAATGCCCATAGGGGTTTCTTCAGCCAGATTGATCATTTCGGCCTGTAGTATCACCATGCCGATTTTTAAGAAAATCGTAGGGGCCGCCCCATTGACCGAAAATTTTCATCCTGGTTAAATCATGCTTTTGGTTAAATTGATCCGGTATTTAACCATATCATTGGGTCCGGGGTGAAGAGATCTTTCAAATGGTGGTCTTATTTTACAGTTTCGTCCAGCCGTTTAGGCGTAAAACGGTTTTTAGATTTTTCCCTAGATTTCTAGATTTTTCCCTAGATTTGGCAGCCCCAATCTGGGCTGGGCCGAATGTGGGCTGAATGTGGGCTAACTTCCGTTACATGGTCACTTCAAGAAGACAGCAATGAGAAAACGAATTGCGGCCGTTGGAGTGCATAGCTGGAACACTATTTTGCATATCGGAAGCGGAAAGAATATGCCTAATAATAGGCAATCCCCGATCAAACACGTTCCAAGCTTCTTTAAAATTCATCACGACGCAACTTTGGTGAAGCAATGCGAAGTGGAAGATTTATGACCTAGCTTATAGCAGGTTTAGATGGGCTCAGATACCAAGAAAATATTCGGGAATATGATCTAAATATTGAATAGAGCGCTATGATAGATTGCCAGGCAGTGGTTGCAAGAGAATGCATTATTTCTTAAAATAGCGCAGACTTACGGTATCTAAAGCAGAGATTAATTCTGCCTTACTAAGGTCAGTTGTCGTTCTCAGATATGTTACCCCTCTCCGCCGGGTAGCGTTGCCATAAACTCAGATACTAACCGGTAGAAGGAGACCATGAGCGCGCCCTGGAAGGCACGGTGCGACCAGCGACGCTCACCACGGGCCCGCAGTGCCTCGTGCACCTTCACGTCAAAGATGGAGTCGAACAGTGCTGAGCGTCGGCTGACCATTTCGACCTCCTCCTTCTGCTGCACCGGGTCGGTCATCTCCTGGTGGAACGAGAGGGAAAACAGTGATAATTAGGGCACTGCTGCGGCACCGGGTCGGTCATTTACTATTGGAACGAGGAAAAATGTAGTACGAGCTTTTCTGCTGCGGCGGATCAGTCATTTTCTGGTGGAACGAGGGAGGGCACAGGCAGCAGTGATTCGGGAACAGTTATTAGACCACTTCTGTGCTGCACCGGATAAGTCGTTTACTGACGACGCCGAAATGGAACAGTGCGTGGTTAAAACGGTTACAGAAACGCTGACTGATGCTCAGCGCCCATTACCCTATTTCACCATTATATCCAGTCGCAAGCATTCAAAAACAACTATGCACCACTGAAACCCAGTTTTCAAACAGTTAGGGGAAGGAGGGTGAATTGCGCCACCTTAAGGAAAAACGCTAATTGTAAGAAAACCGCTGGAGATATAAGCATGCATTGGTGACCATTTCAAGGAGGAACTCATTGGCTACAATTTAAGAGCCTCCCGATCAATTAAGAATGTTTCGTTTGCTTCTGACAGCTGCTTTTTCAGAAACATGTAAAAGGGCGCATTTGCCAACAACTGCTGTAAATTGCGCCAGGGGGATGGCGCAATTAGAACCCAATTGCGCCCTATACTTTAACATGGCTAAGCGAATGAGACGGAATGCATACACCCCGGCAGTCTAATGTCATTGCGGCTTACTTTAACATTCATAATATTATTCACGCTGGTTAAATAATAAATGTAGGTGTAAATCGCGATGTTTTTTTGCCCAGGTAGATAACTTTGTATATGTTCGTACGCTTGTAAAAGTGCAACGAAAACGTTTACTGCAACCGACTAGATATATGTGAACGTATGCGCCTATACGGTTATATTTCCAATCGTTTCTCTCAAAATTAATAATTTTTATTGTTTCGACAGTTTTATGGCATCAGTTTTTACTTTTTTATCATAGCTGTCACCTCTCACGCCTGAGTCCATGTTGAAAATGTCGTATTTTGTCAATTACACAAGTTCGTAGCCTAAATGGCAGCTGCATTATAAGTTTGACGAGAGAAATAATTTGCGGACTGACGACAGCGGGTTGCTCCCCTGCCTGACATTAAACTCCTTCTTTATTGCAATCAGTTAATGATGCATTCATGCTGTCGTGATATACCATAGCTACACCATTATTCTATTTGCGCCCCCCTGGCGCAATTGCCATGGGCGCAATTAAAATTGAGGTACTTTTTAATAAAAGCGTGGAAGTTATCATAAAGATGTTGAAGGAAATTAACTGTTTTAGTGAAATATAATGAAAAAAGGGTTTTTCTTTCTAAATATCACTCTGAAAATCACACAAATATCACACATTTTTATAGCCAACGGTTCAAAACACTGCAAAAAAAAGCTAAGAAAACGCCGTAACATCTTTGATGGCGTAATGAGCCTTGCTGATTGGCTTCATCGGGGAGCTTGGGCCATAAAAGGAACTATCCAGTGGGGAAAATAATGTTTTCGAACACAAAATTCAAAACATACCAATGAATCCGTGGGAATGTTGGTGGGCGCAATTGGTTAGGAGGGCGCAATACACCCACTTTCCCCTACACAGCTGCAACACACTCATCACTCAACCTATCCTCACCTCCGCAGCTTTGCGTTCATCACTGAGCATCGTTTTGACGGCTCCCTGGAAGCGTTCCCAGAAGTTGAAGCCCCTGGAGCCGATGCCGGGGGTGCGCTCCAGCCAGCGCTCGACCAGCTGCGCCAGCGAGGGCTGTTCCTCAGAGTCGCGGATCTGCGCTAGCAGCTCCGGGTGGTCGCCATAGGGAGCCGCGTAGTCCGACTTGGTCTTGACGCGGCACTCCTGCGCGACACAGAGAAGAGTACGAGTTGAGTAGGTGGGTAAAGGTGTACGTGCGTGCAGAGGCAGACATCTGGCTTACAGTGGGAACTGTTCAGTTCAGTGAAGGATGGGTGTCACCAGGAGAAATGGAACCCGTAATGGAGAGTCTTAACATGCCGACCTTGAGACTGTAAGAGTTGATATTACGCAGTTCTTTTTTTGTGATAGAATAAAGCGAATACAAATAACTAGCAAGCCTACAACAGTGCGATCATGCCATGCCTGATGAAAATAACCTTGTACCATATACCTTATACCTTACCTATACCAAAGAATAATGTCTGACAACATACGGTCAAGACAAGTGGTACCTAACACAATCTTTTAGTCATCTGACTTTGCCGTCTATGTTTAGCCAATAAGCCATCAACTATTCGTCTCACCTTCTTCAGGCCCAGCTTGTTCTCCAGCAGCCTGAACTGCAGGCTCTGGAAGCCGGAGGCGGTGCTGAGGTGGTCACGGAAGTCGAGGAAGTCGAGCGGTGTCATCGTCTCCAGAATTTCTATCTGGCCCACCAGCAACTGCACGACGAGTAGAGGGTGTGCCCGCTCAACAAGGCTAACTAGATTTCATTTGAATAAAGTCCATGTTATGCGACATAGATAGCCGTAGCACAAAGTTGTGTGCGTTTTGCGTGATGAATTCTTTGTATACCGTTCAAGCAGCTATCCTTTTTTTGGCGAGATCAGCTCATGACGTTTGACTACTCAGATTATCGTGGTAATTGCATCATATCGTTTATCAGGGATTTGCGCTCAGTTATATTTAAAAAAGTTGGGAAATTACACGCATTCGTGTTATTCTCTTCGTCACATATGGGATGCCAGAGCATTTCACTTTGCTAAGCTTAACATCTCCATTGTTATGAAATTGAGCACGAAGGTCACAAGAACAAATGAAAAAAGGAAAACATCGTGTTTGATGACCCTAATTGTCAGTCACGTATATTTAGGCCGTCGATTGTATACCTAATGCCAGCCTAAGCTCATCTCATACCTGGAATTTGGACAGGTATCTGGTCAAGATACTGGGCAGCATGATGGCAAACCACAATAACCATCGTCATGTTTGTATCTCGGTAATCTTAATATGTACTTACAATTTAACACAATTATGCATATATGACATACCAACGCTGCATGACGCACAAGTGGAGCACGTAAGATTATCTACTTACCGGGTGTGATGCCCTACCGGCTTCAGGGAACACCGAGTAACACGCAGTCTTACCCGCAATATTAGGACGACGCGGTTCACTTGTTTGATTATGTCCAGCATTCGGCGCTCATTGAGCTTCTGAAAAAGCATATTAAAAATGTCAGCTATACACATTAGCCTTCATTGAAGAAGCTAAAAAAGGAATTATAATCAATTCTGTAACAGCAGCAAAATCCCGTACCGTGCTGGGACAGGCAAGTAATGACTTGTTTTTTCCCTTATTTTTTTTTCACGAATGCTTGCGTGAATTAAAATAGAAATGTAAACTGAGAAGCCAGCACTAATGATGAGCCTTCAGATGAACCCTGTAATGGCTCTCATTAGAAGTCAACCACATATTTTCGGTAGGAAAACATTAAACAGTCCATGTCGCCAAGCTGTTGAAAGTATTAGTGGTAATGCTACATAACCTTGAAATACAAAAATTTGATTAGTTAGACCTTTTGAAGTGTAAAACGTAGTTTTTCATCTTCTAATTCGGATAGCGTATCACCTGTATCAGCAAAAAAGGCAATGTAGACAATGAACCTCGCGAAGTAGTTCACTCGAGCATAATATGAACGTCAGCTTCGTCTAATTCGCTAGTAGTTAGTCTTACGCATTATATTAAACGTCAGGCTTCTCATAAATTGCCTTCCGCAATATATCGCCTATAGGTCAAGTTTTTAATGGAGCGGTAGAATTAGCCCAACCTGCACGTTTATGGTTAGCGCCTGCCACCAGCACGGCACGGATTTAATTAAAGCGTCTTTATTCCTAACGTTGAGCGCACATTTCTCTAACGATGATGGTTAACTCTATCATTTAACTATATAAAGCAAATGGTATGTCAAAAGCTAAGCTAAAGAATATGTACTTTTAACAGGATAAAAAAAACATCTTCCTGCATGCTTGACGAAAAAGATGCAAAAATAGGTAGTACGATTCGAAAGTACGGCTTACGATAAATATAGCAAAATCATAAGCAGATAAATTAAGCAATAACCAGTATAGCGCCTTTTGGGGCGACTAACGGAGCGAGCGAGGGGGTGAGTCTTGCACGTGCGAAATTTCGAGGGGGTACCTCCAACTGACTTGTGCACGGCACCCTACTGACCGGTTTCTAGCAATGTGCCAAATTTGAGCACAATCGGCCCAGCCGTTCTCGAGATCTGGGAGCGGCACCCTGCACGTGCGCACGTGCAAAATGGGTCCCAACTGACTTGTGCACGGCACCCTACTAACTGGTCCCTAACTGTGTACCAAATTTGAGCGCCATCGGTCCAGCCGTTCTCGAGATCTGGAAACGACCCCTGCACGTGCGCACGTGCAGCAGCACCCCAACTCTGGCACATGGATATGCAGTGCCTAGTGGGTGCCTACCTACATGCCAACTTTCAGCGCAATCGGCCAAGTAGTTACCGAGATATTGCAACAATTACAAAAGTGACACCTCTTCGTTTTGCACGTGGCACGTGCATAAGGGGTCACCCACATGCATCGGGAATAGTCCAATACTTGGTAGAAGGAATGAAGCTACCCTACAAAAATTACCGCATGTAAATCGGTCAAGTGGTTGCTGAGATATAAGCCTCGTAAAAGCGTCCGCACGGCCGGCCGGCGCTCATACTCAGAAATTTCCGTTATTCTACCAGTATAGCGCCTTTTGGGGCGACCAACGGAGCGAGCGAGGGGGTGAGTCTTGCACGTGCGAAATTTCGAGGGGGTACCTCCAACTGACTTGTGCACGGCACTCTACTGACCGGTTTCTAGCGATGTGCCAAATTTGAGCAAAATCGGCCCAGCCGTTCTCGAGATCTGGAAGCGGCACCCTGCACGTGCGCACGTGCAAAATGGGTCCCAACTGACTTGTGCACGGCACCCTACTAACTGGTCCCTAATCGTGTACCAAATTTGAGCGCCATCGGTCCAGCCGTTCTCGAGATCTGGAAACGACCCCTGCACGTGCGCACGTGCAGCAGCACCCCAACTCTGGCACATGGATATGCAGTGCCTAGTGGGTGCCTATCTACATGCCAACTTTCAGCGCAATCGGCCAAGTAGTTACCGAGATATTGCAACAATTACAAAACTGACACCTCCTCGTTTTGCACGTGGCACGCACTGGCGGATCCTGGGGGGGGTCCACGGGGTCATGACCCCCCCCAAAAGGTCTGAGAGGGTCATTTGACCCCCCCCAAAAGCCGAAGACCTAAATGCGCTATAGACGCCGTCTTGCATGCTCAAAATCACCTGTCAAACACTTCTGAGCTAATACCTTTGTTTTTCTGGATCGTGTTGCGTGAAAAGGCGTATTGAAGACCAGAATCTTACTCGTTTTTGTCTCAACCGTGCGAGCACCAGGGGATGATCCAGGAAAACTCCAAGGGGATGGTCATGAATTTAATTCGTGGTGCCCCTACCTATACGCAAAATTAAAAACTCAACGGATTTCGGTCACTTAATTTTGGTGATGTCCTATTTTCATTTTTTATTTTGTTTGTTTTATTTTTAGTGCCCCTGGGCCCTGGCAGGTCAAAATCACGTCTGAGGCGAAAGAAATTCACGGGAATCCCAAAAATCACGTCAGGACATTCAGGGCCCTCTGACCAGCCTGACAGCTAGGGCCCTTCTTACTTCCTGGGGCCTCCAGTGAATAACCGCTAGTGTCTGTGTCTGACCGCTAGGGCCCCTCTGACTCCTCAGTAGGTAGGAGGCCCTCTGTAGAGGAGGTCCTCTGTAGAAAGGAGGCCCTCAGTAGAGAGGAGGCCCCCTGTAGAGAGGAGACCCCTTTAAAGAGGAGGCCCTCTGTAGAGAGGAGACCTGCTGTAGAGAGAAGGCTCTATGTAGAGAGGAGGCCCTGTGTAGAGAGGAGGCCCTCTGTGGAAAGGAGACCGCCTGAATGCAGAAGGCCCTCTGAAGAGTGGAGACCCGCTGTAGAGAAGAGGCCCTCTGAAGAAAGGAGGCCCTCTGTAGAGAAGAGGCCCTCTGAAGAGAGGAGGCCCTTTGCAGAGATGAGGTCCTCTGGCTCTTTGAAGAGAGGAGGCCCTCTGTAAAGGAGGCCCTCTTAAAGGGAGAGACCCTCAGTAGAGAGGAAGCCCTCTGTAGAGAGGAGGCCCTGTAGCTTCTGTAGTTAAGAGGCCCTGTGAAAAGAGGAGGCCCGCAGTAGAGATCGGTGGTCCTCTGTAGAGAGGAGGCCCCCTCTGTGTTTTGACAAATGTTTTTGCAAATTTTTCGCGGCGCTTCGCGCCGCCGATTTATGTACATACGTACAGGTCAATACGAAATCTTGACTGTAATTACATAAACCAACCGTGTCAAATTGAATCAGAATTCATATGTGTGCTGTAAAGGAACTCCGGCTTGTACTGCAATGCTAAAAGGGTGGTAAAATTTGTGTTTTGGAGCTGTGTTTCGACACATTCTTTTGCAAATTTTCTCGGCGCTTCGCGCCGCCGATTTATACACCAATCAATAAGAGAGAAATAACAGTGACTGTAATAACACCAACCGTGTCAAATTGAATCGGAATTCATATCTGTACTGTGAAGGAACTCCGGCTTGTACTAGCATGCTAAAAAGGTTGTAATATTTGTGTTTTAGAGCTGTGTTTTGACAACTTTTTTTTGCAAATTTTTGCGGCGCTTCGCGCCGCCGATTCATACACAGGTCAATAAGAGAGATCGTGACTGTATGCTACTATTTACTAATGCATTAGGCTAAAAGTGAGGTAACTATATCTACTTCTGGGTTTTTAAGTCGGTCGACCCGCCTCCCCCCCCCCCCCCAGTAAAAAATCCGTGGCGACGCTCCTATATAGGTGGGTTTCACTAACTAAAACTACTGAGCCGAGTGACTTACGATAAAACTTCATCTTATAAACGACGAAGATCAAATGTCATTTTTTGATCTCGACATACTCGCTCCCTACCCCCCCCCCCCCCGGTCGTCAGAATTCATTCACCAGACCTGGTATGTCGGCCGACTGGTGACCCCCCCCAAAACGACCCCCTAGATCCGCCCTTGGTGGCACGTGCATAAGGGGTCACCCACATGCATCGGGAATAGTCCAATACTTGGTAGAAGGAATGAAGCTACCCTACAAAATTTACCGCATGTAAATCGGTCAAGTGGTTGCTGAGATATAAGCCTCGCAAAAGCGTCCGCACGGCCGGCCGGCCGGCCGGCCGGCCGCTCATACTCAGAAATTTCCGTTAATCTAAGGAAAGACTACGCTCGCTTCGCTCGCTCCGTAACTAGTAGTACGTAAGACTCTACTACAGCATTTTAGGCGCAATTTCAAAAAGTCAAAGACCAAATTCAAAACGTTCACGTGCATTTTGAACGAAAACTTTTTGAATTTGGCCTTTAACTTTTTGAAATTGCGCCTAAAAAGGTAGTAGTACGTAAGACTCCGCTCGCTTCGCTCGCTCCGTAATCAAATCACACATAGCACGTTTACAAAATGAGCAGCAAGCATGCTGGTCCATCAACACTTCACACCTGCCACCATGTAAAGCTCAGAAGCGACAGAAACGATGGACAGAACCACCAGACAACAGACGAAAAACGTGAGAAATTAAACACAGCAACGTCAGCAAACGCGTTTCATGCACAGTGAAAAGAGTGAACAATAATTGTTAACTTGAAGACTATGTTCGCTCACATTTTACAGCATCCGATAAGCAGAAAAAGATACAATTCTGCAATCGGCATACAGGCCACTCCACTCTCTCTGCCACCTTGAAGTATGTAGGTGCCGCAGCCCGAGGGCCGAAGAAACCAAGGAACACCATCCGGCACTGCAAGCACTAGGTATAGGAGCTAAGACAGCGTCTATTATAATCGTTTATGCATTGAAGTCAAGCTCATGCGTGGTGAAGATGCTGACTGAAACATAGATTGGAAAATATACAATGTATATGAATTGTACATTGAAGCTATTACTGATTGCAATATAGAAGTGTTGGGAAACAGATAAGGCTGATCGTATCATTTCATCGTTGCATGACTTGTTCAGTATTGTAAGGCGGTCTTGTAATCATCGACAAATCAGAATACTGTGATAAGATGCGCGAAATGCTCGGCGATGAAGACACATACAAAAAGACTTCTAAAGGTTTTATAAAGAAAGAGAGTCAAACTTTCAACAAAAACGCTAGACGCATTTTGAAGAAATCGGAAAGGGGTCGCCGGATGCTGCATCTTGTGGAGGAGGCCCCCAAACCTCCCAAAATGCGCGGGCTTCCTAAAGTTCACAAGGCAGGTCGACCCATGCGACCTATTACGTCCGGCGTGGGAAGTGCGCCGCACCGCATAGCAAAAATCCTGGCCAAGCCTCTTACTCGTGCGCTAGGCTCGGTTAGTGGATGCCACGTCAAAAATACATCAGAAATGATGGAACGGTTAAAAGGGAAGGACTTCGCGAACAAACGGCTGGCAAGTCTGGACGTCAAATCTCTTTTCACCAATGTACCGGTAGAAGGGGCATTAGACGTAATCAAAGAGGTGGTGGACACAATGGATGAAGGAGAGTTGCCAATTCCAAAACAAGACTACGTTGAAGCAGTGTCACTCTGCATGCATTTCAACAGCTTTAAATTTGAAGATGATGAATACCTTCAACACTCTGGCCTGGCGATGGGGTCACCCCTCAGTCCCGTCGCTGCGTGTTTATATCTCGAAATGCTCGAAGAACGACACTTCTTAAATATCATGGGCCAAGGAACCGTATGGTTACGTTATGTCGATGACGTGATCATAGTGTACCCAGAAGAGATGAAACTTGAAGAAAAAGTGCAAAGTCTCAACCAGGTAGACGCTCAAATTCAATTTACGGTGGAAAATGAAATGAACGGTGAACTTCCTTTTCTGGACACATTCATAATCAGAGAGGGTCGAAACTTGAAATACAAGGTATACCGGAAGCCATCGTGCAAAGAGGACTACATACACTATTTTTCTGGACACAACGAGAGGTACAAGAGGGGCATTGTAATAGGATTTTTCCTGCGCGCTTACCGAGTGTGCAGCCCGGAATATCTCGAGGACGAGCTGGAGCACATTTTTGAAAGATTTCAGCAACTCAAATATCCAAGAGGGTTTCTCATTTCTCGGAAGAAAAAGGCCCAGAAGATTCGTGAACGAAACACTAATGAAAGAGAAAACGCAAGAATAGAAAAATCGAGTAGATTGCTCTGCATTCCCAATTTTGAAAAGGTGGATACGGTAGCACGACAGCTTGAACAGGCCGGATTCAAGACGGTGATAAGTGCGGGACACAAAAGTGGCGATATTTTAAAAGGTGCACGCGACGAAGATAAGGATCACGAAAGTAGCATAGTCTATCAGATACCGTGCGCTGTTTGCGAAAAACAATATGTAGGCGAGACAGGTAGGGGCCTAGGTACCCGTGTCGGGGAGCACAGAAGAGACGTGAGGGGGCACGTGTTAAGTAATGCGATAGTGGTTCATGTGGATGAGGCCGGGCACTTACCAAGGTGGGAAGGGGCTGAAATTTTAGAGAAAGGTATGAACAAAAATATCAGGAGGGCACTAGAGGCTGCACACATCAAGACCAAGAACACACTTAACACAAGAGGGGGATTTTATTCGATGGCAGCAGCGACAGCCAGATTATCCTTGCTGAAACGGAGCACGCTTGTGAGGAACGAACGTGATCGAATGTAAAAACACCGAAATGTCATTACCATGTGTAATTTCTTAATGCTGATGTTATTTTTAAAATGTGATTTGTGACTTCAGGAAACATTTTATATCAATTACTGACGATGACACAGTGTTGTCGAAACGTCTGAAATACAAAAAGATTTAGATTTTAATTATAATTTTCGTTCGCAACTCTTGGCCATCAGACTTTAGTTGCATGACTTATGACATTCGGTATGTGACGCTACGAAAAAGGCACCGAGCCGGATAAACGAGCTATACCTACAGCTATGCGTTTGTTGGTATTCAATTGGCTGTGTACGATACGTGTTTAAAGGTCCATTCTATTCATATAATTTTATGGACTATTCAGTGAGCGATGTGGACCACAAGCTGAATGAAGGCCGGTCCGAGGTCAGGTGAAAATTGGACCAATACCTAAGTACATATCATTAAAAGTCAAATTCTAATGCCGACTTGTGAGAAAAAAATGCGCATCTTTTATAGTTTTTCATGGTAAATTCAATAGTGTTGTTTTGATATCTGTATGTGGTAAACAGTTAAAAAAGTGGCATTAATTAAACGTCATTAACTTGAAAACTTTGGAATGAATTTGCCTGAAAAAATGTTGTGGGTATGAGCTTAGAGCATAATTACGAGCGAGCGAGCGCAGCGAGCGAAGCGAAGTCTTTTCAATATAACGGAAAAATCTCAGTATGAGCGGCCCGGCCCGGCCCGGCCTGTAACGCTTTTGAGAGGCTTATATCTCAGCAACCGCTGGACCGATTGGCCTGCGGTCTTTTTTGTTGGGTAGCCCCATCCCTTCTACCCCGTAATTGACTACTTTTGATACATCTCAGTGACCGTCGTGGCACGTGCCACGTGAAAAGTCAAGGGTGTTCAAGCTGTTTTGCAAAAGTAGTGATTTTGAGAGGCTCATATCTCAGCAGTCGCTTGGGCGATTGACTTGCGGTAATTCTTGTAGGGTAGCAGCATCCCTTCTACCCAAAATAGGATACTCTCGATGCATGTGGGTCACCCCCAGTGCACGTGCAAAATACAACAATAAGAGGTGCCAAATTTGTTCCCATTACAGTAACTCGGTAATTACTGGGGCGATTTTGCTGAAATTTGGCATACAGGTAGGCACCCACCAGGCAATGCATTCCCATGTGTTGCGGTTAGGGTGCTACTGCACGTGCGCACGTGCAGGGGGCGTTTCCAGATCTCGAGAACGGCTGGGCCGATTGCGCTCAAATTTGGTACACGGTTGGGGACCAGTTAGTAGGGTGCCGTGCAAAAGTCATTTTGGACCCCGTTTGCACGTGCGCACGTGCAGAATGCCGCTTCCAGATCTCAGGAACGGCTGGGCCGATTGCGTTCAAATTTGGCACACCGCTAGCGACCGGTTAGAAGGGTGCTTTGCGCAAGCCCGTTGGAAGCACCCTCTCGCCCTTCCGCCCGTGCAGGGCTCACTATCTCGCTCGCTCGTTCTTCGCCCAAAAGGCGTTTTACTGGTTTTATTTGTTAGGCATTTATATAAAAAGCTGTAATGGGAGACAAATATCTAAGTGAAATTTTCATCTGCATTCTGCACCTATTATTTAAGTGAAGAATACTCTCACTACAGTTGTATCTAACTATGCAGATGCATGCGGGAAACTAGCTCTCGTAGGCACACAAAGGGAAATACAGAGGTCATCATGCAAGCTCAAACAAAACACTCAGTGGCAGCAGACTCACTTTTTGGGTGGAACAGCAACATGAAAAGAAAACATGTAAACGGTCAGCTAACGCCGAGCATTAAGCAATAACGGTTTACATTGTCTGTAGCCAACAACACAGACGTACATACCTATCATCCTCGGGACAAGGTCACGCGGAAATTTATCTGTTACAATGCCTGTTGGAGGATCATTTTTTCTTAAAGGAAATAGTTCACTTTCACGAAATTATTTTTTTTGCAATGGATTTATGATTTTTTATGTTCAAAATGATCAGCAAAGAAAATAAAACCTATTTATAACAAAAGATTATTTTCTATATTTTGATATAAGAAGAACTTTTCAGTTTCTGTAAGGCACAGGCGATCCAGTATGAAAAGAGCATGGGTTCCGAAAATTCTTCAGAAACTAGAGAAATTATCGCGGCCACCGGCATTTGGGCGATCTGCTGCTGCTGAATGTCCTTATTGATCAGTACGAGAATTTCTCTTGAGTTCTCGTAGATAATTTCACTAGTTTCTGAAGAATTTTCGGGACCCATGCTCTTTTCATACTGGATGCGAATATATGCAAGGCACACATCCTGGGACGAGAAATAGAATATCTTTGCCTAGGGTGATCGTTGGGCTGTAAAAGCTCCTGATTTATGCTCGTCTCAGCCCAAGCTACGGAACTGCTATTCCAGTTCAAAACCCATGTTAAAAAGTGAACTATTTCCTTTAAGTAAATAGACTTTTGCATATTCTCATGATCTTTTCTTGTTTCTAAAATATGTTAGTCATGCTTATATTACATTGAGTTAATTTTTAGTGGAACAATCGAACGAACACATACGGTGTGGTAAAACCCAATATCATTTTGGGACAATAGGTATTTACAGTTTATTTTATTACCCAGATATTGTTTCACTCTCATTCGAGCCGCGAAAGATATCCGATAATTTAAAGGGACCCTCCCACCTTAACATTAGATTTGAGTTGAGATATCCAAAATGGGGTCCCTGGCTCACAATTACCGGTTTCGGCACTCACAACATCGAGAAATGCCTTAAATCGGAAATATTGAATTTCAAAATTGCAGCATTTTGATTCAGAGGGGCTAATGCATAGGTATACCCCTCTGAATGTGTGACGTCAGTGCAGATATCTAACGATTTTTAAATGTTTGACTAAAACGTTTTGTAGCACGCGGTGGTATATGCTGCTTTGCGCGCAACAAATGCCGCACTTTCAAATAAAGTCGCTATAGGAACAGCGGAGATCCCAAAAAGTAAACAAAAGTAAAAGTCTAATATCTTGAAAACCGGTGAATATTTTTCGATGAAATTTGGTAGATATTCGTTTTTGCTCTTTCTGAACCGAGCGACATCACTTTCATGCCAATTCATTTACTTTTTTTAAGGTGGGAGGGTCCCTTAAAAGCGCTATAATTTGAAGGGCTGGAATTCGTGAGTGATTTTCTGTTCTTTTCTCAGGATGAGACAGTAACAAAGATAGAAAGGAAAAATGCACAAAATGAAGATAAAATTGCAGATGACTCGAGGCAGTTTATGCAGAACACTTTGAATATAATACCTACCTTTAATTGATCACTTGGAACGCAGTGCTGCAAGCTTGAATATTTTGTTTTAGCATCGCATAACTTTTATCTTCAGGTGTACATTGTATATCCATGCAAAGTGTTTTCATCGCATCTAATCCAAGCATTAAAACTTTGCATCGTCCAATGTTTCAGCAAAATATGTTCGTCAACAATAGCGACCTTCCAATCACGTTATGCAACTACCAGTGTCCATTACATAAGTGGCCAATGATTATACGGCGCGACAGACTATGCATGACGAAGATATCGAGGACACAAAACAGGTTTCTCTGATTGAGCATCCAGCATTCCGGCACGTCACAGTCAATAGCCGACCAGACACAGTGGCTACAGACATTCCCAGTTCCGCACATTACGTAATGATGCACTTGCAAATGCAGACAATACAACCGTCGCCCGTCTCACGACCCATGTAACCGATGCGGACACAGACAGGCAAGCAATGGATAACGATGCGCCGTTTGGGGCTTGCCTGCCCTGCAAGTCTTCGGCATTCGCGCGAGTTACGGCGAGGATATTTTCATGACAATTTGACTACATTTTTGTTCTGCTTTCGTAATCGAAGTCGATGATCGTTACATAAGTCGTGCCTAAGTGTTGCCCTTCAGCATGATCCGCTGATGTCAGCGTGACTCGCTGGTCTGATGGTGTGATCACTTACCTCTGTCATGAAGAGCTGGCGAACTGAGTCGACTTCATAGATTATTTGTTTGAACCATAGCTCATATGCTGAAAGAAAACATAGTTGTAAGATGAGGGCAGAAAAAAATAATTGCGTAACCGTTACATGCATTTCCGAACAAAACAAGATACGATCCGCGCGTATAAATGTACCTGTATCAGCCACGGTTCATCGCACATTACCTTACCTATGGTTTAACCTTCGCCCGTATTGGTGTTTTGCCAGCCGCGAACGTACCTATATAGTAGGGGAGGGGGAGGGTCCATTGGACCCCCCTTGCCGTTTGGCCCATGATCGAGCTAGAGCTTCGCGGGAAAAAACCGAGCGTGTTGCCCGTCACGAAAGAAAGCCGATGATAGCCAATTTTAAGATCCTAGGTCGTCGGTTGACCTTCCAGGTCACGTCAATGACCCAAAAGTCGGGGAAATCGGGACCAGTTAGAACGTCGTGAAGTGTGGCTGCTATGAGATTTTTCGGGGTGCTGATCACGAATATCGTGTTAGTTTTGATCCACAGATGATGTATTCAAGCAGTTAGGCCAGGTCGGGTCAGGTCAGATCAGATCAACCAGTAGGAGTCCTACCGGGTATTCGTAGTAGGTGTCAACCGCCTCTGGCAGCTTCTTAACATGTTACGAAGGCACCAAAACTACATACTTCGTGAACGTTGAATTGGTTGCTAAATTCAAATTCAGCTCCAAAAACTAGCCTAGAAACATGTAAAACTCGAAAAAGTGGGCAGAGGTCATCAAAGGTCAATGACCTGACCTGACATCCAGGTGACCTTGACACCCATCCTAATGCATCGGACCAACGTCATATCACATGTTTGAACGCTTGAAACCACGAAAAGGCTGCAAAAGCAGGGCTAATGAGATCCGACATACGCCGAATCGCGATTCCGGCCAAACATGGTCTCGAGAAATAGGTCACAGGTCAAAGGTCATTTGGGTCAGGCCCAGGGCATAGTCAGAGTCATAACATTTTCAAGGTAGGCGTAAAATTGATAAACTAGAGGGTGCTGAGAGTTTCGTCACGATCGGCCGCTTTTTACACGAGTTATTCGGAAAACGGAGGGGGGGGGGGGGTCCGTTCGACACCCCATACTCGTACATACGGGCGAGGGTTAACCCGCGCCCGGCTGGGGGTCCTGGATTTCCACGCCCTGCTGGGGGGGGGGGGGTTTGAACACCCCCCCCCCCCCTTCTAACTCGGCTCCTGGGCCACGTAGCGATACGCGGAAGGCGGCGTTCGAAAGAGCGTAAAAAATGATGAGGAAATCACTTCGGTCAATTTTTTGGTCAGGTCAAAGATCAGGTCACCAGAGGTCATTGAAGGCCAAATTTCGCCGATTTCCAGGTCGAATGTCGACATTTTCCAAGAAGCCAACGCATAACTCGGGAACCAATAGAGCTACAGCGCCGCAAAAAAGCGCATTCGATAGCCCTATTAACGCCCTTTCTGAGTAATTCTCTCAGATTTGACCTAACGTCAACGGTTTTGCCTGCAGGGGGCAAAAACTGCAAAAATAGCCGATTTTTTTTCGGAAACAGTTTTCTGCAATAACTTTTGACCCAAGCCTTGTACGAGCTTACTTTTACCGGCATCGTGTTCCTCTCGTCAAGACGCATCGAATGAACTATAACTTGACCTTGAAAGGTCAACTTCAAAATTTGACCTCAGGTCAAGGTCATGACTTGACCGGAAAGGGTCATGTTGCATATCAGTCGATCCGTATCGTCGAGCTGAACACATCTAAGGCGTTTTCATCGCTCTAGCATGCCTCTATCAAAAGTTATTTGCGAAAAAAACTGTTAGATACCATTTGTGACCTAAGATGACCTCAGGGCATAAACAGGGGTCACGGACACCATATTCATGTTCAGTGTGTCTAAACCAGTTGTAATTCAGTGTTTGGGAGTGTTTATAATATCTTTCGTCCAAAGGAGGCGCATTTCAATTTTCTCCCATTGACTTATAATGGGGAGGTCGCAAAATTGACCTGACCTTAGGTCATCGATATCAAAATTCTGAGATATACATTTTGTACATGCTATTGCTCTTAGCAATCGCTGAAAGTTTCAAAGCGATCGGTCACTCGGTGTAGCTATGACAGACATTGAAACTTTTTATGAGGTGAGGTCACTTCAAGTGACCTGGTGACCTGACCTTGAATGACCTTGGTCTGAAATTTTCACAACATGTGTAGAATTGATGTATGATAAGGTGTACCAAAAACGGCGGCGCTCCGCGCCGCCGTTTTTGAGATATTTGCGAAAAACCACAAGGGGGGGGGGGTGTTCAAACACCCCCCCCCCCCCCAGCAGGGCGCGGGTTAAACCTGTGAAAAATAAACGTATTCGGCCTGTGTGAACTGATCTTCGCCACTGCCGGTGATCAGCGGTAACTATGATATTCTGGGACTAACGGTCAATGAGTTGAAACCAACTGCAATGGACACGATGAAAAAGACATGCAATATCGCGTACTGGCTCAACTTGACTTACGCAACTTAATACTGTATGAGCCACTTTTCCTGGTGGTCATGTCATTCGTTTCCGAAGGCTTCTCCATTTTTTTTCTTTTAATTGTGGGAATCGTTTCCCCGCTGCTCACGCACAAGGCGTACACAATAGTTATTTCGCTGCTGGCCTTTTATGTAACATATCACTATATCAGTTTGATTGAGCGGCATTCGAAAGTCATATGCTGGTGCTTGTAATTACAAGCACCAGCACAATTTTTTTAATTAAAAATGACAACTTAAGCACCGGACGACAGGCGCTGTCCTGATGAGACATCACGCCACTGCATTGTATAGTGTATAGTGGAGACTGAACACCCAGGGTGCCGCTATGGGCTCATCACCTAACATGCCACCGCTGACGCATCAATACAACGGCGGCTCATTCATCCGACCTGACCATCAGCAGATAGCAGTCCGTGAGCACACCAACATACACAAAATGCCTGGATTACCAACAGTGACAACAATGAGTCATCGGCACGGATAGGTCCGTTCCGTCGCCTTGAGTGGTCAGCCGCGCCCGGCGCGGCGCCTGGGGGGCCGATGGGCACCGCCCCGGATGATGAAAGCACCGCCCCGTGCTTCTGAGCGCGGCACGTGCCTCTGTCTCTGACCTTGGTGGACGATGATGAACAGGTGCTCGTCGTGAACCACCTCGCCGGCCGCGCCGCTCTTGAGCACCTGCGCCGAGAGGATCTTGTCCAGGTGCAGGTAGGTCCAGTAGTTTTCACCCTTCTCCGTACTGCCTGACGAAGTGCCGTTGCTGAAACAAAAAAAGAACGTGATGAGGACAAGACAGCGAAAGACGACACGGCTTATTTTGTAGCCGGGTGCAGCTGCATCTCAACGAGCATTTGATTCGGTATGTAAGCAGCGGTCAAGGAATTTAGAAATCGTGTTGAGATCATACTGTTGGCCTTTGGCCTTTCAACTGGTCCGAGTTCAGCGCTCCGAGGCACATGCGACAGTAATGACAGTATTGTACAAGATAACAGCAATTGTTTCGCGCAACACCGGGTACCTGATACGACCAAGCACCCAGGATTAATTTCATGCCCTTTCGCCAATATTGTATGATCATTGAATGCAGCAACTTTCACCAAAGACCACTCACGTGGACACACTAAACGAGCGCCGTCAGCAGAGCCATCCCCGACGACAAAAAGGTCTCAACGACGTCTAAAGGAAGAGTCATGTCTCCTGCTTAGCATCATACTCGTACATAATGTTTTCAAGAATATATACTATACAAGAAAAAAACTTCAGTCACATATTAAGTAGGGTGTTATTACAGAACGATGCTGGAAGCAGTCGGTCTGCAAAGCGACAGAGCAGCCCTTTTGAGACATAAGATAATGGTAGCTGTGACGTTCGTCAGCCCCGGTTCCTGATCAACTAATGGCGTCGTGAGCCACGGCTTGACGTCCGGAGTCACGATATCTGTCAGAAAATGGTTAGTCTGTGAGCCACGACTGCGACAAAGCCAAGATATCTTCGCTGCACAAATCTACATATAAGCGCTATTTGATCAGAAAACTGGAGACGAGCGATCACGCCTGGTCAATTCAATGCACTAGAACCAGCGTCATATGTGACGTTTGGGCCAAAAGGAGTCGGGGTTTATTTCACATGCCGAGTCTGCCGGTCCGAGCCTGCCCGGGCGGCCGCGCGGGGCTTCTTGGTGGCGGCGGTGGCGCCGGCCGGGTCTCCGGTTACCGGGGCCCTCCGGTTTCCGCTGGTGTCCGATGACCGGTGGATCCCGTCTCCCACGAACGATCGGCTGCGGTCGGCCGACAGATCCGACCACCGTCAGCGCCATGGCGTCACATGATCCGTGCCGTCGCCACCGGCCACCCGCGGGAACGCCATGGGTGAAGCGATACTGCACCAAAATATTGTTCTTTGGGACTAGCCCAACCTCAGCTTTGGTCACTGAACTGCCCACAAAGCTGCTCCTGGATGGATGAGGGTTATCCCATCTAGGCAACGAGAAAGGGGTGCTCCAGGATAGGAGATTGTCCTACCAGGGTTCTGAGCCCAATAGCAACTCACTGGGCTGTGTGACATCTCACCATGACGTCTAACTGCATATTGTATGACACGCATTGAATGTGTGAACGTGTGATGCAACGCTGTTATTGTGTAAGTAGGTACTTACTTATACTGTATCTGTATGCACCTACTGGAGTAATATGATAATGGTAATTACCATATCTTATTCGTATGGAACTGCTCGAGAACCATTGTGCATTCACAATCAACGCACAGCCACCGTCTTCGTGTAACGAATTGGGAAGAACAGCGGGTCGCCTGGAGGTCTATCCGGAACGCTGGCTAGTTGCCCGTCCACTTCAAGCGACGTAATTGGTCTAAAGGTCGGCAGCGCGCGCCAGGACAGGGTCCTGGCCTGCTTTGACACGGTCCAGGACTCAAGCCCACAGCACTGCACTCGGGGACAGGAGGCCCCCGTTGCGAGCCACAGGCTTTTCGCTATTCGCAGGAAAAGAAGTATTGAACAGTTGGACCGTTAGGAATCATCCATGGATAAGATAAAAGTGTCCTCTGTAATTTTTAGCATCATGATTTCCGTCACTCAATAGTCAATATACTGTTTAGTGTTTAGAGCTTATGCACCTGCGCGAGGTTGTGATCTTTGCGAGCGATACAAAAAAGGCGACGACGAATTTCTAGAAGTGAAAGATCAGGAAATGTCGGATCAACATTATTTATTATTATTTATTATTTATATCTATATTATTAGTTATTATTTATATTATTTATTTATTTATGTTCGGATCTGAGTGTGGTGTTTGTGTTTCCCTGATAAATCTCTTATTATGATTCGCATGATTGCTTATTTATAATAATGATGAGTGGCAAAATAAGCATATGAACAAATAATAATGGCGCTTGACGGCTGCATGTAGGGCCTCATGAATGAAGGTTGAACTAAATAAATGAACACCACATGCCCCGCTGCGAAACGTCATGAGCAGTGGATGCTTGGAACCGCGACGTGAGCTCTCAAACATGGCAATTTTTCATGTTTACATAATTATACTCGTCAAAATTGATGCGAAAATGGTCAATAGCATGCCAAAAAAATGTATGAGTGCTTTTTACCGACTAACAAATGTTTTACACTTATCAAAAACTTTTAAAGGAAATAGTTCACTTTCACGAAATTATTTTTTTTGCAATGGATTTGTGATTTTTTATGTTCAAAATGATCAGCAAAGAAAATAAAACCTTTTTACAGCAAAAGATTATTTTCTATATTTTTGATATAGGAAGAACTTTTCAGTTTCTGTAAGGCACCGCGATCCAGTATGAAAAGAGCATGGGTCCCGAAAATTCTTCAGAACTAGAGAAATTATCGCGGCCACCGGCATTTGGGCGATCTGCTCGTGCTTTTGTTACTGGAGCGCCTCACTGGAGCGAATTTCTCTAGAGTTCTCGTAGATAATTTCTCTAGTTTCTGAAGAATTTTCGGGACCCATGCTCGTTTCATACTGGATGCGAATATATGCAAGGCACACATCCTCAACGCAAGACACATTTTTCGGGACGAGAAATAGAATATCTTTGCCTAGGGTGATCGTTGGGCTGTAAAAGCTCCTGATTTATGCTCGTCTCAGCCCAAGCTACGGAACTGCTATTCCAGTTCAAAACCCATGTTAAAATGTGAACTATTTCCTTTAAGCCACATGACGGCCTGAAACTTCACCTTCACAGACATTCTGACGCGGCAAAGCTAATCTAGTCAGTTTCATCGCTTGAGCAAGCGGACGAGCATTGGCCGCTGATGATAGCCAGAGACAATATACTTTTACGGCGTTTATGTGCTAGACTATTAACGTTGTTACATAAACTGTTCATTTATTTAAACACAGCAAAATCGTTATCTATATCTAAAATAATCATAAAACGAGGAATCGTCGTACACGTCGCATTTATCCACGTTGAGCGGGATAGCGGCTGTGCTGCATTTTTTTCGGATTCGGATTTGGTCTGTGCCGAGCGGCAGCGCTGAGACAGCTCGTGCACGCTGAGACAGCTCGTGCACGCTGAGACAGATGGGGCACGCTGAGGCAGCTCGTGCATGTTGAGACAGCTGGTGCTGACGGTCTCCGGTCGGGACCGTGCGTCACCCGCGCGCCTGTCTCGCCGACGTCAACGATGAAGGGGAGAGGGAGTGAGGGGAGGGTATAGGCATCGGTATCACCATACGAACCTCGACACCGTCAGACACCTCAACACCGTCAGCCGATATCCACATAACATAACAAAAATATCGTGTCTGCACTGCAACTTTCCAAGCAGCATTCACAGCGCCAGATCTGTGTGAATGGGTGGCATAATTTGCGTCTTGCTGGCTGGAAGGGAACTGGGAGCCTGTGTGCTTTGGAAAATCAGAACAGCAGCAATGGCTTTGATGGGGTAAAACAGCAAGTTTTACCCAATAATGAGGTAAAACAGCAAGTTTTACCCCATTAAGGTTCACACTCGGGTAGGCATGTACAAGTCATTATAAATTGTTGTCATTTTAGTTGTCATGGATTTAAATGGAGCCTCTCAATTATCGAACCGTCATCCAGGTTATAGCAATTTCAGGAATATTTTGGTACCTAATATCATGGCAGGATGAGGGTCAGAAGGTCAGATAAAATGAGATAACAATCTTATGTCATATAATTTAAATAAAAGAGCGTAATTTTCATCAAAGATACAATTCCATAAAAAGATTGCCATTTTCATAAGCAATTAGGTACAGTTTTGTCTGGTAACGATAAGTACGCGGACAGAACCCGTTTCCGGAATAGCCATCCAAAAAGACACATTCTTATGGGTATATCAGTGTCGAACGACTATGAGTGGGCCGTCCTTACTCACGAGCCACGAGCCAAGCGCATGTTCAGCAGCATGCTGCAAGTTTCCCGACTGTGCAGGTGCACTGCACTCCCGAGAATTAATCCTTCCCAAAGAAGCTTATCTTTTGTTCCGCGAGATAATGATCCTGACGCTATTTCTGGAAAGTGTCATGGGGCAATGTTTCGTTTCTTTATGAAAAGTTTATGTAACTCTGACTCTCCGTCTCATGTAGAAGATAAGAAACGCCGAATTTCAAACAAATAAAAACCACACCCTGACATTTAACAGCGATTACGTCTTACGATTACGATGCTCTATCTGATTCCTCATTCCAGTGCTGTTGTGAAATAGGTCATTTGTTGACCCTATCTGGGTCATATAACGGATGTTGACAATATTTAGTCAGTACCACAAATAAATAAGAAAGAAAATGCGCATTCCCAAGAGAGCTGCACCCTATATTCAGCCTGGACTAATGCGCATCATCCCATCATATCGGCCGTATACCCGAGACTGGTGATTGAGATTCGGTACAGCGCACGCTGTCAACCTACGCCACATACGGAGGGCGGTGTCAATGTCGTGCACACACGTGCGAGACGTAGCACCTGGCGTACGGGCGGGGGGGGAGGGTGATGATATGTCGCCACCCTGCCGAGTGCCGAGGAGTGCCGGTAGCACCTGTCACTCGGGGCCCTATATCGACCCTGCGAGGGTGCCGGTAAACCATAAACGGCAGCCTCGGTAAGACCACGGTAAGACCAACTTAGATCGTCTGTAGACTGTAGAGTGTAGAGCCTTGGTCTGTAGCGTAATCCGCTCTTATAGGATAAATACTAAAGCAGTCAACTTATGCATATGGAATGTGATGTTACCGCATGCTACGTTAAGTATGACGGAGCAGGAGGACTATATCTACAAAAGCAGCTTAGCCATGCGCTGCGCAGCCCTCGGCGAATAATAAAATTGTTCCATGAAACTAGCGGCACCGGAAAGTAAACGATACGCAGAAGGTAAACATTCGGCCACAGAATCGGCATATTTACGTGTTCGGTATAAGTGATGCAAATTGTTGCCCACATCGCGTATAAATTTAGACCAGGCTGGATCGATGATATGCCTGAGAGGCTGACTTCCGAGCTAGCCTGACTCAGAATTGATAATGCGTAGCATTGACAGTCACGAATGGAAAGGTATGATGCTATTATTAGCTTTGCGTTTTAGGACGTACGGACTTTAAGTCCATCGAAGTCCTAACAGCACTAGGATGCAGCGCCCCTTCCAATCCCGTAAATGTTTGCAACTGTGCCTCTTCATTCATTAAATGGACGCGGGTTTCATTAGGCTGCCAGGTAAACATCATATTGATATATTGACTGTTGACATGATAGCAAATGAGCGGAAGAAAAAGTGTCAAAGAAACATCACTATAAGGAACCGGCTTTTGCATGAATATCTTACAATGCCCGATACATGATGTCATTGTGGACGATGATTCTTGATTCGGCGCACGAATGCCACAAATACGTGTGGCACTCAGAAAATCCTAGAAGCCGGTTTGATGAGAAGTGAAACATCCGGCAGAGTGAGACAACAACAGACGGTCTGTTGAGGGTGAGACAAAAGTTCGGTGAGACAGGATCAACCGGCCTAGTGAGACACCTATGACCCTCCGGTGAGACATGATGGACGGTGTGCTGAGGCACTATCGGCCGGTCTGGTGAGGTCTTAGTGAGACAATAGCCGGATCTGATGAGGCATGTTGCTGGTCTGTAGAGGCACTGCAGCAGCCGCCAGCCGGTCCTGGTGAGACGATTAGCTCGAGCCGTCCAGGAAGTGTCGGAGCCCAGACTATGTTTGTTACCCATGTGGTCCCACGAGCTCAAAAACAGTCTGAACTTCCCGCAACTCGTTCACGACTGCACCCACTCTCCAAGAGCAGACCTACCTGGCTGCTGCCTTGCCGGCCTTGCAGACGCCGTTGCCCATGGGGCACGCCATGGCGACAGTCCTCGCTTCACGTCTGGTCACTGGCAGATGAGACCCAGACCCGCTCGGCACCCACTGCTGACTGCGCTCGGCCCGTCTGCGGTCAGTGGCGAGACCTCTGCCAGACCGGCCGCCGCGCGGAGAGGGCGGCCCCCGGCCCCGGCGGCCGCTACAGTGGCGCCGCGCGGCGGCCGCGGCTGGAAACACCAGCAGCCGGCGGTGGCACTCAGGGGCCCGCGGGCCGGGCGGCCCCGTCTGATCTCGGGCCACTCAGGCCAGCCGTCACCGCCGCCGGCTGCTGGCAAGGAGCCCGTGCCCTCGTGAGCCGATTGCGTCAGCCACAGCTGCTTGGTCTTATGTCACGAAACAGGAAGTTACGTGAGTTACGAGTAAGACACGGCAGTCGCTACCGTCGTCCTTCGCTGAACGGCAAACGCTGTACCTAATGTCGGCAACCGGGGATATTAACGTACAGTTCGAATTGTTTCGGTGATAGACAGTTTGCAATCATATCCCTCCGTTCAGTGTTATTTGCACAGCAGTGCGTAGCTCACGATCTAGCCTATGTACCTACTATGTAGACTTTCAAGTAAATCAGTAAACGATCAAATAATTTTAGGACTCGAGTCGCAAAGAGGCATATCTCCTTTAGCCAACGAATTAGTTATGCTGGGTGGGTGACGGGGAGAGCCGGAACTGGTTTGTTTGTTTTGTTGGGCTAGGCCCTTTCGGTCCTTAAACTCATTTCAGACCATTGCAGCGCCGTGACGATGATAGGAATTAGGGGGAGACATTGGTCTGGGCACTCAGCAACATTAGTGAGTCGCCGGGGCTGAGTCCGTCCAGATGACAGGCCGACCAGCCCCCCAAGCACTCACTGCACCCGGCTACGGGTATGCTCCCTTAGGAGCTGCGGTGCACTCCAATGGGAGCCGCCCGCATGGGATAAACTGTTGCCTGTCCTGCCCGGACCAAAGGTTGCGGCGTGGAGGAAAAGGATTTGACTGTCTTGATGATGGAAAGAGTGGAGGATGGAAACGACGGAACGGGTGAATATCCGGAATTCTGAAAACTCTATAAGGATTGCTGATCGTAAAGCACTCCAACGTAACGTTATTTTCGCAGTGCTAGTGCTATCAAATCGCAAGCACTCCGTCTCACCAAGCCGGGTGTTTACATAACAAAGTTCCAACCACTGGCGGATCCGGGGGGGGGGGGCAGGGGCTAAAGCCCCCCCATTCAAAACTCGACAGGGGCGGCAATATAAATTAGCCCCCCCCCCCCCCAATGCACCGGCATTGGTCATTAAAATGATTGATGGCTGGCAAGTTCCAGCCTTCTGCCTTCGATAGCGAAGTTCCTTTAGAAATTCCTTTCCGCTGTTAAGCTGGTAGCGATTTGACAGCTGTTTCAATAACCTTATACCTATCGATTGAAGTGTGAAGTTATCAAACTTGCTCTGGCAGCCTGACCTGACATGACCCGGCAATTTTTCATTCACGGAATATGCGCAACAAATTTTGAAAGAACACTCACTGAGTTTGCGTGGAAAAACTTGTTGTGAACATTGTTGTCGAAAATCTGAACTGACCTGACCTGAAGCAACAAGTTTGCTCGTCGTCTAGAAATATTGTTTTAGGTCAAAAGGTCATCATTAGTGTAACTCTGGGCCACTATGTTGAAAGCGATTTTGAATCATCCATCCGGGATCGAGAAAAGCGGCCCGCAACTGTTCAGATGATATGCATCCGTAGCTCATTAGTGCAAGAATGAGAGCAAATTCACGTCAATGGCCACTGCTACTGTTCAGTTACGACTAAATTACATTTCCTTGAAATTTTCGGATCGTCACTGAATGACTGTTTAATTTTTTGTTTGATGACTTGAGCCTGAGGCATTTTGCACCCAATCGACAGCCTGGCTGAAACTATTGAATGATGACCATGACCCTTGTCGTTTAGCAGAACATTATGAAACCAGTTATGCTGAGTGAGTGCGGTCTGCGATTTCGGTCGCAGCTGTGTCACACAGTGACGTTACCTCGGGCCGCCTCGGGTGGGTGCGGAGGGGGCGGCGGATCTCAGTGACATTTCGGTGACCCTGAGAGCGCGGTGCACGTCAGTCCGACAGAGTCCGAGCGCTTCGGCTGTCCGAACGAAACCAATGGACTCGCGCCGGGGAGACGGGCCGCTGCTGCTGCTGCTGCTCCCGCTACTGGTGGTGCTGCTGGTGCCGCTGCCACTGCCGCTACTAGCTCAGGGTAAGAATTTTTGTAGCCTATATACATGAAACCGCATTTTGACACATATTCATCAAAATGTCTGTCAAAATGGCAAAATGTTGTAAGCTGAATACATCCGGAGACTGACAGAAGTGGCTGGTGTGACTCTGACCACCAAACCTTAGGGTGGTTGATTGCTTTTAATTCAGTTTGTTTATTTTATCGTTAGAAGAGTAGGATGCGCCCGTTTGGCTATGTGCGCATGCTATATTTTTGATAATAAATATACCCGATCCTATTAGGAAATTTGGAATCAAATGTGAGATGGTAGCAGGTTACGGTGTCGGCGCAATAAACCCCGCTCAGTAGGCTAGGTACCGGCTTTTGCTGCGTCAATTCGTCTATTCGAAAGTTGTCTTCCTAAATTGAAAACAATAATATTAATGATTTTAGGTTTAGGCAACACCAGACACGTCGGGATGTTTCACTGTAATCCAAATAAAAGATAAGTCATCGACTCATTTGTTTTTATTTCAGAGAGCACAGAAGCTTGTCCAGATCTCTTGCTCAAGGACCAGCCAGTTGGCATTCTGCTTTTGGTAAACCAAAGTTTAAATATTGCTGACAAGTGCAAAGAATATCAATGCATTAGAAATGCATCTACCGGCAAGCTACAAATAACAATAAACACGTAAGTATTTATGCATATAACGAACAGGCAAAATATGACTTCTACGTATCATGGTCTATACACTATTTCGATGTAGGTAACAAGCTAGTCCCCAAGAGTAAGATATGCTGTATGAGAATCAAGTAGTTGACGGAGCAGACCATCATCAATACATTTTAAATGCCCCAGCGAAATATAATAAGCATTTTCTGTGGATAATAAAAGGCACTTTTCAACGGACGCTTCACTTACCAGTGAAGAAAGAGTGATGCAATATGAAACGTTTTATGTTGCTTCGACAAATTGTTCACAAGTCACACTCACAACACAACGTTACTAAAAATCGTAGTCGTTCAAAATACACAAATCGCTGCATCGTCCAAGCGCTCGGATCGATCGTTAGTCTTTTAAAATAGCAATTTGTCTATGCATCGTATAGCGCTTCATATTGCCTATTTCTTTCTTTACTAGTACCTAAATGAAGCTTTCCTTAAAAAGTGCCTTTTATTATCCACAAAAATGCATTCTAAATATCTTATTATGTATAGGTATTGATGGGTGTCACCGTTCATAGCCGCATGCTACTAAACTGTGTAACCTCAGCGGCACAGGTTATTTGCATTCAGGGTCGTTTGCCTGGTTGCATAGATCTCATTTGTCCCAAATACTGCGCAATGCGAATGAGCTCTTGTGGTGTCGACAGGTGCGATACGTTCCTGGACAGACCGCTCCCGGAGCGCTGCCGACCCGACTTCTCCCTGCGCTTCCCCGCCTGCTGTCTGCGGCCCAAGTGCCGCCGCAGACGGAGGCTGAGGACGGTGACGCCCCGGCTTCAACCGACTGGTGCAGCGACAGGACGGGGCACGAGACGAGACAGTTCACCTGCCTCAGCAAACCAGACAGAAACAAAACGATCAACAAGTGGAGCACCTGAAGTTACCAAGGCGACGTCTGATCTTGCCAGCACCGGGGTCACGTCGACCCAGAAGCCGCCCACAACACAGCGACCACAGCAAAGTCAGCTGACGTCAACGCTGCGGCCGACACCAGCGCAGTCGACACCGAAGCCAACAACAGCTTCACTTACAGCATCGCAACCTACTGTGCCGCCAACAACATCGTCAACAACAGAGCGACCACCAGTATTGCCGTCAACATCACGGTCAACAGAATCACCGGTGACCACGCCGCCACCAACGCCAGCGCAGAGAACACCACCTGTACCGAGAGACAACATCATTCTGTCAACCGTTCGGCCACGACAAACGACAACTACCCGGAGACCTCGCGTGTTCGATCCCGGTAGCTTACCCTTCGTAGGATATCTCCCGCCACCCATCGTGTTCGAAAGTGCGCTCAGCACGTCTCCCAAGAGCAACAGATCGAGGAGCGTTCGGACGTTTGTCGTTCAGTACGCCACGCCACGACCGCTGCCGTCCCCGGCATCGAGAGGTAGTGCGCGGCGTGGGACGCGCACGTTCGTTGTCTCTGTGAGACCGTCCATGGGGCGTCAGGTTTTCCCGTCCGCGAGACGCCGACGAAGGCGAGTGAGCCGACCCCTCACCGCTACTGGCCGCTGGCTCTTTCAGGCAATGCTTACGCCATTTACCAACTAGTCCGACAGATGGATATACCTATGCTAGTGGATGTAACAATAAATGAAAACTTTCTCTGAAATTCAATAGAGCGTTTATAAAAATGTCATTTAACACACTATAAATGCAGAAAAGCGTGTTTGTATCAATGAAAATGTCTACATATAACTTATCATAAAACGGCTTACCGATACCGGGTAGCGTATAGCGGAAGATAAAACTTATGACACTTCGTGGCGGTGTGTCTTCGGATGAATGACTTCGTACTCTAGACATACTAAGCTCTTCCGAATTATGAATTGTTGTGCTCTGAAACAGCTTCATCATTTACGTCATGTTTGTTCGTGCATTCGGAACTTGTGATGCCCAACTATCCAATGGACTCGTACCGGGCTGGCTCGCACCATTCATTTGACAGCTTTCATCAGGAACGATTACCTAAATCATCCGTAAAATAACGAAAATTACGTGATATATTAACAAATATTAGTCTTAATTGTTACAACTTCCTTCAAACGTGCCGCAGAATTAGAAAAAAAAATAGTGCAGTATTAACCCGCGCACCGACGAGGGTCTGCGCCAACTTCGCACCGACGGGGGGGGGGGGGGCGGATGACCGCCCCCCCTGAGATCTCGAGAACGAAGCAAGATAGCGACAAGCGGTAAACGGCATCGGATACGCACGGACAAGGTCTACAATTTTTACCTAGGTCATTTTCAGGTCAGGGCAAAGATGACGTCAGAGGGGTCGAAAAAGTCAAAATGGCGGCGCTAGATATGGAGAGAGTTTTTCTCGAATAACTTTCGAATTAGTCAAGGTAGGAACAAACTAAGGGCATCATCGTGACCCCCTCGTCAATCCGCATCGAATGATATATATGTTGACCTCGAAAGGTCAAGGTCAAAGGTTGACCTAAGGTCACGTGACCTCGAGGTCATCATGTATATCATTTGATGCGTATTGACGAGCTGAACACAATGAGACCATCCGCGCGGCTGCATCTTGTTCCTGTACGGAGTTATTGGCCAAAAACCTTTGGTGACCTTTGATGACGTCACATGACCTTACAGCTGCCCAACAGCAAAACAGACCTCAAGGTAGTGAAGGTTGATCGTATATGAAGTCATGTATGGTATATGGGGCCATTCCGACCCGTTTTAGTGGTAAAAACAGGGAGTTGATTGTCGCGAAATTGGTCGCGAAATTGACCTGACCTTTGGTCACCGATATCAAAATTCCGAGATATACAAATTGTAGCTACTAATGACCTTATAACAGCCTGTGACTTTCAAAGGCCTCCGACATCTACTGTAGCTCTGGCACGGTGACAAAGTTGCAAAAATGTGACTTGAGGTTGGGTCATTCAAAGTGACCTGGTGACCTGACCTTAAAAGTTAGGAGATTCAAACTCGCACACCATGTGTGAAATTGATGAGGGAATAGTCGTACCAAATTTCGCGGCGCTACGCGCCGCGGTTTTCCTGCTATCCGCGAAAACCTCAGGGGAGGCGGATATCCGCCCCCCCCCGTCGGTGCGCGGGTTAAATACTGCAGTTTATTAGCGTTTCTTTTCTAGATAACCTTGGCGAACGTTTAAAGTGGCGTATACGGCGCGGCATTTCGTCGAAAAAGTACCGGCCGCGCGCGAGAGGGAAGCAACACGTTGTCAGCGGTTGAATTCATAAAACAATAATCGTAAAAGTTTCAAGTGGGCATCCATATATAACAATTGCTTATTTTTACACAGTTGCCCAGTGCCATTTTCGTCTAGTTTGACTTTCATTGTAGTATTTTCAATTCAAGATGGCGTACAGAGGTCAGAAGGTTCAGAAGGTTATGGTTCAGCCGATTGTATCCTTTTATGGCATATTCGCTGTTGTCTGGCTAATTGTTTTTTTGTGAAACTATAAAAATGTGTGGTATGCTCTTCCTGTGGCTTCCTGTGGTAGTGTGTTAGACGAAGAGTGCCTTCTTAACTCCGCAATTTCAATTTATGTGCACAGGACTGAACAGTGGTTTGATGTGTTGTGGGAGGGGGGGGGGGGGTACCTACGTTTCATTATTATTTTAAAAGTGATCATCACACCTTAACATAAGGTTTTAGTTTAGATAGCCAAATTGAGATCCCTGGCTAACAATCACTGGTTTCGGCACTCACAACATTGAGAAATGCCTCAAACTCAAAATATTTAATTCCCAAGTTGCAGCACTTGATTCAGAGCCCAGAGGGGCAAATGCATTTGAATGCCCCCCTCTGACTGTGACCTCAGTACAGATCTAGATATTTTTAGATATTATACTTTAACGTAGAAGATTAAAAAATCACTTAAAAAATATAAACCCTGGTAAAGATGAGGTAGCTTATGCTGCTTTGTGTGCAACATCTGTCACACTTTAAAGATACCAAATCATTGCTAAAAAATGATGTCATAGGGACAGCAGAGGCTCCATAAATATACAAAATTAAATGTAATATCTCAAAAACCTGTAAATATTTTTTTGTTGAAATTTGGTTGATATTCATTTTTTCTCTTTCTGAACCACGATACATCACCTGTATGCCAATTCATTCGCTTTTTTTAAAGTGGTAACTGGTAGGGTCCCCTTTAAGCTCCATACCATCCTCAGATTTTGATTCTTTATGCCCTGCTGTACAGTAGAACACTAATGTCCTTGTGAAGTTTGTTGAGTTTTATTGTTTTATTTTATAGGTTGGAAGAGGCACATCTATATTACTATTTGTGGTGACGTAGTTTCTGTCTATTACGAAGGTCGCGACATGGTGCTACGTAGCGCGGGTTACAGGTCACACCGTTGCACCTACCGCGCTGAAGTTTGCGCAACTCATAGAACAAGGATGGACAACGTGCCTTTGATGGGTCTCAGCTCGATCGGATCGATAGCGAGCGCGTGGCGCGTGCCCAAAAAGTGCAAATTCGCGTCATAGACTTTACATGTATTAATCGGCTGGCAAAAACGGGCGAAAACAGCCAAATTTGCCCGACACGGGTCCGGTCCCGGTGCAATATCTCGGTAACCGTGGGCTCGAACGGTACGGGGAAAACAGCATCGTGTAGAGAATCGAACGGGCTATCGAATGGTGTGCGGTGCAGGGGTTGGCACGCGCCACGTGCACCGGGGAGGACACTTTCTTTTGAAAAATGGACGTTTTGGACGGATTTTGGAATTTATATTAATTTCAGGTGATCGTCAGACGGAATGAGTTGAAACAGCGCCTATTAGCAATAAAAATGTACCGTCCCTCATGGAAAAATTGTGAAAAGCTAATTGATCAAAATAAGGTGGAATAAATCGCTAAAGAAAATGGCATTTGTCCATAATGTGGCAATAAATAATTACACGGATTTTGCTGCTTAACCTAACCTAATACGTTTGACAATTGAAAATACTATCATTGGAAAGAGCATTTAATTCTCTCCAAGATCCAATTATCACGTTTGCATGACAAACAACAGTATTCTTAAAAAATATAAATGTTTCAAACCTCTGCCAAACCATTTTTAGCGAAAATTATCTACGGCTTCCATTTGTCATAAAACTATGCACCAAACTTATAAAACACATTTTACAGGTTCACTGAACTATTGACAGGTTCTGAAGTAGAAAGCATGCTTATCAGACACGGGCACCTCGATCCGATGGATATTTTTTTCCAAACCAAATCGTTTAGCCATCAAAAAGCAATCGACCGACAATGGATAGATAACCCAACCGACACAAGAACCACCAAACACCCGCCGATCGTAAATACCCCCTTTTCGCGTTGCGGAGCACGCGGGTCACCCTAGTCATTCACCTATTTTGGGTGCTGTGGCTCTGCTGCCCTGCTGGAAAGGCCTAATAAAGAGCTTTATGTGCTTCCATGGCCTTAAGATCCATGAGGGGATCAGCTAAATATTCTTTAAGTTCTTAGCACAGATATTGTCATGGATGTGACTTCAGGCAAAGCATAAGCATGGGCTGTGATTTTGCTGTTGGTGAAACTGGCCTGACTACCTACCTGCATATATAATCTAAGTTATGAAATTCCATTGGGGTAGGAGGCGCTAAATAGTATTTGGTTGAATTGGATGCTTTACTGGATATTTCATTAGACATTGTGCATTTTGTTGTCTGTACCTTAAATTGCTGGTTCCTTCCTGCTCATTTCAGACTAATTTCTCATTTGAATAGTGTTAAGTGTGTGAATAGTGAACTTCACTTCATTAGGACAGCAGAGTTGGTAAGCTGTGCACAGCAACCAGGAAGTCCCTGGTCAGATATGTTTCCCTGAATCTTAAGTGTAGCTGTAGCAGCATATCATGAAGCATGGTTGAATCTTTTAGGGCAGGTTTTAGATTTATTTTATTTAACAAATGAGCAAGCTCTTAGCAAAACTAATAGCACTTAGAATGTTGAAACTATTGATATGCTGCTCAGCTGTCAAAGACATTTGCTGCAATTATTTTGATTTTTTTTTCTACAAATCTTAGCTTCAATATCTGAATTGATAGATTGATGGAGGCAAATGCCACACTCAGAACATCCTGTTGTTTTGACCCCACCTCTGCTATTCGATTGTGCAACTGTGGCTGGTCAATATTATTAGGATCAAACTTCGAAGTTGAGCAGCCAAAACGGTGGGTCCCGCTCAGCTGAGTTAATTTAACTGACTTTGGCTGTTCCATCTAACCACAGACCATCCCCTTCAGGAGTGTCATATTATAGATCGCTGGAGCAGGAAGTGGAACCCTGGGCCCTGGCTCTCCGCCGGCGATGTCTATTCATCAAATGAGATACAGGGTGAATCTTTACTGCTGCGCAAAAATAGAAAAACAGGCCCTTTGCAGGATAAAAATTAGCATACCCTATGTAGTGTATGTTGTTCAAAGTGTTTATCGTCTGTTGTTTTTTAGCATGAGCATGATTTTTATATCTTTGTGATTTTGTACAAGATGAATCCTTAACTACTCGATGCAGAACTTGATCTTTAGGTACCTTCAGAACCGAAGCAGGGTGTCCGTATGGCTGTACGAGAATGTCAACATGAGGATCGAGGGCCACATTATCGGATTCGATGAGTACATGAATCTGGTGCTCGAGGAGTCCGAGGAAGTCAACGAGAAGCACAAGACCCGCAGGCAGATCGGTATGTAACTACCAGTGTGCTGGCCTCTGGATGGAGACAGTGCCATGGAGCCACAGTCTAATAATTCAATGTATTAGCCCACAGTTGTTGCTTTTCAGCTTTTACGTGTCCAGGTTACTCGTCCGTGACAACCATAAAATGGATGGCTACCAAGCAATGAACTCAACTAAGCTGTAACGCATATGCCTCCCTTTCAGGTCGGATTCTGCTCAAGGGCGACAACATCACCCTTATCCAGCAGGTGGACGGCGACTCGGCCAGCGCCGCCACGTAGAGGTCGCCCGCCCGCACCGTTATCGTGTCATTGTGTGCCGCCGTCGTGTGCATCATCAGTCATGAGCGCAGCCCGGCTGAAGGAGGAGATGGCCGGGAACGACTGCCCAAGTGGGTACGCCCGCTACCACACTCCAGACTCATTTTGTGAGGTCCATCGCCATCATGTCGTGTCATTTTCCGGCACGGTTTGCTGGTTCCAATAAATGATCACAGCTTACACAGTCCGAAGGGCTATTTTCGTACTTGTTTATTGTCTAATCCGTTGCACATTCGATCAAGCATCGGCTGATGAAACAGGGAGGGGGGGGGGAGAGGGTGCTTTGTTAGGCAGCATGACTTTGAATACGGATGGGTGATGGAGAAGGGGGCGCTGAGATCGCATTGGTGAGCCGATCTTTCCGTTGCGTAGGTGATCTGGCTGCTTTCATGGAGGCATGGATCCGAAACAGGATGAGTAATCTCTAATTGCGTATATTAGTGCCAAGACATTTTTTTTCAAACCTTTAGCTCGTCTTGGACTCGGTGCTGTCTAAAGATGGTAATAATCACGTACATTGTCGACTGGTGGTTTGCATTCATTTGAATGGCATCCGGGTTTTTGGTCGATATATGTAGTGGCATTGTCCGGTGATTCGGAGCAATTACGTGAGCCACCTTCCTCTTCACGCAATTTGTCCTTTGAATTTATTGGCCGTTCTCTGGAAATCTAAGTCGCAGGATGAGTCGAGTGGACTGATATAAGGAACCTGAATTAGCCTGCGTTTCTTTTCCGTTCTGTATAACACCAAAAACATTTCAGTTTACAGTCCACTACTTAGCAAACCATGCTGCCTCTTCGCACAAGTGTTGTGCGTCCTATTCACCTAGCAAGATCGATTGGATTGGCTGCATAGTGCATACATTTGTCCTGTTGTGCTTAACTGGTGAGATGTGCGGCATCTACAAGACAGTTGAAGAGAAGAAGGGCAAAGATGCTATGCTTTCACTTTAGTTTAAACTCGACTTAAATGCAACTTAACTGTTGTTTTAGCGTTTCTTATAATCATTGTCAGGTGTTTGTTTTCGGCTACTTCAACTGACCCAATGTGTACCCAAGAAGCCGAGTGTCGTGGCGTAGAATCAAACTTACAAGAGTACCACAAAGAGTTCAAAGGATATTCACAAATTAAACACACGCACACGCCGCACACTACGCATGTAATATTGGCAACTAAAAACAGTAAACCAATTGACAGGCCATGGCCATGGTTAAACAACTTTTCTTTCGGCAATGCGTCACAATTTGTAAAAGGAAGAATATAAAAACGCTGTAAAATGCGTTATCCATGCGCCACCTTGTCCCGTTTGATGGTCCTATGGCGCATGGCACGGACCATGCCGTTCAGATCAACATACAGATCATGAATCACGACACGTAATACATTCAGCGCGAGTGGCACGTTGGGTTAGCACTACAAAGACATAATGCGCGCGGATGATAGCAGCAGTGCGGGAGCGCGTTAGGCAGGCGGGTCACTGGAGCCTGTAGCTGGACTTCCACACTTCCGCCAGCACCACAGTGGAGTGGAAGCGGTGGAAGATGGCCAGTGGCAGGGTGGCGCGCAGGATCACCGCCCACGGCAGAGGCCCGTAGAAATGCAGCTGGGGACGGACCACAGGTCACAGTCAGTTAGCGACACACACAACAGGCCAGTCAACTGGCGATAAACGCCACTGGCTACTGTCGTTAGTGGCAGACCGTTGGCAACAACCAGTTGGTGACATGGACAATCCACAGCCACTTGGTGGCACGGACCATTGGCTACAATCAGTTGGCGATACAGACCAGCAATCGGTCACTTAGTGCCGTGGCACAAACCAGTGGCAAGTGGCCGAACGGACCAGCGGCCGTAGTCAACTGAGACACATTCATAAAACTCCTCAGAAGCTCACGTTACATTTCGTTGTGACTTGTGCCGTTACCTGGACAGGGTTGGCGTCCACTTTGTCGATTTCCATGGTGTAGACAACCCAGAGTGCCAGATTGCAGAGCAGAAGAAACGTGACCAGCTGTCGGCCAGGTTTGGTCCGGTCGTGCTCGGGCAGGTACACAGAACGCTTCATGACGTCCGAGATGAAGACCAGCTGTGCCAGCACCTGTGAACGAGATGTCCTCCCGTCAGTCGCCGCCCTGGCAGCCGCTCCAGTCGACAGGCTGGGACAGCGAACCGTGAGACGTGACGCAACTGAGTCACGGTCATTGTCGGATCGTCTCGGACAGCGTCATGAATGGCGTCGCACCGTCACGTAAAGCGTCACGGCAGGTGTTTAACCGTCACGTTGAGCCTCACGGACGGTTTCGGGCCGTCAAGGCCAGATGTAAGCAAAAAAGTGGTCTCTATACAAGAAACGAAATAAAAAAGCACCTGCACCAAGCAGTTTGAGCTTGAAAGCCTATTTGTGGGACCGGATGTCTAAGCAAAACTGGCTGCAGCTCACCGCAGCCAACCACTATCTTGTCATCGATGGCAGGTTTCCTCTGGTACCCTAACCTCACCTGGATGACAACCAGCAGCGAGGTGATGAGCAGCAGGACGCTGGAGACGTTCTTCTGCGGCGACAGGGCGGCGGCGATCAGGCAGAAGGTCGAGTACAGGAACAGGCCGAAGCCGGAGATACGCAGCAGAATCGTGTCCAGGTCGTCCGGCTTGTCGTAGGCAAACTTCAGCTGACGACATCTGAAACGGACACGTTGGCAGAAGTTCAGCATCTTTGGCCGTGAACCCTTATGGCATTATTGTTTTGGGAAACAAAACGATGACATTTATGTGTGCATTGCGTCATCGAAGGAAGAAAATGCGAAAGAAAGGTGCATTTTAGTGATCTAAAATGGGAACTTCGTCCGCAGGACCTTCATACGTCAGCGTCTGCACCTCGTGACCTCCTCGGACCGTATACACTGTGCAGGGTTAAACAAACATGCGCTCTGTGTTCAGCTCTGCCCGCGTCTCGGCATGAATCCGCTGTCAGCGGCCATTGACGCCCGTGCCCACCACCCACGACGTCTGATCCAGGGGTGCCTCAGGAGAGCTGCGCCATGCGTCCAAATAAACACGTGTCAGCTCTTCTGTGACGCGACCGTCACGCATGTCACGACCGTCACACACTTCCAGCTGGGGGAGCAGCGTGGGGAGATCGAAACAAGTACTACCTATGTGAATTGATCGGGCCCAGATCACCGTCTGATTCAGATGATTTCTGAGTGAGACTGTGATCAGCTTGCGTCACCAACAGACCGGTGTTACATCCCGTGACGCTACTAGGCACCGTTATAATTTCGAGAAACCAAGACTGATACCGAGGTCGTCGCACCGAGTCCCGGCAGACCTACTTGATGAATCCGGCCAGGCAGGCGAGCACCATCAGCACGAGGATGGTTGCGTGGCTGGTGTCGGCCAGAAGGATCGCCAGCCGCCGGTGGTCGTCGCGTCCCACCAGCACGAAGAACAGCACCAGGCTGATGACGATGGCCGCGACCACCAGCAGGCCGGCGAACAGACCCTTCGAGACGCCCACACAGTCCACCTGGGCAGAGCATCGCAGGACGATTCAACAAGGAAACACACAGGTGCCGCTCATTCTTATACCATGTTCTTATCGGGAACCGGTCGTCCCATCTACGCTTTTTCCTACCTTCTTATCGAGACGTTCTTATGAGAAGAAATTTATGAAGGTATTTACAGGCTGTTGTAGACATAATTTTACCTCCAGCTTCCCGCAATGATTCACAACGTATGCATAAAGACCATCGCGGCACCACTAATGAGCTCCCGTCTGAGGGCTGTTTCGCGGCTCACCTTTCCAGCCGTCGGTCGCCGTTCGCCGGCACTGGACCGGTCGTCGCTGTCCGTGGACACGTAGCGCGGACAGCGGCCGACATGCCTCCACATGACGAACAGCACCGTGGCGCCGATCAGCGAGTACTCGATGATGAGCGGGAACAGGTAGGGCGAGGCGTCGCTGACGATCGAGCCCATGATGTTTACTCTGCCGCACGTCTGGTTCCCGCGGCGGCCAGCCACGCTCGCCACTCCTGTGAAACGGAACCCGTAGGTTCTGACTAATGAACGGTTAGTTGGTTAGTAGTTAGTACCGACCGGCCATTTTGGAACTTCAGATGATGTTAAAGGGACTATCCCACCTTCTAAAATGTTGTTAAAACCAGTTAAATTGTGCCCGACCTAATAGATTGGATGACCAGGAACACCATTCTGGCATTTATTTTTCATTAAACATCTTAGGCTTCCCATATTCTAATTACAAACTTTCAAATATGTGACGTCACAGCCCAAAATTACCTCCTTTCCCAGGCCACATTACTGTCATAAAGCTGATTCTTTTTACTCTGTAGGCAGCACAACAAAGTTCAGACCAGGTTTTAAGCGATTTTTCAACGAACAAACCCATTTAAATCAGAATGACTAAACGAGGTGACGTCACACTAACGGTCGCTCCATGTTGAAGATAGGGCCTTGTACAAGGCCTATTTTCAAATGAAGGGAACGAATTTCTTCAACACCAAGAGGCCGCGGGGGTTGCAACCTAGATAGATAGTGGTTTCTGAACCTCGCCGCAAACTTGGCTATCTCAACTCAAACCCCATGTTAAAGGTGGGATAGTCCCTTTAAGGACTTTGAATCTATCATGAAAAACATCAGATGAAGCATTGTCCGAAACTTGACCATCACGATTTTGATGAAAGTATATGCGCACAGTTTTACCTACATTCTGACATCGCCATTCTGAAGCCTATGTTCTCAGCACGCTTACCGAATGATGAAAAATCTTCAATTGCCTCGTGGTCTTCGCGTTCGCCGGAGTGATCCTCGTCCCCGTGGCGTTCGCCTTCCTCGGCGTACTCCACAAAGATGCGCAGACTTTCACGGACCAGGGTGCGCACCCACACGCAGACATTTGTCGCCACCACGTGCATCAGACCGAACCGGGCGACCAGCTTCAGCTTGTGGATGTTCAGCTGAAACGAATAAGTGGGACGATGCCAGTAGATTTCTCTGGCGAGCTTGACTTCACTTTGAAGTATGAAGACGTTTTGATATGTGATATCGTTTAAGCAGGAGTGCCAAACAAGTTTGCTGCAGTGACGTTGCTGTAACGCACCGAATGCCCTGAAGGCATAATGTTCATTTCCAATTTCTAGAAACTGGTCTACCACTCACCTTTGGGTTGGCGAAGATGAAGTACATCTGCATGAAAGTAAATGTGGCCTGGAGGCAGGGGTTCACAGCCAGGAGGATCTTCCGACAGTCCGAGTCATTCGGCAGCTCGAAATAGGATCCCAGCTCCAGGCCGTTGTACACCATAGCTCCAAGGCCAAACGCTATCAGACAGGCGGGTGTTAGTTAGCACTTAGCAACATCACACTTCACAGTATATGTACAGAAAAGATACAGATCTGTATCATAGCAGTCATGCAAATTGCCAAGAGATCATATCAACGGAACATGCCATTGCCTATTCACTGGTTCGTTGATGAGCTTATGTGCAATGTGCATTGTCTGTGCATACATTGCTTGCCACGTGGATGTGGGTGTATGTAGGTATATGTGCGAATATTGAGTTCCCAGCACTACCCTAATGCCTCACCGATGGCCCCCACGCGCAAGAAGAAGCCACCGTGGCTGTGGTCGTTGTCGCTGGTTCGGGCCTTTCGCAGACGCGCAACGCTGGCTCCGCGCGTCTCCGCATGAGAGCCGTTGATGTTGTTCAGGCTCACTTCCACCGGAGAGCCCCGGCTTCGCCACTGGGGACAACATATGTATAGGCGATTGGTGATGGATACAACCAAGTATGTTGCATGCTTTCACACTCGTATTGTAAGCCATCATTTCAACTTTCTCGGCATGTGCAGCATTTCAGTCCAGCTACGATAACATACAACTAGTTGAAGTCGATTGCCCGCGGTCTGGCTTAAGGTCAACACTCACCTTGTTCCAGAAGTGTGTGTTGCAGTCCCTACTGCCCGCGGCTCCGGTCCTCCCGGAGGGCTCTTGCAGCAGGTAGCCAAACACATAGCTGAGGAACAGGATGCTGCCGCCGTACATGTACGCGAAGAAACCCTGCGCGGCCGGCAACACTGGTGTCATGGACATTGGACGGGTAGAAACCACACAAGTGGTTCAGCAGTGTCATGCGAAGGTCATCGCGGTCTAATGTTTGAAACAGAGGGAAAGCCTCAGATGTTCCTCATATTGGTCAGGAATATCTGCCCACAACATGTCCATGGCAAGTTGAATTCAATGTCGGCTTTCTGCGTTGTCCGACAAATGTGATAGGCAATTTTCCCATTCGCGCATTACACATTCACATCCCGACCCTATTTTAGGCATTATATTTTTCAGTCCTCTTTCAAAACAACACATTGACATCGTCCTAATAGAATAGGTAGACGCCAATCCTTCACGTGACGACTCTTAGGTCAAACCTGAGCGTAGCCAAGTTAGCGGTTGACTGGCCAACAGCTTAGATTCCTACACAAAGCTGTTTACACTCCGGATCTGTGGGTTCCGCGGGCCGCCGTTTGCAGCTGGCCGTTTCTCGATCCATCAGTCTGGACCAGCCTTTCACCGCTCGGTTGGCCCGCACCACAACTCGCCGAGTCAGCATGGACCGCCGCCGGTCCGTCCAGGCGGTCAGTGACAGCAGTCGTGGCTTTTCAACGACGCCTGTGCCTCTTTCCCCGGGCACGCACGTCTTCGCCATGCCACGTTGGGTTTTCTTTCACAATTGTCATTCATGAGCTAGAGCTAGTTACGGGACAAGTACGGTTCGCTGCTCTCTCCGACATATGGTGTAGGATTTGAGCACATGATGCAGCACAAACAAGACTTCAGTGGCGGTCTTTTGAAGCATCGTCTTTGCCGCAAGGTCTTTTGTTTTAGGGCGACGACCGTTTCAGCGACACCCACCCACTGCTGAAAGAGTCTGTATAACCGCCTGGCTGGTATATGCCGTGGCTGAAAGCTCTCGTGCCTGTAGAGGTAAACCTTGCTGCACATGGCTTATACCAACGACTGGAATAAGCAAACTACCGACGTTTTCAAAGGGCCGATCGCTGCTCACCTCGTAATAGTGAAGCGGGACGTTGGTGGTAACGATCTCGGAGATGAGGAAGGCGATGCACACGACCACCAGCAGTTTGGCGTACACCAGAGACAGCACGCGGAACGACGCCGTCCTGTGGAAAAACAGTTCGAGGAAAACATGAAGCGCCATTGGTCTGAACAGCTTAACAGATTTACTTCGTGCGCGTTTGTGTGCGTGCTGGTAGAGCTCGATAAAACAATGGAGCTCAACACTGCACTGCCCACAGTCAAGTCAATCAGTCTAAAAGGGGATCGTTGTACTGAGCGTCGTACTCCGCGTAACTTGGACATCACCGGTCTTGTCGAACAGTCAGGCCGTCCATCCCATTCTGAGGCAGATTTTGGCCGATATCTGAGCTAAATAGGCGATGGGACCATAAGTCCACTATGAGAAGTTTTAGGTGAACAATTTTCTGAAAAATGAGGCCGGATTCAGACCAATATTTTTTATTAAAACTTTTGTGACATAGAGTTTGCCGGAATCGGATAAAGCGCCGAAACACCACTCGAAAAAAAAACAATGCACAAAAATAAATCAATAAGCAGAGATAAGTCCACAAATGAAACGTGAAGTGTACCTTCCTATTAGAAAAGTGGTTATTAGTCCATCGTGTTGCGAAAATAAACGGTTCGCGAGCACACAAATTGAAAGCCGGCTTTTCGAATCCCTTGGACGAGGGAAAGGGCCAAGAGCATGCCAAGAGGTTCCTTGTTTCATAAATGACCTACGTCGCACTGTCGTACACGATTGGCATTCCGTTCTTATTCATTCAGAGTAATATTGAGCTGGTCAGCGGTCCAGCGACTATCAATAGGCTCACAGCAGGGTCGAGGATAAAGCCAGGGATGTAGGTAGGTAAAGGCTTTGGCTCGGTAAGCTATTCATTTCCGCTTAGCGTAATTGATGGCGTAATTAAACACACCGCCAGACAATCTAAAGCCCGAGGATGCGAGCAATACACTGGTGGATACATGGGGGGGGGGGCATTTGGTGCAAAAGCCCCCTCCCCCCGCAGCGCCCGAAATCGGCGAAAATTTGCGTTTTTTCAGAACAAACGTCAAACGGAAAACTAAGCAACTTTTATAAGGAAAGTTTGAGTTAGACTACACAGCAGTATTTCTTTTTTTATAAATTTAATCCGGGCCTTTTGAATGGAAGGCTTCACAAGGACAGAGCCCCCGCTCAGCGAAGCTTGTTGCGTTGACCCTGCCCTCTACCCTCCGATCGCGCAATTCCGGTTCCTTGGGAGAATTTAAAGTTCATTCAATTTGGCAGAAGTTTAACGTGCGCACGGCCGGTCCCCTCACTGACTTCGCCTGGCTACGGCCTGCCACCAACCGCAACCATACCTGTCAGGCCGGAGGCCCATAAACGTCAAGCGCCCGTCGCGCTTCGAACCCGGACTGCTATAACCGAGAACGCTGCACCAGGAGTCCAGCGCTCTATCGACTGGGCTACGGGACCGGCGTCCGGCAGTGCGTAAGGAATCGAAATCCGATGAGTTTTTGGAATTTGGAGAATTTTGGGGCGATGCCCGCTCCCCCTGCAGTGTCCAAGACCGCCTTCCCTGATTGGCCAGTGAAACAGTACCTAATAATTTACTTATGCGAAAACATACAAGACGCAACAAAGAGCATATGCATTATGCACCTTACGTAGGTGAAAGATAAAAATGCAACAAAAACGCCATCACTACTCGCCACCATTTTCTTAACCTTCCAGGCGGTGGGGGGGCATTTTTTTGCCCCCTCCCCTTTAGTTTTTTCGATATATCTCGAGAACCGCTGCGCCGATCGTCACCAAACTTTCAGGACCCTCCCGGGAGCAGCTAGCGCACATGGTGACCAAATTTTTTTCCAAAGGCTATGATAGGTTGGCCGCTAATGACGTCAGAGTGACGTCATTTTTGCCATTTTCGACCCAAAAAAAGGTTTCGCGGGAAGAGCTGTCAGGCCTACAGCTTTAGAGATACAGAAAAATGTTTTTTTAAATAAAAGGTGTGGAATCAAAAGGGCTACAAAACTGCTATTTCGGTTTTTCATTTTTTTATTTTGACCCCCAAAAATAAAAAAAAAATTGAATATAATAGCCAAAAAATCCAAAAAGTTTTTTGAATTTCGAAAAAACGGAATATATGTGATAGTCCCTACCGCCTTCTATCTACATACCAAATTTGAGATCGATACCTCTTTTTTTGGCCAAGTTATAGCAAAAAAACTGTTCAAAATTGATGACGTCAAATTTTCAAACTCAATTTTTAGCAATTTCAGACCTCGTAACGCAAAACAAAGACCACCATTAGACTCCCCGTGACGAGCTGCATCGAATCGATAGGTACCCATTTTATGCAAAAATATCAACTTTGAAATTTGACCTTTTTTGACCTTTTTTGACCTGACCTCCACCAGAAAGTGACCTAAACCGTACCTGATGGTCTTATAACCAACACCATTGAGTTGGAAATTAAAACTGGCCATAAAACATGCATCGCATAACCTTAGTAAAATTGGGCTCATGTGGTGACCCTTGGTGACCTTCTGGCTGGTGTAGCCAGTAGAAACACTGTATGTTACAGATATCTCTTGTATTTCGCCACAAAATCGAGACATATATAATTTTACATACGAACTTAGTTATCTAGTATTGCACACATGTTGGCGAGAACATCGAATGTAATAAACGAATACATACGGTTTTTAATATACACACAGCCAATGCAGTTGTCCAAACAATACAGCAGTTTAAGCGAACGGAACGTTAAAAGGGGGGCGCACAACTTAATCGAAGGCTTTAGCAATTTAGAGACTGGTAAAAGCGACACCTATTAACAAAACTGTAACTCGCGGTTCACAGCATCTAGCGGTGACCGGCGGAAGTAAACGCGCCTAGCGGTGACCGGCGGTACATGCAGGGGCTACATCACTCCCCCGCCCTAGTTAAACACCATAAAAAGAAGTTTGGCGGCGAGTACGCGACGAACGGCGGAGAGGGGGTGGCGAAGCAGGCGACGGGTCCGGCGGCACGCGGCGAGCCGGGCGAGAGCCGCCGGGGGCACCTGAGCGGCTGGGTGCAGGCGATGCAGCAGGCGGGCGGTCCACCGAGCTGTCTGTCGCTGTAGTAGGCGTGTCGTTCACCAGGACGTCCGGTGCTGCAGGCGGCGTTGCGGCAGGCATGTTGTCCGTGAAGGCCGGTTTACACCGAGCCAGGGTGACGGTGTCGCGTCGCCCGAGACGGTCGATGGTGACGGTGTGCTGGTCGCGGGATAGGACACGATAAGGACCGTCATAGACGTATTGGAAAGGAGAGCGATGCGAATCGCGTCGGATGAAGACGTGGGAGCAGGTTTGCATGTCTTGAGAGATGAAGATTTGGCGGGAGCCAGGACGAGGAGGAGTTGGACGGAGCTCCGACATGGCGGCACGGAGACGAGAGGCTAGGGAAGCCGGATCAGAAGAAGTGTCCGACGACATGGGGGAGAGGAAGTCACCAGGAAGTCGGAGACTGCAACCATAGACTAGGTCTGCAGCGGTGCATCCGAGATCCTCCTTGAGGGCCGTGCGCACTCCGAGTAGCACCAGAGGAAGTCGGTCCGACCAGGAGACGGCGTCGTCATTGGTCCGCAGAGCTGACTTCAGTTGGCGGTGGAAGCGCTCTACCATCCCGTTTGCTTCTGGGTGGTAGGCGCAGGTCCGGATCCGAGAGGTGCCGAGAAGCTTGGAGACTTCTGTCCAGAGGCGGGACTCGAACTGGGATCCTCTGTCGGTGGTGATGAGTTCGGGTACTCCGAAGCGGGCGATCCAGCCGCTGACGAGATGCCGAGCCACCGTGACGGCGTCCATGGTGGGCAGAGGAATTGCCTCGGGCCATCGGGTGAAGCGGTCGACGACAGTCAGGAGATAGGAGTTGCCATGGGACGGAGGAAGTGGTCCGACAAGGTCGATGTGGATGTGTAGGAAGCGAGAGTCAGGTGGCTGGAAGCTGCCCATGGGTGGCTTCGTGTGGCGCTGGATCTTGGCACGCTGGCAGTGCTGGCAGCTCCGGACGAAGGCACGGATGTCCGCGTTGATGTGGGGCCAGATGAACCTCGATGAGATGAGATGACGCGTAGCGTTGATGCCAGGATGAGACAAGTCGTGGAAGCTCTTGATGATGGAAGGGCGGAGTCTGGCTGGGACTACAGGTCTAGGTGTGGCCGTTGAGGTGTCGCACCAGAGACGTAGATGCGGATGATCAGGGACTGGGAAGTCACGGATGATCAGAGATGAGGATTGTTGCAGCTTCGGCAGGTCAGGATCGTTGGATTGGTGTAGGGCGATGTCGGCCAAGCTCAGAAGGCCGGGTGAAGGTGTAGCTGCGGCAGAAGCCGGCGCAGACACTGAGCTGATCCGTGAGATGGCGTCAGCTACCGGGTTGAGATGTCCAGGAACATGTCCGATCTTGCTGGTGTGCTGCAGAATCAGGTCCATGTGACGTTGTTCACGGAGAGAATGGTTGGCGTTGCCGTTGGCCTTGAGAGCAAAGACGAGCGGCTTGTGGTCCGTGAGGATCTCGAAGTCGCGTCCTTCCAGAAAGGGCAGGAAATGTCGCACGGCGAGGTACATGGCGAGCAGTTCCCGTCCAAAGGTGCTGTAGCGGCGTTGGGTGGGCGTGAACTTGCGCGAGAAGAAGGCGAGAGGCTGAAGAGAACCACCAACTCGCTGGTGGAGCACGGCGCCGGCTGCCGTGCTGCTGGCGTCAGTGCTGAGGCTCAGAGCTGCATCTTTGACGGGATGAGCGAGCTGGGTGACGTCAGCGAGGGCGGCTTTAGCAATTTAGAGACTGGTAAAAGCGACACCTATTAACAAAACTGTAACTCGCGGTTCACAGCATCTAGCGGTGACCGGCGGAAGTAAACGCGCCTAGCGGTGACCGGCGGTACATGCAGGGGCTACAACCTTTGGTGACCTGACCTGTGGGCTGTGACCTGACCTGGTATGACCAGTGACCTCTAATAGCAACATATGTACTAGACAACTGACGCCTTATCGCTGATTTTCGACAAAATGCGTTTTACTCGGTGTTATAGCGCTTTCCCTAGAAACCCCGTGAACGGTGAAACATTTTATCTTTGACCTGACCTGTGACGTCATCGGTGACCCCGAGGTCAATGAAATTTGGTTTCCTTCGACAAATTTGACAGGGCTATCGAACGCCGTTTGAATTTTGCGGATCCGTCCAGTAGTTTCGGAGATACGGGGGGGGGGGGGGCAAAAAAATGCCCCCCCCCCCACCGCGCGGAAGGTGGCTGGTAGGCCCACCGCCTGCCGGGTTAAATGTATGTTACATGTTATTTTTCGATATTTGTCGTTTGCTGTTATTTTCTTTTTCGATATTTAGCTTTCGATATACCTACCTATTGGCTTTCGACATTTGTCTTTTCGATAGTTTGTCTCTCGGTATTTTGTAGGTAGGTAGGTAGTACGATATTTTAAGATTCGATGTTTTCTCTTTCGATATTATGCAATTCGTTATTTTGCGATTTCGAAATTTTACCATTTCATTATTTTGCTTTCGATGTTTTGACGATAGGTAGGTACCTAGGTATCTACAGATAATGCATTCTATGATTTTGCTATTCAATATTTTGCGTTGGGATATTTTGTACGGAATGCACCAGAAAAATATTCCTCTTACTATAAATATCTGCGTTAGAAAATCAAGAACGTCATAGTAATAAACATTTAAAGAACTAATTTTTCGATAATATACCTACGGATATGAGCTACTTAGGTACTACAAAAAAAAAATAGGCACTTGGATTGTTTCAGTTTCCCTGTGATCAAAAGAAAATATTAGAACAGCTTGAAACAGATCAGCCCTTAAGCCAAGACTTAAACTTAGCTCATGAGCATCAACAAAATAATAATTATCCGCTGCTGATCGGTGGCTGATCATAAAATTCATTTTCACGTGAATCTGTATCGCTGTCCCTATCTTACCATCTGCATTTCCACTGAATTGCTCGGAAAGGAGGAAAATGATGGTTGCAAGTGCATCTTACGGCGCTGACCGGCAACTGCGAACAAATCTCGGCTTCTACAGGGTCAGCCTTCTGAATCCCCGACCTTCCATCAGTAGATCTGCGTTGCTGCTGATCTCACCTTCCCCTGGTATCGCCTCTCCAGCCGAGCCGAGCCACGCTGGCCGCCATGCTGAACAGCTTCCGACAGACCGCTTTTATACCGATGAGCAGCTACCGACAGACCCCTGTATTGCCGGCGGGCAAAGCGCGACGAAGATCTCTGTACATAGTTGCGTTGGGCAGCTTCCGACAGACCACGTGCGGCTCTTCACAGACGCCGAGTATAAGCGCCGATGGGCACGGTTTCCAGTAGACCGCCGCGCTGTAGAGCGAAGGCGAGCAGCTGTATAAGCGCAGATGGGCAGTTTCCAGCAGACCACTGTATAGCGAAGGCGGGCAGCTCCCGATAGACCTCCGTCGTCGGCCGGTGACTGAGCGACGCTGGGTCCTCCGACTGAATCACAGTGGACCGAACGGTCCGCCAGCGACGCCGACGCACGCGCGGCGCCGTCACCGACCGGCGCAGCGCGTCACCTTCCCCGCACCGTCACCGGAAGTAACGTCACCGCGCACCGCACAACAGTCGCCGGTCGCGTGGGTGACACGCCGACCTTCACCGGGTGCATGTGCGGATGTCCGCCACAAAGAAGTAGAACAATACCAACGTGGCAGACAGAGGCTATAGAGCAAAGGCTGTGTATTTGATACGGCTATTATGTTGCATTCATGAAACAATATGATTCAAGATTATGCCAGTTTTTGATTAATGATACGCTCAACATGCGGCCGGTCCACATGTGTCCCAAATACGTGAAAGGAGCCGCGACTTGCGGCATAATAGATTTGTGAATTGGAAGATAATGCTGCATTATAGAACGGGAATAATCAACCCAGTTGGTTGGTTTGTGTATACGGGACCCTGAGATGCCTTGGAGGGCACAAAGTACTTTCAAGTGCGAATTGTATAGCTGGAGGAAGCTTGCATTGAGTCGCCTCGCCGCCTCGCCGTCTGCCCTTCACAAAACACCCGCTGTCGGCGGCGCGTGCTGCTGCTTTCCCCGTCTATTTACAATTTCTCTCGGAAAAGAAAGGTTAGCATGAGCGCTAAAATGTTTGTTCACGAACACTGCCGGCCTGTTTGCCCATGGCCTCTGTGCGTGCCTCTGCGGGTCCTACTTGGACGTTTCTGCGCCGCTCACCGGTGTTTGTTCTCCCGACCCTTCACAGTACCCACACGATAGGTAAAACATCGAACCCCGTACCTACGTCTATAGGACCCACAGCTCAAGTTAAAAACAACTTTGGCGTTAAATAGGTTTTTAGCTTTTAGGTTTAATTTTTTTAGCTTTTCGCTTTAGTCACTTTTGGTCATATATGTGAGAATAGCTCTTGAAGAGGGTGGTCGGTGGCTAGCGGAAATGGTCACAGCCATGGGAGAGCCAGCAGTGCACGTTCAGTCGCAGGCAATGCCCAGGACCGACCGTTCAAGGGTCCTGGACACGATTATTACCTTTTGACACGATTACTCGTGTGCCTTTGTAAAGGATTGTGCTGTAGTTCGTCAACCTGTTAAATTTTCGCGTGGAAGCATATAAGTTTACCCTCTTCTACATAGTGATTTACCCTCTCAAGGGCTCAATGTGCATTGTGCACTGCTGTTGATGTAGGTAGGCTGGTACCATACCGCAAGCTCTAGCTATAGCAGCTACGTAAATAGAGGGCGACCGTTTTAGATGCAATGAATTCCACTGTTCATATCCACGACCCCAGTACCGGACCGAATCCATGTCCAACACGACTGGGGGCGTATGCCAGTCATGCTGGGCTCGAAGAGAAGTTCGTAGTGTCTTGTCAAATTCGTTTAGTTTAATTCGTGTAATGCTTATAAGCTATCGAGTTACACGCGGCTTACTCCTGGGTCTGATACAGATGCTTAATTTGATCGATACTCCGGCTCTCTCTGCCAACAGACACTCATAGACTTACTTTGAATTCTTGACTGGCCATGAGTTCGAAGAAGATGAAGAACTGTCTTCCAAAGATTCCTGGAAAACGAGAAATATTGATCACATTAGGCATAGTCGGCTGCAAAATAATACCTACACAAGTGAAAAGAAATACAAATAAAATATTTTGCCAACGAAAACGTAATCTTGACCAATAAATACGCTACGCGCCATTTGTGACCGCTTTAGCCAGCGGGTTTGCATCGGACGCCCGCCATGCCGAGACCATGACCAAGGCCCTATATAGGTACTGCGTGACTGGAGTACCTACAACGCACCGTCTCCGCGCCGAATGGCCGGCCGAAATTGTTTGACGTTGACGGCACCGCTATTTCCTTATCGCGAGCTTTGGATGTCCGGCGACCGGCTGCTAGGATGTGTGAAACATTACTGTTATGTTAGTGAGAGTCTGAGAGATTGTGCATAGGTATTTGCGTTTTCACCAGACCGATAAACATCTCATAATTGTCAGCTAACATGTTAATAGCCCAATTTTGGTACCTACCACCTGCAGATCGCAATGAAACGGTTCACTTGAAAAGTACTTTTTGGGTCAAACACTAGAGTTTTAAGTTTCTAAATGCCTTCAATGTTCAATTCATTTTAAAAGTCTGTTACCTTAAAACGGACAATCAAAATTGTCATTAACCCGCGCACCGACGGGGGTCTGCGCCAACTTAGTACCGACGGGGGGGGGCGGATGACCGCCCCCCCCCTGAGATCTCGAGAACGAAGCAAGATAGCGACAAGCGGTAAACGGCATCGGATACGCACGGACAAGGTCTACAATTTTTACTAAGGTCATTTTCAGGTCAGGTCAAAGATGACGTCACAGGGGTCGAAAAAGTCAAAATGGCGGCGCTAGATATGGAGAGGGTTTTTCTCGAATAACTTTCGAAGTAGTCAAGATAGGAGCAAACTAAGGGCATCATCGTGATCCTCTCGTCGATCCGCATCGAATGATATATATGTTGACCTCGAAAGGTCAAGGTCAAAGGTTGACCTCAGGTCACGTGACCTCGAGGTCATCATGTATATCATTCGATGCGTCTTGACGAGCTGAACACAATGAGACCATCCGCGCGGCTGTATCTTGTTCCTGTAAGGAGTTATTGGCCAAAAACCTTTGGTGACCTTTGATGACGTCACATGACCTTACAGCTGCCCAACAGCAAAACAGACCTCAAGGTAGTGAAGGTTGATCGTATGTGAAGTCATGTATGGTATATGGGGCCATTCCGACCCGTTTTAGTGGTAAAAACAGGGAGTTGATTTTTCCCCCATTGACTTATAATGGGGAGGTCGCGAAATTGACCTGACCTTAGGTCACCGACATCAAAATTCCGAGATATACAAATTGTAGCTACTAATGACCTAATAACATCCTGCGACTTTCAAAGGCCTCCGACATCTACTGTAGCTCTGGCACGGTGACAAAGTTGCAAAAAAGTGACTTGAGGTTGGGTCATTCAAAGTGACCTGGTGACCTGACCTTAAAAGTTAGGAGGTTCAAACTTGCACACCATGTGTAAAATTGATGAGAGAATAGTCATACCAAATTTCGCGGCGCTACGCGCCGCGGTTTTCCCGCTATCCGCGAAAAACCTCAGGGGGGGGCGGATATCCGCCCCCCCCCCCGTCGGTGCGCGGGTTAAGAATCCAGTGGCGGAGTGTGGCGAACAAGTGCACTTAGGGGAAATTGTCAGCATGGTGCATTCAGCCCACCACATGATATAAATTCCCTATCTATTACTAGCCGCTAGATGAAATGCGTTTAAATTACTTAGGCTTCCTAGCAAACTATATATGCCTAGCTAGCTGATGGAAGAAACACACGTTTTATGCTCCAACCAGCAATCAGCATAACGTACGTACCTTTTTATCCGAATCGACTGATGTGTCCATTTGTGGCACAAATACGCAACCACCGACAGTCACCGACTCTTGACAACCCTCTCTCAGACCACGCGACTTCGCTCACTCGCCGCTGTGCGTCTGCTCGTGCACGCGGGTGTGCGCGAGTGTTTGCCGCTCTCCCGATCGGGACCGGTTCCGCACACCCGCGCCGCTGGCTGGCCGCCGTCTGTTGGCGGCCGCGTGGTGACCCAGCAGTTTACCCCCCGCGGTGTGCCCGCCGAACTTCGCGACGTCACTGGTCGTCGCCGTCCTCGCGAGAAAGCGACACGAGCGACCCGCTGGATGGGGCAAGTCATGGCCTTGCTATACATGGGGACTGGAGCGGCCGGATCTGAGTGTGATTCACGTATGGAGCCAGATACGCGTATTTAACCGCACCGGGACGGAAGGAGAGCTTGGGTTTTACGTCCCGCTCGCTTTTCGCCAACATGTAAAATCATCGGTGCGAAACGCTACTTTTTGGATGCATTGTCACTCCTTTTTGCCGATATTGCTATAGGAAAGTCGAGCTACACATCACTTGAGCTGTCACATCACCAGATCATAAACGAACAGTGGCATCGGGAAAAAACTTTAAAATTTCTCATTTGACGTTAAGAGCAGACGAACGGTATATTTCCAACGAATTGAGCATAAGATTTACCGTTTACAAAAGATAAAAGATCATTGCGATTCACCGCAGATCTCACCGAACCGAAGGGGCCCACGAATGATTTCGCATACAGTACCTAATTGTCAGCGATTATCATGCTACTTTATAAACGGCGTTTCATATACCCAAGTGACGAGAGTTCGGCTTAGCATTATTCAGCACTCGGCTGGAGCTACATACTGTGGTTAGTACGGCATCCAGCCCCAGGCTACTGCAGCAGTGACCCAAGGCACCAGGCGCGGCCTTCAAAGTCGCCTGCAGCAGCGGCCACTGGGGACGGCGGCGACGCGGCAAGTCCGGGATACCCACAGGAACTGGCGGTGCTCCCTCACGATCGCATCAGCCTCCTTTACTGGCAGCGACGGCCGACGATGCCGCGGCCGGCAAGGACACAGGCCGTACCGGGATGAACTGCCGGGATGCAGCCAGCGCCCGCACCGATCGGTTGCTCCAGCCAAGGCGAGTGGGTTACGGAGGCCGCAGAGGTGGGGGTGCATAAGCACGAGGAACAGTGTCGACGTAGTCACAGGTCGCCTTGACCTTGACATGGCCAGGACCCCCTGCGATACATCCCAACAGCAATCTTTATTCAGAACCTGCCTTGATTCAACCCGCGCCCTGCTGGGGGGGGGGGGGTGTTTGAACACCCCCTTGTGTTTTTTGCGAATATCTCAAAAACGGCGGCGCTCCGTTTTTTGGTACACCTTATCATACGTCAATTCTACACATGTTGTGAAAATTTCAGACCAAGGTCATTCAAGGTCAGGTCACCAGGTCACTTGAAGTGACCTCACCTCATAAAAAAGTTTCAATGGCTGCCATAGCTACACCGAGTGACCGATCGCTTTGAAACTTTCAGCGATTGATAAGGGTAACAGTATCTATCAAATGTATATCTCGGAATTTTGATATCGGTGACCTAAGGTCAGGTCAATTTTGCGACCTCCCCATTATAAGTCAATGGGAGAAAATTGAAATGCGCCTCTTTTGGACGAAAGACATTATAAACGCTCCCAAACACTGAATTACAAGTGGTTTAGACACACTGAACATGAAAATGGTGTCCGTGGGCCGCGACCCCTATTTATGCCCCTGAGGTCATCATGTCAGGTCACGATCATGGTGTCTAACAGTTTTTCGCAAATAACTTTTGCTAGAGGCATACTAGAGCGGTGAAAACGCCTTAGATGTGCTCAGCTCGACGATACGGATCGACTGATATGCAACATGACCCTTTCCGGTCAGGTCATGACCTTGACCTGAGGTCAAATTTTCAAGCTGACCTTTCAAGGTCAAGTTATAGTTCATTCGATGCGTCTTGACGAGAGGAACACGATGTCGGTAAAAGTAAGCTCGTACAAGGCTTGGGTCAAAAGTTATTGCAGAAAAACTGTTTCCGAAAAAATCGGCTATTTTTGCAGTTTTTGCCCCATGCAGGCAAAACCGTTGACGTTAGGTCAAATCTGAGGGACTTACTCAGAAAGGGGGTTAATAGGGCTATCGAATGCGCTTTTCCGCGGCGCTGTAGCTTTATTGGTTCCCGAGTTAGGTATGCGTTGACTTCCTGGAAATTGTCGGCATTCGACCTGAAAATCGGCGAAATTTTTGCCTTCAATGACCTATGGTGACCTGACCTTTGACCTGACCAAAAAAGTGACTGAAGTGATTTCGTCATTATTTTTGGCGCTCTTTCGAACGTCGCCTTCCGCGTATCGCTACGTGGCCGAGGAGCCGAGTTAGAAGGGGGGGGGGGTGTTCAAACACCCCCCTCCCCCCAGCAGGGCGTGGAAATCCATGGGACCCCCAGCCGGGCGTGGGTTAACCAACGCTGCATTAAATGCGACGGATAACTCTACAATGCATTATTATCAACTATTGAACGGGCCTCGCCGATAGGGGGGTACTGTACCCCTAACTTTTGATAGCGGCGGACCTGTCCCCCCCCCCCGTCCCCCCGGTGGCGCCGCCCATGGGTATATAAGATAAGTAGGTAAGTAGGTATACGATAAAGCGCAAAGCCTTACTTTAATTTTGGGTATGACCTTGATCTTGACCTTGAATTTTGACCACATTTTCGTATTCCTCAGAGAGTTTTCTTTCATTTTTAATCAGTTTCACCGGGTTTGATGCATCTTCCCATCCCTTGGGCTGAAACACATGCCACTTGGCACTTGGGCAGCTGGGCTTCACTGTGACTAGTCTTGTCACCAGTCAAGTCATCATTCCCCAACAATATTTTCAATTTTGATATTATTGATTTCAATCTAGCCCCAGTTTGAACAGTGCCGTAACGTGTTTTCTTCTCGTCAAAAGCATTTCACGGACTCAATTACTGGCATGTTACTGGAGACGGAAAGTGGGTTTCATTAGTCACGTGGTAGGAAGAAAACATGAAATAAATGACAAAATGATGCGTTATATGATGTAAAAATGACATTTGATAAATCAAAAACACGATTTATCAATTCAAAAAAATATTCTAACAGCCCTTACCAGCATCTTATTGCTCTATATACTCAGTCGTTGTCACGTGGTCTAAAGCAAATCTCATTTCATTACCAGAGATTTTCCCGAATCTTGTACCGAATGGTCGTCAGTAATCTTGGTCGTCACTGGTCGTCAATTAAAAAATTGTCACCGGTCACTGTGATAACATTTCGATAAGTGTGAAGGCATAGAAGAATATTTAGTTTTGTGGTTTACCTCGGTAAGAACTGCCTCGAATTGATTTGATTGTATAAAATAAATCCTAAATTAGATTAGAATATATTCAAATATAGGCATATAACTAAGTTTCATTTGACCATGGATATGTGCCTTGTGGCAAGAAATAAATGAAACGAAATGAAATGAAATATGTAACTAGCTCCTCATAGTTATTACCTCAACCTACCGGTGCCAGTGAGCCACAGCCATGCCATGACGCATGAGCCAGACTTTTTGCGTGCAATTCATGTGAGTTCTAGCTTGAGCTGGTGGATCGAGAAAGGTGATCTTGGATGCTGCAGCCTATGAAGTCTTCATTTTGTTGTAAAAATCAATTTTTGCTAACTTTGGGCACTGCAAGGGGTGGGGGGGGGGTTAAGGGTACTTGCCCCAAATGTCCCCGTGGATTCACCAGTGTGTATTGTTCCTTCAACATGTAACAATTTAATTTATGAGGTAGGGAGGTAGGTGCCTACCAAATGAATTAGCTTTTAAAGCATACATATTAATATTGTTATGCTTCATTGGTTTTAGCTTGTTTGTGATACATAGCAGATATGCAATCGCAATCTGTGCCAGGGCCTCAAGCAATAAATTAAAATATTTGGGTGGCCTTTATATATTGATATCCACCATTTGGTTGTGGAGCCTCTAATGGTCATCAAATGTGGATGAAGCTTTGTGTAATGTGTGTTGAAAATAAAGTTGTGAGTAAGCATAATTTTGTGTAAGATTGAAAAGCATTACTTTGCGTAGTTTCTAAACTAACATTATTGCAATAGTTTTACATTTAATTAATTGTCTTCGAATGTGGTTGCAACATGTAATAACTTAAATATCTTGTTAATGGCATTGTGACTAAAGTGACAACTTAACCTATAAAGATCAACTTCAAAATTTTATCTCAGGTCGACTTTCAAGGTCACAGAAAAGGTCATGCATATCAGCCATTTCATGTCACATCTAAGGCATTTTCATCATCTGTCGTGTGTCTCCAAAGTTATTGTAAAGAAAACTGCTGGAAACCTGTGCCTTGAAGTGACCTCAGGGGCATATATTTCAGGGTTCACTGTTGGGTTCACTGCTGCTTCAATGTGTTATGCTTACTTATGTCCTGATATTTGAGAGTGTTTAGCATGAACTTCATCCAAAAGAAGGGCAGATCGATTTTCTCCCATTGACTTGCAATGGAGAGGTCACAAAATTGACCTAACCCTAGGTCACCTAGGTATATTAATATTCCAAGATATAGGTACAAATCATTAACGATTCCCTTATGCAATGCCTCAAGTTCCATAAGCTAGAATAACAGAATCACAAAGATTTTAGAGGCACGATCACTACCTGCGCCCTGTTGGGCTCTGGGAATTCCATGCCCTGCTGGGGGAGGGGAGCATTTGAGCACCCCTTCCTCTTCTAACTCGGCTCCTGGGCCACCTAACGATACGAGCTAGGCGGCGTTTGAAAGAGCATAAAAAATAATGACGAAATAACTTCAGTCAATTTTGGTGAGGTCAAAGGTCAGGTCACCAGAGATCACCGAAGGCCAAATTTCGCCGATTTTCAGGTCGAATGTCGACAGTTTGCAACAAACTGCAGGGCATATTTTAACATACTGACTGCGTCCCATTTTGGGACGCAGTCGCAGCCCCCTGCCTTTGGGACGTAGCCCTCGCGAAATTTGGACCACTGCGTCCCACACTGAAATGCCACAGTTTCAGCCGAAAAGTGCGAGCAAAAATTAGTAACATGCCTCGGTCTTTTACTGTGTAAAAGATGTTGGCTTTCCGATTGCTTTGTGCCCTGATTTACTATGTACCTAAGCACATACATGCCCCCTCCAGTCCTTGTGCCCTGCCCTACCCTTGGTCATACACCTTATTATGTTCTTCCCTTCTATACCCCTAGGATATGTGCCCTGCCCAGTGCCCTGTCCTTAGGTCTTGTACCTTGCCCTGCCCTTTCTTCAGGCCCTGTGCCCCGCTCTGCCCTGCCCTCAAACACGATACTTGTTATATTCTGCCTGGAAATTTGATGCGCTGCCTTCCCGTCTTTTGGCCCCGTGCCCTGCCCTACCCTAGTTTGGGGCCCCTGTCCTTCTCTGCCCTCAAGCCTTGTGACACGTCCTGCCATCAGACCCCGTGCCGCTGCCTTGTCTTCAGGTACTGTGCCCTGCCCTGCCATCAGGCCTTGTGCCTTCCCATGTCCTCATGCCCCGGCCCCGCGCCCATCCTCGAGCCCAATGCCTTGCCCTGCCTCAGGCCCTGTCCTGTCATGTTCTGCTTCCAGGCCTCATGTGCATTGCCCTGCCCTTAGACCCTGTGCCCTATTCTGCCATTAAGCCTTATGCGTTGTATCGCCCTCAGGCCCGTGCCCTGCCTCGCCCTAAGTTGCTGTGCTCTGCCCTGTCGTCAGGCCTTGTGCCGTCCCATGCCATCAGACCCTGTGTCCTACTCTGCCCTCAAGCCCTGTATTCTGCATTGCAGAATACAATCTGCATTGCCCTAAGGTCTCGTGTCCCATGCCCGCTCTCAGGCGCTGTGCCCTGCCCTGTCATCAGGTCCTGTGGTGTCTCCCGCCCTCAGGTCCCGTGCCGTTTCCCGTCCTCATGCCCCGTGCCCTTACCTGTCCTCAGAACCCGTGCTTTGTTCTGCCTTCATGCCCTGAGCCTTGCCCTGCCCTCAGGCCCCATACCCTGGCCCTGTTTCACCGGTGATAGCAGCACGCTGCTATTACACGTGTCAAATTGGGTTTCCATGGAGACATCAACAGGCCCATTGCTCAAACACTACCACAAGTATGACGTCAGCTCGCGGAATTTGATAGCAGCGTCCGTGAAACACCGCCCACGTCTTGTCATACCTTCGGGGCCCGAAGGTATGACAAGACGTGGGCGGTGTTTCGGGCCTTGTGCCATACCTGTGTCTTATGTCTTGCTCTACCTTTAGGTACTATTTCTTGCCCTGCTCTAAGATCCTGCGTGTTGCCCTGCCATCAGGTGTGTTGATCATCAGGTGTTCTAAGGCCCTGTGTCTTGCACTACTCTCCGGCCTTGTGTAATGATAGCCTTAGACCCGCGCCTTGTCTTGCCCTCGGACCCTGCACCCTACCCAGCCCTCAAGTATCCCCGTCTTATCTTAGCTTCATGGCCTGTGCCTGCCCTGTCCTTTGGGCTCAGACTCTGTGTCCTGCCCTTCCCTAAAGTCCTGTTTAGAGATGTCAAGTTGGAGCCCGCAGGCCCGGAGCCTGGCCTAAAATCCGGCCCTACAGGGCTTTTGCATGCACAGTGGATTGTATCATTGTTTTGAGGTACCTCATCGAAACGCATCGACTGATATGCGACATGATCTATCTTGGTCACGAAATGACCTTAATGTGAGGTTCTGACCTTGACATTTCGAGATAAAAATGAGAGAAGAACGATCGTGCAAACGAAAATTCTCTACCTTTTTAGTTCAAAGGCTTTTCATGAAACCTATATTGACAAAAATTGTAATTTTACCCGTTTTTGGCTATGGAGCCTTAACCGTTGATCTGAACTCAATTCTGACGAAATATTGACGTCACGAAAGAGCTGTTCAAGATATATCGATTGCTTTTCTCCTATCGATTGCGCCCTCCTAGCTATCATAGTTTTTGAGATACCGGCACGTTTTCCGAAAAAAAATATCGCATCATTGCGAAGTTTGACATTTGATGGCATACGGTCAGATCAGGGCCGTCATGGCCGTCTGGCCATAGGAGGATATAGAGGGGGCCACGGGGCCATGCTCCCCCCCCCCCCCCAAAGCGCCCAGAAATGGCACAAAATCGACACATTTCTGGGCATAATAATTAAACAAAGGAACCTCCATTGGGAAAAGTTTGGGTTATATTACATGATAGGCAGTAAGGAAGCGAAATCCGAAGCATCCAAAGCATCCGTTCATCCAAAGCACCGTTCATCCAAAGCATTAATCTATGATGGATTTTTTATGTAGCTTTAAAATCCGATGATTTCTTGTCACAACTTAGGTGGGTACTGTTTGACCTTACGTCATCTAATTATTTCAAACACATAGTACCTTCAATGCAAATTGGCAATGTTTCACACGTCAACCTCTATTTTGAATCGATTGATAAGGGTGAAAAACGCATGAAGAGACGTATGTATCACATTTTAATCATGTGCATATTCATTTTTATTCTCTAAGCATAGGTACAATTTGGTGCGTCAAGGGAGGTCAAACACGCCAAACGCCGTTCAGGAAAACGAGTGACTAACAACAATGTAAATGTCATTAAATCGCCGGTCCGCCCTTTGAATGCGGATAAAGAACGCACTACGACTGGGCGAATTTCGGACTGGCCAAAAGCAATCACAGCCCGCTCCCAATATCCCGCTTGCAGTGCCCCTCCACCAGCACAGTACACAATGTATCTGTACATTATCTCACTTGCATTATATACTATTTCGCTTGCAATGTGCCCCTTCCGATCAAAGCGTGTGCCCTATGCCACCTTTGGGACGCAGTGAAAAATCCTTAAAATATGCCCTGACAAACTGGCGCATAACTCGGAAACCAATACAGGTATAGGGCCCCGGAAAAGCATATTTGGTAGCCCTCTCAACGCTCTTTCTGAGTATTTATCTCAGATTTGACCTACGGTCAACGGTTTTGCGTCCGGGTCAAAAACTGCCAAAGTAGCCGATTTTTGCAGAAACAGTTTTTATGCAATAACGTTTTTACTCGAGCCATGTACGGGCTTACTTTTGCCGGCATCGTGTTGCTCTCGTCAAGACGCATCGAATGAACCATCATTTGACCTTGAAAGGTGAACTTGAAAGTTGACCAGGTCAAGGCCATGACCTGACCGTAAAAGGTCATGCTGAATATCAGTCGGTTCGTATCGCCGAGCTGAAAACATCTAGCATGCCTCTATCAAAAGTTATTCGCGAAAAACTGCTTGATAACATTCGTGACCTGAGATGACGTCAGGGACATGAAGAGGGGTCACTGCCACGGGTGCCATTCCAGTTCAGCGTGTCATGTATATTAGTAATTCGGTGTTTCAGAGTGTATAGAATGGCGTTCGTCTGAAAGAGGCGCCTTTCAATTTTTCCCATAATGTAAAAATTGACATAAAATGGAAAGGTCGCAAAATTGACCTGACCTTAGGTCACCGATATCAAAATTATAAGAAATAAATTTTGTACATGCTGCTGCTCTTATCAATCGCTGAGCCTTTCAAAGCGATCGGTCACTCGATGTAGCTATGGCAGACATTGAAACTTTTATAAGCCAAAACGGCAAAAACGGCAGTGCTCCGCGCTGCCTTTTTTACATATTCGCGAAAAACCGCAGGAGAGAGTGTTCAAACACCTCCGGCAGGATGCGGGTTAACTTGACCTGTTGACCTGACCTGATGTGATCTGGGATCAAAAACTTCACACAGGGTGCGATTTTGATGCATGATGGGCTGTACGGAAGTTTCGCTTGCTGTGCACCGTGGTTTTCTTTACACGCGCCCCCCCCCCCCAAAAAAAAAAACGATTGTGACAAAAAATGCCCTCCCCGCCCCCCATGTGGGTGAAGGGTAATTTGCAGGAAAAAGTGCACTCGTACCTGTATTACGGGCACAAATTAAGGGTAAAAATACTTGACAGACAAATTCTGAGAATGGCTTTACTCTTAAGCCAGGGAATGCTGATTCCAAATCTGGAACAGAAGTCTTGTCACGAGTTAGAGATTTGGGGGACTCCAACTTCCGACAGGGACTGATCCATAAACACTCCCTGCTTTCACCATCTTTATCTTGGGTACTGCTGACCAGCATCCTGTGTTCCATGGACATGTCTGGAACAATCCGATCCTCATCCAAATAGGCACTTGAATATAGGAGTCAATGGGTCACCTACATGAGCACCTGCGCTCCTGCGCCATCCCCAGCGTCTGGTCGGCAGTGGGCAGCGGGGACGGGCAGCAGGCGGCGGAATGGCGGCAGGTGGTGCCACCTGCAGCCGATTTTCACACGGTCGAGCGCGGTGACTGAGCAGATGAGCGGCCTCTAGGCGGGAGCGCTGTTCTGGCCACAACTCACAGATAGTCGCAGTGGTAACGGTCGTTTGCTAATGCAGCGTTCGGGAGTACCGTACTGCGTCTGTCAGAAGCAGGTGGTGAATAAAACTTAACGGCGAACAAATGGCAATTACCGTGTTCATGTCTAACCACAAGGAGCCTATCCATCTGTGGCCTGTTCACTAACCACACAACACCAGTTCGCCGAGTGTTCGCTGTGAAAGCAACGCTTTTTCGTAACCGCTAATATATCATTCCATGATTCTATCCGCTCCAGTGTTGAGCCTTATTGAAATGGAAGGTATGTGTCATTTCGCATGTGTGCATGTCCTTGTGCTTTGTCGTGGTTTTTTCCTAGCCAACGTACGATCCATTCCTGTTGCAGTTATACCTGTCATGTCGGGTGCCAAAAATTTTGGCATACGCTCCTCTCCTGATCCGATAGCGATCCGCCGGTCGCCGCCACCTCCACCGGTCCCGCCCCCGGAGCCGGCGCCGGCGGCGGCCTGCCCGCCGCCCCCGCCCCCGCCCCCGGAGCCGGGCGCGGCCGGCTCGTGCTGCTGCCGGTGCCGATGTCGGTGCTCGTCACCGGCCCAGGTGGCGCCACCGTCGATACCGGCGCAGCTGTTGACGCCGTTTCCTGAGCCTCCCGTGCTCCGCCGACCGCTACCCTCCGCCGGCGCCGGAACCGTGGGAACTCCTCTGGCTCGGCCGGCCGACTCGCCTGTCCCGATCCCGACGTCGGCCACTGGTCCGGACCCTTCTAGTGCCGCTGGTCGAGCCCTGTGCTACACTGCCGCACCTGGTAATCCTGGAGTCACCACTGACAGCGGCACCCATCGGCGAACACCTTCAGATCCTGGTCCCACGCCGGCCTCCATGGCTCAGCGGGTCACCTGCTGTCACGGTACGTGTGATCCTCCCCTAAACGAATGGGTATGTTCCCCGGATAAATGCATTTCCCTCCTGAATTCCTTCAAATCCTCGAACCTTGAATCTTGATACCTTTCGTCGTCGTCGATCGTGATTGACCTTATGCCTCTCGTGTCATTGCGGCTGTTGTCTTGTCTGACGGGTGTCTGGTGTTTTCCGGCCAGCAGCAGCAGCTGCAGTCATGTTCCAGGGAGGCGAGGAGGACGACCACCCGTACGTGCGCGTGCTGGAGACGCCGGCGCCCGAGCGGCCCCTGCTGGCGCGCTACCTACAGCCCATCAGCTGGGGTGGCATCGGCTTCGCCTCCGCCTTCGTCTTCAACCTGTTCGCTAGGAAGCCGCCTCTCGCTGGTGAGCGCTGGGCTGGAGCTTTAACGTCTGCATATACCGCTGCACGTTCGTCTGTTATGTAGTTCTTGCTTCCCAATCACATTGAAAGAATGGCTTACCTTTTTTCATTTTTTCTATCTTAGCTAAGGGAGTTGGTTTATTACCAGTCCCTCGCTGATTATGGGTTGTTGATACAAGACACTTTCACGCGTAAGAGTAGACATATGAAACGTATATGACTGACAGCCATTGCAGATGTCAAATATCAATCGATCTATCTGTGAACTAGCCATCGAGTATCCCGCATCCCTCTCCTCGTAGTCTGACGTACCGCACCCGTCCCGGCCGACAGGTATCCAGCGGCACATAGCGCTGGGAGGCATCGGCTGGGTGGCCGGCCTCTACATCAACAAGTGGATCGAGAGCAACTCTGCCGAGCGGGACGCCGTGCTCAAGCACTACATCCAGCTGCATCCGGAGGACTTCCCCGTGCCCGGTGAGTAACACCGGCCAGTATTGTCGCAATAAATATTAAATACACATATAATGTCATTTTGCAACGTTTTTTTGCCGTTTAGTTTTGGCTTTCGCACGTTTTGCTGCAGATATAGGTACATTGTCAGACACGCTGCATTATCGCTCCTACCACGCGTCTGCGGTCCCATCTCTGAACGTAACCACTGAAAATTCAATCGCAGATATCAGAATGTCGATGATAACGACTTTCGGAGGCCAAACATGTCTGAGATTAAATGCTTTTCGTTTTGCGTGTTACACAAGCTTGCTTTCATCTTTCATTATTTAAAGTGTAGAAAGGGTCATTACAACTCAAAGTTATTTGTTTTTTACTTTATTAATATCTTTATAAATATTGTATTTACAATAATAGGATACAAGGCGATTAAATCATCGTCTGATGAGCTGATGAGCCCAAGTAAGCTAGCAAGGTTTTTAAATGCAGTACGGTCTATACAGCTTGCCTACGAATTCATATGAGATCCTTGAAATCATTTGGTAATGATTGGTTGAGGAGACGTTGCTAACGTGAAACCAAGTCAAGTGCATGAATGCCCTTGGCCTGAAAGTAAATTGTTTCACTAGCCTGCTTGTCACAATGGGCTTGTTATCGTTTACCGCCTATTTGTGAGATGGATGTGTTGATGACTTATCGTAATCGCCTTATACCTATTTTTCCATGCTAATACGCTACTTCATTTTACAAGGAAAAGAAGAGCTTTTTCATTCTAGACATTATTGGACTGGGGCATGCATGCATAATAGCTGCCCTGCTGTCAGACTCAGGATGTTCTCATTGTTAGATACACATTGGTGTTGTATTAGGCAAGAGCCAACGCTTGAATTATTCCCATGTTCATTTTTTTTCTCTTTTAGTTCAAAAATATTGTTTCTTCAGTCTGGAGTATAGCCATTGTGCTGCAGAGATACTGTCGCCAACATACAGCCGCACTCACTGCAACCTTGTCAGCAATGTAAGCTGGGGATAAGCGCCCTTTTATCGTCGCCCTAACACCACATTCCGCCACTGCACACCATCTCTGCCCGCTAAGTGTCCTGCGCGCTCTGCATCCGTGTCAGTCTCGGTCAATGGGATGCAAGCGCGCGCCGTGACCCGAATGCTGATCGGAAGCGGCCCCGGGTCAGGCGGGGTCACCAGCCCATCACACTGATGAGTCGCTAAACGGCTGGGGGCGCAGGCGTCGTAACATAAAGGGAGATAACGTTTTTGGTTGATTTGTATGAATATAATGTGAAACATGGGGCTCAGCGATTACTGCTTAGCCTCAGCCCGTAGGGGTTTGGGGTTTCTGTTGTTTGTAGTTTTTGTAGGGTTACCTTTTACGTTTCAGGACACCATTTTATTTTATGTGGACGTTTCTCTTCTTCTGGTCGATATTCTGGTAATAATATTGGTGCCGCCAACACTTCGATTTACGCTTCCCGTGAAAGCAAACGTCACAATTGATTTTTCTTTTTCAGAGAGGAAAAAGTACAGCGAAATTCTACAACCGTGGAGCCCCCTGCGATGAGTTGTCTGTCCTCTGTCTATCGTCGTCGGTCAAGCCGCGGTGTGGTGGCTGGGGCAGCCGCTCCCCGGGCAGCGATGGGTGGCTGCCGCAGCCGCCGGGCGCGCCGCCGCGTCTACCGGCGGTGGCCGCCCGCTGTGGCCATTAGTAGAGGTGTGCTATTGGGACAGGGACGTGACTGGCATGTTTGCGGGTGACGGGTCACATCCGTGCCCGGTGGAGAGGCGCGCCGGCCGTGGGCGCGCCGGCAGCCCGCCCGGCCGCCGCCCGGGCCGGGCGTAGTCATGTGCAGGTATAAAGTGATGTGATGCTGCGTTCTGCAGTGTGTGTGTAAATATATAATAAACATTGTAAGATATGCGAAGTGTTTCTCCTGTGTGTTTCATCGAGCGGCTAAAGTCGCGGGAATCTTCGCAGAACGCAGGTCAAAAGTCGGGTACAGAATATTGGACGAACTACGCTGCGCGCGTCGCAAGGTTCCCAACAACCTCGCCACATTGCATGTGCTGATAGAGGGCAAGCAAATGCCGTCGTCCAACCCGGTTGCATTGATCTAACTCTCGCCGCCGGACTTATTGGTTTGCTGCATACCGGCCGAGGGAGGAGGGGCGGTACGACCCCCTCGACGTTTCGCCTCTAATAGAGCTAGAGCCTCGCGGAAAAACGAGCGTGTATGTCGTTACGAGACGCAGCGAATAACGATTGGTACTCGATTTTAATGTTTCCAGTCTCAGGTCAACTGATGACCTCTGAGATCAGGTAAAGTGGCCCATGGCACGGGTTCGGTTTGTAATTTCGCCAAAGATGGTCGCAGCGTCACGATTTTGGCATTATCATGTTTGTCAACTCAGACGCGACAAATGGCATACTTTTTTGAGTGAGGTCAACCTAAGGTGCTGACCTCGGGTCAATGTCAAGTCAAAGCCCCCAGAGCACGAAGTTGGTCGAAGGACGGGTCATATAGCAAACGATTCGGCAGATCTTCCCGAGTCCATTTGTGCCTTTCCCAACTCGCTGGCTTAATTTGATCGGGAGTTATTGATGAAAAACTCCGATGACCTTAGCCCTCGCATGACTGGGGTATTTTCCATAACGCCAACTGTATATAGGTATGCCAACTTTCAGCCCTCTCTTATCGCCTGCGTGTACCGAGCTACCGCGAAAAACTGTTGGGGCAGCACCAGGGCTGCGGAGTCGATGGATTTTCGGCGACTCCGACTCCGACTCCGACTCCGGCTTTCAAAAACCAGCTCCGACTCCGACTCCGGGCAGAATTGTCGACTCCGACCGACTCCAACTCCCGACTCCGACTCCGCAGACCTAGCAGGGCTGCGGAGTCGACAGATTTTCGGTGACTCCGACTCCGACTCCGGCTCGGGTTTCTAAAATCGACTCCGACTCCGACACCGACTACTCCGGTCACAACTGTCGACTCCGACCGACTCCGACTCCGACTCCGACTCCGATTCCGCAGCCCTGGGCAGCACCCACCATCCCCTAGCCCGGGAGTATTAACCCTCGCCGGCCGAGGGGGGGGGGGCGGGTGCCGCCCCCCCCCCCATAGGGTTTTTTTCGCGATAGCTCCGAACGCGCTGGCGATAGAGAGCTGAAACTTGGCATACCTGACCTTTGATCCAAGCCGCATCTTTTGGCACCAACCGCATTTTTGGGTCAGGTCAGGTCACTGACCTATGACGTCATAAGTGAACCTCTGCACGGTCTTCAGATGTCGCAACTTCGCAACGCCCTCACTGCCAGAGGAGATGTCACAGGAAAATGAAACTTGCAGGATCTAGTATCCATTATGAGTCTCACAACTTGTATATCTCGGATTTTTCCTAAAGGTCATATGAGGTCAGGTCATTTTCGTGACCTCACCATTATAAGTCAATGGGGAAAAATTCAAACTGCTATTCTGGCGCCGGGAACGATCTCCAACTATCTCAAGCACACAGAATCGTGATTTGATGCACTTCTTGCAAGGTTAGATGCGTCACTTTTGCAATGTTGACCTTCCGTGACGTCATTTATTACGTCATCAAGGTCATATTAGTTTTTCGTCAATAACTCCCGATCAAATTGAGCTAGCGAGTCGAGAAAGCCACCAATGGACTCAGGAAGACCTGCCGAATCGAATGATATGCGACATGACCTCTTTCGACCAACTTCGTGACCTGGGGGTGCTGACCTGACCTTGACCTGAGGTCAACACCCTAAGTTGACCTGACCCGAACAAAAAGTATATCATTCGACGCGCGTGAGCGAGGCGAACACGATGCTGCCAAAATCGCGGCTCTGCGGCCGTTTTTTGCTAAGTTATTCACCAAAAACTGAACCGTACCCTGGGGCACTTGACCTGACCTCAGCGGTCACCGGTTGACCTAGGACTTTAAAATCGGGTACCAATCTCTGCGTCTCGTAACGGCGCACACGCTCGTTTTTTCCGCGACGCGCTAGCTCCACCAGGGGCGAAACGGCGAGGGGGGTCGTACCCGCCCCCCCCCCCCCTCGGCCGGCGCGTATGTAGAAAACCAATAGGTCCGGCGAGGGTTAATTGATCTGATTTTGTTTCCAAATAGAACCACAACCAGCGAAAATCAGATAAGACGTAAGTAAATGAAATGTTTATCTGGCATTCGCAAACCCTAACCCTCGCCAGTGCGGTCATCCGATCGTATCGCGTCAAGGGGAAGGGTAGGTGGCGTGGCGTTATTACGTCCCGCTCAAACTCATTTCTTATGTTACGTAGTGGCATACCTAACCTGTGATAAACGGCTTTGAAAATAGCATGTAGAATTAATTCTTGGCTTTTTGTTTGTTTCAATTGTAGTCCATTGTTGGCTTCTTTGACTCCCTAACTGAAATTGGTAGAGCATTACTGACGGAAAACTCTGATAACCTTAGTGACCTCATATCCCTCGCCCTGGCAGGGGGGTCGATGCGACCCCCCCTAAGGTTTTTCGAAGATAGCGTAAAAACGGCGGTGCGCAGCGCCGCCAAATTTGGCACAGCCTATGGGGCAACCTTTTTACATATGACCTGAAAATTTCAGGTCCAGGTGACCTTGGGTCAGGTCACCAGGTCAGAAAAACCGGTACAAGGTCATGGTCAAATTTCAATTTTCTTTTTGCACCTGTCCAACTCACAGTTTTGGACTGATTTCCTTCAAACTTTCAGGATGTGCTAAGTTCACCGAGTTGTATAACATATAGTTCGGGTTATTTGAGGTCACTGACCTGAGGTCAGTTAGAGGTCATTACGTCGTAATGTTAAGCCTATGGGAAAATACTAAATTCGGAAAATACTGGATATATCCGCTTTGTTCTATCACTTTTGTGCTTTGAAACCACAGTACTTAACAGCAGGTCACTTGATGCTTCTTTGTTTGGTGTACTTATCCATGGGTCAGGTCAAATGAGGTCAACTGAGGTCAAATGACGTTTTTGCCAATAACTTGGCACATAATGACGCTAGAGCTTAAAAATGGTGTCATTGTGTTCCTGGTGATCAGCCGAATCGAATGATATGCGATATGATGCTATTTGGTTAACTTGAACTTAATTGATTAATTAAAGTTTACTTAAAAATTAAGAAAAACTTTAAGTACACTTCAGCAAGCTAAAAAGTACATCTTTCGACGCGCCTTGGCGTGCTGAGTTCACTGGTGCTTTTCTTTTTGCTCTATCTTAATTAGATCAAAAGTTATAAGCAAAAAACTTTTGACCTGTTTTTAGCGAAATTTTTACATTTATACCCCCCAAAACCCCCCTAAATATTGAGCTTGAGCCACCAAATTTGCACAGGGGCGAGAACTCCAGGGGGCCCACCTACATACCAATTTTGGTGTTTCTAGGTGCCATAGGAGCCAATCGCGAGGGGGGGTCGCATCGACCCCCCCCCCCCCCTGCCAGGCCGTGTTATGAAAAATGCCCTGCCAGGGCGAGGGATATATTATGTCACGGGGGAGCGATACAAATGTGATGCAACGGAGCTTCCAAGGCACTGCTCACTTAAATTCCCTTTTTTAGAAGATTCGGTTAAAAATATACAAATTTGAGTGACATTAGCCGTTTTCACGACGGCCATCTGGTACACATTTGGTGCACACTGCACATTTGGTGTAGATTAGCTGCAGATTTGGTCAAATTAGGTCCAGTGTATCTCTTAGTAGCTATCAGCTAGGGTTGCGCTCATTGCTTGTATGCCTGCTTTGTCATATTATCGGAGAGTATCATCGATTAAAACACTGAAATTCATAAAATGAAGATATTTGCTGTAAAAGAGATTAGGTGCAGATTTGGTCAAATTAGGTGCATTCGCCGGATAGCCCGTCGTGAAAACGGCTATTACGTCGCACGAAGCTAAAAAATAAGATTTATCTAGAGCAGGGGTCGGCAAATGGTGGGGCATGCCCCCTTTGGGGGTAATGGAGCCCTTTCGGTGGGGGTAATGAGGAATTCTGAGAAAACCTAGCTTTTAAGAGTTAGTGGCTCCATTGATGGAACCATCGTTGCATCCCAGGGTTCAAAGATTAGCCTAGGTCAAAGGCATAGCACACATTGATTAGATACCAATTTTCACGTAGCTGCTCGCCTCACCATCTCACCGCGGCTCCGTACAGTCGTACAAAAGCAGCTGCAATTTTTAACCGTCGCCCGTCTGTTGGCGTTTCCACAGCCGCTAACGTAAGGGGGAGGAGTCGATCGGACCCCCGCGGCCTCTCGGACTCTGAGATTTTTTTTTATATATAAAATTTAGCTCGAATGTTTGAATGGACGAATTGACAGAGCCGAAGCCTACGCTAAGCAGAGCTTGTTGCGTAGACCCCGACCCCTATACGTCCGATCGCGCAATTCCGGGTAACGGGAGAATTTAGATGCCAAAGTTTAACGTGCCCTTCAAGGCCGGACACGGCCTGTCCCACTCAACTGACTTCAACTGGCTGCGGCTGCTTCCACCAGCCGCAGACCATCCCCGTCAGGAGTCTCAAATATCGAGCGCCGGAGCGACTTGAACCCGGGCTCTCACTACCGGGAGTCCAGCGCTCTACCAACTTAGCTATGGGATAGGCTAAGAGATGGAGCTGTGCATAAAAAAACGAGCGTATTACCCGTGACTATAGGAAGCCGCTGCTGCCCATTTTTAAGGTCCTTTGTCATTTCGTCTCATTCAGGAGGTCAAAGACAAGTGTCGAGAAAATCGGGACCCGCTATAACTTCTTGAAGTGAGATTTCATGGCTTAAGATGATCTCCAGAAAAAGCTCATCAGCCAATGATCATTATGGGTCCAGAGGCCAGTTTTGCCGACAGAAAAATAGCTGCCTGCCGGAGTTTTGCGCCTAAAGACCGCTTCACATACGGAGCGTAAACGGTAAAACCCTATCCACTTACATGCTCATAGCGCATCGCGTATGTGAAGCGGTTTTTAGGCAAAAACTCCGGCAGGCGGTTATTTTTCTGTTGGTAAAACTGGCCTCAGGTTTCCCGGGCAGGTAAAGAAAAAAATGATTAGCTCGAGGGTACAATTTGGTCGTGATCCAACGGCTTTTACGTGAGCTTTTACGAAAAACCACCGGCTGCCCCTTTATGTACGAGGGTTAAATAGGATATATTAAATGTTTTGTGGAGGAAGTGTCATGTTTTAAATTTGATGCATCGGAAATGCAGAAATACCCAAAGAGTTCCAGAAGGTATGGAATTTCAGTGCCTAAACTTGGTTGTGTCAGCAATGGGGTCTGGTAGGTGGGGGTAATGGCCCTGCCTGGCGCCTAAAAAGGGGGCACAACCCCGAATGACCTGCCGACCACTGATCTAGAGTAAGGAATACAAATAGCACTATTTGATTCTTCATGAAAAGTGCATCAGATGCAGACACATTTTCTGGTCATTGAAGCCAACTTCGAAATGTGACCATTTTTATCTGACCTAGACTATGACCTCCACCTGAACTCATCCAGATATGATCCATATCACTATGTGTATGCCTCTTATGTTATATGAGTAAAATTACATAAAAATTTTGCGTCGCAACTCGCACATATCCTATTCAATAGGTAGTTTGTTTTTGGTGACCTGACCTGACCTTGTCTTGGTTGGCCGTTAGGTAGGTACATGTAATAACAGGTTCTGGTTGATCAATCTTCGTCCATTCTTCGCTAACTATGTTCGCTAAATATTCTTCGCTAGGGCATTTTACATATATTTTGTTTTTCGTCATTTTTCGATTAAGTATTAGCAAAGGCTATTTCATTATCACCACAACTTGGCGCTAACTATGCTTCAATGCCACTAAAACAGAAACTTGCAGTGTTTACCCTTAACTTGATCCTGACCCTATACCTGTGACCATATAGGCAAATTTTTTTGTACTTAAACCTTCCAGGCGGTGGGGGGCATTTTCCCCCCCCCCCCCTTAAGTTTTTTTTTCAATATACCTATCTCGAGAACCGCTGCGCCGATCGTCACCAAACTTTCAGTACCCTCCCGGGAGCAGCTAGCGCACATGGTGACCAAATTTTTTTTCCAAAGGCCATGATAGGTTGGCCGCTAATGACGTCAGAGTGACGTCATTTTTGCCATTTTCGACCGAAAAAAAAGGTTTCGCGGGAAGAGCTGTCAGGCCTACAGCTTTAGAGATACAGAAAAATGTTTCAGACATAAAAGGTGTGGAATCAAAAGGGCTACAAAACTGCTATTTCGGTTTTTCGAATTTTTTGGATTTTGACCCCCAAAAATCAAAAAATAGATTTTTAATATGTATAATAGCCAAAAAATCCAAAAAGTTTTTTGAATTTCGAAAAAAAAAACCGGAATATATGTGATAGTCCCTACCGTCTTCTATCGACATACCAAATTTGAGATTAAGTTATAGCGACAAGTTATAGCGAAAAAACTGTTCAAAATTGATGACGTCAACTTTTCAAACTCAAGTTTTAGCACTTCTAGACCTCGTAGCGCAAAACAAAGACCACCATTAGACTCCCCGTGACGAGCGGCATCGAATCGATACCCATTTTATGCAAAAATATCAACTTTGAAATTTGACCTTTTTTGACCTGACCTTGACCTGACCTCCACCAGAAAGTGACCTAAACCGTACCTGATGGTCTTATAAACAACACCATTGAGTTGGAAATGAAAAACTGGCCATAAAACATGCATCGCATAACCTTAGTACCTAAAGTTGGGCTCATGTGGTGACCCTTGGTGACCTTTGGTGACCTGACCTGACCTGGTATGACCAGTGACCTCTAATAGGAACGTATGTACTAGACAACTGACGCCTTATCGTTGATTTTCGACAAAATGCGTTTTACTCGGTGTTATAGCGCTTTCCCTAGAAGCCCCGTGAACGGTGAAACATTTTATCTTTGACCTGACCTGTGACGTCATCGGTGACCCCGAGGTCAATGAAATTCGGTTTCCCTCCACAAATTTGACAGGGCTGTCGAACGCCGTTTGAATTTTCCGGATTCGTCCAGTAGTTTCGGAGATACGGGGGGGGGGCAAAAAATGCCCCCCCCCCCCCACCGCGCGGAAGGTGGCTGGGAGGCCCACCGCCTGCCGGGTTAATCGTCATGTAAAGAGCTTTCAATCGTCGTTTTCTGCACGTCTTTCTGAGACCAGCCGTTCGTAAGTTAGACAGGAGGCATGAAAACTGCCCCGCGCCCCCAGCGCGGCGTTCGGCTGAATATCCCAGCGCGCGATGGGACCGCGGCCGGAATTAGCGCGACATTGGCGGATTTGCCGACCTTTCCCAAATTGAGTTAGACTGTTTCACGTAGCTCAGACATTTCCATGGACCACGAATCTGCAAATATTTTTCGTCCATGGTGTACAGCGTCCGCGCCACATCAGCCCAAACACAAAGTTACGTGAAAAGCATCGTAGACCCGTTTTCGTACGGGGAAAAGTAGCAGCTAATGTAGCTAAGAAAAAATATATATTAGACGGCTCTACCAATATTTTCAGGGTCAAACCTGATAGTTTAGGCCATGGGCTTCACGATGGAAAAAAAAACTTATAGCGGAATTTTATAAATACGCTTCAAATGTTATTTTTTAGGTGCTTTTAAAATTGTGAGTTAATTTTACTGTTATACATATTCTAGAATACCGATATAAAAACTCCCGCTAGGTCCCGCTCTTCTTTTATCAATAGCGTGCCGATCAATTGCCTTTCAGAAAATGTATCACTTAACTGCTTTAGCCTGCTATATCGAAAATCAGGGGCATTTTTGTTTTTACTTCCGGTCGCCGGCGCTGGACGTGCGCGGTTACCTCGAGCCGGCCGGAAGCTGCGAGTAACAGATCCTCAGGAGTCGAACAAAGTTGCCAAGTGCCAACTATATTTAAGTTTTGTCCGGACATATCCGTACCTGCTATCGGAGTGTCTGATATACTTTTATGACCCGTACTTAATTTGTTATATAGTCATGTAGGCCATCAGATTCCCATTATGGTTTTGGTGGCTACATTATTTTGCTTATCGGAATTTCCGGTGCCGTCATGACCTGACCTGACAAGTGACAGGTGTTGCTATCTTATCACGTGACCGAACTAGTCGAGGTCAGCGCAGGTCAACTGATGAATTAGTTAATTAATTAATTAAATTACTAATGATTAATTAATTAAATTTATCAGACATTGCCTCGGAAGTAGGTACCGCGACTACCATTGGTATGATTCTATGAGTTTCTATTATCCCTTTCATGTGAAAAGCGGACACGAAACACGAAAAAGTACCGATGTCGTGCTAATTTTCGCTCCGGTCCCATTGTGCAGCGGGACGCGAGTTATGATACAAGCACTGTAGAATGATGTCCCTCTTTATGCCTAACATTTAGAGAACATTTGAGCTATTCCGGCAAGTGGAAATATTTTCACATATTAGGTACTGCAAGGATCAATCAATTTGTTAGTGCTTTGGAATGAAATACATATACACAAGGTAGATATAGGTACTCGTAAGGGTAAGTACGAAAAATTGTGGTTTTATCTTGTGGCTGCATTGCATACTGTTATTAACTTTCTATTTATCTATTTATTCATTTATTTAAAAAAATCTATATTACTATTTGAGGAGGGCGTAGTTTCTGTCTATTACGAAGGTCGCGACATGGTGCTACGTAGCGCGGGTTACAGATCACACCGTTGCACCTACCGCGCTGAAATTTGCGCAAATTATAGAACAAGGATGGACAACGTGCCTTTGAGCGGTCTCGGCTCGATCGGATCGATAGCGAGCGCGTGGCGCGTGCCCAAAAAGTGCAAATTCGCGTCATAGACTTTACATGTATAAATCGGCTGGCAAAAACGGGCGAAAATGGCTAAATTTGCCCGACACGGGTCCGTTCCCCGTGCAATATCTCGGTAACCGTGCGCCCGATCGGCACGGGGAAAACAGCATCGTGTAGAGAATCGAACGGGCAATCGAATAGTGTGCGGTGCAGGGGTGGCACGCGCCACGTGCAAGTGTGAGGGCAATTTCATTTCAAAAAGTGCCATTTTAAACGCATTTTGGATTTTATTTTATTTTCCCGTGACCATCAGATTGAGAGAGTTGAAACAACGTCAATTGCCAAGAGAAATGTACCGCCTCTCATGGAAAATTGTGGACAGCTAATTGATCAAAAACAATGTGGAAAAAATCGCTGAATTAAAATGGTATTTGTCCATAATGTGCCACTAAAAAGATACACGGGATTTGCTGCTTAACCTGATACGCTTGACAATTGAAAAAGCTATCATTAGAAAGAGCATTCAATTCTCTCCAAGATCCAATCATCACGTTTGCATGACAAGCAACAGTATTCTTAAAAATATAAATGTTTTAAACCTCTGCAAAACGATTTTTAGCGAAAATTATCTACGCCTTTCATTTGTCTTAAAACTACGCACCTCAATTATAAAGCACATTTGACAGATTCTGAAGTGGAAAGCATGCTTATCAGACACGGGCACCTCGATGCGGTGGATATTTTTTCCACAAACCAAAACGTTTAGCCGTCAAAAAGCAATCGACCGAAATGGATAGATAACCCAACCGACACAAGAACAACCGAACACCCGCCGATCGAAAATATCCCTTTTCGCGTTGCGGAGCACGCGGGTCACCCTAGTATTTATCTATCTGTTGACCTTCCAAATGCCCCACATACAGGTCGACTGCGATCGTCTTCACCCGTTCGGGCTATCGATGCCGATGAGTCCAACGGCCACCGAGAGAGAAAGAGAGAAGGGAGGGAGGGAGGGGAGGGAGAGAGAGACGGTCCGTCGGTCGGCGGGCCGGCCCGACACGCAGGTAGCCTGGTTTCGAGGCGCCGCCGACCAATGGGCTGTCGGGGCCGGCGCACCGCCAGCCGCCAGTTACATCAGAGCTAATCGAGCCAACGGGAGTTGAAAAATCAGCGCCGACGCCTCGGAGCTTCAGTCGCGTCGTTGGGTCTGGACAGCTCGGAGCGGAGCAGAGTGAGTGACATCTCGGTGGCTGTTCGTCCCGGAGTCGGAGTCGCGTGACACCCCTCTCTCTGGGGAGGCTGAGATCGGGTCGGGCCGACGCGCAGAGACCTGGAGCGGCGATAGTGTTGTCTATACTTGGACTGTGCCAAGGAATCGGATTCCTTCGCCGGCTTTTGCCGACAGTGCCCGCTCTCTAGCTCGTTAGCTCGCTGAGTTCTGTGCGTTACAAGACCGTTATCCCAGCTTTTCTGGAGCTTGTGCTTGAGCTTGAGTGATACAGAGTAAATGAGCTCGATTGCTTCCAAGCACTCCTCTCTCCAAATTAAGTGTTTGGATAGCCTATGCCAGTGCTCCTTCGAACGTACTCTGGTTTCCATTGGTTTTCATATAAAAACAACTTCTATTTAGACGGCAGACATTTGGATTTTTCCAAGCCTGTATGGAAGCCGTCTGCCTTCCTTTTTAATTGTTCTTTCCAAAACGGCCTTTCATCTAGTCGGCTTTCATTTTGTCCGTGCATATTGGCACTTTGTCTCTGCTCAGTTTTCTTCAGACCTTTCTGCTTCCCTTTCAGGACCGAGTTTCACAATGAGGGCGTTCGTCGCGATAGCCGTCCTGGCCTGTGTGGGCGCAGTTCTCGGAGACGGTGGCGGCCACAGTTCGGGCGGCCACAGCTCAGGTGGACACAGCTCTGGAGGCCACAGTTCTGGAGGCCACAGCTCTGGAGGTCACAGTTCTGGCGGCCACAGTTCCGGCGGCCACAGTTCTGGAGGTCACAGTTCTGGTGGCCACAGCTCGGGCGGCAGCTCCTACGCGGCGGCGTCCACCTCGAGCTCCTACTCGGCTCCTGCTCCGTCGTCCGGCTACGCGGCTCCGTCCAAGGGCTCCGGCACCGCCGGCAGCACCGGCTACTACTACTACTACTACCCGGTGGAGCAGCACCGGCCCCACCCCCGTCCCCAGGTGCGTCCGCTGGCGGCATCGCGAAATTCGGACGAAAGCGGCACATCTCTGCTGCTTTCGTTTTAATGTAGGCCATCGAATTTCACGCTAAGAAATTGTTCATTTGATCACTAAAGCTAACCTTTTTCTTAACGGTTTATTTGAAGGAAAACCAAGGCAGAGGGAGGTCCTAGTCATCAGCATCGATGCAATGAGCTCCAATCTAGACATGGGTTCCTTTCGCGCCTGGCGCACGTTGATATTGCATCGCAGTGTTCACTGCTCAATTATTTATTTAGATAAGCAACGGTCGACACCTTTCATAGCTGTTTCTGTTTTCGAATGGCATGGCTCTTTCAAACCAAAAAAGGTCTGATCCAGCTACGGCTGTGTGACCAGTATCCAAGCGGATGGGATCCGCTGCTGATACCTGTCGCTGCACGGATCAGCGAGCCGGTGCTGACGGCAGCTGTGTGAAGTCCGTGTGACCGGACTGTGCTCCTCTCTGACCGGGCTGTGCTCCTCTGTGACCGGACTGTGCTCCTCTGACCGACAGCACGGCGGCGGCGGCGGTGACGGCGGCCTGGGCCTGATCGGACCCATCCTGCTGGTGGCGCTGGTCGGTATCGGTCTGCTCGGTCTGCTGGCCGCCGCGGCCGCCATCGCCAACAACAACAACAACAACCGCAGCACCGGCCGTGAGCTGCTGCCCAGCATCCCGCAGCCAGTCTATGAGTTCATCCACACGCCCGAGTTCGACCGGGTCGCCACCTTCGCCGTCAAGTCAATCGCGAAATGGTGGTAGATATAGGTAGGTACTTTCCCGCGATGTCGGGGAATTTTCCCGTGATGTCGACTTCGTCGAAACAGCTTTTACGATTGCTGTCATTTTCTGATGGTTTTATGAAATTCTTGCTGTTCGGTCTTCGGTGCCGTTAATACCAATGTAAAGCTCTCTAGAAAGTTCAGTTACTATTCACCCGGCGCCTTCGCTCTGCCGGCCGCCGGCCTGCCGATGACTTGGTCAATCTCGTCGTGTTGTTGACTCGGGCTGACCCAGTTCCCGGTGAGCGCTACGGCATGATTTCATCGCGCTCAGCCAGCCGAGGCAAACAAGTGGTCGGTGCCGTCAACAGCCGGCGGCGTCGGACGCGGCTGGCCGGCCCTCTGAGCGCGCCGTGACCGCCCGCTGACTTCGCTACCGCTACTCCACAGACAAACAGTTCCGGCCTGCTGCAGCCAGCCGGCCGGCCAGCGGCGGGTCCGCGCCGAGACACCTCCGTCCGAGCGTCCGGCCGAGCCGCGAGACCGGCGCCAGGGCCTCCGCGGCGCAGTGGTCAGCGCGGCGCGAGCTCCCGTGCCACGACGCCGCTTTGTCACTCGTGCCGCCGCATCCGTCCGTCCGCCGTTGAGCTGATGTCTTCGTCATCGTTGTGTCGCGATTATTGTCAGTGACGGATGACGACCGTCATGGTCGTTCATCTCTGCCACTACGTCTGTCCGTACATCTCGTTGGTCCAGTCCTGTCCACTCCTTGCGTGTTATGTTCATGGTGTCCCTGCATGTGCGTCATCCTCGTTTTGTGTTCGTCATTCGTGTTTGTCGACGAGTATCTTCAATGTGGCTGTCGTACCACAGCCGTGTCACCATCGCCATCCATTGTTGCGTCTCATTGTCAAGTCCTCGTCCCATATCGAGTGCTCAGTAGCTCATGGTATTTATTATTTGTTATTTATTATTCCTACGTGCCGCCCCAAGAACCAGGCTTGTGCTCAGCCTGGTTCACTTCCATCAGTATTCGTTTTCACGTTATACTGCATCGTTTTATCCTCCGTGACGCTGAACATTTTGTATGGAATATTTCCAAGAGTAGTTACGATTCCCAGATGCAGTCTTCTTGTCACAGTAGCGCACTTTCATCCCCTGTTACACATTCGCTCGTGTCCCGTCCAGTTAGCCCTTCTTTGGCCCGGGCTGTGGACATACAGTCCGGGCCAAAAAGCTCAATGTATGTGATACGTTTTTTGTGTATACCTCGTACGCTTTTTGTGAGTTGTTACAGTTGTTATTGTTATTATTGTTGTTACGTCCGCACGCGCCAGGGTCTTGGTGTACAAACCACACGTATTTGACTGGCTTCAATCGTGGAATCGAAGAGCTGCCCCGAGAACGCGTGCGTGACCGCATGTTGAGAGTGTGCGTGTGATGCTGTTTGGTACTGTACTTGACGGCAAATAAATCATAGCTCAGAATCTTATGGTCTTTACGGGCAAACGAACACAGTTGGCGAGGCGGGAACATTAGAGAGATCAAGCGAATCAACATCTAACCTATGGCGTACAAATCTCTAAAAACTTCAGGTTGAAGGACACAGGGACATATAATCAACCGCTGTACGGATTTCATTTCAAATGACAGATTGGGATCAAAAGTTGATTTTTGGACGCCAGACGAAGGGGTTTTAGAAGATTTGTTCATATCTGTTACCCTGATTTAAGTCGCTAAACAGATGAACATTAGGAAATGGATATGACCGATATCAAAGGCACTGCTGAAACATTTTTAGGTCATTTTTTAGATCGTTATAAGACTTAATTTTCACTGTTCTATTCGCTTTGCAAAGTCAGCAATTCGCATTTTTAATAATCTGTTGAAGATTAGTGAGTGCTTTAATTCGACAACGAAAAGTCGTGACACAATGTCGGTACAAATATTATGTTTATCGTAAGGCTGAGCTCATTGACATTATGCCGAGTCGAGTCAGCCCAAAGCGTCTGTAATGTATTTACCGTCGACACAAATAGTAATTTTATTGAGAAGAGTCCCATTTCTCACTAAGCTTTAAACATGAGTTACGAGATTTGAGAGGTTCTAAAAGTCCGAATTTTTTCCTCTTCGGATTGAAGCTTGCAATCAAGGCCCTTGCAATATCTTATTAACAGCCCCGTTGTTCGAACCTGATAGAAGGGTGAAAGATCGATAAATTATTGAAAGACTCTAACCCTTTTGTATTTTGCTAACAACTTTGAGTTCAGGTCATGTACTAAAATAACCTAGAGCGGTGAACGAAAGTAAAATAAAGTATGTTTGATGTGTCGTTTTATTCAATAACGTCTCCGTTTTGTTGCTACGAGAAGCGTAAAGCAAATCCAGAGTGAGCCCTTCCGGACCGTGAGCTAGTTAGAAGCTATAGAAAAAAATGTACAACCCTAGTGCCTACATACACAGCCAAGGATACAGATGACGAAGTTTTATTGATGAAACAGTGCGATAACAAGTGCAGGACAGATGCGCGGAAGAAGCCGAGCAATAACGATTCGGCCTCTCAGTTCACCGCAATACAACGATGTGCAGTTGTCACCTTATCGTCATAAACATCGCTTAACAACTACTTGTTGTGTCTTCGGACCACGGATTATCAGCTGTTCCGACGTTCATTGCTTCTGCAATAGACGTGGACGGTGGACACGCGGCTTTAGCGTGCCCTGCGCTGTGCTACCTTATTTCTATTTGACGTCCGCGAGTCCCACCGGTGGCTCTTCATCGGTCTCCAGGGCACATTCGTACAGGTGGCAGTCCGGCTGACCGCTGGCGAGTGCTGCCTTCTTCAAAATGCTCATGTTGTCAGCTTCCTCCGAGTAAAACTGCTCCATATACCTGAAGAATATACACCAGTTGGTGACGGTATCGGTGTCGACCTATCGGTGTCGACTGTCAAAGCGTGGGTTGTAAAATGAATGATTGTGGCTCTATAAGACGAATTTTGACTAACAGAGTGTCATGATAAGGCAAAAATGTCGAATTTTGACGACATGCCTTCTGCAGTTAGGCCGGAAATATATGCATGTCATCCCGTCGTTTTTACGCGAAGACGCAAAAGAAGTGTAAGAAGACTGAATGCTTTGACTCCTTGTTGACTTCGTGACGCCGACTCAGTGCAAGTGGTTGGCGCCGCCGAGAGTCCGCAGGATCTCACAACCGTATGTGTTGGACAGTCTCTGACCTCTGTCATCCGATCGGGAAAGTCCGATATCCGGATGGACGGGAACTGCAACTCCGCACACCAGCCAATCACCAAACTGATAACGAGTCTCCTACATTGACAGACTGAGAATGTCGGGCTACCTATAGGTAATGGCCGACTAGTGTCGGCAATTAGCCAAATGTGAGTCTTTGGCAATGAACAGAGCAAAATTAAAACGTCTGCCGAAAATACACATAACTAAAACAAAATAAGCAAAAACGCAAAACACAATTCAGGTCAAATAAAGTCGGTGTGAGGAACGGATCATGTCTGATATTGGGAACAACGAACACGTTTCAACCTTCCACTCTAAACTCTACGTCTTCTGGAAATCTCTCATTCGGGAGGCCTCGAGATGCATACGTTTGATACAGTCTCTGGCATCCTTCCATTGAAAACACCAAGAGAATCTCTGAAAGCTTTTAGCGTGATGGCACATATTGTTCTGTACGCCCGTTTGCCTTGGGCACTCGGTAACACAACGCAAGCCATGACTGTCATAGGCAGACAGGCTGTCAGAACAATAGTAAAAATATTCGGGCATTCAATAATGAATCTATCGAGTACCTTCACTGATATTGGAAACCAAAACGGAGATTTAAGCCAGTCATGTGCAGAATCATGAGTAAAGACGCGTACACAGGTGTGCGCGGCGCGTGCGGGCCTGTTTCGAGGACAAGTCCGCGCTGCGTTTCCCTCGGCTTTCGCGTTAATGTGTCTGGTGCCGGGCTGCCGAAGTAGGTCGGGCAGGGTGATGGTGCAGTACGCTCCGCCGGCCCGCCCCCAGCAGCAGCGGCAGAGCCGGACCCGGCCACAGAAGAAAGTGAGTCGAGCTGCGCGCGCGTTCGACTGTAATTTTTACGGCGAAATGGAAAGCTCACACGCTGTGGGTCAAATGGCTATAATAGCGCTCCCCGTGCTACCTCAGACGAGCTTCCTATTTAATGAATGACACACAAACGCATGGCCGGTGCCTATAATGATGGCTCCCTTACTTGGTGGCTCGCTCGGGATCGCTGGTGTCGGCTATGACGTCTCCGAGCTGGCAGAACATCCGGCTGGGGCAGGGACTGTCGGCGAACGACGAATGGATGGTCCGCAGGCGCTCCACCAGCAGCAGCAGCCTCTCGGACGGGTCCTCCTCCTCAGCTGTTAACGAGAACAGAGATCTTCATCACGAGAATGATCGATGCGGACAAGCACGGATATAGCTCATCTTAGAGAGTGAATGAGGGATCGTAAGCTCATCTGCAAGCTCAAAATCTATTATACCCGTATTTGTGAGTTACAGGTAGGCCAAGCATATTTTGCAATGGTGATTAATTATATATAGGAGAAATGTAAAACGCCAGCAGCACCGGTTGACGTTAAACGTCTTGGTAGAAATCCTGATTTTTTTGTCACGTGAAACTTGCGTACCTTTTCAAGGACCTTGTTTGATAGTATGTGAGCAATCAGTCCCTCGACACCCCGGTCACATACCTTGACGTCCATCATACGTCAGTGCCGTACCTGTGATGTCGCCCACGTCCCGGCGGCGACGGCGGCTGGAGCTGGTAATGGTCTGCACCGAGGGGAACAGGAACATCAGGCCGGTGGCCAGCAGTAGCGGCGCCATCGCCCCGCCGTACTTCTTCAGGTTACCGACCAGCGATCCGTCCTCCTCGTACGAGCTCGGCTCCTGGTAGGTGGCCGGCGTGTGGTAGGTGGTCGGCGCGTGGTAGCCGGAGCTCACGTGGTACGATGTGGGGTCGTCCGAGTACGAGTTGGAGTGGTGCACGAAATCGTCTCTGTCATGCTTGACGACTTTGGAGGAGACGGGGCTTGGGATGGAGGAAATCAGTGAGGGGGAAACAGGACCGAGCAACGGAGAAAAGTCTGACAACGGAAACTGCTTCTTGATCGGTGTCGGAGGTGAGGTGGAAGCGAAATCATTGCTCTCGTGGTAGGCATGAGGAGAGGAAAATGAGACATCGTCAGTGATTTCAGGTTTCTCGAAGAATGGGTGCCTGGCTACATGGGATCCTGACCCTGTGAAACTTAGCGACTTCACGGGATTATCGCGTTCATGGTTAGCCTCGTTCGTCACGTGAGATTCGCGAGCGTAATGAGCATTTAAAGGTGGCTGCAAGACAGTGTTGTCATCAAGAAATTCTTCGTCGTGATCTCCATCTCTTCCAGTGGGAGAATACGAGGACCACTGATGATCCTGCTGGTAGACGTCCTCAAACGGGTAGTGCGAGTCCCCTTCGCGCCGAGGGGGAGGTCTCTGGAGGAAGGCCCCCTGTCGTTCTTTGAGGAGGTACTGCAGCGAGCTGGGGTCGCCAGCGATGGCCATCCGGGCGGCTGTGCCGCTCACCAGCACCGCCAGACACGCCGCCAGCAGCATCTTCGGCAAGGATATGCGTCTGTCGGTGCAAAGGACACACGCTAAAGGCAGGCCCCCAGTTGTGTCCGATAAAACGTCGCCGAGCGATGTTTTATCGTCGCAGAGCGTCGCATACTTCTTAGCAATGTGCTCCTTTTAGCTTTTCATCGGACGAATGCTCACAGGCAAGCGGCACCTACAAAATATCACTTTCTCCGGGTCACTGGAAAATTGGGCTTCTTACGTACAAAATAATAAAATGCAGTACAAGGAGTACGACAGAGTACGACCAGCCTTGCAGAGGCTGGTCGAACATGGCCGGGAACGCTCGTGTCCGATGATCCCTGAATTCAGACCTCAGCCGCGGGGTTCCCAGCGAACTCACCTGGATCCACCCAGCTCAGAGATGTGCCACCAACGAACTGACACTGACACCAGCAGGACACAGGTCTGTTCGGAAATTACCGCATAGGTGAAAGGTTGGGTGTCGCATCACTGGTCCCGTGTGCCCACAGTGAAAGCATCCCTGCGTAATAGCACCGGGCCTGTAAACATGAACAATGCTGTTTGATCGCGTTCGTTCCATCAGTCGCCACTGATTCTCTCCACAATGAGCAGGTAGTAACAGCTCGACGTCAATCCAACGCGCCTGAAATCATCGCCATCGGCGCGACCCGCGTGAATTATCGTCACCATGCATCGGGAGCTAATCACTTATTAGCCATGTTGACGCGTGAAATTCTCCTTTCATGACTTTTTCAAGAATCGGCTTTATCAAGAGATAAAGTAACCTCCAACTTTCCTTGGCTCCCCTTGTTTCATTATTAGGGGAAGTTGGGACAATGCCGGAGTTGGGGCAAAGCCGAAATTCGAGATATTTCGAAAACGGTAAGACATGGATGCCACCTGTCAGTGATGCTCTGAAGCTTAAGTGACTACAATTATCGCATGTTTGTTACGAGTCGTCATTCGGAATACTTCGGCTGTGAGGGCGCCAAGAGCGTTTTCAAGGTACGCGTTCCTTGTACTACATGCGCCTTTGAAGCTGCATTTCTTACTCATTATGCTACCGTTTGTCTGGCCAATTCGGTCAAGTAATCTTCAGCATGTCTGTGCATAAGTGTGCTGCCTATTTGAAATTTATACGGCACGTTGAAAAGTTATGGGCCTGCAAATGAAAGTATGGCTGGCTGGGGTAATGCCGAAAACGTGCAATTACGCACGTTAAAGCACGCTACGTGGACTTTACTGCTGTAGAATAGCAACGCGAATTTTTAGTCACACAAATTACACTTTCAGCCGACACAACGGCCTGTTACCTATAAGGAATTATTTACCTGGCATTTTCTTATTATATCACACAACTATAACTTCCAGTGTGCACCAAGCGTCCTCAAGCTCTTAAAACGCGTGTCAGCTTTGATAAATTCTGGATAAAGTTTGAGATAAAGTGGCAAAACATCAATGTCGGCATTCCCCGTAGATCATTTCTCCCATTTTCGGCTTTCCCCGCAGTCCGGGGCAACGCCGAAAAAGTCACTTCTTTGATATTTTTAGTTTGTGCGCTTAACGGTATGCCAATTCATCAAATGCGCCTGGTATGTTTGAAAGGCAAAAGACTGGCCTCTCGAATGACGCCAACAAGAAAAGCTTATGTTGTCTACCTTGCGTGCTACGGGCGTCAGAAAAAAGTATTCGGCGTTCCCCCAACTTCCCCTACGCTTCATAACGTTTTCGGCGCTAACGTAATTATTAACCTTCTTTTAGTAGGTACTACAAATGACGCAACGTGCCTGCCGGTTATATCGATGGCTGTCGATAATCTGGGAAGTTGCGGTGCGTGGTGGCCGCCCACCATTGCCGACCGGTCTGTGTAGTCGCCGAACCGAGCGCGGCCGTGAACTTGGCAGTGCAAAAACCGGCACCACCGGCTCCGTGGTGTGGTACCGGTCGGGCACGGCCGGCGCGCGCGCCCCGTGAAGGCCGCTCTAAGACCGGTTGCGGTGGGAGTAAGACATCAATGAGGGATACAAACGTGCTTAAAAGCTTAGTTTTACCTGTTCATCTTCATTGTTTATGTGATAAGGCGTGAAAGAAATGTCTTCAACTTATATAGATTTGCCTACTGATTCTCAATAATGATGCAGCAAGGATAACATGTGGCAAGCGTGCTGGCTATTCCATGATGTAAAGAATAAGGGCACTGTATTGCACTAAAGAGGAGACGTTCTGACTTTTGGGAGCGCTCATTTCTATAGCATTGTGTATCAGTGGAGGCGTTTTTCACACATATCGATCAACTCCCTCTAACAGAGAAGAGAATTCATTTATATTTTGGCATGCAAACGAGACGGGCTCAAGCAAAACAGCATTACGATATTAGCACTGATCGGCAAGAAAAAATAAAACAGGATCGATTGATATTAGATAAAGAATTACAGCTTAGAGAGGAGTTGATCAGTAAGCATAAGGCAAAGTAAAACATTAATACGCACTGAGACTCAAGGCGGTACAACGGATGATTACTTCCGGCTTCAAGTTCGGAGAGATCTGTTTATCCGGTTGATAACAAAAAACGGTTTGTTCGTGACAATCGCTACATTGCTGTGACTGAAGTCAGGCGTGTGATGGTAGAGGAAATTGTCATTAGGCATGCACGGAGTTAGCTGGACTATAGCAGATGTCTAATGGTTCTGTTATCTCAGGGATAATAAAAAGCTGTGGTAATTTTACCTTTGTTGGGAACCTCACTTCAATTGGCTATCCTGAGTAACATACCCTGAGTTAGTGAGTACTGAGAGTACCCATGACACTGACCGAGTCTAAGTTACCTGGTTTCATACTAGATTCTGCAGCGCTTTGAAATGTACTAAAAAATAAAGTTAAAAGATAAGCATAAGTGCAACGTAGCCCGTTACATCCGTAACGGGGCTTGTTGCACGTTAAGTTTTGCATCAAAGCTCCATCGATTGACAAGCGGTGAACACTGGACACCAGATGGTCGTTGTCACATTCAATATATCTTTTTATATGACTTCTGTTATGATTGACAACTCAATGGACACAAAGATGCTTGGAACTGTCACGTTGAAATAACTTTCAGTTTGTCTAAAAGACAGGATGCATCAGTGCGTCTTCTTTGCGAATTTTATCAACCCTTCCCAGCCGACGGGGCTGGTGCCACACCTGGCCATATCCTAACTTCAGTGTATATCAATCGCCAAGGCCATTTGAGGTTATTTTAATTAAAATGGCATATCAATGTACTCGACGGCGACCGCTTATTGCTTGCTTTGTTCTTCTCCAGATAACGAAGTCCTGGCTCGCTTCGCGTCGCTTTAGGCCATAAAATGATTTGGTAAACATTTTGGATCGATTGGTGGATTGGTGTTTTCCCTTGTCGATCGAGCGTCTAGAGGAGTCATTCGTGAATGAGAAGGCAATATTGTCCAATAAAACTCCAGATTTGTCTGCGCAATCGACGTAAAAAAGCACGACTCGCATCTTAACCCTATTCCTGGCGGGGGGGGGGGCCTCAGGAGCCCCCCCCCTGAGGTTTTTTGGTTATTTCTCCCAAACGCGTTGAGCTAGGAAGCTCAAATTTTCTGACTTTTCCTAAAAGGCTTCTACGCAACATGTCTGAAAATTTTGAGTTGATCTGACCTCAGGTCAGGTCACCAGAGGCGGTTTGGTGACCCTACCTCAGAAAAGTTTGCAATCACGCCAGAGCTAGAGTTTTTGACCGATCAATTTATTCTCTTCAGGCTTTAGTTAGGGTACCAGTATGTGCAATTTGTATATCTCGGAATTTTGATATCGGTGACCTAAGGTCAGGTCAGTTTCGCGACCTCCCCATTATAAGTCAATGGGGGAAAAATCAACTCCCTGTTTTTACCACTAAAACGGGTCGGAATGGCCCCATATACCATACATGACTTCATATACGATCAACCTTCACTACCTTGAGGTCTGTTTTGCTGTTGGGCAGCTGTGAGGTCATGTGACGTCATCAAAGGTCACCAAAGGTTTTTGGCCAATAACTCCGTACAGGAACAAGATACAGACGCGTGGATGGTCTCATTGTGTTCAGCTCGTCAAGACGCATCGAATGATATGCATGATGACCTCGAGGTCACGTGACCTGAGGTCAACCTTTGACCTTGACCTTTCGAGGTCAACATATATATCATTCGATGCGGATTGACGAGAGGATCACGATGATGCCCTTAGTTTGTTCCTATCTTGACTAAGTCGAAAGTTATTCGAGGAAAACTCTCTCCATATCTAGCGCCGCCATTTTGACTTTTTCGACACCTGTGACGTCATCTTTGACCTGACCTGAAAATGACCTTAGTAAAAATTGTAGACCTTGTCCATGCGTATCCGATGCCGTTTACCGCTTGTCGCTATCTTGCTTCGTTCTCGAGATCTCAGGGGGGGCCGAATCGCCCCCCCCCCCCCCCCCCGCCAGTTTCTTGTCCCGGCGGAGCCCGCCAGGAATAGGGTTAAGAACCCAACAAACAATTTATGGACCATAAGCTATATAATTATATCGTAATTAGGTATCGCATCTTCTTCTTAGATCATAAAAACGACATACAACTGAAAACAAGTAGCTAAGGAAAGCTGTTCATTGTTTTATTCCTCTGGTGTTGGCGTGGGCAATGTAATAAATAACAAATAACACAAATAAATAGAATGAAGAACATTGCATGATGACGAATATCAAGCAGCAACTGATGCTCCCGACCAAACAGGTGACTGGCCATTCAAAGACTTCCTATCTGCGCTAATGAAGAAGCAAATAAATAGAGAAATACCAGGCATATTGTACGGGCACACAAGACGTAACGACACATAACGCAGCATGAAAGCACCGCTAGACGGGACTGGAGGATAGAACGAAGTGGCGACGGAACAACATGGCAGGGCTGACCAGACGCACATGCAACAATTACATGACAACAACAACAACAACAGCAACACGGGGACGTGGTTCCGACTAGCGACGATGACACAACTGCAACAACAGCCACAACAACAACAACAACATCAACAACGGGTGCCTCTTTAATGGTCACCGAACAACGCCTTCGCGTCGGACATCAACGAGCGATGCTTCAAGGAACGCTCACCGGAGCGAATCACAACATTTACAAGGCTTGAGCTGTGGGAGCTTCACCTCTCCCTAAATACACTAGCTGATCTATAACTGAAGTGGTTTCATGAAAAAGATAAAAGTTGGCAGCTTTGGATGCGCAGCAGTGACATGACAAGAGCTGCGTAAGGGAATTAACAAAAGCCTTCGATGATGCACAAGAACATAAATCTCTAGCTAAGCTGACTTTTTAGTAGTCCTGATCGCCGAGCCGGGACTTGCATGCGAACATTTTCTTGCACTGCTGCTTGTCGTAGATGCCAGTTGAGGCCTTGGATAAGATGGAGGCATTCTCTTGAACCATCTCTGGCGCAAACTGCTCCACCAAACTGTGGGTAAAAGAGAAGAAGGTTATCAAAACGTTGACAATGCTGCATTGGCTCAGCTACCCTAGGCAGTCGACTTTGTACCATTAGCAGTTAATGGCTCCTCGCTGACTTTTAATACGTTATGGAACATAACATTAATTAGACGAGCAGCTCAGTTCATATGATTGAGATGGGGCCAAAGGCGTAGGTATCTATTTATCGCAGCTATTTAAATTATGGATTGAAACGAATTGGTGTAGTCAGTTAGCCACTGAATTCATTTCCTTTCAGCGGATGCCTGTCGAAACCGATTCTTCCCATAGCGTAGGTACCGGAGAGATCATCGAGTAAACCCATTCACATTCCACATCATCCTCACTAGTGACTAGCGGTGACAATAAAAGCCAAAATGTGTGTTTTTAAGTGCGCACTGATTTCACTCCGGTCCCGTGCCCGGCCATCTGTCTGTACAGGTGCGACGCGTGCCGTTTCATTTCCATTCCCGTTAGCCCAAGTCGACACCATCTGCTCGCCGGCTTGCGGTCACCGTGACCCGCATCGGCTGGCGCGCATGCGCACTGGCCTGCGCCGGTCGAGCAGCGCCCGGCGAGCCTGCATCTCATTGGGATTGAACGGGGTCACGACGTCCGGTGACCGAACGGGCCGGCCGGCGCCGCCCGAGCGCAGGACGCGGCTAGTTACAATTCAGATAGGGTAATGCCGCCAATTGATGAGCCTGTTTTGCATGGGGTCAAGCAGACGTACTAGGTATTCTGAATCGAACGGTCGCGCAATAAATGCATGACCGGTGAGGCATCCAAAGTAGGGTGAACTGAAAATGGTGTCTGTTCGTGTTATCCACTGAGATGCAGGTATCCGCTTCACCCCGGACGCTTAGTGGATCTGTCCAATACTTTCTCCACATCAACTTTTTTGCCCATCTACCCGTCTCCAGCGATGTTCCGTGGTCGCTCTGGCTCCTCTAATGGTCACCCTGGCTTTCTTTGTCAGTTGTTACCCTACCCTGGTCAGGTTTCCCCGGTCGCCGCCGCCGCCGACTCACCTGGCCACCAGCTGTTTGCCGGGGAAGCGGTACGGCTCCGCGCGCAGGCCGACCTCGCAGAAGATGCGCTGCACGCAGCGCTCGTCCTCCAGCATGGTCAGGTAGTCGTCCACCAGGCGCTCCAGGTCGGCCTTCCAGGCGGCCATCGGGTCGGCCGAGCGGCCGGTGCCGGCCACCACCAGCGAGCCGATGACGAGCGCTAGCAGCAGCGCGCCGCCCAGCACCAGCAGCGGCACCAGCACGGCGCCCAGCAGGCCCAGCAGCCCACCGCCGCCGCCCGACTGCTTCACCGGGTACCGGTGCACCTGCGGCTTCTCCTGCACCGGGTAGTAGTAGTAGTACAGGTTGCCGGTCGAGCCGCCGCCGTAGCCGCCCGTGCTCGGCGCGTCGTACCCAGAGCTGGGCTTGCTGTAACCGCCAGAGCTGTGGCCTCCAGAGCTGTGGCCGCCAGAACTGTATCCACCAGAGCTGTGACCTCCAGAGGCGGGCGCATCATAACCTGAGCTGGGCTTGCTGTAACCGCCAGAGCTGTGGCCTCCAGAGCTGTGGCCTCCAGAGCTATGGCCGCCAGAACTGTATCCACCAGAGACAGGCGCATCATAACCAGAGCTCGGCTGGCTGTATCCTCCAGAGCTGTGCCCACCCGAAGAAGGCGCGTCATAGCCGGAGCTGGGCTGCTGCGGAGCTGAATATCCAGAGCTGACGTGGCTGGAGGCCGGGGCGTCGTAGCCGCCGGACGGCTGGGCGGGAGCGCTGTAGGATCCGCCGCCGGAGGTGCTGTAGGAGCCGCCCACGCTGTGCGCAGACCCGTGGCTACCGTGTGAGGAGCCGTCCCGAGCCTGGGCCAGAGCCTGTGCCAGCGGCTGCGGCGCCGCTGCCTTGGCGGCCTCCGTGTCGGCCAGCGCCGGGGCCAGAAGGCCCACCACGCAGATACAGAGCAGTGTGCGTCTCATCTTGGAATCCTGCGTCAGGGGGCAAACACATATTGTCACTGCTCAATGAACTATGTCTGTAAGTGTAAGCCATACCTATTCCTCGGCTGGCTAGGTCAATGCTGTCATCTGTGCCAATTTTCATTTTTCTTATTTTCCCCCCAGGCAGCAGCCAAATATTCATTTACAATTTGAGTTTTACTTTGTCGGAAACAAAGACTATAAGTTAAATCGTCGATACAATGCGTGGACCGAAAAACGATCGATTTTAGTTTAATGTTAGTTTCAATAGAAGCCATTTCTCGGTTTTATCGATTGTGAATTGATGAAAAAAGGTCGAACATTTTTTTTCGATGAACCGGTGACATAGTGCAAACATATTTTTGCTGTGGGGCGAAACGGGACATTGCCGGCAGCTGGCTGGACGAGCAGTGAGTTGTGAGCCGCCTGCTAGTACGGGAAACTGTGAGAGGCCCGGTGAGTGATGTAGCCCCGGCGGGCCGCTCGTCACGGTGGTGCTCAGAGATGACTCAGCTCGTCTCTCGGCGGTCCAGCACGCGGCGTACCGCCCCCGGCCACGGCCGACATCCCGCCGAGCTGGAACACGTCCCGGGACCGTCTCTGCAGCTCCGTCTGCCGTCTGCCGTCCACCGTCTGTCGTCCACAACACCACGGTCACCGGCCGCCGCGATCAGCAGCCCGATCAACTCACCTGCAAACAGCACACACCCTGCCGGCCGGCGCGATGCACCCTCAAATGGGCGCCCTTTGCAACCGGGCTGCTTTATAGTGGGACCGGAGGCCGAGTGTGGGGGCAGCCGCGGTCAGCGGTCACGTGGGGCTAAGTCCGGCGCCGCGACGTGCAAGGGGCGGAGTTTGCCGGTGCGGCCAGGCCAATGCAGGCTGGCCGCCGGCCGCCGGCCGCCGCCATCTGCGTTTTTGCACATCGTTTGCGTGCTGACGCCGGCCGCCGGCCCGGCACCAGAGGGCACGCGGCTACCACGCTCTCGCATCATCTCAGCCAGAGCGGGTGACCTCGCTCCGCCAGCGAAGCAGCGCGTGTGCTTCTTGTGTCGGCAACGTCGGATAGAATCAGAATGTTTGCCGAGATGACTTGGCTAAAATAAGAGCGCCTTCTTTGCCTTTCTACGAATAACATTAACACCCATCAGTTTTGGACTTATTTCCTGCACCAGGTTACAGTCGAACGAATCGGTCTACACATTTCGCCGGTCTTTGCCTTTTCATTCCACCTCGGGAGACATCATTGTTCTGCCTTAGCCGGCATAGTTGCCCCCAGCTCAGCCGTCACATTTGACTTACTCCGGCTGTCACATATGATCTAGCCCGCACATGTTTTCACCTATAGCTCTCAATGCCAAGTACCCGCAGAGCTACCCCAGCTCGTGCACCACCGTCACGCCTTCTGACTCTCTCGGCAATTCGAGCCGACGCTTTCCTCTTCACCTCAACGTCACCTGGCATGACATTGAATGGCGCCGTCTCTGAAGTGCCGGAAAGACCTGGAATACACAGATCCTTTACTTTCTCTGCGGCTCCGGCGAGTCATGTGTGCCCCTTCAGTAGGCATGTGGCGCACCACGAACGTGCATGCCTCGGCTGGGAAAATCGTTCATCGTTCATTGTTGGTTTCGGCGGTCGATACAAGAGGCTCTTGACGGGGATGGCCAGTGGTTTGAGGGAGCATCTGCGACCAGGGATCGACGAACGGAGCACAATAGTGGGAGACGCTGAATTTCCGCTTTTTAAGTCTCTCCACTGCCCGGCATTGCCCGGCCGAATGGAAAAGCTGATGCTCGAATGTCATCCCATTCTTTAAGAATTTCGAGGCAAATAAAAAGGACAATAACCTACGGAAGAATGCTCATATCAATGGCTCGATCAGGAAGCCTGTAGTGCTGCTTCTTAGCACCGTTTTCGATGGTAGTTTTGTCATTTCACGAAATGAGCTGAACTAGTTCCAAGGATCTGGTCGAGTAGTCGCGGTCAGCCCGCCAGTCTGCGGCCGCGCCGGCAGTGACGGCGGCCGCGGTCAACCGTCACGCAGCTGCGCCGTCGCTGGCGCGCGCGGGCCGGCGCGGTGGGCCGTAGTTTCCCAGCCGGCGACCCACATCGGCGCTCCATTGTGGCCGAGCGCGCCGGTCGGCGCCCCGGGCCCAGCCGTGACACAGAGCTGCCGACTCGGAGTCGGAGCCGATGTGGGCCGTGAGCCGCCTATCGGCCGGCGCCGAGCCACTCTCACGTGTCACGCTGCCGGCGAAAGTGGCAGGGCCAAACGGCCGGCCACCGAACGAAACGGGATCACCCGCTGATGGGGTGCGACCCGGTCATGGTATCAGATATTGACAGGCGCTGACCTTGCATTGGTTGTTGTTTTATATGCCTGAAATAAATGATTTTTTTTTACGGTGCTGCTATTTTATAGAGCTAGAAAATCAAAATGTCCTCTTAGAAAACAAAATAGGTAATTTAAGTAAGAATATAACGAATAAAGCTCCCAAAGAAAATTCTAATTTTGAACTACTCTGTCAGCCACTCGACTGAACTCCATGAAACAAATGCATAAATTGATTTTTTCTTCGATGATTTATTTACGTATACCTATATGTAGACATGAGCTGTTTAAATATCAAATTAATTTTGAGGACACTTAAGGTTATGTTGTCAAAATAAAGTTAATCGCTTAAACCTCAAGAACTCATTTATGTTGGGGATTCATCGTTGCTGTGTCGTCCGTATATTTATAGAACTTCGGTTCATGGGCTAGAATCGATCAACTTGAGGTTTCGTTCCACATAGGTGTCAATAAATTGGACTTATTTAGTATTCACTTAGGTATATTTGCATCTATCTTGGAGTCATATCGCCTAATGTCAGTCTCAAATAAAAACTGAGTTCACATCAATCTCAATCGAAATTGGTAAACGCAGTCTTCATTCACCTCTCCGAACAGGTGTTTGAATCGCCGAGGTGATATTTTCTCCTGTGATCAGCTCTAATATAGCCATTATTCCTCTCTGATCGAGGTTGGCAGGTAGCCGAGTTCGCCGCGGTCGGTGGCACACCTCTCCTCTGGGAGGAGCGGTCGCCGCCGGCGGCCGGCGGCAGGCTGACGCGTCTGACCCATATCGAGGCTCCGCGCCGGCCGGTCAGCACCGCGCCATCTCTCCTAGGTGGGCCACTGGCTGAGGGTGACGGGCCACTGGCTGAGGGCGACGGCCCCGGAGCAGGCAGGCGTGCAGCTGCTGCCGGAGACAGCATGCAGCCAATCATCTGTGACCGTCAAATGAGAAAACTGCAGAGATTCGGTACCTCAGGACGACGGATGATGGAAAATGAGTTTGTTTTCATTGACCAGTAACCGTCTATAAGAATAATCAAGTGAAATTCACTTGAGACCCGGCGTCGAGCATTATTGTGCATTTGCCCTGCACAGGGCACAAAGGTTTTTTTACCGGCATGAACATTACCGAACAGTCATCTCACCAATCCTGCCTCCCTTGACCTTTATACGTGTATCCGTTGATGTATTATCACATTCACGTATGTCAGAGAAAGAGCTAATGAACGCGAATCGTTTTTATCGTTCCCAAACAGAGTGCTTTAATTTCTGTACTCTTGGGCACTAAAAGTTGCAGCGTCTCGCTGTCCAGTTGACCATGGGGACTGCAATGATGATTAAATGTGCACAAGCAGACCGGGACCGGGACGAAATATGGGAGCCGAGACTGATCCCCACGAACTGACAGTGCGCTCCCCCTTCCTTCCCGTTCCACTCCGCTCCCTCCGTGCTGAGTCACTATTGCTAGCGCCCGGTCCAGTCCGCCTGCACGGTGACTTTCGTTCTTAGCCGAGCTGCCGGCAACGCTCGGTAACTACTCGAGTGAATGGCATACCGGACAGTGGCACAACATAGACGGCAAGGTCGCCAGGGAAGCCCGGTGCGACCGGCCGGACCGGTAGCTCGGCGGCTTTTTGTCGCAGATCTGCCACGGATTGCGGAAGGGAGCGATACGATCTGCAGTGACCGTGGTCAGGAGGGCGCCGGCCGTGACGGGGAGGGAGGGGAACCTTGCGGAACGGAACCTCAACGGAGAAGTGGTCGAGATTGTTCTTGTGCTTTTGTAGTTTCTTGTATTGTATTTCCTGTAGCATACACTAAGCTAAAAATGTGATGCTTGGATTCTAATCGGCGACCACTCAGTAGGATATAATCATTAATCAGATGTTCTGAAATTTTTGCCGAAAGGGATGCCAAGGAAACAAAACTTCGCGGTACTTTCTAATAACAAAAACTCCATAACAAACTTTCTGCGAGTCGTTTCACGTGTCGCTGACTCGCTATAATACCTATAAGGGTTTTTGCTCACCAGCCGAAGAAAAATTGCCATATGATACCCCAGCCGTGGTAGGACTAGTCTGACCAGTGACCAAAGCGAGGCCTGTATGCGCGTGGCCCCACCATGCGCAGTGGCCGCTGACCGGCAGACGGCGAGTCCTACCCAGCCTCCCGGCTCGGCCCCGTTCAGTCGTACCGTTCTGTTCACCGCTACCTTCCCAGCCAGCCGGTCGGCCCGCCTGGAACGGTGGCCTCTCCCACGACGACCGACTGCGCCGCGCGCGCCGGCCCGGCTCGGCAGGGGTCACGACGGCGGCCGGCGTGCGAGTACGACATTCAGCAGGGGTCACCGGCGCACGGCGCACGACATTCAGCAGGGGTCACCGGCGCACGGCGCACGACATTCAGCAGGGGTCACCGGCGCACGGCGTGCGAGTACGACATTCAGCAGGGGTCACCGGCGGCCGGCGTGCGAGCACGACATTCAGCAGGGGTCACCGGCGGCCGGCGCACGAGTACGACATTCAGCAGGGGTCACCGGCGGCCGGCGTGCGAGTACGGCATTCAGCAGGGGTCGCCGGCGGCCGGCGTGCGAGTACGACATTCAGCAGGGGTCACCGGCGCACGGCGCACGACATTCAGCGGGGGTCACCGGCGGCCGGCGTGCGAGTACGGCATTCAGCAGGGGTCGCCGGCGGCCGGCGTGCGAGTACGGCATTCAGCAGGGGTCGCCGGCGGCCGGCGTGCGAGTACGACATTCAGCAGGGGTCACCGGCGCACGGCGCACGACATTCAGCGGGGGTCACCGGCGGCCGGCGTGCGAGTACGACATTCAGCAGGGGTCACCGGCGGCCGGCGCACGAGTACGACATTCAGCAGGGGTCACCGGCGGCCGGCACGCGAGTACGACATTCGGCAGGGGTCACCGGCGTGCGAGTACGGCATTCAGCAGGGGTCACCGGCGGCCGGCGTGCGACATTCAGCAGGGGTCACCGGCGCACGGCGCACGACATTCAGCAGGGGTCACCGGCGGCCGGCGCACGACATTCAGCAGGGGTCACCGACGGCGGCGTGCGAGTACGACATTCAGCAGGGGTCACCGGCGGCCGGCGCACGACATTCAGCAGGGGTCACCGGCGGCCGGCGTGCGAGTACGACATTCAGCAGGGGTCACCGGCGGCCGGCGTGCGAGTACGACATTCAGCAGGGGTCACCGGCGCACGGCGTGCGAGTACGACATTCAGCAGGGGTCACCGGCGGCCGGCACACGAGTACGACATTCAGCAGGGGTCACCGGCGCACGGCGCACGACATTCAGCAGGGGTCACCGACGGCGGCGTGCGAGTACGACATTCAGCAGGGGTCACCGGCGCACGGCGCACGACATTCAGCAGGGGTCACCGGCGGCGGCCGGCGTGCGAGTACGACATTCAGCAGGGGTCACCGGCGGCCGGCGCACGACATTCAGCAGGGGTCACCGGCGGCCGGCGTGCGAGTACGACATTCAGCAGGGGTCACCGGCGGCCGGCGCACGAAATCGCTGCGCTGACAGGGCGCACTCGACTCGTCTCACACCTTCTCACTTCATATCCTTTATCGATCTGTCTGTCTCTGTCGCTATCTCTGTCTCTTTCTCTGTTTCTGTTCTCTGTTCTCTGTTCTCTGTCTCTGTCTCTGTCTCTGTCTCTGTCTCTGTCTCTGTCTCTGTCTCTGTCTCTGTCTCTGTCTCTGTCTCTCTCTCTCTCTGTCTCTCTGTCTGTCTGTCTGTCTCTCTCTCTCTCTCTCTCTCTCTCTCTCTCTCTCTCTCTCTCTCTCTCTCTCTCTCTCTCTCTCTCTCTCTCTCTCTCTCTCTCTCTCTCTCTCTCACACTCTCTTCTCTCGCTCTCTCGCTCTCTCTCTCTCTCCCTCTCTCTCTCTCCTCTCTCTCTCTCTCTCTCTCTCGCCCTCTCTCCCTCTCTCTCTCTCTCTCTCTCTCTCTCTCTCTCTCTCTCTCTCTCTCTCTCTCTCTCTCTCTCTCTCTCGGAACCGGTGCCGGGATTCTCAACCGAAGCGGACCCGAAGCCGTTTTATTTTGTATACGGCAACATGCAGACTTGGCTGGGTTTGTGGTGCGCATTACATTGCATTATAAAGAACACCATAATTCACGAGCCCCATGGGATATAACGGCAATCAATTATTTAAAAAAAAAACATATCGTTTGATTTGTGAAATAAATTGCCTAAATGCGCTTACATTCAAGCGGTCTTTCCTTGTTTATACCTCAAAATAGACTCCAAAAGAATATGGTTTTTAGCACTTTTTATATCCAGCTAAAGCTGTTCACTTACATTCTAACCCATTTTGATGGTAAAGTTTCAGTAGATGCATATCCTAAAGGCAACTATAAAGTTATTTCGTGCATGTTGTCTCGCGTATCCGGCTGGAATTTCCTCTTCAAATCTCTGCTAACAATATCCGTCGGTAGCAGCCGATTCCGGTCTGTAGCGCTCCCGTCGCCACTGAGCCCGTCACGGTGACGGCAGGTCCGGTGTGACTGTGAGTACACACGACTCGACGCGATCGGAGCCGGCGCCGGCGGCCAGTGTCCTACTAAGCCGCCCAGACAGGGTCACTGTGCCCGCTTTCTCTGCTCGCTCCGGCCCTCCGCCGCTCTCCCCTCCTCTCCGGCACTCTCTCTGTCCCTTCCCTGGTCGCCTCTCAGCGCAGGTGTAATGTGTTCCTACCGCCCCGCGCGACGATGGTATGCAAGCACACCGTACTATGCACCGTATGCCGCCTGCAGCGGGAAAAGTTGGCCGGCGGCCCACCACCTGTGAGATATTGCCTACCGCCGCGTCCCAAAAAGCGGCAGTTTCCTAAATGTCAATAGTGAGCCACACGTGTTATGTTGAACACATGGGAACGTCTAAACGAGCGGTATGAAGGCAGCGAAGCAGTGCAAGCGAGCATATTAGCGAGCTATGGCGCTGGGAAACGTGTCTTCATAGGCGATGCCACTTATTTGGAGAAACTTTATCAAGGGCTTGTTGAGCTGTCAGCGACGTAACAAGAAAGCGTGACCTCACAAGTAGAGCAAAAAATAGGTACATACCTGGAATTGCACATGATTAATCACATAACAGACACCTATCACCTACCGACTACATGGTGTCGATTGTAAAGACAGTAAAGGCCGTTGAAATGAAACATGAAGTGAGAAGGAGGGAGAGGAGAGAGACAGAGCGAGAAAGGGGGAGAGAGGGAGAAAAAAGAGAGAAAAAGGAAGAAAGAGAATGATAGATAAAGAAAGTGATCCAGAAAACCGATAGGAATGGAGAGAGGGAGAGGATAAGGAAGGGAGAACATCAAGGTGAGGACTGTTTTGATGTCGCCGATGACAATGTTTCAAGAACCTGTTTTGTTGGGCCGAGGGCCACTGTCACGAGTCCGGCACATGAGTGCTCGACTCAACGCACGGACGGGTCTTTCCCGCTTTCTGTCGGCGGGAAAGTCTGCTCGCTATAGCTGGCGCCACACCTTTCGTTTGGCTTCTTTTCAATAATAATAATTTAATTTAATTATTTAAATAATTTAATATTTGTCTCTCGTTTATCTCTAAGTCTGAACGAAGAGTGTTATTTTAGCAAAATATGATCCACTTATTTGTTCAAAATTCCATTATTCAAAATTATACCATTTACTGATAAATTGCAATGCTATACCTTTTAGTAAGAACGTTCACCGTTCTCTAATGTACCGTTAACCATTACATTCCATTGAACTCATCCACTAAACGTGTGCTGTTGTTGAACGGTGCTAAGGCGTGTTTCACCACAGCTCCGATATCCTACAGCGGGACGCAGGGTCGGACCACCCTCTGCCCCATCCGCCTCTCTCGGCGCCTCGGCGGGCCTCTCTGCTGTCGTCACCTATGCCGGCGGCGGGTGTCAATGTCCGCTGGAGGACGGCCGGCCGCCCGGTACGGCGGCATGTGTGCACAGCCACAGACGCTATCTGCCGCAACCCTGCATACCAATGGCAGCGTCCGGCCGCCCCGCGCGCGCGACCCAAGTGGGTCAGAGCGCGGCTGGCTCCCGCGGCCGCGCCGGCCCAGCCACGCGCGCAGCCCGGCGTTCGAGCCGCCGCCGGCAGCCATCGCCGAGGTGCGCTGCAGCGCAACGGCGCGATAATGGTCAACAGAATATTGCCCCCTGTGTTCGGAGCTGATTTAGTGAAGCTGGCAAAACACGTGCACGTGCAAAAGACGGGCACGCATAACGGTCTAAAATAAATTTTAACTTGGAGCAGCCCGAGTCGACGTTGGAATGAATTTTCGCAACACATAATACCTACGTTGGGACCCGAGACACGAGAGGACGGTAGGTACTACCTAACGAACTAGGAGTAGGAGCGATAACATTCGACCCTAAGGTCAATAGTTAGAAAGGGCCTATCACTTGCCAGTTGCCCAGAAACATATGTTATCAGTTGTTTCTCTATGAGCCATTTTCTAAGTCTCTTCAAAACTTTGTCCCAAGAATGCACCAGCACAATTGGCGAGGTAGTCTTTGGATGGGTCGTTTGTTCCATGACGTAGGTAAACGGTGAGTTGCACAAAAATGACCCTTCCAGTTACGTCGGACGAAACGGTAGGTAGGTATCGGAAATCTAATGCCAGACGACACACCTCGAATTGATCTCAAATGAACGGGGACGCCTCTCGGCGGAAACTTATTGCCTACCGGACAGATAGCTTCAGGCCGAGCATTCTTCTGGACCTAGCCCTTTTGACCTTAATCTATCTGTTCCGCTCTCATAGGTCACTCGGTACGGTGTGGTGTACAGAGAGAGCCCTAAAAAGGTCTCGAACCGATCAAAGCGAAAGCCATTCGCAGGACCGCTACGATCAGAACTGAAATAGACTCCTCGGAACCGAAGTCATCAATGCCCGCGTTATCTAAAAAGATCATCGCTCATCTAGCAATCACTTGGCCATATATCGTGTCAAACGTTGTAACTACTACATAGTGCAAGGTCCAAGGAGTGACTACGGACGACATGTCAGCAGAAGTTCGAATTTCGAAATTCGATGTCATCAGTCTTGTGCGTTGTGTTGGTTACGCGTATTCAGACGTGCTATGCGAGACGCCTCATGGCTCGTACGGCCCCTCCCAAGCAGCCACTCCCGTTCCTGACATTTCCGGACTCCGGTGCGGCCATTGGTGAGAGACTTCTGGTGAGAAGCCATTGGTGAGAGACCATGGTCCGGTGTCCACCATTTGGGTTCGGGACGGGGCGGCCCGCTGACCCACTATCGGTCTGAAGGTCAACAAACCACGCGACTGGAACGCGGAACTGGGAAACGCGGTCACTGGCGGCGGCGCGCGCGCTTCACGGCGGCACATCGAACAGTAGCGTCAGACAGTCTCCCAGGCAGCTGGAGCCCTAAGTAGCCGCACTTCACTGTCAGCTGGACAACGACATAGCCGATAGATGTTCCATGAACGTGAGCTGGAGCAATAACTAAATGTAGCCCGATAGCCAAGCTAGTTTCATCATTTAGATGAAGTTAAAGATTCCAACGGAGTTGCCTAGGTCAACCTAGGTCAACCTAGGTCAACCCATGAACAAGCAAAATGCTCTTCGGTAGATTTTTCCTGACTGTAATAAAAACGAGCTACCACAGCTATAAGCTTACAAATAAATGGGTCATGGATAGGGACGGACCTGTCACACGCGCGCTATTAAACGAGATGAATCGACCGATACAAAAACGAAACCGTTCTAAGTGGGACGAAAAAGATATCCGGCGGCATAATCAGCCTTCGTAAAGAAAGTAGGCAGACAAAAACACCGGAGAGTCGAGAGCACTGTTGAGAGGAACGACAGGACAATGCTGGGATAGGGGCTCACACACAAAAAAAAATAGATAAACCAATATCCAATACGTGGTGCAATAATTCATTGTTACTGCTTGCAACACGTGGCATCATCAGGAGCTCTAAGCGGCGGCAGTCACCAAGGCCTGGAGGGCGTCTCCATGGGACTTCTAAGCTCGCATTGTCGCCCATATTCGTAGAACAGTTCGCCAAGGCACGCTGGCACTGCATTGTTTGACATTTGCACCCGGCGTATCAGAAAAGCGCCAAGCACGATGCAGCTTTCAATGCATCCATTTATGTACGGAGGGTGACTCGTCAAACATTGATCTGACTTTGGAAAATATGGTTTGTACAAAAAAAGATCTACCGTTGGTTCTTTTCCACTAATAAAAGCTTAGTGAAAAGAGCCAATACATGTATGACAACCACCTAGCAACCAGAATTAAAACAAGGACAGACCGCTCTGAGCTATATTATAGAGGAGCGTTTGCATATGCCGGGAACCAAAGAGCACAACAACACAACAATTAGCGCATTATTATCACCTTCACAGTACGTTGCATCGGTATATTCAAGATCGGTGTGTCCTAGAGCCATGGTTACACCACACAATGGGCCATCGTTGCCAATGGTGACGACTTTAACCTCATGGAAGGCTGAGAACACACAAAGCACACACACTGCAGCCTGCTAGCCACAATACCACACTGCAGATCCTGGGACAGTTGGAGCCCGCACCAGCATCCAGTCTCGATCACAGAACTTGGGCAGCATCCCACCGTGGCGCCCATCGACAGACGTCCCGCCGGTGGAACAGCTCCGAACAACGCTCACAGCGCCCTCTGCGCCATCAGCCCTTAATGACGGCGATCGGCTTCAGCTTGATGCACTTTTTACTAATGCCGGCCGCGTGGCAAGTGTCTACCACGTCTGTGACGTTCTTGTAGGACTCGGGCGCCTCCTCCATGACGAGTTTGGGCGAGGCTACTCGTACTGAGATGCCCAGGTCGTTCATTTTGGACAGTACCTGCTGGTAGTCTAGGTTGCGCCGCGACTTGGCCCGGGACATGGCTCGCCCCTGGCGGGAGAAAAAGCAGCTGTTAGTACTGAATCTGGACGCCCCAGCCCAAACACCTCTGAGGAGCAAAACAGCGTTGCAAAACGAAATCCGTAATACCTATGCACCTAAAATAAATATCTAAAATATCCCTCGCCCGCACATGCCATTTTCCCATCCTAGAACGCACATGGGGGGGGGGGTTGCCACCCCCCCCCCCGCGCCATTTCGTTCCTGTTGGAGATAGAGCTTAGCGGTAAAGACCAAAAAGATTCTTTGGGAAGAGACGAATCCAATGATACCCAGTTTTACCTTCTCAGGTCAGTCATTGACCTTCCAGGTCAGGTCAAACTAAAAAATGTTGCTGTTTTGGGTCACCGCTGGATATCAAGTGCGCTGCTTATCAAATACCGATGACGATGCTGTTTTCTGGTGCCAAGCCAGCTAGAACCTCTTTGTCACACTACCCGACCAGAATTTTGCTGCTGAGGTCATTTCAGGTCAAGTTAGGTCAAGGTCAATTATATGTGTTTGTATGTCTGTGTGTGTCTGTGTGTATACTGATGTGTGCACCGATTGTTTTTGGGTCCATATTACATGAAATCATGATCTGAGAAGCTTTTACCAAAAATGCAATCAAAAAACTTCACAAAAAGTAAATTCAGCTTGCCTAAAACGCAATTATCTTAGATGACCTAGGTTGACCTTGACCCTGACCTTGACCCCTGTACATCGTCGAACAACATGTTCCATGATAGGTGGGAGGTAAGACTGGCAAAAAAGGCCGAAATCAGGGTGTCAAAAGCTCACAAGGCCCATGGCAAACGCAAGATGTTGAGAATTGGCCATTTGGGTCATGACATGACCTGAAAAACAAGGTCATATCTCCGAAACCAAAAATCACAGAAACTTGAAATTTTCAGCGAACATCAAGAAAGGATAGACAAGCAGCTATACGAAAAATCAGCTTTCTAGCTATAAAAATGTTGAGTGCAGAGCAGAAAGACTACCTGGGGGGGGGGGGGGTGGCAACCCCCCCCCCATGTGCGGGCGAGGGATATATCACCTAAAATAACCTAATCTGTTTCACCTTATGTACCTTCGCAACGTTCCATGATTCAAATAAGCCAATAATTTGGAACAAGACGTTCAAAATGTTTTCTGAACGAAATAACGGCAGCGCTCCCCGTCGCTCGACCACCCAAGACAGGCAGTTGAGACTACACAGGCACCGGTCACTGTGACACTCCGCCCTGGCGAGCCGTTCCTATCTGACAGTTGGGTATTCCCTGGGACAGCACCTGTAAAAGATATTACACAGTTGGTCGGTACTCACCGCGCCGTGGCAGGTTGACCCGAAAGTCTCCAGCATGCCCCGCTCGGTGCCCGTCAGCACGTAACTGCAGGTGCCCATGGTTCCTCCGATCAGCACCGGTTGGCCAGTCAGCTGGTAGTCGACCGGGATCAGCGGGTGGTGAGGCGGGAACGCCCGCGTCGAGCCCTGCGACAGAACGGGGGCGGTTAGAGTCGGGACGGGAGAGTGGCATGAGATCAGTCACCACGGTAAACAAATGGAAAGGGTTCACTTACTTCAGTAAAACACACATACCCACACGCTCAGACAGAAAAAAAAAACAATCATCATCCAACTGACTCGCTTATTCATACAGCATATTCACCACAAAGCTCGTCATCCAGACCTGCACCGACATCGCCAAGGCCTCCAGCTCACCTTCCTATGGACGAGCAGTGTCTTCTGCTTGCCGTCGATGAAGTGCTCCTCCACCTTGGCGATATTGTGTGAGACGTCGTATATGACGTGCATGTCCAGGTCGTCGGGAGCCATGTTGAACTGTTTCGCGAACGCCTGGTGGAAGCGACAAGAGTAAACACCAAGTAAACATTCGTGTAAGACACTACACACCGTGCATAAAACATCACGGCACTAACCAAAGGAAACAAGACAATATAGCAAAGTTAAAGAAGAAAAGGGGTTGCTAGTTTTCAGAGTCCCGACTCGGTCCAGTGAATACCAGAGAAAGAGTCGCGTGCCGGGAGTCCCGAGGCCCACCTGTCTGCAGAGGAAGGTCATGGAGCTGCGGTTGACCCAGGCGAAGTTAGCCGCGCACGACATGCCCTTGAGGTAGTCCTGGCCCTCCTTGGAGCTGATGCGCGCGCAGGCCAGCTGGCGGTCGTTGGTATCAATTTTGTCCCGCTTCATCGCCTTCTCCATCTGAACCAGAGCATCTGCGGTGACGAGCGACGTTAAATGGCTACAGAGGCTCCCACACGAGAAAGTTTGTACCTACAGGTTTACTGACAGACAGCGCAGCTAGCAAGAGTTTATACGGGGTAGTCAGAACTGCAGCTGTTTTATGTAAAGATAAGCTAGTACCGGTCTGGAGACAGAAAGACCGCCGCCACCGGAGCGAAAACTGACGTCCCGTGAAAAGATATTGCCGTAACAGCCACCATCAGTACAAGGCATGTGACATCCATCTGCAGATAAACTGGTCAATAAATGATTATGATATCACATCAGATCGCACGGACACACTAATCTGAAACACCATCCTGGTCATTACAACAGCTCCACATCCACTTACCGGTGGCCACCTGGTGGCCGAAGCCGCGGCTGCCGCTGTGGATCATCACGCACACCTGACCCTTGAACTCGACGCCCATCTTGCTGGCCGCCCACGGGTCGTAGATCTCATCCACCACCTGGATCTCGGCGTAATGATTACCCGCGCCCAGGGTACCCAGCTGTGGGCGGGAGGGGGAACACCGTCAGAGACCAGTGGTCGGTGGGGTGGAAGCCGTGTCGACGCAGGGGAGTCGGCGTCATAGGACACTGTCATGTCGTGTTACCGTCAGCCGCCAGCGGACTGACAATGACGACAAATGGGGTAAAAAGAGGAGGTAATATTGGCAGAGGTAAGAGGATCTCGTCGCTATATCGACACCTAATGGTAAAGACAGACGGAGGATGGACTGACAGACAGGCAAAGACAGACACGATCATGCGAACACAATGACTCTAGGCGGGCACGGTCGCCCCGTCACACCGAGCACACCCCAGCCCCGTCACACTGCAGAATGATGTTAGAGTAGTTTCTAGAAATATCTATCACTTTCTTTAAATATTTTGTAACCCCTACGAGGTAACTGACTGTTTTTATATAAAAAAACAGCCCAGATCACCACACTAACCTGAGGTAGGCCGCGTTTCTTGGCGCGCGTGCTGACTCTGGACGGGTCGGCGTTTAGCATCCGCCCAAACTCCTCACAATGCTCCTTATCCTCGGCCCATACGTAACCTATGTGGCACAAAGGTCAATCAGCCGAGTCAGATACAGCAAACAGCACATACAAAACCGATTTTTTCCTGAACTATGTCGCTGCATTAACCCTCGCCCGCACATCGGGGGGGGGGGGGGGGGGTTGCCACTGCCTCCCCCCCCGCCCCCCCCCCCCCCCCCCCCAGGTAGTCTTTCTGCTCTGCACTCAATATTTTTAGAGCTAGAAGCCTGATTTTTCGCAAAGCTGCTCTTCTATCATTTCTTGATGTCCACTGAAAATTTCAAGTTTCTGTGGTTTTTTGTTTCGGAGACATGACCTTGTTTTTCAGGTCATGTCATGACCCAAATGACCAATTCTCAACATCTTGCGTTGGCTATGGGCCTTGTGAGCTTTTGACACCTTGCTTTCGGCCTTTTTTTGTCAGTTTTACCTCCTACCTATCATGGAACATGTTGTTCGACGATGTACAGATGTCAAGGTCAGGGTCAAGGTCAACCTAGGTCATCTAAAATAATTGCGTTTTAGGCAAGCTGAATTTACTTTTCGTGAAGTTTTTTGACTGCATTTTTAGTAAAAACTTCTCAGATCATGATTTCATGTAATATGGACACATAAACAACCGGTGCACACACCAGTATACACACAGACACACACAGAAATACAAACACATATAATTGACCTTGACCTAACTTGACCTGAAATGACCTCAGCAACAAAAACCTGGTCGGGTAGTGTGACAAAGAGGTTCCAGCTTGCTTGGCACCACAAAACGGCATCGTCATCGGTATATGATGAGCAGCGCACTTGATATCCAACGGTGACCCAAAACAGCAACATTTTTTAGTTTGACCTGACCTGGAAGGTCAATGACTGACCTGAGAAGGTAAAACTGGGTATCATTGGATTCGTCTCTTCCCAAAAAATCTTTTTGGTCCTCACCGCGAAGCTCTATCTTCAACAGGAACGAAATGGCGCGGGATTGGCAACCCCCCCCCCCCCCCATGTGCGTTCTAGGATGGGAAAATGGGATGTGCGGGCGAGGGTTAAAGGAGCAAGCGATCAATGAACTACTTCTCATGGGCTGATGTTAGCCCTATTGGGTGTATCATCTAAAAATATGCTTGAAACATAGGCTGTAAAACATCTAATCTAAAGCAATCACCAATCATTAGTGGCTCTCATAAAACGTAGCTAACACATCAGAACACGTCATAAAAGACAAACTAATTATCTCAGCAGACTCTGCAGTTGATAATTCTCGAGCCAGCTTGTGATATATTATAACGTTACTGACCCTGCCGTAGGGACCAGTCCATGCCCATCTCCAGCGCTTCTTCCAAGTCCTGGGCGTTCATCGGGATGATGCCCTTGCTGCCCACGCCCACCGGGATGTGGTCAAACATGCTCTGCGCCAGTTGTTCCTGCGAACAGGCGTTACACTGCTGACCGAGCGAAAAACGGGCGGTAAAGCTCTGTCACGGGTTCCGGGCCCTGACCACTCTCAGCAAGCCGGTGCTAACAGTCTGATCTCCTTCAGTGAGGAGATAGCTATGGTAAGCGTCCAATCCTTAACCCTATTCCTGGCGGGCTCCGCCGGGACAAGAAACTGGCGGGGGGGGGCCGATTCGGCCCCCCCCTGAGATCTCGAGAACGAAGCAAGATAGCGACAAGCGGTAAACGGCATCGGATACGCATGGACAAGGTCTACAATTTTTACTAAGGTCATTTTCAGGTCAGGTCAAAGATGACGTCACAGGGGTCGAAAAAGTCAAAATGGCGGCACTAGATATGGAGAGTTTTTCTCGAATAACTTTCGAATTAGTCAAGATAGGAACAAACCAAGGGCATCATCGTGATCCTCTCGTCAATCCGCATCGAATGATATATATGTTGACCTCGAAAGGTCAAGGTCAAAGGTTGACCTCAGGTCACGTGACCTCGAGGTCATCATGTATATCATTCGATGCGTCTTGACGAGCTGAACACAATGAGACCATCCACGCGTCTGTATCTTGTTCCTGTACGGAGTTATTGGCCAAAACCCTTTGGTGACCTTTGATGACGTCACATGACCTCACAGCTGCCCAACAGCAAAACAGACCTCAAGGTAGTGAAGGTTGATCGTATATGAAGTCATGTATGGTATATGGGGCCATTCTGACCCGTTTTAGTGGTAAAAACAGGGAGTTGATTTTTCCCCCATTGACTTATAATGGGGAGGTCGCGAAATTGACCTGACCTTAGGTCACAGATATCAAAATTCCGAGATATACAAATTGCACATACTGGTACCCTAACTAAAGCCTGAAGAGAAGAAATTGATCGGTCAAAAACTCTAGCTCTGGCGTGATTGCAAACTTTTCTGAGGTAGGGTCACCAAACCGCCTCTGGTGACCTGACCTGAGGTCAGATCAACTCAAAATTTTCAGACATGTTGCGTAGAAGCCTTATGGGAAAAGTCAGAAAATTTGAGCTTCCTAGCTCAACGCGTTTGGGAGAAATAACAAAAAACCTCAGGGGGGGGGCTCCTGAGCCCCCCCCCCGCCAGGAATAGGGTTAAAAACATGGTAAGCGTCTAATCTCATCAAAACAAACGTTAAATTAATAATTATCATAAAGTATAAATGCAAAAGATACCGACCGTCGGTGCTAAAAAGAACACCATGTACGTCCTACTCAAAAACACATTAACAAAACACCACCGATAGGCCAACCAAAATGAGCCGGTTATCATTCGAAGCTACGGATCCCCACCAGCGACAGCGCCCCTCACTGCATCCTCACCTGGATGGGCTGCACGTCCTTGTAGCTGAGGTTGGTGCGCAGCAGTCGCACACCGCAGTTGATGTCGAAGCCGACGCCGCCCGGAGACACCACCGACTCGGGGTTGGACATGTCGAACGCGGCCATGTTGCCTGTGAGAACAAACAGGATCAGGTAACAGCGTGGCAGTCTTACAGAATCATCCCGAGCCGACACCCAGAAGCTGTACCAAAGGTCAGGGCGCGTTGGACGCGCACGGCCAACCTTTCAAAACAAACTACAAAAGAATCAAAGTAAATACCAACAACCGTCAAGCGATAGCTGTAGAACCGAACACTTAACACCGAGTCACTCTCGGCTCTGCTATGTCGTCCATTTCATAGATCCTATGTAATCAAATAAATGTAAAATCCCTCGGCCGCACTAACCGATGGCGAACCCGTATCCGGCGTGCACGTCCGGCAGTCCGACGGACCGTCCCACGATGCCGGGCAGCGCGGCCACGTTGGCGATCTGTTTCACACCGGGCAGGAAGCCGCCGACGTCGCCGGGCCGGCACGAGTTGCGCAGCTCATCCAGCATCAGCCGCTCGAGCTGCGAGTTCACGTAGAACACACCCTCCACGTTCATGTTCGGCTGGAAGCCCTTCTTGATGCGCCAGCTGTGCGGTGTCAGGCGCTCCAAGTACTTGAGCTCCTCGTCGTACGAACGCACCACCATCTTGGCTAATTAGTTCGGCGAGACCCGAGAAAAGACCACGACACGATCGTGCCTGAGAAACTGAAATATGGCATTTTGGTTAAAAAAATCCACCAAGCAGAAAACATCAGTACCTAAAATCAAAATGTCGGGCCACCAAAGCCTTTGCAGAGTGGCAAAGAGAGGTTAATTTATTCTTTATTTATTTTGCCCCACTCCTGAGCAACATAACAACAGACAGTTATCATTAGAATTTAGACTTATATTAGAAGTAAATTAAAACCATTTCTCTGACAATTAGTTGGACAATGTCATATGCTCTGCCTTTACAATTCAATAAAAATGTCAATGTTATCAGTCATGTGAATAATGTGATCTTTTTTGCATGAGGCTACAGATCATTTTCAGCTAGTTATTTCAGCCTCCTTTTTGTCAGCACTCAGCAGGCTTATGGCCTACCTACCATAAGGACATGCCCAACATCCTCCTAACACTACTTTGTCCTCACATTGGCATACAGCTCAACACTGTAGCCTTATTTATTGGTTAAGTGCTACTGATCAAGCAGTGTCCTTATGTGTCTTTGTGGAAGTGGATCCTGTGACCCGTTATGACAAAAGCTACTGGACAGCTGCACTCAAATTCAAACCAGCTGCCAAACCTTTACCAGCAACTGATAATGGGTCTGTTCCAGCGCCTCCAGAAAGCACCACAGAAAAGAGCTCAAGTAACTTTTTATAATTTTTCAGGTATTATTCCAAATCCAACACCCTCAGAAAATATTAGCAAGTTATTTACAGGTCGTCAAGAGGCTACAGCTTACCGTTATTATTTGCTAAGATCAGATTTGACTGGAAGCTCAGTTCTGCAAGTAGGTAGGCATGGTATGGTTAATGGTATGGTACACAATAGTATGGTAGATATGTATATTGTATGGTACACACTACACATGCATAATAGGCATGTCACTAAACTAACATATGTAAAAAAACAAAGAACTTTTCATAGCAATTTCCATCATTTCAAGAGTAAAGAAATGCCTAATGATTTCATGACACATATGTGTTAAAAAATTAACATTTTTGTTGAATCTCTTGGATCAACATTGCATATTTACTGTTATTAAATGCTGTATACATTTTTAATCCATTCTCATTGCTCTTTTAGAATGAATTCAAAAGTAAGGAGTTGAGAAATATAATTTCATTCAACAAGCAAATACTGATTCTCTTAGTGGCCCAGACATCAAACCAATGAAGAAATACTGGGAAGTTAGGACGTGCATGGCAATAGGCAGTGTTCATTAGCATGGGCACCTTCCTATTACCACAGACCTATCATTGCATCCACTTCCCTCAAATAAGTTTTTTTTTTTTGCTACAGTTTTCAGTTTTCATGCAAAAAATGATCACCAAAACTCAAGAAAAAAATCTTAAATATCTTTATTGAGGACATAGGTACTATTTTCATTTTTGGAAGACGCTCTGATAGATACTGTCTGCAGCAGCTGATTGCAGAACCTGATTATGTATTGACTACTGACCAGTCATATTACCTAGCTGAGCTAGCTCAAACAAACCAAATGCTGAGAGGCAGACGACTGGCCTCTGCCAAAAGTGGCTGCAAGCTTGGCATTCCTTCGCAAGGAAAATATTCCTACTCCTACGTATCGTAAAGGGATTATTTTGGGATGACATATGGGATATCTTTAAAGTGAATAGTTCACTTTCACAAGATTAGGTTTATTTTGCAATGGATTTATGATTTTTTAAGCTCAAAATGATAGGCAAAGAAAATAAAACCTTTTTAAAAAGATTATTTTCTATATTTTAATATTCGAAGAACTATTCAGTTTTCAAAGAGCGAAATGGCCCCTACAAGGCACACATTCTTCAGCAAGGCACCTTTATACGGGATGAGAAATGGAATATCTTTGCCTAGGGTGATCGTTGAGCCGTAACAGCTTATTTATCCTTGTCTCAGCTCAAGTTACGAAACTGCTATTCTGATTCCAGTTCAAACCCCATGTTAAAAGTGAACTATTTCCTTTGAGTAAGGGGTGAGGTACAGCATTTATATACTGATACACTGTGGGTACAGTCTTGAAGACTCTTGGTATCTTGGCATCTTGAAGAATCTTGGGTACAGCCGGTACAGTCACGTGTGACGCGCCAGCCAAAGAAATCAAGCCCAAATACTTAATTCAGTTTAGTGATCAAGAATCTAACAGGTTTGGTGAAAGTGCATGCCAAACAATATCAATTAATTGAACTTAAACTAATTTATCTTCAAGTACCTATTGGACTATTTGACTACTTTACTTGGAAAATAACAACAGAATCCCGCCGCTGGTTAAAGAACAGACGAATATGGCGAATGTAAAGGTTTGTCGACAATATCTGTTCAGAATAGCGCTCTCTAGCAGCATCAACAGTTCAACAAAAATTGACCAACACAGCACTACTCGACCGCCACCCTTGCAGCCATTCTATAACTCAGATAGTACCGGGTTGATTGGAACAATAGTAGGAATTTTCGAATAAGAATATACGATTTCATTAGCCGTTTCAAATAAAGTGACCTCAGATGACCTCATCACCTCAGTGACCTTCAAAGGTCAATTTGACGTGCTCGCCTATTGAACCCATTCTATAACTCCAAGAGGTGCCGGGCTGATCGAGACGAAAACACCACCAGTAGATTCACCGTATGCGATTTAAAAAAAAAATACACGGCCGTTTCGAATAGTGTGACCTCAGGTGACCTCCGTGACCCTGAAAGGTCAACTTGAGTCTTGATATTTTTGTAGCCATTCTATAATTCAGAAAGTACCTACAGGGCACTGGGCAGATTGAGGCGAAAATGACACCAGTCGATTCACCGTATGCGATTTCATCAGCCGTTTCGAATATATGGTGACCTCAGGTGACCTTCCTGAACTAAAGAATGGTTGCAATAGGCGAAAACGTCAAGCCGACCTTCCAAGGTTGCCGAGGTCACCTGAGCTTCAGCTAACTATATATAACGGCTTATTAAATTGCATACGGCGAATCGACTGGTGACATTTTCGTCCCGATCGGATCAGTACATACCTACGCTCTGTCTGAGTTATTGAATGGCTTCCATAGGCGAAAACGTCACGTTTAACTTTCAAGGTCACCGACAACCGAGGTCCCCTGAGGTCATAATATTCAAAACAATTCATGAAATCGCATACGGTGGATCGACTGTGGTGTTTTTGTCTCGAGCAGCGCAGTACTTACTACTTCCACGGTTATATAATGGCTTCCATAAGCGAAAACGTCATGTTGACCTTTCAAGGTCAACAAGGTCACCTGAGGTCACCATATTCGAAACAGATGATAAATCTGCGATAGGCGAAATCACCGAGTTGACCTTTGGAGGTCATCGAGGTCACCTGAGGGCACCATATTCAATGCCTCTAAATAGATCGTAAACGTACCTACTTAACTACGTAACATGCGTGCATATTATTGACATCTGACTTCTGAGACATTTATCTTCCGCCCGGTTTGAATTCAAATATACCTACGAGCACCAATCTCTCTGAACAATGCAAAGCCTGTGTCGGCTCGTGTCTCGTATAACTGTTCATTTTTTTGTAACTAATTGTTTACGGACACGGTGCGTCAGCCTTAAGCAGCCGCAACTCCTTCCTATAAAGGAGTTGCGGCTGACGCACCGTGTGAGATGACACTGTGCAGTGGGTAAATAAGGCGACACGCGCGTCGTAGCGCCGATGCGAAAGCATGCACATTTAGATAATGGTGGCGTTGATAGCGAAGTGGCCGAATGGTATAATACAGAGAGAGAGAGAGAGAGAGAGAGAGAGAGAGAGAGAGAGAGAGAGAGAGAGAGAGAGAGAGAGAGAGAGAGAGAGAGAGAGAGAGAGAGAGAGAGAGAGAGAGAGAGAGGGAGAGAGAGAGATGGAGGCGGGGACAGAGTGCTGACAGGCAGACACGGTCAGACAGACAGACGGACAGTCCGAGTGACCCCTCTGACGAGTGACGCCTACCCCACGGTCGCTGTTCTCAGCAGTGCGTCGGTCGCGTGCCGCCGCGCCGACTCCTCGTCCCGCCGAGTCCCGGCGCGCCGGCAGTGGCTCATATCTGCGGGCACGCCATCGGTGGCCGATGACGCCGTCACGGCAGCCGGCCGCCGAGAACCTTTTCGGCAGCGGCCGGCTCGCCAAATTGTCGCGGAGCATGCGGCTTCGTGACCGGATAACCGTGTCTCCGGTAATGGCGCCGCTCGACGGCCGGGTGGCGTGCCGCAGCCAGCCAGCGGCAATTATCGGACCCATTTCCTGGCCGAGTGCGACTGACAGAACGGATCGGCAATCACCAGGATACGGCACTATAGAGATGTCATCAGTCGCGTAGTCGCCTTGTAGATGGATCGACAATAAATCCCTATGTAACGGGGATAGTCATACACGGTTGATAATTGCGTGGCAAAAGGTTATCGTTGGCAGGGTGACCAGCATGTTATATGTCGTATTTTTATATAAAATGCATTTTTTACCTTTAACCCGCGCCCCACTGGGGTCTGTGTATAACACGCCCTACTGGGGGGGGCTATTCATAGCCCCCCCTCCTAACTCCGAAACTACTGGGCCGATCGTCAAAATTCAAACGGCGTCTGATAGCCCCGGAAAAACTGTCGAGCGAAACCTAATTTCATTGACCTCGAGGTCACCGATGACGTCACAGGTCAGGTCAAAGTAAAAATTATTAGCAATTTGGCTTGTTCACATTTTGGGCTCTGGCCGCCGTCTTACAAGTCAGATCAGGCTCATTTTTGGTTTCCACACTCGTGAGCAGATGCTCTAGATACCTCGAGGGTACCAAACTTGTACTTTGATTTTCAGGTCAGGGTCAGGTCATCACAGGTCACGAAAATATTATATCATGCGTCGGTCACGTGACACATGTTTTATGGTCCATTTAGGCCATAGATTTCGAATTTGATGTCGTCTGTGTCATTCGAGGTCATTTTGAGTCGAATTTAGCTTAGGTCAGGTCACTTTCAGGTCAAAAAAGGTCAAATTTTGAAGTTAAAATTTTTCAACAAAAAAGGTGTCTATTGGATGCAGTTTGAGCTCAGGAACACGATGGTGCCATTTATATTGGTTTACGATGTCAAATACGCACTGAAAAATTGATTTGAAAAATTAATAATTGTGAATTTTTTGCAATAATGCGTATAACTTGGCCATTTTTGAAGATATTTGGCTAAAACTTGCTAGAGTTAGTCATAATCATGCGTTCTGTCAAATATATTCCGTTTTTTTTCGAAAAGTCAAAAACTTTTTGAAAAAAATGTAAAAATATAAATTTTGAATATTATTATATAAGATTTTCGAAATTTTCAAAATTTTGAAAATCCGAGATAACAGTTTGATAGCGCGGTCAATTCTGAGTCCTTTCATGCAAAGAAATTGGATCTAGCTTAAAAACTGAGCTCTTGGGAGCGATTGCCGTGGTTCAATGTTTTGCGCCGAAATCGGACGAACATGACGTCACTCTGACGTCATTACCGGCCGACCTATGGTAGCTACGAAGTTCAAATTTTAACACAAGGTGTCAAATTGATGCAGCCGAAGGTACTGAAAGTTTGGCGTCGATCCGTCAAGCGGTTTGGAAGTTATTGCAGAAAAACGGGAGGGGGGGCTATAAATAGCCCCCCCCCCCCCAGTGGGGCGCGGGTTAAGCACCCCAAAGATATCGGAGGTACGGGATAAAATTATTAAACCACTCGTAGGTAGAAAAATCTTGTAAACGTCTCGCCTATCGGCTCGACGTTTAAAAGATTTGTTCTACCTACTCGCGGTTTAAAGGGACCCTCCCACCTTCAAAAAAGTTAATGAATTGGCATGAAAGTGATGTCGCTCGGTTCAGAAACAGCAAAAATGAATATCTACCAAATTTCATCGAAAAATATTCACCGGTTTTCAAGATATTAGACTTTCACTTTTGTTTACTTTTTAGGATCTCCGCTGTTTCTAGCGACTTTATTTTAGAAGTGCGGCGTTTGCGGCAGTTGTTGCGCGCAAATAGCATATACCACCGCGTGCTACAAAACGTTTTAGTCAAACATTTAAAAATCGTTAGATCTCCGCTGACGTCACAAATTCTAAGGGGGCATACCAATGCATTAGCCCCTTAGAATCCGAAAACTGCAAGTTTGAAATTCCATATCTCCGAATTAAAGCATTTTTCGATGTTGTGAATGCCCAAACCGGTATTTTCAGGCCATGGCCACCAATTTGGCTATCTCAACTCAAAACTAATGTTAAGGTGGGAGTGTCCCTTTAATAGATATTAAACCGCGAGTAGGTAGAACAAATATTTTAAACGTCAAGCCGATAAGGCGAGACGTTTAAAAGATATTTCTACCTACGAGCGGTTTAATAATTTTATCCCGTACCGCCGATATCTTTTGGGAGCTTAAAGTTAAAAAATACATTTTATATGAAATATACAACATATTTCAGCAGAGCAAGAGACAAAGAGAAGCAGAGATAGATAAAGCTTTGAAAAACGGTCCAAACAATGTGATCGGTCTGAAATCGACAGTTCATTGAAGATCAAATCCCAAATACAACTAAAAAATAAAGTAAAATGATGTTTCATTGCGTTTCCCAGCGCATACTGGTGAAAATAACGAGACGGTAAAATGGCAGAAATGTCTACTAGACGTTTAACAGTTTGTTAATCGCCGTGGTTAATCGTCACTAGACGTTTAACAAATCAGTTAAACGACATCTGATAATTTTCTCTCTTTGCACGTGAAGCAATGGTAAACACTGTCTACGGTGCGGGATTATTTACATTATATTGCCTAGACCACAACTAACAATAGAACTGTTACTACTGTTACTGCACTACTGTTATCTGCAAGGTTATCTGTGCCTAAACATATCCGAGAACAAAAAAAAAACATTTATCTCGCGGCTTTTCACACGAATCTGCTCCGAACCTTGCGCCGAACCATACATATCCAGTGCGCAAAGCACGTACAAAGTGATTCAGGCGCTTTTGAACTCGGTCCTTTCTCCGGTTTGTCAGACTATAGGTAAGTAGGTATGTAACTTTCCTTATGTTACTCGTACATAGTTGTGAAGAGTTTGCTCAGGAAAGTGTGTGAGCAGTGAGTACCTCATTGCTGCCACATTCATCGTGTCGAGGTGTGAGCTGCGGACCTTTTTGTGGTCATTGCGCTGACCGTTGGCCGGCGGGCTTTCATCAGCGCGAGAGCAGGCCGATGTCCGGCCGCGCTAACACAGGGAACACGGCCCGGGCGTCTCGGTGGCGCCGACAAGGGAGTCGCCGCCGGCCGCCGGGCACGACCCGGGCCACCGGACACGGCAGGGGCACGGACACGGCCCGAGCACCGGACACGGCCCGGGCACAGACACGGCCCGGGCACCGGACACGACTGGGGCACGGACACGGCAAGGGCACCGGACACTGCCCGGGCACTTGGCGGAGCGGCACGCGGCACGGGGAGGCTCTGGGGAACGGTATGAGCTGCAATGGCAACACAAGACGTTTTGACGATTTCTTGACAGGATTTTGAACAGTTGTTAGGCACATGGGAAGCCTTAAACATTGGAAACTAGATAATTTAATGACAAGACAATGCTATGGTTGCCTGTCATTATCGATAGCTTAGGATGGAGAACAATAAGACGGCAGAAGAAGTTGAGAAATAATGCTTGGATATCAGATAACCATTCGACCAAATTGTCACAAAATTGCAGATCTTCTCCGTCATTGACGTCTTTAGAAAAACATAAAACAATTAAAAAATATGTATTATTCAATCTAGTTATTTTATATGATTTTATTCCATCATCATTTATTCGTGCAGAATAAATACTGACCTTTACTCAAATGATTATTCTTGTTCTTAGAATGGCCCGGAATGTGGCTATTCTTTTTAGCTACCTATATGTACATTCAGGGGCCAGGGCCCTTTCCTATACTTTCTCTCATAAGTAGTTTCATCATGCAGCCAGCCGCAATGACACAATCGTTCGTAGCTGATCAAGCGCTTAGCAGCCACACTAAAGACATGTAGGATACGGCAAAGACGCATCTGATGACAAACTGATCTGAACTTGACAACTGACAAGTGCGTTGTACGCAGCAATCGCAGCCTTAAAATCAAATTAGATGGACATGAACAGAGTGCGAACTGCACGGATACACCGGCACGGCCCGTGGCGCTGATGGTCGTCCCCGGTTCGGCCCCTCTGACCGCCACTCGCGCGGCCTCCGAGTGTCCCACGTCGTCCCTTGCGACCTGTTGCGCCGGCGGCGGCGACGCGGCGCTCTGCGCTGCCGCCGCTCTGCCCGTTCTCTCTGCTCTGTCTGTCGGCGACGACGCAGCGTCGGCCAGTTGAGGGTGACCGCCGACCAGGACGGCTCTCCGGGCGCGGCGGGTGGGCCGCGCTGCCGGCGGCTGACGGAGGGAGCTGGGCTACAGACGGTGAGCTGGCTGAGCTACCGACGGTGAGCTGGCTGAGCTAACAACGGTGGGTCAGGTGAGCTATGAGCTACAGCAGGCTACTGCATAACCTATTGTTAAATGAGCATCGGCTACTTTTGGAAATTTATCATACTCGCTCCTTGACTTGTCGAGGATGGTCGAGGTCATTTCCAGATTGCAACTTGCAGTACGCATCTAAAATGAACTGATTAGACATGCAATATATGAAAAAGCATTTACTAGTAGGAGGATACAGATCGGGAGGCGCATTGAGCAGGTCTTTTGATGCAATATCTAAACCCCGTAAAATCATTTTAAAGTAAAAGAAAAAATAACTGAAAAAGATTGTGACGCTTGACACGAGGTACAACTGGGAACACTTGTAAAGGTCGCATTCGAGGCAGGGAGCCGCTTTTACGCACCTCCTCTCCAACTCGGCCCCTGGGTCACGTAGTGATACGTGGCAAGTGGTTGTTCGAAAGAGCGTCAAAAATGGTAACATTTACTGTCATAAGATGATTACTTTCACGTGAAGTCAAAGTTCAGGTCATCAGAGGACATCACCGAGGTCAACTTCTCCCGGTCTTTTCAATTGAATGAATAACTTATGAAAAGTTATAGCAAGCATATTAAAAACATTCCATGTTTTCCAGGCGTTTTTGCCAAATCCGATTCAAAATTGGCTCAGTTTCCAAAAGGCAAAACTCTCAAAATTGATGTTTTCATTTTTCGCAATAACATTTGCTACAGAGATTTACGAAGGCTCATTTTACCGGCGTCGTATATTTCTCCTGCCGAGACACATCGGATAAAAGGGCATTGTAACAGATCAGCTTATATAGTTGACCTTATGTCTACGTCATGAGCTGACTTGAGAAGCCAGAAGATCATGCTACGTATCAGTTGATCCTATTTCTCTAATTGACCACATTCCAAGTGTTTCGTCGCTTTAGAATGTCTTCACTAAAATTTATTCTCGGAAAAATATGCTGGGGATTTTTTTTTTTAACTAAAATGATATGCATAGATGATAAGAGGAGCGGGGGTAGCGAGTGAATGCAATGATTCAATGTTCACTATTGACCTGTTATATGTACGAAGTTCACAAGTGTTGTATCACCTTTGTCAATCAGCTTCACGTCAACCGAAGCAATTGAGTATAGATGCTATCCTGAATATTGATTTAGCAGCTCCTTCTGTGTAGGCTGATCGCTCTTCTGATTGCAGCTCAATCGGATCAAACCGGAGATGGAAAAACACTAACTGCTTATACTTAACTGTAGCTTTTAAGCTACAATAGTAGCGCTATTAACGTGATGAAAGGACCGAGAAAAGCAACGTTTTGCAATATGTAACTGCGAAATAGGTATCGAATGATACTGTGTATCTTTAGAGGAACATTCCGATGGAAAGGAATATCGGGCAAAAAAGGTAGTATCTGTCGTACATACAAAAGGAGAATTTGCCTGTGATCCTCTTATAATCTGGCGGATAGACCGGAGATAATGGGATCGAACCGAACTTTTAGCCATATATGCAACACTTTGCTGTGCATCGGTATGCTAAATTATAGCATTGTGTCATCATTTCCATGTGAGCGCTACCCTTTGAAGGTCAATGACGGACTATTCAGTCTAGAAAAGAAACATATTTCACACGTTCATTTATAAAAAGTAACCTAAACTGCACTCTTAGCTCTGGCCTACCATACATTTTGGTTGATTAATGCAGCTTCGATGCTCTCTATTTATTTTCGGAAGCTTCATGGCTGTATAGGTCGTGACAGAAGCTTTGAAATTATCGGTGTGGCGTTTACATAAATCTCGCAGCTCTCGGCTTGCGAAGGAATAACTAATGGAAAACTTATCAAACAGCTCTGGTCATGATATCATGTAAGGATTTAGATTATGTATAAGGTGAAGTAAAAGGGGTCATCAAAAGTGGGTTGGCCTATTTGGGAGCATTAATAATTGACTGTAACCGTTCATGTAAGGGTTGTGAACAATAAAAGCCCGAAAAATAGCTTCCTGTCCTTGACTGAGTTGTCGTCTAAATTGTAATTAGCAACATCCGTCTACATGTTGTCACTGTTCAGCCATTTTATTTCACAACTATGACCCGATACATCAGTGGTGACGGTGCTGCTTTCGCTTCCAGACACGTTAATATCTTACCGACCCTGACTCAGTCAGCAGCAGCGGTTCGGTGAACATCTATGCTCTGTAACACACGAAGGTCACGGACTCCAAACTGCAGCATTCATCATCGTGGCACCAAGGAGCTCGCAGAGCTGCATATTAATCGCAACAAGGAAACTTTGATATGTATAGTAGCATCTCCTAACGGTAAAAGGCCGACAGGAACCAAAGCAGACTGGTTCTGAAGCGAGAGCATCAAGGAAACGTAATAAAGCCAGTCATCCAGAACAGAGAGAGGTAGAGAGATAGACGGAAAAAGAGAGAATCGACAGGAGTTCTAAGCCATGGCATGACCTTCTAGACAACTCTGTTCCGCTCAGCATCTGTCCGTCACAGCGCCGAGCGGTGCTTTTAGAGCACGCCGGGGACGCCAAGGCTCGAGCTGCGAGGGGCAGCCGAGTGACTGGACTGGACTGAGGGGACGGTGAGCGGCAGCGCCGCGGCGAGTCGCAGCCATGTACGGACTCCTGCTGGAAAACATGGCCGATTTTATCAAGACGACGTACGGCGAGGATCAGTGGGACCACATCCGACGGGAGGCGATGGTGGACATGCCGTCCTTTTCCACGCACCAGGTCTACCCAGAGGCCCTGCTTCCCAGACTGGCCAAGGTCGCCTGCAAGGTAGGTGTGACATTGGGAGAGGCTGTTGTAAAGAAGCTCCGGGGGTCCATGGCTCTAAACTCTACACAGGGACAGTTGACACTTATAGCTTCGTGAAATGGAATGTTGCAGCCCCCTGAGGCTTTTTCAGCTCAACGCCTTATCGGTTGACTAAATGATGTTTCCTGAACTAGCCATCAACATTGTCAAAGGTTATGGAGTAATTGCCAAGTTATGACAGTTATCCTACAGATATGACAGCTTTATGACGACAGAAATGAAAATTCCAGTCAGATAATAGCTGAACTGGCAGGCCATTGCATATTGCAATGAAATATTGATATTTACGAGAGGTTGTTGATTCATCAATAGTCAGCTTCATTTAAAGTCACCGCCAAGTTCTTTCAGCTCGTTTTAGGTTTATCAGGACTTGAATGTAAGATCGGTGATGCATAGGTTTTGTCCTGCATTGGCGTAAATCATCCTGATTTTAAATTATTTCCCTACCAGTACCTAATGTGCTCGGCTCATCCCGTTATCTAACCACCATAGCTCTTTGTCTCTGCCTCTGTCTCCTCTCTATTTTTTTTTTCTCTCTCTCTCTCTCTCTCTCTCTCTCTCTCTCTCTCTCTCTCTCTCTCTCTCTCTCTCTCTCTCTCTCTCTCTCTCTCTCTCTCTCTCTCTCTCTCTCTCTCTCTCTCTCTCTCTCTCTCTCTCTCTCTCTCTCTCTCTTTCTTGTCACAGGTTCTGGGAGTGACCGAGCAGCAGTTCTTTGAGAACATGGGCACTACGTTCGTCAGTTTCGTGGGACAGTACGGCTACGACAGGGTGCTCTCAGTGCTGGGGCGGCACGTCAGGGACTTTTTGAACGGTAAGCACGCGCCGACAGCTCGGTGAGGGTGCCGGTATTTCATTCGAAAGCTCATATCGGAGCCACTCTGTTACCGACCACGACGTGAAATGCCGTCTAAAAGATGAATTGCGGTAGAAATAAAAGAAAACAAAATAGATAGTTACGCCCTACTTATTTGATTCTTATATCGAAATCTAACAACAACTAACGGGTATTTGAAACATTTAAAATGTCGTTTTTTTGTCATTGTCAGCATATTTGGTATATTCGTTTTAATGTTTTGATATCTTTGTTTTGAGTATTTTTCTATACTCAACTCCTGGCTTACCTAGTCACTAAAAGCATGCTACAAACTATTTATTTTACGCTGTGTTTCTATATTTCCACTTGTCTTTTACCTCATTAATCTCAGTCGGGACAAACTGATGGTCGGCGACTATACGCTCTTTTGAGAACATTGTGAGAACGTCATGATGAAAATGTGCCTGCAACTTAAAGGCTGTTTTTTTGCGTGAGCTTTTTGTCGACCGTGTCCCTGTATCCTATTGCTCCTGATTGTAGGGATCTTTACTGTGATTTACCGGTGATGTGTAGCTCATAACGTTTTCAACTGAAAAGACGCGTAATATTTTTTCATGAGTGAGCGCCAAGTAAGTTATGACCTTTTCATTGGATAAAAGATATGATGAGAGCGTCACGAGGCAATCAGAGCTACGAGTATATCTTGTAGTGGGGACGTTTTTTGTGCACCTATAACATTGTTCTCATGCCGCCGATTGATAAGCGATCTTTCCTGGTAAGGCTCATCCAATCGCACATACCTACCATGACTGTTAAACCGTGTGCGACTATTGCTGTAGGTATGTTCGGTGTGAGTCTCTCACGACTCGTCAGCGATGTTTTCAGCACCAGCGTTTTAGTTAATAACATCGAAAAATGAGACCTATTTCATGCAAATTGTGCATGAGGCTTCTCAAGCGATGGTACAGTCTACCAGCATAACCCAAAAGCAGAGAGCAGGTCTAATGTGATTAGCCTTAATCGGCAAATTAATCTTCAACCTAGAATTCGTACGTCACTAAAAATTGAATAAATAAACAAATGAAGAAATAATATCAATTACATTTTTATCCTATTCTGAGTTTCGAGTTTTTCAATAAACCAAGAACGCTCCTTCGTCCTGCTGGTGTGCCAAAGTCATGTGCCAGCTTACTACTTCTAGCTGCTCTCCATACAGCCTACTTTATGCTGCTCTTTACATCCCACATCAACAAAATAATCATGTCGCAGCTGTTGCTGTTTTTGTCACGTTTGCCCCTCATTTACATACAATGACCGATTCGATTCGAATCTTTGAGAGCTCATCCAGCTACATTATAGTGTCGGTATATAAACTCTGATCAGCTCCTGGCACTGCTGCTCATATATGACGTTATTTTCCAGGCCTGGACAACTTGCATGAATACCTCAAGTTTTCATATCCGAGGATGCGACCACCGTCGTTTTTCTGTGAGAGAGAGACGGCATCGGGAATGGTGCTGCATTATAGAAGCAAGCGGAAGGGGTACGGCTTCTACGCAATGGGACAGATCAAACAGGTGGGCTGCTGCATAAAAATCACTCCATGCACGCTAACTTTGTAATCTTATCAGTTTTAACTTATAGCAATGAAACTTTTACATTGAAGCTACGATAAATAACTAAGCATATAAAACAGTTATATAAAAGTATGTAGAACTGAGACGAACACCAATAACAGCTTGCTCGAAATGTCTATATATTGCATTATTTTACCCATCGTAAAGATTATAAACGAGTCTTCGCTGTTTTTCGACCGGCAGGTGGCTCGCCATTTTTACGACACGGATATGCAGATCGAGCTGATCCGAGAAGACGCCTTCATGGACTCGTTCCACGTGACATATCAGCTGACCTTCGACAACGGAGCGTACCGCCAGGAGCACAGCTTCCAGCTGGTGCGAGACGAACAGAGCCTGCCCATCCGGGCCAGCATCATCTTCGAGCTGTTCCCATTCTCCATCGCCTTCGCGTGAGAGCCACCATCACTGCTCGGATGTAACGAGCTGGGATTACATTATATGTGCCTCGTAACACAGATAATCACGCGTTTATATTCAGCCAGTAGTTAAATTCAGTCATATCTCCTTGCTTGCTATTCATTTCTCTGATTTTAATTATAACATTGATGTAAGCAATAATTAGAAAAGTTATTTGGGAGGTGAGCAGCACTTACAAAGGTTATGATCCCCGTAGACTAAATGAGCAAAAGTGACGCAGAAAAAAAGGCAATTGCGAACGCCAACACGCATAGGCGTCGCCAGAGATTTTCGGTTGGGGGGGCAAAATCAACTTTTGTGTTAAAACTTGCCTTTTCCCAGTCTTTACTCACTCGTTTTACATATCATTCGACGCGCAATGGTGCGAGGAATCCGATGGTGACAAAGGTTTTCTTCTAGCTATGACATGTAATTTTTTACATAAAAATTCGAAATTTTTAAATTTCATGACAAAAACGACTGGTAGAATTATAGTATATAGTGGCTGCGATTGCCGACGCACTGCAGAGGGCCCCTGTGTAGACGCTCGACGCTCATGATCATTACCCAGAAAAAGGTGAAAAACGCTCCATTTAATCGGATCACCCTGCTAAAACCACGATTCACGCATGCATGCAGAGGTTTTACGTGAAATGCATAGGACTTATCCCAGCCACCGATCGTAGCTAAGTTGGGCATTCGGCGGAGAGTGAATGTCGGAAGTGTGAATCGGAAGTAATTCATCTTTGCTCAAGTGAGAGGAAGTGTTTTGTTCACTCGAGTGTGAACAAAAGTTTCTCGTTTTTCGTGTGAAGGGAAGCGCTGCAAACGCGAACAAAAACTGTTAAACGGAACCAAAAGTTACGCACGGCATAGCGGCAAGGGATCCCTTAGAGATAGTTTTGGGACTTCCAGGCCATTTCAGGCCACTCAGGGTCAGTGCTGACTCTCAGAAGCATGCTTAGGATCCCGGAGATCGGCGTGGGTCACCTCAAATATTTACGTGTACGTGGTGCTTTAGGGCTTTCCGAGCCCAAGGTGGGGCCCTCAGAAGCCAGTGTGGGCGGCGGGCGCTAAGAGACTAGGCCCAGGGTGAGCCTGGAGCCCTCGGATAACAGTGTGAACCCTCGGGGTCTGTGTCGAATCCCTAAGGACCTTACGCAGGGACATAATAAACATGTGTTGCGGACCTCAGAGGGACACGTGAGCTGCGACCCCTCAGATGCCGGCTTGGGGTTAGCAAAGTCTGTCGCCTCAAAAGTTTGGCTGAACTATCAGAGGCCAGTTAAGGTTCTCAGAAATGTTCGAAGGCTCAAAGATCCCTGTATGGGCCCTCAGAGAACATGGACACCAGTGGGACTTTCAGAAGCCCGTTTGGGCCCTCTGAAAGCTTCTTCAGGGCTCAGTGGAGCTCCTTAGGAGCCTTTGTAAAGCAAGCTCATGAGCCCTCCGACACTTGCACGGTAATTGAGCCTGTCGCAGACATTTGGCGAGAGTTGAGAAAGGCCCCGAAGATTTCGTTTCACGCTTTGAACGAATATTGTGTCAGCACTCCAAAACTTATGAAAATCAGCTGTAAAATGTAATAAAGAACGAACTAGGAACATGGAATGAATCACAGCATTGACATTTCCGAGTCTGGACTCGGAGTCTTGAAGATTTTGGCGACTGCGAGTCAGACTCTGATTTAAACTGCACGCTCCAACCGAGTCTGACCTCACGGACATTCTCAGAAAGGTACCCCCATTTTTTTCCCGACTCCAAAATCTCATCGGATCTGTATCGATCTCAGGGGGTGCCCGGTCCGAGGTTGGGGGGGCAAGCTGCCCCGCTTGCCCCCCCCCCCGTGGCGACGCTAATGCCAACACGTATTGATAATTGCCAACTATAAATTCAAGCATTAAATAGATTGTTAATTCTGCCGACCTTTCATACGATTATATGTAAAGTAAAATCGAAACATTACTATCTGTTTACGCTTTCCGTTTTATTCTGTCTAAACTTTCTACCTGAGATAAAACTAAGTTAAAGCTCACGACCAAAGTGAAAAGTTTTGTCCACACAAGGACCATTTCCCACCGTTGAAGGTAGGTCCGCCACTGGTAACAAAGTTCCGCCAGTTCTTTTTCCTCGGTTGGCCTCTCTATCTCTCTTTTATGTCGGTTAGTGCTTGGCAACGCTGGCCAGCATTTGTGTACGCTGGTCACGAGTCAGCACATCCCATTCCAGAAATCCACGATAAAATATAGCAGGCTTCTAAAAAAATACGGTTTCTCTCTCTCTCTCTCTCTCTCTCTCTCTCTCTCTCTCTCTCTCTCTCTCTCTCTCTCTCTCTCTCTCTCTCTCTCTCTCTCTCTCTCTCTCTCTCTCTCTCTCTCTCTCTCTCTCTCTCTCTCTCTCTCTCTCTCTCTCTCTCTCTCTCTCTCTCTCTCTCTCTCTCTCTCTCTCTCTCTCTCTCTCTCTCTCTCTCTCTCTCTCTCTCTCTCTCTCTCTATCTCTATCTACATTGTATGTACTTTTCCTCTAGCATGTAATTGTCAGTCTCATCGACTCCACAGCCGGAGATTCAGACAAGGGTGGTCAGAAAGACACTTAAATACCCATCATGCTAACAACATGAAAGATATTGTGGTATTGTGCCCAACTGTGCCCGATAAATTAAATAATCAGATATCACGGACCGCCGTCGTTTCGATCCATGAAGGTAGTCGATGAAACTAATTAAATCATTCAGGTTCGTACTCATTCCTTTGTTCAACACATCGACGGAGGTATTTGAAAAAAAATATTAAACATCGTCTTATAGTTGGCCAGAAGTTGATAGTACAGTCTGTCTCTTAAAAGTACCGCGCAAAGTGACGGTGGATCCATCAAGCCTGGCCGAGGAAGGACCTGCTATAATTTGAGTCACCGAAGCAAGTGACATCCTCGTGCATTCCCCAGGTCAATTGGTTCGGTCACTTTCAAATTATAGCAGGCCCTTCCTCGGTCAGGCTTGATGGATCCACCGTCACTTTCCGCGGTACTTTTAAGACAGACTGTACATTGAATGGTCAGTCTAGGTCAAGTAATATGAGTGAGTTTTTATTGATCAAACGGTTTTTGGAATTGAGAAGTTCGTAGGCATGCCATTTGCTCCTTGTGATGCTCTCGTGACGTTTAGCCGACAGATGAGAGCGATATTGATCGGTCTGCACCACACATCATTGTTAGTGTGCCTTGACGACGCCATCGTACTTGGAAAAGCCTTAGTGAGAAAGTCCAGCCACTGAATGCTGTTTTCCAGCGGCTCCAACGCAGCCAGCCCCAAGCTGAATACAAAAAAGCACCACGCGTTTTATGCTGCCTGAAACATGCCATATCGTAAGCCAATAAACCAATATAGCTAGAAAGGGGTAGAACGGTCTGCTTGAGATGTTAGATATTGTTTTTACGGGAATTTGATGTTACTTATCTGTAAAGACAGAAGTTACACGTTGATTTAGATCGCTTGAAACATGAGCACGCATATGCATCCAATGCAATGCCAAAAGGGATAATTTAACTTTTGGTTAATGTTAATCTCACTTGAACAGGAATTTAATGAGCAATTTCATAGCATCTACATAATTGAAACGTAGTTTATGTGTTATATGTGGATTGGAAACATCAAACATCATTGATGAAATATTCACATTATTTAACATTAGTTTTGAGTTGAGATAGGCAAATCTGGGTCCCTGGCTTGCAATTACCAAAGTCAGCAGTTTTCGGATTCTAAGGGGCTAATACATTTGAATGCCCACTTAGAATTTGTGACGTCAGCGCAGATCTAACAATTTCTAAATCTTATGCTAAAACCTTGGTAAAACGTTGTGGTATGGTATACACTGTTTTGCGCGCAACATCAGCCGCACTTTTAGGATGCTAAATTTGAAATTATTGCTTTCAAATGACGTCATAGGAACAGCGGATGTCCCAAAAAATAAATAAAAGTTTAAGTTTAAGTGTTGGTATGTGTCGTTTATCTTAAAAAACAGCGAATATTTTTCGGTAAAGTTTGATAGATATTCATTTTTGCTCTTTCTGCACCACGGTGCATCACTTCTTTGCCAATTCATTAACTTTGTAAGGTGGGAGGATCCTTATCCCTCTCCTTATCCCTTTAAATAATTTTGAACTTTGAAGTAAGGGATGATATATTGCATGAGAGCGCCAACAGACAAGACTGGTCGATTCGACGCCGAAGATGCCGCCTGCTTTGTTACCGAACCCTGGCTATGGGAGGCGATGGGGGCAAGACGGAGCTCTCGAATGCAGCCCTAATGAGCAAAAAGCTGTAGCGGGGAGTATCGGCTTACCTTTTAGGTATTCCCGTGCTAAATGGACGCACATAAATTGGAAAGCTGAACTGACTATTGGTCTCTCCAACTGGTCGAAAATTGATGACACTTCGTCCAAGTGGTTTAGAATGATGGTTGGATGAATATCGACATACCTAATGATTTAATTAAAATGTATATATGTCGTTAATAATAAAGTCAAAGCTCTCAGAGAGTTTGTGTTCAGTTTGTTGGATTTAATTATTTCGGTCCTGCAAAAGCATATAAGGGTCACGAGCTTAGGGACAAGGGGAAGACATTGGGCTAAGGTGGTCACTAGTTCAGGCGCCCGTGCAGGCTTAGCCCATCCGGAGAGATAGGCTAATGATCGCGACAACGGTCACCCCAGCGGAAGTTTGCTTCGATCGGAGCTAGACTAAGTCCCTAGAATAACTATAGACCAGCTCCTGTGGCTAACTGGAACTACAACATGGTTTGTGGAAACTTGTCAGCTGTAAATCAGGTTTATATAGTAAGAAACCTTCTTTCCATCAGTCCTCCAAACGTGACTGTTACAGAGTTATACAAATTCAGTGTTTGATTGCTTGCGTGTCTTCAGGTCTGACTTGGAGGTGCGCAACTTGGGTCAGTCGATGCTGACCATCCTGCCGAACCTGCTGGGGAAGCGGCTGAACGACTGGTTCGACCTGGTGCGGCCTCTGGTGGAGTTCCGCTTCACCTCGGTGAGCGCACCGACTCACGGCTTCGAACGGCCCCCCTGGTCCCAGTCAGCAGCCTATGGCCCAATTAGAGTCACGATTACATCATTTCAGCTGTATATCTCGGCCATAGAATTGTCTTTTGGGAGGTCTTCGTCTTAGTGCACGTTATCCCATCCGTGCGGGCATCATGTAATGTATTCCACATTATTATTGGCCTGAAAATAGCTGCAGATCACACTACGTCAGCTCTCCATGCCATAGTTAGCTGCAACTTTGCCTATTACCTGTAATTGTGAACGGCTTTACCATATTCAGTTACTGACATGGGCGGCGCCACCGGGGGGGACGGGGGGGACAGGTCCCCCGCTATCGAAAGTTAGGGGGGTACAGTACCCCCCTATCGGCGAGGCCCGTTCAATAGTTGATAATAATGCATTATAGAGTTATCCGTGGCATTTAATGCATCGTTGGTTAATCAAGGCAGGTTCTGAATAAAGATTGCTGTTGGGATGCATCGCAGGGGTCCTGGCCATCTGCAAAAGGTGTGGAGCTGTGATGTCTGTAGTTATAAGGTGATCGGCAGGGCCTCGGGGATCGTGCCCCCTTTTTGGGGCGCCAGGCAGGGTTATTACTTATTACCTCCCCACCCCACTGCCAGACCCCATTGCCGATAAAACCAAGCTGAAATTCCATTGATTTCCGTTACTATATGAAAATTTTCCATTCCTAATGAGTCAAATTCAAGCATGGCAGTTCTACCACAGGAACCATTTGAAATCTATGCCATTTAACCCCAGCACTTGTGGGGAGAAGTGTTCGGATAGATCACAGGCAGGACCAAAAAAGCACGCAGTAGCCCAAGACCTTATAATTGGATATAGCATCGGCTCCCTCTCGTCAAGGGGTTCGATAGCACTCGTTTTTTTTTCTGCAAAACTAAGTTCGGTCGGCGGCCGAACGGCTGGGGGTCTAATCGAGCCCCCCATCCCTCCCCTTCTTACGTCAGCGGCTGTGAAAATGCCATTACCAGCTGTTGAAACATGGCAGTTGCTTTTGCATGAGTGCACGAAAGGGTTTTAGGTCCGTGATACGTGAAAGGTTCTACATGAAAATTGAGATACACCAGCTTATCAAATTGTGCTCACTGTGGTGCGCTCGGTTTTACCTTGACTAGTCTTTGAATTCTGGGGTGAAACAGACCAGTCAAGAAACCTGTTCCATAAGGAGAGCCACTAATGCTTAAGAGATGTGGGATGAGGTTTCCAGAGACCTTCATTACCTCCCAAAGGGGGTGCCCCGCCATTTGCCAATCCCTGCTGTAGTTGTTACGATTGGAGGGTGAATATGAGAACGATGCAGGTCGTGCCAGCTCGATCATGACGAACACAATGGTGCCGACATCACAGCTCTACTGCCATTTTTGACGAAGTTAATCAACAAGGACCGGAATCCTACCCTGGGGCATTTCACCTGCAGAGGTCGCCGGACCTGAGACCATTTCACTCAATTTTTTCAACGGTGCATGCGCTCGTTTTTCCCGCGAAGCTCTTGGCAAGTAAAATCCATCAGAAAGTGTGATCTAATAACGGTTGGTGACCTTCCATGACCTAGCATGGCCTTTTGAGTGACCACCGATGACATGACCACTGACGGCTAGCCATTAGCTGCACCCTGGCCGTTGCATATGGATCAGGTGGTGATGTCATGATTCTGAAATTATATTGCAGTTTTGGCGCACTTGTCAGAGCAGAAGACATTCCCACTTTTCCTCCATGACTATGTATATGATGGTGAAGCCCTGAAGCTGACCAGACGTAAGATCGAAAATTTGAAAGTACGAAATGTAAGAATAGCTGGCACTGCTACTTATGCCTAAGCAATTCGCAGCTTGTAGGAAACCAGCTTTGAGTTGGCAAGACTGCAAATTTTGATTTAGAGGCAAGGATGCTTGAAAAGGTGATCGATCTTAGGTGTCCTAGGATAAGTTTGGAAACGGGATGCACCATTCGATGTGTTTTGGGCCTTGCCAAGTTTCGCGGCGTTACGTGCCTCGTTTTTTCTTTTTTTTTTTTTTGCATACACGATCAGTATGTACTTTTGGGATTTTCGATTTTCGGTCCCCGTCCCCCCCTATCGAAAACCCGTGGCGCCGCCCCTGGTTACTGATTCTGATGTCTTCCAGATTTTGAAGAAGACCAACAATATATTTGAGCTTATCTCGATAGACACACCGTCTCAACTTCGACACATGAACAACGGGACTGACAACCTGCACGTGGTTATTGAAGAGGATGCTGTGATAAAGGACACCAACCTTCGGCTAAAGGGTAACATATGACTTGTATCTGTTTTAGTGCTTGTTGGAGGATCATTATTAATGTAAAAATCAAGTATTTCTTTATTGTCATGACCTTTCCTCCTTTTCAAAAATATGCTGAGCCAAAATTATATTGTTTTAGCGTTTTCAAATATATCGGCCACAGGCCTTCATCAGTGAAATATCCAAAAGAACACTGTGTTCTTTTGGATATTTCACTGATGAAGGCCTGTGGCCGATATATTTGAAAACGCTAAAACAATTTAATTTTGGCTCAGCATACTTTTGAAAAGGAGGAAAGGTCATGACAATAAAGAAATACTTGATTTTTACGGTAGCATGTGACCATAAATCGCACAAGCCAAGGATTTGTCGTGATATACAATTCAATGTTGCCTTATTGGCAAACATCATCCATGAAAATCCAATATAGGTATCGGGGTGATCGTCTTGTCTGGATGTTATGTCAGCATTGAAATTGATGCTTCTGAAAAGAAGTAGTCAGTCAAATATGCAAGATAAACTCTGATCGATGGCTGTCTCACAACACATTTAATGCATTAAAATAAGAGCATAGCCCGTGACTTTTTTCTTATAAGTTTGGGCTTATATCATTAGTAAATACAACCTTTTATCGTGTACCTACTGCTATTGAATTAAAGGCCATCGGTTAGCTATCACTTAGTTCATTAAAGCCTTTATAACGAATTTTGAGCCGTAGAGCATTTTGTAGTTGTTGAGCTCAGGCTGGAAACTCTAGCAATGCCCTTGACTTTGCAATTAACATAAGTTTTTTATCCTTTAGGTCAGATGATCTACTTTGAAGATTGGAAGATGATTCTGTTTCTGGGGACACCCGTGATGCCAGATCTGGAAGCCATGGTTCACACGGGACTGTTTATCAACGACCTCTCCATGCACGACTTCAGTCGGTGAGTACCAATGTCGGGGATGTACTCTGACGTTTTATTTATCCTTTAAATATTAACACTGCCTTAGCTGATGCTGTAGATGGTATTAGACATGTAAAGGTGCCTAAGAGATATGGCACCACGTTTTTCAGTCTGTCTTTCCGCACTGCAGTGGTTTACGCTCCCTCATTCCCTCGTCCTACAGAGACTTGATGCTCGCCGGTACACAGCAGTCCATCGAGCTGAAACTAGCGCTGGACCAAGAGCAGCTCAAATCAAAGAAGCTGGAGGAGTCGATGAGGAAACTAGACGAGGAGATGCGGAGGACGGATGAGCTGCTGTACCAGATGATCCCCAAGGAGGTGGCCAACCGTCTCAGACGAGGAGAGAATCCCGTCGACACGTGTGAGGTACGCTCCAAGCTTTGATTGTTGGTATGCCATTTGACGGTTTGTGGTAAATGAACGAATTTCTCTTCTGTCTGCCTGTCTGCTGGCTGTCTCTGTGTTGCTTCCTCTCTCTCTCTCTCTCTCTCTCTCTCTCTCTCTCTCTCTCTCTCTCTCTCTCTCTCTCTCTCTCTCTCTCTCTCTCTCTCTCTCTCTCTCTCTCTCTCTCTCTCTCTCTCTCTCTCTCTCTCTCTCTCTCTCTCTCTCTCTCTCTCTCTCTCCCTCTCTCTCTCTCCCTCCCTCCCTCTCTCCCTATCTCCCTATCGCTCGCTCTCACCTCTGCCAGATCTTAATCCGTTGCTGCCTGGTAACAACTCGTCACTAATTGTATAGTAAGCCACATACGTCCCCTGTCGGTCCCAGCCAAGTTATTTTTCCATCTCGGAGGACGTACAAATCTACGCTGGCTGACAGCAGATATTGAACAGTATCTACTGGAATGGATGTGCTGACACGGACCCATGATGACGTCAAACGGGAGGATTTGACGAGGCAGCCTTCGTAGCGCGACATGTTCTGTGACGTCAAACGACATATAAAACTAGACAACCTCTGGATAAAGCGAGTGCTCGGACTTAAGAGCATAATTGCAAAAGCTATTTTTTCGGGTGACCGATTATGTAAAATCAATAAAGGATTAAATTGATGAAAAGTTATATAAAAGTTTCTAAAAATTAGATTTTTTGTTCAGTGATATTGTCGTTAAGTATCAACTATATTTAAAAGAACATTTAAAAGGGCATTATGACAAAACACATAGGTCTGAGTCGCTTTAAACCAATGTCAAACTCAGTTGGCGTAGAGGACACGATGTGAGAAAGTCGCGGAGAGGGTAAAGCACGGGCTGAGAATGAAGCACGGGCTGAGAATGTTGCGAGAGGGCGTCCGTAGGCGACTCCGATCAATACTTGCGTCGGCCACCGGGTGGGCGTCGGAGGCCGTAAGGACCTCCCATCCACGCAGAAAAGCTGGCAAGGTCAGCCATTCATAGGCGTACTGGCGTTAACCTATTCTTGTCCGAGATGTACGGCCCTCCAGGTATTAAGTGGTTGGTTGCCAACATCACAACAAGCGATCTGCATTGATGAATACGTCTAATAGCTGTTGAAAACCATTGCCGAAGTGTGTGCACGGACCCTCTTCTCATTGCTATTGAGTCATATTACTGGAGTGTCTCTGTCATTCAAAGTTATTACACTAAAAGCACATAGGCTAACCAACCACTCTTTTGCTGGTGGGCCGTACTCCCGAGAACACGAGTATCAAATATGTTAAGTACATAATTAAACCAGCACTCTTGTTGACCCCAAGTAACGCCTGTAGATCGAGTTACAGGTGAGAAAAGCACTGGTCTGTCACGAGCACGACTCTGAGATCGTTAGAAGAGAACCAAGCGTCCACCATCGCTGCTACAACCCAGGTTCTTTTCGAGGTGTATGTTATAGCAATCTGAGGTTTTTATTGACTCGGGAGCCAGCAACGATGAAACCCTATATAACAAAGCTTGCTGCAGTGATTGTGCTGTTCAAGCTGCTATAAACAGCAACTCGCTAGGATTTTGTGATGGAAATCGATTCACATCCCACTGACGGTCCTGATTTTCCACGCCAGGCTGGAAATGCATTGAACACCCATTGACTTTGTGATTACCACTACAAAAACGTTGAGCCACAATAAGTGTCAAGTTCGCTGTTTGTCGAGAACAATACCATCTCGTAGCACATGCGTAATGTGTTGCAGATCTCAGGATAATCATACATACGTTATTATTCGGGGGGGGGGTAAACTGGTGTGTCATGCAATGAACAAAGCAACAACGAACATAATTCCACACAATACGATACGAGTACAAGCAACAGCGTTTTCCATGGCTGATACCGAGTTTATTCTGATGTTCTGCAGGTGTTTGAGAGCGTCACCATCATCTTTTCTGACGTGGTGACATTCACGGAGATCTGCAGCCGGCTGTCGCCCATGCAGGTTGTCTCCATGCTCAACTCCATGTACTCCATCTTCGACACTCTCACAGAGCTCAACGGCGTCTACAAGGTATGGCTTACTCTCACAGAGCTCAACGGCGTCTACAAGGTATGGCTTACTCTCACAGAGCTCAACGGCGTCTACAAGGTATGGTTTTTCAGAGGTGATTGGTCTGTATTTAGGGTTTCAAAATATCAGATTGATGTAACAATTACTCAACATTCTGCTAGGCCCTAGAGGCTGTTTAAATAAACCCCGGCGCTTGGCAATTCTCATCATAGTTATGTGCATAAATACATTCCTATTGACTGAAGACTATTTTCAGGTGGAAACTATCGGCGATGCGTACATGGTGGTGGCCGGGGCACCGGAGAAGCGGGCCAACCACGCCGAGAGCATTTGTGACATGGCTCTAGACATGGTGGAGGGCATAACGGGGCTCACCGACCCGTCAACAGGTAAAGGCACGTCTTTAAGCACTATTCATACCGAGCTGAATATAGTGGGGTCAGAGGTGACCTGCTGTCAGTCCTTGGTTTGGCGGCACATATCCCGGCCAGTCTTGGCTCGGTTGAACCTGGTCTGGCCTGGTCTGGTCTTTGTCGGACGACTTCATGTCTGGCCCGGGCTTGGCCAAACGTCAGTCTCGTCTAGGCCGGAGCGGTGGGCTGCGGCCGGTCATGGCTCCCCCCCCCCCCCCCCCGGACGGGTGGCGTCATTACAAACGGGTCACGTATCTGCCTCGCCGTGTGATTTGTCGTCGACTGGCTGGTGGCAGTGCCGCGGCCGCCACCGCCCTGTCGCCTCCCCCATTGACCGGCCACGTGATTTGGTGACGTCACGCATCGCCGCCGGGCGTATCGGTGGCCGGACACGTTTGGCGGGCGTGATAGGTAGTGGTGGCATACGGGCTAATAACGTTCTCGCGCGCAAATACTAAAGAAGAATATCAAGCACTCATTTATTCAACTCTCTCTCTCTCTCTCTCTCTCTCTCTCTCTCTCTCTCTCTCTCTCTCTCTCTCTCTCTCTCTCTCTCTCTCTCTCTCTCTCTCTCTCTCTCTCTCTCTCTCTCTCTCTCTCTCTCTCTCTCTCTCTCTCTCTCTCTCGCTTTCTGTTTCTTCCTTTCCCAAACTCACTTCCATTCAATACCAATTACGTGGATATATTCGCTATTCAGTCTGACGCACGTGTTTTACCACTGATCAAATTGACTCCAGTGTGACTAGATTATCGAGTTTCGCCCCCGACAAACTGTAAGAAATGAGTCAAATTGGCGTAATTAATTACGTTATTGGCCTACGTGAACACATAATACGGCGTTTCTGAGTCAACTACTAGGAGTAATTCCTGCGTATGTATTTCTAGACCAGTGAACAGGCTGAATGAAACACATAGACCTCATCGCTACTTGCAGACTTCTTTGTATTGAAATTCGCCACTTTTTTACGTTAAGGTTATTCCATCATTAAATGTGTTTAAAGCTTTGCCTAATTCTTGAAGTTCCAAAACATGTAAGGATAGGCATCACTGGCAGAGCTGAAGAAAAAATCAACTAAAATGAGAATGCGTGAAAAGTCTTTATTTATCCGTGTAGACAATACAGTGACTGACGGAGGCCAATGCCGTCTGTCAGTGCTGTGTGTGTCAAGTGAACGTTGTCACTGGGCGACCGTCATTACTTAGCTGGTGTAGTTTCTGGCAAGTGAACGTCATCGCTAAATGAGTCACAATCCAGTGTCCAGGGAACGTTATTGCTTACTTCTTAGCTGCAGTCTCCGCGGGAGCCGACAGCCGGCCCTAAGCCAGTCGCCTGGCGGGTAGACTGTACCGCAGTGCCCGGCCGCCGTGCGGAACAGTATCCTTGAAGTCCAGATGGGCCGTAGTGATCAGCCCGCATCTTACAACATTAGCGGCAGCTTTGACGTCTAAAGCTGAAACGTTTATCAAGTATGTATTACGCGCTATCGAAATACACAAATAACATCATGGCTTTTTCATAAAGCTCTACAATCCTATTGTAAATATCTGTCATTTTAGCATCGTGGAGCCGACACATGTTGCCATTTGGCGATGGCGTAACCGCACACCACGTGATAAACAAATTGAGTAGAAAGAGAACGCGATCACCGGAACGCATTCATTCGAGTGACGTCTCAGAGCGTTTGTTTCTTATCATAAACAAGCTGCTAACTCAATTTGCCTTGGCAATGTCAAAGTAAATGCCAGCACATCAAAGTTTGCAAAATAAACTGGAGTGCACCGGCCTAAAACTGTTTGAGGAAAATTCTACTTTAAAATGTTTATTATTTTCACTGTTTCCTATCCAACAGGGAACCACATCCAGATCCGCGTGGGCGTCCACTCTGGCACCGTGGTGGCGGGCGTGGTGGGTCTGAAGATGCCTCGCTATTGTCTCTTCGGCGACACGGTCAACACAGGTGAGAGTGAGACGTACAGAGACATGTGGAGAGAGCGCTGGGAGCGGAAAGAGCAGGCGGATGTGGTCAATACGGTGACTCTGGTCGAATGCGTGCGAGTCTGATGAAGATGTATGAATGTACTGGAAGTGAGAATGAGAGAGAGTGAGGGAGGGAGAGAGAGAGAGAGAGAGAGAGAGAGAGATGAGAGAGAGAGAGAGAGGGAGGGAGGGAGGGAGGGGAGAGGGACAGAGAGTGAGAGAGAAGGGCATGGAGGGAGGGAGGGAAGGAGAGGGAGAGAGAGAGAGGGGGAGATAGATGTTTCGGGATACCTATGTATCAGTGAAGTCAATTGGTAGCTTATCGGGACTCGGAGATATCAGCTGTCACTTAATTGCAAAAGATATGGCATGACATGTTTATTTTACCGCAATGAATACCGTAATGAAGAACTGGAATTATAATCCACCTTTAACCCTCGCCCTGGCAGGGGGGGGTCGATGCGACCCCCCCCCCCCCTAAGGTTTTTCGAAGATAGCGTAAAAACGGCGGCGCGCAGCGCCGCCAAATTTGGCACAGCCTATGGGGCAACCTTTTTACATATGACCTGAAAATTTCAGGTCCGGGTGACCTTGGATCAGGTCACCAGGTCAGAAAAACCGGTACAAGGTCATGGTCAAATTTCAATTTTCTTTTTGCACCTCTCCAACTCACAGTTTTCGACTGATTTCCTTCAAACTTTCAGGATGTGCTAAGTTCACCGAGTTGTATAACATATAGTCCGGCTTTTTTGAGGTCACTGACCTGAGGTCAGTTAGAGGTCATTACGTCGTAATGTTAAGCCTATGGGAAAATACTAAATTCGGAAAATACTGGAGATATCCGCTTCGTTTTATCACTTTTGTGCTTTGAAACCACGGTACTTAACAGCAGGTCACTTGGTGCTTCTTTGTTTGGTGTACTTATCCATGGGTCAGGTCAAATGAGGTCAACTGAGGTCAAATGACGTTTTTGCCAATAACTTGGCACATAATGACGCTAGAGCTTAAAAAATGGTACCATTGTGTTCCTGGTGATCAGCCGAATCGAATGATATGCGATATGATGCAATTTGGTTAACTTGAACTTAATTTATTAATTTAAGTTTACTTAAAATATAAGAAAAACTTTAAGTACACTTAAGCAAGCTAAAAAGTATATCATTCGACGCGCCTTGACGTGCTGAGTTCACTGGTGCTTTTCTTTTTTCTCTATCTTAATTAGATCAAAAGTTATAAGCGAAAAACTTTCGACCTGTTTTTAGCGAAATTTTTACATTTATACCCCCCAAAACCCCCCTAAATATTGACCTAGAGCAACCAAATTTGCACAGGGGCGAGAACTCCAGGGGGCCCACCTACCTACCAAATTTGGTGTTTCTAGGTGCCATAGGAGCCAATCGCGAGGGGGGGGGGGGTCGCATCGACCCCCCCCCCCTGCCAGGCCGTGTTATGAAAAATGCCCTGCCAGGGCGAGGGTTAAATACTCCACTTATGGTGTCTATGAATTGACGGTGAAACACTGAGCCAAGTGGAACCAAATTGTCAAATGATATCCAAAAACGTAGATTCCAAATGGATTCTATTCATTTCGTAGGACGACATATCCGATGCAGCATAACACGGGCGTATTACTGGGTGACCTGTCCGTTTAGCTGCACCGCTGTGGGAGGTCAGGTAGCGACAGTCGTACCCCTGACTCGAGCTCTGTCGATAGCTGAACAGTGCCTCCAATCCAATGCGGGGCCATCAGTGATACTAACTTTCTCAGTCAGTCTTTTTGTTATAAGTGGTTGTGTTTTCTTTGAGTGGTGTCAATTATCCGTTGCTAACTGCTGTCGATGGCTTCACGCTATTATAGGCACTTGATCCAAGTCACGTAGAAAGTTAAGGTTTATTTAAGCCATTTCACCCGGTGGCATTTCATTGTCAGTAATTGGAAACCATTTTCTCAACAATGCTTGGCACTAGAAGCAATTACTGACAATCCTCAAGAGAATTAACGGTTTTTCGACGTAATTCCAGATCAAGGGAGGGGCTGGCTCGCCATTCGGATCGTAATGAAGCTAGAGTTTTGCGAAAGAAAAACAGCGTGCTTCTCATCCGTCATAACACATTGGAGTGATTAGTGTTGGTCTTTCTGTTTCCTCGGAAGTCATGTCCAATGGAAAAAGCTCCGTTACTTCTCGTTACGTTTTCTCCGAGTTCTTTTTCGCCTCGTGTTTCGTCTCTTTACAACACAGCTCAACTGGCGGTCTCCATTCGCGGATGTCAGTTCACATCCTTCCCTGTCTATGGATTGACGTACTTTTTGAAATTTATCCATCGTTCTCCCGATATCCCTGCTCAAAGTATTAAAGGTTGGTAGCACCTTGAGCCAGCGCTGCCGCTCATCTGTTTCGTTTGAAATAGCAATTGCTAAGAAAGTGCGTGAAACAGCTGTTACACCTAACGGCGCAAAACAAAAAGACTGCTTTATACTAATCACTCATATGTCTCTTTGTTCTAGCGTCGCGGATGGAATCTAACAGTGTGGCGATGAAAATTCACATATCAGAAACAACCAAAGTCCGTCTGGGAAATTCATATCACACGTCAGAAAGAGGAGAAATCCAAGTAAAGGGAAAGGGTAAGTAACAACTTTGCCTACATGAGTGGTCAATGCGTAATATACCTAATATTATTTTAAGCATTTATGCATTATTTATGTTGCAATGACAACGGTACTTTGCCCGGCCGAACCGTGTGGCAATTACTGCTTTTCTTTTGTAACTAATTGCCATGGATGAATTAAGAGCCGAAATAGCCAAGTGTTTTCTTCCATCAGACATGTCTCTACTTTTTCACCCACTACCACACGGCAGTGCCTTTCATACAAGTCGTCCTGAGACCTGTACCGGTCGTTCCACTTCCTGTGGCTGCCATCAGGCTCGATGAAGACCTACTGGCTGGAGTCACGGGACGGGCGGCGGCCCCTGCACGAGAAGATCACGCTGGAGGAGTGTCTGCCGCGGCCGCAGTCACCCTCCGACCCCGGTGGGGGACGGCGCAGCGTCTACACTCCCGTCAGCCAGGTGTCACGACACGACAACGGCCGGGCCGTGTCGTCAGCCAGCAGCGCCGCTAGTCTCAGAGGTCAGTCGGGTCAGTCGGAGGTCAGTCCGGTCAGTCAGAGGTCAGTCGGGTCAGTCAGAGGTCAGCGGGTCAGTCAGAGGTCGCTGGTCAGTCAGAGGTCAGTCCGGTCAGTCAGAGGTCAGTGACGGGCCGTGTCGTCAGCCAGCAGCGCCGCTAGTCTCAGAGGTCAGTGACCGGGCCAGTCAGAGGTCAGTCAGGTCAGTCAGAGGTCACGGGCAGGGCCGTGTCGTCAGCCAGCAGCGCCGCTAGTCTCAGAGGTCAGTCCGGTCAGTCAGAGGTCAGCGGGTCAGTCAGAGGTCAGTCCGGTCAGTCAGAGGTCAGTCCGGTCAGTCAGAGGTCAGTCGCTGGTCAGTTGGAGGTCAGCGGGTCAGTCGAAGGTCACGGGCCGAACTGGGTCAGTCAGAGGTCAACGGCCGGGCCGTGTCGTCAGCCAGCAGCTCCGCTAGTCTCAGAGGTCAGCCGGGCCAGTCAGAGGTCAGCCGGGCCAGTCAGAGGTCAGCCGGGTCAGTCAGAGGTCAGTCGGGTCAGTCGGAGGTCAGTCGGGTCAGTCAGAGGTCAGCGGGTCAGTCGGGCTAGTCAGAGGTCAGCCGGGCCAGTCAGAGGTCAGCCGGGCCAGTCAGAGGTCAGCCGGGCCAGTCAGAGGTCAGTCGGGTCAGTCAGAGGTCAGCGGGTCAGTCAAAGGTCAACGGCCGGACGGTCTCCTCTGCCAGAAGCGCCGCCAGTCTCAGAGGTCAGCTGGGTCAGTCAGAGGTCAGTCGGGTCAGTCAGAGGTCAGCTGGGTCAGTCAGAGGCCAGTCGGGTCAGTCAGAGGTCAGCGGGTCGGTCAGAGGTCAGTCGGGTCAGTCAGAGGTCAGTTGGGTCAGTCAGAGGTCAGTCGGGTCAGTCGGGTCAGTCAGAGGTCAGCGGGTCATTCAGAGGTCAGTCGGGTCAGTCAGAGGTCAGTCGGGTCAGTTAGGGATCACAGGTCAGCCGGGTCAGTCAGAGGTCAGTCAGAGGTCAGTCGGGTCAGTCAGAGGTCAGTTGGGTCAGTCAGAGGTCAGCGGGTCAGTCGGGCTAGTCAGAGGTCAGCCGGGCCAGTCAGAGGTCAGCCGGGCCAGTCAGAGGTCAGCCGGGCCAGTCAGAGGTCAGCCGGGCCAGTCAGAGGTCAGTCGGGTCAGTCAGAGGTCAGCGGGTCAGTCAAAGGTCAACGGCCGGACGGTCTCCTCTGCCAGAAGCGCCGCCAGTCTCAGAGGTCAGCTGGGTCAGTCAGAGGTCAGTCGGGTCAGTCAGAGGTCAGCTGGGTCAGTCAGAGGCCAGTCGGGTCAGTCAGAGGTCAGCGGGTCGGTCAGAGGTCAGTCGGGTCAGTCAGAGGTCAGTTGGGTCAGTCAGAGGTCAGTCGGGTCAGTCGGGTCAGTCAGAGGTCAGCGGGTCATTCAGAGGTCAGTCGGGTCAGTCAGAGGTCAGTCGGGTCAGTTAGGGATCACAGGTCAGCCGGGTCAGTCAGAGGTCAGTCAGAGGTCAGTCGGGTCAGTCAGAGGTCAGTTGGGTCAGTCAGAGGTCAGTTGGGTCAGTCAGAGGTCAGTCGGGTCAGTCGGGTCAGTCAGAGGTCAGCGAGTCAATCAGGGGTCAGTCGGGTCAGTCGGGTCAGTCAGAGGTCAGTTGGGTCAGTCAGAGGTCAGTCAGAGGTCAGTCAGAGGTCAGTCGGGTCAGTCAGAGGTCAGTTGGGTCAGTCAGAGGTCACTGAGACGGACTGGGTCGGTCAGAGGTCGCTGACAATGACCGGGCCAACCAGAGGTCGGCGCGGCCGTACCGTGCTCTCGGCCAGCGGGATCGCCATCATGCACCATCTCTCTGTCATTCATAACGCACGACAGCGCCAATCACTCTGTTCCGGATCGACCGGTCACTGCCAGCTCTGCCGGGCCGGCCGGCGGCCATGTGCCGTGGGTCAGAGGTCAGGGCTCAGTCATCAGCGAGATGGCCGGAAATAACGCCGGGATTTTCCATTAACTTCACCCATTTATCTATTTTTCTCGTTATAAGAATTGTATACTTAGAAAATACTCGATTTTCTTGCCTAGAGACTTCGCCTGAATATTTTTATGAGTCGCTTAGACTTTGGGTTTGAAGGAATTTTTTATCTTTCTTCTTTTATCCTTCTTCAATTTCAGTAAAAATCCTTAACCGATACGACGATTCCATGAGCCACCAAGGCGGTCTTAAATTAAGCAATCGTTTTTGTATCATTATTTTCATGAGTAAGATTAGGCAGGCAGGTTAATAAAGTCTGGTTGATAACATTTTTTGTATTTTTCCTTTCTTTTGAATAGACACGAAATAAAACGAGTTTATGACGCGATGACAGAGCCTTGAAGTCGTCAATTGGCATATTATGCTGTGTAAATACGGGCAATCGCGTCGGCTCGAGACGTATGAGAAATATGTCTGTCTTTGCATGTGTATTTCATTTATGTGGATTGCAAAATTTCATGTACACTGCTCTGTGATCACCGTTCAATCATGATCCGCTATAGCTAATCTTTGTTTCCGATGCCCGTTCATTCTTGGCATGCCATCTTGGCACTTCTGTCCGACATGTCTGTCAATCTCTCTGTTTGTCGCTGGCCGACCGGCCGCTCGCGCCCGCCTGCTGATCGCGGCGTCCGTCCCGCTTTTGCAGGCTGTTCTCCGTCCGTGTTGAGCGTTCTGGACGAGCCTTGGTAGAGCTGGAGAGCCGGCCAGCGCCGGCCCATCTCACACCGCACGCATGTCAGTACTGTTCGCCGCTGGTCCGTCCGACAGTGTCGCTCTGCTGCACTCCTGATGTTATACCGTGTATGTCACTCAGTGTCAGTCACTTCGCCGTTCATTTCCTATCACTCCACCAGCACATAACGCTCTTTGGATCACAAATTGTATACCACATCTCAAACGTGAGCGGCCATTTATGTTCTTAGTGCACACATGTCTGTCTGTCTTATACCTCTTCATTTCGATGGGCGGAGCCCAACAAATAAATGGTTTAAACTAAACATCTTTATTTTGGAGCTTTATCTATCCAACGTATTCAATATCCATCCATTGGTTTTTCTCCCATTACCTCCTCCTATCATGTATTGCACTTATTCTAGCATTTATTGTTGACCTAGCATTTATTGACAAATGTATGCGTGTATTTGCGTGCATTGTGTCGTGTCATGTTGTTTATTGTCGTGTCGTGTCGTGTTACCAGCTGACGCCTGTCCCGTTTTCCGGCAGTGGGCGACCAGCCGTCCGACTCGCTGACGATGAAGATCCGCCGTAACCGCTCGGCGGCCTCCTCCGCCATCTCACAGGCGTCCGCAGTGACCTCTCCGTCACTGAGGGTGCCCCAGACGGGCTCTGTGTCGGCGGCGACCGCGCTGCAGCCGCCGCCGTCGTCACCGCCGACCCTGCAGCTGCCGCCGCCGCCGACACCGTCTAGGGAGCCGCGAGCACGCCAACCGCCGGTCCCAGCGGGCGGGAGGGCTGCTGGGGGGCCGGCGCACGTGGCCACCCAGACCTCAGCGAGGCCAGTGGTGCACAGGGCCACGGGGTCACAGTGGGCAGCGCACGAGTCACAGGAGGGGCCGCCGGCGTACCAGAGCTCTGGGGACCCACTCTCCAGAGCGGCACCGAGGGCGGAGCGGGGCGGACCGCGGCGTCGGGTGGCAGCTGCCAGCACCGCCGAGCCGATCCGACACGGGCACACTCAGCTGGAGGACGGCGCCGCCCTGGCACCCGTCTCACCGGAGGCTGCCCGAGGCCTCGCTCTGAAACTCAGCGAGCACAGCCACGGCTTCAGCGCCGAATGCGATCACCTGGTGTCCAGTGGGGGACCGTGTTGCCGCGGCTCGTCGCGCCGCGGCCAGAAGGGTAGCGTCACCTGTAACGTCACCTAAACTGTCACAGCTCCATACATCAGCACAGCGACACCTGGAACATCACCTGAACTTCTATAGAGCCACCTGTGGTAGCACCTGAACTATCACAGCGCCACCTACAAGACCACCTCAACTACAACAGCGCTACCTACAATACCACCTGAACTACCACAGCGTCATCTACATGATTTTAGGAATCGTCACAGGGTATCGCCTGGGTTTTTATAGTTACACTGTGAATGTAATGTTACCAGATCTGACACTACCACAGGCGCCGTTGTAGCGACATTATTGCAAATACCGCGACGTTTGTCACTGGATTTGTTTTGGCAGCCGCAATGTCACCTGATTGTTTGTGGAGGCCTATGTTGTATTATTTCTTGTCACGGCGACCTCTGTAGCGTCACCGGCTGTGTCCCGCATTGGAAGATCACCGCGATTACCCAGGGTCATGAGGTATTAGATGATGTCACGTTCGATATCTCGAAAATAAAGTTTTAATCCGATAGTTACCCAGCACGGAGGTGGGACTACAAAGTAGAGACGTTGAACGGATCGTGATTCGTGCGGTCGTTTTCAGTGCTTGTTCGCTTCCTTTGTGTTTCTGCACTGGCTAACAGCTCTAACCACCACTGAACTCAAAACTGATCCGCCTCTTTAATCACTGTATCAGGTCTAGACGAAGCAACGTTTCCTGAGACTGCAGAAGGATAAGTGGGTCGGAACAATTTCAGACCGTTCCTCTTTGTACAGCTGCTGCAGTGCGGACAAACGTAACCAAGAAACAAACTTCGTAATCTGACAAAATCTAGCAAGGGCCGTCGAACATGAAATACGACAAGACGCTGTTTTGCACGATATGTGTAAGCATACATAGTTAGATTATTTAATGCTGTTACGTAATGTATCGACGAACGATAAGCTGGCTATTTCTCCAATGCCTTTTAACCCTCGCCCGCACATGCCATTTTCCCATCCTAGAACGCACATGGGGGGGGTCATTTTGTTCCTGTTGGAGATAGAGCTTATCGGTAAAGACCAAAAGATTCTTTGGGAAGAGACAAATCAAATGATACCCAGTTTTACCGTCTCAGGTCAGTCATTGACCTTCCAGGTCAGGTCAAACTAAAAAATGTTGCTGTTTTGGGTCACCGTTGGATATCAAGTGCGATGCCTATCATATACCGATGATGATGCCGTTTTCTGGTGCCAAGCCAGCTAGAACCTCTTTGTCACACTACCCGACCAGGTTTTTGCTGCTGAGGTCATTTCAGGTCAAGTTAGGTCAAGGTCAATTACATTTGTTTGTATGTCTGTGTGTGTCTGTGTGTATAGGTACTGATGTGTGCACCGATTATTTATGTGTCCATATTACATGAAATCATGATCTGAGAAGCTTTTACAAAAAAAAAATGCATTCAAAAAACTTCACAAAGAATAAATACCGCTTGCCTAAAACGCAATTATCTTAGATGACCTAGGTTGACCTTGACCTTGACCTTGACATCTGTACATCGTCGAACAACATGTTCCATGATAGGTGGGAGGTAAGACTGGCAAAAAAGGCCGAAATCAAGGTGTCAAAAGCTCACAAGGCCCATAGCCAACGCAAGATGTTGAGAATTGGCCATTTGGGTCATGACTCGTGACATGACCTGAAAAACAAGGTCATATCTCCGAAACCAAAAACTACAGAAACTTGAAATTGTCAGTGGACATCAAGAAAGGATAGAGGAGCAGCTATACGAAAAATCAGCCTTCTAGCTCAAAAAATGTTGAGTGCAGAGCAGAAACACTACCTGGGGAGTGGCAACCCCCCCCCCCCCCCATGTGCGGGCGAGGGTTAAACGCAATATGATACGAGTACATTTGTGTATTTCATTTGGTATTATGGTAGTTATTCACACCATATCTTATTTGTGTTGAAAAGATCCCAGCATTCACAGACCGGCAAACATAACTCTATGGGCCGAATGTACGTTTGGCTGAATAGTGTTGCTGAATGCTGAATGCCGAATGAATGCTAAACCACACATATGTATAAGGCTAAATGCTGATAGTGCGCCATGACAGCTTTGTTTCGGCTGTACCTACATGCAATTGTAGCATATGTCCGTTATATTGACAACCGACACTTCAAAATGGCCGTTGTCCTTTGATTATGGACTTAAAAGTAATAGAGTCGTAAGCACAAAATGTAACGTTTAACTTGGTTGTTAACCCGCGCCCTGGTGGGGGGGGGGGCTATTTTTTGCCCCCCCCTCCAGACTTTTCGATATATCTCCAGAACCGCTGCGCCGATCGTAACCAAACTTTCAGTACCCTCCCGGACATCAATTTTACATATGGTGACCAAAAATTTTCCAAAGGCTATGATAGGTTGGCCGGAAATGACGTCAGAGTGACGTCATGTTCTGCCGTTTTCGACCCAAAAAAGGGTTTCGCGGGAAGAGCTGTCAGGCCTATAGCTTTGCAAATACAGAAAAATGATAAGGACATAAAAGCTGTAGAATTAACAGGGCTACAAAACTGCTATCTCGGATTTTTGAAATTTTTGGATTTTGACCCCGAAAAATCAAAAAATAATTTTTTTTGGATATAATGATCGAAAAATCCAAAAAGTTTTTTGAATTTCGCAAAAACCGGAATATATGTGATAGTCCTTACCGCCTTCCATCCACATACCAAATTTGAGATTGATACCTCTTTTTTGGCGAAGTTATAGGGAAAAAACTGTTCAAAATTGATGACATCAAATTTTCAAACTCAATTTTTAGCAATTCTAGACCCCGTAGCGCAAAACAAAGACCACCATTAGACTCCCCGTGACGAGCTGCATCGAATCAATACCCATTTTATGCAAAACTATCAACTTTAAAATTTGACCTTTTTTGGCCTGACCTTGACCTGACCTTGACCTAAACTTCACCAGAAAGTGACCTAAGCCGTACCTGATAGTCTTATAACCAACACCATTGAGTTGGAAATGAAAAATTGGCCATAAAACATGCATCACACAACCTTAGTAAAGTTGGGCTCATGTAACCTGACCTGTGACCCTTGGTGACCTGACCTGTGACGTGACCTGGTATTGTCAGTGACCTCTAATAGCAACATATCTACTAGGCAACTGACGCCCTATCGCTGATTCTCGACAAAATGCGTTTTCCTCGGTGTTATAGCGCATTCCTTAGCAGACCCGTGAACGGTGAAACATTTCATCTTTGACCTGACCTGTGACGTCATCGGTGACCCCGAGGTCAATGAAATTTGGTTTCCTTCGACAAATTTGACAGGCCTTTCGAACGCCGTTTGAATTTTGCGGATCCGTCCAGTAGTTTCGGAGATACGAGGGGGGGCAAAAAATAGCCCCCCCCCCCACCAGGTCGCGTTATAAACAGACCCCACCAGGGCGCGGGTTAATGCAACACAATAAAAAAATCAAAGAAGAATGGCCCCTAGTATATATTTGCTAAGTGCAGACGTTTTCAAAGATAATTCAAAAACAAAAACGACCCTTTCATTCGGTCGTCTGGAATGTAATCGATTGATTCTATCAAGCATAACGTCAAAATAATGTGTGTTCCCTTTGTACCCTTGAACGCACCTCGAGACACTACAGGTGCGCTCCACCGACTAAATCATAAAACGTTTTTTCATTGAGGGTAGCGCAGGTTACAGCACACGCATCCTTTCTGGTAATTACCTCCATCGTCGCTGGTAAATCGTCCACTAATGAGTTGCGACAACGCATTAGGCACGACCTGCACCGTTAGCAGAGACGTTAGGTCCGTCATCGGTCACGTGTGCCTTTTCTAGGGCTTGTTCTGCGTACAGACTTTTTACTTATGAGGTAGGTGGATCTTTTACAGTAGTAGGTACTAGGTACTAGGTAAGTACATTAGATCATGTGACATTATTCTGCCCTCACGGCTGCAGCTAATGTAGCTGCATGCAGTGACTTAGATTTAGCCACGAAAATGGATGTCACGGGTCCTGTGGTGCACGTTTATAAGGTAATACCCAGGGTATATGTAATACCTGCCTGCAGTTACGTCGAGACCCGACGAAAGGTGCACGATGCAACGTCTCCTCATAAAGGCAGCTGTAATGAACCAAACCACTTGTTTCCGGGACGTCGTTAGTACGGTCGATTGGTGCATCGCGCTAAAGACGCGACGATGTTTTGAGGACATTCGTTCTCCAACATTCATAAATCGATCTTAGCGCTAGTGCTGGGCATATTCGGGCTCCAGCACAATTTAAGACGACGCGCTTCGTCGATGATCGGTCCACGAACGTCAGGTAATGGCTAATTGAGTATTGACTAGAGATGTCAATCGGATACCAACTTTTTGGTATACCGATACCAAACCGATACCAACTTGGCATTTGGTATTTCAATCGTAATGTGTTTGGTATTTTGTTGGTATCATAAGCCCTCACTAATGTATAAGAGGCTAAGAAATCGGTAAAAAGTTGGTATTTCTCTCAGTTTCCCAAGTTGGTTTGGTTTCGGTATTTTCCCGTGGTTTTGTTGGTTGGTATTTGGTTTTGTATCGGTATTCCGATTTCCCGTAATTGACATCACTAGTATTGACGATCATTATCATGTAGAAGCAGCCTTCCATCGATTATGGTTTGCTTCGTAAAGCAAGCCAAGCGAATTGACGAAACATAGGTAGGGTAAGGTGCCTAATTAGCGACCCTTTCCGATTTGCGACCTACCTCCCTATAGAAAAACTGGCGGGTGAAAACAGGGTGAAAACATCGTCAAAAGGTCAGCCATACTTTGGTTATCAAATTTAATTATTTTACGGTTGTCGATGTTTCTGGTGGGACGTTTCAGGTGAGTTTAAATGAAAATGACGAGTTTCTTATCCAAAACGTGTGTGTTTGGGCCCTCTCTGATGAAAAGCGATGCACATTAGGATGATGCACCTTTTTTATTCTGAATCGACATTCCTTTTTCAATTGATTGCCGTTTTTCCATAGTGAATCGCTTAACTGTGCACAGCATGGCGGTTAAAAATGTGTCGCAACTCATATTTCCTATTTGCGCCTGACATGGTCGCAAATAGCTCAAGAAGGGAAAGAAAGGGGAAAAGAGAGAAATGAAAATGAGGTGCTGCTGAAGCTTGCAATGTGTGGCAGGGGATGTCAAATGTCGTCACCGACTGCAGGGGTGCCGAATTCAGCGCGGACCTCGAATATCATACGAGACAGCCCGCAAAATTTGGGTTTCCGCCTTCTTTTCGCCTTCGGTGCATCACGTGATCAGTTTTTACTTACATAAATGTGTTGGATAAACGTTCCTGTTCGAGTGATTGAGTGCTTTGCGTATAGGTTACCTTTTTGAGATAATATTTCATCTTTTCAGGCGTCGTGCATTTTTTGCCATTTTTAATATGGGGAAACCCATAGACTTATTAGCGACCCTCCCCGGTCGCTAATCGGGAAGAGTTCCCTATTAGCGTTTTTTGCAATGGTTTGCTAAAATGCTCACTACAAATCAGTTTATGAATATTGGGGCAGAAAATGACTATATTTTAATAGAAAAATGAACGACCTCTCCGAAAATCAAGCCAGTAATACAGTGGCATCCACAGAGCGTGAGCAATGACGGTTCTAATTAAGGGGGTCGCTAATTAGGCACCTTACCCTATGCTTCACTTTTAGTTCGTTATTATCAGCCCCTCGACAGTCGATGCATTATAGTGTCGTTTGATACATCTTCGCGAGCAGCAATTTCAAACAACATATCGACGCGTTCTTTAACCCCACATCCGTTCTCCCGTTAATTTCCGATAAGTTGGAGAAATTTTTTTTAAAAAGGTACAGTCACTAGATTTTTCTCAAGCTTATTTGTCTTGGCAGATCAAGCAATGCCAGAACAAGCTTACGAACACACAGGTTTGATCACGACCGGATGATTGGACAATTTTTAAAAGAGATCTTTCGTGCTTCCCGGAAATTCATGAGAGAACGGATGTGGGGTTTGAAAAATGCGTCGATTTATGCCGCATGCTTTATTCGCATTTGTATTACACAGCACATATTCCAAACATAGATAGTCCGAGCTTGACTGTCTATACAAACAGAAAGTCGGAATGAACCCATAAAACGTTTAAATCAAAATTAATGAATGATTCCAGATAGGGCAACACAGAACGAAATGACTGAACTTATCCTTCTATATACATTTCGTACACTTTTGTGTCACCATGGTTCAATTTTTGGATAAAACAAACACAAAGTAGGAATAAATTGAAACTCTCTAGCCTCCGCCGATTCGGTACTTTCTTCTCCGCGACTATTCGTGGGCTGAACTTTTGCTGCTCCGAAAAGTTCATATAACACAATTACACGTCATGGGGGGGGGGGTATCCTGAGTTGTGACTATTGCAATACTGCGGCATCGGTGCGGGTGAAATTTGAACAGCAAACGCATGAAGTATGCAGCGTGGAACACCATTGCACAACAATGATAGGTAAAATAACCCACTTAAATTAAGTTGGCTCTTTTATAAAATCAACATGATTAATGAACCTTCATACAAAACATTACAATTATTAAAAAAAAAATACTACAATAGATAAGAACTTTCTTACACAAATATGTTGCAAAGATTATAAATAAAAGGAACACTATTAGAAAACGAACACAGAAGGCGAAGAGGCCAGGAGGGGGAGGGGAAGAGAGGGTTAGATTATTGCCGAGAAATAATTGAGGATAGTTTCATCTTCCTGTATATTCTCAGGAAGGCCCTTTTGAAGTCCGGTCTGAAGAAGCCGTAGATAAATGGATTGGTTGCTGAAGACATAAACTGCACTACGCTGGCCAAAAGGTTCAGCCAGCCGGGCAATAGGTCTTCCCGTAAAAAGATGATCTTCACCAGTTTGGTGACGCAGAAGGGTGTCATACACACGAAGAAGATGGCCACCACGATGGAGATGGACCTGATGATGCGGCGGTGGGAGCGGACCAGATGCCTCTCCTGGCCGGAAGTCAGCGGACGCGCCTGGGCGGCCTCCAGCGGCCTCTTTAGGCTGTCTGGAAGGTCAGCGGCAGGTGATCCACCCTCGCAGGAGCGGGACTCTGCCAGCCGAACCACCAGCCTTGGCAGCGACGCCGGCAAGCTCTCCACCACGTACGAGCCCTGGCGGCGCAGGATGATCTTCGCTCGGCGGGCGGGTGCGGCGCCCGACTCGGCGACACTCTCGAGCTCCGATAGAGGATCGGGAGGTACAGGCTCTGGCACAGGAGCTTCGTCGTCGCCACCGCGACTGTCGCCGCTGCCGTCGCTGCTGCTGCCGCTGCCACCAATTCCTTCGCCACCTTGGCGACGAATACGGCGGATACCGCGGCGGACCTCGCTGCCATTGCTGATTTTGGCTACGACCGCCTCGGGATTGACTTCTGTGCCGACCTGGGCCGCTGGCTGGGCAGGTCGTCGGACAGTGAGTGTATCGATAACCGGCTGGAGGGCGCTGCGCCGGCGCACCTCACTCGGCAAGTGAACCGTTGCCACCTCCGACTCCAGATCGCTGTTGTCCCGCTGTCGCCGTCGCCGCTGCTCCCCGAACTCACTGAACATGCTCTCGATGTTGTGCGACCCGGACACCAGCTCTGACACGTCCAGGCGCAGGGATCGCTGCGGCTCAGACCGGGTGCGGGTCAGCGGGGTGGCGCCGGCCGGGGGTACCACCGGTGCCGCTCGTACCGAGGACGATACGCCCGGTGAGCGGCGCACAAAGCGCCGGCCTCTGAGCCGTATCGACCGGTAGAGACGGCGCAGCGTGGTGCTCTCCTTCTGACTGGGGGTGCTGACGGTGTCCCTCGTGTTGCGCATGCTGCCGTGACGTCGCGACACGCGGTGCGACGTCGTCACGATGATGTGGTTGGACCAGACGATCAGCGAGGCCGGTATCAGGAAGCACACGCAGAAGGCCACGATGACATAGAGCACAGTACCACGGTGCTGGAACCAGCCGATGGCGCAGACGCCCTCCCAGTAGTCGTAGTGTATCCAGTGGAGAGCCACGGGGATGATGGCAAACAGCGCTCCGGTGCTCCAGATGAGCGCCAGAGGGGCGAGCAGGCGCGACGGCCGCGAGCGCTGGATGTACTGCAGCGGCTCCTCCACGGCCTCCTTCCGGTCCAGGCTGACCAGCGCCAGCGACATCATGGAGACGATGATAAAGAGATAGTTGAAGCCGCAGTGGAGCCAGCAGAGGACCGGTCCGAACGGCCACCGGTCGGCGAGCAGGGAGCCGGCCGACGGCAGCACCACCAGGAGACAGGTGCTCAGGTCGGCCAGCGCCAGGTTGCCGATGATGATGTTGCTGACATGCTCCTTCAGGTCGTGGTCCACGATGGTGACCACCACCACCAGACTGTTTCCGGCCAGGCCGAGCAGGGCGATGAAGGCCATCAGAGAGGCGATGGCCACGGCCACTGCCAGAGGTCGTCCGCCCGCGCCGGGGTCTGTCTCGGTCACCAGACTGAGCCCGACCGTGCTGAGTGAGGCGGTGTCGTTCCAAGGACCGGGAAGGGTTCCGCCGCTGTCGTTACTGCCGCTGTTGAAGACTGTGCCGAAGACGATCAGTTCCATGGTCGGGTCACGCCTGGAAACAAAGGGCGAGAGGGTTAGTGATTGGCAGTTTGTCATACTATAGTTACTTTTCATGCGTCCTACCCGGCTGTGTGAAACGAGACGAGCAGACCTCCCAGTCACGTCGTCAATAAATGGAACTTCTTAACTTTTCACGGCTGTTGTGTAGGTATGCTCTCGTTTTAAGCATTACTCACTTTTTTCATGTTATAGATGCGGCGTAGATGTCAGAATCAACGAATTGGGGACAAATTAGCCATAGCATTGTATCGATGGTCACTTTGTTCTGGGGCGCGCATCAACAGAGACGTCTTAAATACAGCTGTTAATATTTTACAGCCATAAAATTTGTGGTGGCCCTTATCGATAATCTTTACCTAATTATCACTGCATGCATTCCCATGTACGATTCATATGCCTAAATTTGCTCGCCCGAGCAGTGTCCATCGTAAAATGCAACTGGTACTGTGCTTAGGTGGGTCGCGCTTTATGGCAGGCTGAACAAATGATCCAGTCCTTATTTGACTAGATATGTCAGGAAAGGTCGTAACCTGCGTGACGATAGCAACCAAGGTGCGTTTTTCGCAGAGTATCCCCAGTCAGTACGGCTATCGCAGTACGTCTACGCCAATCGTTTCGTCGCATGAAATATTGAAAATTGTCCGAATCATTGCATGACTGGCTGACCATTAGGTATCGACCGTTTTATTGGCCATTTCCTACGCTAACAACCTGCGTGACCAGGTCTGCAGTGGTCCTCCGCGGGCTTCCAGCATTCGGAGGAAGACTAATTCCGTCTAAAGGAGTCCATCATGCCACGCTGTGCTGTTAGAATAAATTTTTGGGCTGTAAATAATCGATGCATTTTCTTTACATTTGAATACGCATTTTAAGCATTTTATTGTCACAGCTGGCTGAAGTAAAAGATTGCCTATCTAAATAACTTAACGATAGATAATGGACTCGAGGTCGTGCACATTTCAGTTCCAAATTTGTATTCAACATATATGATCGTTGATCTTATTCGTTGCCAGTTAGCAGGAATGCCTCAAAACAAAGTGCATAACTATCATAGGCGGCGGACGGGGATGGCACTGGGGCACCGTGCCCCCTTTGATTTTGGCATTTTAACATTAGCCCTATGGGCGTTGCATGGAAAGAATGGGACCAAAAGTCGTCAGTGCCCCCCTTAAAGGGACCCTCCCACCTTAACATTAGTTTTGAGTTGAGATAGCCAAGTTTGCGGCCAGGCTCAGAAACCACCATTTATCCTGGTCGCAACCCCAGCAGCTTTATGGTGTTCAAGAAATTTCTTCCCTTTACTTGCAGGGTGGGACCAGCGTGGTCCCTATCTCTTAACCATTACGGAAATCTGATGACGTCATCAGGCTTTCGAACGTCCGTTAAATGTTTGACTAAAACGTTTTGCAGCACGCGGTGGTATATGCTGCTTTGCGCGCAACAAATGCCGCACTTTCAAATAAAGTCGCTAGGAACAGCGGAGATCCCAAAAAGTAAACAAAAGTAAAAGTCTAATATCTTGAAAACCGGTGAATATTTTTCGATGAAATTTGGTAGATATTCGTTTTTGCTCTTTCTGAACCGAGCGACATCACTTTCATGCCAATTCATTGACTTTTTTGAAGGTGGGAGGGTCCCTTTAAAGGGACCCTCCCACCTTCAAAAAAGTTGATGAATTGGCATGAAAGTGATGTCGCTCGGTTCAGAAAGAGCAAAAACGAATATCTACCAAATTTCATCGAAAAATATTCACCGGTTTTCAAGATATTAGACTTTTACTTTTGTTTACTTTTTGGGATCTCCGCTGTTCCTAGCGACTTTATTTGAAAGTGCGGCATTTGTTGCGCGCAAAGCAGCATATACCACCGCGTGCTACAAAACGTTTTAGTCAAACATTTAACGGACGTTCGAAAGCCGGATGACGTCATCAGATTCCCGTAATGGTTAAGAGATAGGGACCACGCTGGTCCCACCCTGCAAGTAAAGGGAATAAATTTCTTGAACACCATAAAGCTGCGGGGGTTGCGACCAGGATAAATGGTGGTTTCTGAGCCTGGCCGCAAACTTGGCTATCTCAACTCAAAACTAATGTTAAGGTGGGAGGGTCCCTTTAACTATCATAGGCGGCGGACGGGGAGGGCACTGGGGCACCGTGCCCCCTTTGATTTTGGCATTTTAACATTAGCCCTATGGGCGTTGCATGGAAAGAATGGGACCAAAAGTCGTCAGTGCCCCCCTTAATTGAAGGTGTTCCGCCGCTACTGATAACTATCATCTCAAAACAAAGTGCATAACTATCATCTCCACAATGCCCTCGGATCTTCCCTCTGGACCCATTACACTGACTGACTCAGCGGTGAACGTCACACAGATAGCTGTCACCGTGACGCACTGCTCCTGTGACCGTCATAAATTGACACAGATGTCACCGTGACGTAGGTACTGACAACTCTCACTGTCACACAAAGATACGACTGTCATAGGTGCATAAGTAGTAATGACAGCTGTCACCGTCACACTGTGAGAGTTATCACCGTCACATACTGACAACTGTCCGACAATCACCACTAGACAACTGTCGCCGTTTTTGCTTGTTACTGACAACTGTGACTGTCGCCTATTGAGACGCCACTGTCACACATGTCACTTTCCAGCGGCCGTTCGTGTCATAACCTGACACCTGACAATGGATAGGTACATTGATGTCGCTGCTATACTCTCGAATAGATATTAGATGTGCAGTATGCTGGATGTGTTTCATGTCGCATTGAACGCACATTATTATTACTACATGGTTGAAAAAGCACCGTCATCAAATAACCCTAGCTTCATTGGAATAAGGCTATCATAAGCTGCGATGCTGGCACGTCATCTCATATCTCAGTTGAGCACGTCATGTCACCATGCCATACGCCGTAGCACAGGATATAGTGCCAGAACAGTATTTATCTGCGGAATGCTCGGGATTCGTATGGCAAAATGCGCATAGCTCACCGTGAAACTAGTAGTTAGTAGCCGGTTTCCACATGGGACGAGAGGCGAAACACCTTTCATTGGGAGTTAACACGCTACCCCAATGAGGACGGCATCCCGGTAGGTCACAGCTGGGGCCGACACCCATCAGGCACGGGTCGAGAGGTGGGTCACCGCCCCCAGCGCCACACCACACTGCCCACGGGACGCACCACTTTCCTCTGAGGCCGCGTGGCCGTGAGTTGGCTGTATTTTTGTCGAATTATCGAATAGTGCGGACCCGCGGTGGATACGGCTGAATAATCTGTGCTGCATGCTCGCCGTTTTCCGGCCGGCGCCTGCAAACTATAGCGTGTCTGTTTGATTAGCCGTGTTTTATTGCCTAACTGTAGTTCCTATCTTGGCCAAGCAATACACAAGAATTCACGATTTATTTGCATGTTATAACCAATGCATTCCAGCAAACGATGAAAAGCACGGCGACTTCGAACTATGACATGTGGAGAGCGACGCATAACTCCCGAGAAGTCGGCGGGGATACGTTTTAGTTTTATTTAGAATTTAGAATTCGAGGTACGTTTTATTCGGCTATTTTTATAGTCGTCTAAAAAGCGTACTTTGAATTATATAAGAAGTCTAGTCGTAAAAGGAAATAGGTGATGCCTGAGAGTGCATGCGATGTAAGGTAGGTATGTTCGAGCCTCCAATAACTCACTTAATTGCACTTCGTATGTGTTGACTTGTTACTGTAAAACGTTAAAGTAATAACGTTTTATCGACCCTTATAGATATACCCCAAAACGTTATGCGTTGTTACTAATGTCCTTGCCTCTCATGGAGTCTCCAGTTTCTTAGAAGAGCTAATGCCTATTTGCACTTATAATGCAGTTTTAAATATTATTTATTTTCTAGACCTAGAGCTTGAAGCTGCCGCATGCCACCTTGACTTGCATCGGTGATTATGAAGCAAAGAGCAGCATTTTGTATATAGTCGACTACAGAATGATGTTCCACTCCTCAGAAGCTATCAGTTGACCGGAGCGCTAAGTTGTGCCGTTTATCACGCAATTAAGCGTGTCGATTGTGAGCATTGGGACACAGCTATAACTTGTGAACTCAGCCCGTGTGATGCGGCACAGCCTACCACTCCAGGCAAATAATTGCCTGTGAAAAGTGGAACATCATTCTGTCTGTAGTCGACTACATATACACCGATCGAAATGTTGTGTTTAGAAGCCTGTGAAAGGGTTTCGTCGAAAATCAATTATAGCTTTGCCCCGGCCCCTGTCTAGCTTTTATCAGCATGCATGTCTATTGAAAATGCATTTGGTTTGCTTGTAGGTACTTGATTGTTTGACGTGCTCGTCTAACCAACGGTGCGCGACGACATAAAACGAGGCATGGAGAATTTGCCAGATGCAGGGCTGCATCGTTATTTAACCCTATTCCTGGCGGGGGGGGGGCCTCAGGAGCCCCCCCCCCCCCTGAGGTTTTTTGGTTATTTCTCCCAAACGCGTTGAGCTAGGAAGCTCAAATTTTCTGACTTTTCCTAAAAGGCTTCTACGCAACATGTCTGAAAATTTTGAGTTGATCTGACCTCAGGTCAGGTCACCAGAGGCGGTTTGGTGACCCTACCTCAGAAAAGTTTGCAATCACGCCAGAGCTAGAGTTTTTGACCGATCAATTTCTTCTCTTTAGGGTTTAGTTAGGGTACCAGTATGTGCAATTTGTATATCTCGGAATTTTGATATCGGTGACCTAAGGTCAGGTCAATTTCGCGACCTCCCCATTATAAGTCAATGGGGGAAAAATCAACTCCCTGTTTTTACCACTAAAACGGGTCGGAATGGCCCCATATACCATACATGAGTTCATATACGATCAACCTTCACTACCTTGAGGTCTGTTTTGCTGTTGGGCAGCTGTGAGGTCATGTGACGTCATCAAAGGTCACCAAAGGTTTTTGGCCAATAACTCCGTACAGGAACAAGATACAGACGCGTGGATGGTCTCATTGTGTTCAGCTCGTCAAGACGCATCGAATGATATACATGATGACCTCGAGGTCACGTGACCTGAGGTCAACCTTTGACCTTGACCTTGCGAGGTCAACATATATATCATTCGATGCGGATTGACGAGAGGATCACGATGATGCCCTTAGTTTGTTCCTATCTTGACTAATTCGAAAGTTATTCGAGAAAAACTCTCTCCATATCTAGCGCCGCCATTTTGACTTTTTCGACCCCTGTGACGTCATCTTTGACCTGACCTGAAAATGACCTTAGTAAAAATTGTAGATCTTGGCCGTGCGTATCCGATGCCGTTTACCGCTTGTCGCTATCTTGCTTCGTTCTCGAGATCTCAGGGGGGGGGGCCGAATCGGCCCCCCCCCCGCCAGTTTCTTGTCCCGGCGGAGCCCGCCAGGAATAGGGTTAACAGCGTTTCGCATAACACCTCCGATTTTGCCAGGCGACATCTCGTGATATGTATCAATTCGTTTATGTTACATCAGCCGTGTTAGTCTGGCGAATGCACCAAACTTGACCAAATCTGCACCTACTTAATTTATTTTCAACATATATTCTCATATACCTAAGGAATTTATTTCAGAATTTTAATAGAAAATATGTCTGATAATTTAATAAATCTAGTATACCTACAAGCAACTGTGCAACCCAAACGGATAACTTCTAAGAAACACAATGAACCTAATATGACCAAACCTGCACCAAATGTGAACCAAATGTGTACCAGATAGCCGCCGTGAAAACGGCTAATGTGATATCTTTTATTTCTCGACTAGCCCAAGAAAACGAAATGTCGAGTGCTCGACATTTTCGCGTGCTGGCAGCCCTATTGCTGTATCTGTCTGGCTCTTGGCGCAGTTTTTTCCACGAAGGCGACAATAAATGTGGATATTACATTTTTCCACTGAGTATTGAGTATGGTAGGCACAAAGTTACTGGTGAGTGCATTGGGTTCGAGGCTGACGTGAATGAAACTTTATGCGGCAATAAAGTCCACGTCTCTTCATTTACAGTCTTTGTTTCCAAATGTTTGTCCTTCCCGCACTGAGAGAAAAATTTACTCTTAGGCTCTCGGAATTCTCTGAAACTCCCGCCTAATAACTCTTCGCAACTCCCTCAAATGTCGGTAAGCCTAGCGTAGCGAAGAGTATTTCCGAGAGTTTCCCGGTAGAGTTGCCAATTCGGCTGCGTCCGGGGAGTGTATCGTAGAGTTTACCGAGTGTAACGCGCGCACTGAGAAAAATCCTGACTCCGCATGACACCCCCAGGGGGAGTTCACCAAAACGACACCCCAAAACTCCCAGGTGGTACTCCTCATTACACCCCCTCTAAAACTCTCCATTACACCCCAAAACTTCCCTCGAGAAACTCTCTGTAACTCTCCCTACCGTTTTAGAAAACTCTTCATTACTCTCCTTTACCCTATCAAAACAAACAACATACTCCCTGAAACTCCTTCCATTACTCTCAATGACTCTCCTACTGCCTCATAATTACTCCCGATTACTCCATTTCATGATTCCCCAAAACTCCGTTTACAGCTTCATGGTATACCTCTTGTTACTCCCCATCAAACTCATCCAAACTTCCCATCACTCCACTCCAGCCCCCCCCCCCCCCCGAAAATAAATATTGGACGAATAGCGTAACCACCCAAAGCTCGTGTACCGAAGCACAGATAAAAAATATATTTCAAGAAATGTGTATTCATAGTCCGGGGCGGTGGGAGGCTTAAAAAATTAACAAACGCTTTCGACATCCCGCCACGGCACGCTCTCCGGGGATCTCACTCCATATGCTTCACGGTCGCGAGTTTTGATGTTAAGAATCCAAAAGGCGTCCTACCACAGCAGGAATGCTTGGTCTGGTGGTGCCGCTACCACCTCCTGGGCCTCGACGAATACTGCGTCTTCTTCGTCCGGCTCTCCTTTCACGATTGTGGGATGGATATTTTGCTGGCCTCCGTTGGCTTCCGACGTGTCTTGCGGGATGCGCTGCAGGCTCTCCAGCTCATCCCCTGAAAAAATGTTAATAACCATGAAATTATAGGTACACTTAACATTGCGTGGGAGGAAATGGAGGAGAAAGAAAAAAAGAGAAGAAGGGGAAATAATGAAGGAGAAAGGGAGGGAAGGAGGGAGGGATGAAGGAAGGAAGGAAGGAAAACAGGAAGGAAGGGAGGGATAGAGGGAGAAAGAAAGGGAGAGAGAGGGGAGGGAAAGAGGGAGTGATGAGAAAGGAAGCGAGGAAAGATGGAAGGAAGAAATGAGGGAGGAGACTGAGAGGTAGGCAGATGAGACAAGATGGACGAGACGAGACATACGCGACCTGACGTGACCAAGACCTGACGTTATTTTCTGGCTCTCCTTTGCAAGCCCTTCAAATTTGATATTTGTCATTGGTATAGATATTAAAATAATTGGGCAATAACAATATAATCCATGACGTGTAAAGCTTGTGTAATCCTAACTTTCCAATTTAAAATCGTTCAACGAAAATGGTACGTCGCATGCCAATGAATGGTCTCTAACAGAAGAGGCTACAGGAGAGGTAAGAAAATTTCCCGTTCTGTCCGACTTGCCCTGATGCTGGCACACTCTGCTATAAAGGCGCACATAGGTCGAGCCTATGTATGTCCCCTCACACGAGGGGCAACTGAACTGATAAACTATAGCAGAGCGGCATGCTTTCGGGATCACGTCTTTAAACGAGAAAAGAGAGCCTATGCTGCGGGTGTTGCGGATAATGATCTTGGGGTTCAGGTAGGGATAAAACTTTTTTAGAGTGGACTCTACCTCAGATCTTAGTTTGTTTGATTGTTTTCCAAAAAAAGGTAGCACAAAGTACCTGTCTAGCTTGGGTCTACCCAAGCTAGACAGGTACTTTGTGCTACCTTTTTTTGGAAAACAATCAAACAAACTAAGATCTGAGGTAGAGTCCACTCTAAAAAAGTTTTATCCCTACCTGAACCCCAAGATCATTATCCGCAACACCCGCAGCATAGGCTCTCTTTTCTCGTTTAAAGACGTGATCCCGAAAGCATGCCGCTCTGCTATAGTTTATCAGTTCAGTTGCCCCTCGTGTGAGGGGACATACATAGGCTCGACCTATGTGCGCCTTTATAGCAGAGTGTGCCAGCATCAGGGCAAGTCGGACAGAACGGGAAATTTTCTTACCTCTCCTGTAGCCTCTTCTGTTAGAGACCATTCATTGGCATGCGACGTACCATTTTCGTTGAACGATTTTAAGATCATTGACAAAAAACGTTCAAACTTTGCAATTTATTCGAGGGAAATAATGTATGATATTTGCCAATACCTAGAAACTCAGAGCATGCTGTTTCCGATCTTTATTTCACTCAGGAACAATACAAATCAATTACCCTTACAGAGACCATTCCAGCCCATCAAGAACATGGGGTTACCATATGTTCTCATCACAGCATTATAACACTTTGCACTATAAAAGCATGATGAGAAATACAGCTAAGCTTACCTTTAAATCCAAAGTAAGGTCCAATTATCCGTCACTGTATATAGGTCAGGTCCGTCTAAGTCAACACGCTCTTCACTAACACCTCGCCCGCCGCCCCGCACAACGTGCTGTGTACTACGCGCAAAAGATGGCGGCCACCGGCAGCTCCTCGCGACGTATGCTAAAACCCCTTCGTAACTCCCCTTTTACTCCTGTCGGAACGTTCGGGAAAGGTTTTTCGGAAGTAATGGAGAGTTGCGTCACAGAGTTATGGGGTGTCACACATGGAGTCATTTCGCCATCCATTAAGAACTCTTGAAAACTCTTTCGCAAAATGAGGAAGGCTCGAAGTTACCCTAGAACACACTCAATAACTCTGCTGGAAAGGGAGTTATCAATGGTTTTAAGGAGTTTTTAGAGGAGCATTTTCAAGAGTTTTGACCCATATGGAGTCAATTTTTTTCTCAGTGCGGAGTGTCAGCTGGCCTCTCTCGTGCGATGCCTGTTTACTCTCCTCATTTCCAGCTGGAAGCATAATCGAGTTTATTCAAGGGAGAGTTTTGAGGAGTTTTGGAGAAAAGTAATGTTCTAGAAGCTTCGGCGCGCGCTAGCTGGCCGAGCGTCAGTCCAGCTGCCGGCGCAGCGCAGTGTGCACGTTGCTGCTTGTATTCCAGTAGGTACTATTGTGCAATTTATTTGAATTTCTACATTGCTTTGGTAGTGAATTGGTGAAATAAGTGTGTGCCCGTGGCAGTGGCGGAAGATTAAAACTATACATCAAGACGGTTGGTAATACCTAACAGAACATTGGATGAATCAACTGGCAACTGGTGTGAGTGACTGAGGACTGACCAATGACAGCGATGGACCGAGTGATTACCGTATAATACCGAGCAGTGGTATTGGTGAAAATGGGTGTGTAGAATGGTGTGGTTGAAATTAGCTAGGCCAACCGCTCCAGGAGCTGAAGGAAGGCCCAGCAAACATGCCCACATGGTCCCCATATGGGGCCCACATGGGCCCCCCACCTCTTCCATATGGGTCCCACATGGGAATGGCAGTGGGTGACACGTGGGACCCATATGGGTCAGCCCACGTAGGCCCCATATGGGACCCACGCGGCGCCCACATGGGACCCATATGGGTAGCCCATCTGTAGCCCATGTCCCACGTGGGCCCATCTGGCCCATGTTCACCCCATATGGGACCCACATGGGATGCCCATCTCCAGCCCATGCATGCGTTTGGCCCATCTGGCCCATTTTTATCCCATATGGGGCCCATATGGGTAGCCCATCTGTAGCCCATGTCCCACGTGGGCCCATCTGGCCCATATTCACCCCATATGGGACCCATGTGGGCATGTTTGCTGGGGGGTGCTCTCTGCGCTGGTGAGTGGTGAGTCGTGCTGACGGCCGGGTTTTAAGAAGTTAATTACTGTTTTTATTTTAATGTCACGGATATGTAACTACTTCGTTCCTTAATCCATCGGACGAAATAATTGGTATCGTAAAATAAGCGGTGTTCTTAATGCAAGAATCCAACTTCTGCATTGTGCTGTGCATTTTAGATTTACCCGGCTTTTGGGTTTCTTTTTTTCTGTACTGGAATCATACCATTGCTCGATGATTATTCGCTGAGTTTCGTCGAAGGGATGCCTTAGCCTCACATGTTTTGATAAAGAGTGAGAGTTTGCTGTGCACAGCGTAACAGCTGGTTCTTTATCACATTATAGATAAGAGGCGCAACTGGTCAGTTAGATGAATTATTGTTCACGTTTTGTGACGAAGATACACGTGTAAGATTGAACTTCACAAATGAAAATGTCAATAAATGGTTTGTTCTATTCGCATCAGTTTCGAGAGAGGCAGAGTAATGAGGGTTTACGAGGGGTGTAATGGGCAGTTACGTGGGGGAGTAATGGGGAGTTCACGGGAGAGTTCCGTGAGAGGGTAATGGGGAGTTCACGCGAGAGTTCCGTGGGAGAGTAATGAGAGTTAACGGGAGTTACGTGGGGGGAGTAATGTGGAGTAATGAAGAGTTCTAGGGGGAGTAGTAGAGGGGAGTAGTGATGGGTCGAAAGAGTTATGAAGAGTAATGGAGGAGAGTGATGAAGAGTTCCAGTGAGAGTTATGAGGGAGAGTAAAGGGGAGTAGCTGCCTGGAGTTTTAGGGAGTCGTTTTTGGTAACTCTCGATAACTCTCCTAAAGGGAGTCAAAATTTCTCTCAGTGCGTTTGTTTCCCGTTCGCTTGTTCACTGCAGTTAGGGAGGGTCTGAAATGCCGTTTAGCTAAAAGCGGGCACTTATCACTTACGTAGGAGTTATTTTCACTAGATGTTTAATATCAAATACCCGACACTACTCATAACTTCAATCAGCATTGCACTTGACAAAGCACAAACAATATCTGAACTCATACCCTCGACCATGCTATGCAGGTCGCGGTTGCATGCTCCGCCAGGAAAACGCAAACGTTACAAGCGTTTGAGAACTTACTCTATGATCAACTATGAGCAGTCCTCGTTCCACCATCTGTTGTAAGCCGCCACTAAGTCTCAGTCGACATGGCTGCTTACGTTCATCCCCGCTAGCTGATTCTTCGTCAAGCTTCAGGCGTCTGAGTTGTCAGCCAGACTGCTCCAAGCAGGGACTGATGACAGCCTGCAGACGACACTGAGACTGCCGGTGTCCGGGCTGCCCGTGCCGGCAGCGTCGAACGGTGCACTGCCACTGATGAGACGACAGCCTCTCTGCCCCGACCAATGCAGCGCCGCTCATCGCTCAGCCGGCGCGCACCCCACCCGCGCCGACCCGGCGACTCGCAGTCTGTTCCTCCGACCCATCAACCGCGATCCAGCCAGCTCCTGATATTTTCATAGATTCTTCACATGTAATTTACATCAGAAAACTGTCATTGTTGAATGTGTGTGCGTGGGGGGGGGGGGGGGGGCAAAGCTATCCCCTCTTTCGGCCATCAAAACAGATATGTTCGGCGGGATTTGAGTCAAAGGTTACCGTGGTCAGGGATGTCAACTCAGTGGCGGATCTAGGGGAAGGCAAAATGGGCATTTGCCTTGCATTTGCCCTCCCCGACGCCGAATGGGTCGAACACTTTTGCCCTCCCCAAACGGATCGGCTGAATCCGCCTCTGTCTCAACTTTCGCTTCCATATCACTTATGTTGTCTGACTTCTAACAATTGAACAGATGAAAGGGTCTAAGGAGGCACTAGCCACTAACTCCACATCCTCGGAGACGCTCAGCTGTGATGTGTGAAAAAGTGGGTAAGTACAACTGGAAAAATAAAACTGATGCGTGATAAATGTCTCACAATATTTTCTAGTAATTATTCATGTGTAAGAAAAATGCTCGAACGATAGCGCATTTCTATTAATATATCATTAAGTAAAACAAAATATTTATCATACACCAAAACGAAAGTTTGACATTGTTTCCAAAATCCAATTTGTTTTAGCGGCCTCGACTTATTTTATGCTTGCGATTGTCAGCAGTTTGCTATCGAGAGCAATACATTTATGACTAAACAGGAATCCTTGACATATTTTCCATACCGTGCTGTACTACGCTGTGTTATACAAATGAACACATGATTCACTGCGGGCAATGGCGTGCTGGGGTGGATAGAAGCCGTTTTTTTTTTCCCGTTTCCGTGATATGAGTTACTGTCCGTGCGGTGAGGTGTGACAAGGCGGCGACTGAAGGATTAGAACCGTGGTAAGTAAGCCAAAATGCGCTCAGTCCGCTGCTAGCCCCTTGCAGGGGTTCAGTTTGTGTGAAAGGGGCGGGGTGCAGGCGTGCGAGTGGGCGTTGTCTGCGGAACAAGCTAAATCGAGAAGTTAAAGTAGGTAGCTGAGACAGCTACACATTGTGGTAGGAATTATTAATCTTGTTCGGTGCAACTCCAGACTGGTGCTGATTTCCATCTCAGATGGCATGGGCTGGTGCTGGTGCGGATCTATCGCTTCAGCCAGAGAGGCTCAGGCTTTCAACCCCGTTGCCATTCTTAGCAGGATGGACTAAACCTTTTGAAACACAACCTTACCTTACCTCTTGGCTTTGCAAGCCAACCTGGTAACCCAGCCTTACAACATAATCTTGGCCTAACTCACATTTTGCTGATGAGTTATCAGGTCATGCTTAAAGTTACTGTTTAAATAGGTATCAGCAATATTCAACTAGTTCCTCTATAAAAATACCTTAAGGTTGAGTTTATAAAATAAGCAAAACTGCACCATTACCTACTCTACCTACTCTTCGGTGCCTACTATGGTACCTACTCTTAGTCCATATTTGTATTTGAGAACGGATCCGGAATACCTATGTGTTCACTCGGAGGCAGATTGATGTTCCACCACTCCCTGCCCATTGGGCTCCCATGGCAGCCCAATGCACTGGCAGCCCTCAGCACTGGCTGAGCTACCAGTGGCAGAACTGGCAGCACTGGCAGGCAGTGCTGAGCAGTGCTGAGGGCAGGCAACACTGGCAGCAGTGAGCAGCCAATGCTGAGTCATGGGAACCAGATGGATAGGGAGTGGTGGAACATCAACCGGCAGCACTGGCACTGGCAGGCAGTGCTGAGCAGTGCTGAGGGCAGGCAACACTAGCAGCAGCCAGTGCTGTGTCATGGGAACCAGATGGATAGGGAGTGGTGGAACATCAATCTGCCCCCGAGTGTACATGAGCACTTGATGTATTAGAAGCAATGAAGCAATGACATGTGAATTAAGCATGGTTCATAAGCCACAACTACTAGACTTACCTGGGACGGATGTCATGGAGGGAGCTTCAGAGACTTTTAATCCTTAAAAAAAACTTTGATCTTGGATCTTTCAGTCAGCTTTTGATAAATTAATTGATTGAAGTATTTTAAAATCCTTTATAAACTACAATTAATCGTTTTTTAATCTGAATAAATATTTATTTAGCTGTTCAATTACATAACCTAAATAGCTTGCAGCCTGGCTTACACTCTTTGTTTTGGTTTGGAGATGTCTTTAGTTTGAATGACTGGTTCATAGTGGTAGATATTAATGAGCACTTGGCACTCAGTCAGATATACACAGCATAGGACAGTATGATATAACTTTGTAAATAAATGCTTCTTTAAGGTATATTGTTTCTCATTTGTAGTAGATTGTAGCTGAATGCTGCATAATCAGCTGTGCTATCGCTATTCGCAGAGTGGGAATCTGAATACCGATTGCAGTCGGCCACGGCACCATGAGTGAGAACGATGCGGCCGCGACCAACGGCTCGGCGACTGCCGCTGAGGGCGAGGGCGAGGGTGGTCTCGGTGACGCCATCACCGATGCGTTCGCTGCCCTGGCCACCGCCGACCCGGCCGAGCACGAGTTCGACGAGCTGCAGTACATCGACGGCGTCGATGACGTGGACGCTGACGCCAAAGGGGATGGTGAGTACCGACTGAATTTTTTTTTTCACAGTTTTATTTACATAATTCACATAAAAACACCGGCAAAAATAAGCATGAAACGTTGTGCTCACCATCGGCGGCCCGCCTGGCCAGGCCGGGACGGTGCCGTCCACGGCCCTGGGGAGAGCTGGGGGATCTTCCCCAGCCGGGGAGATCTGATGGCTACCTCCCCGGCGCTCCAGGCGGGCCGCCAACCCCCGCCCGCACCGCCCGGCAAGCAACCCCGGGCGGTGCCCCCTAACCACCGACCGGGCGAGCGAAGCGTCAACCCGGAGGTCGGAGCTCCGCACGCCCGGCCGGCCGACCAGCCCCTCACAGCACAGTGATGCAAATGGGGTTCACGAGTGGCCATAAATACGAAAAAGGCCCAAAATTCAAGTTCACTTAATCGAATAAATCGTAATATGGTCAGTCAGGCAAATGTTTGGGGTGTCTGAAAAAGTATGATTTTAATGTTTTTGTCAAAACCGGCCTCGTGTAGGATTGTCAGAAGTCGAGACATTTTCGATGTCGTAAAATGACTGTCAGTTACTTGAAATTCAAGTGCCGCTAGCGTGCGTTCATGCCATGCAAACTGCAAAAATTATACATGAAAATGATCCCCGAAACCTGCTGCTTCTAATGCCACGTCATAAAAAGCCGTATCTATTTTGGTTTGGCGGTGAGCTAACTGTTCCCGTCGCTCCTCTAACCTCCTCCAAGCTCCTCTAACCTCCTCTCGTTTCAAAAAATCGTTCCCGTCGCTCCTCCAAGCTCCTCCAAGCTCATCTTGATTTCACATCTCACCGCCACTATTTGCCTCCTCCCTCATCCCAAACGAAAGTTGGTTTTTAGGAGGAGGCTCTTGCGTAGACATATTTGGCGCACGTAATACGAATGTGAATTGTTTATAAATGAGATTTGGGGGAAGTGGAAATGATTTTAGTGATTGATGACGATTGGATATCTTTAAATAGTAATGTTTGATATTAATCTAAGGTTATTTTATTAGAAAGCGATTATTATCTCTTGATTTATGTTTGCGCGCCATAAATCGCCGACCGTTACAGCCCGCAAACAGCTGATTTCCTCGCGAAAATGTTCCCGTGGCTCCTCTGAAACGGCTCTCCTCCAAGCTCATCCAACCTCATCCGAGATTTTTTGGGAGGAGCGACGGGAACAGACCTATTATTTGTAATCATGTTGCAACCGCAGTTTTTTACCAAAAATATTTGCTTTCAATTCACCTACAGCACTTCACACAGTGTGTGCCCGTTAGTGCACCATATCATAGCATTCCCTAATCATTTTTGAGTCGCATCGTGAAAGAATTAAGGCGCTAGCACAGGGCTGACCGGCGCTACAGAAGTTTTCGTCCGGCACGGTCGGGTGCCGCGGCGCAGCGGGCGGCCCGGGCGGCCGCGCCGCCGCGCCGCTCGGACGCCGCGCGGCGGCACCCACCCGCCCACTGCGCGCCCACTGCGGCACCCGACCTCCCGGACAAAAACCTCTGTAGCGCCGGTCAGCCCTGTGCTAGCGCCTTAATTCTTTCACGATGCGACTCAGAAATGATTAGGAAAGGGTATGGTATGGTGGACTAACGGGCACACACTGTGTTAAGTGCTGTAGGTGAAACGAAAGAAAGCATTTTTTTCTTAGTAAAAAACTGGGATTGCAACATGATGATAAATAGTCAGATTACCGCCAAGGCGAATGAGATACGGCTTTTTGTGACCCGGCATTAAAAGCAGAAGGCTTTGGGGATCATTCTCATGTATAATTTTTTCAATTTGTACGAAATGAACGCAAACCAGCTGCGTTTGAACTTGCGAGTGTCTGACCGTCATTTTACGACCTAGAAAATGTCACGACTTCTGACGATTATACACGAGGCCGGTTTTGACAAAAACATGAACACCATGTGATTTCAGATGCCCCAAACATTTGTCTACTCGGCCATATCGCAATTAACTCGATTTGGTAAACTTGACTTTTGGGTATTTATGGCCACTCGTGAACCCCATTTGCATCACTGTGCACAGGTGGGGCTGGTCCCGGGTTGGCCCGGATGGGTCATAGGAGCGGGGGCATGTTTAGCGTTAGTGAAATCACATTACAGTCACCATGTGACACCACCAAACTCTTTCAGAGTTCTACACGTACCTTGATCCCCGATCAATCGATTAACAGTTCCAGTGTGCCAGGCCTTATAAACAACTTCCATCTGTCTCGAAACTCATCAACCTTCGATCCCTTCACAGCAATCGTTTTTTCCATATCGAACATCCTGGACAGCACAGGACGAAATGCTTGCATATTTGGAGCTGTATCGTGGGAATGTTGCGTTACAATAAATTGTTTTGCCAGCAAAATCATGCAATTGACTATATTTGCGTACTGCCGCCCCCCAAAAAGCGCATTATAGCAGGTGATTTCTATTGTGCCAGCTGCATCCGTCCTTTCATTTAGCATGGAACTTAGTCCTCTCCAAAACTTACGCACATACAGGGTGTCCCATAAGTTCGTTCTCACATTATGTTTGCATGTGAAACAGAGTACATTGCGTTTTGGTATATTTATGACCCCTCAATGTGCTCCCCATTTAATAGGCAAACACATGAATACATGCTGCGGCATGCCAACCGGCATGTTTGGCTGCATAGCAGGCTTAAAGTTAACCCAGACTGACTTGACATGCGCCGTGAGCTCCTCGAGGCTGGAACAGCGCTACGCTTCGACGAGCCTCAACTTCAGCATAACCAACAAATTTTTATGAAATTTTGATCCGATGAGGTGCCTGGCATGTGATCTTGCTACAAACGCCTGTCACAGTCTCCTTGCACCGCTTTTAAGCTTTGCTTGACCTGTGCACTGATGCACTGTCTTGCCTGAAGATGGGCCTACGACCTCCCGGATGCCATTTTCTCCTCTATAAATGTGTTCATACTCGCGGTTCGAGTTCAGCTTGAGGGCTGAAATTCCTCCTAGATGTTCTTGGAAAAGCATTCTGCTTCCCAAAACTGTTTCTGGGTTGCCACTTGTAACTTGACTTGATCAACTCCAGAACGCCTATAACCCCACAACACAGTGACCCTGGCCTTTTGCATAGGAACATAACGGGACGAAATGAAGGCCTCCTCCTTCGCCCTTATGGGGTTGTTTTCGGGTTTGGACGGGTGTTTCATCTCGAACGTGGACTAGTTAGTCCAGATGACCTGGTTGATGTCATCAGCCCTCTAGTTTTGTTTAGCCTCAGGCATAACGAAACTCATGTTTGGCCATTTTAAGACGTTTTTGACTGTTTTGTGCCCTCCGGTAAGCAAAGCTTAAGTCACCTTGAGTTATGTACCCCGAAAGAACACTCTTAGACAGCTGGTAATCCATCCTGAAAAGTCTGTTTACCAACTTTCTAACCCTTTGACCTTTTTGATGGCCACTTTGACGCCACACAGTTTTGGCCACTTGGCTCATTCCTGAGGGCTGGCTAGAAAGAGGATAAACTTGCAGTGATTGACTCCCAACAAATCATCGGCGTCACTTGCTGACTGTGCGTCCAGTTAGCGATGGATATTGGCTACAGACTGGTAGGCCTCAATCACCCTCAATCGTCGCGAATGGTCACGTGCTGACTAAATGCTGAGACGTACCCGTATCGGAGACCTCTATGTTGCGGCGTTAGCCGTCTCTGTAGGAAGCGGGCTCTCTAGCAAAAACTATTTTGTCTACAGAAATTAGCTACTGTGGAGCATATTTCTACCAGCCATGGCAACCATGTAAGCTCAGTTACGAACCAATTTCAGCGTGCCTTTAAGCAAGAAAGCCTAAAAACGTAAAATTTAGGTGAGAACGAACTTATGGGACACCCTGTAGGAGCATCCAAAGAAGTAATGCTGTATGGTATCTATTTCTCCACAGTTGTCACAGAATGGATCATCTATTACCTGTCTTGTGTGCAAAAATCTTCTATTGGGAAAATACCTGTGGATTATTCTGTGCTGTAGTGATTGCAGACGCGTTGAAGCCGTTACCTTATATGCCATTTCATATACCTTATGCCAATCTTCACCAAAATCTGCTCCCTCGGCTACCCATCTCCCGAGTACCGACTGACATTGTAGCATTCTTGGGTTGTCCAGCTGTGCTTTGAAGTATTCACTATTCATGAATCGTCTTTTGGAGAATGGGGGTATTTAGAAACTGAAGCAGGCACTCAACTCAAAGTGAATGTCATTCCAGTCCACTCGCACTCCCACAGTGCTATGTTGCTGCATTCACAGTCGGCCGATTTTGCGTGTTTCATGAGAGTACGTAAGTCTTGAAAGCCAACACTCGGCTAAAAACGTTTCGTGCAGCCGGCTTAACCCTATTAGTGGCAGGCTCCTGGCTACCCCTATTAGTGGCAGGGGGGGGGGGCTGTTTACGACCCCCCCCCTTGATATCTCGAGATCTAACGGGCCGATTTTCAAAATTCAAACGGCATTCGATTTCGCTCAACGTGATCTACATTTCTAAAAAATAAAAATTAAAAAATGTCAATAGGGGGGTAGACGGGGGTAAAAACGGGCAAATTGCAGATACATTTTAGACTGTTTATCACGGCCAGGTTTCTGAACCAATCCTAACGCAACTTTTGCCGATCGATAGAGAATGAACCAGGAATTCACATGGATCCTAAAAATATGCATTTTCAAAAATCATATGCGGATACAGATCATTGAGATTGGGGGTACACAAAAAGTATAGTAAATAAGGTTTTTGTTGGTACTGTTTCTAAAAAGGGTGGTAATGGTCTTGTTATGTTACAATTTTCTTATGAGAGAACGACTACAATTGTATTGGTCATGCATAGGCGGTGTCAGGGCACCTATGTTGGGAGGTAAAACATAACCCCCCTTTTTGGACGCCTGGATCCGCCTATTATAGCAAAAACGTGCCAAAAAAGGATGCACAATAACTTTGTATATGTTATCACATGATACCTTTCATTCACTGTTCGTAAAACTGGTGCATACAGTTATAATACATCAGCATCGTGATCTTCGCCCAAATGACTCGCTTCACGAATAGGACACCCCAATTCCCAGTGTTCTGGAGCCGCCCCTGGTAAAGTTATGAACTTGAACTTTTCAGGGAATGTGCCCAATTTAGTTTTAGGAAAAGTCAAAAAAATTCAGCATCGTAGCTTCAGCGTTTTCGGAGATATTCCCGAAAAACCTGAGGGGTGGATGAAAACAACCCCCCCCCCCCCTGCCACTAATAGGGTTAAATTAGGGATTGGTGTTGACACTTGAAGGTCAAAGGATTGACCTTCCTTTGATTTTATTCTTTCTAGCAGATTATTGCATTGAACCCAGAAAGAAACGGTGTTTTTTGACGGAGTAACGCCCGGGAATTATACTACTTTTCCGTTAAAAAACACATACAGTAGGGAGTAAGGGGTGTGCAATTATAACGAGAATTGATGGCTGTCATTGAATTTGCAAGTTTTTTTCTCGTTTAGACGCTCCTTCGGCAGAAAGCAGACCCCCGGTACCGGGCAGTGTTGGGCCTTACATAATGGGACGGTCGATGGCGGCCACGCCGGCCAGTGCCCAGCTGACCCCACAAGTGTACTATCTTCCCAGCACCGTCGACCTGTTGTCCGCTATCGATAAGGCCAAATTTATCACCTGTACAGAGTGACAGACGCTGTCTCGGCAGATGCCTGTTTATTTAATTCATGTCGACCTGCGGTCTGTCAGGTAACCAGGTTAGGTGTAAGGCGTGTTGTAATTTTCCTTGACTCTCTCCCCCATGGGCGTTTTTGTTGAGAATAAGCATAATGTTGCGGTAGGCGATAGGATCGTGTTTTGTTTGTCACCTTGTAACTCCCTTTTGCTTTGGCTACAGTTGTCAAACGTCGAAAGGGTAAGCTATTGCATGCTGGTTATGGTGGTCACTGCATTGTATCGGAGGTGTCGGAAATATTGCGCACTACGCAATGTGTATACACACAAAAGTACGCGATCAGTAGAAATAGTACCGAGTTGTGTTGCTCGCATATTTGCTGCTGTTATTGGTGTTCTCAACATGCTGGATGATTGGTTTCTCAGGAGAATCTCCATATCACATTCCTCACAGGTCATATATTTTCATTTTGTTCCACGAGCTGCATATACACTCTCGTTATCATGGGTTGTAAGAGTATTTTTAAACATAATTGCATGGAGAGATTGGTACATTACATACAATACTGCAATTGAGCAACAATTTTGTTTAAAAAAAAATCATTCATCTAGTTCGGATAAATTTTCATTCCGTCCCGCTTGCAGGCCGATGCCAAAAGACAAGCTGGCCAAATTTTGGCTTATTACGAATAATGACAGCGCCTTCGTGCCACACGTCAGAGGATAAGGCACGTTGCCCGGTGCTCTGCGCAGTAGCTCTACCACACGCCATCGACTCTCTCTGAGCGAAACCACGACAGTGGGGACTGTAAGGGTCAGCTCAGTGGGCCTATTTCAAGGGCTGAAAGGAAACTACGCTAACCGTTGGGTTGAATCTTTTCCTTTAATGCCTGATAAGGAAACATAAGGTTCAACTCCTAACGGCTACTTATCTCAGCCCAATATGTTAGATGCACGAACAGAACAATTGGAGCAGTCCATTAACATTTGCTGCTCCCCACAGAAATCTGAAGGAAAAAAACGTAAAACAAAAACAATATCAAACGTTATTACAGCCCCTTTGATAGAACAACTCGTTGAGCCATTTATCAGGACGTAATCATGGAACTGAGCGAGCTAATACAGTGGTACCGACATCGGTCACACTGCGCTTTACAGCTGGACGTGTTGCGATTAGGCACATTTTTTTTATTAACTGAGTCCGAATGTTTTATGGGGGCTCACGGTCCGTGCATCCATCCGGGCGCAACAAGTAGAAATTGATGCGTCACGCTGCGAAAACTGGAGAAGGGAAAAGGGAGTTAGCAACACTCGCTAATGAAACTCACAATAAGTTCAAGGATAAACCCGTGACATTTTTCTCACTCATTCGAATAACTTTACCGCCTTTTTTGTACACTTATTGTATACAGTGTCTATTTCGATGCAAACTATATTGCAAAATGAAAATGTATGTACCTATGCTTTTTGACGGGGATGCTTTTCGTCGCGAAATGATATCGGTAAAAGTCATGTTTTAGAACTATAACTTTAAAAAAGGGACTAACTAGTGCTTCGACGTAGGTATCATTGCGGTTGAATGCGGCCATGTGGTTCGTTTTTTTATTTTTCTTTTCATTCTTTCCTATTCGTGTTTTTCGTGTCTTTACTTTTTTGAAAACGTTTTGTAATAAATATTTGGGGATGGTTATTTTCAGACCACTCCCGCCAACGGAGACGGTCGGCACTGACCGCCTAGACCAAAATAAATTGACGGTTTCTTCCGGCCACCGAGATTTTCCGGGTGTTTGGAGATCACCTTTATCCCAGAAATCCTAGGATCATCTTTAATTTCGAAATCCATCGTCTACCCGAATTGTCCTCATTTGATTTCAGGAATACACCTACTCGAAAAAGCTGGGCTCAGTTTATTAGCAGAACGGTGATATTCATATCCAGTCACCATTGACTAGATGTGCAGTGCTGTGCTGTTTCGTGTTGTGCTGTGCTGTGCTATGCTGAACTGTTCTGTGGTGCTGTGACTCCTGAACCCGACCGACGCCCACCCCTCTAATTATCCCGCCGCTCCCCTCACAGCGAAGCGCAGCCTGCCGTTCTCGAGCATCCACGCACCGCCGGAGGACTTCAAGTCGGTGAACCGGCGCTGCTTCATACCCAGCCAGCCGATCCGGTGTACCATTACCAAGTACGAGCGTACCAGCACGTCACATCTGCTCAACCCCTACCTGTGAGTACCGGCGGGAGGCGGGCGGACAGTGCCGGCGGGGCGTGGTGGTATCGTGACGGTGGTGGTTTGCACTTTTACATTTCCGGTTATATCTCAGAAACTAATCGATCTACGATGAAGCCATTTTACACGATCATGGCCGGCTTGTGAACCAACAAGTCGATCGCACCTTCAACACTTAAAAGCTTAAGACGACGAAGATATAGCCTGAAGTACACTAAATTTTCTAGGTGCAAAACCTACCGCTAAAACCCGCGAGACCGGTACTCTACCGTGGTTGCTGTGGTATGCACCGTGCTTTGTTGGTACTGTGCGATAGTATGATGTGCCTTAGTTTGCCCTGGTGGTACGGGTACGGCACTGAACCGTATGCACCGTACCATAACGTGCTGTAAGCGAGCCGGGCTGCGGAAATTACACGATTCATCCGTCCGGAATGGTCACACGTCAGGCCCAGGGATGGAGTGCAACCAGCCGGCTAACTTCGCCCGTCCAGTACCATCAACGTCTGCAAGGATTCTCTAGCTCTCCGTGCATGAGTGAGCAGCTGAATGAAATGTTCGATCAATGATTTAAACCCCGTGTGCTTGCTGCTCCATTTCGCGTCACTTAGCAGGTAAATTGGTACGCCACAGCTGTTTTAAAGCCGCGATCATTCGACCGATTAGCGTACACACCTTTTACTCATGTGATTGACACGAGGAAAACACGTCTGGCTCGATTAACACGTCATACATACACCGGGAAAACTGGTGGAACTCAGTTTGTGTTAAAAGCATCAGGTTTCAGCGCCCAACGGAACTGCCCGCCCGGGTTCAACAAAAAATATGCTTCAGCCATGCCAGTCACCACCAGATAAGGCTCCTAGAGACAGCGTATATCCCAAATAACCTGTGTCTTACCGGCGGGGCATCCTTGCTCTACAGATCGGGGATTTTCGTTCTCCAACTCTGACTACGCTGCTTCCGTCATGCATGTTATTGTGGTAAAACACAGACCCCTGTGCATCTACTCAGTTTCTGGTGTACAGAGCTCACCTACTCTTTGTACATACACTCTTTACTTTATTGTACAGAGTTCAACAGTTAAAATGATATCGATTTCAAAGCCGTAATCGTCCCGACAAGGCTTCTGCATTCACAATAATTTTGGTTGGTAACATTTGAGCGGGATTGTGGTGGCCGCAGCACCGCCTGCGTCCCCTGTCCCAACGCTCGAGATTAGCCCCGTCTGATAAGGAACGGTGCGGATACGCTGACTCACGCAGGGTCGCGGCGCTGGCTATACCTATGTACCCGGTCAGCTGGGAGTCCGCGTGCTCAGCGCTGATCTTTCCTCTTCTGATAGTTAATCAGACTAACGAACCTTCCTGAGTACGCGATTCGAACTATTTTCCGTGTGTAGTGTTTTACTGATGAAATATTTACAAATCACAATCGACTTAGGTGTGGACGTGCAAAATTTCCCTTTGCGGTACGGGGGCAGTTCATTGCTACTGGTGTTTGTGAATAGTGTTAAGTTGCTCTGATCAGCACACTAGTTTGCTGTTAATCTTTATATACCCTCTGCTGACATTTGACTGCTTTCATTGAAGTCCATTGAGCGTCGTACGATTTCCGGCAGGTACGTGATCGAGTGCCAGCATGGCTCGTTCCAGTGGACTATCCGGCGCCGGTACAAGCACTTCAGCAGCCTGCACAAGTCGCTGCGCCTGTTCCGCACCGCCATGCGGCTGCCGTTCGGCACGCGGCACCACAAGCTGCGCAGGAAGACGTACATGGAGCGCAAGGGTGCCGAGCAGCCCACCATACCCAGGTCAGTATGGAGAACAGCCCACCATACCCAAGGTCAGTCAGTGCTGAGTGCAGCCCACCATACCCAGGTCAGTCAGTGCTGAGTGCAGCCCACCATACCTAGGTCAGTCAGTGCTGAACAGCCCACCATACCCAGGTCAGTCAGTGCTGAACAGCCCACCATACCCAGGTCAGTCAGTGCTGAACAGCCCACCATACCCAGGTCAGTCAGTGCTGAGCAGCCCACCATACCCAGGTCAGTATGGAGAACAGCCCACCTTACCCAGGTCAGTATGGAGAACAGCCCACCTTACCCAGGTCAGTATGGAGAACAGTCCACCATACCTGTGTCAGTGTAGAGCACCCCACTATACCTAGGTCAATATCCCAGGTTGTAAGAGAACACCTCGCCGTACTCGGGGCAGTATCAAAGGCAGTCCACGCTCCCTACCCAGTCTAGTAGGCGGCGTTGCCGGACACTCCGTTGGCTGATTGTCGGAGGACTCGGAGCCGACATCTCTGTACTCCTCTCGGTCTGCTGTCTGTGGACGACTGTGTCTGTAATTTGTATGTCCTGTTCACCAACGAATGGTCTGTATCTGGTTCCCTCTGATGGACGCGTCCGTGTATGTCCATTCTGCTTACGACTGTGTCTGTATCTCCTATGCACCGACTGAATGTGTCTGTATCTGCTTTCCTCTGACGGTTTCGTCCGTGTATGTCCTGTCCGCTGACGGCTATGTCTGTGCTTACAGCTGTCCGCTGACGATTGTGTCTGCATCTGCCTTCCTCTGACCGCTGCGTCCGCTTAGGTCGGTATGTGCTGACGACATTTTCTGTTTTTTTTTTTTTTTCACCAGGATGCCGAAGCGCGGCGACTCGATGCTAACGGAAGACGAGCTGCCGGAGCGGATGAAGCAGCTCGAGGACTACCTGAACGCCGTGCTGCGCTCTCGGCTGTACCGAAACCACCACGACATGGTGAGCATCGCGCCGCGACCGGCGGGCGGCCGGGAACGCCCTGACAGTCGGGACAATCTCGGCGGCCCGGGCACTCTCCGCCGGCCGAGGCACTCCCTCCTGGGTGGTCTGGGCACTCCCTTCTGGGTGGTCTGGGCACTCCCTCCTCGGTGGTCTGACTCTTAGCACTCCCACCTGGATGCCGGGGGACACTCTCCATTGTCATCTGATATGATTATACGGCATATCAGTTTTTGCCTCTTTTGTCCATCCAGCTGCCATGCCGTATGATGTTGTTTGTCCTACCGTGCGCTGCCGCTTTTATTCCGTCTCAAATTATAATATGTTTTATCTGTTAGGCCTGCCTCTGTGAATTACCGTTGTTGTGTGCAAGTGTCAAGTTCTCTTCCAGAGTTGATGGTGTTGCTATTTTCTGACCGTTTGGTGCGTTTCGCCGGCAGTTGGACTTCCTGGAAGTATCGCAGTGGTCGTTTGTGCACGAGCTGGGCATCAAGGGCAAGGAGGGCCTGGTGCGGAAACGGGTCGGCAGCAAACAGGGCAACCGCGGACCCGTCTACTGCGGACTCTGCTTCAAGTGAGTTGGTGATACCGGGCTTAGGGTAAACAGGGACGGGCCTGTGTTGGGTCGGGGTCCCACCCAGACTGTCAATCATTACGACTTACATCCGTGAGGTTATTAAGACAGCTGAGCTTTCGGGGTTGATGGAGCCGTGAGTTTGGCCGGCTTAAATATTTACTGAACGCAGTTTAAATTGCGAGATGGCACGACTGCATGCATAAAGAAAGACACTGAGCTAGTTCGTAGATTTTTTCCGCTTACAGGTCTGATGTGGTCGACACTATGAATAAAGTAATTTTGGTCGTCATGTTCTTGCCATTGACAGGTCTGCTCCAGTGGTCAAGTTTTTTTTTTGTCACAAGTCTGATCCAGTTGTCACTGCCTCTGTCGTTGAGAGACAGGCCGCCGAAATGTCCGGTGTCCATTAGGCCGCTGGCTTGCTGGCCACAGTATCTCCGTCGCTCGGCTGCCCACTGCCAGCCGACCGGCGACACGGGAGGCCGGGACACCATTTAGTGGCATTCACCCATCCCAACAGCATTAGCAGGCTTTTATCGTGTCTTCGCGATGATTTCGTTTCCAGATTTGACCTTACCACGGGCAAAAACTTTTCCGCGTACTGACTATGGCTATGGAACAAAAATCCAGTTTGGTCCGGTATTCATTTCTCGCGGCTAATCGCTTATTTAGACGATAGTTAAATTGAAAAGTACTGGTTAATGGCATAAGAAAGCTTCTGCATCAGCAGGGGCAATTTCTAGCCGTCTGGATTGTTTTATTTGAACTTTACCTCTCAGGCTTTTTTGCATCATGTTTAGAATACATATAACAAACATATTAGCTCTTCCCCGGTCGAGCTCGGGGAAGCTCGACCGGAGAGGAAAATACAATGCCAAGAGGGCGGGTGGCGCGCGAGGACGTCGCCCGAAGTAGATTCGGGCTGCAGTGGGAGGGGAAGGGGTGCCGCTTACGCTGTCGTGCCGCCTTGTTCATGGTTAGATAGATTGCAGCGGGCTGAGGGGAAAAAAGGGTACAAACAAAGTTGATGAAAAAAGTGTCCCCATTGCCGTATGAAAATGGTAGATCGTACCACTACCAGCAGCAGCATTGGGTATTGCTAAGCATTAATGAATATCCTGTGAATCGGTGTCATACATAGGTGAATAAAGGAACTGTATCAAAAAAAAAGAAGAAAAAACAAAAAAACATATTTGTTTCAAATGTCGTCAAGCTTCTCATGTTTTACGCCCGCCTGAAAGGTCCATTCGCTGCGGCAACAGTGTTTCCAATACCGTTACCAATATACGACTGTAAGCCTCTCAGATTTCAAACTAAAAGAGCAGCTAGCTGCGCTATGTTCCTGTAAGGGTAAACACCGTACTGGGAAAAGCTTTGGGCGGTGATTCAGCAGTGCATCAGCCTGCACACTCCCCGATCATGCAGCGGAACGAGAAGCCATTGAGCCGGCGTACTGGCAGCTGTGAAATGACGCAGTTCATGTGTGACTCAGTCCCAGGTTCGCTATTTGGAAAGCTTCGTGATGTGTGGGCTGCTAATCCATGTGTGGGCTTGGCAGTACGGGTGGCGGGTGCCGCGCTTGTGAAATGTCTGTAAACAACTGATACGAATCGCCGACCGCCGGGGAAGTCGTGCGTTTCAACGCCAACCGTGTCCAATGATACATGAGGTCATAGGTCAGGTCAAGTTAAGTTACTTAGAATAATATGGCAAGCTGTTCGGAAAGGTAGGGCATCCATTCGCCTACCACTAACATTATAACGGTAAATTGCTTGGTTTCAACGACAGATCAGCAGGAACCGATAACGCACCCAAACGGCGTACATAGACGGAAACGTGTTCTAGGCTCACCAACTCCTCAAAATATCAGCGCACAGAGGCAAGATTCATAAGGGTCCCGTCCGACGAAGTGAGACGCATATCGGCCCAGTCATTCGAGACAAGTGGACAGCTCCGCAAGTCGCAACAACACTCACTCCTACCCCTAGCCTTGTATAAAGCACCGTGAACAGGTGTCAGCTAATTCCGGTCATTTCCTGTCCTGTCACCCTTGGTGCTTATTATTGTAGACCAAGTGGTTGAAACTGATCGCAATAGTCACTTCCTGCTCTGCCGACATCGTTCATGTCGGCTCGTCGCGACATGTCACGCCCAATATCGTGCTTCCACTATGCATCACTGCTGTCGCTTGCCGCTGTTTGTCGGTTCCGAGGCGCCGTTCCGACGCCCACCTCACCTGCCGCCAGGTGCCGTAAATGCGCGGCCAACTGTTTTGCCCTGTGGCGGAAACGCTGGCTGATCGTGAAGGACACGTACGTGGCGTACGTCCGGCCGCGTGACGGAACACTGCACTCGGTGAGAGCCCCTCCGCTGTAATTACGAACCTGACGGCTAGCGGCGTTCGAAGGCAAGAAAACATCGTTGTAATATGTTATTCATGTCGCATGAGGTCACATTTTCCTGATTTTAGCATTTATTGACGAATGACGGCATTGCTAATGACGGCAGTAACCGGACTTGTAATGATGATCAGGAAAGGAATAGCTAACTCGTACTCGTGCACACTGTGATGTGACCATTTGATATAAATTTGCCTAGCTCTGATGTGACCCAGTGGCCGTATTCACAATCATGGCCTGGGTCAAGGGTAGGGAGTAGGAGTGACGAGTAACGGGTCATTTTTGTGGCCGTATTCACAATCGAAGCTTACCCCTGATGGCCGCCCGGCGCCACACAGACGGCACCACGCCTGCCAGGTGCCGTCTGCGTGGCGCCGGGCGACCGCCAACCATCAGGGGTAAACTTCGATTGTGAATACGGCCATAAAAATGGCCCGTTACCCGTTACTCCTACCCCTGCCCTTAACCCGTGATTGTGAATACGGCCACTGGTGGTATTTTCAGCGGACTACATGACCCAGGTGATATTTCTGACCGACTTTGGTGTGACCAGGTGGTAGCTCTGACAGACTGTGGTATAGTCCCGGTAATAGTTATGACCGCCTCTGATGTGACTCAGGTGATGCTGATGGACAATGGCTGGGACGTGAACCGGGGCATCCTCGGCTCGGACACGGCCAAATCGCTGACGATCGTCAACTCGAGCCGTAACCTGCTGGTCTCCTGCTGGACCAAACGCAAGGCCAAGGAGTGGATGGACGCGCTCAAACTCTCGCTCGAGACGTATGGTGGGTCTCTCCGCCTCTCCCTCCCTCCCTCCCCTCTCTCTCTCTCTCTCTCTCTCTCTCTCTCTCTCTCTCTCTCTCTCTCTCTCTCTCTCTCTCTCTCTCTCTCTCTCTCTCTCTCTCTCTCTCTCTCTCTCACTCTCTCTCTCTCCCCTCGCTCTTCCTCACGAAGTTTATTTGAAGTGGCGGCAATAGTTATGTTTGACAATCATGAATCTTTGAAGGCCTTTGCATACTTTTTTTAATTAAAGGTTTTGTGAAAAATATAACAGTAATTAATTACTCGAAAGTCCCTGTATCATAGGATGCAGTAGGACTAAAAACAGTCAGTCTGGTTGCAGTTACATATGAATGTCACCCACAACAAAGACAAAGAAGCCGATTGACGCGCTGAAGGTCAGTTCGTGTCAGCTCTCTGTTCGTGTTTCGCTGCTTGTTGTGCTGCCTTCTGCGGTTATCCTCCGGCTGATAACATTACTCGTGATAGAGCAACATTTCTTATTACATGGCTCCTGTGTTAATTTGGCATGAGATATTTTTTACTATTGCCCGGCATCAGGTTACTGACCTTTCAGTGTCAGGTTACTGACCTTTCAGTGTCAGGTTACTGACCTTTCTGAAGGTGAGAAGCGGTTGCCATGTCAACGGTCAATAGTAAGTTGCTCGCGCAGTGGTGTTTGAACAAAAATTCAAATGTCGTAATTTTATCGTCGTTTTCTCAGACTGTTCAGTTTGATTTCGTGATTGGCTAGTCAAGTCATCAAGAACTGGGCCGTCATTTGAACATGTCCGTTCAAATACCCCGATTTAATTTGTTGGAGCCGCGTGAATTGGATGAGCTATTTTCAACGCGCAGGGCTCAGGGCACTAAAAATGTGATTAAATCAGCAGAAGACGTCTTCATTGAGTTCTTGCAAGTAAAAGGCATATCTGTTGAAAGCTGCATGCACAGCAACGATGTCCTGGACAACGCTGTGAAGGAGTTCTTCATTACTGTAAAAGGCAAGGACGGTGAACGCTACAAATCGAAGAGTCTCCACACTCAAGTACGGCGTGAAACAGTACCTGTTCACGTCGATGGAAAAGGATATCAGCGATGAAGGGAACTTCCCACTCGGCGCAGAAGCCTTCAAAGTCGTAGACATGTGACGTGGCTATGATTGTATATCCAATACATTCAATTGTACCATGATATTTGTGTTTGGATATTTTTTATTACGGGATGAATGAGTACCTACTAAGTAAAGATTCCGAGAGTTGGCCATGTAATAAAACGAATACTGCATGGGGGAGCGGGCAATAGCAAAAATATTGCCCTCTGTAACGTCACTGTCGCCCTCGGGTGAAGACCTCCACAAGTGCTATTGCCCTCGGCTTCGCCTCGGGCAATAGCACCTGTTTCGGTCTTCACCCTCGGGCGACAGTGACGTCACATCGGGCAATATTTTTTGCTATTGCCCGCTCCCCCATGCAGTATTCGTATACTAGGCTCTTCATCATACCCATCAAACACGGCATAGTCAGATCAAGTTCATTTTACTAACTACCTATCCCAGTTGCAAGGCACTGAAGCATTGATGTACGAGCTTAATGGATTTTATCCTTAAAAGCACCATCGCTCACTACTGTTGAAGCATGCCTACGCGTGTTGATATATGAGTGGCTCCAGAATTACAATCGAACAAATTAAAACTTGTAGGCCGAACTCGCCGTGTTTCACTTCCCGCTCTCTCGTTGTATTCGATGACACCATTGGGATTGGGATTCGATGACACCATTGGGACATGTAGGGGCTCGCGGCCCCTCCCGCGGGCGTACTGGACCGGTTTGAACCGCGTGTGTGGCCGCCGTAAACGTGAGGTCGGCCCACGCTGGCGCGGCGCAGCGGCTCGGTTCCCGATAATCATTACTTTGCGGGCGGGGGGCGATATCATGTGTCTGACCATTAGCGTGTCGCCGAACCGACGGTACGGGTTAGCTCCGCTCCCCTGCCCTCCCCTACCCCTCTCCTGCCCGCCGGACGGGGCTCGTCAGATCGGTGGTATCAGTTACCCGGCTCATTACGCATGGCACTGTGGCCGGTGGCGCCGGGACACTGACGTGGGTACTGGGTAGCAAGTTCTGCGCGCCTTTCACTGAATCACAGAAAATGTCTGAAGTGGGGCATTTAGTTCACTTCACCCTGTGTGTTGATTAATGTAACGTCCTCGCCGCTTCAAAGCTCTAACTCGAAGGATCTAATAACGTAACAAGTAATAGAGTCATGCGAAGTTGTCGAAAATGATGATGATGTGTCAATCATTGCATTAATATAGCAAGTACGACCTTTAGTAAACAGTAGCTCAACGTATTTCGTGTTTTGTCCAATGCCAAAAGTTTAGAAGAACTGGGTCACAATATAAAACATTGCTTTATTCGTATTCGCAAATTTAATCAAAAGTGTAGTCATTTCACTAACCACAATATTCCACATTTCGCCATCTGCAGTCACGTCCCACCGCTGTCCTTTTTCCACCTCCGCAGGCCGACAGTTTGTCGACGCCAACCGGTACGAGTCGTTCGCTCCGGTGCGCGACTGCTCGTGCCGCGCGCGCTGGTACGTGGACGGCAGCGACTACATGCGTGACGTGGCGGACGCCATGGAGGCGGCCCGGGAGGAGATTTTCATCACCGACTGGTGGCTGTCGCCGGAGATTTTCCTCAAGCGGCCGGCGCTCGACTCGCAGTACTGGCGGCTCGACCAGATCCTGCTGCGCAAAGCGGTTAGTGGTGGCGCCTCTGACTGGCTGCGATATTCCCCCCCCCCCCCACACACACACACACACAACCCCTCCCCCCCCCCCACACACACACTCAGACACACACTACCACCGTGTTATATGCTGCTTCTCGGCTCATTTGGCTAAAAGGTCTACTGCAAACTTGTGCACCTAGCAGGTTTCAATTAGTTTAAGTCGGACAAATACATGGGCCTGACCTTTTGATTTGACATTATGTGTCTTGAAGATAAATTTTCAAGAACTTTCGCTGGAAATGCATTCATGATATATTTTGGATTATAATGAATTTGATTCCATTACGTCCCCAGTCAGTCACCCCAGTCCCCAATCACTTTGCAATACCTCGATGGATTAACGTAATTCGCCCTGACTCTCGTTAATGCCAGAAGCTTAGAAATACTTGTACAATCGATGCGTATTTCATCGAACGTAATTGTTTGGAAATCCTTTTTACATTCTTACACCATGTATGTCTCTTTCTGACGTAATTTCGACGAGTAACATACCGGGCCCCGCAGTTTAATATGTCGGTTTCTGTGTTTCAGAAACAAGGCGTCAAGGTGTACGTGATGCTGTACAAGGAGGTGGAGATGGCGCTCGGCATCAACAGCTTCTACAGCAAGCAGAAGCTCATGCAGCACGACAACATCAAGGTTTGTTTGACAGCTGTGTCTTTAGCGTGACGAAAGGTTGATTTGTCGCTTGAGCTCATGTAACGCATGGGTAGAAACGGTATCGGACTCTTGTCTAGCATGTTTATATACTATCGGAGCAGAAAGTTTAAAAATAATTAGTACATGAAAAATGGATTGGATACAGACTGCTACCAGTAAAGCCCACGATTCACGAAGTTCAGGAAGCCATCGAGAAATTCACTCCTATTCACTTGCATGCATTGCTTCTTATAACTTCCGTATTTTACGTAACGCGAATGGTGTTCATCTTGTTTCGGTCAAGCCTCCTGGAACCTTCCTATAGTCAATATTGTTGCTCAGGAACGTTTACTCTGCGTGTGGATGTTTATTTGCTCCAATCGAGCCCGTGCTCGTCTGATCGTGGGCCCGTGCACGCGTGCCGTGACTGATTGTGCGTGCGGTGCTGGACTGGGCGGGCCGTCCGGACGATATCGGCCGCGTCTCAATCGTCGATGGACAGATAAGCGGCCCTTCAGCGGCAGTTCAGTCGTAATACACAGTACAGGTTCGGCGATCTGAATTAGAGATGTCAATCGGATACCGACTTTTTGGTATACCGATACCAAACCGATACCAACTTGGTATTTGGTATTTCAATCCTAATATTTTTTGTATTTTGTTGGTATTATGAATCCTCACTTATGTATAGGAGGCTGTTAGTTTGGTAAAAAGTAGGCATTTTCCTGGCATTCCGAAGTTGGTTTGGTTTCGGTATTTTTCGATGGTTTTAGTTGGTATTTGGTTTGGTATCGGTATTCTGATTTTCTGTAACTGGCAATATATTCCTGCCCGGGGCCGGGATGATTCAATAAATGTCACCGAGGTTTTTTAGCGAAAACTCCGAGGGCCGTTAGGCCCGAGGTGATTTTGCTAAAAAAGGCGATGTGACATTTATTGAATTCCCGGCCTTAGGGCTGGAAGGTGCTTCCCATATCTGCCAAAAAGCTCACAACTATATGATAGTGACGTCAGCAGCCGTGTGGTTCAACGTGTTTAACCACACCCCTTGAACCACACGGCTTGTAGGGGAGATCCGTGTAAGACGCCCAGGGTCGGTAAGAGGCCCCATCGCTTTTTTTACCAAACCAATAATGTTATTTATTTTTTAATGTTCTTGTAAAGCAGAAGCCCTCTTGAAACAACAACTCACGAAACCTGAGGTATCAGGTGCGTCGCAGCGACTTTTGGTAAGCCTGTTTCTGTTTTTGCCCCTTTACTTGCTAGATATATGCATCTTTATCACCCTTATATGTCTGAAAAAACAATGGCTATCAAATGCAATCTTATCTCATCGAAATTGTCACATGTTAGCTTCAGAATAGACCATGTTCTGGTGCGCTGCAAATGTCTCATAAACCATAAATATTGTGACGTTAAAACACTGCATTTTTTTTAAGAGGCCCTCCCTTCGAGGATGATAAAACGCCCCCCGATAAAAACGCCCCCGATGCTAAAACGCCTGCGCCTGCGGCAGGCGTGGCATTCTTTTTTCAAGGAGTTTGTTTTTGTTTCTTTTTTCTGTTTCCTTTCTTAGAGGTAATAGGTACAATTTTCGTTGGTCATCAGCGTTTGGTTGTGCTAGTTTTCGCATTGTTCGAGCGCTTTGGAAGTGTTATTGGTTTCGATAACACAGTATTTGCTTAGCTTTTCGAAATAAAAGGCCTTGCAGCTGTGTTCGCAAAGCGTCTTTTACAAGTCGACTTGACTTGTAAAACGCCCGAGGGGGGGGGGGGCGTCTTACCATACCCATAGTGTAAGAGGCCCTTTTGCAACTTTTTCCAAAATGTTAAAGTTTACGGTTTGTGTACCCCCTAGATTCATTTTGAATGCAAATATGTATGGGAAAATGATGCATGCTCACAGCGCATGCACACGTTAGCTCTTAAATATTATCAGTTGTCTAAGAATAGCAACTGAGCTTAAGGGGGGGCCTCCTGCACCACTCTCCCCTAATATTAAAGCATGGCATTGTGATTGAATTAAACTTTGAAAAGTGTGGTACAATGTTAGTAAGCGCTTTCTTGAGGCTCATTGTAAAAAAATATGAAGATTAAGAACCGTAGCCTCATAATAAAGTGAATATATTGCCGAATATAATCCAATCAAGTGAGACGACAGTTTCGGGCAATGCATAATGGGTCTTACTTGATTGGATTATATTCGGCAATATATTCACTTTATTATGAGGCTACGATTCTTAATCTTCATAAGTCTGGTACAGTGCACGTGCCGTTTAACCTTCGCCCCAGTGGGGGGGGGGGGGCATATGTTACCACCCTGTCGCGTTTTTTGCGTGTGAATAAAAAACCGCGGCGCGTAGCGCCGCGCCGCTTAGGTAGCTTTTGGTACATCAATTTTGGACAATGTGTGAAATTTTTGACCCCAGGTCATGTCAGGTCAGGTCACCAGGTCAAGTTAACTGACAAAGCCTAAAAAAGTTTGCAATCATGTCCAGCCTGCAGTGTTTGTCAGAAAGGTTTTAAACTTGGTGGATTGCATGATGGTTTGGGCGTCTACAATTTGTATATCTCGGATTTTTTATATCCGTGACCTAAGGTCAGGTCAGTGGCGTGACCTTTCCATTACAAGTCAATGGAGAAAAATGAAAATGCCTCTAGATCCGTGTGTACGCATAGGAACAGTCCAAATATTTCAGAATCACAATGATTTGGACCACCCGTGATGACCAAGGTGTCATTTTTGCTGATAGCTTCTAGAAAGGTCATCCGAGGTCATTTGAGGCTACAGTTTTTTTGCCAATAACTCGCGATTGGAAAGAGATAGAACGCTGGGGATGGTCTAATTGTGTTTGTCTTGCCGAGACGCATCGACTGATATGCAACATGACCTTTTCCGGTCAGGTCATAACCTTGGCCTGAGGTCAAATTTTCAAGTTGACCTTTCAAGGTCAAATTATAGTTCATTCGACGCGTCTTGGCGAGGGGAACACTATTCTAGCAATAGAAATGTCGTGACTTTTTGTATTCGAAAGTTATTGTCGAAAAATACTTTTCGGAAAAACAGCTATTTTTGGAGTTTTTGCCCTCTGGAGGCTAAACCGTTGACCTGAGGTCAATTTTGATAATGACCTTATCAAAAGAAGAGTTTAAAAGCTATCGATTGCTTTTCCATGCGCTTTTCTAGCTACCATAGTTCCTGAGATAACGGCATGTTTTCTGAAAAATATAATGACCATTGGCAAATTTTGACCTTTGATGACCTCTGGTGACCCCAATGTTGCTCTAAGATGAAAAATGACTGATATATTTCCAAACGTACCTACGCATTGAGAGCTATCGACTGCTTTTTACCGCGTCTTTCTAGCCCTCTTAGTTTTTGAGTTTTTGAGTTAGAGGTGGGTGGTAACATATGCCCCCCCCCCCCCCCCACTAGGGCGAAGTTGGCTGAGACCGCCACTGGGGCGCGGGTTAAATGCCTGGATGTCTCGATTTAATCATGCAATGTAGCAGGTATGGGAAATCACTAAATTGGCAAAAGTCGTCCAAATCCCAACCACAGAATTGAGAAACAACGCTCTTTATGCCTAAAGAAGCAGGACTATTATAAGCAGGTAAAATTTTGGATGCTGCAGCTTTGATCTTTACCTCGGCAAATAACGAAATATACAAAATGCTAAATTCCGCAGTAATTGTTCACTGCTCTTTGTTGTAATTTTACACTAAATCTACGTAAACAGCCGGGTGAAATGAAAGCAAGGGAAGAGCAGTATGCCACAAATGATGAATTAGTGCGTCTAGCCAAGATGTGGAAGAAGTCATGAGCTGAAAAGGATGTAGCCACTCCAGCGAATGGCCGATGGAGCGACATTAGAGCGATTATTCGAGAAAAAAAAACCATAGCTGTACAGACATCTTGACTCTAGCAAACATGGGACGTTGCGGGAAAACTGGTTATTCAGTTTGCTTGTCAGTGCCTAGAAGCTCCTTAGCGAGCGTCAATGCGAAGGTATGGCAGGCTCAGATAGCGATGTTTTACAGATGAACAGCATTTATGTTGTAGCGACCTTTTCATATCAATGTGCAATATGACCTTTGGTGGCAACTCAAAGCCTTTACAAAATTGAATGCATGCTTATATCTGCCTTTATTATATATCACGCTTCCCGGGATGGCTTTACTTTTTGCAACCGTTTGGAATTTATTTCATTTGCCCTTTCTGATGCCTGGTTATTCGTGGTTAAGAGCTTTTTTGTGGTGACTTTCTGATGCACAGCCATTCAACGTTTTCCGACTACAGATGCATAGCGTCTAGCTCTCTGGTAACAGGCTCGATAACATCTTGCATTTCATTTGCTAAATAATAAACCAGCGTCCTTGGTCTGTCGCTGTGTTTTCCACTTGGATGGTCGCATTGCATCAGCCTTGTTTAGACGTCTCCTTAGACACACTGCCATCTCGCCTTAGACTACAGTTTTTGTTTGAAACAACCCAACGCACCGCTCGGTGACGCTTTTGTGACGTTTTATCACCTCAGACAAACAGCTGCCTCGCTGCGTTATTGAACCGAACAGCCTCAGACAGATCACCTCCTTGCCGCCAGGTGATGCGTCACCCGGATCACGCCAGTTCGGCGGTGCTTTTCTGGGCGCACCACGAGAAACTGGTGGTGGTCGACCAGAACTACGGCTTTGTCGGCGGCATCGACCTCTGCTACGGACGCTGGGACGACCACTTCCACAGGTTAGGAGGCGGGTGATGGGTGCCTATCTGTTGTGGAGGAGGAATGATTGTCTTTTCTGCGTGTTATAAGGCAGAATGATCGTCTAATCTAGGCGCGATAGAAGTGAGGTAGGCTCTAGTCGTGTTATACCGGGGATGTCTCATTTTTAATCTATGGGGAATCGTGAGAGATAATACCCCCGATTAGTGCGGAGGGCCCAGCGGAGATCTCAACTGTAGGACGAAAGAATAAACTCATTTACATCAATTTCACTTCACGTCTTGCTAATTACGTTGTTAGTAAGCCTGAACAATTAACACCCATGTCCTGTGTCCACCCCGGTCGTCGACTGCGTTTGTTCCGGACCGTCAGGCTGGTGGACCAGGGCAGTGTGGGAGACCTGGAGCGGTCGGGCCACTTCCAGACGGCAGCCGTCACCTCCAGCACACCAGCCGGCTCTCAGCTGCCGCTCACACTGTTAGCACTGGCCCAGGGCACCAACCTGGTCACCATCGGCACTGTCTCCGGACAGGTGAGAGAAGGCAGTGCTGGGGCAGGTCCGGTGTGTTTTGGGCGGCTTTACACATTGTGTTTACGTTATCTTTCTTTTCATCCCATAGACAATGTCATTCCAACTAAACTACCAAAGGGTCTTTGCGCTGTAACTAACTTTGGATTTATTTTGAGTGCAAGGCAGTTGTAATGAGCTGAGTTTAATTTGAAGTGTTTTGCAGCTCGTTTACACACTTATTGCTACTACTCCTTATCTTAGGTCTAATGATAATCTAACATTCAATTACGGAATAATAACGCTTTGTATTGTTTATAGTTAATCGTATTTCTTTTCTTCTCATAGGGTGACGAACTGCCTGATCAGATGAAAGCCAAGTAAGTATGCTTGTAGTTTCCTTTTCCATATGTAAGGAGATTGAGGCCAGACACCAGTCAGTATTTACAAGTTTCAGATGCGGGTGGTGGTTCCGTTTTATTATCCATCGGTGGCAGGGATAAAGTTACACACGGGCGCCAGTGTGCCATCTCCAGAGAAAAGGACCTCTGCGGAGCATGGTTCCCCTGACGGCCTGTGAATTTGCCAGTCATTGGACATTCAAAAACTTTTTTGAGCGATGCTTGCTTCATTTGTGTTCTATTGCCCGGTTTGTTCAAGCGTTAGAAGTGTTTGAGCATCAGTAATTATCATAAAGACGTGAAACGTGCGCTCGTATTTTTTAGTTTTACCGGGTTAAGGTTGGATGAACTGTGCTTGTGTGTGATTTGGCTCCATATCGGTGTGGTTCCCATTTGCATTTTGCATGTCTGTTGGTACCCGGCCTGATCCAACACCGTCTTTCCCGTTACATCGCAGTTTTACAGCTGCGTTCTTATTTAAAATTGCACACACAAATAAACTTTCCTTTGTCCCTGTTCCTAATCGGCAATCGCTACTTTTTTCAATTGCAAGCGCATCTCCCTGAAAGCGTTTAATTGGTTGATAAATCCGCAGACTTCCAGTCCTGTAATTCTCCATGTCTTCCCTCCCTCCTTTTCCCTTCCTTTCTCCCCCTGTCTCTGCCGCCGCCTCATTCAGTCCGATAACCCCCGGTGCCGACGCGGCGCTCCCAGTGTCGACATGGTGGACGCCGCCCTGGCGCGGGAGGACTCGGAACCCGAGAAGGCCGATGAAGACGGAGAGATCGCCAGGAAGGGCGAGACGCCGCCCATGCAGCGGCGAAAACTGCTCAGGAACATGGTGCGCATGCGCGAAGTGGCCAGCGTATGGAGTCACGAGCTGGCCGATCGGGGCCGGCGGCATCTTCACAGGTGAGGTTATAGGGCGGATGGGTTGGGATGGAATGGGGTGGTTCGGAAGGGAACAGGTCTCGGGGACACTCCCAATAAAACACTAACCGCGTCTGTTTGTCTCCTAACTTTGTGACTAACATGTGATGTTGGTTTTGTGTCGAGTGTTTGTTCTCCGTGTGTCGGCTAACCACGGCTGTCTGGGAGTACCCAGCGCTGTCTGAGCGACGTCCGGTAGCGCCGAGCGCGCCAGACACCCTGTGACGGCCGTGTGCCAACAGATTTCGGCGGCGCCGCCGACGGCTCCTCCGTCAGAGCTCCGTGTGAGTGGCCAGGGGCGGGCCGCACTGAGTGTGATCGCCGCACGCGCTGTGTGGCGCCGCCCCACAGCCGGCCGCACTGAGTGTGGCTGCCGCACGTACTGTGTAGCGCCGCAACCCCGTGATACAGTACTGCGGCTCAGGTAGCTAGTCAGTGCATGGCGAGCATCCACCGCCAGTTGGCATGGTGAATGCGCGATGAGCACCCAATACAGCCACAGCACCCACTGCAGTACTCGGACGCTGCACAGTCGCTGTAAATACGTGCAATGGCAGTGTGTTCCCTGGACCATCTCCCCGACGATAGTGAAACGATCAGCGTACTGCGATGGTTCCGCGTAGCGCTTACACACATCGGTGTTAGGTGCGGCGCACGAAACTACACTTGATTGATGGGTATACGAAGAACAGGCGCTGCGTAGATTATGGCTTTAGCTGTTTTTTTCTCTTCATTCAATGCTCTTGAATTTTAGATTCAAGAGCATTGTCTGTATCTAGGTACGTTTCCTTATCTCCAGTTTTGACTCGCCATCCTCGCCCTTGACACTGCCCATCGCGTGCCTCAATTTTTATAACCTCGCACTCCCAAAGACCCTTAGACGCCTGCGCTCGATGAGAGTGGGGACTTGTTAGCCGTAACAGAATAGCCTGCAGCCCTTCTGACGCAGTTGCTAGCAGAAAGATGAAACTTTGACTAATTGGCTGCGTTTATTTTTAGCCTCTCTTTCTAGTTCTTCAGCTGGTTAAAAATAATATCCGTAAGTCGGCGGAGGTACCTAAGGACCTACGTCATAAGTTCTGGTTACTACGGGCTCCGGTCATGCCGTCCGTCCGCTCAAAATGTTCCATGTCAGTTGACGCTTCTTCGCCACATATTCAACCGTTTACTACAAGTCGTAAAATGTGCAATCACTGCATATGTGGGTAGTTAGTTTTGCGCGCAGCTTTGCCGTTTTTATTTGATTTTATTTTTGTACATTCTGCTCTATCACTGTCATCGGTGTGTGTTGATGACATCATTAGTCAGGAAGTATAGAAGTGCTTTCACCCAAATCTTCATCATCATGAGATCACCTTAACGACCCAGCCGAGCAAGATAAAACAGAATCATCGGGAACCGCTCACCGGTTTTAAGACGCAGATGGCAAAGTATCGGCCGAATGGGACAGTCTTATGTTCGAATTTACTTATACACACTTAGATTAAGCCATCCGTTAGTTAAAGGTAGTGTGCCACCTTTGAAAGATTTCCCATTTTATTTTTCCTAGGATAAGAAGCTTCTGTTTTTACCTAATATCCCAAAAAAAAAATCAAAAATGGGCCTGGAATAGTGCCTTTTTCGCCTAAAAGTTTTTCGGTTTTTAGATATGTATAACAACTGTAGTGGGCTCACCTGCAAACAGGCGTCGGGCAACAATCGCGAATGCGGCGCACTTGTGACAATAAGCAAAGGTCATTATAGTGTTACGACCATACGACGTACGGGAATGAGTTATCAGCTGTCTAATCGTAGACAACACAATGTCGAGCCTTAAACTGTAAGCCCGTATTGGTATTGTTTCTTTTATTTGGCTGTCGAACATTATTTATGGTTTGAAATATGATTTTATGTAAAATAATTGATATGAAAAAGCCGTCTTATAAGTTATGACCCCATTTCACCACACGCAAGTGGCAGAAATGACAATGATCAGCTGACGCATTTTTCTTGGCCGAAGTCAGAGCGCGCGGCCCGACGCACCACGCGTATTTGGAAATTCCGACCTCGACGAGCATCAGAAGCCACCTAACAGGCGTGTTCGAAACCGCAGGAGATGATGATGAACGGGTTTATCGAAACTTGATTGGATGAGCATATCGGTAATAGCGATTTCAGTGTGTGCATTTATTGTTCATAGTGGTGTGAAATGTGGTTGGGGTACGACCGACAACCCGTCGGGGCGAATTTCGCACTGGGGTACTCAAAATTTGAAGAATTTAAGACGTTTCCATGAGTTTTGAAGGTATGGATAAGTTCTAAAAATCCGGTTCCTTATCTGGGCCATTAACTCCATACGGTCCAAGAAAGCTGGCACACTACCTTTAATTGATTCTGTCTGATTTAAAAGGAAGTTCATGTGAGCGAATCTTGTTTCGTTTCGTCTCCTCTAGTCAATGGTGAAGTCCGGTTATGTCTGGTGACGTCTGGTGAAGCTTGGTGACACCACGTTAATTGTCTCGGCCTCTCAGTTAAGTAATGACTACCCTTTAACACCTGTCCGTACCAAACGCCTCTACTCGTCCACTCGGGCAGAACTGAGCTCTATTTTAGGATCTCCATGGACTGGGACCCCTTGGACACGGGATAACACCCCATGGGACCGTGGTGCCCCGCTGACCTCTCACCCGTGTAGCATAACACCTCAGTGGCCGGCCCCGCCTGCACTGCAACAGTGTGCCCACCGCCTAACAGTGTGTGCTCACCGCCCGCACACGGCCCGGCTAGGTCCCGGCGCTTCGACTACGGATCGTTCTGGGCCGAGAGCAGAGAGGTCATCTACGACCCCAGCGGCCGAAGGTGGTGACATCTGCCGGCCGGCGGCGGCACCACTAGTTCGTCATTGACCCGCAGCTGGAGCGCCTGCATGCCTGTTGTGTTTGCCGTGTTTGGTGTTTGCCTGCCGAGTGCCAATAGCATGTTTCCTGGATGGCTGTTCGTCAGATCAGTCGTTGATGGCTTTGTCACTGATATTTGATATTCTCTTGTCATTAGTTTGAAAGTGAGGCTTTTCTGCGTTCAGTTGATCAGTTTGCTCGGGAGATTTTCTTTCAACTTTCGGGTTCCTAATCATTATTCTGAAGCTGATGGAAATGCAAAAATGAACCGCTGCTTTGGGTCTTGTGTGACCTCTCTGTTCCCATGAAGGGAAATTTCGCAGCTTCAGCATATGGCTGACCAGTGGGCTATACTCTCCCTATTTGTCTATTTGCTCGAGAAGGCGTCTCGATGAATGCGCCGGCTGTCGTCATCAAATACTTTGGGTAATGTTTCGGAGCTGTCCCCTTTCTATTGTCTTCGCTGGTCAAATTCAGAAGGCTCTTGCAGATAAGCACAACGGGGCAAAGTTGATTTCCAAGGCTGTCTGACGTATTTTCTGTGCTGTGCAGTATTTCAGGTAACGGTAAGAAGGTTGAGCGTTCGTGAAATGTATGACAAATAGGAAAAAGTATTTCATTTGACGAACATAAGTTCTGTTGAGCTTGCCTTGTAAGGACGTCGCATTTTGGGTGTTTCTCAGACTGTTGTTCTTCGTCTACCTTTAGTAAATAATCTTGTAGAGCTGTGCTGAGCGACCATTCTAGTAAAGCGTCCGATGTGCTGCGGCTGTGTTCTAGTGCCGGTACTGACGATATATCCCTGCCCGTCCCCCCCCCCCCCCTCCGACAGGAGTGAGGACGAGACGGGCGGTGAGGACGGTCCGGCCTCCTCGGAGGAGCCCGCCGTCTCCGAGACGGTCACCAAGTCAGAGGCGGCGCCCGTGATGGCCGCCGTGGCCGCCGCAGAGGCCGGCATGCTCGACGAGTGAGTACGGCCCGGTGTTGTGTCAGTCCGCTGGCTGTCGGCTGTCGATCTACTGATGTTTCATAGCTGGACTGACGCAGCGTATTTTGGGGGAAATTTTGTAAGAGCATGCTTTAATTATTTCAAAGGCGTCGGTTTCACTAATGTCAGAGATATTGGTGCCAATCGGAATTTCTTTTCTTGGAATTCCAATTTTTGTCCAATTCCAATTTGGAATTTGGACGGAATTCTTAACATTTTTTGGAAATTAATCGGAACACAAGGCCTTTAAAATTTAAAATTTTAAAACGGAGGCCTTTAAAACGCTTTTAAACACTTAAAATTTACGCAAAAAATGCAAAAATCGTTAAAAATTGGAATAGCCCCCGCTTTGGACAAAATTGGAAATTTACTTGGCAATTTCTTGGAATTGGATCGGAATTGGAATTGAAATTTCATGAAATTGGCACCACTAGTCAGAGAACTCTTCCAACCAAAATTTTAGCGCGACAGGAGATAACTGAAACCCATCTGCCGCCCGCTGCTGTCCGTTTTGCTGGGTGTTGGCGGCGCGCCCCATCCCTGTTGTCGGTAATGACGCTCTGCTGACGGCACCCACCGTTTCAGAGTGGACGCCAGGCGCGTCAAGAAGCTCAAGGCCAAGCTGTGGGTCGGCAAGGACTACGCCAACTTCATCGTCAAGGACTTCGCCGTGGACTCGCCGTTCACTGGTAAATGAACGGATTTTATTACTCTCCCTCACCTGCAATAACCCTTGCAAACCCCCCACGGACCTCGTATATAACGTCGGCTGAGACACCAGCTCTACTCATTGGTTTATCCAGTTCAGAGCGTCCTCTATGCATTTTCCAACTGTGTGAGTTTCTGCCGCCTGGTTGTGTGGCGTATATTCGGACGAACGGGAATGTGTGTATGCGTTGCTATCTCGAAAGACTCGTGCATAAGACGTGTCCATCGGCTGTTCGAGATGTGTCTTTCTCAAGGCTGGGACTTCGGTGCGTACGCCCTCGCTGACTCTAACCAACCCATGTCTACAGACCTGGTGGACCGAGCGTCTGTACCGCGGATGCCTTGGCACGACATAGCCACGGGAGTGACAGGCTCCGCGGCGCGGGACGTGGCGCGACACTTCATACAGCGCTGGAACGCCATCAAGGTGCGTGCCGGTCGGGAGGGGTTGAGGACGGCGTGCAGCAATGCTGAGCCGGCAGACCGACTGACAGAGCGCTGTTAATGGCTTACTGAGCATAGTTCAACCACAGGCTGTGGGCTCACTTGCCGCTCAATATTTAGTTATTTTTGGTACGCTTTGTATTGAAATGCTGGTAGAACCATTATAAGGTGCGCCTGCACTATATCAATGTATGCGACTGTAATCCCCGTGTCCCCCACTGACCGGCCCTGTCGTGTTCCCCATCAGGTGGAGAAGCTGCGCTACAACCCGGCCTACGAGTTCCTGCTGCCCAAGGGCTACCAGACGTGTGACTCCATCCCCGAGGTGCTTACCACGCCCAGCTTCAAGACCAAGTGTCAGGTGAGGCGGCGTGGTGTTCAGCCATGGCGGCGCCACTGCTGTGGTGTGCGGGTGATAAGGGCGGTCGGGCTGTATAATGTGTGTTTGCTTGTGACTGTTGGATAGCAGATTGACGATGGCGATTTGTAACGATGGCGGTTTGTGACGATGGCGATAAAGCACGCCTGCGATTTGTAACCAATGAATGATGGCCTGTGAGCTGAGGCCTATGATCTATGAAAGATGGCATGTGACATGTCGGTTTCTCTGGTCCGTTTTCTTTGACCTGTGACCCGCGTCGTTGGCAGACTGACCACTGACCTGTGGTGTGGACTGACCCACGTCCCTTGATCTGTCACCTTTGTCCTGCGCTTTAACCTTTGACCAATCTGTGACTGAAGTGGTGACTGGGTTACTTATAACCTAATACCAGTAAAACGCCTTTTTGGGGCGACAAACGAGATTGCGAAATTTCTATGTACTATTCTACGTAAGACTTCGCTCCGTAATGACCTGTGACCTCTGACCTGTGACCTGTGTCGGCGCCGCCAGATTGTGCGCAGCGCCTCGCAGTGGTCGGCCGGCATCAAGGACACGGAGGATTCGATCCAGCAGGCGTACATCGACCTCATCAGCCGCGCCAAGCACTATATCTACATGGAGAACCAGTTCTTCATCTCGCTCTGCGGCATCAACGCCGACGTCAACAACCGGGTCTGCGAGGCGCTCTTCCAGCGCATCCTGCGCGCCCACAAGTGGGTGTGCGGGTGAACGGGAGCGGGCAGCGTTTCCACTGTTCTTGTGTTGTTGCTGTTGGTTTGTGTCTCCCAAACTCGCAAGCGTACGAGTTGTAGTCTGACTTCTGAGTACTTGAGGACCTTTGGAGGTATTGGTGGATCGTGCCGCCGGGTAGCTAGTAACCCCTTACTCATGTAAACAATTACTAATTCCAGTAAAGATGGTGTCAAAGATATCACGCTGTTACGCTATCAGCGCCCATTACCGAAACTGACTAGAATCCGATGTATCGGCTCCCCCCCCCCCCCCGCCCCCCCCCCCACCCCCACCCACACACTTTATGGACTAATGCATAACATATCAGTATACAATCGCACCGGCTGAGTTACCTCTGACTGATGTTTGTCCCCCCCCCCCCCTCCCAGGGAAGGAGCGAAGTTCCGCGTGTACGTCATCATCCCGCTGCTGCCCGGCTTTGAGGGCCAGGTGGGCACCGCCGGCGGCACGGCCATCCAGGCCATCACCCACTGGAACTACTCGTCCATCTGCCGGTTAGTGATGTCGTGATGTCAGAGTGATGTCCTTGACTTGTGGTGCCACAGCCAGTCGTCACTCTTTTCACTTTACTGTCTACAACGCGATAAATTCACAATTTGTCACTTCGTGCTGACCGTTGACCGTAATTCTCCTGTTGTCAGAAAGGAAAAAACAAGGAACTTTGAAATAAGGAAACTTTGAAATAAGGGAAAAATCACATTAACGAGTGTCATTCATGGTCCATGTTTGACGTACCCATTCGTTCTCTCAGTGCAGTCTGCTGCGCGGCGAACCGTGGCTTGTATCGGATGTGTTACGGTGTGACGGTGTGCTCGGTTGTGTTACTGTGTGCTCGGTTGTGTTACTGTGTGCTCGGTTGTGTTACTGGCGTGCCGTCTCGCTCCTCCAGTGGCCAATTATACAGCCTACTGAGCCGTCCGATGGACCAGACGTGTGTTACTGTGTGTTTGACTATGTTACTGACGTGTTCTCTCGCTCTGCCAGTGGTCAGCTCAGCCTACTGTGTGTCTGTGTTACTGACTTGTCTCCTCCCGCTCCGCCAGAGGTCAGTACAGCCTGCTGAGCCGTCTGACAGACCGCGGCGTGGCTGACCCGACCCAGTACATCTGCTTCCACGGTCTGAGAACACACTCGGAGCTGGGAGGGAAGCCCGTCACGGAGCTCATCTACGTGCACAGGTGGGATATACGTGCACAGAACGTGCGCGAATTAACGGGAAATGCACGTTTGAATTTTAGATATTGTGCCAATGTTTGGTATATTGTGATGATATATGCTGCTGCTGCTGCTGCTGGTATTATTGGTGATCCTGATCTGAGCTGATGGCGCTAGTGACTCCGCGGTTGGCCGTCGGCCGTCCTGTCATCGCCCACCAGTACCGTATCCTCATTAGCCGGCCGCTGGCCCCTAAGTCTCCGGACAGGCTGGAGAACCGTAATGACTCGATCCGGTCGCTGGTTCGGCCCCCTACCGTGTGGTGCCACCGCTGACTGTCGGTCTGTGTTCCCAGTAAGCTGATGATTGTCGACGACGACTCGGTCATCTGTGGCTCGGCAAACATCAACGACCGTAGCCTGCTCGGCAACCGAGACTCCGAGGTCTGCATGGTCGTCGAGGTGAGCGATCAGGGTTCTTTGGCTAGAACAATAGGCTGCTCCTTAATGCCAACTCGTATTTGGGAGTGAGGGTAGTCGCTGATTATTTTACGCATTGGTAACTGGCCTTAGATCCTTTGCTATCAGTCAATTGCTGCCGGCAGCGGAATAAGTTCTCTCATACTTTATGTTCCAGTCTCTTGGCTGGACGCCGAACTTATTATCTGACGGAGCGATTGCCTTACTGACCATATGACCCGATTTGCCACAGGACCTGGAGTTCGAGGAGGGCGTTATGAACGGCGAGCCGGTGCAGGTGGGCCGCTACGCCGGCTCCATGCGCCGACACCTGTTCAAGGAGCACCTCGGCCTCCTGGAGACCCCCGACGAGAGCGTCGACGTGCGAGACGCCACCAGCGACGACTTCTATAAGAGCGTCTGGCTCAAGTTCTCCAGCAAGAACACCGACGTGTTCGAGAAGGTCCGTGACGTCGGTCGATTGTGGACGGTGGTAGGGCTGCATGGGATTATCGGTCACGGACATATTTCTGCCACAATGCTGGATGGCCCGCCCAATGTACTCTAATGCTTCTGCTGCTGCTGTACTTTATGACCTGCTACCATCTAAGCCGTAACTAAAGCGATCCGTTTGAATGCTGCTTACATAAGCACAGGTAGCTTACTGCTCCTTAGCAACATGTGTTGGTTATCGTGGCCGGTGACCGCTCCTCCGTGTGACCTTTCTCCCCTACCTCCGTCCGCAGGTGTTCCGGTGCATCCCCACCGACTCGGTCAAGAGTTTCGTACAGCTCCAGGAGTATCAGCGCGAGGTACCGCTGGCACTCTCCTATCCGTCGCGCGCAAAGGACATGCTCAAGGATGTCAGGGTAAGTGCCGGGCAGGAAAGGTGGAAGGTCCACGCTAACCACCGCAGCCAGTCGCTGCTACACCGTGCGATGCACATTGCACAGCTGCATGTCGAGCCCAGTAGCATTGTGGGCGCAAAGGGCGCACGCTGCCAGCGTAGATAGAACTCACATGAATGTCGGCCATTTCGCGTTACTAACATCCCCTTTGGTAGAACATAGCTCGTTGTATATTGCCTTGCAGACCTGATGCCTGGTTGAGGAAGAACTTTACTTTATAATTGGTATGTAAAAGCAATTTTTGCACCGAACTTTAAAAGTTGTGGCAAAAACGAAGTCTACGTATGTAGGCTTGGCTAAAAATCAACCAGATCAACATTTTCTCTTGTTAATGCTACTGAATAGCAACTTAGGCAGTGCTAGCCGAGCCCGCTACCACTCACGACGGAGATTCTTTACCGTGCTGTCTAGAAATTTCTATCGAAGTAGGAATTAAAGATATCTATGCTATGAACGGTATTTCAAGGGCAGGCGGCAAAGAATGTTCGTAGTCGGGGCTGTCGGCAAGCACAGCCTCCCCACGGAAGGTTTTAATCGAGATTTTGCGTTATGATGCGCCGTGATGACCGCATTAGCTTATGGCTTTATCATTTTTCTTAGATTGTATATTGTGTAATTGGCGGTTGATTTTGGTAGAAGCCGTTTTTGTTTTCTTTCATTTGGCTGTCAATCACTGGAGCTGACATTGGTGTCGCTGTAGTATAATACATGGGGAGGGAGTGTACACATATACCAGTCTTCCGCGTCTGTCTTTCAGTAGTGGTAGCTCGCATTGCCTTCTGCATACTAATGACGTAACACTTCTGACTGGTGCCGGCGCGGCCTGCGTCACCCGTAGTCGGACCACACGGCTCCGTGTGTGGTTCTGCATCTCGCTGTGTATGAGCCCGCGCGCCTAACCAGCATGCCCGGCGGCAGCACTGGCCGTACTGTACATAGCCCGGGTCGCCGCGGCACGCAGCATGCCCGCTCACACCCGTGCCCTGCCTGTGACCTAGGGCCACCTGGTGCTTCTGCCCTTCCACTTTCTGTCTGACGAGGACCTGCGGCCGAAGCGGGCCACCAAGGAGGGCCTCATGCCCACCTCGCTGTGGACGTGAGCTGGCCGGCCGGCTCGGCCGCCGAGCGAGGTAGGTGATCCTGTGTAACCGCACCTTCTGCTGGATAGTGTAAAACGGACTTGGGGAAAGCCAGATAAATGTCATGCAGCAGGCCATTGACTTGAGGGCATTTATAACCGGACCATTAACGGGGCATCATCTAACCGCACCTTTCCCGTGTGTACGTTTCATGTGTGTACATATTTGTAAATAAGGTATTTTTGTAGGATATCTGATGACAAGATTTCTTCCAAAATGGCGTAATTACATTATTGGATGGTATGCATTATTTTATGAATGGATACATGAATCTCAGTATAACGATTACTAAAGTTTTCATGGTGTTATTTGTTAGTGCGACGTTTTCCATCTAGTTCTCGCAGATAATACGCGATTTATAATAAACTCTGTTCTTATAAGGGAGCTAATGTCATAGAGATTACGATTTCCTACTACAAAGGTCGCGTATGAGGTACTAGGATCTCAATTAGCCTTCTATTAGGAAAGGTTTATTACATCCCAATCAGCTGTGTAATGCATGCCCCAATTGCAGATTGATTGGTGGATAAATGCAGCATGCCGAACGTCTGTATGAATATTCCCGTGGTTCCGTACCGTTTGTTTGTGACCGGATCGGCTTTATAAGGGTCGTCAGGATTAGACATAAACGATGCCAGTAATGGTTTGGTGGATGATTTTTATAAGTGCGTAATCATATTTTACATAATACATCATTTTAGGATTTTTCTGTTTAACGTTACTTCCTAAGTGCCTCGGATAAGTAAATCGTTTGGTCAAAACAAGGAGGTCATGTTGTGCAGGGTCGTTATCTCTACCGCCGAATTACACGATCAGTAAATCGGGTGGCTGAATTATGGACTGCCTGGTCGGATGACTCGGGGACATCCTATCAAATTGATGGCGCTGCAGGAATTATGTCTATCCGTGTGGGTCCACTGACACTAGCCGTTACATGTGTGACACTGACCACCCCGTGTCTGTCTGACACTGACCACTCCGTGTGTGTCTGACACTGACCACTCCGTGTATAACACTGACCACTCTGTGTCTGTCTGACATTGACCACTCCGTGTATAACACTGACCACTCTGTGTCTGACACCGGTCACTCCGCGTCTGTCGGACACTGACCACCCCGTGTATAACACTGACCACCCCGTGTCTGTATGACACTAACCACTCCGTGTCTGTATGACACTGACCACTCCGTGTCTGAGACTGACCACTCCGTGTGTGTCTGACACTGACCACTCCGTGTCTGTATGACACTGACCACTCCGTGTCTGAGACTGACCACTCCGTGTGTGTCAACCTAACGCTGACCACCCCATGTATAACACTGACCACCCCGTGTATAACACTGACCACCCCGTGTATAACACAGACCACTCCGTGTATAACACTGACCACTCTGTGTCTGACACTGACCACTCTGTGTATAACACTGACCACTCTGTGTCTGACATTGACCACCCCGTGTATAACACTGACTACTCTGTGTCTGTCTGATACTGACCACCCCGTGTATAACACTGACCACTCCGTGTCTGACACTGACCACCCCGTGTATAACACTGATCACTCCGTGTATAACACTGACTACTCTGTGTCTGTCTGATACTGACCACCCCGTGTATAACACTGACCACTCCGTGTCTGACACTGACCACCCCGTGTATAACACTGACCACCCCGTGTATAACACTGACCACTCTGTGGATAACACTGACCACCCCGTGTATAACACTGACCACCCCGTGTATAACACTGACCACCCCGTGTCTGTCTGACACTGACCACTCCGTGTCTGTCTGACACTGACCACCCCGTGTATAACACTGACCACTCTGTGTATAACACTGACCACTCTGTGTCTGTCTGATACTGACCACCCCGTGTATAACACTGACCACTCTGTGTATAACACTGACCACCCCGTGTATAACACTGACCACTCCGTGTCTGTCTGACACTGACCACCCCGTGTATAACACTGACCACCCCGTGTATAACACTGACCACTCCGTGTCTGACAGTGACCACCCCGTGTATAACACTGACCAGTGACCACTCTGTGTGTGTCTGACACTGACCACCCCGTGTTTAACACTGACCACTCCGTGTCTGACACTGACCACCCCGTGTATAACACTGACCACTCTGTGTATAACACTGACCACCCCGTGTATAACACTGACCACTCCGTGTCTGTCTGACACTGACCACCCCGTGTATAACACTGACCACTCTGTGTCTGACACCGGTCACTCCGCGTCTGTCGGACACTGACCACCCCGTGTATAACACTGACCACCCCGTGTCTGTATGACACTAACCACTCCGTGTCTGTATGACACTGACCACTCCGTGTCTGTCTGACACTGACCACTCCGTGTATAACACTGACCACTCTGGCTGTCTGACACTGACCACTCCGTGTATAACACTGACCACTCCGTGTCTGTCTGACACTGACCACTCCGTGTATAACACTGACCACTCCGTGTCTGTCTGACACTGACCACTCTGTGTCTGTCTGACACTGACCACTCTGTGTCTGACACTGACCACTCCGTGTCTGTCCTACACTGACCGTGTCACTCGGTGTCTGACAGGGGCACCTGGTGGACCTACCGTTGGCGTTCCTCGAGTCCGAAAACCTGACGCCCGACCTGGGTACCAAGGAGTCCATGGTGCCCACCTACATGTGGACGTGATCGCTGATCGACGCGACCCGCCCGCACCGCCGGCGCTACTCGAGACACCTGCACCCGCCGACTAGTGGCTGCTGTACAGTCTGCTGAGTTCTTTTCGGTAGCTGAGGAGTGGGTGATGGAGAGTTCACTTGGGCAGCAATCAGGTAACCTACGGTCTGCACACACCTTACCCTACCCTACAATCAATTCATGGCTCATCTGTTCAAAAGATTGTCCATTTGTCCACTAATCGCCTTTGAGACTCTGCTCTGCTCGGTGCCTTGGTGATCCTCAATCTCGGAAGCTATGCATTTCGGTACCTGTGTGCTGGCACTGTCTCGCTGCCGCAGTGACCGTGGATTTTTGTGTGCGGTGGCGGGCTACCGGCGCTGCGTCTGAGTGTCTTCCGACCGAGGCTGTTTGCCGGCGGCATTGCGGCCTTACGGTCACTCAGGGGAGCGGCTCGGTGGAGCGCGAACGGCCGCGCTCCGACACCGGCACACCCGAAATAGCACACACCCCGGGCCGCCGTCTGAACCGCGGCGCGCACACTGGGCTAGTTGATAGCTGCATCGCCGAAACCGGCTGGTCGTCCCGCGTGTTGCGGTCGAATGAAACGAATTTACACGCTAGCCAGGCTTAGCTTAGGCTTCTTTGTTGAGAGCGGCATCTGCGCTATGTGCTGGATGTACGTGTTTTGTTTTGATTTAGATGTCACCCTGTTCGACTTCTACTGATGGAGGTTCGTTGTTCCTTGTGTTTTTAAGACACGTTTTCTATCAAACGCTTTGCAGGTTCAGCTGTATCCATGCTGTGGACCCCTGCGTCATCAGATTATGTACTGGCAAGTGTTGTTAGTTGAAAAAGAGAAACTTTTCAGTCAAGAAAGTGAAACAATAGAAATAGGGCCTCTGACATTCAGCAGTCAGATACAGTTTTACCATGGTTAAGACCATTTAATCATGCATCCCCACCGCGCCGGTACGCTCGGCGCCCGGTGATTGAGCCTGACCGTGTCCCGAAATAGAGGCCGGTGCTATGCTCTCTTTCTGTATCTCACCATCGCTGCTTGCTTTCTAAATCGATAGCCGAGAAGACGGCGATCAAGGATAGCTTGAAGCTTTAAGTTGCAAGGCCTATTGGTTGCGATTACTATAGGTTGCATGGCAATGCTACGTTATGAGAAAAATCAAACAGCTTTTTCGCCTTTTTTAGCTGCTGTGGTCTAAAATAATTCATGATTACGGGTTTTCTGCCTTCTTTGCTTATCCTTTAGAATGTAAAGCTGAAATGCATAATTGTTTTGCCATTAGGCATCAGTACCTAACTATTTCGACAGTTTAGTTCCCTGCCCGATTTTTTTTTTTTAAGAAGGCGATTTTTTTATTTAGACGCGCAGTTGGCAGTTTCTTTGGGCAGTTGTTTATTGTGAATCTGTGTCGACAATACCTATCGATACTTGTTTTGTACTCGGCTTCCGTTGGTAGGAGGTAGCTGCTTTGTTCACGCTCCTGTTAGTTTCCATCTGTGTTGTTTTTAGTTGTGATCGTTTGCTACTCTTTTAATGTTGGGTAGGGTTCTGTTGCTACTGTGCCGCACAGCGACAAATGGCAGTCGCAGTCGATTAACATCTGATTCCCTTTGAATGTGTCTTGTTAAGAGCTGAAAGATGTTTAGGTCCGTGTGTACCATTCAGTGGTGATTTGTTGTTAGTTATACCGCTGCATAAGAGGCTTGAGCAAGATTGATATGATTTAGATAATCCCTGTCGTATTTTGCAACAAAAACTGAAAGCAATGTAGTATTTTTCTATCTAAAATCGTTAGATAAATGTAATTTTGCGGATGTGTAAACGATTTACGCAATTGTATTACCAATTGTGTATGTATGCGTGTGTATGTCCCTAGAGAGGACTGTACTGTATTTGTTAAGCCTTCAACACAGAGTTTAGGCGTCTGTGCGGCCACGGTGCTTGACGAACAATCTGGTGCTGATGTCTATCGATTCATCTGCGGCACGGCAGGGCGTCGTGTCTCGGCTGCGGGAAACGCGTGCACTAATCGCTCACGCACTGCACTCGACATAGACTAGAGGACCGCTCTTTATGACTTGCATGCGTACAAGAGGTGTGCGAAATATACATTACGATCAAGCCATGTTTTTAGAGTGTGAGCGGTTATACGGTCTTCTTTCGCAATACAGTACCGGGCGTCGATAAACTGGTGCCTGTTTCTCCCGCCAATCGGAAAATTGTAGCTCATCTCGTCCAAGTTCTTAGTTACATAAAGACGAGCTCAGGGTCGGTCGATATAAGCTAGATCGATGGGTTCACCGTTCGATCAGTCGGGGCCTTAATTATCAGGACGTAAACTGTACCTATCGCTAAAATGGAGCTTCACTGTAAAATGATCCATCCCGGGTGGCAGTTATGCAGAGCCTGTCTACCTACGATGGCAGGGAGCCAACCCGCTGCGTTTTACCTCTGGACCGATTGTGAACCAAACGAGTGGAGGCCAGTCAAAGGTCTTGGGCATTGCTCACGTTCCCTTCATGCGGTCCTGCTCTTCCCTCGCTCCCCTGCAATCTAGCTCAATGTTCGGTCCGGTTCACTCTGTCCCTTATCTCTGTGGGCTGTGGCACCTGTGGCGGCTGCGCTAACGAACTGGTTCGCGATTGGAACGGTCTCGGCTCGGCACTGGTCTGATTTGACGGTTGCTGACCGTGAAAACTCTGTGTGCGTATGAAATGACGTCTGCCTGGTCTAATGCCTTGCATGAAGTCATTTGATGAGTGATGGCGTCACCGACACCTCAGTTTCCAAGTATCTGTTGAGATTAAGTTGTACCTTGTGCCCAAGATGCCGCGATGTATGAGGTCCCACGGCGCCGTCTCGTAGCCCGATATTGGCCTCGGTAATCTCACTAGTCGCCAGAAAGCATCGTCTCCTGAGTTGAAAGTGTTATCTGCCGGTAGGAGGAGAGGGACCAGTAATGGTCTGATCCAAGCATAAAAGGAAATATACGCCGAATAGATGGTGGGAGGACAAGGGTTTCTCATTTTATGGTGCCTACCCCAAAGTCTGAGGAGTCCGAGAGGGGTCCTTGACAATCCATTCCAAAGTGACCCAAATCCTTTAGATGTGACCCAAGTAACAAGTCCCGGTTGGGGTCCTTTAGTGCCACCCCGGGACGTTTTTTATAGCTCTATTCTCGTTCAAAATATCGACCTACAATTTCGAAGTGTCTCTAATTGTTTCTAAATGTTACTAAATGTTTCTATGTTTCTATATCAATTATCAGACGGTGCTACTGTTGCCCTGTGTAGGTAAAACCGCTGACCTGAGGTCAAATTCTACGGCGTAAGGGCTGTAAAAGAACTGAGTGCCTTCAGAAATGATGTAGTCCTATTTGTACACCAGCTACGCTACACCCTACAGGCTCAACGGCATGCGCTTTGGCATGCGTGTCAAGTCATGAAAATTGACCTTGGATGACCTCTGGTGACCTGATCGCTGACATTGGCTAAAGATAAATGTTTCGGTAGATAGGTACGCTCGTAATGACTCTTACGACCTTACGAAGGCCGTTTACCGCTTATCGCTTGCGTGGTCCAGGAGCCGAAAGATTGGGGGCGTAAATCTTGCCGTATTGCCATGCCGTTCGGTGTCCTGCTCGGGTCAACGTCACGTCGTGAGTCAAAACGTCAGTTTTGGGGGGTGTTACCGCCAAAGCTTTGTCGGTACTGGGATGAATGTTGGTGCCATGGAATGAGGCGCATGTTGCATGATTGTGATGTGTGTGACCGTGGCTGCTCGACGCATGGATGTGGATTACTAATTGCTACTTATTTTTCTCCAGCCATTGAACTGAAGGCATCGGTGTGACGTGACTCACGTTGAGGTTGGCGCTATCATTGGTCTCGCTATCATTGGTCTCATTTGTACTTATTGGAGACGACTGACGAGCAGACGCGCCTAACAGCTGATTGGAGCACGACCCCATTATACCCGGACGAAGTAGGTGCCTGTTTGATCTTTAATTTGTTTATTGAACTTGGTTTTGTTTGTCCATGATTGTTTCATATCCTCATTCATATCAAAATGACTAGATCAATGTCTTGATCTAGTCATTTTGTATGTGTTATCCTGTTTATGTGTTGCGACTGAATCTGACCGAATGTTGTTGTGTGTGTGTGTGGTTTTTTGACAGTTTTTACGGTCATTGGTCATCAGTATTGACCATCTCCTCATCGAGGCTGCAATAAACCTTTTAGTTCGATCCAATTTTATTTTGAGTTGCAGTTTGATTAACGGCGATGGACGATGGCGCTATCAGTAAAAATTCTTCCACCCGTAGTGGCTTCAGTTATGATGTGTCACCAGTTTTGAGTTGTTTTCTGTAGTATAGTTACCTACAACTTGTGTTTGTAGTATAGTGTTTGGTGAAGTTAATAGTTTTTAACATAACCAATTCCTCTGAACCACTAACCTATTGATACTGACCTTACCTGAACTAACATGGCTGATTCGAGGAAGGAGGATGAGACGTTGGACGCTCTGCAGTCCAGTTCTGGGAGAGCCATCCGTCCAACAGAGGCGGGACGCGAGTACCAAACTCAACTGAAGACGAAGGCCTACAAGCATCAGCTACGTGAACTGAAGCAGCTCAGTCGGCAGGTGGTCCGACAGAGTGGTACTGAAGTGGAGCTGAACCCAGACATCTCAGAAGAGAAGGCCAAGAAGTGGATCCACAACTACATCTCCTTCTCACAGACCGAATATGAGTTGTGTCACTTGCTCCCTCGGGCTGAAGTGGAGCAACACTCAGAGAACCACAAGATGGTTTTGGAAGAAATCGACCAAGTCAGAATGGTGGTTGAAGGCTACTTGAAGAGCAAACAGCCGCAGAAGACGGCAAGTGCATCAGTGGCTGGCTCTGGCGTCAGCACGAAGTCTGGCCTTCAGCTGATGCAGATCGAAGACCAGCGCAAGAAAGCTGAAGTGGCAGCAAGACTGTCCATGCTGAAGGCAAGGCAAGAGCTTGAGCGTCAACGCCAAGAGTTGCAATGGAAAGAAGAGGAGTTGGCACTGCAAACCGAGATCGAAATCCAGCAGAGACAGGCAGAGGTGACACACAAGTTCAAGCTGGAACTGGAAGGTCAGACTGAGGGAAACGCTGTAACCAGCCGCCATCCGGAACAGACAGTAGAGGACATTGCTGCTCCATCTGATCACCAGCAGCAGCCTGCACCAGGACTGAGCACTGCAGCTGACACGAACCGAGAAGCTGATGTGAGGAATCCTAGTCAAGAACCTTCGCAGGGAGCAGCCGCCTCTTCTGCAGCAGAGCTTCTCTCAGGGCTGGCTCAGCTACTTGCAGAGCAGAGTAAGAGAAGTTCTCTGCCAGCCCTGGAGCCAGAGGTGTTCCGTGGTGATGCAGAGCAGTTTCACCTGTGGATGAAATCATTTGTAAGCTACATTGAAGCGCGCACTTCATCAGCTGCCGAGAGGCTACACTTCCTCTCTCGGTACACGAGCGGTGAAGCACGCAACGCGATCCAAGGTTTTCTGCACTTGAGCTCAGAGGATGCTTATGGTGAGGCGAAGGCGAAACTGCAAGAGCGTTATGGAAGCAACTTCATAACTGCACAGACCTACAGAAGGAAGATACGTACATGGCCGAAGATCGCTCCTGGCGATGCAAGGGGACTCCGGCAGTTCGCCGACTACTTGGAGAGTTGCGAAGTTGCTTCAAGAACCGTTGCAGGTCTGGATGTCCTCAGTGACCCTGACGAGAACGTTCGGATGCTTCAGCTACTGCCGAAGTACATTGTGAACCGCTGGGAACGGGTGGTAGACGAGGCGCTCTACGAGCCCCGCCTCGGATCCAGCGCGAGGTATCCGTCTCTAGGCGAGTTTGTCCTCTTTTTGAGGAAAGAAGCGCGCGTTGCCAGCGGACCAGTTGGTAGTCGTCTCTCCGAAGCTGAGCAGAACACGAAGAAGCCTCAGCCCAAGACAAGAGCAAGAACATTCTTAGCTGCCACCAACGCGCCGTCAGATGGTGACCAAGTGCCAAGATTGAGGTGCAAGATTTGCAATGGAGACCACACTCTGGACTACTGTCAGAAGTTCATCAAGATGAGCGTCCGTGAGAGACATGACGCCGTCCTCAAGCACGGTCTCTGCAGAGGCTGTCTCAAGCCTGGACATGTGTGGCGTACGTGCAAGGTGAAGAAACGGTGCACTAAGTGTGGGAAGCTGCATCCTACCGTCCTGCATGATGACGCTCTGGTGGCCTCTGATGGTGGGCGATCAAGCACGAAGAGCAGTCAGGGTACCCAGACAAGTGCGACTTCTCTTCGAGTGGGCGTTGCAGAGAGAAATGTGTGCGCCCATTCGATGGTCGTCCCCGTGCGGCTTCGTCATGATGAGCGACCAGATAGAGAGATCGTCACATACGCCTTATTGGACTTGCAGTCAGACGCCTGTTTTATCAAGGAGTCGGTGCGCCAGCAGATGGACGTTGAAGGGGTGGAAACCCGTCTGCAACTGAGCACAATGACCGGGAAATCAGTCGAGCGAGCTCACGCCGTCCATGGTCTAGTGGTGCAGGCAGTTGATGGCGGAGACGAAGTACCCCTGCCTACGACCTACTCGCGCTCCGATATCCCGGCAGATCGTGGGCTCATCCCCAGAGAGGAGAGCGTACGGAAGTGGTCTCACTTGAAGTCTGTTGGACAGCAACTGCCTCCATACTTCGATGAAGCCGAGATTGGAGTCTTGATCGGAATCAACTGCGCGAAGGCAGTGAAGCCTCTAGAAGTTGTCGCGGGAGAAGACCACGAGCCATGGGCAATGAAGACAGTACTTGGATGGAGTATCGTCGGTATCCTGGACAGTGAGGCGAAAAGGAGCAACGGGACGTCCTGTCACTTTGCCTTCCGCGTGCACACTCGAGAAGTGAGCCCTGCTCAGCTGATGCACCTGCTTGAGGCTGACTTCCACGACACGCTTGAAGAGCACACGTACTCACAAGACGACACGAAGTTCATGAACATCGTGCAAAGCAAAATACATCAGAGAGAGGACCTCCATTTCGAGATGCCCCTCCCGCTGAGGGACCAGTCGTTCTCCTTTCCGGACAACAGAGAGGTGGCTTTGAAGAGGCTCCAAGGATTGAAACGCAGACTGGCGAAAGACCCAAGGTTCCGAGAGGAGTATGAAGCGTTTATGAATGAGATGCTGGAGAAAGGCTACGCCGAAGTCGTTCCAGCCGATGAACAAGAACAGGAGGGACATGTGTGGTACGTACCACATCATGGGGTGTGCCACCCCAAGAAGGCCAAGCTCAGAGTGGTGTTCGATTGTAGCGCTCAACATCAAGGAGTGTCTCTGAACTCGCAGCTCCTTCAGGGTCCAGACGTCGGAAATAGTCTCATCGGCGTACTTATCCGTTTCAGAAAGGAGCTCGTCGGCCTCAGCTGTGATGTTCAGGGAATGTTTAACCAGGTCGGCGTCAACCCAGAAGACCGGAACCTCCTCCGCTTCCTGTGGTGGAAGCGAGGTGACATCACCGCTAGCCCAGAAGAGCACCGCATGACAACACACCTGTTCGGGGCGACGTCCTCGCCAGCGTGTGCGATGATGGCATTGAAGGAAACTGCCAACAGATACGAGAGTACATCAGGAAGAAGTGCAGCCGAGTTCGTGCGGCGTAACTTCTACGTGGACGACGGCCTCACATCCGTACCAGACGTGGAGTCTGCCGTAGACCTGGCGAAGAGAACCATCGATCTCTGCGCGAAAGGAGGCTTCAACTTACGGAAGTTCGCGTCTAACGAGTCTGAGGTCCTGCTACAGCTCCCGGCCAACCGTCGCGCCAAGGACTTGCAAGAAGTCGAAGTCATGAGTGAGATGACGGCACTTGAACACACCTTGGGCATCAGGTGGAACCTGAGAGACGACACTCTCGGCTTCAGCTTCGAGACTCCAGAACGGCCACCCACCAGAAGAGGGATCCTCTCTCTCGTGAGCTCCCTCTACGACCCTTTGGGTTTCGTATCGCCGGTAACCCTTCAAGGCAAGAAGATCTTGAAGCAGCTTTGCACAGATGGATACGACTGGGATGATCCAGTAGCCGATGAGACTGCCCAACGCTGGGAAAGCTGGAAGTCCGGCCTCTCGCAGCTCTCCTCAGTGAGTGTGCCCAGGTGCTACGCCCATGGCCTGGGACAAGAGTGTGTGAAGCTGTACGAGTTGCATCACTTCTGTGATGCAAGTCTGGAAGGCTACGGCTACTGCAGCTATCTAAGGATCATGACGGAGGACGGGCAAATGGCATCATCACTCGTCTTCAGCAAAGCACGAGTCACTCCTAAGCGCCCTCTCACCGTACCCAGACTGGAGCTGACTGCGGCAGTGGCGATGGTGAAGGGCAGCTGTCTCCTTAGAAGAGAGCTAGATATACCAGACTTGAACGAAGTGTTCTGGACCGACAGCAAAGTGGTGCTGGGTTATATCTACAACGAATCGAAGAGGTTTCATGTCTTCGTGTCGAACCGCGTCCAGCAGATTCGACAGGCGACGCGCCCCACTCAGTGGCGACACGTAGCGTCCGAAGATAACCCAGCTGACATAGCATCGAGAGGAGCAGCTCTGAACGAGCTGAAGACCAACGGTCTGTGGTGGAACGGACCTGCGTTCCTTCTGCAGCGCGGAGGTCTTCCCGGACAGGTCACAAAGGCAGAAGTGGCATCGGATGACCCTGAAGTGAAGGCAGCAAGTGTGCTCAAGATTGAAGTCCGAGGAGTCCCAGAGCAGGATGGTCAAAACCAGTCTCTGGCCAAACGACTGGACTACTTTTCCAGCTGGTCTCGAGCCAAACGAGCTGTCGCCGTGGTACGGCGCTTCTGCCAGATAGTGCGCCAGCGCGCAAGAAGCTGTGACCGAGATACAGCACAACATGAGGAGGGCGCGCTGGGACAGCCGCGCGGAGTGGCGACCAGCGTAGAAGAGCTGAACAAAGCTGAAAGGGCAATTCTGAAGTCTGTTCAAGCTGACAGTTTCAGCGAAGAGCTTCAGAGACGGAACTTGGCCCTTCAATCAACAGACGAAAGAAGTGGACGGATCAAGCGGTGCGTCAAGAAGACGAGCTCGTTGTTCCGACTGGACCCGTTCATCGACAACGACGGTCTGCTGCGAGTTGGGGGTCGACTCCGGAGAGCAGATGTGCCTTTCGAAGTGGCTCATCCGGTGATATTGCCCAATCGCTCACATGTGACAGACCTTGTTGTGCGTCATGTGCATGACCAGATGGAGCACTGCGGACGAGAGACAACTCTGAGTGAAGTGAGACAGCGAGGATACTGGATAGTACGAGGAAGGTCTGCGGTGTCTCGATGCATCCTGAAGTGTGTGAAATGCATCCGTCTGAGAGGAACGCCGTCTGTACAAAAGATGTCGGATCTCCCTGCAGAACGTGTGGAAGGTGCCGAGCCGTTCACGTTCACAGGAGTGGACTATTTCGGCCCTTTCTATATCCGGGAAAAGAGAAGCGATGTGAAGCGATGGGGCGTGATGTTCACGTGCCTGAGCTCCCGAGGTGTCCACTTGGAGACAGCAAACTCACTATCGGCTGACTCGTTCTTGAACGCATACCGGCGCTTCGTGGGGCGGAGAGGCCCGGTACGCCGCTTGTTTTGCGATCAAGGAACCAACTTCATGGGCGGCAAGAGCCTTCTGGAAGCCGCCCTGAAGGAGACTGACCACAAGAAGATCCAGGATGAGCTCCTGAAGGATGACTGCGACCTCGTTGAGTTCCACACCAACGTCCCTCACGCAAGTCATATGGGAGGCGTTTGGGAGCGACCGATTCGGACAGCGCGGGCGGTGTTCAGCAGCATCCTGGCCTCGCACGGCCACAGCCTGGACGACGAACTGCTGCGCACAGTGATGGTCGAGACAGAAGCCATCATCAACGGCCAGCCACTTACTTACACTAGTATGTCCGATACTAACACGGTCGAACCCCTGACTCCTCAGCAGCTACTAACCTTAAAGTCGAAAGTAGTGTGCTCTCTTCCGGGACGATTTGTCAAGGAGGACCTGTACGCGAGACATCGCTGGAGGCGCGTGCAGTTCCTGGCGAACCTCTTCTGGACACGCTGGAGGAGAGAGTTCCTGCCTTCTCTGCAGGAGCGGAGACGGTGGCAGGCCACTGAACCCAACGTCCGAGACGGTGACGTCGTGATCGTCGTGGACGATGCTGCCCCAAGGGGGCGGTGGCCGATGGGACGCGTTGTGCGCGTGTATCCGAGTGACGACGAACTCGTGCGTAAGGTGCGCGTGAGGATTGGGCGGTCGGAGTATGACCGACCGATCCACCGCCTCATACTGCTCTTGAGAACTGACGAGTAGGGCAGTGAGGGACTGCAGTGCATGAGCGAGCCGCGACCGATGGTGGGCGCGTAGTGAAGGCTGACTGCCCGGTGGCTAGCTAGGTGAGCTGGCGCCATCGCTGAACGGCGTGACTTTCGCTCACTTGCGTACTTTGTGAATTTCGTGGCCGAGACACGTAGTGGCGGGTAAGGCAGTGTACTGCGCTGCGGTGCCGCTGGCCGATTGTGTTTATTGTTGCACGTTCGAGGTCCAAATGGCTAGACGGGCTAGACTCTAGATCGTGCAGTTCGGAGCGTGTTACCACTCTGCGGTTCGGGTGACTGAGTGGAATCGCTGTCGGGAGAACTGAGGTCTTAATTCCCGTCAAGGGAGCCTTTTGTGTTGATGTATCGCTTTTGCGCGGGACGCGCGCGAGGTTTGATTTTTTTTGGCAAAAAATGGGGAGCCATGTTACCGCCAAAGCTTTGTCGGTACTGGGATGAATGTTGGTGCCATGGAATGAGGCGCATGTTGCATGATTGTGATGTGTGTGACCGTGGCTGCTCGACGCATGGATGTGGATTACTAATTGCTACTTATTTTTCTCCAGCCATTGAACTGAAGGCATCGGTGTGACGTGACTCACGTTGAGGTTGGCGCTATCATTGGTCTCGCTATCATTGGTCTCATTTGTACTTATTGGAGACGACTGACGAGCAGACGCGCCTAACAGCTGATTGGAGCACGACCCCATTATACCCGGACGAAGTAGGTGCCTGTTTGATCTTTAATTTGTTTATTGAACTTGGTTTTGTTTGTCCATGATTGTTTCATATCCTCATTCATATCAAAATGACTAGATCAATGTCTTGATCTAGTCATTTTGTATGTGTTATCCTGTTTATGTGTTGCGACTGAATCTGACCGAATGTTGTTGTGTGTGTGTGTGGTTTTTTGACAGTTTTTACGGTCATTGGTCATCAGTATTGACCATCTCCTCATCGAGGCTGCAATAAACCTTTTAGTTCGATCCAATTTTATTTTGAGTTGCAGTTTGATTAACGGCGATGGACGATGGCGCTATCAGGGGGGTTGCCACCGAAGCGACCAAAGCTGTCTATAGGGCCTTGAAGCTGTCCTTCCGGAAGCAGGAGGTCCTGGCGGAGGGCCGAAGTTGCCCATTGTTGAGCCGGGCGGGCGGCGCCGGGATGGAGGGAGGGACTGGTCGGGCCCGCCCGGCCATTGGCCGATGTCCTGTGGCCTCGGCGCGCTGTGACGTCAGCCGCCGACGGAACGCGCGCAGCGCCGCGCCGCGGACGCCGCTCACAACTGGCCGCCGCCGGACGGACGCGAAGTTGAGACCAAAATGTCGGCGGGAGGGGGCGCGGCTCAGCACGCGCTCTCGCCTGGTGCCGAGTCGGACAGCGCGGCGGCCGCCGCTCAGTGGTCAGTGATGAGACACCCAGTGACGGAAGCTGCCCCGGCCGTCGGCGATGAGGACGAAGGCATCGGACTGCGCGTGGCCGCGCTGCTGGCCGCCGGCTCCACGAGTCTGGGGGCGGCGCGTCGGCGTGCCGACCGGGCCGCCAGCTCGGAGAGCTCCGACAGGTCAGTGGTGCGCCGGCCAGGTGCCGGCGCCGGGCGCGGGGAGACGCTCCAAACGGCGCGGAATGCTGCGCCGGAACCCGGGCCGACAGCGGCCGAACCTGTCACCAAGTCATGCCTGTGTGATGAGTAGTTTGTAATGCGTAATGTAGCCGTGAGTCTCGAGCGACTACGTTGGAGACACCGATTACATATCGCGTGCATATCGGTATATCGCGAAGTAGATGCGTAGTTTCAGACTTATCATATGCCTTAGCAACAGGAGTCGTCCGGGGCTTAGCCCATGGCGCAGCGACTTCCCCGTGAATTTGCAAGGCCGTGCAAGTGTAAGTGGTTGCTACGGGGAATCGTATTCAAGTGTCCCTCCCCGTATTGACTAGTCGAACATCGGATCGCAGTGGATTCCGAATAAGATAATACTAGGGTCGCTGACCAACGTCAGCTTGTCAAGGGCAACATCTGTAACGACACTGTCCTTTTCTTTATACTACGGCTCCGGGAGTACTAGGAAGAACTGGGCTTAGCGGGATTCGGGATTTCAAGAGCATCGTGGTCGTGAGCGATGCTATCTGTCGTGCACCGTTATATGTTTTGCGCAGCGAGCCTGCGGTAGGAGTGGAACCGCCGCGCGGCTTTACCCTGTTTGCTTCCGTCAGCAGTTCTGACGTTAAGTAACGCTTTTTTGTGAAACTTACCGTCACCAGCTTGCTGCCGTGTTGGAGATTCCGTTTTCGTTGTCCTCTTCTCGATCTCGACAACGCATACCTACCTTTGTGGCAAACTGAAAATTGTATTATGGAGTTAAAAATGACCTTGTCCTCATGATACAATGAAATGAGAGTGGAATAAGACCAAAAATATGATTGCGCGCCCTTAAGCCCCAATAAACAAACAGTCGAGCATTATCTCCATGACATGCATTCATATGCATTAAATGCATTGAATGCATTCAAATAGATATAACTGCGTGTCTGCGCTAGCTGGAATTGATACCTGTGGTGTAATAGGTACGTTTATAAATAACAATGCTTTGCGCCGCGAGAACGTCCTCAGCTTTGGTGTGGTTATTGGCTTTGTTTCAGACTAACGTCGTTTTGCTATCAGTTCGATGCTGTGAATTCGGATTGTTAAAATAGAACTAAAACGTTTTTGATGAGAAACAATGCCAAATGAATGAATGCTAATTTATCGTACTTTCAATCATTGCACGTTTGGATTGCAATCCAAACGATCATTTGTGAATTGTGAGCCATCTCATTGAATTGAAATCATAAATAGGTAGTCCATGACCGCTTAGAACATAAGACTAGGTGAGAAATGAAATGAGTAGGCTCTGTCAAGGTTGGTCTACTCTGTCGAATACATCAACGAAGAATTTACTGGTACTGCTATCAAACAGGTAATTCTGCACTTCAAAGATGACGATATTATTCAAAAGCTCGGCTCTGTCAAATGCCGCGACTATATTCGGCAGACTGCAATGGGGAATTCGTCAAGCATATCTGAAAAGAGTCGGCACGCTGCAAAGAGAGATTATGCATACGGGTGGCCGTAAGATCACTGCTAAAATTGTCCGCATTCTTGCCCTTTGAATTCCATATTTAGATGTGAGAAATAATCATTTACCTACTTGAAGTTCATAGGCTTGTGGCCAGATGTGTGTTGGGCCACCAAAATAGAAATTATAAGTTACCTTTATGTGTTTGATGAATTGATGATCATTGAAGCTATTTTTTGCTTACAAAATATCTACCTATGTCATATAATTATGCATCCGTAATTACAAATTGCAAGCGCACGAAGCGTAGTTATGTAGGCTGTAGGCAATGCATGCAGACAGCGCTAAGCTCTCCGGTTGAAATTAAAGGAACTCGGCTGTATTACCGTATTATCTACATCTTATTATAGTGTGTCGGTCCATGCCGCGGTCATACACCTATATATCACTTTCCATGGATAGCATCGTTGATTGTTGACTACATTGACTTTTGCTGGTTGCTTTGCAATCGAGTTTGAGCTGCTACTTTTCATGCACTCTTATCCGAGCATCAAAATATCAATTGGGGCTCTGGCGGGGCGGGACCCGGCCAACCGCGTTCCTGTAGGGAGCTAGGTCAGGTCATGTTCCTGTGGGAAGGTCAGGTCGGGCCCGGCCCGGTTAGTAGCCAGGCTGCGTTTCGCCAGTCGCACAGTGTTGGCGTTGCCAATTCTCATCAGAATCGTCAGAAAATAATTAATACAAAATTAATAAGCATACAGTGGCGGATGACCGCCTAAGGAGCGTAAAGCCCCTGCAGTTATACGGTACATCCGGGACGCGGGGCAATTCTGCCAGTCGGCCGCCAAATAACCGGGGGAAATATTACCTCTCGCTTCGTAGCAAAAAATAATTACTTCTAAAATGTTGTCACATGGCAAATAGTTTGAAAAGTCAGCGTTCATGGATTTAAAAAAGGTAACTCGTTCTTGTTCCCTTTGTCGTGCTTGGGAATTTTATATTTCAAAACACAAAGAAGCAGCCCAGGACCGGGCGTTGGCTATATTGTTTGTAAGGTAGCCAATAGTTGGGCCAGGTGCTCCCGAAGTCCAGACCACAAAACATAACGGCCACGAGGGCTTGACTGAGGTTGTAGGGCCCGGCTTCTCCACCAGGTGTGCCGTATATGACCCATACAGATGCCATTCTAGTAAGGTGTCTGTCGTCTATGTAATGAGGCATGAGCGTAAATGTTTGAATCCCGTAAATACCCAACGTGTTATTCGGGCGGCTAGAGTAAGCACCGCGTATTGTTCTAAAAGATCGTACCAGAATAAAAATGGTACATATGCCCTATTGAGCAATTTTGGTCGGCCGTATTTATAATTAATTTTTCGAGTTATTCAGTGGTGCGCCCAGCTATGCACAATTTCTGAAGTGCATCACCCGCCTTGCGTGCGCGTTGCAGCGGCGGGTGACGTGCGAGGGCACGGGTCTGTTCTGGGGGTGGGTGCGTGTTCAACTCGCACGGAAGGTGACCACTGAGGGGGTGCGGCGGGGGGGGGGCGGCAGCTGACCAAGGCCGGTAGGCCGTGGTCGGGCGGCAGTGCAGTGGTTCGGGCGGCTCAGCCCGTCCCGTCCCCGCGCCGATCAGCGCAGTGGCCGGCTGCACTGCACTGGACGTCAGCCACGTCTGTCTCCGCCCGCCGAGACCGCTCGGTGACGTCATTGTGACGTCATCGGGCTGCTGGCGGCGCGCCGACCGGCACGTGGTCGGTGGCGGCGGCCCATGTGTGGAATGCACTATTGCAACTCACTTCATCGAGCAACGTGAGATGTATGCGGTATGCTCGCCGCTGCAATCGACCTGTGACGAACCGAACGCTGGAAATAGCAACAAAGTGTACTGAGTTGGCTGATGGTTCACATTGTTGTCATGCAACATACGGCCACGACTATATCGATGGGTAACTAGATTACATGTGTGTCTTCTGCTGATGCTTTAAAGTCCTTATTCGGCCTTTGTTTGGATGCTGTGGCTTCTTTTGACCGTCTACTACCGTCCGTATATGCCGTCTCTTATTTGCTGTAACCGATTACTCTATGCATTGCATTCCGGTCACTTGGTCGTCGTTTCTATCTCTCTTTATCTATCCGTGCGGCCACCGGGGCCGTGTGGTAGATAAGGGGGTGCGGCTTACACTGGGTCGGCACAGGCTGATGTGTCACAGAGTGCTAGGTCTGTGCCATAGCGCTATCGTTGCGGATATGACCTGCTCGATCCGTTTGGCCGGCTGGGTGTTCGTGTAAGGAACTATCGTACGGCGGTGCTATCGTTCAGCGGTACTATCGTACAGCAGAACTATCGTACGGCCGTATGGCAAGACTGTCGTATGACGGCTCTATTACGACGGCACTATTCGTACGGCGGTACTAGCGTTCAGCGGTACTAGCGTATACGCTAGTATGTACTGCCGTATTCTGCCGTATACGGCAGAACTATCGCACGGGAATCCTGTCGTATGACTGCACTATTACGACGGCACTATGCGTACAGCGATACTGTCGTACCTTCAGTGGTACTACCGTATGGCGATCCTTTCGTGCGGGTCCAGCCGTGTCGACCTGACCTGACGGGTCATCCATGCGCCCAGCTGAAAGGTCGTATCAATCTCAATCCGTCAAACCTTCTACACCACGTTTTTAGGGTGGATAATGTAACGCTGCTTAGTTTTACGTTTACATAAGATGATCAACGGCTCAACCTTAATTTAATTTATTATTTATTATATTTAAGTTTTTATTGACCAGCAAATGCCTGATTAATTTCAAATCGCGTGTTTTTCACGTATTTTTATTGTTAATTTTATACGAATGATATTGTAAGCACTAAGCTGTAACCGATCTGTTAAACAGCCTTTTGCGTTTGGAGCATAAAAATGTCCATATTTATTCACGCTATAGCGTGAATAAATTATAGAAAATATAAAATAGAAAAACATATATAATGTTTTTCTTTTTGGCTGATGTTGCCTCAAAGTTTAAAGTCGGATGCAACTTACCTCATAATGTTTTCCTGATTATATTACAGTTGATAAACAAGTGGTCTTCAAAACAAAGACTTGCTTCGCTTGTCTATACTTCACAGCGTATTATCAATTAATTTTTTTCATTCGTTATCGTGTTGAAATTCTGCCTACACCCAAGATTCTTACAGGTAACATAAACCTACCTACATACATATTCGGGTGCTGGTTCCGATGTGAAGCCAGAACATATTAAGTCGCCAACCGATGACGGCAGCCCTGGTTCCATCATATCTGGTTCTTATTCCGAGTGTAGTAGCTCGATCGAATTGGGTGCTCAGTGATTGCTATTTGTTGACTTGCAAGGGCATTGAAAAGTAAAGAAAGGATGCGAAGAAGCACAAGCCAATTTCAGCGTTCTGCACAGATGCTTTGCGATGGCTTTATTTTCTCTTCTGAAGGTCGGGGCGTCACCTGGCCGGTACGAGCAGCTGCCGGCGTTGGCGGTCCTATTTACGGTTATCAGCTGACCGTCTCCCCCCCCCCCCCCTCCGCCCCTCCTGGTCACTGGAGCGGGCCGCCGCTGACGTGAGCGGTACCGGGGGGTTGGGATTGGGGGGCGGCACGGGGTCTCCCGCCGCGCTCCGGCTCGTGTGACTCGGGTCCTCGCCGGACCCGTGAATCACACTACCGCTCTGCCTCCGTACGGCGGACCGAGCCCCCCCCCCCCCTCCCAGCGGTCTGCGGTTTTCCAGCTGACCGTGACGCGATGTCACAGCTTGGTGTTTCCCTCCCGGGGACGGTCCGTCGGTCTGGGAGCGGTGCATCCTTTCACGTCTCTTTCCCTTCCCGCCACTGCCGGGTCGAGCGGACATGACGGCATGGATGGGCCCGGGACTGGAGCGCTCGGGACTCCCGATAATAGGAAGCCCGAGCTTCCATGGCCTTCTACTCGGGGCTCTGTTGGGATAATACGAATTGCAGCATCTGTTCGGATCCTGTGAACCCTTCCTCTTGGCATATTGCCGAATGCCATCGGGATCTTTTGCGCCGTGCCTGCATATGAGCAGTCCTTCCAGCCTATGACAGACTACATGCATTTGAGCTATGCCCAGCCGCGGCAGCTCAGCTAGCTCAGCGACGGCTGGTGGGCTTGCTAGGCGGCTGCTCTGGCAATAGCCCTATGTGCTGGACAGGTGAGGCCGAGTCACAGCTGACAGCTGCACTGCGCGGCAGGCTTGGCTCTGCCTCCGCTGGCGAGGCTGTTCATGTTCACAGTTCACTGTTCAGCATTCTGACAGCCAGTTGATCGCTCATGAATCGGCGGGCTAAAAAGTCTTGTTTACGGTAAACCGGCGGCCTGAGGCTTATATTAGTTCTGCTTACTGCATGTGAACTGGAGTTGTTTGCCGGCAGACCGGGGAGCCCTGCTTACTGCCCTGTTGGGCGGACCCGGCTGGAGTTGTGCCATTATCTGCACGATAGCGGCGGCGCAGCGACCGGCGCGGCGCGATAGGCGATAGGCGCCTGTGGCGATAGCGTGATAGGCGCGGCCAGCTGACGCCGGTGCAGCTGTGCCAGCGGGAGCGGCGGTGCTGGTATTGTTTTAGCCGAGGGTGAGCCGGGCGCGACGCGTGGCGGGGCTGGTTTACATATACATAGCTGGGCGATAGGCTACCAGGGCGGCGGAGAATGACTGACAGCCCAGGGCTGGACAAAGTGGATAGCAAAACTCGCAGAGATGAGTAGCGTAGCGGGACTGTTAAGGCCGTCGTCCCCACTCGTCAGGGATGTTAGGTCGGATAATACCCCAGAGCGACCTCTGCCCCCATTCGTAGTCTGTCAACTCGGGACGACAGTATCGTGGTGTCTTTTGGAGCTCGAACTCGAGGCTGAGAGGATGAGTCAAAGTCCGTGCCGACACTCGGTATATCAATAAAATGTAGCGATAATAAGTGCACTTGGGCGAAATACAAGTGACACTGCTTTGATATGACGACAAAACTACCAACCGTCAGAATTGTCGCGTCATGGCGAACGCCGCCTGGTGCTCTGGTCTACTCAAAATAGTGTTTTGTGTCGGCGGCGGCGTGGCCTGCTGCAACCGACTGACCTCCCCACCCAGCCCCCCCCCCCCCGCCCCCTCCATAGTGCCGGTCGGGCGGTCCATCAGATAATTGCGGTCCTTTATGTCGCTTTGCACGGTACCACGCAACATGCACGACCTCCGGTAGGTTTTCAAAGAGTGTCGCCGACATTGTTGCATTTCCTTCCTCACAGCTCATTTTGTCGGGCCCCACAGTTCTTGTCTGGTCTTTTACTAAACATTTCAGTTGAATTGCTGTTATCTGGCTATTCAACGTGCATTCGTTTTTCCATATTGATTAGGGACAGAATAACGAATGCAATAATGATCCCGAACGACTCGTGAGGTCTTTCTGCGACTGTTAAATATTTCCTATCTTTGGGTCGCGCAATCATTCATATCATTGAACACTTGTGTGGATCAGGCGGACGTATAATCTATTTATGAGCATATTTATTTATATATTTATTTATTTATTTATTTATTTATTTATTTATTTATTTATTTATTTATTTATTTATTTATTATTTCACGCCGTGAGAAAACGTTTCGCAATAAATGTGTATTCTCAGCAGTCATGTCAACATTACAAAGTTTACAAATTACTATGGTAATCGCGCCACGCCCACAACATGGACGTTCGTTCCCGAGCGGTACGATGATGAAACGATAGCCCGAGCGATGCCTGGATCACGGAGCGCTGTAAGGAATTGTCCGCTATCACAGTGTCATCGTTCGCAGTTATGCGGCGAGGTGATATGACAACCTTGTCGGTCGTCTACCTTCGTTCCCACCAAAGGAGGAATTTTCCGTTTATCTATAGTGAATTGTCCGGCACCGGCCGTCGCCAACAGCCAGTCGCGGCCATCACAGCAGTCTGCCCTTCTCATATCGTCTTGAGCTAACCGAGGAACGGGTTCACTGCTCAACGACAGGCCAGTCGTCGTAAAGTGGTGGCAATCGATCCAGTCTGTGGCCACTGGCGCTAGCAACAAATCTGTGTCTGAAACTATATCCCTAAATGCACCGGCCAGCAGTGTGACATATGTAATTCACTGTGGCTCACCCGATGCTCCAGCGGCCACACCAAGTTGTATCCCGTGTCGGGGACCCTGGCGACTCTGGGTGCAGCGTCTGTTTGGCCCCGCCAGTCCCACGGCTGCTGTACCATCACCGAGTCGTGGGCCGTAGCACCAGACATCTACGGCCGCTCACTGCACGGACAGTCGTGCCCAAACACGGGCAAAGTTCAGGGTGTCCTCCGCGGCGACAGACCCCCTCTGCCCCTCCCCCCCCCCCCCCCCCCCCCCCCCGGCGGTGGCCCGCCCCTCGCCGCTCCCCAGCAGCAGACTTAAACTGACGCCGCGTGGTGATCGAACTCCATTGGGGATCACGGATGAAAATGAATTAGTAAGCATGACGAAAGAATCAGTGACTAGTGAATCAATCCTGAACCAAGCTTGTAATTGAGTCAGCCGGCTAGTGAAGACTGAACTATCCGGAGTCATAGTTGATTCAGTCATTCACGGGACCGGTTCCCTCGATTTCGCCTCTTCAAAACCTCATGTATGCATGATAGAGCAGGAGACAGCGATTCACAAATAGCTGAAACGCTGCAATATGTAATGTAATCAAGACCTTGATCGAAAAGGGAGTGACTGAGCGACGAGCGTCATAAAACAGGTACGAGTAACGTCTCCCAATTAAATAATAGCGATTTAACTTTTCCCGATTAATTAGCGATTGACCGTCTCCCGGTGGTTTGATGTTATGATCAGAAGTCAACTGGTGGACGATGCACTAATGTGCCGTCCTTAGTCTCCAGGTGGCTTAGGGAGGATTACTACCTGAAGCCGAGGCCGTCACCTACCTAATACCTACCACGACGCAAAGTTTCTCAGACTTGTACATCTAGCGCCATGGAAACATCTGCGCAGTGCGTATACTTTCGTGGAACCGCTATATGGTTGCCCCCGGTGATGTTGCGGCGCTGTGTCGCCACTGAGGCTGATGTGTGGCACCCTCCCTACAGCACACCTGTCCACCGCACCCAAACGGAACGCCGCACCCAAACGGAACGCGCCGCGGTGCAACGTCGCACCCCGCAGCACGCACGTGACCGACCTGGCGCCGGCAGAACTTCCGGACTTATTGCAATGTGTTAACGATTCACCACTTCATTAGATAAGGAATCCGTCTCAGTTCAGCACGTTCTCAGATGAGTGATGATGCTCTGTTCGGATGTTGCGCCGCTGCCGGTCCCCGGTTGCTATGGTGACCGGAGGCGCGGCGCCGGGCGGCCGCCGCGGCGCGGCTCCGCACTGCTCGGACCGGATTCTCCGGCAGTGCACCGGTCCGCCTGTCGACATGGGCGGCCTTGTGGCGTGCCGGACGGCGCGCCTGGCTCCGGCCGGCCGCGCCGCTTCAGGGTCCGGCTGGACTTACCGCAGTGGCCGAGTCCGGCGGGCCCAGAGCAGCTTCATTAGGTAGTTATGAGGGTCTGATCAACACACAGTTTCCTCTTTATTTATTGAAGAAAGGAATGGTGAGATAAACGGATTCTGCTTTTCCTATCGAAGATGCCATTACCTATATTTGTCCCGACGTAAGGTACCCAGTGCTGATCGCTGCTGCGGACTCTTTCCGTGCGTTTCACTCCGGTTGTTTGCCGCTGCGGCCACGGACCGTCCTGCCGGCGCGGCGGCGCGGCGGCTCCGGCCGGCCTATGGGACCCAGACACGCGCTGCGGCGCCGCCAGTCGCCGGCCGGGTTCATTGCTTCTTCTGCGAACCACGCGCGTTAGCCCGTCTGTTGAGCAGGTTATATTGCGGTGGTACGAACAACCCCGGACCAAGGTCTGTCTGGCGGTGGTGTGGGACCGGATTATATCAGGGTGGTCTTGGGATCAGGACGGTCGAAGGACGGTATGTGAAACAGGATGGTCTGACCATACAGTTCTAAGACTGGAATCTCGTGCCATGGCTTGATGACTAAAATTGCTCGAGACTGGTCCGGAGATCAGGTTGACCTGACCGTGGCGGCTGACGTTTCGCAATACTAAAGCCGGGGTGCATCAATGTCGTTCCGGTGACATTTTGCCTCCGACGATGTCCGACACTCGGGGGCGTCGGATGTTCCGGCTGCTGGGATTTCTCCGACTGCCGGCGGAAGCTGCGTCCGTGTGGGGTTGTGGGCGCGGCCGCGGCCGGTCCCGGACGTGCCTGCACTCCGCGGGGACGGCCCTCCCGCCCGCCGCCAGCCCCGCGCGGTCGGTCTGCCGGCGCTACTCCGGAGGTACTCGCTACTCGGCGGCGTCAGCTGACCGTGGCCGGCCTTTGTGCGCGAGTGGCACCCAGTGGCCGGCGCCGCCGAGCGCCGAGCGCCGCGCCGCGCCGGCATGTCCTGCGGTGAATATTTCACGAGCTCTCGTGAGCCGTGCAGCGGCGGGGGCATCGGCCGTCAGCCGGCCGCGTGCAGCTGGGCTCGGCAGCCAGGCGACCTTGGCCGCTGCCGGCGCGACCGCGTGCGTGGTAGCTGGTTTGGTTGGTCCTGTTTGGTCGGCCCCGGCTCGCAACTGCAGAGCCGCCAGTCCAAGGCGTGCTTACGTGCGGCAGATTGGCAGGAAAGCTGAGGAATAAGGAAGGTGACAACCGCAACCCGCTCATATGATAATACGGATCGACGCGCCGCATACAGTTGCTGCCGCGAGGGCTCGCTCTCGTTGTCAATGGGAAGATGAAGAGAGACAGCTTGTTCCGGCTTTGTCGAACGGCCCGGCCGCCGAGGACCATCGTAAAAGGACTTCTAGCCTCTAGGGCGAGCCTCTCTGCGAGTTCGGGTAGCCATCAGCCTACTGCCTTTCTCCCTGTCCGCCTGATTTCCTTCCGCGCACTGCGGAGCTCGGCGCCGGCGGCGGCGACTGCACTCAGTGGGAGCGGCGCGCCGGTCGCGCGGCGGCGGCCGCCGGACCGTGCGGCGTTGAGCGCTCAGTCAAGGTCGGGCCGGCTGCCGTCTGGGCGGCCAGCCGCGCCGGCCGGCCGGCCAGTGTCGCGCCGGAGCTCGACCAGCCGGCCGCTCCGCCGGCGCCGGGCGCGGCAGGATGTGGTCGGACTGCGCTGCAGCTGCTCCGGATATGGGCCACTTCCGGCGCCCGCCGCTGACGGCCTGTCATTAGGGCGGCGAACGGAGTCGGTACCGCGATTGGAGGCGCTACTATAGCTCCCTCCGAGATTGGAGGCGGTACTGTAGCTCCCTCCGCGATTGGAGGCGCTACTTTAGCTCCCTCCGAGATTGAAGGCAGCTCTATATCTCCCTCCGCGATGGGAGGCGCTACTATAGCTCCATCCGCGATTGGAGACTGTACTTTACCTCCCGGTGGCTGTACTATAGCTCCCGTCATGATAACATGTTTTAATATAGCTCCTGTTGTGATTGGAGGCGGCACTTAAGCGTCCGTCGGCGGTACCATATCTGCCGCCGCTATTGGAGACGATGTTGAAGCTCTGGCATTGGATGCCTGATTGAAAATCAATTCAAAACGTCAGAGTAAATGGATTTAAGCGCCGTCCCTCTTAACCCTAGAACGCCTAGGGGGGGGGGTTGTATCAACCCCCCCCCCCTGAGGTTTTTTCGAAGTGCACGCTAAACGGCTTGTCGTAGCGGGCTGAAATTTTCAATACCCTCTGGGGCAATCTTTGCGCATCTTTTGCCGAAAAAAAATTGATCGGGTCATGTCAGGTCACGGAGTTATGACGTCATAAGAGGTACAGCCTCCGGCCGGATTTTCACAAACTGAGTGCCAACGCCCGAGGTTTCCTGCCGGTGGTACGGACATCGGTTGATGGATCGTGATGAAACTTCCCATGCATGTTGGGGCAAGTATTGGCTATCATATGGTATAAGAAATTTGACCGGGTCAGGTCAGGTCACGGAGCTATGACGTCACAAGAGGAACAGCGTCCGGTACTATTTTTGAAAAGCGCCCGAACCACTATTTTGCTCATTCTTGTCACCTCAATGGGAATATGCAGCAATATTAGCTTCTATAGGGAGCAAATGGACCTCCCAAATCCAAAAATACCTACAATCAGATTTCAAAAATTTAAATTTTGATTTTTCGAATTTCTGCCGCCGACTGTGACCTTGCCGACTTCCGGCGCTCCCAACGCGCCATTTTTAGAGCTAGGGAAACGAAATACATACCAAACGATAGAGAATTGAGCAAGGAACACGATAGTGAAGGTTTTAAGTCGATATCTCCCACCGTTTTGCCGCAATCGCCGCCGAAAGTTGAAAAAAAGTCTATTTTTCCGAAAATTTGACCTTTGGCCGGTCAAAAAGTAGGTCAAATGTTGACCTAGGACCAAAAAATATACCACCAATCGCGAGATCTCGTTGAGAGCAATCCGTTGGTTTTTTCCGCTAAGCTCTACGACCTTCCGTTTCGAAACGCCAGGGGGAGGGTCGTAACAACCCCCCCCCCCCCCCCTGGTCGTTCGTGTTATGAGAAATGGCCTGGTCGTGCGAGGGTTAAAGGGACTATCCCACCTTCTAAAATGTTGTTAAAACCAGTTAAATTGTGCCCGACTTTATAGATTGGATGACCAGGAACACGGTTCTGGCATTTATTTTTCATTAAACATCTTAGGCTTCCCATATTCCAAACACAAACTTTCAAATATGTGACGTCACAGCCCAAAATTACCTCCTTCCCCAGGCCACATTACTGTCATAAAGCTGATTCTTTTTACTCTGTAGGCACCACAACAAAGTTCAGACCAAGTTTTAGGCGATATTTCAACGAACAACCCCTTAAATCAGAATGACTAAACGAGGTGACGTCACACTAACGGTCGCTCCATGTTGAAGATAGGGCCTTGTACAAGGCCCATTTTCAAATGTAGGGAACGAATTTCTTCAACGCCAAGAGGCCGCGGGGGTTGCAACCTAGATAGATAGTGGTTTCTGAACCTCGCCGCAAACTTGGCTATCTCAACTCAAACCCCATGTTAAAGGTGGGATAGTCCCTTTAAAGCTGGAAAGAAATGCATTTTATTTAATCTTAAGCTGAACCTGAAACTGTAATTAATTTTGGTACCCTTTAGGTGTAATGTTATTTGTTTAGTTATGTTTCAGCCTTTTTCAGCCGAGGGAAGAGTTGATGCAAGCCATGACGTTCGTTTCGCGATTGCCCGGCCGCGTTAGAAATAGATAGACGAATTTGGCTTAACTGACCTTTGAAGCGAGCCGGATCTTTTGGCACTAGTCGCATCGCTTCAGGTCAGATAAGGTCGCTGACCTATGACGTCATCTGTGAACTTCCCCTCTGCCCAAAAATGTCACAGCCTTACAACGCACTTAATGCAAGGGAATCTCTCACAACGAGATGAGGTGTTCATGGGAGCTCCGTGAGCTCCGTGACCCATAACCACGGTTATTACTTTATATGGTTCATTTGAGCTCAGATCGGTCACATAAACTCACCGTTTTCAGTAAGCTAGATCTAGCCCTTTTTCAAGCACTTGAAATCATGTTTGAACTATTCGTGCATGGTCTGATGTTTAATTTTCGCATCGTGGACCTATTTTGACGTCTTATACGACTTCATCGAGCCTTGAGGTCATTTGAGATCATGAGAGTTTTCCGTAAATAACTCTCGATCAAATTAATTAGCGGGTCGGAAAAAGCGGTAACAAACTGAGAATGAGCTAAAAATTCGAATGTAATGCAATATCCATCGGTCAAATATTTGACCTGACCTTGACCTGTGTTCAAGATCCACGTTGACCTTCCCCAAGCAAAAAAGTTTACATCCGTTCTATTCGAAGCGATTGGGAGTGACAGGCGCGGTGGTGCCAAAATCATTGTTCTGCTTCTGAAGATTTTCACTGAAAAAGTTTTCTGAGGCCTTCAATCAAATTGTTTTGTCTTGTAGGTAACAGCGCGCGTGTCTGTTTTCCTGTGAATCTATGATGCTTGAACAGGACGGGACGGCATCGAGTCTCACCAACTCTCGGCTGATATTAAGCCATTAGGGACATTAAGGCTTAACCCTTGCCCTGGCAGGGCATTTTTCATAACACGGCTTGGCAGGGGGGGTCGATGCGACCCCCCCTCGCGATTGGCTCCTATGGCACCTAGAAACACCAAATTTGGTAGGTAGGTGGGCCCCCTGTAGTTCTCGCCCCTGTGCAAATTTGGTTGCTCTAGGTAAATATTTAGGGGGGGGGTTTGGGGGTATAAATGTAGAAATTTCGCTAAAACCAGGTCAAAAGTTTTTCGCTTCTAACTTTTGATCTAATTAAGATAGAGCAAAAAGAAAAAGTACCAGTGAACTCAGCACGTCAAGGCGCGTCGAATGATATACTTTTTAGCTTGCTTAAGTGTACTTAAAGTTTTTCTTAAATTTTAAGTAAACTTTAATTAATTAATTAAATTCAAGTTAATCAACTTGCATCATATCGCATATCATTCGATTCGGCTGATCACCAGGAACACAATGATACCATTTTTAAGCTCTAGCGTTATTATGTGCCAAGTTATAGGCAAAAACGTCATTCGACCTCAGTTGACCTCATTTGACCTGACCCATGGATAAGTACACCAAACAAAGAAGCACCAAGTGACCTGCTGTTAAGTACTGTGGTTTCAAAGCACAAAAGTGATAGAACGAAACGGATATCTCCAATATTTTCCGAATTTAATATTTTCCCATAGGCTTAACATTACGACGTAATGACCTCTAACTGACCTCAGGTCAGTGGCCTCAAAAAACCCGAATTATATGTTATACAACTCGGTGAACTTAGTACATCCTGAAAGTTTGAAGCAAATCAGTCCAAAACTGTGAGTTGGACAGGTGCAAAAAGAAAATTGAAATTTGACCATGACCTTGTACCGGTTTTTCTGACCTGGTGACCTGACCCAATGTCACCCGGACCTGAAATTTTCAGTTCATATGTAATAAGGTTGCCCCATAGGCTGTGCCAAATTTGACGGCGCTGCGCGCCGCCGTTTTTACGCTATCTTCGAAAAACCTTAGGGGGGGTCGCATCGACCCCCCCCTGCCAGGGCGAGGGTTAAATTACCTTGAGTAATAGTGGAATGGCAATTTCCTTTGTCTTTTCATTGAATAAAATGACCAGCAAATAAGAGCAGCTGTCGTTTTTTGGCGGAAGTGCACATTCAAAGAGAAAAACTGGTTGAAGCAAGAAACGTCCTCGCTCAACGATCTGTTGAAAAAAAGTAATCGAAAAAGTCGCCAGTCGATCGAGCCAGCCAGGTCACGGTCAGAAAAAAGCACCGCCTGTTCATCATGCGCCGTCACAAGAACCAAACAAAAACCGGAGCCGGGTGAGCGTCTCGACGATCGCGCTCAGCACCGCGTGGCCCGCTGGACGGCCGAGAACGAGGTTACCGGTTTTTGCGTCGGCACAGCCGCCCGGCCGTCGCCGGCGGCGGTTTTAGGGCCGGGTGGGGCAACTGGTCTGACGACGCGTCTGACCTCGCCGCCGCCGCGCCGTCTTTGTCTCCTCCAGGACGGCAGGAGGTGATAGGACGATACGCAGTTGGCCGTGAACCTGCAGCCATCACCTGGTGACCGGCTGACGTTCAGCTTTATACCAAACCAGGCTGTACCATCCGACCAGCTAATCGGTTTGTTGTGAATTAAGCGCTATATCCTGTGCATCATGTGCTAACCGGATTTCTCACGATGTTCTAAGCAGCCGGGGAGCGGCAAGGTCACATGTCTTCCTCGGGTATCGAACCCAGACGGCTGGTTTAGAGACAAGGAACTTACCCCTAAGCCAGATTGCCCTGGCCGCAATATCCGGCCGGGCCCTTTACGGGGGTTGCAACTTGCACGGCTCGACGCTGCAGTCACCTTGACCGTCGGCAGTCAGTCGGTACGCTAACTCTCCGGCGGCGCGGCATGCGACAGCAGAATATGCTCAATGCCCCTCCGTCGGCGGCGCGCGAGTTACATGCGGCTGGTGTTATTGAATGGCATGCGGGGGCAACGGAGCTAAAACGGGAGCGGGATGGTGAGATAACTAGATGAAATGGACGAAAGTATAGCATCGAGTGAATGACGGCAGAGCTAGTGCAGAGAGCAGATTTGGCTCGGGCGCCAGGGCGACAACTAATTACGTGACCAAATGGCCATTGACGGCTGGGACAGCCCTGGGACAGAGATTGCCAAGAGAGCCGCGGACTACTGATTGAGTCGCAGCTACTAGTGTAGCCGCGGACTGCTGATGGGACCAGGAGCTGCCGGTGAAGCTGCGGACTGCCAATGGACCCCGGACCGCTGCCGGCCCTGCAGCGGGTGCCGTGAGCCGGCCGCGGTGCCGTCGGCAGCCCGGCGTCCGTCGGCACCTATCGATCGGAGCCGGCGGCGGCCCCGGGCGCGATTGGAGCGGCCCGCCACTGCCGACGGCGGCGGACCGCTGGCGGGACCGCTGGTCCTGACGAACTGACGGGACCGCTGGTCCTGACGAACTGGCGGGACCGCTGGTCAGGACTGACGAACTGACGGGACCGCTGGTCCTACGGCCGCTGACGGGACCGCTGGTCCGGACTGACGAACTGACGGGACCGCTGGTCCTGTCTCCAGGGCTGAGGCTAAGAATTGACGGCATTATATATTGCTAATCAGTACGTCCAGATAGGAGGTTGCTTACCAATTATTTATTATTGCATAGTAAACTTTCTGCGGCAGTGTTAAAAACCTGTTACGTAAAGGGCTATCGATCGGTTAGCTAATAAAATAATCATCCACATTCCCAGATCAATACGATCCGACACAATGGGCTGCTTGAAAGTCAATTTGTGAAGCTATTGAAGCGTCACGAAAGTTACTTGTCGTGGACATGGTTCTATGTGATGTCGGGACATTATTTAGGTCTGATGAAACCAGAAGCTGCTACCGATATTGCTAGCTGGCAACTGCAAGTAGAGTTCGTTGTCAGTCTGCCCAGAGTACGGTACGGCAGATAAAACATACCGTCTCAGCTCTGGCGGTGACGGTCAAGGCAACCGTGTTCGTTTCTTCTCACGTAGCCGACACACCCGTGTCTTTGAAAAGCTCACGCGAATGTGAAACTGTTTGCTGCAGATCAGTGATGGTGTAGAGGTGGGCGCTGGGGAGGGTCTCGCTCTCGCATACAAATATTTTTTACGAAATTAAAAAAGCTAACTAAACTCAGTCACACTGATAAAAATTTTGACACCCCACCTCTACGACGACTCCATGTTTTAGAGTCTGAGTGCTTAGATTTTGGTGTCCGACTCCAAAATGTATGGTCATTGACCCCATCGTTTGGCGTCGGTTTCCGACGAAGCCAAAATATGGTGTCCTCCTGAGAGGGTCACGACACCCTTAACTCGGATCAGTGAGCTCTGCGAGGGTGTCCGACACCAAAACGGCAATAGTTGACGCCTTTGTTGGGGAGTTGGCTATCTTTAAAAGGGAGTCGTGCATCTTAGCAAGGGAGTAAGACACCCCTTTATGAGAGTCAAGTTAAAATGAGGTGTCTTGACTCTACGTTATTGCACTCACTTAACATGGAGTCGAGACTCCTTTTACACATTTGACTCCCATAAAAGGTGCTTTACTCTCTTGCCAAAATATCTGACTCCTCATCAAAGAAGGATGACTCTCTTTTGAACGTAGGTGACTACCTTTGGAGAATAAGTGATTCCCTTTTGAAACTGTGTGACTCTCGTTTGAAAATGAGTGACTCCCTTTTTAACATGTGCGACTCGCCCTAAAAATGTGCAACTCCCTTTTCGAGAGGTACAACTCCTTTTTGGAAATGTGCGAATCCCTTTTGAGTTAGGTACGATTTTCTTTTAAGATATGTACGACGCCATATATACAAGTTTACATATAGGTATGACTCGCTTTTGAAGGTGTACGACTCCCTGTTGAATGATCCCTCATGATCTACCACTCCCTTTTGAAAATTTCCATTGATGTACGGCTTTCTTTTAAAGAACTACGACTAAATACCTCGCTGAAGATATGTCTCTCTAACAAAAGTGTGACGTTTCATTACGGGAACGTTAAACTCTAACAGAAAAAGTATAGTCCCTATTTAAGGTTTCAGACTCTTCTACGACTCCTTTAAACGGATGTTATATAGGTGGCGCTGCTATCGTGCTGTTACTGAAAGTTTTACTTTTTCTCATAGATGTCGCTGATTGTGACAGTCTTTTTTTGCGTCGAACTTTCCGCGTTTTGCCTGTAGGTTTGACGTTCCTTGTCTTTCTTTCATCATTTTCATCAGTTTGGCAGTTTGAGATTTAGGACTGGCCCATCACAACTTCTGTATGATGTAAGATGATTGTGTGGTAATGCTTTGACGGCTAAAACTCGGTGAAAAGATTCATGTTGCATATAATAAAGCTTAATACTTGCATGCGCGTGTTTATACTGATTAGACTCCAATCTTGGGGTCAAATCAATGTTTGCAGATCGGATGTGGACATTGAAGTCATATCTTTAGATCTTCCGAGAACAATACCGTGGAATTTCTCAGGATATGATGGAAATGGTAGACATCTATACATGTCACGGTGACATCAGTGAATGGCGGCACCGTGGTTTGCTGTTTCGCTAAAGAATGGCGAAACACCAAATAAGACGATTCCGCTGAAGCGCGTCGCGCGTAGGGATTATTTGGCACCTAGGAAGATAACACTCCAGAAAAGTGTCATTTGCACCTCGGTAGGGGGTAATTCAAGAGAGCTATGACTCCATTTAAGGTGATATGCCAAAAAGTCCGCCCCATAGGAGTGTCAAAATACCCTCTTTTGGGGCATCATTACCCCAAAAGAAAGAGTCCTAAGGGGAGTCGTGACTCTATTTATGGTGACATGCCAAAAAGTCCGCCCCACAGGGGTGTCAAAAAACTCTCTTTTGGGGCATCCAAACTCCGAAATCAAGAGTCCAAGTACGCCAATAAACGGCGTTCACGGACACCATATTACGGTGTTATGATGCCCCAAAAGAGAGTTTGTTTGACACCCCCGTGGGGCGGACTTTTTGGCAGAGTCACCCTACCCCCCATTTGGTGTCATTTTTTCTTTCAGTGCATGCTGCACCTTTTGGTTTTTATACACTTGTTTGATGTTTTCGTTGGCGTCACCAAAGGACCCGATGTGGCTTTCGGTGGCCATATCCTACACCCACACACCCGTTGTTGACCAGGTGACCGGCTGAGTAGGATATGTCGTTGGTTTCATGGAACTGGCCGCACGCCGGCTTTTCATATTGACCTGTAACGTCCCGTGCTGACCGACCCATTCTGTCTGTTTCAGGTGAGTTGGTTTTGAAAGGTGGACGGAGGGTTACCGTTACTTCAGCATCCGCTGTCGGCGGCTGACGCTTTGAATGGACGGACATCACTGCATAGTAAGCTTTTCTGATACCTACCTCTCAAACCGCAATCCGCACTCGCATGCCATTCACACTGCAGTGGCACGCTGCCCGTTCAAAGGGTATCAATGACAAGGAAACGTCGAATATTGCACTGTTATTTTTTACGACGTTCTTTCAAACACGCTTGAAAGGTCTGATTAGGTGTAAAAAAACACCGTCTGCAGGGTAAAGAGTACTTCCAAGTTTTTTTTTCTCACAAGCAAGACTGCACTATGCATAACAGTTAAGTAGTGGTTCTAACGTTCAATGCCCACTTCAACAACTAAAAACGATGGGTCATTTTCTTTTCCTTGATTTCCTCTTTCTCTCCTTTCTCTTTTCCACTCACCACTCCTTTCTTCTCTCTTCTCTTCTCTTTTCCTCTATTCTGATCCTTTTCTCTCTCTCTCTCTCTCTCTCTCTCTCTCTCTCTCTCTCTCTCTCTCTCTCTCTCTCTCTCTCTCTCTCTCTCTCTCTCTCTCTCTCTCTCTCTCTCTCTCTCTCTCTCTCTCTCCTCTCTCTCTCTCTCTCTCTCTCTCTCTCTCTCTCTCTCTCTCTCTCCCTCGTCCCATCAGGACCGATCAGCTCTCCACACCCGGCGCAGGTGGCAGGACGCCACAGCGGCTGCCCATCCGGTCCCTCGGCCTCTTTTGTGCCGACCTGGCCCGGAGGGACCACGTCGGGTGGATGGGTGACACAGCACTTCATCCACTCAATGTCAGCCCCTGGTTTTCGCCCTCACGTGTGTCGCTACTTGTTAAATACCTCGGATTGTTTCGTGACGCTACATTGGACTTTCCGCACCGGTAACCACTGAGCATTCGAGCAGTTGCTGATAGTGGAGACCACTGACCGTCAAGGTTGTCGGTCCGTGACTGCCGACAACCCAGTAGCTCAGTGTGCCCGTGCTAACTGCTAACTCGCCCTCGTCGGTGATGCGACAGTGCTAACTCGATCTCAGCAGCGGTTGGGCCGTGCTAACTCCCTTCGACAGTGATCAGCCTCTGCCCGTGCAACTCATCCCCTCCGGCGCGGTAGGCCCGTGCTAGCTACTAGCTAGCACCCCTGCCGGTGGAGCCGTCCCGTGCTAACTCACCCCCTCTGGCGTCCGGCCCGTGCTAACTGACCCTGGTGGGTAACGGTGCCGCTCGCCGGACAGCTGAGTTTTTGCACTGCCCGACGCTCGCAGGTATTCAACTCATAGCGGCGACGCGGCTATGGAAGGTTAGGACCCTGCCCGGGCGCCACTGAACGTGACCGGAGCAAAGGGAGACGGGGGTCGGAGACAGATAAATCACCCCGCCGACAGACGCGGGGCAGACCCTGACTAGGGGTGGTGCGAAGGGGAGTGTAGGAACGGGCGCGCCGCTGGCAGGAGAGCCGAGAGGCGCGAACGGCAGTCGTCGACTGCGACGGACGGCGAGTGGAGCAGAGAGTGGGCGAGAAGTGAGCTAAGGAATCCGTGCGGAGTGCCAACGGCTACGAGGATTATCCGATCACGCACTCCTTAACGCCGACATGGCCGCCGGCGAGTGGAGCGGAGAGCGAGCGAGAAGGGAGCCAGGGAAGCTGTGGGGAGTACCAACGGATACAAGGATTCTATGGTCAGGCACACTAACGCCGGCACGGCAGGTGAGGCGTATCGAGCACGGCTCGGGGGTACGTACAGCGGAGTGCGGTTCCTTGGCGGCGACACCACGAGGATGGTTGCCCGGCGACTGACGCGGCGCCACCATGAGGATGGTTTCCCCGGCGACTGACGCGCATCTATTCAGAGGCATATTAAGCGCACACGCAATCGTAAAGGAAACTGGGGAGCCTGGTAGGCACGCTTTGAAGGGTCGTGCAACGCGACACCCCAACCTGCGACGCGATACACACAAAACACCTGGTTCCGGCCACCCTACAACTCATGCACACACATCAGGTCCGCCGCCGACCCCTCGGCTACTCTGCAACTGCTATGCGTCCGACGCCCCGGCTACTCCGCACTGCACATACATCAGGCCCGCTGCCGACGCCTCGGCTACTCTGCAACTCACGCACATACATACCCATGCACATGCATCAGGTCCGCCGCCGACGCCTCGGCACGCACATACATCAGGTCCGCCGCCGACGCCTCGGCACGCACATGCATCAGGTCCGCCGCCGACGCCTCGGCACGCACATGCATCAAGTCCGCCGCCGACGCCTCGGCATGCACATGCATCAGGTCCGCCGCCGACGCCTCGGCTACTCTGCAGTAGAGATGTCCTCGGATATAACTTTTCGGTATACCGATACCATACTGATACCAACTCGGTACTTGCTAATTGATTCCTAATGTGTTCGGTATTTTGTTGGTATAATGCACCATAGGTTGGTACTTGGTTTGGTATCGGTATTCCGATTTTCCGTAGTCGACGTCCTACTCTGCACCGCACATACATCAGGTCCGCCGCCGACGCCTCGGCACCCACACGCATCAGGTCCGCCGCCGACGCCTCGGCTACTCTGCTGTAGAGATGTCCTCGGATACAACTTTCGGTATACCGATACCATACTGATACCAACTCGGTACTTGGTATTTGATTCCTAATGTGTTCGGTATTTTGTTGGTATAATGCACCCTAGGTTGGTACTTGGTTTGGTATCGGTATTCCGATTTTCCGTAGTCGACGTCCTACTCTGCACCGCACATACATCAGGTCCGCCGCCGACGCCTCGGCACGCACATGCATCAGGTCCGCCGCCGACGCCTCGGCTACGCTGCAGTAGAGATGTCCTCGGATATAACTTTTCGGTATACCGATACCATACTGATACCGACTCGGTACTTGCTAATTGATTCCTAATGTGTTCGGTATTTTGTTGGTATAATGCACCCTAGGTTGGTACTTGGCTTGGTATCGGTATTCCGATTTTCCGTAGTCGACGTCCTACTCTGCACCGCACATACATCAGGTCCGCCGCCGACGCCTCGGCACGCACATGCATCAGGTCCGCCGCCGACGCCTCGGCTACTCTGCAGTAGAGATGTCCTCGGATACGACTTTCGGTATACCGATACCATACTGATACCAACTCGGTACTTGGTATTTGATTCCTAATGTGTTCGGTATTTTGATGGTATAACGAACCATAGGCTGGTACTTGGTTTGGTATCGGTATTCCGTTTTTCCGTAGTTGACATCAATACACTGCACTGCACATACATCAGGTCCGCCACCGACGCCTCGGCTACTCTGCAACCCACGCACACACATCAGGTTCGCCGACAACGCCCCGGCCACTCCGCAAATCACGCACATACATCAGGTCCGCCGCCGACGCCTCGGCTACTCTGCAACTCATGCACATGCATCAGGTCCGCCGCCGACGCCTCGGCTCCTCTGCTACTCATGCACACACATCAGGCCCGCCGTCGTATAGCCTCAGCCACCCCGTAAACTCTGCACCGGCATGGGTCGAGAATATGGTATGGCAGGCATGGCACGCGCCGCACCAACTTAAAAGATGGTATACTTTTCAGGGTAAAAGCTACGAAATTTAAGGATTTCAGTTTGATAAGAATAAAACACGATAGTATTGTTCCGAGCAACTGGCGCCATACCAACTTTGAAAACAATTCTCCACCCATGTTCGCACGTACATGAGGTCCGCCGCCGACGCCTCGGCTACTCTGCAACTCACACACATGCATCAGGTCCGCCCCCGACGCCTCGGTTACTCTGCAACGGCACATACATCAGGTCCGCCGCCGACGCCTCGGCTACTCTGCAACTCACGCACACGCATCAGGTCCGCCACTGACGCCTCGGCTACGCTACAACCCTTGCACGTAAGTACATCAGGACCGCCGCCGACGCCTCAGCTACTCTGCAACTCATGCACATACATCGGGCCCGCCGCCGACGCCTGGGCTGCACTGTAACCCCTGCACACATCGGGTCCGCCACCGGCGCCTCGGCTAATCTGCAACCCATGCACACGCATCAGGCCCGGCGCCGACGCCTCGGCTACTCTGCAACTTACAGGCGCCAGGTGCGCCGCCGTCACCTCGGCCCTCTGCAACACGGTAGGCACTTAGCTTACTGTCGTACTGACTTAAAAGTCACCGTCCAGCACAAGAAGAAGATCTATTCTGCTCTCCTCTACACCTTCCAGCCAACTAAACTCACAATCCCCCTCCTGGCACATCCACAGCTCGCAGACACACATCTCACATCATCACCAACCAATCGCGCTGTCATACGTCATATATCTCACATCATAACCAGCCAATCATGCTCCCATACGTCATGCCCGGCCCAGCTACTTGCAGGGTGTAACTCGGCCCTGCCGGCATCAGATGCCGGCGGCTATGACCAATGCTGGGTCACCGGTTCACAGCTCGACGCTGAAGCTGACTCACACTTATACGGCTCACATTCATCCTTGCGTCACGCTACATCACCCCCTGGTTCTGAAGAACCACATTACTCTACATGTTACATGTCATTCAATCAACGCATCAACTACATCCTCTGGCACACCATCGCCATATCTTTCCGGCTCTCTTCGAACACGCGTACCACGCCGCAGCGTCGCAGGCACGAACGTTTCACTCTCGTCTGCGGACACATCGGACCCGGTCGGTGGATCGGGGTCCGGGGACTGAGCGACGCTGGGCGGCCGCGTGTCCGACTCCGTCACATCACTCGGAGCTGGCGACACACACACGCCATCACACTCGCTGTCATCAGACCACTCCACCGTTGGCGCTCGCAGAGCCCCTGGCCTCGGACATTCAGGGACGGTCAACCGATGTCGGAGGTTTCGCACATGTCGTGGGACATTATCGACTTCGATTGTCTGGGCCGAAACGACGCCTGTCACAATACCCTCGTCTGACTTTACAAAACATCGGTCGCCCCGCCGCCGAACCCACACCTTGTCCCCTACCTGGTATACACCGGGTTTCTTCAGCGGCAGGGCGTCACCAGGCTCGTCTGAGGTTCTGCGGGGCGTCACGTCAACGTCTCGGCCAGGGTGTCGAAGCACCCCGTTGATTGGAGCTGTGGCCGGGTCACTGCCATCCTTCGGTGTCACGTTGTATCGATGGACTGCTTCAGCAACGGAGCAGGACTGCCGGGCCACCATCACTTTGATGGTACGATGATGGCGCTCGACGATGCCGTTCCCGCCGGGCTCGTAGGCAGCGCGGAACCGGATGGATACGTCCCAGCGAGCCGCGAACGCTAACATGACCCGGCCACGGAACTCTGTCGCATTGTCCGTGAGTATTTCCGCCGGGGCTCCACGCTCTAGAAACACGTTCTCCAGCTCACTCACAATCTCCAGAGCTCCTGCCCGGCGAAGCCGTCGCCATATGGCGTACCTCGACGGCCCGCAGTCCACCAGCGTCAGGTATGGGTGGCCGTGCACGTGGGTGACATCCATGGCCAGGCGATCCCACGTGCGTTCTGTTCCGAGTGACCCACCGGGCCAGCGCTCCGGCGCCGGGTCAATCGAGGCACACGTCTGGCATCGTCTGACCACGTCTCGCACAGCTGGTTTTGACACCCGCCTCACCCCCAGCTCACGTCGGGCGTACCACAACGTTCTCCTAACTCCTTGGTGACCGATGTTTTCGTGGATGGTGCGGATGTCACTCGCTGAGGCACTTGTGATGGCAGCGACAGCCACCGGTTGTGCTTTGGACGAATCAGTGGTTGGCTGGTCGGCAGTCTGCAGCCAGGCGTTGGGCACCCGCGTCACCTCATCAGCACGGTTGACCGCTGACGCGACCAGCTCGATAGTGACCTCCAGTTCGTACTCGATGACGAGCTGACGGAAAACAGCCACGCGCCGTCGGATAAGCATTTCGGACTGCGCCTTGGTTCGCAGCCTTGCCTTACCCGACAGCGCGTCACTCAGCCAGCGGTGCACCGTCACCGAGTCTGTCCGGAGCGTCAGGCGACGGAAGCCCCATGCTACCGCCAGGTTGACACCGTTGAGAGCGGCATCCAGTTCTGAGATATTGATGTGCACGTCCCTCTCCGATTCGGCACGCAGCCAGGACGCGTCCTCGATGATGGGGGCTCTTGGGTCACTGCGGCAGCTGGCGACGGCGGAGCCCGTGGCGCTGATGTAGCGCCGTCGCCGTGCCCGTTTGGGCAGAGCCGGGCGATGTGGCCTACCTGGTTACAGGTCCAACACCGCAGTGGTGGACGGCGACCCGTCCCTCTGGCTCCCCGCTGCTGCTGTACATATGATGACGGCGGCTGGACGACAGCCACCGATGCAGTCGCTCTCTCCCTGGCCGCCATCGCCAACGTTGACCTAGCGACGGCGACGGCTCGCTCCAAGGAGAGAGTTTCATCTCCAGCACTGTTACGTACTGTTAGCCGCACCTCCGGCGGCAGACCTTGCAGGAAGTGCGTCGTCATCACTTCGTTGGACACTGAACCTATGAGGGATATCAGCCGCTTGACTGATCCCAGGTAGGCATCCACAGACTCGCCCGGTTGTAGACGTCGGTGATACAGCTCATACATAGCCGCGTCGGGTCCCAATGCAAATGCACGATGCAGTTTTTGGCGGACGATTGCAGCATCCCGCTGCTCGGTGGAGGAGAGGGTGGCCCACACCTCGTACGCCTGGTCCCTCAGGCGTGTGGGTATGACAGCGGCCAGTGACACACGACGCAGGGCACACAGCTGTGTCGCCTGCTCCAGCCATCTGACGACGTCACCGCTGCCGTCGAACTCCGGTATTGCCCGCAGATCGAATGCAGGCGCAGGAAACTCTGGTTCCATGGTATTGGTACCAGCTACCGGTGCACCACTGCCCTCTTCTACGTCAGACATAATCACAACACTTAGTCGAGAAGGCCGAAATAGCTTGTCGTACTGACTTAAAAGTCACCGTCCAGCACAAGAAGAAGATCTATTCTGCTCTCCTCTACACCTTCCAGCCAACTAAACTCACAATCCCCCTCCTGGCACATCCACAGCTCGCAGACACACATCTCACATCATCACCAACCAATCGCGCTGTCATACGTCATATATCTCACATCATAACCAGCCAATCATGCTCCCATACGTCATGCCCGGCCCAGCTACTTGCAGGGTGTAACTCGGCCCTGCCGGCATCAGATGCCGGCGGCTATGACCAATGCTGGGTCACCGGTTCACAGCTCGACGCTGAAGCTGACTCACACTTATACGGCTCACATTCATCCTTGCGTCACGCTACACTTACTAAAGCGCATTTTAGCGACATCAGAGCCGGAGTCGATCGCCGGCGACCTGGTCACTCGTGGAGGTGTTCACCGCCGTACCGTACAACACGGAACGCAGACCATTTAGTCACGCCGGCGATTCGATCGGAGTCTGGCAGGCGTAGTTCAGACACGCTATTGTCATCGCATATAACATCTTGCCACGAAACCGCTGCTCGGCAACTCGACATTCTTTTTTTTTTCGCCGGGACTGGAAAACAGCATCTCCTTTTTTTTGTCTCAGAGACCAGCTTTGGGATAATGCCCCTTGTCAAAACAGACCACGCATTTCGAGAAGCGCTTCCGAACGCAACCTGATGGACATACGCTGCCGCAGAAACACATCTCAGCCAGTCACCTTGGAGGCTCGGTTTAGCACTCAAGGCGTCTCTTTGTAAAAAGGTCTCAAAGTATTTTCTAAGTGGCCGCCTCCGTATTTCTGCAAATCGACATACGCATACATCCGGTCCGGCGCCGACGCCTCGACCACTCTGTCTACCGCCTCCGTATTTCTGCAAATCGACATACGCATACATCCGGTCCGGCGCCGACGCCTCGACCACTCTGTCTACACTACACAGCTGGTCCGCTGCCGACGCCTCGGCTACTCTGTCTACACTACACACCTGGTCCGCTGCCGACGCCTCGGCCACTCGGTCTACACTACACACCGGTCCGCTGCCGACGCCTCGGCCACTTTGCGCTTAACACGCACGCACACACACACACACACACGCACCCCCCCCCCCCACACACACACACATACACACCCGGTCTGCGTCATGCATCGGCTGCTCTGCAACTCGACAGGCATCTAGCTATCGACAGACTATGAACTTCTTTCGTCCAATGTCTGAAATACTGGGCTCAACGGTGGCAGACGAGACCGAAAGAACAATCCGCACACACTGAGAAAACAGTTTCTCCATTTTCGGTCTCAGAGATCAGTTTCGGGCTAATGTCCCCGATTCAAAACAGATCACACATTTTGAGAATATTTTCTGAGCAACGCCATTGATCGCAGAAACAGAGCTCAGTCGGTACCTATTTTCGGTGTCAAGCTTTTAAAAATTAGTCTCACTATGAAACCAGTTTCCAGTCCGAACCCCAGTTTCGGTATCGCTTGAATCCAGTATTCGGGTACATGAGCCCTTAGGAAGCCTTACTGAAACCGTTTTAAAATTCAGACACATTTGAGGCTGGTTTCAGCGCTCAATTGAGTCTTTATTCAAACTGCTCTCAAAGTGTATTCTGAATGCAGGAATCGAGCAAGCACAGACAAAATGCATGCAAGATCATGCCCGGACACAACTACACCGACTACGCCGCTGCCTGCCGGCTCCCCAATCTCGAGACTCCGAGTAAGCGTCGCGACACTGCAATCTGCGGCAAGCTGGCAGCCGACACTTTCGCGAACCCTGCCCACCCACGGTAACCCGTGCGAGCAGCTGCCAAATGTGAGTCCCCATATGCGCTGGCAATGCAAAGTTGTCATCCCGCAGGCCAGAACGGAGGGGCAGAAAAGTCATCGGCGCCCGTGCTCACAGGCCTCACGAACAGCACGTGATTCTTAGGTAGGGGTAGGTGCATTTAAAGTACGCTAACAATGCACCGTTCCTACTTTCCGTGAGGTGAGGCACTGTGCTTTGCGTGCGGCGCCATCACAGCACCGGAATCTATGCACAACCTTTTCTACCAGTCATTCACGGCCACATGGCCATACGAACCTCATTTATGTATGTGCGGTCGTATAAGCACGTAAACCGGGTCCGCCGCCGACGCCGCGGCTAAGTTGCGCGCAACATAGGTCTACGGGACCGCTGCCGACGACTAGATAATCTGCAGCACGATATCAAAGGCGAAACCAGGCCACTGATCCCAGATTCGCGGCATTCCATTTTAGCCAGCACCGATGACGTCGGTTTAGGCGCCGGGAAGCGTGCCGGGCTAAACATCACAACCCCGAGGCCGCGAACACGGGGGTCCAAGACCGACACGGGGACAAAACCATCGGATCGGACCCCCCCCCCTCACCGCAGTGTGTCCAGGCATGGCTTCACACACACCGGAATATCAGCGCACGACACGGCAGGGCCGCCGGGAACCACAGTCGCCCCTCCCCCCCCCCTCCCCCAAGGCCGCCCGCGCCGACCGCCAGTCAGAAAAGACAGCCATCGGCGGAGCCAGAGCCGGCCGCCGGCCGCTGGCACAGCCCCGGCACCGCCATGACACCGGACCGGCTGATGAGACAGTCAACGCCGGGGCAGCCGCGGGCCCGCCTGCCGGTACTGTCCGCGGGGCCACAGAGGCCCACAGTGGGGCCGCCACGGTCCTCAAACCGGGCGACAGCAGCCTGACGGGCCGCCCCGCCGCAACCTGATACCAGCCGACGCCGCACGACCCGGCTCCCCCGCTGTCCCCCGGCGGCCACGAGAGGCAGACGACTAACGAACACCCCGAACACGGTCACGTTCCATTAGTGGGTCGCGGCGCCCCCACGCCGGTCGACAGTGAGTCACTGGCGGCACTGTGCGGGGAGTATGGGGTCCAGTCACAGCTGACTCAGGACGGGAGCCGACCTTGGGGTGGAGGGAGTCCCTCGCCGCCCCGGTTCACACTAACTGGTTCGACCCAAACTCACCACCAAGAGCCATGCCGCAATAACAGACCGGGCATCGCCAGCGGAACACACTGGGAACCTTTCCGCATGCGGCATGTGCCCGGGTTCGTGGTCAAACCATTAACTGCTCAGCAGAGATCGAGAAGGTGTGGGCAGCGGACGCTTAGCCTAAGACTTTTTCATTCCATTGGGTGTATTTGGCGTTTTTTAGGGGCCGTCCTACCCTACAAACGAGCCGACGCGAGTGGTTTCGGCCGCTGACGGCCAACTGAGGCGAACGCTTGGTGATAGTGGCGCGGGCAACGGGGGCCTAATCAACTCATAGCGGCGACGCGGCTATGGAAGGTTAGGACCCTGCCCGGGCGCCACTGAACGTGACCGGAGCAAAGGGAGACGGGGGTCGGAGACAGATAAATCACCCCGCCGACAGACGCGGGGCAGACCCTGACTAGGGGTGGTGCGAAGGGGAGTGTAGGAACGGGCGCGCCGCTGGCAGGAGAGCCGAGAGGCGCGAACGGCAGTCGTCGACTGCGACGGACGGCGAGTGGAGCAGAGAGTGGGCGAGAAGTTTCCCACCCACCCTCACCTTTTTAATAGATGCGACTTCGAGATCCGTCAAACCTGCATATCCTTAATCCCGACCATTTACCTCGTCGTTATCACTCCGTCGGTGCGTTTTTTAGGGGCCGTCCTACCCTACAAACGAGCCGACGCGAGTGGTTTCGGCCGCTGACGGCCTGGTTTCGGCCGCTGACGGCCAACTGAGGCGAACGCTTGGTGATAGTGGCGCGGGCAACGGGGGCCTAACTGTCTATCTTGGCCGGCGGCGGCGGCCGAGCTTTCCTCGTGCTGGCCGCGCACGCACCGTCCTCGACCACTCGCAGTGGGCTGCACCGGCAGACCAAACAAGCCGCTCGCACCGGTTCCTGGCGAGGCCGAGCATGGCTAACGGCTTGTCTGGCTGGCTGGTGACTTGTGGCTTGCAGTGAGTGTGGTCAGAATGTTCATGCTAGCTCGCATCCTTGGCCTGCTGCAGGGTACGTGATGGAATAAAATCACATCTTATATCTATAACACACTAAAAAGAAAACAGAATAAAGCGCGGAAAAGAATGTGTCTTGTTCTGAAGCCATGGTTTAAGACATGCTAAAAACTGCAGCTCATAAGTATATTCCTGTCATATCGTTCACCGGAAGCCAATTTTAAAGTCACATTGGTTACGCATCTGCCTTTTCATGCGGCGCAGAGCCGGCGCTCCGTGTGATCTGGCTGCGGCGGCCCCGCTCGCCGCCCCCGCGGCACCCAGAGCCGGCGGCCGCGGCGCTGCACGAAACGCTCTCCGGTCGGCCCCTTCTCAGAAGCATTCTGTGGCCGCGGGCGGCGCTCTTTGTGGCGATCCCACCGGCCCAGCCAGGTGCAATGGCTCGCTGGAGCCAATTGCCGCGCTCCCTGCGCTCCGGGTCGTCTGCCAGTCCTCGGGACGGTCGCCACGAGTGATGTAGGCGGACCCTACCTTGCCTACATGGAAGAACCGCCCTATGGTCTGTGGCGGCTCAGGCTTCGGAAATTTGTTGGCAGGGCCACTCGTGCTGAAATAGTCTGCAGCCGAGCGCGAGTTCCGACAGCGTGGCGTCACAAAAACGACACGCCAGCCGCCTGGCGCCTGGCGCCCATCGATCAGCCAAGCACAGCCGAACACAGACGGGCACAGCCGCGGGCCAAACACAGACGGACACAACCGGGCACAAATGGGCACAGACGGGCACAACCGGGCACAGATGGGCACAGCCGAACACAGACGGGCACAGCCGAACGCAGACGCCAGACGGACCGGACGTAGAGAGACCTAACGCAGACGGACAGAACGCAGACGGACTGAACACAGACGGGCACAACCGGGCACCGATGGGCACAACTGGGAATGGACGGACCGAACACAGACGGACCGAACACAAACGGACCAAACACGGACAAACTGAACACAGTCGGGCACCTACGTGGGCCGAACACAGACGGGTACAACCGAGCACAGATGGGCACAGACGGGCACAGCTGAACCAGAGACGGCCCGAACGGAGACGGACCGAACAGAGACGAACCGAACACAGTCGAACTGAACACAGACGGGGCGAACACAGACGGACCGAACACAGAACGCAGCCAGTCGCCAGAGCGCGGCACTGCACTAGCGAGGCGGATCGAACACAGACGGACAGAAAACAGATGAACCTAACACAGACGGAACGAACACAGACGGACCGAACAATGACAGGCCGGGAGGCAGGCTGAGCACTGTCGGGCCGAACATAGAGAGACCTAATCCCAGACGGACCGAGCACAAACGGGCCGAACACAGACGGATCGAACACGGACGGAACACAGATGGATCTAACACAAACGGAACGAGCACAGACGGACCGAGCACAGACGGACCGAACATAGACGGGCGGAACACAGAGCCAGAGCGCAGCAATGCACCGCCGAGGCCGTTGGGCGACTGTAAGAGCTGGGAATACGACGGGCTTTAGGACTTGACAGACGGTGCGCTGATGATTATACTCTTAGATGCCGCAGGAATGATGATTGCGAGGCAATACTTGTGGTCGACTCAGAGTCATGCCGCTTGCTCTTTGTCTTGAGTCGAATGTCGACAGAACTCAGGACTTAAAATGTCTAGAGAATGTCTTGAATTCCCGCTTCCGGTTTCGAGCGATCCCTCATCCCAGGCTACATTCGACTGAACCATATGCAGTTAGAAGTTGATTTCACTGAACTTCACGGAACTTAACAGTTAACTGCACTCCTGCGAGGGATATATCTACTGAATGAATTGCCGCGTGAAAATAAGGTACTAGACAGCTGAGAGACGACACAGCTCCGCTCCGGTCCCGACTCTTGCTGGCCGTGCAGGTCTCGCAGCTTTCGGCTCTGTTGGACCTTTGCCGACAGCCGTCCCGACAGCCGACAGCCGCCCGACAGCTGCACCGACATCCCCTCTCACGGACGGCAGCCGTGGGCAGTCGATAGCTACCCCGTCCGTCTCCTCGCCGCGCGCAGTCGCGTGACCTTTGCCGGGCGTCGGCCACTCATTCATGGATTGTGGGCCGTGGGCGTTTGACCGCGTCTATAGGTGCCATGAACTCCACCGCCGCTGCCCTTCTCGTAAAACGGTCCAGCCAGCGCCCGCGGACTTTGGCATGCAATATTGACGGCTGGACCTGCCCCTCCCCGGGCCCGGCTCGACACCGTACGTCGGTAGCCAGGGGCCGGCGAGGCCGTGCGTCACACCCAGCCGCCTCCGTCACCGACACTGCGTCATCAAAGGCGATGGCGTCACCGGGACGGGTGCCAACCGCCGCGCCGCGCCGCCGTCCCAGCGGAAACAGCTTCCGGAAAACGACTCGCGTCACGAGACCAAAGGAGTCTGCAACTTTGATCAGATCGGGTCGCGCCTGGTTGGTGGATAGAGAGCATGGCGCGGACGCCGGCGGCGAGTGCCGGCCGGGTGGCGAGCACCGGTGTTCCGCTCGCCGCGTGCTCAGCCCATCCGGCCGGAGCTGCGGCGCGAACAAAGCGGCCAGGTGCTGCGGCGGCGCCCGCGCGGCATGGCGCGATCGGGCCGCAGCTGAGCCGTGACGTCACCGGCGACAAATCCCAGCTGACGGAAAACAGGTGAGAAAGCGACTCGGATCGCTAACGAGCCGCTAATATCGGCCGCACGGACGGCGCGGCCGTGCACGAGCGATGCCGGCCGGCAGGCAGACGGGAGGACCGCCGCCGGCCGCCTCCGGCTCTCCTCTCCGACAGCCATCGAGGAGCCGGCTCCCACCGACCGACCGACCGACCGACCGTCCCCCAGTGAAGCAGTGGTCGCCAAACCGGCTACGCTCGCCGCGGCGTCCGCTGGCGGGCCGGCCGGGCCTGGTTTGGGGCCCACCGACCACTGGGACCCCGCCGGGGAGGGACAAAGGCGGCGCCGCGCCGGCCGGCCGGCCGACGCCGGGACGCGCCAGTTCCCGGCCGCTGTGCGTGCGTGCGTGAGCGGCTCAGCGGCGCTGCGCGAGGGCGCCGCGAGCGCGCAGTGACTGGCCAAGAGGGCCGACGGCAGTGCGATTGGATGAACTCGGGATTACTTTATACTCAAAGGACGCACCAGTGACTGTAAGTAGCACGTAGTCAGGGAGGTGGGGAGTAGAGAAACTGCGACAGTTTCGTCCGTTGGGACCGGGCCGAGCTGGTTCTTCTCCATGGGTTGGGCTTCGGTTTCAGCGTTTCAGTGTGGTGGAGCCGAGCCGCAGTGGTTCTGTGGCGTTCCGTGGGACCAGGCGGAGTTTACTCCGTCCGTTTAGCGTCCCTCCCGGCCTGGCGCGCTGTCTGTGCTGTTCCCCGCCTGCCACGTGGACGCCGGCGATGGCGGTGATGGCGTCCCCTCGGCCGCCGGCCGTTCGTCCCAACCGGCACGGGCCGCCCGCTACCCCAGCCGTGCGGGGAAGCGGCCAGCTGACAGCGATCGTTACGGCCGGAATCCGCCACCGAATTGGATGACTGTCAAAGCGTAATCGGTGAGCACGTGTTGTCGGTGCCGGAGTTTTCGGAAGGACGTCTGACTTTACGCTGCGGCGGAAGTTAGTGACAGGGTTGTCCGAGGCAGCGGCCGACGCATCCTTACCTGGAATGCCAGCCCGCTGCTCGACCGCTGCGCGCGCTCACTGTCGGGAAGATTTCTCGCCACTCGTGGGTGGAACGCCACCGGACATTCCACGCCAACCGTGAGTCGGTTAGCGGATATTTCAACGGCACCCGTTTATGACGAGAGAACATTGACGTGCCACTCGGCCGGCTAGCAGATTTTCCCACGTCATTCCTCAGCGATTTGAAGAACGTGCTTTTTCTCACATCATTTTTATTCTGCCCTTCCCTTTTCTTTGTGACAACCCGTACCTCAACCGAAGAAAAATTAAGAACGGGTTAAAGAATCATCACGGATCCGGAGTTGAGCACATTTCCGACAGTTTCTGAGCTGCATGTCGTCATTCTCACGTTTGTCATATACCTGCCGGCCGGGAGCACACGGCTCGGACGGGTCCGGCGGCGCGCCTCCCGTCACCGGCGGCCGGCCGTGAGCGCCCGAACGGGCTGTTTTTGTGCCCTGTTGCCGTCACCCCTGCGACGGAGCGGCCAAGGCCGGCCGGTGTCGACTGCGCCGCTGCCGCTGGTGCTGGTGCTGGTGCTGGTGCTGGTGCTGGTACTGGTGCTGGTGCTGGCGCTGCAGAGCTGCGAGCTGCGTACACGCACAGTGACCTCGGCCGGCGCCGAGCCGGCTCCACCCTCCTCCTCCGGCGGTGCTGTGCAGTTTCTGCGGCGACTGGTGAGCCAGAAACCTCCTCTGCACAACGTCTGTTTCACTCTTACAGTAAAATTACAAAAAATGAAACTATTTATCATTAAGAATTGTGATTGATTTCCTAAACTTCTCCAGTTTATATCCGACAATCGATGTGTGCGTATGAGAGCGATACCCTCGGGTCGATTTCCACTTTGGTGCTCGATGCTGTCAGTCTGCACAGTCTGGCGAACTGACTGGTCGGCCATCTGCCTGCTGCCACAGGCATCTCGCGGTGTTTATAGGTATCTTGCACCTCGCTGTGGGTTGTTTGTGTCTGCCTGGCCGGGTGGCCTCGCGCGCAGGCTGAACTGACGAGAAACGTTGCTGGCAGTACCTAACCGGTTTGAATCATTTGTTGAACGAAGGGATTCTTAGCAAATTATATTATTAGTGAAACGCGTTTCCACCATTTTTTCGAACGTTGTTGCGGTAAATGGTATTTCATCTGTTTTTATTCGAATATTTCTGTCTGCGGAATATGCGATTAGCATTGTCAGCTAGACATGCTGGTCGTATTACTGAGTTGATATATCTGCAGACCGTCCACTGCCACAGTCGCTGACCTGCACAGTGTGCGTGCGCCCGGCGCTGGGACGTGTGCTCTGCGCCGCCCGCGGCCGTGTCGCCGCGCTCCGGACGGCCATCGACCCTGCCCGGACCGTCGACCTCGCGCCGACGACGCGTGTGCGTTGGCACCGACGCGTCGTTGGCGACCATCACCCGCACGCGCAGCCTGGCGACCGAAGTGGTTCCGGCGACCGGTCGCCAGGCAGCCGCCGGCTCTCCGGCGGTCCATGAATACCAAAGCAGCACTGTATTTGCCGTTGCCATTTGCTGTTAGGCCATGGTCCCTCCGCCCTCGTGTCGCCAAATATAGACTTCAAGCCGAGGTGCACCTTAACAATTTAAAACATTCTTCGATGAAATTACCGAAGGTGGTTTTAAAAGTGAGTAGAAGGGAGTATCACTATGCAGCGTGGTGCTCACATTCCAGGATGTTGACGTCACAACGCTTGATGTTTGATGGTTTCCAAAAGATACCTGTGCGTCTCTTGGTTTCAGAATTCAGAAGCAGAAATATTATGGTCGACTGAGTTGGACGGGAAAACGTTTCGCTTTCACGCTATTTTTGTTACCTGGTTGGAATGCGATCTGATTTAATTGGGCTGGCTCTTTGCCGAGTTGCCATGCTGTCACTTTAGATTCATTTATCGTGCGAAGTTTCAGCAGGATACTAAATGTGACTATTGGCTGGTTATTTGCTACGGATCAAACGTTTGTTATTTTTTTTTTGCATCTTTTACTGATCATTATGACGGAACTCTCAGTAAGTGGCGATTGTCAGAAAGCACCCGATGGCTTTCCTCGGCCGTAATGCCAATCGTCGGAAACACCTCTTCCCCATGCTGTATGGACGGTGCTCGGAATCATATGCAGCGCGGCTAGCCGTCCGAGCGGCGGTGCAGTCAGGAGCTCAGCGATTCCCGTCAGTCCCGACTCCCACGGTCGATGGTAATCTCTGTTTTCATGACCAGATTCTCGCTGTAAGTCTAGTTGTTTTGCTTGGTTGCCTGGCAACAGCTGGTTGTGCGGCTTAGCGTTGCGGTAAGGCAGCGCTGTTCGGTGAAACGGAAAGCGACGACGCCTGTGCCGGCTGGTATTTCGCGGTCAGTGGGGAGACGTTGGCATGACGATCAATGTTCGTGGTATGTAGTGATGTGTGCGAGGCGCAATAGCGGTTCTGAGCTGCTCTGCCGAGTACAGGATTCTCAGTTTCTGCAGCTGGGTACCGAGCGTTAGCCGTCTTAGCGGCGAGGACAATAAGTCCTCTCCAGCTGAGCTCAGAACACTCGCAAGTTGCTGGGGAGTAGGCAAAGCACCGGAACATAATCGTCACAAGTGCCGAGTCTTGGTGGTCGAGTGCCGATTTCTTGGCCGTGTATCGTATAGGAGTATTACTTGTACAGTACAAACCAGGTTTCGGCTGCCCTTGGTCGGCCGCGCCCGTTTGCGTCATCGGCCGGTTTCCCACCATTCACCGGCAATCTTGCGTGCGGCTCAAACGAGGTCGCACGCGCGGTAAGAGCTCCACTCTCGCCGTGCGTGCAGCGTGCGTGTGCGGCGACCCTGAGCTGAGCTGAGCTGGGACCGGTCGGTGCTGCGCTGAGCTGGGTCTGGTGAGAGGCGCACTGCGGGCACAGGCACCAGTCTGACTGCTCTTGGAGCGGCAGCTGTCAGCTCCTTGCTCCTCGAGCGGCAGCCGTCAGCTCCTTGCTCTCCGCGCCAGCTCTCTGCTCACACCCGTCCAGGAGTTGTTTGTATGTGGAGCTCGTGCGCCGCCAGCTGTGCCGGCCGGGGGAGGGCTGCACCCCGCAGCTGGTGGGGTGTCCCGGTACCCGCCCAGCTGCACCCCCTCCCCCTCCACCGCCTCCATGGCCACCCGGATGGCCCACGCGACTGTTCCGCGGGGATACCAAAGGCGTGCCCAGTGCAGAGTCCGCTGGCCCAGGAATAGATACCGGACTGAACTATCATTGCGCCTGCCGCCTTGTCGGCTTCAATATTTCCGGAGCGATTTGGTCGTCGTGTGGGGCGCGGCGGGGTAACCCGGCCCCTTGCCCCGCCCGTACGGGCCGCGAGTCGCGCCTATCTCTGACCTTTGAGGGGGCGGGTTGCCCACCGATATCGTTCCGCTATGCGGGGGGTTGTGGGACTTTGGCGCGTGCCATCGTCTCTAACCGAGCCTCAGTGCTGGTCCCTGTGTCTCGGGGTTGGGACCTGCGGGCGTTGCGTTGGCACGTGTGGAGGACCCAGCTATCAGTCGAGTCAGCGCGCTCCGATGGACCCGGTCAGGTATGGAATTTGGAAACGGTCTTAGCTGTCCAGAGTGCAGGTGATCTAGTGGATTCCGCGTTTGGGTGTAGATATGGAATGACCAGTACCATTCTTACATGGCTCCGTCTTTACATATGAAAATATGATTTATGTGGCTGGAAAAGGCACATCTTCGGCGTTGCTTTGTGAATGGATTGGTTATTCTACGTAAATTAGCTGTTAATTTTCGATGCTGACTTACATTGAATCCTTCAGTCAGGCATCCAACTTGCTGCGTAAATTAGGATTAATTACGAGCATCTAATATAGGTAGGTTAAGTGAGTGAAAGTGACAGCAAGGTTTCTGACACTGGCGTTTCGCCAGTACCTAAATCTGGGTTTGAAATGGCAAATACCGAATCGGTCTCGAGCTATTCTCGGCGTACAAAAATGTCTATAATCGATGGTCATCCCTCGCGCATGCAGCTGTCCCCCTGCCCGTGACCCATCACCCGTAGCTGGCGACTAACCCGCCCGTCAGCTGGTCCCTCTCCCTTCCCCTCCCCTGACCCCACGTGCCGGCCGGCTGGCGCGGTCAGTGGCCTCCATCCCCCTCCCTCCGCCCCCGCCCCCACCTCCTTCCGAGCGAGCGGTGGCGCACGGCGCGTGGGGCGCACGCACATTGAGGCCATTCGCCGGTGAGGCTGCTCCCGGGAAGCTGCGTGCTCTGCTGTGCGGCGCCGCACTGAGGGAGCGCCACAGGTGCAGTTGTGGTCGTGTGTGCAATACGTGTGCAATATTTGCTGCTTCGCTACCGGCTCCTAGAATAGTTTCGCATTTGTTACATCCCTGGAAGCGTCAAGTTTACGACTCTTCCAGTTCCCAGGTGAGGTTGTGTGAGCTATTGCAGGCCGGGCAAATAGTGGCCGAGTGAATGTGTTATGTGGCGTGTTGTTGATGCAGTTCCATGTGTCTGAGCAGTGCGTACGCACGAGACCCGCGGTAAAAGCGGTGATTGGACTGCGAGTCGCGAACTACGAGGAATCTGAATGTGAACTGAAATGTGGACTGAGCGTCGTCCGCCCATGGAGAGGACGGTGATATTGGAAGGTGACTTGAGAGGCTTCTGTTAGGAGAACGGTTATTGGACTGTGAGTTGAGTCTCCTGTGAGGACGGTAATTTGGCTGTGAGTCGTGTATGAAGAGAACGGTTATTTGACCGTGAATCTACGAGTCGCGTAGGAAGAGAGTGCTAATTTTACCGTCAGTCGTCTCTGAAGAGATCAGTTATTGGACCGTTACTCGTCTATGAAGTTATTTGACCGTGAGTCAGGTATGAAGAGGACGGTTGTTGGACTGTAAGTCGTCTATGAAAGGGACGTTGTGTTGGACTGTGAGTCATCTGTGAGGAGGAGTGAGCTTTAGTCGTCGTGTGAGGGGACAATTTTAGTCTCCTACCGTCTACGAAGAGGACGAATATCTCACTACGAGCTTTCCGCGAAGAGGACAGTGATCTATCTATTGCAGAAGCAGTCCAGCGGCCCATTGCCGCTCAACGGGGCGAACATAGCAATTCATCTGAATTCTTAGTTTTAGCCAATTCGTATTGAGTCTGAGGCCTTTTTTGCTGCTCTTTGTTTATAGTGAATGGCACTTCAATGTGAATGGTTCATGGATGGATGGAACATGAATGAAGATGAACGCCTCTTGGTTGGGACCGGTAACTTTTAACCCGACAGAGTCGATGGTATTTAAATCGCGGATGCAGCTTTACCATTCAATTCAGTGGGCCAAAGGATGCCCAACTTTACGGCGTAATTGCATAATGCATTACTTGTGCACTTGAAGCAGAAATATGCTCGGCAAGCTCCAGCGATCTTGAATTGCAACAACGACCAACCAACACCCCATGCACTGTGATACACACAAAGTTTTCGATAAAGTGCAATCTAACGTCACAGATCAAACGATGCAATCTGGAGTGCCCACATCGACGGCGGGGTATCGCGTCAGCCGGTCTGCAGCTGATATCTCCAGTTGCCTCCGATATCCCAGCCTTCACCCATGCATATCTACCTACATCGGGCTGAACTAGCGCTGCGGTAGCCGAATTGCCCACCCATGCACACAAGCTGCTGCGCCCCGCTTAGCAGAGCCTTTCTGTTCCCACTTCCCGGTATCAATAAGATAACCGGACAAAACCGAACGCAATCATGTTTTAAAGTGAATATGGGCATGGACGAGCTAGAATATCCTATTTCTACGCAGTACGTATGTAAATATATGCTGACAATTGATGGACTTATTCAGCGGAAATCATCGCAGCCGAAGACTTACGTTAGGTCGCATTTGTTGTCGGTTCGGCGTATCACCGATTTTGATGATACTCGTGTGCTCGTTTTATGTTGCCTCGTCTAGACGGGGCCGACTTACACGAATAGTATACGGTCAGGCCAGGCCCCATACTGCGAAGCCATTGGGAGCCCAGTTCGCTGGCCCAACATTGCCTCGTTGGCCGGCCTTTCAGCGTTCGTCGGAGACGGTGAGGCCGCGGGGCTGGGTCAACTGGGCCGGCGCCGCCCTATACATGACCTCACCGCACGGTGGCCGGCACACGGGTAGGACGCGTCCCCCCTGCAGCCAGGCCGTATGAGAGATAATAGCAGCGGATCGAGTGATTAGCCACGTCCCGGTCTACGCAACTCAGATGGGGTGAGGGTAGCCACAAGGGAAAGGGTTTCGGGTTTCTGGAGATAACGTTTCAGGATGCCGGCGGGCTGCGCTGTGGCTCGACTGGGGGGTCGCCTCTGTTGAGGGGGTGGGGGCTGCGAGCGGCGAGGCCGTGTGTCGGCCCAATCGACCGGCCGGGGAGGGAGCCCGGCCCGGCCCAGCCGCCGGGACGCTTCACGGAACGATTGGTGCCGCTCGGACAGTGACGGTCCGCTCACATGCTAGCGTCATATCAGGCCAGACTAGTTGGTTCGCGGGAAATGCCACCGACCTGGCCCACCTGCCCAGCGGACACACCCAGCTCGTGAATTTACAGAGGTTTTTTGATCCCAGCTGAAAGGTCCCTCTCCCTTACATCATGTTCATAATTCTTCCTTCAGGAACCGTCACAAATGGTTGCCTATGTATGTTTTCTATACGTAGGTTAAAGTTGTTATTCTTTTATTTGTTTTGTTGCTATTCGACTTCGTCTTTGTAAATGAAGTCTGTTACCGCATCGGATATCGTTGTTGTCGGAACGTGATTGATCGCTCTCGCCTGTGTGGTCTCACTTCAACTGAACTTGGGCAGGGTTGGCATTTTTGCCGGCAAAAACTAGTTTATGCCATTTGCCGGTTTAAACCGGTTTTAACCGGCAAAAAGTGGCAAAAACTGGCATAAACTCAGAAATATCACAATGCTATGCCTAGACATGATTTTGAACAGGAAACATTTTAAGGAGAATTCGGTGAAAGCTTTATGAGCTCTATGCTTTCAAACAGAAGTGACATTAACCATTGAAATGTTTCATACCTAACTCAGAAACATTTTCATGGGCTATCCATAAGGAGCTAGTAAGATCCCTTTTGGGGGTGACAAATGAGCCAGTGCAAGGGTGACTGGGTGAGTCCTGCACAATCAGAAGTGCGAAGAGGTACCTATCTGCCACTGATATGCGCACGGCACCGCATGACACCCTACTTACCGTGGCCGCCTTGTCCCACTCTCCCCTTACATGGAAATACATTACGTTGTGGATGTCTACCGACATGCATAGACATTTTACGCAGGGATAAGTAATCAGGCAACTTCAGAATGTTTAGTGCATCTATATAACTACCTGAAATGCATTTGTACATTTCAAATTCATTCCTAACTAGTAAAGTTATAGGTTTGGCCATCTGAGTTTTAGCCAGTTTTTGCCAGTTCTTGCCACCAGGGTTTCTGCCAGCCGGTTTAAACCGGTTAAAACCACTGGCAAAAACCAGTTTTTGCCACCCCCTGCCAACCCTGAACTTGGGTCTGTCTCTGAAGTATCTCGTAATGTGTGTGCCCGTCTGCTGAGTCCTTTGGTCAATAAAGGCGGTATGTCCGTACACTTATGCTCTGTGCAATGTTCGTGCTTACCGCTCGTTGCTCATTGTTCGTCACTAACCGGGTCTCCTCTTGTTTTTCAGGTGAGTGTGACGTTAGTCGCTAGGCGCCGGCGGTCGCGAAGGGACGACCTGGCTCAATCTCAGACTGGTGGGTGAGCCTTGTCTCGGCTGGAACTGGTGGGTAAATACTGTTCCCAACTAAAACTCTGGATGAAAGCTCCCGTCATTATTCTGGGAACTCCCCGGACACTCCGGCGGGCAAACTCGGCTATACGCGGAGCAGTTGTAAGCCGCAGCGTGCGCCGACCCGGCTGCTTCGATCGATACCATGTGCACTTCGCGTGACGTTGCCGACATCTCTGGCCTTCCCCGTTTCTTGCTGGGTTTTCTAACCCACGATCCCTGCTAGCTCCCTGACCTCTCCTGCCTTCTCCTGAGGTACTGTATCCCTTGCTGAGCTCCCTGACCTCACTAGCTCTCTGCTAGGATCCCTGACCTCCCACGCTCTCCTGTTGACTCCCGGGCTTCCCTAACTCCCTCTTGACATTCTTAGCCTCACTTACTCCCTTCTGGGCTCCCTAAGCGAGACTTCCCCGCTCCCTGTTGGGGTCCCTGACCTCCCAGTCCTTATCGACCTCCCTGACCTCCCCAACTCCATCGACCTCGCTATGACCTCCTGCCCCCATGGTCGCCATGCCGACGGGGCCGACTTCAGATCGAGTGCGCTCCACCACGGGTCGATCTGACCCGGCGGACTGGCCCTCGGGGTTCTGTCCTGCCAGCGCTGCGACCGCGGGCGGCGGCCTCCGTCGATTGAGCGCGCGGGTCAGCCCCCCCCCCCCCCCACTCTCTGCCCGGCGGGGGGGCGGGGCGGTCGATGCGCGGCGGGCCGGGCAGCGTGCCGGCAGTCGGCGGCCCGACCCCGTGTCGGCCGGCGGTGGCGGAGGGGTGCGTGTTGACCGCTCAGTCCTGCAGTCATGTGTGTCTGGTGTCTGGTACACCGCCCGGCATGGTAGGTGGTGGAGTCCCCCTGTGGGTGTTTGGGGGGGGGGGGAGACTTCTGAGCACGTCCCCATTTCTCCAAAACTGGTTGAATAGCTGCTAAAAACGAATGAATGTATGCAAGCAAATGTTAACTTTTGCCACCGTGTGCAATTACATATTGTAATGGTTATTTTCAAGTTGTGTGGTTATGTGAACGAAATGTCAATCGTCATTGACATTGGCTATTTTTAAATATATTTTGAACGGGTGCTTGCGAGAAATGCCACGAGATACGCGAGTGTTGGCAGGTATACGTTTCCGCTTCGTCGAGTCTGCTGGTCTCATTGGTCTCATTCAGAGTTCGATAATCTTGGGAGGATGAAAATAAACAATAATTATGGAAGTAGGTGTGACCGGTAAATGCGAAACGGTGCAATGAAAGAATTGATTTATTGGGGTAAGCAAATGAATCAGTTCGTTGGGCTCCGCGCGGATGATGCCGTAGCATGGGACACTGGGTATTGGGCAACCTCCCCTCGTCCACTAGATGTAAACGTAAGCAGCTCACGACACTAACTATGATAGTGACAATGATATCTACAATGTGGCACTGGCGGCTCGTTGCACCTTCTATACGTAATTGATTTAATAGCAGCTTCCCGTCCACCGCGAGAACGTTTAGAGTCTTGATTGGGGTTAGATCCTGTTTGGAAACCCCTTCCTATGAAGGAAGTTATGTCAGAACAATAAAAGCGTAGCAATCAATAGCCACATCGTTATGATATCCTATTCTTAAGGCATCATTTTCTTACGAGGAAAGCAACTTTTTTATTGTTTTCTTTCATTGAATATAGACTGGAGCAACTTTGAAACGCTTTTGAAAATAATAAAATGCATTTTTGCTATGTATCGTATCGGGTTCACAAGCGGCCGAGCCTTTGTCCTCCGTTTTCGACCAGCTGCGTGTTGCCGTTTTTCGGGTTTTGCGCGGCAGCTCGGTGAAAAAGACCCGCCTTTCTCTGTGAAGGTGACCCATTTGGTTTTTGTGCTGGGCGCGGGATCGATGACTCCGGTGTGTTTTGGCATCGGAGCGACTGTTCGGGCGGCAGGGAAGGGGCCCAGGGGTCTCGCGCTAGTGGTTCGCTCGCTCCAGTACCGATGACCGACCGGCGGGCGGCGACCCGTATTATCCGTCTCCGCAACATAACCATTGTTTTTGTCGCATTTCTTAGCAAGGAGTTTTACGACATTTGCTACTCTATGTTTTGTGTAAACGTAAGAGTCTGCTGTCTGCGCGTTGTTGAGCTCGACTGGAGGGCTTTCCTAAATCCTAATTACCTGTTGATGGGTGTTAATGATTAATATGTCTCGAAAAAAGTGCTAAGCTCTGCCTGATTAGGCCTACGGACTACTACGGTGTCGATGATCGGTTCTGCTGGCCACTTCGCCATCCGTCATTTGATGGAGTGGGCACGTCCGAATGATGACGGTCTCAGCTCGCCGCCAGCCGCCGGGAGCGGCATGGCCCGCTGAGACGGCGTCAGGTCGAATCTGTGGCGCGGAGGACGGCGCGGCGGCCGACACCGGCCCGCCGCGTGTGCGTGAGGGCAGGTAGCGGCCCGACCAGCTGGCTCCCATCGACCCAGCCGAGCTTTCGCTCTCTCTCTCTCTCTCTCTCCCTCACTCGCCGCCAGACTATTCTCGGAGAAATGCGCCCCTCGTGGCGACCCGGGGCCTAACACCACTGCCGGCAGCTCCGCCCCGTGGCAGACATCCGAACTAACACAGCCGATGCGGTTTTCTAAACGCCTGTGCCCTGTAAGCGTCGCTGTGAACCAAGATTGTCTCGAGGAGTTCGTAATCAAGCGGATGTCAGATGAATTGATATGATTATCGATACCACTTACTTACCACTGACTGTCTACCATACGGTCGTGTAGACTGGTGGTGAATTTATCGGTAATCGCCCACCCTAGTTATCTCGCACTGAAGAAGCTGCCGAAAAACTAGCTGCCATTTTGCAACATTATCATTTCTAGCCCACTGCCCATCCCTATACGTTACGCATCCTTTTGATTTGTAAGGATCTCGCTGGGCTGGGAAACGACCTTCTGGTGCTAGGGTAGAGCCGGTCTAGTAGCTTCTTCAATCAGTTGAACGGGTGCTGGAAAACACGCATTTCATGCGCTGAGCTTAAGCTCATTGCTGGCTTTGGTTAGACTTATCTCATCTTCTATCCTAGACTCGCCCCTCACGCTCTGGGGACGTTTGGATTCGAGTGGCACTGGCGCATCGCTGCATGCGTGCATAAAGCATACACTGCATTATGATTGATACCTGTGTACGGTGACTGCACCTATTTCGCAGTCATTAGATAAGAGCGATGTCTGCCGAGTACCTTGCTGTGATCACTCATCGGGCTGATGACCATCATAAAACGACGGAAACGGGAAAATGCAGCGCTTGGATGTGAGACGATTGGTTAAAGACCGTTTGGCGTATACAAATAAATCCTATGACTTGGTATTTTTAGATAAAGGATGGTACCTTTTTAATGAGTGTACGATTGTTTGCAGCTGTTTATTTTTTGTCTATAATTTTAGCTGGCTGTTTTTCTAACATGTCAAACTTCAAAAGTGCATTTAGCTGCGTCTTCCCTGCTGTTTTGCGTCGTGGGTTGTCGCAGTTGCGCCACTGCAGCGTGCTCGATTGGGTATCGGTAACCCTGGCGTCACCGGTAGCGTTTTCGTTCAAGGTTAAGGTTTCTGCATTAGGCGGTATTAGGCCACCGTGCCAAGCCGTAGCATGCTGTGACGTCACTGGGTAAGAGAACGTACCACGCTATCAGTATCACTATCGACTGAGACTCAGATAGACTCAAAACGACTCAGGCAGACTCAAACTGACTCGACCGACTCAGACCGACTCAAACTGACTCAGACCGACTCAAACTGACTCAGACCGACTCAAACTGACTCAGACCGACTCAAACTGACTCAGACCGACTCAACCGACTCAAATCGATTCCGATCGACTCAGACCGATTCAGAACGACTCAGGCGGACTCAAACCGACTCAAATCGATTCCGAGTGACTCAGGCAGACTCAGAATGACTCAGGCAGACTCAGACAGACTCAGAACGACTCAGGCAGACTCAAACCGACTCAGGCAGACTCAAACTGACTCGACCGACTCAGAACGACTCAAATTGACTCAGACCGACTCAAACTGACTCAGACCGACTTAACCGACTCAAATTGATTCCGATTGACTCAGACCGACCCAGAACGACTCAGGCGGACTCAAACCGAATCAAATTGATTCCGAGCGACTCAGGTAGACTCAGAATGACTCAGGCAGACTCAGACAGACTCAGAACGACTCAGACAGACTCAAACCGACTAAAATCGATTCCGAGCGACTCAGACAGACTCAGAACGACTCAGGCAGACTCGGGCCTATTCAGATAGACTCAGGCAGACTCAAACCGACTCAGGCAGACTTAGACTGATTCAGATCGATTCCGAGCGACTCAGAAAGACTCAGAACGACTCAGAACGACTCAGACAGACTTAGGCGGATTCAAACCGACTCAACCGACTCAAATCGAGTCAGTTTGAGTCTGCCTGAGTCGGTTGGAGTTTGCCTGAGTCGTTCTGAGTCTGTCTGCGTCGATCGGAGTCGATTTGAGACGGTTGAGTCGGTCTGAGTCAGTTTGAGTCGTTCTGAGTCAGTCTGAGTCGATCGGAATCGATTTGAGTCTGTTTAGTCAGTCTGAGTCAGTTTGGGTCGTTCTGAGTCGGTCTGAGTCGATCGGAATCTATTTGAGTCGGTTGAGTCAGTTTGAGTCTGCCTGAGTCGTTCTGAGTCTATCTGAGTCTCAGTCGATACTGAAAGCGTGGTACGTTCTCATACCCAGTGACGTCACAGCATGCTTCGGCTTGGCACGGTGGCCTAATACTGCCTAATACAGGAAACCTTAACCTTGAACGAAAACGCTACCGGTGACGCCAGGGTTACCGATACCCTCGATTGTTTACCTAATTTTGCTTGCTTTTGTCAGGGCCAAGGCCTTATGCCGTATAAGGGGTCAGGGCCCTAAAAGCAAGGCTTTTGTTTGTTTGAAGATTTTCTTAAGTTTCGTAGTGTGATAAATCTCAAATTCGTTATATCATCACTCATATTGATCATACTGATTGGTTGCTCATAGCTCACTGCACTTCAGTTTTATGCAACGTAGGTAGGAAGGTAGGTGCAGCAGGGCCTATTTTAACATGTTAACTGGGGTGGCAAAACCCACCCCAGTGGTGCGGTTTTCCACCCCAGTCGTCTTACTTTACCACCCCAGTGAAAAACAGCCCAAACTTCTACCCACAGATATTAGCTGCCGACAATCACGGAGGCGACACATTCTTGAGGCGCAACTCAGGTTGACAGGGGAAAAGGGCTCACTGAGGCGCCACCACCACCAATGGGGTGCCCTCTCACTACTGGGGGCGCCCTGCCGCAACTGTGGCGCCCTACTTTGATTGGGACACATTACCGGTAATAGGGCACCCTACCATGACTGAAGAGCCCTATCAACATTGGGGCGCCCAGACACGATTGGGGCGCCAACCACCTTTGGGCGCCCTATCAGAAATGGGACACTGTTTGTTTTGTTGGGTTAGGCCCTTTCGGTCCAATGAGACCATTTCAGAGCCGGAAGGCTGATAGGACATAGGGGGAGACATTGGTCTGGGCAGGCACCCTAGTGAGTGCCTGCCCAGACCAGACAAATTTACAGAGTAGGTGGATCCATAGGAGATCTCGCCCCTGTAAAAGTTTGGTGACTCTAAGTCAAGATTTAGGGGGGTTTTGGGGGATATGAGTGCAAAAAATTTGCTAAAACATGTCAAAAGTTTTTCGCTTATAACTTTTTACCTAGTAAAGATAGAGCAAAAATAAACGCACCAGTGAACTCAGGACGTCCGTGCGCATCGAATGGTATACTTTGTTGCCAATTTAAGCGAACTCTGGAATTCAGTTGCCGCTAAGCTACAGGGTGTAACGAAATTATCCGGACATCTATTTCTTCGCCATATCTGCTCGCACAGTTTCTCTTTTAATGTCAGAAGCTGGAAAATTGGATGAATGCATACCTCTGGTATCTGCTCTTAAACTCAGAAGTGACCTGACCTTGCGAAATGACTCTTGCTCTGAGTAAGAGTCGAGTCGCCGACGGGTTCATTTGATAGTTTTCGTTTAAGGCAGTGGAGAGAAAGGAGTACAGTCTCTCGTTTCGTAGTAAGGCTACGTGTTGGTGGCATGGTGGCATGAGCCAGAAGCTGGTCTGTCAGCAGCTGGACATCAGCAGCAGCCAGTAGCACATCTGCCTGAGGCGTAATAAGCTGGGACTTGGTGGCAGACTCAGCCCGGCCTCGATCGCACAAGGCGCCCTTTGCCAAGTGGTGAGGAGAGTTGTCAAGATAGCGACAAGGAAACGGCACCAATTAATCCGCATACTGACTCGAATTCTTACCAAGGTAGATAATAAGAGGTCCCACATCATGATTCACCGTTACCCGCCCTTTAGCTTGGTTTTACTGCCCTTCAAACTGGAAAAGACAATGAAATTGACGGGAAAACAACCAGTCCACCACCTTTGGCTTCAGGCCAGGGCGTGTCCACTGGTGGAAGGAAGACACGAATGAGGTGACCTGGTCGGATGGGAAGCTGTTCGAGCTGCGATACCCGTTGAACCGTCAAATCGGCCATGTGTGGGCTGCCAGCAGCTCGAATGTGCCGGCCGTCGCCGGCGTCAAACATCCGGCCAAAATCCAGACCTGGAGCATGTTCAGCTGCTGTGTAATATTTAAGCTGTTCATGACGACACAGAAAAGCACTATCAGTGACGAGTATTACCGGCGCAACATCCTGGCTAGCGATTGGTTGGAGCCACTCAACCAGACGGCACAGGGTGGCTCGGTTTCTGAACGTGTACCGATACCTGATTCAAGCCGCGCAGTCTTCATACGGGGCGGCGCACCACCTTCAAGCCCCTAGCAGAATGAGAAGTGATGCCGAGAGGACCTTTTTGTTCTTCTGGGCTAAAGGGCTATGGCTTGGAAATAGTTCCCATGCAATTCCGTCGATATATTATGGACTATTGTCCATCAGGAGACGAATGAGGGGACACCCGCCACCAGCACCGCCCAACTGCGGGCACAGGTTAGTAAGGCGCTACTCTATATGAAACCCACTGTGCTGGAAAATCCAGTGGCTGGAATGCTCCAAAAATGTGTACCTGCGCTCTTATGAAAGGTGGCTATATAATAATTCAAAAGGGAAAATATCAGAATGTCTTGCTTCTTAATTACAGCGCGAAGAAAGATGTCCGGATAATTTCGTTACACCCTGTAGTCCAATTTTCCCCTGACCTTGTACCGGTTTTTGTGACCTGGTGACCTGACCTGAAAAGACTGGGACTTCAAATTTTCAAGAAAGGTGCGAAAATGTTGCCCCAGAGGGTATGCCAAATTTGACGGCACCATGCGCCGCCGTTTTTACGTTATTTGCGAAAAACCTTAGGGGGGTTGCATCAACCCCCCCTCGCCGGGCGAGGGTTAATGCCAAAATCAAAGGGGGAACGGTGCCCAGGTCCCCCCCCCGTTCCGCCGCCTATGAACTAGCTACAACACTGGTTAGCAATGCATCTTTCTTGGCATAGGTACAGACTACAGAGCCATAAGCGATTCAAAATCTGGACAGCGTCTCGGGGCAGTGGCGTGGCGAGATATTTATATTTATCTACAAGCAACAATGGGGTGAAGTTGGTTGAAAGTAAAATTGAAAGTTGGGGGGGGGGGGCGCCCACACAAGAGACAGGGGCGCCACCACTGTCTGGCCACCCCAGTCCAATTGTCTTAAAATAGGCCCTGAGGTGCAGGGTATATAGAACGGTAGGTGCCTTTTATCATCACCCTTGTTTTACACGTTTATCGCGAATAAACTATGCATTGGTTAGCGATTGCTGCCGATGTGAATACGACCTTGACAATGATGCAATTCCACCCGCTCCCTCTCGTCGTTACCCTCTCCTCAATTTCATTTTGTCAATTCTAAATCAAAATGAGCATAAATAGTACCTACATAGATAGGGGTAGCCGGTAGGTAGGTACTAGTCGTAGCGCCTGGCCACTGCCCATTATGGAATTGGTGTTTCCGCCTTCCGGTGCTGTTCTGTGCCAGAGATTAGGTAATTATAATTTCTTAGATTATTTAAAAAGCTTTCACAAATCCCATGTGTCTTTTATTTTCTTACTTTTTCATCCCGTGTGGCGTATAGGTGCAGCCCACCGCTAAAGTAATGTGACTGGTTTTACCAATCTCAACGGATGGCTTTGACTGGCGATGTTTTAGTGCGGAGTGATCGAAAAGAAGACGTCAATAGACAAAGTTGCAGCTGCAAGGGTGACGATACATGTAAACTACATTCAAAGTTTCATTGTAGTCTGGCTAATCGTTCCTAAGCTCAAGCTTCAGAAGCAGAACATATTCATGACTGAAACCGCACATTACTTCTTGCTGTGGACTGTACGTTTCACTCACGCACGAATGCTTACTCGTCATCCATGGATGTACTCTGAACGATTTAGAAGGCTGAAAGCAGCTTAAACGATTTAAAATGCGTTTAACTAAATGGTCAGCGGAATGGGAATAAATTCATGGGACGTTGTGTTAAATGAATGAACGCCCTTTTAATTTCACCTGATGCTGCGAAATCGTTATTACGAAAGGCACTCCTGGACCCCGCCGTTGTAATTAGGGTGCGGGAACTGAAATCGATCGCCCTGCAAAAACGAGAGGGAGGGGGGCCGGGGCAGAATGGCTCCGACCAGGGCGGTGTTTCACGGGCTGCTGCTACCACGCTGCTATCAAATTGCGCGAGCTGACGTCACACTTGTGGTAGTGTTGGAGCAATGGGCCTGTTGATGTCTCCATGGAAACCCAATTTGACAAGTCGTAAAATCGGCGTGCTGCTATCACCGGTGAAACAGGGCCCAGAAGCCCACTGACTGAAGGGCTGCGTTCCTGCTCCCGTCGGCCCGTCCCGTGCCGCCCTCCGTCCCACCGTGAGACAACACGACAGGAGTGGGCGCCCAGCCCCGACCGCCGCCCTCACCGCCCTCCGTAGCCGTTTTTCTGCGCGCCGCGCCTCTGGTCGGTGACCCTAGGCCGGCCGGCCGCGGCCGAGTGGCGTGTGTGGCGTCATCTCGGCCGGCCGGCCGGCCCTGTGACGTCACACTGCCGGAGGCGGCCGAGGGACGCCGGCCGGCGTGTGACTGCGCCCTCGCGGCCGGAACTGCCCCTGGGGCGCGGCTCTCGCGTCCACCGCATTCCCGGCCAGTATGTGGACCGGTCGGGCGGCCGGCCGGCCGGCTGTCGGCGCGCGGCGCCCACCTGTGGTGGGCCGGGCGCGGGCGGCCTCCCCTCCGCCAGCCGGCCGGCCGGCCACCGATCGATGGTGCGATCTCCCCGGCCCGCCGGCTGACGCCTCCCGCTCCCCCGACGCGCCGCCGCTCAGGGGACGCGCGGAGGACGGCGAGGCCGGCCGGCTGGCGGAGCTGGTGAGTAGGGCCCCGCCCACCGACTGTTGACGGCCGCTGGTTTGAGGGACCACCCACGGCCAGCCACGGTCCATCGGACAACACTAACCAGCCGCTACCACCCGCTCGGCTCCCCTCAGCGGGCCGAGCCGGCGCCGACACAGTGCTGTCGCGCCGCCCTGCCGGCCGGCCGCACGGTCATATCCCGTTCCCAGTCCACACAGTGAGTGAGGGCAGCTGATCCCGTTTGACAAACCTGTCCCGATGACGCTGCTCACGGAAACATATTTTCCTGCCGAGCCGGCGCCGCTGCGGTACTCGCTGTCCGTGACGTCATGCACATTGCACATGCACGGCGAGTTGTGTAGAGGCGGCTGCGGGTCCTTTGCCTGTTCGGTCACCCGGAACTCCGCTTGGTGACAGGAACCCTGGCTACCCTAATGCAGGAACCCTAGTTGGTTACCCTGGTTCGGATTGTTGACGCTCTTGAGGCCACACTTGGAACACAACACACAGAATATGTTGTCTCAGCTACTCAACAAACATTTAATTGGCCCTGTCTGTTGACCGCAGCGATCCTCCTGCCCTTCGGTGTTGGATGGCGACCGTTTTCGTGCACGACACTCGTAACTCGGGCACGAAAAGTCACCTTTATGTATCGCGTTACGGCTAATTACTGGTTTTACGGCTCGGCATTAGACACCTCACTGGTAAACTGACCTCTGCATGGTCGAGTGGTATGATTTCACTGCCCGGTGACAGATGACCCGAGACTGCTAATGACCACGTGGTTGGGTTCGCGTGTTTGCAATTCAGACTCAATTCAATTGAAGTTCGTACGTGGCGAGACAGGGATACACATACTTCGGAAGATTCTGACCTTAGCTACCCAGTATGTATGCGGATGAACTGTTCGGCCACTCTCATAAAGCAATTGATTTTCCGAGATAGTCCTGCAATTGTTTTCGGGTTGTGCGCACGTTCTTAAGCTGAATCATGAACCATTACTGACAGTATGTGTTCCCGTTTCAGTGGCATAGCGACGCCGGGCGGCAGCGGCAGCGGCAGCGACGTGGCCTCGCTGGAGCCGAGCTCGCCGCTGTCCAGCTGCTCGGCCGCCTCGGACGGTGTGGAGGCGCGGCCGCCGCTGCCGGCCCTGATGCCCCCCAGCCAGCCGGCCACAGGCGCCCAGTGGGCCCGTCCGCCGGGTCGCAGCCGCAGCCAGGGAGACGCCGCCGCGCCGCCCTCGCTGCCGACCACCACCGACCACCTGCTGCCGGAGAGGCCGCCGGCCAAACGGCGTCGGCGCGCCTCCTCGGGCGAGAGGGCAGCGCGCGGCCCGCCGCCGCCGCCGCCGCCGCCTCCGCCACCGCCCGCCTCAGGCACCCCACGGCCGCGCGTGCAGGAGAAAATCACCGAGTACTTCAGCAAGCAGATCAAACACATATCGGCGCAGGCGTTCCGCGGCATGAAGAAGGAGCTGAACTCGGTGAAACACGAGCGGCCGCTGCTGCAGCTGAGGACTGAGCTCGGTGACAGCTCGCCGCTGCCGACGGGCGCCGAGACGCGGCCGGCCGCCGACCGGGACACCGTGCTGCGTGCGCTGAAGAAGCGCAATGGGTTCCACCCGCCGCGCGCGGCAGACACGGCGGCGGCGACGACCACGGCGCCCGTGTCGACCGGCCGCGCGTCCAGCGAGACCAGTAGCGTCGACTCGGGGCTCGGCAAGGACCGCGCCTCGACGGGCGAGCCGAGCCCGCCGCTGGAGGCGGGTCCGACGCAGGTGCTGCGCTTCCCGGCGCGCCGGCCGGCCGACTGCAGCGCCATTACATGCTGCCGGTGGCGCGACTGCGGCGCGCGCCTCAGCTCCCCCACGCAGCTGCTCGACCACCTGCAGACCAGCCACGTGCAAAAGGAGCGCGACGCCGGCAGCCGCTCGGTGCGCTGCCTCTGGCAGGGCTGCAAGGTGTTCGACCGGCCCGGCTCGGCCGCCTGGCTCGAGCGGCACGTGCTCTCGCACGGCGGCAGCAAGCCGTTCCGCTGCATCGTCACCGGATGCTCACAGCGGTTCGCTTCGCAGGTGGGTGCCAGACCTGCCGTGGTCCTCAGAAGGTCCTGTAGGAACCCTGCCGGTCTGGTGTTGTGTGGTTCCAACTTCCATAGGTTATACCAATAATAATTTTCTGGCTTCCTTATGCCGTTCCTTTGCTTGAACTTTAAACCGAGTGTTATAGCTGATACCCATGACCTTCCCCATCCTTCTGCCATTGTCGAAGCCCACACCCATACCGCAACACTCAGCCAGATTACGGGTGCTCAAGCATTTTTCCTCTCTTTCTTGTTTGCATTAACGTATCTGCTGGTAGCTCCGTATTGCTGGCTTGAGAACTTGGGTACTGGATCTGATACGTCACTGCAGAGTGGTGTTCCTGTACCTAATATATATCTTAGTTGTTGATTCATCGTGCGTCAATTACATGCTGATTTATTGCTAACAAACAGCATGTGTTGAGCAGGGGAATGAAAAATGTGTAAAAATGTATTCACAAGTAACAACTGGGAGTGCTTGCAAATGCTGCAATTTATGCTTTATTCCGATCCTTTCCCAATATTGTCCAGGGTAAACACCCCGCCCTTCACACCAACACTATTATTTTCGCAATTTCATAATCTGCGTTTTTTAACTGTCCGCTGGGGTCGATTAAATAGTTTAAACTCTCATCAGATGCGCCGAGTTCTCTCGCTGACCACCTGTCCTCCCCCCTCGCTGCCCACAGTCGATGCTGGAACGCCACGTGAACCATCACTTCAACCCGCCGGCGCCGCTGAAACGTGCCGACTCGGGTGTGAAGACGGCACGCCGCAGCGGCCGGCGGGCACAGGTCGAGCAGCACCCGTACTCGGGTGAGTGTCGGCGGAGGGGGGACGTCGGGGGAGCAAGGAGGTGGCTGGGTAGGAGTGGGCACAGCGGGCCGGAACCGGTATAGCAAGGATGGTAGTCAGCGAACAGCGTGGGATGGGGGATGGGGTGGGAGGTGGGGTCTTACGTGATCGACTGGGAAGTCAGCATTATTTACACCGGTACAGTGGGCGGGACATCAGGGAGGGTGGCGGATGCAGGACGGGTATTCCACTCCACCCTTGATGACGTGATGGGGCGCGGTGTCGGCTGTGTCATCTTCAATACGACTCGGCTAAGCCCGCCATGCCAGTGTTGGTGGTTCGCCCTGCTACTAGGTTTCTGTGTGTCAATGTGTTGGCGTTGACATTGTCTCCGGCGCTAACATGCTACGTCTCTGTCTACAGCGCGCATATTCGACTTTTGCGACTCGAGCGCGATGGAGCGGCTGCGGTACCAGCTGGTGTGTGCCGACTCGGCGCTGGAGCGGCTGCCGGACATCACCAGCCGCTCTGTGCGGCTCACGGCGCAGGTCAGTGACACTCGGAAGTCGGATAGAACGTCTGTGGCTTCAATTAGTCTTTATATACCCCGGTTTGCCAACATTGGCCAAAGGTCTGGGTTTGTCATGAATCAAAGCTGCACCCTGTCAACTGTTCATGCAGTTTTACCGATTTGCTATGTGACTGGAGAGTGGAGAGGAGAAAAAAAAAAATGAACGATCTTTTCCTCTCCGCCTCTTGTTGTAATCTGACATAACCTCTAATTGGTGTATTCAGACCAGGTTTTGCTTTAACTGTTATAGCGTATTTGGTCAGGAAATCGCTCGCTGATATGCGCTGTACAGGTGCTTTGTCTGCTCCACTGCGTTAGGGCAGGTGTTTTGTGTTTGTCTCCCGCTAAGCTAAGACGGACGTTATCTGTACTGCTGCACCGTAGCCGGTGGGTCTCTGACCTGCCGTGTTTGTGCGTCTGACCCTCTGTCTAACGTCTGGTGTCACTGCTCTGTCCGGACAGGTGATGGCGCGCAGGACTCTCACCAATAACAAGCCGGAGGTGCTCGTCCATTGGGAGCCGGCAGGAGTGTAAGTACAACAGACTTTTCCTCTCCGTCCCAAACGACCCTCCCCAGGCCGATACGACCTTCCCTTACCTAACCTGGGAGCCGGCGGGAGTGTAAGTACAACAGACCTTTCCTCCCCGTCCCAAACGACCCTCCCTCTCAGGCCCACACGACCTCCCCTTACCTAACCTGGGAGCCGGCGGGAGTGTGAGTACAACAGACTTTTCCTCTCCGACCCAACCGACCCACCCTCTCAGGCCCATACGACCTCCCCTTACCTTGGGGACCGGCGGGAGTGTAAGTACACCAGACTTTTCCTCTCCGACCCAACCGACCCACCCTCTCAGGCCAATGCGACCTTCCCTTACCTAACCTGGGGGCCGGCGGGAGTGTAAGTACAACAGACTTTTCCCCTCCGTCCCAAACGACCCTCCCTCTCAGGCCAATACGACCTTCCCTTACCTAACCTGGGAGCCGGCGGGAGTGTGAGTACAGCAGACTTTTCCTCTCCGTCCCAACCGACCCACCCTCTCAGGCCCATACGACCTTCCCTTGACTGGGGACCGGCGGGAGTGTAAGTACGCCAGACTTTTCCTCCCCGGCCAGGGACCATTCACTCTCCTCCCCTCTGGCGATGTATGTATGTGGGGTGTGTATGATGATGTGTGTGTATGAAAGTGAATATCAGCCTATCCTTCCCGGCTCAAACACACTCCCATCCCAGGCCATGCGTCCCTCTCCGGCCCAAATGGTCCGCTGGTTCTCTCCTCTTCGGTCCACACGGCCCTCTGTCCCCTCTCCTTCCTTTCCTCGATCAGGTCGAGCTAGGGGATCGTGGTGTGATTAGGCCCTACCTCCATACCTGCTTCCTCTTCCTCCCGGCTGCTGACCCCCAACGTAACGTAAAAACCTCGAACTTGTGCAATGAAGTTGTGTTGACTGTTGCGCAGCACACTGATAAAAACAGTCGAGAAGTTATTCTCTAGCGTCTGATCTCCGTCGTAAAAATGAAGGGCTAAGTACGTGCATTTAATAAAGATTGTTAACTTTAAAAAAAGCTTAGCTTTGTTTTGATGAATGCGCTTACCCCTACCTTGTTAATTCCAGACTAGGACGATATCGTGGTTCCTAATTCCTATGCAAGTCTGAATTGTTATGTTGATTTTATCATATCCTTAACCGTATCCACTCCCTAATGCCTTAATTGTTTATGTGGTGTATTATGTAGGTAAGAATACCTTTCTGTGACTTCTCGCTCCTCTATATTACTTCTATTCTACTTCTCTGCTGCTACTGTAATCAGCGAGTTCACAATAGTTAGTCCCCGTGCCCTCGTTTGGTGACTGATGCGTGTTTCTCTCTTACCTATAGTTTTTGCTGGTACGCTGCTGCGCTAAGCTCGCCTAGATGGCAGCTAAGTCGCTGGACAGCGATACCTTGTTCTTTCTATTGTGGTGTCTCGTTTAATCAGCCATCTGCTGAGCTCCCGAGTGATGGCTCGCCAAGGTTTGCGTGTGCGTTTCGCAACCCGGGTGTCGGCCGGACGTTGCCGTTTCGTGTTGTTGTTGCCCCGCGGGCGGCGTGTGGCCTTGGCGGGCCGGCGCTGACTGTCCGTCTCCGCCGACAGGGTACAGGACGAGTGGCTGCCGGCGCACCAGTACCGTCCGAGCCGCCAGGTGGCCTGCAGTCAGCTGCCGGCAGAGCTGTGGCAGCAGCTGGCCACCGCCGTCGGCCGGCCGCCGGCCCGGCGCCGCCGCAAGCCGTCCTAGCGCCGCGCCGGCCGCCGCCGCCGCCGCCGTGCTCCCCGTTCCTAGCGCGCCCGCCGCCGCGTCTTCAGTACAAATGTGTCTCGGCGCAGCCGCCGGCCGGCCGGCCCAGACTGACCAGCAATGTCACTGCCAGTGGGTGGAGAGTCGCGCCGGGCCGCGCCGCCGCCCTGCCCGCCGGCGCTGTCCGTTTTATATCGTTTTTTGTACATAGTGTGTCGCGCCGCCCGCGATTGTGTAGTACAATACCGTCACTGCCTGGTTTCACTGCCATTACCCCGAGTGCCATGGCGCCGTGCGGCCGTCGATGGCGGCGGCCGCCGGCGACCGACCATCACCTGCCAACCGATCTCCAACCGCTCCGCCACATCTGCGCCGCGCCGCGCCGGCCCCTGACCGGCCGGCCGGCGCACCCGAGGCCTCAGTTCCACCTAGTCAGTCCGCGTGTCCAGCCGGGCCGGGGGGCGGCGGTGCGGCCCACTCCGCCCGCCGCCGACCGGCCCGCTGCTCCTCACCGTCTTCCATTCACCTGCAGACACGTAGACACCCCTCTGAGCTGTCGGCCAGACAGCGGCCGCCGCCGAGCGGGTAGGAACGCGCGCGAGTCCGCGACACCGTGCCCGCGTGTTGTGTGTGTCAGTGTACGTACCCGCGTGTGATCTCCCCTTTTATCCCTCTTGTCTCTAACGTCTTCTTTCATTCTTTCTTTCTTCTCCCCGGACTCCCACACTCTTATTTCTGTGTATTTCTGGCCATCATCCTTTTCTCCCCATCCGTTTCTCTCCTTCCTCGCAGTCCGTCCATCTCCTTGCCGTTTCCCTCTTCTCTTCATACATCGATGTGCGTGTTTGTGTGCGCGCGTGTTTAAAGTTTTAGCTCGTGGGATGTGAATGACAGCTCGTAAGGTGCTCGTCGCGGGAAGTTCGTGTCGAGGATGTGTGGTTATCCCAGTGACAACAATGTTAATGTGGCATAGTGGATCAGCTTGCAGTACTGCCCCTCCTCCTGCCAAGGCGGACCTCCTTTCAGAATCCTGATTACTGGATCGCTGATCTCGAATTGACACAGAATGGCTGGCAGGCCCACTGAGAAGCCACTGTGGCGAAATGGGGCTGCTATGCAGAGGTGTTTTATAAGTGATTGCGTGCATTCGTGAGTTAAAAAAGCAATATGCTGCTATTGATTGGCCGGCTCAATTCATATGCTCCCGTTTTATTTTCATTGATTGTTTTTGTTAGCAATTTTGTTAGTCATTCACTGGGCTTTGCACAATGGAGGTGATCACATTTTTACACAGGAACACTTCGTGAGGCATTTTGTTTCGATCATTCTCGTTCGGTGGCTTTCGTTCCTTTCCTTGCCCGATGACCGTTCCTCTGTTCCTTCCCACCGGCCCGCGTCCTTCGTTTCCCGTTCCCTACAGTCAACCGTCCCCGCTTCCGATCTCAACAGTGCAGCGTAATGTAGCCGGGCCGCCGCGCCGGGCGCAGGAGCGCCCTGTATCCTCAGCGGAGTGGTGACCCGGCACTCCGCCGCCACAGAGCCTCTTGTGCCTGACACCGGCATTGTGATCGCCTGACGTCGAGCCGCCCTCACCTCTCACACAAAGACATGTGTGTTACGCTGGTCTCTTTCATTCGAGGGGGTGTCAGACAACTCCCGGAATCACTGAACACTAATTGCTCACGTATGCGTGTGCGCGCGTCTGCGAGTATTTATTGGTGTGAGCCGCTACAGATCTGTTGCGGTCATGTGTGCGCGGCCGGTCCACCCCCGTGGGGTCAAAGGGCGTCGCGTCTGGGCCCGGCACGGGTCTTGTCTGTGTGCGCACGCGTGGAGTGTTTGTGTGTCTGTCTGTGTGTGTATGTGTACATAGACGGTCGGCTGGCTGCGGCCATCCAGCTCAGTTGTGATTATTCTAACTGTGCGTTTGTAATAGATCAGTACGTGCAGACTGTGTGTTGGAGGTATGCCAAGGGGAGTTGCGGTGCAGCCGATGACGGAAAGGTGTCGGGGGGGGGGGGGGGGGCGAACATTCACCCGATCACTCATCACCATCTACCCATCACTCATCAAGACGTGGGGAGGGGAGGAATGCGTGACAACAAACACTCGCCCGTAGACAGACGGGAAGGGGTGGGGCAACCACCACTGAACATCCGTGCATATCGCAATCATTGGCGTGGTGCCATCCGCGGACCAGAAAGCGAATTATCGAAAATAACTGACTGGTCACTAGTGTCTAAATCCGCCCCATTCAACGCACCTACATAACGATACCGATTTCACAGTGTATTACACGGAAAGGGAAACAGATATGAAAGGGAACATGGAATCAGCGTGACAGTTTAAAATCATATCAAAGACGCCAACCATCTCGCTCACTCGAAGCTGCTCGCCGCTACGCACAGCCGTATCCACATCGCCTGAGGCGCCACCAAGTCAGTCACTGGTCCGTCAGTCCTCAGTCCGGCACTATCGTCTGCCCGGGCACCACCTCGTCACCACCGCACTGCACCAGGTACTGTGTCACCGCCCGCACCACTCGCCCGTTGTAGGCCACCAGCTGCTCGGCAGCCGGCCGCTGGCACAGCTGCGGTAGCGGCAGCAGCGACAGACAGTTCTCGGCGGCCACAAGGGGTATCACCCAGTCGAGGAGAGACACTAGCTCGGTGGGGTCAGAGACCGGGCGCAGGAGAAGTTTGGGCACCGGTGGGGTACTGTCTGATACCGTCAGCTGTACGGCGGCCTCCGGACCGGCGCGGGCCACCATCAGCTGCAGCAGGCTGATGTTGAGCCGGTGTACCAAGTAGAGTCCCATCACCTCCAGTGTCTGACCGGGGCGCAGTAACGTGACGCCGTCACGGAGCGCCGTCACGGCGGCAGCGTCACACGGCCACGGCTCGGCTCGCCAAGGAAGCGTCACGGTCACACCCTCTGGGGTAGCAGAGACCGACGGCTCACCTTCGGCCGCCAGCAGCGCCGGGCGCAGCTCGGCTGCCGCCTCCAGTGCGCCGACCAGCAGTCGCACCTGGTGCAGACAGCAGAACTTGGAGGCGAGTAGACGCGCCGGCAGCCGACCGGTGGTGACGAGCGAGGGGTCGGTGGTGCCGGGCGCGGACGGACGCCACAGGACGGGCTCAGTAGGAGGCTCCGGCACCGGCAGCGCGGCCAGCTGCTCACCGAGCGAGCGCAGCCGGTCGGCGGCGGAGCGCGAGCCCGTGCGCTGCTCGTACGTACCGGCGCCGGACTTGTTCTCCACCTGAGGAAGGAGCAGACGGCACGTCAGTGGCAGAGCTGTCGGCTAACAGGGTGCAGCAGGTCGCCATTGCGCACATCATTCGCAAAACGTAGCCAAAATTCGTAAAACATAGCCCAGCCCTACCGATATGCTTCCACTCTCTCCCACGGAGTGCACACCTGGAATACCGTGTAGAGCCGCGTGTCGAGCGGATGAGTGAGCCGCAGATGTTTGTCTATTGGCGTCAGCCGACAGCGGCGCACATACTCTGCCACGGCGGCGCGGCGAACCATCTCCAGCTCCTGCCACACGCCAGAGTCGTCCTCGGACGCAGCGAACAGACGCAGGTTACGGCGGATCTCAGCTTCCTGCAGCGACTGAAACAGCACAGCGAGGGCAGCTCAGAATAGATGTCATCGATAGCAAGCTAGCAAGTCTGACTCTCAAGGCAGCCCAGGCATCAGAAAAGGCCTAACGCAGTACGCGCTAACACTGAAAGGTGAGAGAATTAAGCAAGTCGCATCTACAATCTTCACACAATCTTTACTTGGCCTTCACGCTGACACCAAATTAAAGAGGCCTGTTTACCTTTCCAAGACCGTCCAGACCAGGCACGCAGCCCACAGACAATCCCGTATGCAGTATTCACCTTGAACAGACGGGCACAGCTGACGATCTGCTGTATGAACGAGTCGGGTACATGCTCCCTGGCTAGCAGCGGCCGGCGCTGCCCGTCACCGCTGCTGTAGTGGCGCCACCAGGTGGTCAGCAGTTGGGCCGGCGGTCCGTCCGTCAGCCGGCGCCGACACACCACATACACCTCAGAGTTGCCGGCCTTGCTGCAGGACGGCTTCACGACAGATACCTGACGGGAGGAGGGGAAGGTCAAGACAGATCCATTGGGGCTGGTACAGCTGCCAAAGGGTTACAGGTGCTCCGAGTGGGATGGGGGTTCTTTGGTATATTGGTAGTAAGAGTCATGGGTGCAAATCACAGTTTCACAGATGTGCCGCCTCGCAGTTCAAAACTTATCTTCACGCTGTTCCATGGTCATTGGTCACAAATATTGTTGTCATTAGATAAAATGTGTCGAAGTTGGAGGGGACTGATAGCAGGACACATGACAGCAAGACAAATATGAACAATGAACAGCCTCACAGGAGCTGACAGAGTGAGATTCCTGACAGAAAGTCCGCTCACCTCGTCGAAGCAGCAGTTCAGCACGTAGAGCAGGCAGACAGAGGACGCCTCGAAGAAGGTGAACATCTTGATGACCAGGGTGCCGCCGGGCTGGAGAGTGCGCAGCGCACACAGCACCTCACACGTGTGGAGGTCCGAAACGACGCTCTCCTGTTCCGCCGGCTGGCCCTGAGACGGGGTGGGGCGGCGAGCGGCGTCAGATAGGACGGTGGCGCGGGTTGAAAATCAATAAAATTTGACTTCAGAACTTGAATAGCGGTGGAACTTCTCTTACGCCTTTTCTTCCGGGTTCATATCAAAACATTTAAATGAAGTGTCACCTAAAAAGGTTAGCGATCGCACTGAAACTTCTCATAAATGACACTAGAAATAATCTTCCATTTCTAAATTCAATAATATCTCCCTTTACCAATCCCACTGACCTGCCACAAAGTCTCACCGACCTGTCCTACCACTCCCACCCCACTGACCTGACAGTCCACACTGCCGTCAGCCGTGACCAGGTTAACCCCGGGCCCGGCGCTGGCCACCAGCCGCTCAGCGTTGGCCGGTACCAGCAGGTCCCCCGTGTCGTCGGCACCGAACTCCCACCGGTCCAGAGTTGGTAGGATGAACCGGTCGTCAGAGATCATCCGGCTCAGCGCGTTACCCTCGTAGTACGGGTTCAGAGTGGTGGCACGCCACTCCCACTGTGGGGGTAGAACGGGATGTTACCCTGGTAGTAGGGGTTTAGAGTGGAGGCAAGCTATACTCCCAGTCTCCCACTGTGGGGGTAGAGTGAGGTGTTACCCTCGTAGTAGGGGTTCAGAGTGGAGGCACGCCACTCCCACTGTGGGGGTAGAGTGGGGTGTTACCCTCGTAAAGGGGTTCAGGGTGGTGGCGCGTCACTCCTACTGTGGGGATAAAGTGGGGTGTTACCCTCGTAGTAGGGGTTCAGGGTGGAGGCACGCCACTCCAACTGTGGGGGTAGAGTGGGATATTACCCTCGTATTTGGGGTTAAGGGTGATAACACGCCAGAGTGGTAAACTAAGTTTAAACTAGTTAAGCATTATGGCAAACCAACCCATTAGCAAACCTTGGCTGTCAAATAGCTGTCTTTGGCAGCCTATTATAAGAGTCTCTCCTTGAGCAAATTTATGACGCTCCCTGAATGTCTCCCGCGCTGACCCGATCGCCTCCTACTAATCAATCCCGCTCCCTGGATGTGCCGCTATAGGTAGGTCGTAGGACTCCTTCTGTTTGCCACTCCACCTGTCCCTGTGTAAGTCCCCGAGTATGCAATATGAATGTATCCGTGCGGAGGCCGGTCACCCTCTGTGCTACGCATCTACCCCTGTGGAGGACGGTCTTTTCCTGTGAAGGTCAGCCACTTCCTGTGGGCCCAGTCGTTCCCTGTGGTAGCTGATAGCTCCCTGTGCTATACAAATGTATCCCTGTGGAGTACGGTCCCTGTGGAGTATGAAGGTCAGTCGTCCCCGTTGAAAGCACTCCAGCCGCTCCCGCGCTGCGGCCGCAATAGTACCGCATATCGAGCCATGAGGCTCACCGTTGCCCAGCGACCGGTACACACGCCCACACAGACACACGCTGCCTCGGCCGACCGGCCACGCACCAAATGAGCCGCTTCTGTCGGCCCGCCCTAATTCGACACCACCGACTACACGGGCCGGGTAAACAGTCATTCGCCAATACTGATCGAGCGCACGGCTGAATAACCTTAGCGACGGACTAATATGCAAAGCGCGCGGCACGGCGGCAGCGGGTTCAGTAGATGTCGGCCGGCTGTATATACATACAGCCTTTCATTGGCACCATAAGAAAACGTCGTAAACGTGACGCACGCAGGTAATTAAGCTATGGCGACCGGTAATGCTACGCTCGTTTTTATCGTCGACACTATCAATATTTATCAATATGGTAGTACAGTACCTGCGCCCATTGCTGTGTAATGTGCTCCCAAATAGCAACCACTTTATGCAAAATTATCTGGAAACTCTGGAACTTTCTTTTTTCAATAGAAAAATAGGTCTAACGAAGTGTTTTATATATTGAACACAAATCTTCGATTACCGCGTAGGTACACATAAACATGTGAATGAAATGAAAATGAAATGTGTACGCACCCATGCGTACGTACATATTTCACAAACTTTCTGTCTTAGCAGCGCTGGCAGCGCGAAACACCTTTGATTTCTGAAACATCCCAAACGTGTCCTCTACCACTCCAACGTGCATATTTTTATTGCCGATTAAAATGACGGGCTGATGGACAAAGCAACCAGTGAGTTTTTTTTTTATTCAGAGAACATTCTGAAAAGGTTTCTTTACAATTTCTGCTCCATATAATGCACGTCATTGTCCCACTTAATGATCTGACGCATGTCCTAGGAATTTTATTTGATTTCAACAAATCGATTCTGTCGATGCATAATTTATGCCGCAAGATGTCCCATAAATATTTAATGCAGTTTAGCAGCACTACAGCCTTCCAACTTCTGCACCACAAGTCATGTCCCGCGAATGACATCATAAACGGCCGGCCCACGTCGTTTCCTTCGGCCGTGGCCGTCGCCCTATTGGCGACCGATCGACCCCGACCCGGGCCTCCGCTGGGTACAGCGCCGACCGGGCAGTCAGTCGGGCGCCGTGGCGGGCCGAACCAGCACCCAGCCATGGTGCCCAGCCAGGTGGTGCCGGCGCCGACCACCCAGCAGCCGCAGCCGCTCGGCGTCGGCCCGTACACCACCGTCACCGGACATGCGGTGATGCTCACTCCCCAGCCGGCCATGATGATACAGCAAACTATACCCGGCTGTCCCAGAGGTGAGTGACCGTACCGAGCTGTCCCAGAGGTGGGTGACCGTACCGAGCTGTCCCAGAGGTGAGAGCACACAGGAGTGTTCGATACTCAGACTGGACTGCAGGCTAATATAGGGACACCCACTTGCTATGACGGACTTATCGTTATTGTCCTTTAGAAGTGTGGTTTGCGCAAGCCCGTTGGAAGCACCCTCTCGCCCTTCCGCAAGTGCAGGGCTCACTATCTCGCTCGCTCGTTCTTCGCCCAAAAGGCGTTTTACTGGTCAATATAACGGAAAAATCTCAGTATGAGCGGCCCGGCCCGGCCCAGCCCGGCCTGTAACGCTTTTGAGAGGCTTATATCTCAGCAACCGCTGGACCGATTGGCCTGCGGTCTTTTTTGTTGGGTAGTCCCATCCCTTCTACCCCGTAATTGACTACTTTTGATACATCTCAGTGACCGTCGTGGCACGTGCCACGTGAAAAGTCAAGGGTGTTCAAGCTGTTTTGCAAAAGTAGTGATTTTGAGAGGCTCATATCTCAGCAGCCGCTTTGGCGATTGACTTGCGATAATTTTTGTAGGGTAGCAGCATCCCTTCTACCCAAAATAGGATACTCTCGATGCATGTGGGTCACTCCCAGTGCACGTGCAAAATACAACAATAAGAGGTGCCAAATTTGTTCCCATTTCAGTAACTCGGTAATTACTGGGGCGATTTTGCTGAAACTTGGCATACAGGTAGGCACCCACCAGGCAATGCATTCCCATGTGTTGCGGTTAGGGTGCTACTGCACGTGCGCACGTGCAGGGGGCGTTTCCAGATCTCGAGAACGGCTGGGCCGATTGCGCTCAAATTTGGTACACGGTTGGGGACCGGTTAGTAGGGTGCCGTGCAAAAGTCAATTTGGACCCCGTTTGCACGTGCGCACGTGCAGAATGCCGCTTCCAGATCTCAGGAACGGCTGGGCCGATTGCGTTCAAATTTGGCACACCGCTAGCGACCGGTTAGAAGGGTGCTTTGCACAAGCCCGTTGGAAGTACCCTCTCGCCCTTCTGCACGTGCAGGGCTCACTATCTCGCTCGCTCGTTCTTCGCCCAAAAGGCGTTTTACTGGTTTAATTCTCTGAGGGTTCGTAGCCTGATTTGACCTAACAGTGGAACGGTTGTGAGGAGCCCTACAACAATGCTCCAATGCACTCCACTGCATTGCGTCGACTTCTGTTGCAGGCTTGGAGATTATGGCGCAATCTGATCAGCTGGTCGTCGAACAGAAGGTGAGATTAACGACGAAAGTGATCCATGGGCTGTTAAAGATAAAATGATAACATGATCTTACTCAGTTTCTGAATACATGTCAGAATAAGAAGACATCCAAATAATAAGAAAATTATATGTTGGTTGACTAATTACGCAGATTGCCGTGGACGAGCGGGAACATTACATTTCAATCAGCGATAAATAATCGCACGAAAGGTGTGTTCTCCATTATCAATGACAGCCTTCTGCCCGATACTGATTAATAACCAAGTACTAAACTATGTAGAGTAAGGCCTCCTGCGGTCCAGCAGGAGCGGTAGACTATATCCGGGCGCGTTGGGTGGCTGGAAAAGTGCATAGCAGACTGCATCACTTTGACGTAAGCCGATCAATTCAATCGATGTCACTAGCTGTTGCTCGGAGTCGACCATCGTACTGCAATCGACTGCACAGTGATCGGGCATCAAAAGTTACCAAGCAACCTTGTCCGCATAAACAGTCTGGCATACGCTGAAAGAAGGTTTGTTTTCCGATAAACAAACGTCTCCAGACAGCGTGAATTGTACGCTCCTCACAGCAAAACGTATTTCACATAGGATTTTTTCAGTCGTACCAGCAATATTCTGTCTTATCAGGCACGAGAGCGCCACTAGGCAGCCGGCTGTCCAACTGACCAAACCGTTGTTTTCCAGCGGGAGCTGCTGGAAGCGTTCACGGGATACGAGGTGGGCAACAAGTACTCGATAAACACTCCTTCCGGTCAGACCGTCTACTGGGCGGCCGAGGAGAGCGGCTGCTGCAACCGGCAGTGCTGTGGACGCGGCCGATCGTTCCGTATGAGAGTCGTAGACCAACAGCAGAGCGAGGTGCTCTCATTGGACAGGCCGCTCAGGTGAGACGCAGTACGGGGGACAGCCAGCTCGGTACGATATACCGTTGTGAATCAATGCTAGCACTGATTACATATTCCACTTGTCAATGCTCGTGTTTGGTACGCTGGATTCAGGGTATTGCTATCGATGATCACGGGGCCTCGGTAGCTCCTCACATTTCTTCCATCACCAGGTGCTCGTGCTGCTGCTGCTGGTGCTGCCTCCAGGAGCTGGAGGTCTCCTCCGGCGGGGTGCTCCTGGGCACCGTCACCCAGGAGTTCTCCATCTTCTACCCCAGCTTCAGCATCCGCGGCCCGGACGGCGACGTTCGTCTGCAGATCACCGGTCCCTGCTGGGGCTGCGGCTGCTGCAGCGACATCGAGTTCCCGGTCATGTCAGCCGACGGCCAGCGCCAGGTGGGATTGCTCACCAAACGCTGGGGCGGCATCGTCAAGGAAGCCTTCACTGACAGCAAGACGTTCAGCGTCCACTTCCCGCGAGACGCGGACCCGGCGACAAAGGCCACGCTCTTCGGCGCCGCCATCCTGCTCGGATACGTCTTCTTCGAGCGTGACGGCAACAAGTAACGGCGCTAGAGAGAATTCCACCAGCGGCGATCCTCAGATGGCAGGTGCAACAGGAAGGCTCCCTTCAAACTTCATTGCCAGCGGTGCTACATATCAGCGGAGCTTGAATTAAACCGCCAACGTCACTGTATTTCTATGAATGTATCAACTGGAGTAGGTGTTCGTGTGCCGTCTTTGTGCCATATTTATGAGTGTCCTACTAAGCGTGTGTGTTCTAATTTGGCTAAATGAAAGAAGCTTCATTATAGCCCAACAGTTATTACCAGTACCTGCTTAGCTATTACAAAGCAGTAATTATGTTCAGGGCGTTTCGGAGAATGGAAAAACATTACCACTTAGTCTGATTACAAAACGTTAGTAAATGTAAATAAAAGGGATCATGTACCACCGCAGTAAATGGCATCCATTCGTGGAGTCCGCCAAACGTTTCATAATATGTGGGGCAAACCTCTGGAACGAAATGTCTCAAACAGCTCTTCACAACCTCTTTTAAAGCGAGGCTATCAATATCGAAAGTTTAACAATGAAGAGAAGCATAATTTGAAGGCTAGAGACACTCGCTAACATGATGGTTGGTAATCGGTATTCACGTCTCTAAAGGAAAACGAGGGGACGAGCCAGCACGAGGACCCCGTTCAGGCGTTCAGCACGAGTAATGGTTGAGAGTTGAGGATTGGGACCCACCTCCTGGACTCCGTCCAGCACGCAGCAGTGGTGTTGGGACTCACCTAGTGGACTCTATTTAACACGCAGTGGTGGTTGGGACTCACCTCCTGGACTCCATTCAGCACGCAGTAGTGGTTGGGACTCACCTCCTGGACTCCATTCAGCACGCAGTAGTGGTTCAGCGCGGTGACGAAGGCCCCGGGAGCCTCGCAGAGGTGCAGCGAACGGAGCGGCGCGGCGCCCGATTCACAGACGGACGGCAGCACCGAGCACAGGCTGAGCAGCTCATAAAACTTGCACCACGCCTGTCAATGGGAACACTAGGCATGTAAAATCTGGATAACGGCCGCAATAAGACAGCAATGATAACACCAGCAATGCAATAACACGGTCAGCACGATAGCGCGGTCATAATACAAAACGCACATTGTTACCGAATTGAAATTTCGAAAATAGTATGGCTCTAGAATTGCTTCGCCGTCGAGGATTCACAAAAGCAGGCACTTGATAGTCGCAAAAATTCGAGGCATCACATATACATTATCCAAACATTGAGCTGAAACTTTGTCCACTGTAAAGTCTGAACTATTAAGTCTGATTTATGCATTATGTGCACAGACACCTACAAATGTTTGCTTGCTTGAAAAGTAAGATAATGAGTTACATTTTTAGCGAGCACGGTTCGTCGGAAGGTCATCTCAGGCTCAAAAGAAACGGTATATACCATTCGAAAGCTGACGGTGAGCTGAATCCAAAAATGTAATTTTTATCAAAATCGATCGATGGCCTTTTTTGAAAATTGCGTTTTTGTAAAAACTTTATAATTTTTTAATCAACGGGCTGTCCCGGGCATTCTTAAAAAATAAGCATGTTTTTTCGAGTTCCAGTGAAAGCTGAACGTCAAAAGAACAATATTTAGGAAAGCAATATTTCCTAACAACAATGTGCGTCTCCCACAGCCGACAATAAGGCGCAATCACGCAGCTCAGTGTCACGATGGACCAAAGTCAGCCACACAGAACCGTGAAATGACCCTTATCGACTCGCAGACCCGGCGCTCTCGGCCCGCCCGACCAGCCACGGAAAGAACGTTCGCCTCTCGTTCTACTAAACAAATGCCATATTTGTCAGTTTAACTGTCTACATTGCTATTAAAGTTATTCAGGATACCTGTGAAGAAAATGCGTTGTTCTGCTTGATTTACAACATGCTTTAATTTACATTTTTCTTATGCATGTTTTGTTCCATCCAGCTGCGCTCAGTGCCCGCGCAGGGGAAGTGAGCGGGGTTTCACCGTCAGAGGCTGTACTGGTGACAGCTGCTCGGCCGTGCGACCGGTCAAAGGTTACCCTGCCCCACCGGGCGCTACCCCCACTCCACCCGAGCTGAGGCCGGTACAGCCTCTGACATTTCAGCGCGGCCAATTTTCCTTATATGGGCATGATACCAAGCTCAATTGAGCAAAGTAGACATGAACAAATGCAAATCAATGCATGGTGTGAAGATGACAGAGCAATAAATCTTCTGCTCATGTATCCTGAATAACTCAAGTACCGACTTGAATCGTTAAACCAACAAATATGACGCCCGTTTAGTAGAACGACAGCCGAACCTCCTTGCCGTGGCCGGTCAGGCGGGCCGAGAGCGCCGGGTCTGTGAGTCGATAAGGGTCAGTTCACGCTTCTGTGTGGCTGACTTTGGTCCATCGTGACACTGAGCTGTGTAATTTCGCCTTATTGTCGGCTGTGGGAGACGCATATCAATGTTTGGAAATATTGCTTCGCTGAATATTGTTCTTCAGGCGTTCAGCTTTTACTGGAACTCAAAAATACATGTTTATGTTTTCAAGAATGTCCAGGACAGCCCGTTGAATAAAAAATTATAAAGTTTTTACAAAAACGCAATTTTCAAAAAAGGCCATCGATCGATTTAGATAAAAATTACATTTTTGGATTCAGCTCACCGTCAGCTTTCGAATGGTATATATCGTTTCTTTTGAGCCTGAGATGACCTTCCGACGAACCGTGCGAGTTCCGCCTTTTATTACACCCGACTCGGGCTGCTCTTCTATCTTTGCTATTACCATCTGATCGGGTTGCCAATAACATAGTCCCACCCACAGGCCATTTAACGCTGGTCACCCTTTCTGCAGTCATTGAGGCCACCGAAGATGGCGTGTCAAGACGCCATCCGCTGTAATTACCCTGTATCGATTGTTGTCCATACGGAGTAATAAAACTCTAAAACATGTCCCCTACCCTCATCAAATTACAACTTGAATTTAAAACAAGGATCCAATGCGACAATGAGCGGAAAACAACAGTGCCTAATTTGCACGTCGTTCCAAGCTCAATTGGTTACCTAAGCGGACCAACCAAACACAAGTGGCCCATTCCAAAGGAGTTTCATTGTTTTGCTTAGTGAAGTCTAGCCTAGCTACTTAGGGAGTTTATTTGCCTTATTGTTGAGTTTCATAGTTGTGCGTAATGAAGTATAGCCCCAGGTACTACTAAGGGAGCACGATAGGCGAAAGGCGACAGCACGCCCGGTGGCCGTACCCAAGGCTGTATAACAGGCCGTACCTGAGTACCCATCTCGGGCCGGATCTGACGCTTCACGCTGGCCACCACGAGACCGGCGCGGTTGGTGGCACACGTGTGCTCGTGCCACGCCACGATGTCCTTGTCGCTGAGAAGGGACTTGACGGCGTTCAGCTCGCGCTTCATCGTCTGCAGCTCTGTCACCTGGATGAGCAGAAAAGCAGTTAAAGGAAGACTGCCACCTTCAAAAAGTTTTCTCAGATCGGCCTATGATTTATTCCCTGGACAAAACAAAATTTTAGAATTCACCTGACAAAGTATCATCACGTGAATCGCGAAAAAAAATTGTCGATTATCATACAATTATCAATCGGTTAATGTCTAGCGACAATGTTTACACATCACTAGACTTCAAGGTCATAAGATTATTACATTTTATTTGAAAAAGTAAGGTATTTTATGATTTACTACTATATGATTTCATAAGAAATTGGCCATGTTTAATTTATTTTGCATTTAAGTTCGTAAAACATTTAAAAATCATGGCTCATTTGGAATGGGTCTGCCGCCCATGTTAAACCCCATTTCCCACACTTTTTTGGAAAAAATGAACTACTGAATATATAGGTTTAACTTTTATTTTGACACTCCAAAATTCTTCTCTGATCTCGAAACAATCAAAGTTTTGACATATATTTACCAAAAGATAAGAAAATTCGTGTTTCAAAGTTATCGATAAACAGTAGAGATGTCGGTTTTCTTGGACTAAAAAAATGGCATCAAACTGAACTTTGGTCTCCGATTTCTCGCAAACGGGTTCGAATCTCGGAAAACCGACTTCAGTCTGGGACATAGGTGGCTCAGCTCTAGTGAAAACCGTTTTGTGGAAAAAAGGTGGCAGTCTACCTTTAAAGTCTGGGGCCAACAAATCACACAGATCAGAATACAAAGTAGCACGACAATAAATATAGTGATGGCCTAGCAGGCACTGACTATATCGATCTCTGGGCACTCCACCAAATCAGAAACACATCGTTTTATGATTCGTGGAAACATCTAGCTCTTTAAAGGTAATTAACCGGCAGACCAATATCAAAATTCGTAAGATACTCTCCACGTACCTGCCATTCCTGGTCGGGGAACAGCTCTGCTCCATCCGGCAGCCGCCAGCCATCGGGAGGCCGCTCGAAGTCAAACCGCTTCCCAAAGAGTGCCTCTACCTGGGTGCGGACGGCCTCCGGGAGGTCGGCGGGCGGCCGCGCCGTCCAGTGGTGGCGCCGGTGGCGGTGGCTCGGCATGGTCGGCGCTACTGTCCGCCGGCCAGCGCCGCCAGCTGGTCCCGCAGTCGGCGCAGCTGGTCTATGGACGCGTCCAGACGGTGGCCGCGGATGTGCACGGGCGGAGGAGGAGGCTGAGTGGCGGAGGACGCCGTCTGCTCGACGGAACACGCCAAACACGGGTCAGCTGGTTGTGCCAACATGATGACGAAACAGATGATTGTTGTAACTGGGCAAGGCACATGTACATTAGCTGATCTTGCCTTTTCAATTATTTTACACATGCTTGAAGCCTGAAGAGGCTCTAACTCTAGTTATTGTTATTAATTCCTAAATGCTTACAAAAGGGTAGTCTGCAAGAAATTTAACATCAACATGATGGCCCAAAGACAGTGCTAACTATTTGGTAAGTCATAATATATATTTGCTGTTGAACAATGGCTGTGTGCTGGGGAAAAAGGTGGTGCAAATGGCTGACAATAGGCATGTCATTGAGTGCTATTGGTTTGTCACATTGAAATACAGGCAAATACTTGGAAAATCATTAAACTTTTGTCAATGATTCGACTCTGAGGTATGTTGATTATGTATTGGATAGGTATTTATATTTACCTCTCAGAATACACAAATGGTGTTAAATTTTCTAGCCCTTCCAATTCATATCATCATTGATACATCAAATAAACATTCATTTTTTAAAAAGAAAATGGCATTATCACCAAGAAACATTAGTCTAGAATTTGAACTGACCTCAAAGGACACTAAGCAAGAGATTTGCTTGTTTGAACTGTCCTCAGTTACAGGTCTCAAAGTTTGAACATTAATCTTGTCAACTGGGATGGCCATCCTTATTGCCTGAAGAAAGAGTAAAGACAAGTTGTTAGCAAACAAAACATCGCAAATATATCATATATATCAATCAACAGTAGCAAGACAAAATGTAAAGCTATGCCCATATACTGACCAGAGCAGCCAGATCCCTGATTATTTCACATTGCAATGCAATTGCATTGTAGTTGCACCTATGTGCTAAACTGTAAAAAACCTAGAAGTTAAAGATCCTGGACAGTTTGCTTCCTTAATCCTTTCTTTAGTCACTACCTATCATACAACATACAGGCTAGGACCGCAGCACACTGGCACCGCACACCAGACTTTAGTTTATAGGTACAGAATTACAGATACAGATACATATACAGGTATAAAATGAAATACCAGTCGATGAAGCCTTCAATTTTTGTTTCCAAAATTTAAAGACTATCGACTCCCATCAAACCACCCGCAAAATATTGACATTTTATTTGTTTTATTATGCACCAAGTCCGCGTTTTTCAATCCAAGGGTTCAATAGCCCTGTTTAAATAGGGATTGTTGCAAGCTTATAGCTCCGCACGTTATGTTGCAAAAGATGCCAATGGTGCTTTACAATTTACAAAACTATCCCCTCTAAAGATGCAAAGATTATTGCATCGAAAATCGAAATTATCGCAAAATAAATGAGCTAGAACACCTCGTCAAAAATGAAAATCATAGGCACAAACGCGACCAAGTTAGTTTGTCGCATACCCACAGCAATCGCCGCATTTGAAACGCATTCAAGAATATCTAAAATTATAATCGGACTATTCCACAGCTATCTACGTGCAGACCTCAACTGCATATTATTTAACCCACTTCCATAGATGTGCTCAATGGGAAATCAACCGCCTAGGGGTGTACAAGTCTTAGGTCGTTTCAAAAATGACTAAGGACAGTTTCAATGACGTTTAACTTTGAAAAGATTGATTCACATAAATCACAACACATAAGGGCCGTCATCAAAACCTATAAATCCATTACTTCACCACCAACGCACATGTGATTTGGTGACGGCGCACGCGGTACGCTTTGAGTTCATGAGATCAGGCGAGATCAAACAAGGATTTCTATGAAGCAAGGTCACTTTTCAAAACATCGGATGAATTCGCGAAGAAAGACACTATTCTGGCTATCCCCCAGCATAATAATTTGCCGGTGGTGGAAGAAGTGTCACGCAATATGGTGCTATTTTTCTCTTATAGACTAGTAGAATAAGCAATTATGTGCCTATGTAAAAACATACCTAATATTTCAGACGAAATGAAAAAGGTCGCCACAAGTTTGAACTGCCATAGCTTACCTATCGATATTCAAAATTAAAATTGGTGTGCTTTTCCTAGTTTTCTCACAAATCAGAAGATCGGTAGTAGTCAACAATGTCTGACACCAACAGCCAATTCAGAACATCAAGTGGAAAACACTAGTTTATTGCGGCACTGACGAGCCGGCCTGGCGGCACCGGGCGTCCATCCAACAGCCAGCGCCGTCACACACCACACCACACCACTTACAGCCTGGCATCACCGCCGCTCAGTTGTCACCAAGTCACAGCTCGCACGCCGCGCCCGGCCCACCGCCGACCGGCGCGCCCAGCCACCCGTGGCTCGGCCCTCCGGCCGGGACCGGGGCCGCGCCACATGCACATACGGTCGCCGAACAGTCGGCCCTGGGCTTCAAGACACCGCGCTCGCTCCGTCCCCAAATACACATGCGGAGCGCGCACGAACGCCAAGAGAACGTAAATGCTTGCTTCTAAAGAGCTACAAAACAAAGGAACAACAGTCTCTCTCTCGGAAGTACCGACCATACGGGAACGGTGTGGCGAAGGACAGGCCCGACACAAGCACAGCCACGCACGCGCTGGCGCCGCTCCTCCGCCATTCTGAGGTAGGAAGCCGCCGGCAGCGGCCGTCGCCGTCGACACAGCGACCGCCGCGCCGGCGCCGCCACACTGATCAATGGTGAGCAGCCGAGAGCGCCGGGTCACCGCGCCGGCGCCGGTCCGCTGACCGACACCGGGCACCGCTGCGACCCGTCCCAGCGCCGAGTCGGGCGCCCCAGCCCCACACGCTGAGTTGGGCGAACTCAGTTCCGCGCACTGAGTTGGGCAAATCCCCAGCCCCACGCGCTGCTTGAGCAGAATCGCCGACATGGGCGTGCCAAAACAACAACAGACAAACGTTCCGGCCGGCCACATACGGCCTGTACACTAGCTGTACTCTAAATTTACATTAAATTATGGCTCTCCAGCAGGCAGGAAAACTAGCCGAAAGAGCTCTACTTGCGCCAGTTGGACTTAAAATAAGTAAGAGGAGAGCGCATAGGATAACCATAGAACCGAGAGCATATTAACATCCCATTAAACCGGTCGCCATGTTTCCCTTCTATACCACCTTTCGGGGGAGGGGATATCGATAGTTTCAATAAGGCACCATTTCGGCCGGCGCCCGCAGCACTTCCCAATCGGTCACATGATCGACATACGCCCACAAAAGTTCAACAGCAAACCGGCGAATCAACCAACACGCAATAAATACGTGACTCGGCGGCATGGCGAACACTCGGTCAGAGATAAACGGCCGATTGGCGGCCAGACTCCCGTCGGAGGCGAGGGCCGCCACCGGATCGCGCAGCGGTACGTGGAACCAACGACCCCGCTTACAGCCCATCGTCAACAGTACTTCAATGTCAGGTCAAATACTGAACGGCTAAAACGGTCCGAAAGCTGCATAAAATGTAGAACTGCTGAAGCCAAGAAACTTGTAAAACTTTTCCCATGAGAATATCATAAAATATAGAGCGGTGACAAATGTCTTAATTTGGGCACCAGAGGCCGTTTCTGATCAGTCGATAGAATTTCCATACCTTGGCATACGCTGAAAGGGACCTGTCCTGCCATTCCCGGCGGCGGCGGCGGCAGCGACGGCCGCTCCGTGTTGCAGCGGGCAGTCGGCGACGGTTGCGAACCCCGCTCTCTCACAGGCACCTGAGTACTCGGGCAAGGCCCGGCTGCTTCACGAAGCTCGGACGTCATGATCCGTGTCCCACCCACGAGCACCCAAAACCTCTAGAATAGAATAGCATGATGTGTGCGCGTCCCGCCCCGCCGGCGGCGGGGTGTCCGAGCGAGCGCAGTGGACGCCGCCTACTGGCCCTGGCCCGGGTACGGGTACTGCGGCGGCACGTAGTAGTAGCCGGCGGCGGCCGGCGGCGGCGGCGGCGCCAGGTAGTAGCTGCCGTTCTCGGCCAGAACCATCCGCTCGCCGCCGCCGTCCGGCGGGTAGAAGAACGGCGGCGCCACGGCGTACAGGAGCGCGCCGGCGCCCGGCGGCGGCGGCTGCGGCGGGGGCGCCGGCGCCGCCGCCGCACCGGCGCCCACAAACTTGCTGAGACGCGGAGGCAGGTTGCGAGCTGGCTGTGCGGCCTTGGGCGGCCGAACGGCGGGCCGGCCACGGCGCATACCGCCGTTGCGGCCATGCGGCGAGTTCATGTCGCCAACTGGGGACGGGACGTCATCCACAGGTCAGGCATCAAACGCTCCATTCGAAGACACTGCGGTGAAGGAGGAGAAGCAGTAATCTGATTTTATCGCCGAATACGAAAAGCACATCTTTGAGTTTACGCAAAATATATGCAAATAAACATGGTGCACTGATGCACCGTACAAAACACTCCCGATCCGTTCGTCGGAAAGGAATCGGGAGCACGGCCGCACCGAGAGGGGGCACCCATCGGCACTAAATAAAGTCGAGCCACAGGGGACTAGGAGACTGGAGCAACTAGCATCACTGACCTGATTCGGGACATGCCGGGCCGGACCTCTAGCGACACTGACCTGAGCCGGGATATGTGGGACCAGGACGGGAGCACACTGACCTGAGCCGTCCACCGAGTTGCTGGACGAGTGCGAGGCGTTGCGGGAGCGGTAGCCGGACTCCTCGGCCGAGCCGGGGCTGTAGAAGGCGCCGCCCGTGTCGGCCGGCTCTGAGACGGCGAACATCTGCGGCCCGGGCGGCGACATCACCTCCAGCGGGTACAGGCCCGGCCCCCGGCCGCCGGCCGCGCCCGGCGCCCGCGGCGGCGGCGGCGCCTGAGCCGCCTGCTGCTGGTGCGCGTACTGCTGCTGCTGCTGCTGTTGCTGCTGCTGCTGCGAACAAGTAGAGTCACAGTGTTGTCATGGTGGACCACGCCAACGTACACATCACCAAACACAATTACATGGCCTTGTGGAAAAGCGGGCGAATTGCATGTCTTCGCACCATAATGTTTAGCTTTTTTTGTAGAACGGCCATAGCTTTCGTCTCTATTATTCATTGAATGAAAATCAGTGATGTTAATGGACCTATTGGATGTGGAACAAGCACACTGCATTTCAAAATGAATAAAGGAAACCGCTCGCAACGTTTTTGAGCGCCATCAATTCCTGCTCACCTCGTACGGCCCGGGCATGGCGTACCCGTAGAAGCCCGGCTGGGTGAGGTGCGGCGGCGTCTGGTAGAGCGGGGGACCGTACGGGGTCTGCGGACTGCTGACGGCGGCCGGCGGCGACTGGACCAGCACCGGCGGCCCGCCGCCCGGCCCGGCCACCAGCTGCCAGCCCGGGTAGAGCGGCGGCAGCGGCGGCGGCGGCGGCTCGCCGGCCGGCTCCTGGCCGTGCACCGCCGGAGACATGATGACCGGCCCGACGGGCGGCTGCTCGGTGGGCCGCGGCCCGGCCAGCGCCAGCGCCTGCAGCCGCGGCTCCAGGCCGGCCGCCGACGTGGCCGGCATGTACTGCCGCAGAGGGGAGACGGCGCACGTTACGTCACAACCGGCCCAGTCAGCGACGGGCTAACATTGGTAACAATCAATACGGGCAATAAATTATCGAAAATAAATTCAGTGCACGCGGTAACGGTTCTTGATATACAAATAGCATGTAACCGGCTAAAGAAATATCACGTAGCAACCAGCAGCACTGCCACACACACACACACACACACACACACACACACACACACACAAAACAATTCGACGCATTTTCACACAGTTTAGTATGCATTTACCCGACTTACTTCTGCGCGACATTTAACATTTAACGCGAAAGCAAGTCAGGATATGTTACACCACGGAATACATTGTCGTAGAATATATACTCCGTGGTTTCACGGATGGTTTTGATTGACACGCTACCCTTGATATTATATTTTAAACTGATATATGCAAATAAGCCTAGACTTCTTTTGAACAGAACATGGTTTAGCGTAGTGCGCGCGCGTCTCGCGTGTGTCACCTGCGGAGGGAAGACAGGTGATCCGACGAGCTGGACTCCGTACTGCTGCGGCGGCTGGTGTACCATGGCCGACAGGTCGCAGGTCCCCGGCAGTGCCACCGGGGACATGAGGCCGGCAGGAGGCTCGCTCATCATGTAGCTGGGCGCCGACCAGGCCAGCTCCTGGTGGTAGAGGTAGGGCGTAACCATTTATTACACTATGGCGTAACAAGGAGTCGTCGACTGGCCGTGCATAAGATGCATGACTCGTATGCACGAGTATTAATAGCGCAAGAATAGAATTACTGCTCAAGCAGCAGTGCTGCCAAAAGGAATATATCTACTTCATCGAAGCCGACTATCAGCACCTTCACGAATAACTACATGAGCGACCCAAACTAGCAGTGGATTTCCGTCAAACTTCGATAAACACGAGCCCAATAAAACCAGCCCTTCCCGACAGTCTAATTTCAGCACCTCCTTCCAGGTACAGTTATGTAAACAGATTAAATCCAGCATGTTCACCCATCAGATAGTCAACACATCAAAAAGTAATCCAGTGACCTCACCTGTGGCGTGCTACAGGACGAGTCTGTGTGTGAGAGGTGACGATCGCCGCACGACGAGCGCTCAGAAGTGCTGTGACGGGAGCGACGGCGACCTGCCGAATGAGGCAACGCTGCTGTCAGTGTCACATCTGCATTGCCATAGGCATGAGTACGGTTCTGGTACGGGTATAGGTACGGACACGGACACGGATATGTTTTAGTTACGGATAAAGGCACGAATACGGTACGATAATGCATATGTGAGCAGTGAGCAGAGTGCAGGCGAGCATGACGTATTACGACCACCATGACGACCCAGCGGTTCCTCCCGGTTACAGCTCCCGACATTATGACCAACTGACTACCCAAAGCCTGATGTTTGGTATGCACTCACCCGGTGTCCTGGCGCGCGCACTGCCCGGCGATGGTGACACTGGACAGGGTACGGGCGTGGAGCAGAGCGGCCGCAGGCTGGCGTACGGCACCGTTAGCCTGGAGAAAACCCAAAATATTAGCACATAGAGACACATAGGCACACACACACAGAGACTGGCATACGGCAACTTCAGTGACTCTAGAGATACACACCAGCACGTCAGCACACACAGACAGACTGGCTGTAAGTCTGGAGATACACACCGACACGTCAGCACACATAGACAGACTGGCTTAGGCAGCGTCGGTCTAGGGGTACCCCGGTGCGCTATTACACACTTACGCACACAGAAACGCAGGCTTACTCTTTGCGCAGCAAGGGCGTACAAATATGCTACAGTGGAAATGCCAGCTCAAATTATTATTATGGTAAGAGTTTGGCGTTTTGCTAATGTCGATTAATAGCCCGTTTTTTTTTTTCTTTAATCAGCGAAATAAGCTTTATACCATCCTTGTATACCAAGGCCCAAGTAGGGGCAGCACTCACTTTCTTCCGAGCGGCTCGACGAAGCAGCAGACGGGTCCCTGGTTGGGCGACATCTCCTGGATGTGCGCCACGTACAGCGTGGAGCCCGTCTCGGAGAGGTGCCGGTACTCTGGCCGCGCCTCCGACTCGAGCTGCGCCAGCTCGTCAGCCGGCAGCACCTGGCCCAGCTCCACCAGACACTTGATGCCGGCCAGAAAGCCGTTACAGTCGGGCCGCTGCTGCTCCCGACGACGCTCTGTTCGTGCGCGCGGGGACAGGTGGACGGCCGTGGTCACATAACGTACGGAGAGCACAGCTAGCCGCTACTAGTCACCACACAGCTCCCAAAGAAATAATGATGATATTTACTTTGTTGATTGAAAATTTACTGAATGAAAATTTACTCAATGAAATATTTACTTTGTAAATTTGTTCTTTCACGGTAACAAACGCAAATAGAGAACGAAATAAAACCGAGGCGGAAAACAAGCGACCGAGTGAGAACGAGAGAAATATAAAGAGACAGAGAAAAAGACAAAAAGAGAAAGATAGCGAGAAAGAGACAAGGAGAAAAAGGAGACAGAGAAAGAGAGAAACAGGGAGCTGGTCCACCCTTCCGTGCGAGCACCTGAGGAAACATACTTTTTCTTTGTTCCGTACATGCCGAGCAATTAGTTACTAAACAACGAGACAGTCCTAGCCCTGTTGCATGCTTATCATTATAAGTGACAAGTGTGCTGACACGGCATCCAGACCAGGAGAAACTTAACAGCCTAAGAAAACAATCTGGGGCCCGACAGCCGGCAGTGAGAATGTGAACCATTAGCAGCGCGTCCCTCCGGTCTGACCTTTGACCAGCTCGGTCCAGACGTCCTGCGGCAGGTTGCGGTAGTGCGTGCCGTCCAGCGCCTTGGCCGTCTTGTACGGGAACGGCACCATGTTGCGGTCCAGGATGTCCATGACGTCACAGGGCTCCTCGTCCGATGTGGCGTACAGACCGCCGCTCCTGCCGGGGAGAGTGGCGCTCCGGTTAGGTGGCCAGTGATAGCTTCATAAAGAGCGGGAGAATGCACGCACACTGTCGAGCCAGAGCCACCACATGGCACCTCATGTGCGCCACACATCAAAACCTGCGGCACCACAAGCGCTGCACCAGAGCCTTAATACAGCCAAATTTTGGGTACTGTAATGGGACACGAGTACGGAGTACCACAGTATAAAATTAACACGTGAAACTTGTTGCTTTTTCCTCTGACCAACTCCAAGCTCTTCATCCTTATCTGTCGGCGTCCCGCCCCTCTCCTACCTCCAAAGTATGTCCTGAACTCCTGTGCCCGTCCGCTTTCCATATCACACCCGCACTAACCCACTCGACGTCTCGTGCTCGGGCGAGTCGGACATCTTGCCAATGATGGCGGCCAGCGCGCCGTCCTGACTGCACAGGCTCTCCTTGCGCGTTCGGGCGTACTCTTTGTCATAGAGCATCTTGTCGACGGCGTGCTCCACGTTGTGGAGGTTGTAGACGTTTGTATAGAGCGTGTGATACACCATCGCTGTACGGAGCAAAAGGCACCGTTAGCGTCGCATATGCGGGAGATGCGCATTGGCGGCGGCGGATTAGGATCCTCAGAGCCCAGTCAACCCGTCTGTGTCTACGACGAATAATCGAACCACCAGAGAGTTACATTAGTAAAAACAGCTATGAAATGAATTCAAGTCATGCAACACCATAAAAAATCGCCCTAGTATGTGACTTAAACAGAATATAGCTTGCTGATTGAAAACCGCAGCGGGAGGCACCAGCGCGGTACGGGTGAGCGTCGCAGGAACTACCACAAGCCAAGGACTCGTCATGGCCCGCCCAGTAAATAACCATCGAAAGGGGGCAATTTCGAGCGCCGCCGCCGGCCACCTACACTGTCCCATGGCGCGGTCGGTGGCCTCCTGTTTGCTGATGACCAGGTCGTAGTGGCTCGAGTCGCCGCCAGCCACCTGGATACGCTGACTAAATCCGCGACACGTCACATTTGTAGGCGGCTGGTCGATCTCACTGTATAGCCAGAAGTCGTGCCTGCCGCCACAGCAGGGTAGTCAGTGGTCAGAACCACCCCGCACACCAGTGCAATAGCCGGGAGACGAGCAGATGTGGTCGAACAGCTCAGATATAATGCAATGAGAATCACTTATATGGACTCAGTGGTGGTATCGAATGGCCGTAATGAGCTAAATTAATTCGATGAAAAAACGAAACACCTTTGTTCAAGTCATCCAGCCTCTCATCTAGCCTTGTTGGCCATAACTGGCTTGGTTATAACAACGCATTAGTAGGTCAGCTTTAATCGGTTGTACGGAAACGTTCGTGGCGTTTATTGCCATTCAACTAATTGATTGTGCATCCGGAATTCCCGAGGCAGCCGGGGCCAGCTCTGCCAGCCGGCCAGGAGGTGGGTCGTACCGTGTAATATCAGCCAGAGCCAGCATCTCAGCCAGGCCCGCGGCGGTGCGCCCCTCGCGCAGCTTCAACACGTGCTCCTCCATGGGCTCGGCGGTGTGCTGGGGAGTGGACATGGCGGGACGTCAGCCGACAGGGTGTAGTTGGGACCAGACGTCAAACGGTGAATGACGTCAGACGTTAGGCGGTGACGTCAGCCGAATAGCAGCGCCAGGACAGTCATTCGCGTCCATTGGTCACTGACAGAGGCACGAACGAGCATATCCTATCTGACCAGAGGCCCGATAACTTGGGAACAGAAGTGGGCCAAATGAGGATCCCTGGAAAACCCCGGTAAAATCAGATATGCGCTGCTAACATTAGTCATCAGGCGACATTGAAAACGTTATGAATCACCAATGCAAACACGTTTGGCTGGCATGTGTGACTACAACCGGCAGTGACCTAAGAAAAAGAATCGAAAGGCAATCGGATATCATCCCAACCGAATCTTGTAACACAGGTGTAGGGCGAACTCATTTTTCAATACACATACCTGAGAGTACTTCTCCGGAGTCAAAAGAAGTCTTTGGCACGTCATCTTCTTGAATCTCGGATACTCCGTTTGTGTAAAACATAGCTGAAACGGATTGGGTGAAAGCAAGTATGAAAAGCAGCTCGCAATGCCCACAATCATCTTCACAACTCATCAAGAACACGCAAAATTTGCAACTTTACAAAAAAAAGGCAGAACAGAAGGCGCTCGAGCCAAAGCAAAATGAAAGCCCGGCATAACCAGCTAAAGATACGCTAGTTATGCCGGGCTTAGCAAATACAGAACCTACAACAGACAACCCATACGAATATCTGTGGCGACTAGCGGCCCGATGGCAGGCGCGTCACCGGCAGCGGCCCCCAGCTGACCTGTTCAGAGACGATACGGAAGAGCGGCTCCTGCGGCGGCACCTTGAGCCGGTACAGGCCCAGGTGCTCCAGGTAGGTGTCGATCGGGCCGCGACTGGACGGTCGCCGCGCCATGCTGCCGCTGAGTGCCCGCACCGCGCGCCGGTACAGCACCAGCTCTGCGCGCGGCGCACACACAAGGCCACACGTCAGACCGGACCTCGGCACCCATCAACACGGGCAATCAGCACACATCTCGGACACATGACGAGTGTGGTTCTGCTTTACAGAATGAAATTAAAACGTGTTGGAAATTTATATCAGAGCAGCCAGAGAACGACCAAAAGGCATATAATTCCTTGATACCGTTCTGTAACACGTCTGACCAAACTGAGAAGCTGTCCAGGCAAGCAGGTTCGGTCCATGGGAAATGTTCCGTCTGTAACCCGTCACTCAGCTTTGGCAGGTCTCCAGCGCATCTTGAGAACGGATTCAAATAGCAAATATTGAGCACCGAATTAGATGCTCTTATTTTGACTTTGACCTGAGTAGTCGGAGTCAGAGTCGATCGAAGTCAAGACTTATCGCCGTAGACTGACTCAGGCCCCGAAATCGTACGTACCAATACGAGACGCAGCGATTGATCATCAAATTTCAGGTCCCAGACCAGCCGGTGACCTTTGAGATCAAGTCAAAGACCCCGAAATCGGGGACCGGGGTGCAACTTTTGGTAAATAGGTACCTTGGCAGTTGGCAAAAAAAAAATGGTCGCGTTGTTGCAATTTTGGCCATATTGTTGCGTTCGGGTTTGCCACGCGTGCATCTGCGTCGAATTAAATGCGTTCTGCTTGTGAAAGGTGACAAGGTCAACAGAGGTGTTGACTGTCAGTGTCGTTAAAGGAAATAGTTCACTTTTAACATGGGATTTTGAACTGGAATAGCAGTTTCGTAGCTTGAGCTGAGACTAGCACAAATTAGGAGCTTTTACGGCTCAACGATCACCCTAGACGAAGATATTCCATTTCTCGTTCCGAAAAGAGTGCCTTGCAGAGGAATGTGTGCCTTGCACAGGAATGCAGCCACGTCATCGTCAGCCAATCAGCATGCTGCTTACAGCTAATGCAGCATGCGTAGGTTTGAACTACGCAATATGATTGGTCAACGCGTAATAAGCTTCCGCGTCAATCATTATTTTACATAGAATATAGTTCGTCCTATATTAAAATATAGAAAATAATTTTTCTACAAAAAGGTTTTATTTTATTTTCTGATCATTTTGAGCATAAAAAATCGTAAATCCATAGCAAAATACTAATTTCAGGAAAGTGAATTGTTTCCTTTAACAGGGGTGTTGACTGTAGACTTACGTTCGAGGTCTAGTCCTAGCCGGCCGGTCAGGAAGTTGGTCCGGGGAGGCCACACTCAAACTTATTCGAATAAATAGCTCAATTTGAATCCATAGCTGGCTTTCTAGGCCTGCTAATTCGATTTCGTTGAGAATTTTTAGCGAAAGGTTTCGATGACCTCTAATGACCTTAATGACGTGACGTGTGTTTCGTCACACACGGTCCAAAATGTTAAAACTACGCATCAAACCCGAACATGACTTGAATCAAACCGATCCTTTTGGGACTTCCGCTTCAACTCCGACCAAAATTGATGACACCGACTCCGGCTTCGCAACCTTGTGACAAGTGGGTGTAGAACGTATGTTTTTGATGTTCAAGCTTGTGCTGGAAGCCCGTGAAGGAAAATCTCGTCCAAGCCACGGCGATATTTAAACCTTGCCCGTATTGGTGTTTTGCCAGCCGCAAACGTATAAGGGGGGGGGGGGTCCGTTGGACCCCCTTGCCATTTAACCCCTGATGGAGCTAGAGCTTCGCGGAAAAAACGAGCGAGCTCGTGACGAGAGGAAGCCGATGCTACCCAATTTTAAGGTCCTAAGTCATTTCTTGACCTTCCAGGTCAGGTCAATGGTCCAAAAAGTCGGGAAAATCGGGACCTGTTACAACGTCGTAAAGTGTGGCTGCTAAGGGGGTTTTCGGGGTGCTGAGTGATTACGATTATCATGTCAGTTTTGATTACAAATGATGTCTTCGGGCCTTTAGGCCAGGTCGGGTCAGGCCAGGTCAGGTAAACCAGTAGTGGTCCTACCGGGTATTCGAAGTAGGTGTCAACCGCCTCTGATGTTACGAAGGCACCAAAACAACTTCGTACAGAATGTTCAAATAGGTTCAAATGGCTGATTAATTCGAATTCAGCTCCAAAAACTAGCCAAGAAACATGTAAAACCCGAAAAAGTGAACCGAGGTCAGCGAAGGTCAATGACCTGACCTGACCTTCAGGTGACCTTGACACCCACCCTAATGCATAAGAGCAACAGCATATCACATGTCTGAACGCTTGAACTCACGAACAGACTGGAAACGCACGGCTAATGCGAGCCAACATACGCCGAGTTGCGATTCCGGCCAAACATGGTCTCGAGAAATAGGTCACGGGTCAAAGGTCATTTGGGTCAGGGTCATGAAATTTTCAAGGTAGGTGCAAAATTGATCAACTCGAGGGTAATGTAAGTTTCGTCGGGATCAGCCGCTTTTTACGCCAGTTATTCCTGAAAAACGAGGGGTACGTTCGACCCCCCCCCCCCCCCATACGGGCGAGACCTAAGACGACCTAGTGAACGGGAAAGGTGAAGAAAGATCCCGTGCCAGAGCCCGCTCGCAGTGCAGTTAGCGAGTTTTTTATTTTGAGTTGTAATTTAACTCACCGCGGCCAATGGGGGAAGTTGTTGCCACCCCATGGAGGGGCATGGAAAGTACAACGCCTGGGCCTCTTGGCCCGTAATATCTGGGGAGGAGAGGGTAGGGGTAGGAAATATGGATACCGATGAGAAACCGTTTCTCAGAAAAACTGCAATGTTCCTTTAACAAAATTCTGCTCTAGTCTAAGATTGATCAGCCAATTATCTAACTCCCGACCTGGTGGCGGTCTCGGCCAACTTCGCCACGGTGAGGAAGGGGGGGGGGGGTTAAGCACACGTCGTCAGCCGGCCGCCCAAACGCCAAAACCAGCGAGGGTTTAACGTTAAGCTCAGCACATGAAAATGACTGGAAAACTCCTGTGACTTGCGATAGAGGTTTATATGCCGACTGCCACATCTGTGTACTGAGCTAGGGAGCAGCATAGAAATTAATATCAAGTGATCTGTACATATTACAGAAACACAAACACAGCACAAGAAAACTGAGACCACTTCATGCCAACCAAGAAATAGCAGGAACAGGGACAGATGCAGGGCAGAACCATTTTTTGTGTCCAATATATAGCTCAGCTCCCAAGCCACATACATTATACACCATTGCATGGAGGGATTACTAAAGAACATTCAATAATAAAGACAAAGGCCCTCAAAACATTCCAATGACAGTGCAAAGATCAGGCAATCAGGACTAAAATGGGATTATCCTACAAACATTCTGTTTTTGAAATTATGACACAGATACATTAGATTGAGAGGTGTACAACTGCCTCAAGATGCAGCTGACAGACAGTATTTATGTTTCATGCTTAAAACAAATTATTTTTGTCATAATTCATTTTCTTTGTGCCAATGACATGCTCTTCAACGATATCTGCTGAAGCATGAATATTGAACAATGTACACAGATTGACAGTAAAGCAATCATATCTGCACTGAAATCAAAATGAAAGGAAAATGTTGATTCTATTGCACTTCACTTATATGGTAAAATCAGATGCAACCTTCAAACTATAGCTGTGAATTTACATTCTTTCATTACTCCTTTGTATTAGACATATTATTCATGACTTTTGCCACATGAGCTTGATTGCCTGGTCTGCTAGTCATCACAACCAATCCATGACACAGGGAAAGAATCTTAAGAAGGGGCATTCATTTTCCTACAACCTACTTACTTATGGAGCCATTCAATGCTAAAGGCACTAGCTTAAGTGAAATTTCCACAACTTTCTCTTATCATTATACCAAATACCTACTAATTCATTTACTTCAGCAATATTTTCATAACTACCTATCAAAACTGATGACAGTAGAAGCTAAGTGGTTTAAGACAAAGTAAGTTACCCTCAAGCAATGATTTCCAAACCTATGGATTGTCAAGGTCATTGTATGTCATCCTTGCTCTGAGGAGCTGCAATATCCTCAAAAGGATGTGGCAAGCTTGAGGCAAAAACACCAGAATTTCTAGATAAAAAGGAAAATGAAAATGAAAACATTAAATGGATAGGTCACTTTATTATCTTTTCATAAAGTGACCACTAACAATCAAATCAACTGCTACTGGGGAATCACATAACTGACTGATTTGCAATGTGTCATCTGCAAGTTAAGTTGAAATCAACAATTTTATTTTAAGAATATTCTGAACAAATCAAAAATCTTAAATTTATACAAAGCAACCCAGCCTTGTAGATTAGAATAATCAATAAAAAGGTAGGTATGGCCACTATAAATTTCCGAACCAGTCTGCAGCTTCTATGAATTCTCCTGTAATAAAGACCCAAGATTATATACAATCATTTTGTAGCAATATCATAAATAATTTAAAGACATGCATTGCAAAGCAAAAACATGTACAAAAGCATTAGTCAAAAGCATTCCTGAATGAATAACCATTTGATTATCAGCTGTGACCCCTCACACAAAGCTTTTGTCAATTGTCACACAGCAAAGCATGCACACGAGAGGAATTAAACAAAGAAGTAGTGATATACATAGGTACCTGGCATGCCGCACAACACACGATCATGCAAGGAAAAGCTGGACATGTACGGTGCTCTTGTTTGTGCCGCAGTCGTCCCACCAGCCATGTCCGGGAAATATCGCCTCATGCAGGCTAGGAATCGAGGCCTTACGACTAATTACTTTACCTAGCAGCGCACAGTGAGGCCTTAAAGAAAATGTCAAAAACTGTTCTTAAGAAACGACTGATCAGCACCGCAATCACAATAAAGTATATAACTCCAAAACGCAGCAACCGGGCTGCTTCCAAAATGATTGTCGAAATCGCCGTGCCGTACGCGACCTTCCGGGCGTGTTTTCATGAGGACAATCTCAGAAACAACTTTTAATTAATTTTCTGTATTAAATCACGATAAGGTCGCTAACACTATATGGAAACATGAGCGAAGACAAATTTACAAGCTGAGATTATGTTTCATCGCTCAATAAATAGCACCTGACGACACAAAACAACAAATGGAGATATCGAGCGCACTAGGAGGCTACTCACTATCAGCTGGTTGTGGCCATTTCCGGGCCATTGAAGTTTCCGGTGCCTACGGGAGACTCGTGGGGCCTGGAAACTGCTGGAGGGGCGGATGATCCTTAAAAAGCGTAGGGAATCAAAGACCTATAGACATAAATGGGGTGGAAGTAGGGTAACTTGATTTTTGGTGCTACAATGCGCTGCAGTTCTAACCCACGCCAGACTATTGCTTCACGATCAATAGTGATCTTTTTCTGAGCAATAATACCTATTACCAGCTTTTTCTAATGACTTGTTCTGTCCAGTTTACAAGATAGTGGCCTGTTTCCCGATTCCATTTAGGATGATTCGGGTCAACTTGAAACTCGCACGCAGCAAAGCCCTTGAGTAGCGGCGGAACACCTGTAGTGCACCGCCGCACGTTCTCCGACGCGGCGCGGCACTACCGCCGCTGGCGACTGGCAAGCGCTCCGACGCGGGGCGGCGCCACCGTCGACCTCAACGTGGCGCTGCTGTCGCAGCTGACGCGAGGCGCAGGTTCAGCGATATCCGCCAGATGGCTCTGCTCCACTTGTTCATTTCTATGTCCGATTTATTAATGTTTTAGAAATGTATGTTCGTGTGTATGTATCATAATGTTCATCGTCGTGTGGCCATTCATGCACTCTACTAGAAAGTATCTCTCGCTCTGATATACGTTTTCTCACTGCTTTGTACTGTCCTTAACTTTGCCAAAACGAACTATGGTTTCATCGTTGTGTTCACTACATAGCTTGCTCATGCTGTTTCAAATACATCGCTATCCTTGGCCGATCTAAGTGTTTGGGGGAGACGGCTCCACATCAGGGAACTTCCCAGCCCGTCGTTGTGTGGAATCCCAAGTTGCGAATCCCAAACACTGGAACGGCTTCATCCGGCTTAGAGCACGACTCGCCACGGCACCAGCCACAAATGGTGACCCCGACGTGATCGGTAGCTCAAGAAGTCATCGTCTCCGCCTCGGCAAGAAGAGGTCATCTTTGACCTGGCCTCCCCATCGCCTCGGCAAGAATGGGTGATCTTCACCCGGCTTCCGCTGCCGCGAACAGTGAATAGTGCGCTGGTGACGTGGCCTAGCCTCAGCGCAGCGAGCGCCAACGCAGGGCAGCGCAGCGAGCGCCAACGCAGTGCAGCGCAGCGAGCGCCAACGTAGTGCAGCGCAGCGAGCGCCAGCACAGTGAGCGCGGCGAGCGCCTAGTGATTACCGACAGTCTTTCAGTGTGCCTCTAGTGTTAGTGTTTGCTGTATATAGTGACTATGCCGTCACCCATCGAGCCGGAGGGTGCCGCCCAGGACGCGCCGACGCGGCCATTCGCGTCGTTCCGGCTGCCGGCCTACGCACCTGAAGAAGCCGAGCTCTGGCTGGTGCAGGTCGAGTGTGCCTTCGCCGTCGCCGGCATCACGGATGACCACGACAAGTTCCGGCTGCTGGTGGCCAACCTGCCTGTGCATGTCGCTTCACAAGTTCGAGACGTGATAACAGCCGAGACCGGCTCGTTCTCAGAACTAAAAGGGGCCCTGAGCACGCGCCTGGCCCAGTCGCGCGCCTCACGCCTCGAGGCACTCCTCCGCGACCACCAGCTGGGCGACAGGAGACCCACGCAGCTGTTGCGCAGCATGCAGCACATGCTGGGCAGCGCGGGCCACGACCTCGGCCTTCTCAGGACGCTGTTCCTGCAGCGCCTGCCGCCGACGACCCGCGCCGCCCTCGCGCTGCTGCCGGAGGACACTGGTATTGACGACCTGGCCAGCGCGGCCGACCGCTTCCAGGAGGCCTCTGGCGGCGCCGCCGTGACTGCTGTCTGCACGCCGACGGCCGGTGTCGCTGCCGCCTGTGGCCCGCCGGCCGGCCCTGGGGTCACGCTCGCCCCGCCGGCCAGCGCGGTGGCCGCCGCCGGACCGCCCGCCGCCTGCGGGTGCGGTAACGCCGGCATGGCCGCTGCCGTCACCGCCCTCACCGCTGCGGTAGCACGAATCGAAGCCGTGTTCCAGCGGGGCGGTGCCGACGCTCCTCGGCGTGGCCGCTCCCGCTCCCGTCCGCGCCGACCCGCACCTGCCTCGTCTGGCAGTTCTCAACCGGCATCGGTGACACCTGATGAAGGGTACTGCTGGTACCACCAGAAGTACGGCGCGGAGGCCCACCGCTGCAGACCGCCGTGCTCCTGGTCGGGAAACTAGCCCGCCTGTCCGCGCTAGCGCCAGCGGAGACGGGCCGGCCAACACTGGCGCCCCTCTTCTATGTCACCGACCTTGCCCGGAACTGGCGGTTCCTCGTCGACACCGGCGCACAGGTGAGTGTCGTCCCACCACGAGTCGTGGCCGACGGCACCACTGTGCAGCCGCCCGACGCGCCTCGACTGGAAGCAGCCAACGGCACAGAGATCAAGCTCCATGGCGTTATTTCGACTTCGGTGCGTTTCGGAACAGTGGACTACCCGTGGACATTCATGGTCGCCGACGTGTCGATGCCGATCTTGGGAGCGGACTTTCTCGCCCATCATCGTCTGCTGGTGGACATGCGCCGTCAGCTCCTCCAGGCTGAACACGGCACAACGTGTGCCGTGGGCACCCCAGCCGACATCGGCTCCGTCGGAGTGCGAATGTGCGCGGCGCCCACTCTCGCAGACTTGTTTAAAGAGTTCCCTCGAGTGACAGCCACATCTGCGCAGCTCCTGCCCGTGCGCCATAACGTCACTCACCACATCGTGACACGTGGACCTCCTCGTGTAGGGCACCCTCGGCGTTTGCCGCCCGACCGCCTCCGCATCGCCCGTCAGGAGTTCGACAAGCTGATCAGCCTCGGGGTCGCCCGCCCATCCAAGAGCAGCTGGGCGTCGCCCCTCCACATGGAGCCTAAGAAGGAGCCCGGACAGTGGCGCCCGTGCGGCGACTACCGCGCCCTGAACGCCGCCACCGTCCCGGACCGGTATCCCATACCGTTCCTGCAGGACTTCTCCGCGAACCTGCACGGCTGTACCATCTTCTCGAAGATCGACCTCGTCCGCGCGTACCATCAGATCCCGGTCGAACCCGCTGACATCCCGAAGACGGCCATCGTCACACCGTTCGGGCTATTCGAGATGCAGCGGATGAGCTTCGGTCTTCGCAACGCCAGTCAGACATTCCAGCGCTTTATAGACGAGGTGATGCGCGGGCTGACGTGCTGCTACGTGTACATCGACGACATCCTCATCGCCAGCACGTCCGTCGAGCAGCACCGCCGTCACCTCCGTCAGGTACTGGAACGTCTCGACAAGTTCGGCGTCACGATCAACCCAAAGAAGTGCGTGCTGGGCGTCAACCGTATCAGCTTCCTCGGTCACGATGTGTCCCCGGACGGCATCGCCCCGCTGCCGGAGAAGGTCGCCGCAGTCCAGGAGTTTCCGCAGCCGACCACGCAACGCCAACTGCGTAGGTTCATCGGCCTGGTGACCTACTATCACCGGTTCCTGCCTGGTGCTGCCGGCCTCCTCCGACCACTTCACCACCTGCTGGACCAGAAACGCAAACGCGCGGCGCCGGTGGAGTGGACGCCAACCGCTGAGGACGCCTTCCAACGCGTGAAGGCTGCCCTGGCTCAGGCCACGCAGCTCGCGCACCCCACTCCCGGCGCAGCGCTGAGTCTGCAGGTCGATGCCTCTGACACCGGCGTCGGCGCTGTCCTGCAGCAACACTCGCACGGGACCTGGACGCCGCTGGCTTTCTTCTCGAAGTCACTCCAACCAGCAGAGACACGCTACAGCACCTTCGGCCGCGAACTGCTCGGGGCGTATCTGGCGGTCAAGCACTTCCGGCACACTCTGGAAGGCCGCCAGTTCGCCATCTTCACCGACCACAAGGCCCTCGTGTCGGCAGTCTCGTCCGGGTCAGCCAGCTACTCGCCGAGGGAGATCCGGCACCTGGACTTCATCTCCCAGTTCACCACCGACATCAGGCACGTGCCTGGGAAAGAAAACGCAGCTGCGGACGCTCTGAGTCGAACAGTGGCGATGCTCTCAGCACCGTGCCCGCCAGTCGACGACTTCGACAAGCTCGCAGCCTGCCAGCTAGAGGACGAAGAGCTGGCGCGCTTCCGCTCGACAGAGCACGGGCTCAAACTCAGAGACGCCCGGCTCCCCAGCGGCCGCACGCTGGTCATCGACGAGTCCCAGGGTGTACCGCGGCCGTGGATCCCGGCACCGCTCCGGCGCGCCTACTTCCGGCACGTGCACGATCTGGCCCACCCGGGAGTGCGCGCCACCGTCGACCTGGTCACGCGGCGTTTCGTGTGGCCGTCGGTGAAGAAGGACGCCGCACTCTGGGCGCGCACCTGCGTCCCGTGCCAGCGCACCAAAGTCCACCGGCACACGACAGCGCCGCCCGCCTCGTTCCCGCCACCTGCCGACAGGTTTCGACAAGTGCACGCCGACCTGGTCGGCCCGCTGCCGCCGTCTGAGGGCTACTCGTATCTTCTGACGGTGGTGGACCGGTACAGTCGCTGGCCGGAGGCGATCCCGCTGCGTGGCATCACGGCGCGAGAGGTCGCCCGGGCGCTGATCTCCGGCTGGATCTCTCGGTTCGGCGTCCCGGACGAGATCATCACCGACCGGGGCAGCCAATTCGAGTCGGCGCTCTGGGCTGAGCTGTCCACTCTCCTGGGCTGTGCGCGGCGCCGGACCACCGCGTACCACCCCCAGGCCAACGGGATGGTGGAGCGCCTGCACCGGCAGCTTAAGGCCGCGCTGCGCGCCGCCGCGCCCGCCCGCTGGACGGAGGCTCTTCCTTTGGCGCTGCTCGGAATCCGCTCGGCGCTCAAACAAGACCTGGGCTGCAGCACTGCCGAGCTGGTGTACGGAGCGCCGCTCCGCCTACCTGGTGAACTCATCACCCCGTCCGCCACCGCGCCTCCTACGCCGGAATCATTCGCCGCCGAGCTTCAGCGCACCATGGCGGCACTGCGCCCGACGGCACCACGACCAGCACCAAGCGCGCCGTCGTACGTGCCGCGCGCGCTGGACCACGCCTCGCACGTGTTCGTGCGCCACGACGCAGTGAAGCCGCCGCTTGCCCCGCGTTATGACGGACCATACAAGGTGCTACACAGATCGGCGAAGACGGTCACTGTGGACCGAGGCGGTCGTTCCGACGTTATCTCCATCGACCGAGTCAAACCGGCGCACTTGGAACGGCCCCCACCTGCTCCAACTCCGACAGCATCGCCGTCTGCGGTCCAAGACACGGCGCGTTCCGCCGACTCGGCAACACCGGCCTCCGGCCCAGAGCTCCTCCTGCCAGTGCCTCGCGCACCGAGGCCGCCGCTTCCGCCACCGCGTGGCGACCTGCCGCTACAGCCGCCGCCTCCGCCCGCGCCCCCACCGCCGTGCCTACGGTCGACCCGCTCCGGCCGTGCTGTACGGCCACCAACGCGTTTTCTTAACGTCACGTTCGCAGTGCCGTCTCTAGGGGGAGGGTGATGTAGTGCACCGCCGCACGTTCTCCGACGCGGCGCGGCACTACCGCCGCTGGCGACTGGCAAGCGCTCCGACGCGGGGCGGCGCCACCGTCGACCTCAACGTGGCGCTGCTGTCGCAGCTGACGCGAGGCGCAGGTTCAGCGATATCCGCCAGATGGCTCTGCTCCACTTGTTCATTTCTATGTCCGATTTATTAATGTTTTAGAAATGTATGTTCGTGTGTATGTATCATAATGTTCATCGTCGTGTGGCCATTCATGCACTCTACTAGAAAGTATCTCTCGCTCTGATATACGTTTTCTCACTGCTTTGTACTGTCCTTAACTTTGCCAAAACGAACTATGGTTTCATCGTTGTGTTCACTACATAGCTTGCTCATGCTGTTTCAAATACATCGCTATCCTTGGCCGATCTAAGTGTTTGGGGGAGACGGCTCCACATCAGGGAACTTCCCAGCCCGTCGTTGTGTGGAATCCCAAGTTGCGAATCCCAAACACTGGAACGGCTTCATCCGGCTTAGAGCACGACTCGCCACGGCACCAGCCACACACCTTCAATTGGGGCACTGCCGACTTTTGGTCCCATTCTTTCCATGCAACGCCCATAGCGCTAATGTTAAGATGCCAAAATCAAATGGGGGCACGGTGCCCCCCCCCCCCCCGTTCCGCCGCCTATGAGAATGGGAATATTGGCCAAAACCAGGGATGCGGAGCCGGAACCGGAGCCGCCGGAGCCGGCATATTTTGCCCGGAGCCGGAGCCGGAGCCGTGAAACAATATAGCCCGGAGCCGGAGCCGGAGCCGGAGCCGTCAAAAAAGGGGGCGACTCCGGCTCCTTTTCTTAAGAGGAAACAATTATTTACCTAGTTCGGTTTGACAGTACAAGGCGTAAAACAATCTGGTATTCAAAATAGCCTTGTTATACAAATACAGAAGCAAAGTGTACCAATCCCATCGCCTTTTTTCTTCCACCCGTATTTAATTGATCGCATAGGGGATGTACTGAGTAGAAGCCGGAGCCGGAGCCGCCGGAGCCGGATCAGTTTACTCCGAGCCGGAGCCGGAGCCGGAGCCGATTTTTTTCTCCGGAGCCGGAGCCGGAGCCGGAGCCGTCAGAAATTTCCACGGCTCCGCATCCCTGGCCAAAACCATTCGGAGCCCGGAGGCACTCTTACCCGTTTGACCTTGAAACCATCAAAGCTCGAGGCCGTTGTGGAGCTCCAGTGGAGCTAGTAAAGCCCGGGCTTGCAGGATTAGGTTTTCCTGGTCTGCGGGTGCCGATCGGGGCGCAGGACTGGCCTTCACTTCGGGCCATCCTCGCGCCTCGGTCGTCCGACTCCTGCCCGTGAAGCGTCGTCACTTATTATAACGCGGGAGCGTGAGTTCATCGCGACCTCCGTTCCGTTCCGCCCGTTTGTCGTTTCCATAGTCAGAATAGTCAAATCCTACCTCACACCTCAACCCCTTCTCCGGACTGCACGGTGACCATTTAGGTATCTCACATGGGTAGCTCCACCCCAGGAGCAGGCCCATGACCGAGTGCGGTGACTGTTCGCGGGGCTGAGCCTGAGGTGTCCACGTGATGGGCTCAGCTCTGGCAGAGCATCAGGGTCATCACCCACCCAGACCAGTCTCCCCCAAATTCCTATCATCCTTCCGGCTCTGAAATGGTCTCGTCAGTCCGAACAAGCCTAATCCAACACAACAAAGTTCATCGCGACTCTTGTGCCGGCTTCGCTCGAGGTATATGTTCCGCTGGCCCGGAGGGAGGCTGGGGCCTCGTGCTTAGCCGGCACTCGTAGCCAGACTAGGAGCGGCATAAAGTAAAATTTTAACTTTCACGTCTATATATTAAAATAGGATAGTTTGCACCTAAAGTTTGCACGTTTCTGCGATGCTACTAGGGACTTATACTTCAAACGCTTAATAGGTAATTCAGTGTCGTTTCAACCGTTGGCCTCAATCTGTCTTACTACATGCAATACAATGATGGAGCCGTCTGTAGAGTTTATTGTGCTGTTAAGAAGAGATGAGAGAGGAGAGACCAAAGACAGAGTAATGATAAGTCGCGGAGTTTACACGTTTACCGTCATATTGTCCCGGAATTAAGACATTGCACACCGCACCGTACCAGGGCTCGCAGTCGCCATCCACCGTGTGTTCCGGAAATGTGCTACAATCATTGTCCACCAGATGCCAAAGGAGCATAATAAATAGGTACTAATGCTACCCCAGCTGGGTGACAGACGGCTGTTGGGGGAGTGGGCGTGTAGTGGGCGCCGTCTGAGACAACAAACTTGCACAGCAGTGGCGGAATATATGAATTGGAATAATTGTGAGCCAAAGCAAGTCATTCAATAGCCCATACAACGTAGTAGCATTCATGCAAACTACTACTTGATAAGTGACCTCCTCTGCACATTGCGTTCTGATCCGGTTTGCAGAATAACATCGTTTTTCACGAGGGCGTCGATACACTGTCATGTATGCCTGCCTACTAGGAAAACCAGTGTTCCGTGTAACTCCTGCAAAAAGCAGCGTACATCAAAGTCAAGTGACCCTGGTTGACCTCTGAAGGTCAAACGACTAAAAGCTCGGGGTGCCACTCCTGCACAGGACACGGTCTACGAGTATACAAGAAAGCAGGGCTGCGGAGTCGGAGTCGGAGTCGGAGTAGGAGTTGGAGTCGGTCGGAGTCGACAGTTCGTCCTTATACGTTCGAACTGCAAAACCGCAGCGATGCTCGCCAAATCTAAAGGTAGACTGTCTGCTTTGAGCGAACAAAAGTTAACATGATCGTTTCTGTATATTTCGGTCCCATTCGCAACAATGAAATATTCAGAGACTCGATATACACAGATAAAGAAATGACAAGTGTGGTATTACAATAATGGAGGTGACAACAAGCGTAACCACACGTCAGTCACACAGCAGACAACGTCCCGTCACGTCACGTCATACGTCACGTCACGTTACGTCACACATCACATCAGTCATCGACCGAACGCGATAAAAGTCAGCTATTTCCTTTCCGCATTTTTGGTTCCTCACTTGTGCCAAGAACATCTTTTCGGATGTCTTTTAAATTGATGCCCTTCTCTTCGATTGCTTCCTTGGCACATTCTGAATATTTCTTGAACAGTTCAAGACACCTTGGATCTTCAGTGGTCTGACCTTTCAAGAATTTCTCAGAGAACCATGCGTTGAAACAGTCATCGTATTCTTTTTTGATGTCTTGACATTTTTCACCGATGCTGTTCATCCTTCAGCCTGAAAAAAGTAATGAACAAATGGGGTGGTGGTGAATAACAGCTGGCAGCCAGGGAGAAAACAAAGGGTCGTCATAGCACAACAATGATTATCGAAAATCATACACTAAAGACATAACAAGCATGAGCTTAGCAGCAAATTAGGAAGTAACCCTGCAATTTTCATGATAATTGTACCTACATGCATAGGCTGTTCTATGTCCCCGCCCCACCTTATTCCCATTTATTTGACCCCATACCCTGCCATTTCACTCCTTCTTATATAAAATATACCACTTTTAACATGGAGTTTTGAGTTGGAATAACAGTTTTGTGGCTTGGGCTGAAACTAACAATTCTGGACTCTGGAGTTAGCCCAATTCTGAAGCTTTTACATCCAAACAATCACCCTATCCTATTGATTTTAGCTCTAAAAGCAGTCACTCATGCCATGGAGGAACGTGGTGTCTTATGGAAGAATGCAAAGAATGGAGGCACCTCTGGGCTCTGGCATAGGCCAATCATCAGCCAATTAGCATGCAGCTGGCTTTGCACTTCAAAATATGATTGGCCAACTCATAATAAGCAGCTCTCCAGCAAAACTATTCAGCCTCTACCAAACATGGAAAATAGTTCTTCCTATATGAAAATATAAAAAGCCATAGTAGTTAGTTATAAAGCATTTTATTTCTGATCACATCAAGCAGGAAAATCATAAAACTGTAGCAAAAACTAATGTGAGGAAAGTGGTTATTTCAATTAAATGTGTGGATTGTCCATGATGGTAATACAATACAATACAATACAATTAATTAAATTTTTATGTCAAAAATGTCATATTAACCCCATTGGCCATTTAGAGAAGATTCCAGGGTATCTTTGGCTAGCAGTTCAAGTTGGGCAGGCTAAGTAAGCTTAGGAGGGATTAGAACAGAGTTAGATCAGGTTGTCAAGAAATGCAATACCTACAATGAAATTGAAGTGCGCATGCAGTATGCACGGACAAAGATTTGCGGACAGAGTAACAAAGAAACACAGGTAACCATAGCCAAGAATTCAAGAAATGTCCCAGAGATTTGTCTAGATACCCATTGTTTACCATACCTACAGCAGCCTTGTAATTACCATACCTTACTAAACTCTAAACCACAGCTTCAGCTAGCCGTGCAAGTTACCTACAAACAATTAATCAACCAGATGACACTGATATGAAGCTCAAGCTGGAAAATAGGGAAAAGCCTTAGACTATGCCAAGAAACAAAAGGGCCAATATACACTTATCAAATATCCAAGACCTTAACACCACTTTATCATACTTTATTAGGGACCAATGGCCTCAGTTATGTTATATAACAATATAAATTATAAATTAATTTGAATCAGCCAGCGTCAGCCAGCGATCTAAACGAAATCATACGAAACTACCGCGCCATTTCTGTCAAAGAAAGGACTTCAAGGTTTTGTTTATTTCGGTTGCGAAGACGACACTACTCCACTGCCATCCTTGCAGTCATATTTTTATTCATAAACAAATTATCGAGTTCAAATAAGAATAGCAACATTTGAAAAAGGATAAACAGTTTTATTTGCCATTACGAATATGGTGACCACAGGTAACCTCGGTCACCTTAAAAGGTGAACTTTATTATTTTGCTTATTGCAGCAAGAAGGTATGTAGCCCAGGAACCACTAAGCCGATGGAGACGAATGCACCTGAAGTCGCTTTGCCGCATGCGATTTTACCATATATTTTGATTATGGTGACTGCCTCGGTAACGCTCAAAAGTCAACTTGACAAATTACCTACCCTACCTCCCGTTTTCAGCCATACTATAAGTCTGAAACCACTGAGCTGATCGAGGCTAAAACGCTGCCAGCGATTTACCATGGGCAATTTCATAGCCCGTTTCGAATATAATAGCCTTGGATGAGCTCAGTGACCTTGGGAGGTCAACTGAGCGTTTGCATCTATGGCAGCAATTATGAAACTCAGCAACCACTGGGTCGAGAAAATGCCGCCAGTCGGTTTGACGTATGCGACTTCATCAGCCCGCTTCGAGTAAGGTGCACAGGTGACCTCGGTGACCTCGGGAGGTCACCTGAAGGCTGAACGTTTTCGCCAATACCTAACAGCCATCATATAACTCAGGAACTATACTAGGGTGATCGTGATCGGGAGTCCGGGACGGAAATGTCACCAATCGATTTGCCACCTATGTGATTGCTTCGTACGTTTCGAAGAGTGACCTGAAATGACACTACTCCTTCAGAGATCAGTTTGACGACTTCGCGTCTGGAAGCCATTCTGAAATTCATTCAGTCGAAGCAGCTAGATGAGAAGTGGGGACTCCCTTTTAAAATGTCACCTGGCGTAGCCTCGTGACCTGGCCTCAAATAACCTGGGTCTGAGATTTATAGGTACAACATAAACAAAAATCAGTAACATTGTTGTCAGATTATGACATGCTTTTTTAAACGCGTAAAATGAACAAACAGCCGCACAGTGCACTCCTAGATCTTTGAGAAGGAGGCGAGGGAGGAGCGAAACTACGCTGAACGGTGGTTAGACAACGAAAGTGTAAGCAGTCCGTCAACTCGTTCAAGGCCCGACAAGCACTGGGGTGTTATCACTTATCATGTTCGACACCCCCTATCCCTTAGAGCCCAGCCTGTCTACCCCGATGAGCTCGATGAGACCGGGATCCACAGGCAAAGAGGTATTTTCAACCCCGATCACCTCAAAAGTAAGGTAGGCTAGAAATAAGGAAGGCAGGTCACATGTAGGTAAGGACTAAGGAGTCTAACGTTAGTTCGTCGAAATGATTAATGAATAGCCATTCCCGTGCAGACCTACCCCGATAACTAAAATGATCAACTGAGCGGGCATATAAAGCGTGATATAAAAGACGCCAAACCACTACTTTACCGTCGTAACTGTATTGCCTTCAAAACAGAAGCACTGAATCATGCGTTACGGTTAAAATGATTGACGTGAAAAGCGCTCAACTTCTTGCGATGGACGTATTTCCCCAACCACTGAAAAATAACGCTGCACGCGACTGAAAGAGAGCTCATGTAAACAGGACCTAATTTCTACATGGGCATCGGACAAAATGGATTCTATTACACATCAGCTAATGAACGATTCCCAAAGCGTAGTAATGCCACAGAAATCTGGCATCCGGGCGCTATTTCCCCTCCCGTCCCTCTCGGGATTTGTCATGGCGCGCCCACCGCAGCGGGCTCCACCCTCGGCAGGTTGACAGGGTGGCGATGAGCAGCCGTCGGTCCAGCGGGCGGGTGACGTCACCAGTCGAGCAGGCCGTCGACGTTGCTCAGCTGACCGCTGTGAGGCTCTGGTATGACGTGGCTCAGAGCCGCCAGCAGCGGGTACACGTCCACGGCGTTGGCCTGCTGGACGGTGGCGCCGGCCCGGAAGGAGGGCCCGCGGCCGAGCAGGACGCCGCGCATGTCCGGGGCGGCGCCCGTCGTGTCGTCGTACCCGCCGGCCGCCTGCACGGCCAGCGGCCGCTCGTTCTCCAGGTAGTAGCCCGGCTCGGCGACCAGCAGCAGGTCCGGCTCGCGCTGCGGGTGCGCCAGCCGCAGCCGCGCCGGCAGCGAGCCGCGCAGGTGGGCGCGCACGCCCGGATGCTCGGCGGCGATCCGGGCGGCCTGCTGGGCGTGCTCTGTGGCCATGTAGCCGAGCACGGCGCCGCCGTCGCCGGCCAGTGTGACGGCGGCTTCTGCCGGCAGCAGCTCGTCCACCGGCACCGTCTGCAGCTGAGCCGTGTCGGTGAGGCCGCCGTCAGAAACCACCACCAGGTTCACACTGTCCCGCGCCTGCCGACCCGTCAGCTGCCGGTCCAGCTGCTGCAATCGACGGTCGATCGCTCGCAGCTCGTCAAACAGAGCCTCAGAGGTGGGGCCGTGCTCCTCAGCCGCCCGTCGCAGCGCGTCCGTGTGCACGATGCCGATGCCGTACGGGTTCTCCGGCTGTAGCAGACGGTCCAGTATCTCTGTCAGCGTGTCGGCCAGCTTCTCCGCCGGGAACGGAGGCAGGCAGAAGGTGGTTTCGAAGGCGTCCAGCGGCGTGCAGGCCGACTCCAGCCCGGCCACAGCCGTTCGCCGCCACTGTCTGACGGCTGAGTTCCAGAACGGCACGGCGCCGCCCCACCAGGCGGCGTCCTCGGCCGAGTGGCCGGCCGGACCGTCCAGTCGCAGCTCACCCAGCTCCCGGTCCAGCACGTGTGGCCCGAACACGCCGTTCTTTTCCGGAAACACACCGGTGAACAGGGAGGCGCGCGTGGCGACGCCGTCCGACGGGAACGTCGGGTTGAGCCACTCGGCGTGCGCCCCGTATCGCACGAGCTGGGTGAAGAAGGGCAGCTGTTCGGCCGGCAGGCGCGAGAGGTAGTCGTGCCGGAGACCTCCCAGTGAGACGACGAGCAGTTTGGGCGGCGGGTGGCCGATCTTGAACCACACGTACACGGCCATGGCCAGCAGCACCACCACCAGCACCACCAGCACTATACTGCTGGGCAGCCGCGACAGCCAGTCGCCGGCCGGCCGGCGGGGCTCCGGAGCCGCCGCCACCGGAGCCGCCGGAGCCGGCGACGGCTCCCTGTCGCCGCGCCGCTGCCGCACCTGCGCCATCCTCATCGACCGAGCTCCCGGCACGCAGTGGCAACGTCCTCGGGGCGGCAGCGTGCAGTTCTGCAATCGGCGGCGGCGGAACCAGTCGGACCGGCCCGGCGACCGCAGCCGGCGCCGCCTGTGAGTGACGGAGCGCGCCGGCGCGCCGCTCCAATCCGATCGCCCCGTGTCACACCAACTACCATCGCCCGGAACCGGCGGGGGACGGGGGGGGGGGGGGGGCGTGCAGCGCGCCGCCGGCCGGTGCAACTACACGCCGGCTCCGGTGTTTTCGCAGATACCTGACGGAAAGACAGCCCGGCAAAAACGTTGACCTTCCGCACTGCCGTTGACCCCTCGAGACCGGTGCACAGGATTACTACAAGATGATCATTTTCTAGTATTTTTGGAATGTTGGCAAGTCTAGGAGGTCCAACGGTGGTTATTGACGTAAACGGTCAGTTTTTCAAGATCATTATATAATGAGGTAATTGTTCTTCCGTATAGTTGGAATGTTGGCCTGTTTTGGCGTGTCAGCGATGGATTTTCTGCATGCCGTTGAGTTTCTCGACCCCGGGCGAATGTCGACGACATCGCATGTTTGTGGGCAGGGGGACACTACAACACGTTTGGAAGCGTTGACATTAACAGATGCTATCATACTCGAATCATGAATTAGTAATTCTTAATAAGACTCGGCTTCAGCGCTGGCTGAATGATCGAATAGCAGAATGATTTAGCGCTGGCTGAATGATTGAAGAGACGTATGACTTCACTTAGGTACTATAAATATCAGTATCATGTTTTCAACTACTAAATGATCAAGCGAATATCTATATCCGGATAATATCAAACGTGATTTATTGAACAGCTTTGTGCATCTACACCTTTTGAGACTCAATGAAAAAGATATGTAGGTACTAGGTACTCATAAGGCTATATAATAAAAACGACATCCACAGTAGGAACCGAAAATAATCGAATCTAAGTAGGACGTGCCAATGAAGAAGACGCAGTTCAGAATCGGGATAAAGACCTGAAGTGATGATCTGTGGAGTCAGGAGGTCTCGGAGGCAACTGCTCCCCCATCCCGTCCTCCCATCCCACAAATGGCCGACGACAGAAATTGATAAATTTTTGCAGGTTTCCTCGCAAACAAAAGGATTTTCTTAGAAAGCAGCACTGTGTCTTTTTGGACCCGGTGATCAAATTGATAAACGGCGAAAGCAAAACGGGAACAAATGCACCGGCTAGCCCACCTTGTTGGCCTTCTTGCCATGCAAACTCCATTTAGCGCGTCATTTTTTACACAAACTACCATTTCCATTTGCTAATTCATATTTTCTTCTTTTATCTGGACTTAAGGTTTCATGGACGTATGTAATGTAAATAATACGGTAAAACTTTGAGTCGTTTTATCTACTCATGTTTTATTTCACATCTTGGTTTCACAGACACTTAAAAAATCGCTCTTTCTATCCCGTTGGAGTATAAATCCCCTAACTACGCAAGAGTCACAAATCCAATGGTGTAACATTGTTAGTAGAGATGCATAATGCTGAAGTGAACTAGGGTTAGTCAATGAGAGCTCGTTGGAGCTAAAAGGCACACAATGCAGCGAGGCAACTGGTAGGTCGGCCATTGCATTCCTCACGGCGTCAGTCGCACTGTAAGTGGGATTGGACATTACTTTTAAGTAACAATGTCCGGGTTAGTCATGTCGTCAGTCACGCCGTGTCCGGGTCAGTCATGTCGTCAGTCATGCCGTGTCCGGGTCAGTCATGTCGTCAGTCACACCGTGTCCGCGCAAGTCATGTCGTCAGTCACGCCGTGTCCCGGTCAGTCATGTCGTCAGTCATGCCGTGTCCGGGTCAGTCACCGGGTCAGTCATGTCGTCAGTCACGCCGTGTCCGGGTCAGTCATGTCGTCAGTCACACCGTGTCCGCGCAAGTCATGTCGTCAGTCACGCCGTGTCCCGGTCAGTCATGTCGTCAGTCATGCCGTGTCCGGGTCAGTCACCGGGTCAGTCATGTCGTCAGTCACGCCGTGTCCGGGTCAGTCATGTCGTCAGTCACGCCGTGTCCGGGTCAGTCATGTCGTCAGTCACGCCGTGTCCGGGTCAGTCATGTCGTCAGTCACGCCGTGTCCGGGTCAGTCATGTCGTCAGTCACACCGTGTCTGGGTCAGTCTCCCCGTCAGTCACGCCGTATCCGGGTCAGTCATCCCGTCAGTCACACTATGCGGGCAGGCCGGCGCCCATTACCCTGCAGTCGGGAGAGAACGTACCCTGGCAGGTCTCCCAGTTAACCGAGCACAGACAAAACACTGAATGTGGGTGGTATGATCCGACCTACAGCCAGCTCTGCCGCAGGCCTGCGATATACACGAATGGGGGTGAAAGCACAAATGGAAAGCTCTCTCATCCTGGCCATTAACATACACTGGTGGAATAACGATAACCTATAGTCCGCGATCGCGAATTTGCCTACCTTAAGTTTTGTCCCCACTGGCCATTCCTAGTTAAAACAATTCACAAATGCACATTTACCAAAATACTGAACTGCTATGGCCAAAATCTCACCTAAAAAAATGCATTTCAAAACTCACTACAAAACGTTCTACATCATGGATAGAAAAAAAATGCCAACTTGACCTTATAGCTTCACCCAAGAGCGGGGCACGCCGCTCGCCCCGCCCAATCCCAGCACAGAATGGTGCACTGGGGCAGTCAATGGCAGTGGGGCGTCCGGCACGCAATGGCCGCTCGGTCTCACGCGCTGGCGATCTCGGGCGCCGCCGGGTCTCAGGCGCTGGCGGTCTTCTCTGTGGAGGAGGCCGCCTTGCCCGATGTGGCCGCCTTGCCCGGGGAGGCCGCCTTGCCGCCCTCTTGCTCCTCCTTTGCGGCCGCGTAGATCTGGTCCACGTCGCCCCAAATATGTTGTACGTCCGAGAACGCCTGCCGAACACAGAAGGAGCTCCGTTGGAAGTGGTGGCGTTACGGGCGACACACCCGATTTGAGACTACTGCAAACCGTATACCCACCGGGATACTGCATATTGCATACTGCATACATGCTGCATAACCGAGATAACCTAACCTTCCACCCATGGTATGGGTCAAGAAGGCATGTTACAATGCTGGAACGGAACTCGATGACTTCTTGAGCGAGTAAGAAGCAACTATTTTCATCATAACGGAATAACAGCTTAGCAAGCGCAGCGGCACAGCACGGCCGAAACACTTTCGAGTTTTGAAAGTCTATTCTTCGCAACCGTTCGTCTATTTTTGGTAGTTTAATCCTTTCTTCTCAGACATTCTCTATGGTATCTGAGCGACCGTTAAATTAAGTGTCACATCACAAGGCAGGGATGTCAAAACTGGTCCGATAAGAAAAAACTCCGCAGTGACCGGACGGATTATGCTCGAGCTTGGCCTGTCGGTGGGCACCCAACGGGTGATGCATTTTCATGTATCGCCCGGTCCATGTATTTCATAACTATTGCGGTTCGAGTGCTATTGCATGTACATTGTACACGTGCAAGGACCGTTCTTTCATGCAAGAAGGACTCGCCTGATTGCGCTCATATTGGTACTTTGTTCGAAACCCCGTTGAAAGCCTGACAAGTACAATCATTGTAGTGAACGGCAAATACCGGCAAATAAAGGTTTCACATTCATGTCCTCCACTAATTTTAAGCTCCGATGGTTTTAAGTGATTTGACATTTGAGTACTTTATATTTACCGCTAGCGCTAATCCCAAAAACCGCTGAATTAAGCAGTGAGCACTGTACCTTGGAGAGCCACTTCTCGTCGGCCAGGATGTCGTTGAGGATGAGGGTGGTGTCATCGTCGGCCGACTCCTTCTTCCGCAGGGTCACCTTCTCACAGCAGCGCAGGTACAGGTGGTAGGTGAGGTGCTGAACCTGGTGGAGCAGAGGGCGGCCGCACAGGTTAGAGTGGTGAGGTCGGACCGGCTACCGAGGTCAGACAAGTCACTCATGGGGTCACGAGGTCAGACGAGGCCGCTGGACTCAGACGAGGTCACTGAGGTCAGACGAGGTCACCAAGGTCACACAGGTCACCGAGGTCAGACAGGTCACTGAGTTCACAGGGACACCGAAAACGCAAGCTGACAAACCGTCTTTGATTGATAATAAAAAAAAAACGGAAATAATTATTGAGATTTGCAAACTTCTCACATAAATGCTGACTTCTACGAAACACTAGAGATACTATGCTAGGGCTCGTTTGCAATGAAAATGGTACGCTAGACACGATCCAACCTAACATCCCATGGACCGGCCGTTCTGCACGCGACAAGCACTCCTCTCCGCTCTCACCTTGTTGTAGAGGTCGGCCAGGCCGGCGCAGAAGCTGCACATGTTGTGCCGCCCTTCTGTGTGCTCTTACCTTGTTGTAGAGGTCTGCCAGGCCGGCGCAGAAGCTGCACATGTTGTGCCGCCCTTCTGTGTGCTCTCACCTTGTTGTAGAGGTCTGCCAGGCCGGCGCAGAAGCTGCACATGTTGTGCCGCCCTTCTGTGTGCTCTCACCTTGTTGTAGAGGTCTGCCAGGCCGGCGCAGAAGCTGCACATGTTGTGCCGCCCTTCTGTGTGCTCTCACCTTGTTGTAGAGGTCTGCCAGGCCGGCGCAGAAGCTGCACATGTTGTGCCGCCCGTCTGTGTGCTCTCACCTTGTTGTAGAGGTCTGCCAGGCCGGCGCAGAAGCTGCACATGTTGTGCTGCCGTTTGCCCGGGGTGGGTACGTTCTCCTGGATGAGCAGCGTGCTGGGGTCGTACGGCCGGCCGTAGATCTGCACCAGGCGCGCGTTGGCCGTCTGGTGGCAGACGGCACACTCGGAGGGCGGCACGTTACGCAGCAGCACCAGCTCCAGCACCGGCAGAGAGTCCAGCTCCTCCTGAAAAACGCACGGACAACGGTCAGTACTGACACGTCCAAAGGCGCAGACACACAGACGGCACTGACGACCGCCGCGATCACACGCTGCCCCCAAAAATCTTATATGATGAAAGGTGCAAAATGATTTCTCCTCGGCAGCAGTTTTGATTTATTACTTCGATGACTATGACTTGATGTCAACACCTGAAGATGTTCTCAAGACACGGATATAATATGTTTTAACGAAAATAGCTTACGGTTGAGCGGAAGATACCGATTACCGACATCAAGGAAACCACTGTCTCCGAATGTCATCATTGTCCAGAGCTTGAACAAGTGAACTGAGGAAATGCCGATATTGGAGAACGTAACATGGCGTGTCCTCGTAAGCCTACAAAATGTAGGCAACAAACCTGCGTCGATTCGTCCCATGATTTGAGCTCCATAATCTTGTTTTTCCTGGTAAGATTCGCCTCTTGTACAATGGCCACATTCTTCATAAAATACTCGTCTGCAATACAACATATAGGTGTTAACTGAAAGACAATAAAAGCTTCAAGAGGCGAGGCGAAAAAATCTTACACGCACATAGCCAGGTGGGATAGTCGATAGAGTCTTACATTGGCTACAGAGGTCTATGATTGGCAGTAACCATGAATGGCCCTTCCCAAAGAGGTATGCTGGGCGGGTCGTAGGTACCGTCTACATACCTCCCTCTTGGGTGATCTCCACCAAAAAATTCGGGTCCAAGGCCTGAGACACCAGCGTCTGGATGAAGATCTCAAAGTTGTCCAGGTATTTTGATGTTTCCTCTATTGAGAGCATCTTCGAGAGGCTGAAATCATACAGATTGGTGTTGGTTGTTGTCAGACATGCCGCCGCGAAAAACGTCCCCCTATAATGGGAGGCGGTACAAACAACGAAACACGCCACGAACTGTGTTCCTGGATGTCACCAACGGACACAACTTAATCTTAGGAGTGTGACAGAAATTAGGACAGGAATTATATTGATGTATGATGCGTGTTGACATCCGATGTCAACATGCACTATAAATCAATACAATTCCCACAGTCAATGTGGTTCATAAATTCAAACATCATTATAAAGGTAACCGCATCCCAGAGACAGAACAGACTCTAAACGGAGTTTGCTGCAACGACCATATCCTCCGCCCTAGCCCGACCACCCCACACACGAGGCACATCCAGCCTTCCGCCGGCCAACTCACTTGAACGTGCTGCTGTGGGGGTTGTCCAGGAGTTCGACGATGGTCTCTGTCCGCCCCATCTGGTGGTAACGGACGCTCACCGGACGAAACTTCTCCGTGTCTGCCGCCCAGCTCATGTACTGTAACACAGGGCGGTCGGAGGGTGATGTTACTGCGGGCCGTAAAGATGGCTGGGTAGAGGCGGTTTAAGTCGATAAGCGGGTAGCGCCACCTGGTCTATTACGTCCATTGCCGAGAGTCTGAGGTCCATCAGATGGCGAAGTAGCAGCAGACGTGATACCCAGCAGCTTTCAAACGCAGGCCAGTGTCATGGATACATCATTGCTAGCCGAGGGAAATGCGGAAGGCGCTCAATACGAATTGCCTTTGTAAGGCCTACGCATTTACGTCTTGTTCGTATATCTGGGACAGGACTCTGTACACCTAAGGTCAACTTCTTAAATTTCCGAGGCGATGTGCTTTATCAACCCTCCACAACACAAACTAGTTAAGGCAGCTTACTTACCGTTCCCATATTCTTGTAGAGGCGCTGACCCTTGCCCTTGATGGGCTCGTACTTTTGGATCAGGAACTTGCCGTCGATCCGCCAGATGGGCGGCGTTTCCAGGTTGATGTCTTCCACGCTGATCAGGAAGTCTCCAGTCTGACGGGGGAGCACCGGAGGATATCATCAGCCAACGCCTACACTGTGACCTACACAAGCGGATACCACAAAATGCGAGGAGCGAAAAACTTACTAACGCATAAAAACACCATAAGTGGAGGTAGCCAATATATGAGCAGTCACCCGACAATATGCAGTAAACCTAACAATGACAAGTCCATCGGAACGATATGAGGCGGAATTTGCGGAATAGTCCCAGCAGGTGGAGCCTGGAGGTGCCCACATAGGCCGACGAAGCGTCCGGCAGGGATGGATCCCAGACCCCAAGGGGAAGAGCGGGCAGTGAGAGGCTCTTCACTGTACTTCCACGTTCACAGTTAATTGTTTACACACCGTTCAGCCCACGGTCGCCACTGGCGCCGTACCTTGAGTCCGGCGCTGTTGCGGCCCTGCTCGCTCGATGTCCGCGGGGCATTCACCTTCGCGGCTATGTCCTCGGGTATCTTGTAGCTGGTGACGCCGCCGCCGCTGCTGCTGTTGCTGTTGCCGCTGCTGGCGCCGCCGCGACCCCGGCTGCCCGCCGGCCGGCCGCGCCGAGAGGCCCCTCCGGAGGTCTTGCGATCCGAGTCGTCATCGGAACTCCCCATCTGCCAACAGAGGACAACAGGCGCAACTCAGGATTCAGGACCAGCAGCTGGCATGTAAAGACTCGGCCGACGAACTACACGCTGAAATGTGTTACGCAAGAAAATATTAAACGCGGCTTCGATCCAAACGATAGTTGAACCAGTTTCGAGCATCAATTAATCCGTGAGAAATAAAGGGGAAATATTCACATTCTTGCCATAGTACCAAAGTTATGATACGAAAAACAATACTTCATAGTAGAACAAATATGGCGCTGATGTCAGTTAATGCCAGGTGTTCATTGGTAGACTAGTGGACAGCATGTTAGCTTACCAGCCAAGCGAACCTAGTTCAAAGCCGACTACGGCCACACAACATTTTTAGTGAGTCGAAACATTTATGGTGCGAATGTTGGGCGAGACCCGCCGTCCGGGCCTTCGACACACACCTGCCTAGTCATCAAGCACCACCTGAGTTCCGATCAAGTTCCGATTTACCAGCGGTGTTTTGTGCCATTTAGCAATTAACGATTGAATGATGCAACAGTTTAGTTGCAAAAGCTACTTCGGGCTACTCATCCTTGTTCCTTCGTTGTCCATAAAAATATGGCCAGTAAAAACAATCGACATATGGATGTTGTATTGTTATAACCTACTAATGGCTTTTCTGACAGTCTGGTATTAATGACCAGGTGACGAAAAATGTTCCGTCAACAGCGTCCGGGACGCACAGTACCCGACTTGACCAAGAACATAAAAAGTTCTCGACCGTAATAAAAGCGACAATCTTCCAAGATGTGAACAGCGAAAAATACATATGCAGAAAACGATTTAACAAACTCATTAAGAAATAAATGCACTTTAGTAGTTAGAATGGTATCTTTAACATAATGGGCTGATATAGGTGTGGTGATATATGCCGGCACAGCGCCAATAGGAGTGAATTTTAGAAGTGGATAGAATTTGCGGCAGCGCACGAACACACGCTTAAACCACGGCCAGAGAATCGGTACAATCGGACAAAGCCGGCCAGACGGAGAAATAAAAAGTCAAAGTTTAGCGTGTGTGTTTAAAGGTGCGTCCCACTCACTAATTTCGAGCACTTACAGCAGCTCCCACCACCCGCGAACAATGACATAAAATGCATTTAACTATAAACCTAAAAAATTAACGCAAAAAGCTCTAGCTCAAAGATGCACAACAGAATATTCACAAAATAGCATTCCATCTTCGTGGAACGCTAGCCTCTCTGCAGAGTGTCGAGATCAGATGGCAGTCGGCACGACGTCGTGTGGAGCATTGAGACGAGTTCAGTGTCTTTACCCGTCCGGCCCTCCTCCCTCACTGCCATGTTCCAGCCCTGGTAATCACAGCCCTTGCTAACTCACTCACTGCTCGACCATTCGACCACTCACCCACTCCCCGTCCTCCCGCCACTCACTCGCTCACTCACTCTCTCACTCACACGCCCTGATGTTTCCCGTTCCTCCTAACTCACTCGATTCCTGGGCGGTCTCCAGTCGTCCCCAGACTCGTCGTCAGCCGAGTCCTGTCGCTCAGAAACTCCGGTCGCTCGACCCCGAGCGTCCCCATCTTCCAGATCGCCATCCACCTTCTCTTCGTCCGAGTCGTTATCCAGCAGGTGCTTGAAGTCGACGGCGCGGGCCGACGACCGAGCGCTGCGTCGCCGCCCAGTGTCCGGCTCCTCCTTCTCAGATTCTGCAGAGAGTGTAAACAATGGGTGTCAGCTGGAGTTAGTTGCCAGCACGGTCGGTGGATCAGTACGGACACATTTATGACGTAAAAATGCATGCAGATTGAAGGCCACAAAGCAGACTGGCAAGCCTAGCATGTAATGTACTAGCTTAGCAGATATTTGAACGTATATGCATATATAGGCTTAATCCATTGTAAATGAAATTAACTTTTAGTTTGCATTGTGGGATCACGCTGCCATTAACATGGATCAGTGGGGCAGCAGTTTCTGCAGTTAGCTGCCAGCACCAAGAATACCAACAAGAAGACCAGGCAAGACTATTAAGTGATCCAATACGGTGGCATTAGTGAGGTCGACATGGCGCCAACACGACCCCGACACGGCACGTGTGCCGATGGAAGCCTGCGACAAACCGATACGTGCAGTGTGCAGTGTGTGCACCCCACACTGCACTGACCAGGCTCAGCGGAGGCGCGGCTTGTAGAGGCCGACTCGAGGCTGTTGTCCGAGTCGATCGCCGACCTTGAAGAGCTGACGGTTCTCGGCCGTCGGCCTGGCCGGCCCCTGCCGCGGCCGCGGGGTCGTTTCGCCGCCGGAGCGGTAGTGTCCGCCTCCTCTCTCTCCGCACTACGCCGCCGCCTGCCGCGACCTCCGGCCCGACCGCGACCGGACGACCGGGGCGGCTCGTCGCCACCGTCAGCGGCGCCGGACGTCACACTGTCAGTGGCGTCATCGGCACCGGCGGAGGCCGGGGCCGGACCGTCACTCGGCGAGGAGTTCTGCTTTCTCTCCTCTTCCAGGGAGCGCTGAACGAAATCCCGAAACACGTCCTCGTAGGTCAACTGCGACTGTGACGGCAACATATTGCTGTAACAAAGAAAAGTGAGGTTAGTCGTTCTGTTCAAGCATGTGCTTCAAATGCAAACAATTCAATGGTTTGGTCACTGTTCACTGTAAAAAAAAAGTTTAGAGAAACCTGCTTGTTGGTGCCTCAATTTGGATTTTTTGTAGTCTAGGTATATGGGGTAAGTGGTAACAGAGTCAATGTCACATAAATTCCTGGCGATACTGGTCCCAGGCCTGTAGATGGGAGTGGAAGAGTTCAGCACCACTATAGCCAGAGAAAGTTGTTGATTTGTTTATTTGTCATGATCACATCATGAGTCAGATCACTATGATTAAGTCAGATTCAGGGTCAGAAGTCAGAACAGGGCACTGCGGATTATGGGTGATGGTGAACAGAAGCTGAAGTGCCAGAAACATGTTTTTGACCAAGCCGAAATGCTTGGACATGTTACCTGATGCGGGACCTTCCTACTAGCAAGCATGTGTGCACGCAATATAGCTGCTCGGTGCTTGGGGAGTATTTTGTTACAAATGGTGAAAACCTTGAGACCCATAAGTCGATCATCCTGGTCAGAGGGAAGTCCAGGGGACAGACTCAGAGGGTCAGACTCAGCGAGGCTTGTCAGACACGCCACTGTGAGCAGCCGCGCGGAGGGTCTCATTGTGTTCAACTCGCCAAGACGCATCGAATGATATACATGATGACCTCGAGGTCACGTGACCTGAGGTCAACCTTTGACCTTGAACTTTCGAGGTCAACATATATATGATTCGATGCGGATTGACGAGAGGATCACGATGGTACCATGTAGTTCCTAGCTTGGCTACTTCGAAAAATATTCGAGAAAAAAACTCCACTTTGTAGGAGTTCCCTACAGCCGCGCACACCTGCTGCGCATGTGTCGGTGCGCCATTGCTTATGTATACTCGTATATCCGCGCACACACGCTGCGCATGTCTCACGTTACTAGATAGACCATCTAGCGCATGCGCGTAGTTTTAGTATACCGTCTAACGTCCGTGTGTGCTGTACATTTGTAAAATCTGAAATTTGTAAATACACACTCTTCAACTCACCGGCGCCAAGGCTTTGGAGGAAGACGGAAGACGAGGAAGCGAGGGCGACATGAAGAGCCCAGGTGGCTGACGAGTGCTCGGAAAGGAACACGTTTCCCGATCACCACGATCGGATGACTGTAAACTGGGACGACCGTCTCCCTCAGTTTACAACTTCTAGCGCCGCCATTTTGACTTTTTGACCCCTGTGACGTCATCTTTGACCTGACCTGAAATGACCTTGGTAACAATTGAAGACCTTGTCCGTGCGTATCCCATGCCGTTTACCGCTTGTCGCTATCTTGCTTCGTTCTCGAGATCTCAGGGTGGGGGCGGTCAACCGCCCCCTCCCCATCGTTTGTAAGTTGGCGCGGCCCCCGTCGGTGCGCGGGTTTATTATTTTTGACGCCCTTTCAAATGCCGCTTACCTCGTGTCGCTAGGTGGCCTACGAGCCGACTTGGACCGGGGAACGCGAAAACGCCCTCCTCCCCCCCCCCCCCCCCCCCCCCCCAGCACAGCATGGAAATCTCAGACCACCAGTACCGTGGGCAAGGGTTAAATTATTTTCCATGGACCCTGCGGATTGGCCGGACAGATTCTCCGTTTCTTACTTCCTTTCTCTCCTGTCCTCTGAAGACGAGTTTCTTCTAGCATCTTCATCTGATGACTTTATAGCGCCTTCAACAGCATCGTTTCTGTTTTTCAACAGACCACGGGCTGCCAGTGGGTGTTGCCTGTCGATGTAAAACATCGACTTTAACAATGGTTTAATAAAGATTCAGAAGTTCAACTAGTTCTTAATATACACTGGCGGACACCTACCCCTTAAAGCAATAATTTACATTGTAAAAAAAAAAATGGAGAAGCTTCATTGTGGGTATGCCAAACCGCGGCGTCCCAAGACCGCCTTACTGGCTTCACCAGCGTTCGTTGCATGGCTTATTTGGCAGGCAACTGTTATGTATGCTTTCAAAATCAAAACAAACAGAAACTTCATTGTTATTTAATAATAAAAAAAACATCCATTAACTTGAGTGAATTTCCAATATTTTCATTTCAACACTCATATTACTCCACTCAAACACACTTTAATTATTTCAGTGTGATTAATAACATCCTATGCTAGATTCAATTATGATGTTTTATGGAATCTTTACAATGCAACTCACACTTTGGAGACTCTGTTTGGTATGTTCTGACTGGGGATAGCACCCATCTTCAGCCGTCTGTTTTTGTTCATCTGTGGATCTTGGTCTGGATTTAGAAGTTCAAATTTAATGTCTCTGTCATAATCGTCAGGCCTAAAATGAAGTGAGCACACGCCAGAGTTCTTAACGTTAACTTGGCCACCTCTGTTGCACACAGCAAGCCACTGACCAGCCTGCTCTTCACTGGTTGCCGTGTGGATCCTGATACCTTGATGTCCAGCCTGAGACTTGCACCCAGGAACCAAACAATATCGCCCCATATCGCTCCCTAGACGTCTTTATCTTCATAAGCTGTTGTAAAGCAAAATTTATTTGTTAACTTAAAAAAAAGAATACCTAACAACGTGTTACACAAACACAAGAACAAGTCAACAGTTCCTATAAACATTTCAACAGAATATGTCCTTTTTTAGCCAAATGTGCAGCTTATGCACTTTTCTCAGTTATGTTTCCTACCGCTATACCCTCACTATCTTGTGCTAGAGTTATTTTGCTATTAAAAGGCACAGGTATTGGAAGTCAATCTACAAAATTACATGAAACGGCTAAAAAATAATCATCTAGAAAAGTTGATCTAGATTGTTAAATAATGAACTGAAAAAACTATTTTCTAGTATAGTTGTAAATGTTGTTGCTTAGCTGGGACATAACAAGTCTATTTAGGTAGGTATAAACCGTTTTTCTGACACCAGCTTTATTGTTTCAATGAAAGCTTTCAAGAGCACTTCGGCTCACTTCTTAAGCCAACTCACTTAAAAGAACTAAAAATCAGTAAAACAGAAAATCAAGAAGTCGTTCGATTCTCGGCCAAGTTCGAGGTAACGCGACTTTGATGTCGAATCGAACGACATCTCGACAATGCTTTGTTTCACTATCATTTAGTGCGTTTACGTGACTTCCACCCTCCGGAATAACACCGGGACGCTGGAGAAGAGTGACGACGCCAAGGCAACAATCCTGAACAACTTCTTTGGCTCCGTCTTCACTGTTCACGCAGGAGAAGCTTTCTGAAGTCAAAGTACCTGTCCTAAACGCTCGAGGGCCGACGCAGGAGCTCACTGACATCCCGTAACATCAGCAGCGGTACAAAGAAAGCTACTCACCCTGAACGTTGCTTGTGCACCGGGACCGGACAACTTACAACAGTGTTCTGCGGGAGACGAACGATGCTATTAGTATTCCACTCAGGCACGTACCCAGAATTTCGCCCAGGAGGGGGCCACCTGCCTCCGAAGGGGCCCTTAGGTCACCCGGGGCCCCCAGGCCGCCCAGGCGACCAGGGGCCCTCAGGCAACCAGGGGCCCCCATGCGACCAGGCCCCCGCTACCAGGGGCCCCTTGGCGACTAGGGGCCCAGGCGATCAGGGGCCCCATGCGACCAGAGGCCCCCATGCGACCAGGCCCCCGGCTACCAGGGCCCCCTAGGCGACTAGGGACCCCAGGCAATCCGGAGCCCCCATGCGACCAGGCCCCGGCTACCAGGGGCCCCCTAGGCGACCAGGGGCCCAGGAAACCGGGGGCCCTCGGATGACTGCAGGGGCCCATCGGGTCATCAGGGGCCCCTCGGGTAACCAGGGGCACATAAATGAAACTTTGATATCATTTTTTCTTCCTAGTAAAAGACGTTTTATCCAGTGTTTGAAAAAATATACCGGGGCCTGAGGGGCCCCCCCCCTTGGGTACGTCACTGATTCCACTGGCCGCTCTCTACCGACAGTCGCTCTGAGCGACTGTCGACTCGCTCGACTTGAGCGACTCGCTCAACACCGGCAAGATACCAAGTGCTTAGACACTTGGCAAGATTGCATTTGCAACCATCTTTAAGAAAGGAGACAAGCAACTGCTCAGCAACTACAGAACCGTGAGCCTGACTTCCACAGCATGTAGGTATGTAAGGTGTTTCGAGTCACTGATCCGCGGTGAAGCGCATCGGCACTTGTCAGACGCCCGACTACTCTCTTACAGTCAATATGGGTTTCGTCATAAGCGCTCATGCAGTTCTCAGCTGATCAAGACCCTGGACGACTTGAGTATTGCAGTTGAAGCTCGCCGCAGTATCGATGTGATATCCATAGTACTAGTAGGACTTCCAGAAGGCTTTTGACTCGGTCCCACATCAATAACTGCTGAACAAACTCCGCTGCAACGGCGTCAGAGGTAAACTACTGAAGTGGAATAAGTCACTTTTATCATATCATAGCCAGCAAGCGGCCGTAAACGGAAAACTGTTTGAGTCGAGGCAGGTAGCTAGTGGAGTTCCCCTTGTCCCACATGGGACCCAGTTGGAGCCATAAGACAAAACCCCCTGGCAACCACATGGGCTGCCCATATGGGACCTATATGGGACCCACTTGGGTGTGCAGGCTGGAGAGCAGCACGTGCTCCAGCACATCAGCCTCTTGTGCGGGCACCGCTTGTACGGGCACTGCTGGCACGACGCGGAAGGGAGACGGCCGATTCGGTGCACGTACTGCAGCGAGCGGCCCCAGTGCAGTGGCCTGCCCTCATATGGACTCTGGTGCACCGACACGGCGCCCTCTCGCTCTCTCCTGGGATGGGGACGGGGAGCGGCAAAGTGCTCCCGAAGAGTGGCTTGAATAGTAACTCGGACCAGTTGTCGCGCTATATTGACGCGAGGAGCATAGTGAACCGGCCGAGTTAGCGAGCGGGCATCCGAGGACAGGGCGGTTGCTTGTTTCGCCGGGTTGTCCGCTCTCTCGTTCCCCTCTATCCCCCAGCGGGCAGGAACCCACTGCAGGATTACTTCACGACACCTGGCGACGTTCAAGAAGGTCTTCCATACCTATCTCCGAACCGAGGGTGGAGGCCTCACATGGGCGGCCACTCCTCCGCTGAGTAGACTCAGGGCGTCTCGCCAATTCGAGCACATGATGACCGGGGCGGGGACGTCTCGTCCTGAAACCTCTCCAGAGCCACCCACAGGGCGAATCTGCTGCTAGATTGACCAGCCTGCCGACTAAATTCGGTGGCGGTCTTTCACCAAAAAATTATGCGGCTGCCCTGTGCCTAAAAATTGTTGGTTAATTAAGCATCATCTCCGGTGGGCCAAGTGCTAACCGGAACTCTCACGCTGTTCCAAGCAGTCAGGCAGCGGTAATGCCACATGCATTGCCCGGGAATCGAACCCGAATAGCTGAATCTAGAGACAAGGAACTTACCCCTAGACCAGAATGCTCCCCTGCCGAAAAATTCAGCCGCCGCCAAGAGTTGAATTCAGTGCATGCGAATTGCGAAGTTACGCCGGAACCGGAAGTGCGCTGAAATTGTTGGTGCAATCCCTCCGCTATGCCGGACATATTCGGCATAACGTGTATTTTTCCAGTCTGGTTCCATTCCAGTCTGGCTGTAAGGTAAGGTAAGTAAGGTAAGGTGAGGTAAGGTAAGTGAAGTAAGGTGACTTGTTTGGTTAAGGCCTGAAGATAAAGAAGAAAGCCAAAATGCTCTGGAAAGCTTCCATTGAAACAATAAAGCTCGTCTCAGAAACCCATTTGTTTTATTCACATTTTTAATAGGCATCTATCTATATTTGGTACGTAGGTACCGACAAAAAATCATGCAACCTTGTTTTGAGTGCCTTGGTTCCCAGTCATGTAACCGAGTGGCAGTCTCAACGTTAAAATCAATTTTTAAAATGCCTTACCCGACGGTGTATATAATTTTAAAATCCTCTCAGCCCCTCAGGCCTCACTTCGTTTCAGTTTCAGTTTGAGCTTGAGCTCCTTGTCCTCGTGAAAATATATTTTTCAAATACGGCGCAATAATAAATGAAAGTGGGTTGTGTTCGAAAAGCTTTCGGTAGAAGCGATTGCTGTGTTCAGCTGTACTGCTGAAGCATTTTGTCGAATGGAATCGCTGATAAAACGAAACGTCTCTCAAGTTGTCATGACAACGAAGGAATTCAAGGACAACTTGAATACGTCTCGTGGGTAATGGGAGAGAATTCATGTAACGGAAGTTAGCCCACATTCAGCCCACATTCGGCCCAGCCCAGATTGGGGCTGCCAAATCTAGGGAAAAATCTAGAAATCTAGGGAAAAATCTAAAAACCGTTTTACGCCCAAAACGGCTGGAGGAAACTGAAAAATAAGACCACCATTTGAAAGATCTCTTCACCCCGGACCTAATGATATGGTTAAATACCGGATCGATTTAACCAAAAGCATGATTTAACCAGGATAAAAATTTTCGGCCCCTACGATTTTCTTCAAAATCGGCAAGGTGATACTACAGGCCCAGATGACCAATCTGGCTGAAGAAACCCCTATGGGCATTGAAATCTATGGGGTAAAACACCCTTGGAAAGTTTTACCCACGCATTTCTGGCAAGACTATCGCACGCATCCCCCCAATATGGGTATCATATGAAAGCCCATGAAAACCCAAACAAAATGGTGGGGTAAATTTTACCCATTACCCCATCCAGGGTAAAACTTACCCAAGATGAAAATTTTCGGTCAATGGGGCGGCCCCTACGATTTTCTTCAAAATCGGCATGACGATTTTCTTCAAAATCGGCATGGTGATACTACAGGCCCAGATGACCAATCTGGCTGAAGAAACCCCTATGGGCATTGAAATCTATGGGGTAAAAACGCCCTTGGAAAGTTTTACCCACGCATTTCTGGCAAGACTATCGCACGCATCCCCCCAATATGGGTATCATATGAAAGCCCATGAAAACCCAAACAAAATGGTGGGGTAAAATTTACCCATTACCCTATCCAGGGTAAAACTTACCCAAGATGAAAATTTTCGGTCAATGGGGCGGCCCCTACGATTTTCTTCCAAATCGGCATTGGGATACTACAGGCCCAGATGACCAATCTGGCTGAAGAAACCCCTATGGGCATTGAAATCTATGGGGTAAAAACGCCCTTGGAAAGTTTTACCCACGCATTTCTGGCAAGACTATCGCACGCATCCCCCCAATATGGGTATTATAGGAAAGCCCATGAAAACCCAAACAAAATGGTGGGGTAAAATTTACCCATTACCCTATCCAGGGTAAAGTTTACCCAAGATGAAAATTTTCGGTCAATGGGGCGGCCCCTACGATTTTCTTCAAAATCGGCATGGTGATACTACAGGCCCAGATGACTAATCTGGCTGAAGAAACCCCTATGGGCATTGAAATCCATGGGGTAAAAACGCCCTTGGAAAGTTTTACCCACGCATTTCTGGCAAGACTATCGCACGCATCCCCCCAATATGGGTATCATATGAAAGCCCATGAAAACCCAAACAAAATGGTGGGGTAAAATTTACCCATTACCCCATCCAGGGTAAAGTTTACCCAAGATGAAAATTTTCGGTCAATGGGGCGGCCCCTACGATTTTCTTCAAAATCGGCATGGTGATACTACAGGCACAGATGACCAATCTGGCTGAAGAAACCCCTATGGGCATTGAAATATATGGGGTAAAAACGCCCTTGGAAAGTTTTACCCACGCATTTCTGGCAAGACTATCGCACGCATCCCCCCAATATGGGTATCATATGAAAGCCCATGAAAACCCAAACAAAATGGTGGGGTAAAATTTACCCATTACCCCATCCAGGGTAAAACTTACCCAAGATGAAAATTTTCGGTCAATGGGGCGGCCCCTACGATTTTCTTCAAAATCGGCATGGTGATACTACAGGCCCAGATGACCAATCTGGCTGAAGAAACCCCTATGGGCATTGAAATCTATGGGGTAAAAACGCCCTTGGAAAGTTTTACCCACGCATTTCTGGCAAGACTATCGCACGCATCCCCCCAATATGGGTATCATATGAAAGCCCATGAAAACCCAAACAAAATGGTGGGGTAAAATTTACCCATTTCCCTATCCAGGGTAAAACTTACCCAAGATGAAAATTTTCGGTCAATGGGGCGGCCCCTACGATTTTCTTCAAAATCGGCATGGGGATACTACAGGCCCAGATGACCAATCTGGCTGAAGAAACCCCTATGGGCATTGAAATCTATGGGGTAAAAACGCCCTTGGAAAGTTTTACCCACGCATTTCTGGCAAGACTATCACACGCATCCCCCCAATATGGGTATCATAGGAAAGCCCATGAAAACCCAAACAAAATGGTGGGGTAAAATTTACCCATTACCCTATCCAGGGTAAAGTTTACCCAAGATGAAAATTTTCGGTCAATGGGGCGGCCCCTACGATTTTCTTCAAAATCGGCATGGTGATACTACAGGCCCAGATGACTAATCTGGCTGAAGAAACCCCTATGGGCATTGAAATCCATGGGGTAAAAACGCCCTTGGAAAGTTTTACACACGCATTTCTGGCAAGACTATCGCACGCATCCCCCCAATATGGGTATCATATGAAAGCCCATGAAAACCCAAACAAAATGGTGGGGTAAAATTTACCCATTACCCTATCCAGGGTAAAACTTACCCAAGATGAAAATTTTCGGTCAATGGGGCGGCCCCTACGATTTTCTTCAAAATCGGCATGGGGATACTTCAGGCCCAGATGACCAATCTGGCTGAAGAAACCCCTATGGGCATTGAAATCTATGGGGTAAAAACGCCCTTGGAAAGTTTTACCCACGCATTTCTGGCAAGACTATCGCACGCATCCCCCCAATATGGGTATCATATGAAAGCCCATGAAAACCCAAACAAAATGGTGGGGTAAAATTTACCCATTACCCCATCCAGGGTAAAGTTTACCCAAGATGAAAATTTTCGGTCAATGGGGCGGCCCCTACGATTTTCTTCAAAATCGGCATGGTGATACTACAGGCCCAGATGACTAATCTGGCTGAAGAAACCCCTATTGGCATTGAAATCTATGGGGTAAAAACGCCCTTGGAAAGTTTTACCCACGCATATCTGGCAAGACTATCGCACGCATCCCCCCAATATGGGTATAATATGAAATCCCATGAAAACCCAAACAAAATGGTGGTGTAAAATTTACTCATTACCCCATCCAGGGTGAAGTTTACCCAAGATGAAAATTTTCGGTCAAAAAATTTTCATATGATACCCATATTGGGGGATGCGTGCGATAGTCTTGCCAGAAATGCGTGGTTAAAACTTTCCAAGGGCGTTTTTACCCCATAGATTTCAATGCCCATAGGGGTTTCTTCAGCCAGATTAGTCATCTGGGCCTGTAGTATCACCATGCCGATTTTGAAGAAAATCGTAGGGGCCGCCCCATTGACCGAAAATTTTCATCTTGGGTAAACTTTACCCTAGATGGGGTAATGGGTAAATTTTACCCCACCATTTTGTTTGGGTTTTCATGGGCTTTCATATGATACCCATATTGGGGGGGATGCGTGCGATAGTCTTGCCAGAAATGCGTGGGTAAAACTTTCCAAGGGCGTTTTTACCCCATAGATTTCAATGCCCATAGGGGTTTCTTCAGCCAGATTAGTCATCTGGGCCTGTAGTATCACCATGCCGATTTTGAAGAAAATCGTAGGGGCCGCCCCATTGACCGAAAATTTTCATCTTGGGTAAACTTTACCCTGTATGGGGTAATGGGTAAATTTTACCCCACCATTTTGTTTGGGTTTTCATGGGCTTTCATATGATACCCATATTGGGGGGATGCGTGCGATAGTCTTGCCAGAAATGAGTGGGTAAAACTTTCCAAGGGCGTTTTTACCCTATAGATTTCAATGCCCATAGGGGTTTCTTCAGCCAGATTAGTCATCTGGGCCTGTAGTATCACCATGCCGATTTTGAAGAAAATCGTAGGGGCCGCCCTATTGACCAAAAATTTTCATCTTGGGTAAACTTTACCCTGGATGGGGTAATGGGTAAATTTTACCCCACCATTTTGTTTGGGTTTTCATGGGCTTTCATATGATACCCATATTGGGGGGATGCGTGCGATAGTCTTGCCAGAAATGCGTGGGTAAAACTTTCCAAGGGCGTGTTTACCCCATAGATTTCAATGCCCATAGGGGTTTCTTCAGCCAGATTAGTCATCTGGGCCTGTAGTATCACCATGCCGATTTTGAAGAAAATCGTAGGGGCCGCCCCATTGACCGAAAATTTTCATCTTGGGTAAACTTTACCCTGGATGGGGTAATGGGTAAATTTTACCCCACAATTTTGTTTGGGTTTTCATGGGCTTTCATATGATACCCATATTGGGGGATGCGTGCGATAGTCTTGCCAGAAATGCGTGGGTAAAACTTTCCAAGGGCATTTTTACCCCATAGATTTCAATGCCCATAGGGGTTTCTTCAGCCAGATTAGTCATCTGGGCCTGTAGTATCACCATGCCGATTTTGAAGAAAATCGTAGGGGCCGCCCCATTGACCGAAAATTTTCATCTTGGGTAAACTTTACCCTGGATGCGGTAATGGGTAAATTTTACCCCACCATTTTGTTTGGGTTTTCATGGGCTTTCATATGATACCCATATTGGGGGATGCGTGCGATAGTCTTGCCAGAAATGCGTGGGTAAAACTCTCCAAGGAAGTTTTTACCCCATAGATTTCAATGCCCATAGGGGTTTCTTCAGCCAGATTAGTCATCTGGGCCTGTAGTATCACCATGCCGATTTTGAAGAAAATCGTAGGGGCCGCCCCATTTACCGAAAATTTTCATCTTGGGTAAACTTTACCCTGGATGGGGTAATGGGTAAATTTTACCCCACCATTTTGTTTGGGTTTTCATGGGCTTTCATATGATACCCATATTGGGGGATGCGTGCGATAGTCTTGCCAGAAATGCGTGGGTAAAACTCTCCAAGGGCGTTTTTACCCCATAGATTTCAATGCCCATAGGGGTTTCTTCAGCCAGATTAGTCATCTGGGCCTGTAGTATCACCATGCCGATTTTGAAGAAAATCGTAGGGGCCGCCCCATTGACCGAAAATTTTCATCTTGGGTAAACTTAACCCTGGATGGGGTAATGGGTAAATTTTACCCCACAATTTTGTTTGGGTTTTCATGGGCTTTCATATGATACCCATATTGGGGGGATGCGTGCGATAGTCTTGCCAGAAATGCGTGGGTAAAACTTTCCAAGGGCGTTTTTACCCCATAGATTTCAATGCCCATAGGGGTTTCTTCAGCCAGATTAGTCATCTGGGCCTGTAGTATCACCATGCCGATTTTGAAGAAAATCGTAGGGGCCGCCCCATTGACCGAAAATTTTCATCTTGGGTAAACTTTACCCTGGATGGGGTAATGGGTAAATTTTACCCCACCATTTTGTTTGGGTTTTCATGGGCTTTCATATGATACCCATATTGGGGGATGCGTGCGATAGTCTTGCCAGAAATGCGTGGGTAAAACTTTCCAAGGGCGTTTTACCCCATAGATTTCAATGCCCATAGGGGTTTCTTCAGCCAGATTAGTCATCTGGGCCTGTAGTATCACCATGCCGATTTTGAAGAAAATCGTAGGGGCCGCCCCATTGACCGAAAATTTTCATCTTGGGTAAACTTTACCCTGGATGGGGTAATGAGTAAATTTTACCCCACCATTTTGTTTGGGTTTTCATGGGCTTTCATATGATACCCATATTGGGGGGATGCGTGCGATAGTCTTGCCAGAAATGCGTGGGTAAAACTTTCCAAGGGCGTTTTTACCCCATAGATTTCAATGCCCATAGGGGTTTCTTCAGCCAGATTAGTCATCTGGGCCTGTAGTATCACCATGCCGATTTTGAAGAAAATCGTAGGGGCCGCCCCATTGACCGAAAATTTTCATCTTGGGTAAACTTTACCCTGGATGCGGTAATGGGTAAATTTTACCCCACCATTTTGTTTGGGTTTTCATGGGCTTTCATATGATACCCATATTAGGGGGATGCGTGCGATAGTCTTGCCAGAAATGCGTGGGTAAAACTCTCCAAGGGCGTTTTTACCCCATAGATTTCAATGCCCATAGGGGTTTCTTCAGCCAGATTGGTCATCTGGGCCTGTAATATCACCATGCCGATTTTGAAGAAAATCGTAGGGGCCGCCCCATTGACCGAAAATTTTCATCTTGGGTAAACTTTACCCTGGATGGGGTAATGGGTAAATTTTACCCCACCATTTTGTTTGGGTTTTCATGGGCTTTCATATGATACCCATATTGGGGGGATGCGTGCGATAGTCTTGCCAGAAATGCGTGGGTAAAAATCTCCAAGGGCGTTTTTACCCCATAGATTTCAATGCCCATAGGGGTTTCTTCAGCCAGATTGGTCATCTGGGCCTGTAGTATCACCATGCCGATTTTGAAGAAAATCGTAGGGGCCGCCCCATTGACCGAAAATTTTCATCTTGGGTAAACTTTACCCTGTATGGGGTAATGGGTAAATTTTACCCCACCATTTTGTTTGGGTTTTCATGTGCTTTCATATGATACCCATATTGGGGGGATGCGTGCGATAGTCTTGCCAGAAATGCGTGGGTAAAACTTTCCAAGGGCGTTTTTACCCCATAGATCTCAATGCCCATAGGGGTTTCTTCAGCCAGATTAGTCATCTGGCCCTGTAGTATCACCATGCCGATTTTGAAGAAAATCGTAGGGGCCGCCCCATTGACCGAAAATTTTCATCTTGGGTAAACCTTACCCTGGATGGGGTAATGGGTAAATTTTACCCCACCATTTTGTTTGGGTTTTCATGGGCTTTCATATGATACCCATATTGGGGGGATTCGTGCGATAGTCTTGCCAGAAATGCGTGGGTAAAACTTTCCAAGGGCGTTTTTACCCCATAGATTTCAATGCCCATAGGGGTTTCTTCAGCCAGATTAGTCATCTGGGCCTGTAGTATCACCATGCCGATTTTGAAGAAAATCGTAGGGGCCGCCCCATTGACCGAAAATTTTCATCCTGGTTAAATCATGCTTTTGGTTAAATTGATCGGGTATTTAACCATATCATTAGGTCCGGGGTGAAGAGATCTTTCAAATGGTGGTCTTATTTTTCAGTTTCCTCCAGCCGTTTAGGCGTAAAACGGTTTTTAGATTTTTCCCTAGATTTCTAGATTTTTCCCTAGATTTGGCAGCCCCAATCTGGGCTGGGCCGAATGTGGGCTGAATGTGGGACACGCCTAAGAGCTGGACTTTTTGATGACGTCTTCGGGTGACGTCATGTCGTGTGTGACGTTTCGTGAGCAGGTAAGGGAAAGTCACCACTGCTGGCGAACATTGGTGCGGTAAATGGCAAACACAAATGCTGCGCAGAAAAGACAAATGTGTAACTTCAGTCTTCAGACAACATTCGTTCGGACGAAACCAAGGGACGAAACAAGAAGTTGAAGTTCTTCATGCGATTGTTAGTTATCTGTCATGTATGATTGTTATTAGCAGTTGATTTGTGAAATGTATTATCAAAACCAATGTTTATTGAACGCAGATTCAGTTTATTTTCAGATGTACCTAGGTACCCTTCCTTACACTTCACTCATCTCAAGCTGTTCAAACACCCTTGACAAAGTCGATTAAGATGAAACGTTGGGTATAATTTATACTGTGTTTTCTCTGCATTATTAACATATTCATCATATATACAATATAAGGGCCACATGCTTTTTACAGGGAGACATGTCAGACAGCCCAGTAGGATGAGGCTTCGTCAAGCGTCATTTTTAGCAAAGCTTTTCTTGCTTAAAATCCAGTCTGCAAAACATGGCAGGGCTTATACTTTGGCTTACACTTGACTCCCAGCTGTTGTGTCTTTGCTATGCGATGTTAAACATATAAAACATCTTACTATTCATGTATGCGCCATGACTCATGTAATCTTTTCACAGCCAAGACGCTCCTAAGCTACTGGGAATGTGGGGAGTGCAGCAGCATCAGTGCAGCACCGATGGTCGGATACGACGGCTGCGATAAATGGTGCCACTTCCGTTGTGCGGGACTGACTAAGGAGCCAGGTAAGCGCAAATGTTTTCTGTCCCAGTATTTTTGTTGCAGCTATAGTGATCAATGAAATATTTTCCGCAGTGTTCAGCCAAACATGTATTTCAAACAATCTGCTTCCCAACCAAGGGCGTCGCCACAGGGGGGGGGGACGGAGGGGATCTCGTCCCCTCCACTTTTTAAAATTTTAACATTACGCCTATGGCGTTGCATGGAAAGAATCGACTTGAAATGGTCCTCGTCCCCTCCAAAATGGTAATGTCCCCTCCAGTCGTCGCACCGTGGCGTCGCCCCTGTTCCCAACTACACAAATTTAGTCAAACAATGTGCCAATATGGAATTTTCAGGTTCAGTTGAATGAAATAGGAACAATGATAATTGTAGGTTACGTATACCTGCAAGAGAGGAAACAGAATACATTGTATTGCTTGTCCTTCACCGATACTGTTATTTTTCCATTTCTAGAAACACCGACATGGCGATGCAGGTGGTACTGCCTGGTGAGGCCGCGGTCTCCGGAATCGCCTGCAGACGAAGTCACCTGGCGTCCATCTGCACATCACTTGCAGCAGTGAGGCCTGCTGACAGCGTCTGGCAGTGTCAGCAACGTGCCAGCCAGCTATCTGGAGTCCTGCTCACCGCAGGTCGCCGACAGGAGGGGCGACGCATCGTCTCCGAGGTCGCCTCAGCAGCAGTGAGACCCCACTGGCCGTCTTCTTAGGCTTCAACTAGATTGCGAACAACCTATGCTGAGACAACGCCCATGACGTGTGATCCGGTACCGTTACCGCACTGCGTGCCTGTGCCCGCTGTGAGCCGCTAGTGCATGGGTTCGACCATGAGAATATGTGTTTATGTTGCTTTTACTATTGTTTATACGTTGAAGTGACGAATTGTTTATTTTTCGCAAGCCTCCGCTGTCCGGTTGCCTGCAGCTCCATGCAACGCCAGCTGTACTGTTGTTTTAATGTTGTCTCTCCGCTCAGCTGTACAGTTACCTCTCCGCTCATATATGACACCTCTATATGAATGGCACTACTGATTGTCACACCCACTGTCCGTATTGTCCGTAGTGGTGTCTACGCCCATGTTAATACAGCGTGCAGAATCCAGATTCTATTGAGGAGAGTTGAGCCAAGTCACCATAGGCTCGGGAAGAGAGCAACGTGGAGGCCCACTGCCCCTTCCCCGGCCCCCACTGGGGGCGCCAGCCACTCCAACTTTTGACTGGATGTCAAGAGCGTCGCCACGAGGGGAACGAGTCGCCGGCCAGCCAAGGTAGCCAACGGCGTGTGAAGGTTGCCTGACCTCGAGGAAACTGAGATGGCACCAACGGAGGTTTTGTTAAGTAGGCGACCAAAATTCGAGCGGCAGCAACCTGGGCACCTTCACAGATAGCAGTGCCGCGTATCAGGGCGCCTTCGACGTTGAGCTGGGCGCCGATCATCAGGACGCCGGGGGAATATGACCCAATATCCCCCGTAAATATGTGTCTCGGAAGGGAGACCCAACCATAAAACTGAAAGCTCGCCGTATTTTATCCACTATTTTTCGAGCAGGTCCATAGATTTCCGTCCTCAAAAGTGCGGGGGATATTCCCCAGTGTTTGAGTTGGATGGGACTATAGTGGCGTTTACACCGACAGGAGATTCCCATTGCCGGCTGTGGGAAACTACTGTCGGTGTAAACGCCATTCATATTTCCTGCGTCACCCCTGTGGGGACGCCCTTACTCCATGGTGCCGAGCTTATCAATTTGGATATCAATGGAATCAAAATCTCTTATCGATCGATGAAGAACTAAATTACCCCGACCCGGAGAGCGTCTTTGGAATCAAAGCAGTAGCTCATGACGCAAGACTTCAGGCAAATAAATCATTCTTGTCTGAAATAAGACATTTGTGTATTGATAAGCACGTTTTATAAGCAATGGTAGCAAGATTCTCCGTGTATTTGGCTAAAGTGATAATTTAGTAGCAGATACTTACCGTCGCATTTCGTTTTTTTAATTAATAATTTATATTGTCAGAACTAGCAACATGTCTCTTCACTCAACAATAATTACAAAAGTGAAAAAGAAATGATAAATTGCTTATATTTTGGTGAAACTAAAAATTAATTCAGCACATATTTTTTTTACAGCGTTGAAGTCCAGCTCCAAAGGACAGCTGACGATCGTAGCCGAGCAGGCTGTTTGGTACTTCTTCACTACTTCTTAGAAGTACCCGTTAGTACCGATCATGTCTCACATAATAAGCTATTGGAACAAAAATATCGATGTTCTTCTAATTATTCTCCTTTCACACTTTAAATAAATACTTTTGGAATGCATTTACAAATTAATTTCACAAAAACGGCTTGAAATTTTACAACGTCAAAATACTTATTCCAATTTCCACCATGAAACCACCACTATATTACTTGCTTACAGAACCGTGCGCACAGTGCGCGCAGTTTTATCGTGACGTCAGAGGGTGCTTCCTCAGTGGCGCCCCCTGGCGGGGAACGCGTGCAAAAAGTCCAGCTCTTAGGCATGTCCCTGAATGTGGGCTAACTTCCGTTACATAGAGAATTCGGGCTGGTGTCTTTGGCGGGTCTTTGGGTAATTTCTAGGTAATCTCAACACCACTCAACACTGAATGGTGGGTGATGCTTGTATTTCGGTGATTTTTTGGTATTTAGAAGTTTAAACACGATTAAACACGATGCTTGGCCTTAGGTCGGGTGAGTCATGATATGCCGATTCTAAGTTTAGCGATCAACAATTTTCTGCTGATTTGATATTTTAATCAGCTTTTTTATATTTTATATGATTTTGTCATGCTGATGCGGTGGTCCCTGAGAATTTGTGATAACTGAGAAGCAGTATTTTGCCCATGATGCCTTAAGCCTAAGCTACACTAGCATGAATTTCGACGTTTTTTTCGGTTTCTGCGGGATTTCGGTTCGCGTCGTAAAGTTCGCCTCATAGCGAAAGCATTGCGCAAGCTACACTGCCAGTCTGGCGTCCCGTGGAACGAAAACCCGCAAAAACCGACGAGTCGGAACCGAAAAAAAGTTCAGAGCCGTGAACTTTTTTTCGATTTCTGCGGGATATCGTTCCACGCGACATTTTATGGCGCACAGCGGCATTCTTTTGTTTTGTTTACTTCTGCCTTTTTTGAAGTGACAGAAGGTTGAGTAGGTGTCAGTTTTCATCCGATTTGTGTAGATTATAGTCGTATTTTCTGTGTTAAGTTGTTCTGGATATTCACCTACCTACGCATCAGTATGGAACGTGCAATGAGAGATGAAGATGGAGAAATGAGTGGAGGTAATTTGAATGTTGTTATAATCAAATGAAAATCAATCTGTAACCTCACCCTACTAATGTGTTTCACATGAATTGAATTGTTATAATTAAATTAATTGGGTAGTTTGGTGGCTCCAGCATTTCAGTTGCACTGATGGTGTGGAAAATTCAAGGAGAAATATGAAGCTCAAGCTTTGATTTGTATTATTTTTGCACGCATTAACTAAGCACATGAAAAGAATGTGAAATCGCCCTTTGTGAAGTCTCCCGAAATTGCACCTTGGGCTCCATACTGAATGAAGACAACACCATATTGTCACAAACCAACTATCAATCTAGAACATTGTTCACATGATCATGTAAAGCTAAAAAATTAGCTACATCATGAGCAGAAATAACAAAACCTAAGCTAACCTGACCTAATTTTACCAACGTAACATAACCTAGCCTGACAACAGTAGCGGCGGAACACCTTCAATTAAGGGGGGGGGGGGGCACTGCTGACTTTTGGTCCCATTCTTTCCATGCAATGCCCATAGGGCTAATGTTAAAATGCCAGAATCAAAGGGGGGCATGGTGCCCTCCCCGTTCCGCCGCCTATGCCTGACAACATGTGGCTGGGTGTTAAGATATAAATGTTTTGTGTAAATAGTAACAATTATAAATGTGTGGTCTTATTCGTCAACCTTGGAAGGATGTGTTTTTTTCCATTTTAAGAATTAAAGTTAATAAATGGTGCAGAAGGAGAAAATCACTAAAATAATTGTTGTTATTAGGTACTGAATGTTTGACAACCTCCAGATCACTGGCATTTCTTTGTTGCAGAAATGGACTTCAACGAATCAATAATTGAAGCAGTCAGGAAGTACCCAGGTTTGTGGGACAAAAAGTCGAAGGACTATGCAAAGAAAAAGACTGTAAAAGATCTTGATTGGCAAAGAGTGGCAGCTGAGTGCAGATGTGATGGTGAGTGCTGACTGCTGGCTACCTACGCAGCTGAGGTTTTCAGTTGATATCACTTGAGCTTGCAATAATTGGTGGTTACATGCCTTGAAATGGGCTTTTTCAAGTACACTATTGAACTTAAATGGTCTAAACATCATAGTCACGAAGAAGAAAGGGTATTTAGATTGAATTTAGAAGATCAAGATACATAGAGATGCCTTTATTGATTGGTTTGGCACAATCAGTGTGTTTTATTTTGCAATATATTATACATTGATATCGATCCAGACTGGAAAGCATCAATGCACTATGCCTGACGCCTGTTAGACCCTCATCCGCTGAAAACTGAAATTCTGCGCAGTTGGTTTTGCGCCGAAATTTCTCTGTTGTTTTAGCCGACAGTTTGATGCCTGTTTGCGCCAAAATTAAGCCGTTTTTATATTCTGCACAGTGCACACCAATTTAGTTCTATTGGTGACATTTTGTTCTGTTGGATGAAATGAAATGGTAACAATACTCTCCTTCCATCATCAGTGCAAGCTGCCAAAGAGAGGTGGAAGTCTTTGCGGGACTACTATCTGGCCAGAAAAAGGAAGACTCTGCCCAGTGGATCAGCAGCACCTGCAGGTGGCCATCAGCACCTAGGACCCTATGGGAATATGCTCAGATTTCTGGACCCCAGCACCCAGCGTGGGCCGTGAGTATTAAACAGATGTGCAATATCCATACCTACTTTGTCCTCCATCCAGCCATCCTTTGACTTTGTCCATCATTCTATATTGTCACACAGGTCAGAATTGACAGTTTGTCATTGTCCTGCTGAAATATTCAAGGTAATAGTTCCATGCATAGTAACTTGGATGTACCTTTTGTTACCATGACCTCCCATAGTGTTTATTTTATATTTCTTATCACTCGATTACTTATGTTCCTTGTTCTGAAATGCAACCATGATTTCCTCCATGACTTCATCAGCTCGCCTGCCTGAAATATGTACTGAAGCCATGTTCTCTCATTTTGTACCCAATGCATATTTCACATCAGTTCCTTTCCCTTATCTGCCGAAACGTTAGTGTGTTTCTATCCAAACTTAATCATCAGAGTTAAGGAATTGCCCCATATTGATTTAACCCGCTCCAGACTGGGGAGAGGGTGGGGGTGGGGGGGGGGGTGGACAGTGGACACCCCCGAGTGGTTTTTCGCAGATATCTGAAAAATGGCCCCGCCGTTTGTCGCTACGTTGGTCCAGGAGCCGAGACTGGGTGATTTTCAGAACCCCACCCCCGCCGGTCCGGCGCGGTTTTCTCCATTCCACATTCAACGTCCCAAACCTTTCCTTATTTCCATATTTTTTCCTTTTCAGTACAACCTCATCCATGACCTTCCGGCTGGATTCACATGGAGGCGGAGATGATCCTGGAGGTGATCCTGGGGCTGAGACCAACACTCACCCTCACATCCTGTATCTTGAAGATACCCAATATGAAATTGAAGTGACTGAGGAGAACACAGACGACACACCGCACTCACATGATACAACACAAAACACATCGCGCGCTGACTACACTGAAAACACACCGCGCGCTCTGAGCACACGAAACGCACCGGCACAAAACACATCGCGCGCTCACCACACTCAGCACACAACGCGCGCTCTGGGCACACAACACACACCGGGCACACAAGGCACACGGCTCGTGCACGACACAACGCACGCTCTGGGCGCACAAAACGCACCGACACAAAACACGCAGCGCGCCCACCAGACTCAACACACAACACGCGCTCCGAGCACACAACACACACCTGGCACACAAGATACACCGTCCGCTGACGACACACACACACCGCGTGGCCAGGACACACAAGGTACATCGGATACACAAGGTACACCGCGCACCACATCGGGCACACGAAGCAAGCGCAAAACAACAGACATAGACTATGCTATCTTGGAGGAGCTAGATAGGAGCAGGAGACAACAATCTGACAGGGACTACACATTCTGTATGAATGTGTATGCTGAGCTGCAGCACAGGAGTGAGGCCACCAAAAAACTGATCAAACGTGCGTTCCAGCAGATCCTTGATGAATACGAGGACTGAAGGACACCCATAAGTCACTGAGACTGCGACGTGTTTGTATGTGTGGCTGTGGTTGATTTTTTTTTTTGTTTAACTAACTGGTGCCTTGACGTTGATGCCTACGTGTGCAGACAACCTGTTTTGCCGTATGTATCTCTATGGATATTTATTTTGTAGCTGACGACGTTTGTTATGTATTGTCCTGGCGTTTATATCCGCAGGGATGAAGGACAGACTGCCTTTTCTGCGATATTTACCTATGGCTGTTATTGTTCAATTTGGAGTTGACAACGTTTGTTTTGTCGTTGCGTTGATAGCCACAGCCCACAAGGACAGACAGCTTTCGTTAAGTCGTCTGTCCCTGTGATATAAGTTGTTCGTTTTGGTTAGCAACAGCCAACAGTAGTTTGTTGCTGACATTCATTCAATACATGGCTTTGCCGTGCTTGTTGATTGTTTTTGAGAGCAATTGCCGGTAACAGTGACATCATCTTTACGATATACACATTCAATCGTAACCATCGTCAGCTTATATTTCAAACTTCACGACACATTGAATCGATGCTTGAATCGTCAAGTAAACGGCGTGAAACAGTCAATCCGTTTCGACCAGGCACTGAATAGTTCAAAATTCAAATCATCACTTTTACAAGAACGGCACATCCAACATCATACCGCTTCTTATGCGCTCTCGCCATGGGAGTCACAGCGGCAGTGGTTACACACACACGGCGTACACGCACACATGATACACCCACAGTTCTTCACTAGCGGCGAATGCTGTTCAGCTGCCAGGGGACACTGCCGACGCCGCTGAAGTACTCGACGTACTTCTCTCGTACTTGGGCCGCCTGCTGAGGGTGATTGTGAGACGCGCCTGCGTCACGTAGGTCACGGAGACCGGGGATGTCTCGTCGCTCTTCAGGCGTGACGTAGCCGTAGGCCGCTGGCCCTCCACGTCTGGTCTCGATGTCCTTCTCTCTCAGGAAGTTATGCAGGACGCAGGTTGCCAGGACGATGAGTTTAACGGCCTCCACGTCACACCCGATCGGACCCCGGAACACCCGCCACCGTTGTGCGAGGATCCCGAACGCGTTCTCGGAGGTCCGACGGGCGCGGCTGAGTCTGTAGTTAAAGACACGTCGTTGGTCGTTCGTCAGGCGCGACCCAGGAAATGGCCTCATCATATGTTGCCGCAGCGGAAAAGCCTCATCTGCCACGAACACGTGAGGCACGGTCACTGCGGAGCCAGGGAGCGGCTCTGGGCCTGGCAGAACAGGCGGCCCGCCGTTGTCTTGGTCCTCCAGCAGCCGACCCAGGTCGCTTCCTCCCCACACTCCCCCGTCACTCTCCTGACCGTGGCTGCCCACGCTGATGTAGCGAAAGCGACACTTCGCGTCCACCACAGCCATCAGCACGATGCTGAAGAACCCTTTATAGTTAAAGTTCATTGAGCCACTGTTGGCAGGCTTGTCGACCATGATATGCTTTCCATCAACCGCCCCACAGCAGTTGGGAAACTGCCACTCCTCCTCGTAATCCAGGGCGTGCTGGCGCCACTGCTCGGGCGACGGTAGCCCCATCAGCCCTGGTCCGAGCTCCTCCCAGATGGCGCGGCATGTCTCAGGGACGATCAGGCGGATCGTGGCGAAGCCTATGCGGTAAGATTCTGCCACAGACTTCATAGTCCCACCTGACGCCAGGTAACTGCAAAAGGTGTACACATATGTAGTAATTAAAAAATGTCAGTCCTTTGTTACGTCATTGCGCCTATGTCATATTCGTAATTAGTCGATTGGAAATTGAGGCACCTTTTCTGGTTATGCAAGCTTATGTGTTTCATTGAGAATTATACGCGCATTGAAAGTATGAAGAGGCTTCAGGTCTTACCGCAGCGTTGCCGCCAGGCGCTCTGCTGCCGAGATCGGCTTCCTCAGGTGCGTGATCTCCTTCGTGATGACGGGCTCGATCTTGCCGAGCACCTCGTCAAATTCATTGACGCTCATCCTGAAGTAGCGCCGATGGCCCTCAGGATCATTCTGGCGCAGTTCCTGTACTAGCGTGTGGAACTCGCCGCACTCTTCTCGGCGCAACAGCACCGGGCGAACCCACAGGCTTCGTCGCTGTCTCTCGCGTTCACGGCGCAAAAATAAAACTCTTAATAATGTTTGACGATCCATTTACTGCGGCTCAACTTCAACAGATCAGACAATACGACGTACACAAATGCGGCTGCTGCATAGCACGCATTCGCAGAGGCCGCTCCGATTGGAACGAAAAAACGCAGAAACCGAAAAAACGCAGAAACCGAAAAAACGCGGAAACCGAAATCCCGCAGAAACCGAAAAAACGTCGCTAGTGTAGCCTGAGCTTTAACCAGTCCAGTGGTAACTGGCAGGTACGGCACAGCTACCGCAATGTTAAGTGAGGTGCCAGTAGTGGTTATAAGCTTTGGTCTGTATCTTAGGAGCTATCTACAGTGGCGGATCCAGGGGGCAAAATGGGCATTTGCCCCCCCCAAACGGCATAATTTTAACATTACGCCTATGGACGATGCATGGAAAGAATCGATAAATTGTTATGGTTTGCCCCCCCCCCCCCAAAACTCTGAGCTGGATCCGCCTCTGGCTATCTATGATACCACCATGAAACTTGGAATGTAGCTTACAAGTGTCACCCTTGCAGCTCATATTTTGCTGGCTTCTCTTGATCACTCATCAATATTTAAAGATTCACAGTTAAAGCCATCTCAATCTGTTGAGATTGGTAGAACCTCAAATTACATAAGCAGTGGGCTGTAACTACCTTGGATTCTGCGCATCTGATATTGGAAGCAAATTGAAATCCAATTTGCTTCCAATATGCAAATATCTCTGCATGAAAAATTCCATCCCCACTCACAATGCAGCATCCATCTAAAACATCTTCTTGGCTTCAGCTTGGTGGCTGTGGAGTGTGGCAGTAACACTGACTGAGTTCCTAACATTGACTTGTGGTAAAGTCTGTTTCTGTGATTTAGATCAATGTGATAACTGAGTATTTCAATGAAATTATCAATTCAATTTTACTGATACTACCATCTAAATTGTTTTTTTTTTTTCAAGCTTCAACTCTACTTTGTGTGTGCCATCTAATTGTTTTTTTTCAAGGTTCACCTCCACTTGTACTGCCCAGACATGTCATTGCTTGTTTACAACTGCTTCAAACTAAGCGGCTTATATGCTGCTTATTCAATTCACATCCCTGTGTATTTTCTCCCTTTGAAATTGTTGCACACCTATTTACACCTAACATGTTTAGGAAACAAGGAATATTTTATGTAAGCATGTTTGATAAATTTTTGTCATTTAAGGTCTGTCTTCTCTGTGCTCAAGAGTATCGAAAGCTATGAGTGCACCTGTGTCCAGTGATCTGGCTGAGCGTCGGCGCCAGTACAGCTGCGGCGACCGTTATGTGCCGCTCTCGGACATACCGAGCTGGCTCGACTACAATCGCCAGAGGACCAGCGCCGAGTCGTTGGTGACCAACAACCCGCTGGCCGAGCGGGTCTCGTTTTGGCGAGGCGACATCACGGCGCTGGAGGTGGACGCCATCGTGAACGCGGCCAACAAGTCGCTGCTGGGCGGCGGCGGTGTGGACGGCGCCATCCACCGGGCGGCCGGGCCCGAGCTCAAGGCCGAGTGCGCCACCCTGGGCGGCTGCGAGACGGGCGACGCCAAGCTGACGGCCGGCTACCGGCTGCCGGCGCGTCACGTACTGCACACGGTGGGCCCGGTGGGCGAGCGGCCCGAGCTGCTGGCCTCCTGCTACCGGCGCTGCCTGGAGCTGGCGCGCCAGCACCGGCTGCGCTCCGTGGCGTTCCCGTGCGTGTCGACGGGCGTGTTCGGCTACCCGCAGGAGGCGGCCGCCACTGTGGCGCTGCAGACGGTGCGCGAGCAGCTGGAAAAGGACGCCCAGCTGCCCGAGCGGGTGGTGTTCTGTCTCTTCCTGGAGGAGGATGTGGCCGCTTACCTGCGTCAGCTGCCCGTCTTCTTCCCTGTCAAGAAGTGAACGCTGTGTAACGACTAGGACGAGTCCCAGTGATACCGACACCCGTTCACGAATCTGCTCGTTGTTAGTCGTGCTGCTGCCTGTGAGAAGTATCTTTGATCGTTTTTACTTTTAAAACGGGCAGTGACTGTTACACTCTGACCAGTGTCCAATGGACTTTGCGGAGCGTATTTGATACAATAATCAAAATGGAACTCTGTAACCGAATTCGTCATGTTATATTTGGCTGTTACATTTTTGCTGTGCCAATTTTGCTGGGATGACTGTTCAGGCAATGGCTGTTTCTTCCGCGTGGTATTTGTCAAGTCGTTTCACAGTTCGCCTCTAGAGTGAATGATGCGAACGAAGCTATGTTGCATCAGCTTTGAGCTATGGCGGATGGCGGCTGTATCTTCCAACGGTCTGCTGTTGTTACTCTGCTAGTAACCAGAACTGTAACGTTCAGAGCTTATTCGAGCCGGTGAGTGAGACCGGGCGTCAGTGGGAAATACCCCGCATCGGTGCAGTACCGAACCCCATTTCGGAAGCAGTTGTTATGGCGACGCTGTCACGATGACGTGTCGTGTAACGAGACTATTCAATGTTTCGGTCGACAGAGTGCTGCTTCTGTCATTGCTGTGTTTTACTGATGCCGCTCGTTGCGTCAATGATGCGCTGTGTTTTGAGGCTATCGCATCCGGTGGGCTGGGACGGACTGTTTTGTAAATAAACGTATCAGTCTCAGACTCGCAACTATATGTAATTAATTGCTGTTGCGCATACGCACTGTCGCAAAAGGCTACTCTTACTCCAACGACACCGTGGTAGTTCCGTGCCACAGCTCTGCGTTTATTTTGTTTTGTTATGCATGATACTCTTGCCGTTAGCAATAATATCACGCTAAACTTCCTCACAAATTTGTAACATTAGAGTTTTAATTAATGAATAATGCCGAACGATTCGCATCCAGAGACACGAGGTAGGTACCGTCTGCCGTCAACGTCATAGTCAGGGTAGTGAACATTGCGGCACAGCATAACAGATAACTGCAGGCGCTTAACTTTTTACTACTGCCATCCAGGCACGAGAGGTGAGTCTCTGAGCACTGCGGTACAGCATAACTGCAGGCGTTTTACTGCTGCCATCTAGGGGCGTGAGTTGGAGGCTCTGTGTGCTGCGGCACAGCATGACCACAGGCGTTTCACTCCTGCCATCTAGGGGCGTCAGTTGAAAGCTCTGAGCACTGCGGCACAGCATAACTGCAGGCGTTTTACTACTGCCATCTAGGGGCGGAATGGGAAAGCTTTGTGCATTGCGGCACAGTATAACTGCAGGCGTTTCACTCCTGCCATCTAGGGGCGTCAGTTGAAAGCTCTGAGCGCTGCGGCACAGTATAACTGCAGGCGTTTTACTACTGCCATCTAGGGGCGGAATGGGAAAGCTTTGTGCATTGCGGCACAGTATAACTGCAGGCGTTTTACTGCTGCCATCTAGGGGCATCAGTTGAAGGCGTCTGAGCACTGCGACTGCCGCAGTGCGGCACAGCATAACTGCAGGCGTTTTACTACTGCCATCTAGGGGCGGAATGGGAAAGCTTTGTGCATTGCGGCACAGTATAACTGCAGGCGTTTTACTGCTGCCATCTAGGGGCATCAGTTGAAGGCGTCTGAGCACTGCGGCTGTCGCAGTGCGGCACAGCATAACTGCAGGCGTTTTACTACTGCCATCTAGGGGAGGAATGGGAAAGCTTTGTGCGTTGCGGCACAGTATAACTGCAGGCGTTTTACTGCTGCCATCTAGGGGCGGCAGTTGAAGGCGTCTGAGCACTGCGGCTGAGTGCGGCACAGCATAACTGCATGCGTTTTACTGCTCAGCCATCTGGGGCATTAGTTGAGGGCTCTGTGCGCTGCGGCACAGCATAAAGCAGGCGTTTTACTACTGCCACCTAGGAGCGCTAGTTGAAGACTCTGAGCACGCGCTGCGACACAGCATGATTGCAGGCGAATTAAAAAAGTAGGTTCTGGGGAATTCACCATCATCTGCTTCTTTCGCTGAAAACGTTCGTCCAAGCAGCAAAATCGCCTTTTTTCGACAAAATCTAATTTCGAGCGCAGTATTGTCAATCAAACAGGTGCAGTGCATGACGCTGAGCCATGCAGCGTTAACTCCGACACCGGAGTCCGAGTCGGTAAGATATTGGTGACTCCGACTCCGACTCCGACTCTTGGCAGAACTGTGTACTCCGACCGACTCCGACTCTGACTCCCCAGCCCTGCTTATGAGTTATTGAATTGATGTCTGATGAGGATTAGGTATTATTTTTAGGGGCATTGCTTTACTTGTGGTTTCGCTATACAAATAATGTAATATCTACACACATCAACTGATCTAGATTTCCCTCCATCGTATTACACTTAATGTACGCTGCTGACTGCACTCAAAAGTCATTACTCATCTCGTCTAAACAGCTACTCCACGTTCGCCCTCAAAACTATTTGCCTTTGTGCGTGAGTTAAAACATCTAGCGCGAGCACCACTGGTCAGATGGCTCGGGCAGCTGTGTGGATATAGGTATAACATTGGAGAAGGATGGCCTTCGTCTGCGGCCGGGAGACGGATCGATAACTGGTGGTGTATGGTGGGAGGGAACAGGGAGGGAGGGAGGGGTGAGTCGCCGCACCTGTGCGGTGGAGCTGAGGTGACACAGCGCGGCACCGTCCTGCCGAGACCGGTCGCCAGACATCAGGACTGCTCTGAAGGCGGTGAGTTTGCCAAGCTGGCCCACTGCACTGGCCGAGACGTTCATTTTTTTTTTACACAAAGCGATATCTGCATTCCACACGCTTATTTTTTCTGCAGAAGGCTAAAATCCTTTTAACCGATGTCCCGACGGAGTACGATCTACTTTCTAAGACACGACTGTTTCTGAATCTATCTATCATTTAGTCCATTTCCTATGGCTTGGACTAACGAAAGTTACGAATTCCGAGTTATGGCTTGGAGTTCCGATTCGAAAGCACGTAGGTATAGTTGCATCTACGGATTCGACTTTCGGATGGCTGATGCGTTATGTCGCGTTTCCACACACTGTAACGAGTGACATGCATATGCACAATGCACATACACATATACGCCGTGAGCCGACCCGGCATTTGCTAATGCTCGACAGCCCAGTCGCCCTCGCCAGCCGCCCGAGCCACTCAGAGACGGTGCCATGTGCCAGTGCTCGTTGACGTGCCACGACCTCAGCCTCTGGCACCTGGAGCCCTGGCGCTTCGTCACCACAAGTGTAAGTGCGCCCGACCTTGTCCCAGCCTTAGCAATTAAACCACAAAACGCAAGTCCTATTGTTTCGTCACTCACAGGGTTGGCGAATAGCGCACCCGCTGACCGGTATTACATTCATTCCGGTAGTCCTTTTCAATTTGTACCCATGGGTCATTTCATGCTCAGTCATGTTAGGTACTTGGCAGAAGGCATTCGTGTAATGCCTTCCTAGTAAATGTGAATGCGATTAATGTGAGTTCTGAGGCCCGGCTCGGCCGCGTTGTTACAGTGGCAGTACCCCAGTCGCCGCCATTACAGCTACGTCTGTTACCGGATCACGGTCGCCTTGTTCTTCTTCGTCTGGACAATTATCGACATGGCCACCTATGGACCGGGACCGGTACGTGGCCGATGACCGAGGTACCGAGGCAATATACCTATAGCCCGACCCGCTCGTCATGGAAGATACTGACATTGTAGGTACGGCTGAGCTGACACAGAAGATACCGATGGCGTACCGTTTACCGGTACAGATACAAATTAACCGACAAGAATAACTAAACTTTTCCTTAGAGAACAAAGCTCGGAGAGTGAGAGAAGAAATTAAAAAATCAAATATTAATTCCCTTCATTGACCAAGTACAGTTTGTTGATATCACTTTGTCTCTGTCTGTTTACGTTTGTGTGTACCTTTGCAGAAGTCTCGCTGGATGATCCACATCACCAACTGGAGCAAGCTGCTGATGCTGATCGAGGTGGTGCTACAGGCGTCTCTGACGGCCCACTTTCAGCTGTGGAAGCTACGGCGCCGCCCACCTGGTCAGTGGCGCTCATTAGAGCCGCGACTATCGAATGACACCGTTCGCTTGATAAAGCATTGGGCCACATCGGCCAATCATCGGCCAAAAGCACATCAATTTAGGCATTGCTGATCGCATTTCTTGACAATGATTCTATGGGAAAGTTTGATACACAAGAAAATAAATCGGCTCTGTTACGGGTATCATAGTAACATAGGACCATAGGACATCCAACGCAACGGCTCCCTTATGCCGATTGTATCGTACCAAGGAGCCGGTCCCTTGGAGCTGATGCCCGTCTATCTCACGCCCTTTTCCCCATGCTCACTACTCTTCTAGGGACACCGGCGGTGCACCAGGTCAGCTTCAACCCCCTGCTGCGATTCTTCTACGCCGCCGAGTGGCTCTTCACGTCCGTCAGTGGTGTGTTTGCCATTGTGACTGTGTTCGTCTCTTTTCTCGGTAAGTAGTTGCAAGGAAATGCGAGTTTTTTATGTTAATCGATTTGGTAAGTAGCCGCGAGGATATACGAATTATTAATGTTAACCGATGTAGATAAAAAGTTTACGGTGGTGTATTCAATCTACCGAAACTAAACCCTCAACGCAATGTACGAGATTAAGCAGAGAGTACGCATGGGAAGCCGCAAACGTTGACTGGCGATCAGTACCTACCTGAGCAGTGAGCCGCATCTCCGGTGACTGAAGCGCCGCCTCGAGGATCGATGTGTAAAACAAATGAATAAGCAGCAAGATAATGCATCTTAATTGCCGAACGGCTCAAAATTCACTCATTATCTCCATAGTTATACACTACTCCCGTACTAATTGGCGTTCTCAAACTGTTCGCAGCGAATAACGGCGGCGCGTTCGGGACTGCGCGCTACTTCACTGGGCTGCTGTACGTAATCGCCGATCATCTGCTGCACAACCAGCCCAAGCACATGCTGCACGTCTTCTACGCGCTGTTCCTGCACGTGCTGTACATAGTGTTTGAGGCGGTGTACGTGCTGGCGGGCGGCACCACGCCGAGCGGCTCGTCGGTGATCGACGGTCTGGACTGGAGCCGTCCGGAGACGGCCGGCTACGTCAGCCTGTCGGTGGTGCTGGTGCTGGCGGCGCACGGCGGCCTCTGGCTGCTGGCGCGGCTCCGCGAGCTGCTCTACAGCTGCGTCAGCGCTGACCACGCCATCAAACTGCCGCTGACCGGCGGCGCGGACAGTCAGCAGGCGCTGGCGCCGCCCTACGGAGCCACCAGACACGACCCGGAGGGCGGCAACATCAGCCCGGCGCCCGAGGTCAGTGTGGATACCATAAACCCAAACATTCAGCCCGGTGCCTGAGGTCAGTCCCGATAACACGAACCTACCAGCTCAGGGCGGCAACATCAGCCTGGTGCCTGAAGTCAGTCCCGATAACTTGAACACGAATATTTAGTCATGGCCCCAACGCCGGTGACTATATTACCAGTATAGCGCCTTTTGGGGCGACTAACGGAGCGAGCGAGGGGGTGAGCCTTGCACGTGCGAAATTTCGAGGGGGTACCTCCAACTGACTTGTGCACGGCACCCTACTAACCGGTCTCTAGCGATGTGCCAAATTTGAGCGCAATCGGCCCAGCCGTTCTCGAGATCTGGAAGCGGCACCCTGCACGTGCGCACGTGCAAAATGGGTCCCAACTGACATGTGCACGGCACCCTACTAACTGGTCCCTAACCGTGTACCAAATTTGAGCGCCATCGGTCCAGCCGTTCTCGAGATCTGGAAACGACCCTTGCACGTGCGCACGTGCAGCAGCACCCCAACTCTGGCACATGGATATGCAGTGCCTAGTGGGTGCCTACCTACATGCCAACTTTCAGCGCAATCGGCCAAGTAGTTACCGAGATATTGCAACAATTACAAAACGGACACCTCTTCGTTTTGCACGTGGCACGTGCATAAGGGGTCACCCACATGCATCGGGAGTAGTCCAATACTTGGTAGAAGGAATGAAGCTACCCTACAAAAATTACCCCATGTAAATCGGTCAAGTGGTTGCTGAGATATAAGCCTCGCAAAAGCGTCCGCACGGCCGGCCGGCCGGCCGGCCGCTCATACTCAGAAATTTCCGTTAATCTAAGGAAAGACTACGCTCGCTTCGCTCGCTCCGTAATAACCATGGCATTAAATTCGACGCTCGACATTAGTGCTTGCATCACATGCTCAGTACTCAATGCGCCACGTTTATCGCCACGTTACCTATATATGCATTCCGACGACCAAAATTTTGCGTCCTTATACGCATGGGTAAATTCAGTCCCAAGGTTGAGACGGTTCCCGTAAGTAAGTACATATAACCCCGTTCTGCTGTCATTTCAGTCCTATAACGGTGGTGGAAGCTCGGAGCCGGTCAAAGTCACCGGAGAGCCCTCAGAGTCCGGTGGACACAGCCCTGCCTCTCACCAGCCGTCACGCTCTGCTGACCATGGCGGCCACCCGAGCTCCGACAGCCGAGCGCCCGAGACAGGCTGGAGGGAGGGAGTTCCCGTGTCACCCGAAGGCTCGCAGCAGCCGCACTGAAACCACCGACAGGCCCTTGGGGAAATATTTGAATCTGACGCATGTTGGAAAATGACCACAGTGACGGAGCAAAAACGGTACGGGATTTGGAGAAGACGTGTAGGCTATACGATGGACTCATCTGATCAGATGCACAAGGCTAAGATAGCAAAAAAGGTCCCGACTCCCGACCGCTTCCTGCCTTTTTCCACCGCCGTTCGCCTCAATGAAACACCAACACAAGTAGTACACAAACCTTGCGGGCACTAACGGGAGTGGGACTCGAGGCTTAGCGATAGGTATGCCTAATGCCTTAACATTGTTTATTGGCCATTGACCATACTGACTATTCCGAGACGTCAGCTGCGAGGAATGTCTTCGTTATTGCCGTGTGGACTGGGAATTCTTCCAATTTCCATTTTCCTTTCATCCCATTTTTTTTTGTGTGTGTACCCTCACGGCTCACCTACGGGACTGTGTTGATGTGCAGGACAGGCATTTTGTGGTCTTTGGCCCAACTAGCTCGACTAACGCGATGTCGTACGATACCATGCACGTTTAGTTTCTGTGCTAGCATTTGGGAGCACAAAGGATTAGCCTATCAATCTCGGGCAGCCAGGAAGGTAAAAGGAAAGGAAGGCCGCACACCGTCTCTGACTTGTACGTTACCTACGTAACCATAAACCAACAGGCAACAGAGCGGAGCGTTTGCCGTTGCCCGTTTTAGCGCGACTGGAGTTGGACTACGGAATTACGTGATACGCAGTTATGCACTGCTACGCCCCAGTTTCGCTTCACTTTCTGAGACACCAAATAGCCTGTTGTTATCGCTTGAGAAAACACTTGTTACGAGCGAGCGAGCGCAGCGAGCGAAGTGAGTCTTTTCAATATAACGGAAAAATCTCAGTATGAGCGGCCCGGCCCGGCCCGGCCCGGCCCGGCCCGGCCTGTAACGCTTTTGAGAGGCTTATATCTCAGCAACCGCTGGACCGATTGGCCTGCGGTCTTTTTTGTTGGGTAGCCCCATCCCTTCTACCCCGTAATTGACTACTTTTGATACATCTCAGGCACGTGCCACGTGAAAAGTCAAGGGTGTTCAAGCTGTTTTGCAAAAGTAGTGATTTTGAGAGACTCATATCTCAGCAGCCGCTTGGGCGATTGACTTGCGGTATATTTTGTAGGGTAGCAGCATCCCTTCTACCCAAAATAGGATACTCTCGATGTATGTGGGTCACCCCCAGTGCACGTGCAAAATACAACAATAAGAGGTGCCAAATTTGTTCCCATTTCAGTAACTCGGTAATTACTGGGGCGATTTCGCTGAAACTTGGCATACAGGTAGGCACCCACCAGGCAATGCTTTCCCATGTGTTGCGATTAGGGTGCTACTGCACGTGCGCACGTGCAGGGGGCGTTTCCAGATCTCGAGAACGGCTGGGCCGATTGCGCTCAAATTTGGTACACGGTTGGGAACCAGTTAGTAGGGTGCCGTGCAAAAGTCATTTTGGACCCCGTTTGCACGTGCGCACGTGCAGAATGCCGCTTCCAGATCTCAGGAACGGCTGGGCCGATTGCGTTCAAATTTGGCACACCGCTAGCGACCGGTTAGAAGGGTGCTTTGCACAAACCTGTTGGAAGCACCCTCTCGCCCTTCCGCACGTGCAGGGCTCACTATCTCGCTCGCTCGTTCTTCGCCCAAAAGGCGTTTTACTGGTTTTAAAACATTTCAACAACGGTGTCCAGTGAAACTAAATACCTACCTAGCTAAGGAGGAACTGGTGGGCTCATGCGTCGGCCACAGTAGATGGCATAGTGCTCCACAAACGACTACGATAAAAAAGTCTTACCAAGTTCTTACCGTACATACCTTCAGAACTGTTATTTTCGTTCACTTTTAGTGTGCTGACGTTTCTAATGCATGCTAGATATATTGTACACTGTCATCTGTACTGTGATTATGTGGAGGTATAATAAATTGGGTTAAAATATCCGAGTGATATTGAAGACGTGGTTCGGTCCTCACGCGTGATGATGCTGTTTTTCACATTTCTTATTTATTCACCTTGTTTGTTCGATAATATTGTTTCGTTGATTTTACGTTTACCTATTGTTGAGTGTGCGTATTATTGAGATGTGCCCCCAAAAATGTCATTCCGCTCACCTAAGTACGGACCTTGGGGCTATCATACGGAGTCGTATCCTGAGCTGGTTTGTCCCTCCATCCTATAGCTGACCGTCTGTTGCGTAGGTAATTGGGCCGGCTATCGGTAACCTGACCGTTTGACCTCGGGGTCAATAGTGACGCATGGCGACTGGTACTGAAATAAAGGCTGTGCAGGTGGTCAGTGTTTGATTTGGACAAGGGTTTTTGGACCGTTTGGAGTTTGGACAGGTGTGTGGTGGTGATGGGACACCCAAGATTACTTTACTACTCAGTGGGGAGTGGCGACACCGCTCGTTTACGGCGTGACACTGACATATGTACAGCCCTCTGCAAACTGCGTGGTAGGTATTCTTTTTTCGACAAAACCTAGAATAACGCGAATACTATGATATCGGTCACTCGGAAATCGTAACAGCAAGATGCGCGAGACTCATCACCCTATATTGGCATTATGGGTGTATTCCTTTTCCACCGAGTTTGGCAACAAAACCCAAAAGTGTATATTTGCCTCCAAAACAAACTTTTGCATTGTGTTGCCACACAAAGCGTATACTTCGATTAGTGATAGACCTAATTGAAGGAGGGGAGCATGGCGCATCTATTTTCAGTGAGCTCCGACCGACTGATAACATAGCCTTTGAGTTATTATCGGTTTTATCGGAAAAAGAATACCTACCACGCAGTCTGCTGAGGACTGTACGTCCTAGTCTCTGCTATATACAGGGTGTTCCATAAGTTCCTTCTCACCTATATTTTTCTTTTATAGGCTCTCTTATTTAAAGCCACGCTTAATTTATTTTGTAATTGAGCTTTTGGGGTTGCCATGGCAACTGTAAATATGCTCCACGGTAACTAATTCGTCTAGACAAAATATTTTTTGCTAGAGAGCTCACTTCCTGTGGAGACGGCTTACGCCGCAACATAGAGGTCTCCGATACGGGTACGTCTCGGTATTTAGTCCGCATGTGGGCCATTCGCGACGGTTGAGGGTGATTGAGGCCATCCAGTCTGCAGCCAATGTCTGTCGCTAACTGGACGCACAGTCAGCAAGTGACGCCGATGATTTGTCGGGAGTCAATCGCTGCAAGTTTATGCTCTTATTTGTCAGCTCTCAGGAGTGAGCCATGTGGCCAAAACTGTGTGGCGCCAAAGTGGCCGTCAAAAAGGTATTAGCGTTAGAAAGTTGGTAAGCAGGCTTTTCAGGATGGATTACCAGCTGTCTAAGAGTATTATTTCGGGGTACATAACTCACGGTCACTTGGGCTCACTTGGGAGGACGCAAAGCAGTCGAAAATGTCTTAAAATGGCCAAACATTTGTTTCGTTATGCCTGAGGCTAAAAAACTGGAGGGCCGATGACATCAATGTGGTCGTCTGGACTACCTAGTCCTTGTTCGAGATAAAACACCCGTCCAAACCCCAAAACGGTCCCATATGGGCGACGGAAAAGGCCTTCGTGTCATCCCGCTTTATTCCTATGCAAAAGGCCAGGGTCACGGTAATGTGGAGTAATATGCGTCCAGACGCTGGAGCAGGTTTGCAGTCCAAACGTCTCCAGAAACAGTGTTGGGACGCAGAATGCTTCACCAAGAAGATCTAGGAGGAGTTTCAGCCTTCTAGCTTAACTCGAACCGCAAGCATGAACACATTTTTGGAGGAGAAAATGGCATCCGGGAGGTCGTAGTCCCATCTTCAAGCAAGACAGTGCATCAGTGCAGAGATCAAGCAAAGCTTAACCCGCGCCCTGATGGGGGGGGCATTTTGCCCCCCCCCCTGTGGTTTTTCTTAAATAGCGAGAAAACAGCGGGGCGCAGCGCCGCCAAATTTTCAGTACCTTACCAGGCATCAATTTGACACATTCACACAAAATTTCAAGTCACAGCCTCACAGGTCACCTCAGGTCAGGAGTTATTGAGGTCAAACTGAGATGTTCGAGTAAAAATGAGCAAAAAACATGACATCTTGAAACGCTCACCAATTCTACAGTTAACAGGCAAAAGTTCTTTATTTGGTTGTGTAGAGAAAAGACGGCGCTACAAAACTGCTATCTCAGATTTTCGAAGTTTTTGGATTTTGACCCCAAAATAAAAAAAAATGATTTTTTTAGAAAAGCTAAAAAAAAATCCCAAAAAATTCGAATTTCGAAAAAAACGGAATGTATGTGATAGTCCCTGCGATCTTCGATATACATACCAAATTTTAGATCGATACCTCTTTTTTGGCCAAGTTATAGCGAAAATACTGTTAAAAATTGATGACGTCAAATTTTTAAACTCAATTTTTAGCAATTTTAGACCTCGTAGCGCAAAACGGAGACCACCATTGAACTCCCCGTGACGAGCTGCATCGAATTGATACCCATTTTATGCAAAAATATCAACTTTGAAATTTTACCTAATTTGACCTGACCTTGACCTGACCTTGACCAAAATGTGACCTAAGCTGGCCCAAAAGTCTGCCTGACCCGCATAATCGCATTTGTCATGTAAAATGGACCATAAAACATGTATCACACGGCACGTTCATATTGTGACCCCCCAGTGACCTGACCTCTGTGACCTGACCTGGTATCAGTGACCTCAAATAGCAAAATATGTGTTTGAAGAACATTTCCCCATCGATGATTTTCAATGAAATGCATTTTACTCGATTTTACAACGCATTTCTTGAAATGCCTGTAAACGGTGAAAATTCGACCTTTGACCTGACCTGTGACGTCACCGGTTTGACCGAGGTCAATGAAATTGGGTCACAAGGTAGTTCCCCGTTGGGGCTATCCAACGCCGTTTACTGCTTGTCGCTATGTTGCGTGGTTCTCGAGATCTTAGGGGGGGGGGCAAAATGCCCCCCCCCCCATCAGACCGCGTTGCTCGGCAGACCCCATCAGGGCGCGGGTTAAAAGCAGTGTCAGGAGACTGTGATAGGCGTGTGTGGCAAGATCACATCCCAGCCCCCAGGCAACTCATCGGATCCAAATTTCATAAAAAAAAAATTTGTTGGAAATATTGCAATCGAGGCTCGTCGAAGCGAAGCGCTGTTCCAGCCTCGAGGAGCTCACGGCGCATGTCAAGTCAGTCTGGGCTAACTTCAAGCTTGCTATGCTGACACACATGCCGGTTGGCATACCGCAGCATGTATCCATGTGTTTGACTATGAAATGGGGAGCACATAGAGGGGTCATAAACATATCAAAACGCAATGTACTCTGTTTTACATGCAAATATAATGTGAGAACGAACTTATCCCGCGCCCCGTAGGGCTACGGCGGACCCTACCACCCGTAGGGGGGGGGGGGGCGTTTCGGCCCCCCTAAGATCTCGGAAATTTACCGGCCGATTTTCAAAATTCAAACGGCGTTTGATAGCCCCACCCGGGAACTACCTTGTGACCAAATTTCGACGTCACAGCCCACAGGTCAGGTCAAAGGTCAGATTTTCACCGTTCACAAGCATTTCAAGAAATGTGTTGTGAAATCGAGTAAATTGGTAATTTATTGAAAACCATCGATGGTACATTGTTCGTCAAACACATACTTTGGTATCTGAGGTCACTGATACCAGGTCTGAGGTCAGGTCACAGCGAGGTCAGGTCACGGGGGTCACAATATGAAAGTGTCGTGTGATACATGTTTTATGGACCACTTTACATGACAAATGTGATTATGTGGGTTAGGCAGCCTTTGGGGCCAGCTTAGGTCACGTTTTGGTGAAGGTCAGGTCAAGGTCAGGTCAAATTAGGTCAAATTTCAAAGTTGATATTTTTGCATAAAATGGGTATCGATTCGATGCGGCTCGTCACGGGGAGTGTAATGGTGGTCTTTGTTTTGCTCTACGAGGTCTAGAATTGCCAAAAATTGAGTTTGAAAATTTGACGTCATCATTTTTGAACAGTTTTTTCGCTATAACTTGGCCAAAAAACAAGGTATCGATCTGAAATTTGGTATGTAGATAGAATACGGTAGGTACTATCACATATATTCCGGTTTTTCGAAACTCAAAAAACTTTTTGGATTTTTTGGCTAATATATAAAAAAGGATTTTTTGATTTTGGGGGGTCAAAACTCGTAAATTTCAAAAATCCGAGATAGCAGTTTTGTCGCCCTGTCAATTTTACACCTTTTATGTCTTGATCATTTTTCTATATCTTCAAAGCTGTAGGCCTGACAGGTCTTCTCGCGAAGGTCTTTTTTCGGTCGAAAATGACAGAACATGACGTCATTCTGACGTCATTTGTGGCCAACCTATCATAGCCTCTGGGAAAATTTTTGGTCATAATGTGTAAAATTGATGCCCGGAGGGGTCCTGAAAGGTTAATGGCGATATCTCCAGCCGTTTACGAGATATCGACCGAAAAGGACAGGGGGGCCGTTTCGGCCCCCCTACGGGGCGCGGGATTTATGGGACACCCTGTAGGTCAATATCCTCATCGGACTGCAACTGTAGCAGCCAGGGCATATGTGACAAATATTATTTGCTGCAGATTGCAGGCACCGGTTTAGGCATGTAAATCACTTAGAACACTTCATAAAGGTAATAAATATTTTTATATCATTTTTTTTTTCTTCAAATGTGGCTTCTCAAATATCTAACTCCTGTGTGATTGACGAACGCACCAATTTCCGTCCATTCCATCCATTCAAACATTCGAGCTAAATTTATAAAAAAAAAAAAAATTATTTGGCCTGCAAACTGGCGCTTTGTCGGGTAAATACTGCGCACAAAAGTCGTCGAACGCGTGTGTGCCGCCGGGGGCTTTTCTTTTGTTAAAAAAGTTACTTTTGTGCTGAAAAGACTAGTCCATAAGATAACAGTTACTTAATACTGGTACTGATATATGATTACTAACCGATATATCTCGTCCTTTTATTTGCTGGTTGTCCTGTTCGTTGCCTGTCTGTCATTGATTATCTTCATCAAGTTCAAGTTCAAGTTTCAGTTGAGTTTCCCACAAAGACAAAGAGATTCCAGTGAAGTGCGATATGATGTTATATATCATTTTCCACTGAAGCATTAATATTTTATGAAAAACAAATTGCAAGCAAACGATACGCTGAGCAGGTGCTCAGAGTGACGCAGGTCCCCGGTAATATGAACAGTTCGCCCACTTAACACTTCACACCAGGGTATATCTGATAAAGCTATGTTACTCCGTCACTGAAAATAAACCTTTAATCTATAAAAGAATTTCAAAATATGTTAAATGCCCGGTTAATTCTTGCCGCCGGGCGCCGCACCGGTGGGGTTCGAACCAGCGATCTCAGTCTCTCATCCTAGAGCTCAAAATGCATTATCACGTGACGTGTGGTCTTCCAGTTCTGCAAATCAAAGTTCTCATATCGATAGAAAACCCTGCATCGATAGTATGCATAGATCGAACTGCCACCAGTGATGTCATCAACGTGTCCGATTGGCATTGTGGGTAATCTCAAGTAAATGTTTTATGCATTTGGGCCCTAATAATGCATCAACCTTGGCTGTTTACAACAGAAAGCTGTTGGTGCCGCCTGCCCCACCGTTACCGTAGGTTGTAGGTAAGGTCAGGTCAGGTCGTGTTTGGTTAGATTTGAGGCCTGTACACATTCAGCTGTTGTGCTGTTGTCAGCTGAAATAGGCTCCGCCCACCGCTTCTGGCTGACGGAACTGTATACATTTGGCTGATGAGAAATGTCAGCACTGGCTGGCTGTTTACAAATATGGCGTTGTAAACAAATATTTCGTCTCATCTTCATGTTCTTTATTAATACAATACTTAAGCAGTTAGATATATTATCAAAATATTTACAGACAATGTGCGAAAGTAATAAGTATTTGTCTTGTATCGACAATTAATTATGAAACCAAATGTATGTGAATAGCGCCAACATGGTGTCCAAATTTCATTTATCTGCAGTGCTCAATAAAAATCTGGCACGTGATTTGCTTTCATGCGCCACTACCAGTGTCTAAATGCGTCATTTATGGCTTTTGCTGACGGCTCGGCATCTCTGCACTTGCTTTCTCGTAGCAGCACAGCCCGTCAGCCCATGCTGCCAGCAGCAGAGAGGTGACGTCATGTTGCAAGTGCAACAAAACATCATCAATTTTTCAGCCAATAGTGTGAGTGATTTTCGGCTGACAACAGCACAGCAGCTGAATGTGTACAGGCCTTTGGTTTGGCTTGGTTTGATTAGAAAGCATATCTGGGAATAGCCTCTCCATGATTAAAAAAGCAAGTGTGACTCCTGCTTTACGACTGCCAAAATTTTGACTTGCAATTGTAATGTTTTTCTAGATCCTTATCTGCCAGTCTCTTACCTAGGTACCTTATTTTTTCAATCTTTCAGTTGCCAGACACTTGATTGGGTGTGCCTAATCTAGACAATCAGAATTCTGAATAGAGACTGCCTAGTCCTGATCTGTGCTAGATGGCTAAAGTTGAGAAGCTTTCTATTTTCCTGAAATTTTCACAAAAGGAAAAAAATCCTGTCAAACTTGAAATACCATGGCAGCCTTGCCGCTCAGCTTGCTGAGCCGTTGTCCTTATTTTTCTGCCATAAACTATGTCCCAGTACAATAATTCCATTTTTAAAGTTTTTTTCTGTCATATACATAAATGTAACATAACCTTTTCTCTACTTACAGAAAGCCCCTCAACCATGTCATCAGACTTGACATCATCAGTGACACTGCAACCAGCTGCTGTGCCAGTGTTAAGCCTGACAGAACCCTTGGTGGGCCCGCTGCGTGCACAGGCAGCTCATGAGCCCTTGTTACCAATCTACTGCCTTATTTGCAATGCACAAGGATTGGAGCATGTTTACTGGAACATCCAGGTATCATACACAAACACTACCAACACAGTGCTGGCTGACAAGATGCTGGAATGTGTCCAGAGTGGCCTGCGAGCCTCCGAGCTGGCGCGTCACTCTGAGTATGTGTGCAGCAGCTGTGCTGCTCAGCTGAATCTGATCGATGAGTACGAGTCGGCGCTGGTGCGAGCTCGTTCCGAGCTGAAGCAGAAGTTCTGGCAGACGTTTATCGCGCGTGGTCAGATCTCTGTGTCCGATGACCCGCGCGTGCCCGATGTGGGGCCTGACCTGGCTCCGGCGCCCCGGAGCGTGCCACGGTCGGAGGTCAGCCCGCGGCGCCGGCCGCCGCCGCCGGCCGACCCCTGTCCCACAGAGACCGTGAAGGTGGAGTCCGTGAAGCAGCTCACCGCCGACGAGCCCAAGGAGGAACAGATGGAGAAAGGTGGGTAACTTTCGAAAGTTCAGCTATTGGAGACAAACGTTCAATAATTCTTTCATGTAATAGAAAAAGAAATAACACCTAGATACAGGCAGGTAAAGACTTCATAAAAAGTTTGAATGCTTATGCTGATTTTTGTTGTGTTTATTTGTGTGTACGTGGGCTAGGTTGCGCATGCTAATGCTGGTTATTTTGAACTGGCGCTATCGATACATCGATCAATATTCGTGCAAGCCAGCTTCCTTTATCCTCTCTTTTGAGTTTCGTTGACGATAAATTGTGGGTCACTGTTCCAACAGTGGAGTCAGCAGAGGAGACCACAAGCGAGCGCCGTGTTTCTGAGACGGACCGCGACCAAAGCGGGGCGATCGGTGACCAGGACGACCCGGCAACCTCCAACGCCGATGGACACGAGCCGGAAAAGACCGACACTGGACAAAAGGTCAGCCGATGTGCCGCTAAATTTAAACTAGCTGATGACAACGAGTGGGTGATATACTAGTAGCTGAGCGATCTTGTCATTTATGCCATCTTTTTAAGCGTTGCTTGATGCGTTTTCCGTGTCTTTTGCTGTTTTTCCGAATGTTAATTGTTACGTTTTTGTCACTGATCACTGTCGGTCGGTCGGTTTTTACGCCGAACTGTCTATTGGCAACAGTAAGCACGTCCTCACTATGTTACACAGCCGAGCGGCGGCCATTCTAAGGGGCGCACGGACTGGACAGAGGTGGACAAACACTACCGAAAGGTCAGCGACCCGGACGGCGCAGAGCGCTTCCAGTGCATCGTCTGCTTCTCCAACATCAAGGTAGGCGCTGACTGCTTAACGCTCCCCTGTCCACTGGACGTTTTGGGTCGGCGCACCCCTGAACGGAAAACAGCGTAGCTTTGTCACGTCCTCCAAATCGACTGGAACATTATGTTGCAAGCTAGCTTTCTGACTTTATTTAAGTCCAACACCAAAGTTTCTAATAATTGTTTACTCTGCAAAGGTGCATGATACATGTTAGGCTTCTGCTGACGCTGGAGGCTCCTAGGGAGCGGGAATGAGGTTGAAACGGCGCTGGTAGTCGCTGAGTGACCGAGAGGCGAGCCCCTGCCGATACCGAATGACTGAGGAGACTTCTACGATCCACAGGACCGCAAGGAGGTGCGGAAGCACGTTCGCCGCCACCTTGGCCTCATCAAGCTGCTCAAGTGTGGGTTCTGCGACTACCACTGCTACCGGCCCAGTAATCTGGCCATCCACGAGAGGAGGCACACCGGCGAGCGGCCGTTCACCTGCGAGGTGAGAGATGTTCTCGGTGAGCCGCGGTACGTCACGTGGGATTGAATTTTACTTCAAGGTTAAACCATCGTTAGTTTGCCAGTTCTTGCTAGTTCTGATCGCTTTGAATTCGGACTTGCACAATAATTGGTATTTCGATATTTTGCACGATAACTGTGTGTAGAATTATCCTAATCACATATGACAATTGTGCCGTTATCTGCCTCCAGATGTGTGGCGCCGGCTTCAAGTCCAACGACAGTCTGACGGTGCACCGGCGGACGCACACTGGCGAACGGCCGTACCAGTGCGACCACTGTCAGAAGCGCTTCACCCAACACTCATCGCTGCAGATTCACAAACAGGTGGGTGGTTGAGGTCGAAGTTCGTTGGTTATGTTTGATTGTCCGGTACCCCGTTCATCTAATTATTTGGTGATATCTTTCACCCTCGCTCAAAAGTCGATCTTCAGCCGTCTCCGTCACGATATTTATCTCACCGAACTGGTGAATTGATTTTCCCTCAGCTTTATTAACTTCACGTCACTAACTTGCCTTCTCGTCGCCAGGTTCATTCGGGCCAGAAGCGGCACATCTGCGACTACTGCGGAAAGAGTTTCACCCAGCTCGGGAATCTCAAGTGTCACCGTCGGGTCCACACGGGCGAGACGCCCTACTCCTGCCAGACCTGCGACCGCCAGTTCCGCTCCGACTACCATCTCAAGGTGGGCTCACCTCGCGCGGAATCTGTTGTGTTTTTATCTAAACTCATATTATGTGAGCAGTCTCGACAAACGCTTAAAGTCATTTCTTAGTTTGCTCTTTGGCGCATCTCAATCTGCCCTTCGACGCATCATGTGCTCTCAGACGCATCTCAATATGTTCCTGACTCGACGTCGGCCGCAGGTACACCAGATCGAACACACGGGTCGGCGGCCGCACCTATGCCAGGTCTGCGGACTTGGCTTCCTCACCGCACACAAGCTCAAACTGCACATGGCCACACACACTGGAAACAAGGTGAGCTCGAGTATCTGGACGACGAGACTTGTCGTCACCTTGACTGATAACAGCTCTGGCAGCTGGCGTGCTTCTAGCCCATCGACTGGTGAATGGTGATGTAAGGGCTGGTGTCTCGGCTGTCGACTCTTTAAAAGAATGGTTGGCGGTGACTCTCAACTGAATGTCAATATAGTGTGGATGTGTCTCGATCATCGACTAAACTGTTTAATGGTTAAATCTCCTTTTTTTCTCATCTCACAGATTGGTTACTCGTGCGACGTTTGCGACAAGAAGTTAGCCACCCGCAGATCGCTGAGGAACCACAAGCGAATTCACACGGGCGAGCGGCCGTTCCCGTGCGCCACCTGCTCGGCCCGTTTCCGCACGGAGCCGCTGCTGCGAGCCCACCGGCGTCACTGCGCAGCGAACGCTGTCCTCGTCTTGTCACCCCCGCCGCCCGTCACCGAGCCGTGCCAACGGTAACAGCGACCGGGGAGGCGGGGCCATCGCGAGAGGGTGTTCAACATGAGGTCTGCCATTACGGATATAGTTTGTGTGTTGAAGACACTTTTGACATCGAAAGGCTTGACTTGGTGACTTGATTTACGCGGTACTGTGTTATTTATTTATGTGGGAATATGTAGTGGCTCTCTCCGGTATAGAAGGCGATGATATAGTAGGTAAGCGGAGTCTGATACAGATAAACCAGCCTGTTGAAAGAAGCAAAATTGACATTTTTCCGGGGAGCGTGCTCGAGAGGAAAGATTGCATCACTGCAACGTAAAATATCTCCATACAGCTAATTTTGATTTTTACCTAGACTAAAGAAAACATCTCCTTTTATAACGGTTCCAATTTGGTGCTTACGTGAATTATAATAATAATTAATAACCAATCATTGCATCCATATTATGAAGCCCAACTTCGACTTTACCGCCGTCTGTCGCTTGTATCCGCCACGGTATGCAATTGATTGCGTCGCCATAAACATTGTTATGCGCCGGAGAAATGCTTCTTGTCTCTGGGAGACTATTGGGGCGGGAAGTGCCTTGACTTGTGCCTTGGACTACGTGCGATGCGACTCTTGTTGTGGCTGGGCTGCTGGAAATGTGAAACAGCGCGTAAGAACAAGACTTGGCCCAATGGGGCTAGCCATTTTTCTTCGCTCAAAACAATGTATTTTGGAGTCTTGGGCTAATTGGGCATTAGCACATCAAGAGAAAGGGTGCCCATCAGCGTGTCTTGTTCGATCGTCATCTGTTGTCCGTATGGAGGCAGTTCCTCCATGGCCTCGCTTCCACCGTGTTAGTTTGGCATGCGGTGTTACGGCTTAGCCAGCTGCGAATGTCTCATTGGCTTGGCTCATGTATTTTTTATGATAATTGATCATGCCATGCGTAGTTTCATGAGATTGTGATGGACAGTAGCGGCGGAACACCTTCAATTAAGGGGGGGGGGGGGGGGGGGCACTGCCGACTTTTGATCCCATTCTTTCCGTGCAACGCCCATAGGGCTAATGTTAAAATGCCAAAATCAAAGGGGGCACGGTGCCCTCCCCGTTCCGCCGCCTATGGTAATGGATGCTGACGCCGTCATTTTAGAGCTAAACGGCGTCCATCAAACATTGATTTGTCATTAACTTGACTGCGTTGGCATCTGCTGATAGTGTTGTTTTACTGACCATTGTATGTAAACGTGTATAGATCTCTTTTTGTTCGCGCCTACGGAAGTTTGTACACATTGAAGCTCAGCTGATCATCATCTCGTTTTTCATCTTTTATTATTATTTAATAAAGAAGTGTACGGACGATAACAGCTCTTGGTTCATGCGTAAGACGTGACCATGACGGGTCCGTATCAAAGCGTCCAAAACCGCAGCATCCAAGGTACGCAACATCCAAAACCGCAGCGTCCAGAGTACGCAACGTCCAAAATACGTCCAAAATCGGGTTTATAGGTGGCATTCACAAAGTCCAAAACCAAAACATCCAAAAACGCAACGTCCAAAAACGTATCATCCAAAAAACGCAACATCCAAAGACGCAACATCCAAAGTACGTAACCTCCAAAACCACAACGTCCAAGACCACGACATCCAAGGCACGCAACATCCAAAACCAACCTAACCTAACCTAACCTAACCTACTGATTTTGCCTACCGGGGATGAGGAAACCCAACCTAATCTAACCTAACCTAACCTAACCTCTAACCTAACCTAACCTAACCTAACCTAACCTAACCTAACCTACTGATTTATGCCTACTGGGGATAAGGAAACCTAACCTAGCCTAACCTAACCTAACGGTTTTGGATGTTGCGTACTCTGGATGTTACGTACTTTGGATGTTGCGTACTTTGGATGATGCGTCCTTTGGATGTTGCGTTTTTTGGATGATACGTTTTGGATGTTGCGGTTTTGGATGTTTCGGTTTTGGACGTTGTGAATGCTCCCTATAGGGGGACCATCAAAGCGTCCAAAACCGCAGCATCCAAAGTACGCAACATCCAAAACCGCAGCGTCCAAAGTACGCAACGTCCAAAATACGTCCAAAATCGGGTATATAGGGAACATTCACAACGTCCAAAACCGAAACATCCAAAACCGCAACATCCAAAACGTATCATCCAAAAAACGCAACATCCAAGGACGCATCATCCAAAGTACGCAACATCCAAAGTACGCAACATCCAAAGTACGCAACATCCAAAACCGTTAGGTTAGGTTAGGCTAGGTTAGGTTAGGTTAGGTTTCCTTTTGCCCGTAGGCATAAATCAGTAGGTTAGGTTAGGTTAGGTTAGGTTAGGTTACGTTACGTTATGTTAGGTTAGGTTAAGTTAGGTTAGGTTAGGTTTCCTTATCCCCGGTAGGCAAAAATCAGTAGGTTAGGTTAGGTTAGGTTAGGTTAGGTTAGGTTAGGTTAGGGATAGGCAAAAATCAGTAGGTTAGGTTAGGTTAGGTTAGGTTAGGTTAGGTTAGGTTGGTTTTGGATGTTGCGAGCCTTGGATGTCGTGGTCTTGGACGTTGTGGTTTTGGAGGTTACGTACTTCGGATGTTGCGTCTTTGGATGTTGTGTTTTTTGGATGATACGTTTTTGGACGGTGCAGTTTTGGATGTTTCGGTTTTGGACTTTGTGAATGCCCCCTATAAACCCGATTTTGGACGTATTTTGGACGTTGCGTACTTTGGACGCTGCGGTTTTGGATGTTGCGTACCTTGGATGCTGCGGTTTTGGACGCTTTGATACGGACCCTCCCTATATACCCGATTTTGGACGTATTTTGGACGTTGCGTATTTTGGACGCTGCGGTTTTGGATGTTGCATACTTTGGATGCTGCGGTTTTGGACGCTTTGATGGTCCCCCGACCATGACGTATGTAGCTAAGCAGCAACTTCTGTTTGATGAATCAATGAGCCTCCAGAGTCCGGACGTGGGCCCCGCCGGCCCGGCATAAGCAGCCGTTGTACCCTCATGTATATTTTTAGTAGTTTCGAACCATCGTTGATATGCTTCGTTTTATATCATGAATACATTGCTATTTTTTTTATTTTCAGAAGGCGTGCGAGATGTTTTATTTCAAGTTTTGTTTTGTCACCGTTCATTGTTAGATGGATTTTGTGAAATGGTCGTAGAGAAGCAGGCCCCGACGCACAAGTGCCAGGATCTAAAACAGAAAAATAAGTTTGTATGAGGGGTGACACTTCGTACGACAATGCCAAGAAGATACAGTACATTTGCCACTGAAAACTTCGATCACTGGCCCAGGTAGGTATTTGTAAAGTTATCTTCGGCTCAGCTCACGCCTCAGACCGCTGCTTGACGACTGATGTTTGGATAAATTTGTATAATCATGGCTCCCATGGCTCCATATAAAACTTGTTGATGCACTGATGGCCTCAGCAAGGACTGAAGGATGTTCGTGAACTAGCAATAGGTGAGATGGTTGAGATAAATAAAAAAGTGAGCGATAGAGAGCTTTCGTGGTCCCAATTTCCCAATGACGGAGCTACGTTTGAATCTTTGATCCGAAAATACCGCGGTTGGTGTATCGAAAAAATATTTACCGTAGACTGGGTAGCATTGCAGAAGCACTGCAGTCACACTCCAGATCTTGAGCTATCATAAGAAATTATTACTGTTTTGTTGTAGAATTTGTCAAAGTTGCCATGCTCACCATGCTTTATAGAGAGTTTAGCAATAGAGCATGAATAGAGCGTTTAGCAAATAAATTAATAAATGCATCATCATTAGCCAGCTGACAACAGCTTTCTGCTGATGTCGCTTACAGACCAGGCTTTGTTCGTTTGCTGGTCAATGTTCATGTCAATCTGCTTACAATCCGTCGAAATAGAGATTGAATACCTATGACGTAATTTTCTGCATAACCGCCAATGAATGACTTCGAAATGTTACTCTGTGCGTCACCAACTGCTCCTGCAGATCGATTTTGATTGGTCAAGCGTTTAGTTGCTGCCAGCAAAAACGTTGTGCGCCTTCTTGAACACCAAGGCCCTATTTGAACACTGATAGCACTTTTTGGCGGCAAATCAAAATCTTGCACAAATGTGCACACACGAATGAGAATGCAATGCAATATTTCATCAAATAACATTATTACAAATAAATTGTAATACTGATACTTTACTGAATTGTGGCATATTGCCAATGTGAATACCTGTATTAGGTAAGTGTTTTCCTGTCCTGACTGTGGAAAGTGTTCCAGCCTTTAAAGGAAATAGTTCACTTTTAACATGGGGTTTGAACTGGAATAGCAGTTTCGTAGCTTGAGCTGAGACTAGCACAAATCAGGAGCTTTTACGGCTCAATGATCACCCTAGACGAAGATATTCCATTTCTCGTTCCGAAAAGAGTGCCTTGCAGAGGAATGTGTGCCTTGCACAGGAATGCAGCCACATCATCGTCAGCCAATCAGCATGCTGCTTACAGCCAATGCAGTATGCGTAGGTTTGAACTACGCGATATGATTGGTCAACGCGTAATAAGCTTCCGCGTCAAACATTATTTTACATAGAATATAGTTCGTCCTATATTAAAATATAGAAAAAAAATGTTTTTACAAAAAGGTTTTGTTTTATTTCATGATCATTTTGAGCATAAAAAATGATAAATCAATTGAAAAATACTAATTTCAGGAAAGTGAACTGTTTCCTTTAATATTCAGACTTTTGTTGCCCATTTGAGTTAAAATGATGGTAAAACTTTAGTTTTTTACATAAAATTGATAACTTCACAAAGTTTTCTTCATATCGGGCAAGTCAAATAGCAAAAAAATATGTGGTGACGGGTAGGGTAGTACCTAGGTACCTAACGATGCCGGGACAAATCGGTAATCGTAAAGCAGGTGTCACACTTCTGCTGTCTGCAAGGTTGGAAATCATGAAATGTGAAATATGAAAAAATGAAATTTCATGAAGGCCCTCTTCTGGTCCCAGTCCGGTCCGTAACTTAATGTTCTTTACAAATTTATGCTCCGGCACCTGAAATAATGTAGATTTTCAAGCCTGCAAGATGAAAAATTGTGCCTATTTTGCCTAAAATCTGCAGTAATGACGTTGAGAGTCACAGGTCTTATTATTTACCACATTTAATTGGCCAAACTTATGGTGTTGCTACCCATTGCTCTAAGATCTGGCTTCTCTGGGTAGCTTTTATTCTCCTGGACCGGAACCCAAAATGACAATTCCAACACTGCACTTCTGTGTATGTTTATGGCTGGAGGTATAGTTCGTTTTTTTTTTCAAAAGGACGCTGGCTCCAAGTTCCTTATCGAAGCTCTCACGTGAGTTTTGGCAGCTTCAGTGTCTGGCCAAGAATTTCTTACCGAAAAAATATTCGATTTCAAATTGTGCACGGTAAGTACCTGAAAATTGTGTCTTGAAAAATTAGCATACTATGATGACATCACTGGTGGCAGCAGGCACTCAATGCCCGTACGATGGGACAAAGTTTCGACGAATTTGGGGGAAACTTCGTTTTTCACTGTTGCCGAGGTTATATATTATAATCGAGCAAGCGGTTTCGTCCATGATAGTTATACGCTACATTGCAAAACAATTTCGACAGCATGACGTCACCACTGTTCTCAAATCTGGTTCCAAAACGCACGGATGGAAATTATCGGGAATAATTCACATGTTAAAATAAGGCGACGTTCGAGTTTCTCAAGTTCAGTTTTTGCTCGTTTTGCTCGCTAAAACGCGTGCTTTTTCGAAAAACATACTTGGAGCCAGAGTCCTTTTGAAAAAAAAAACGAACTATAGTGTGACGGGCTGTGGCCTTGAGTTGAGACTGGCGCTAGTGTCATCGCAATATATTGTTACCTACGAACGTGCAATCAATGCATGTTTTCTATCTACATATGAGGGAGGGATTACCGGGCATGACAAGTACAGCGGGACAAATTGGGACTCGGCTGACTTCAGCAGGACGTAGTAGGACTCAGCCGACTACAGTGGGACATAGTGGGACTCGGCCGGTCCCAGCGGGACACAATGGGATTCGGCTGGTCCCAGCGGGACACAATCGGCCTATGCCGGTCCCAGCGGGTCAAAGTGGGACTCAGCCGACTACTGCGGGACATAGTGGGACTCAGCTGGTTCCAGCGGGACTGGTTCCAGTACCTAGTCGACTGAGTCCCACTTTGTCCGCTGGGACCGGCCGAGTCCCACTATGTCCCCCTGTAGTCGGCTGAGTCCCACTATGTTCCGCTGAAGTCGGCTGAGTCCCAATTTTCCCGCTGTAGTCGGGTGAGTCCTACTATGTCCCGCAGTAGTCAGCTGAGTCCCACTTTGCCCCGCTGGGACCAGCCGAGTCCCATTGTGTCCCGCTGGGACCGAGTAAGTCCCGACTTTGTCTCGCTGGAGTCTATTACTCTTCATACGACTTTGTCTATTACTCTTCATTAAATATGTACATGTATGAACCAGGAATACAAACTGTTTGTTTGCTGTCATTTTGTTCTGCTGTGCCATCAGTTGTCAGAGGTCGCCTGTTTCATAGAAGTTCCTCCGGGCGACTGCCGTGATGTCCAGTCGCCGAACACGAGGGCGTGCCGTCGACTACCGAGCCCTCGCCGATGGCGCCGACAGCGACGGTAAGATTGCATCGAAAAGACGCAAGCTCGTTACGTTTTTGGATAGCAAATTGTACGATCATAAGGAAATCGACTAAGTAAGCTAGCTCATTGATTGTAAAGTTATGGATCCATTGTCCCACCGAGGCACCCGTAGTTATGTCCCATTGATTTCGATTGCATTTAAGTAGTTTCGTCATTTTATTTCATGCAGATGATTTTACCGTGCCGACTCCTCCGACGAAGCGTCCGCGGTGTCAGAAGGCCAGTGAGCGGGCTGCCGAGTTTGCGGACGGCGCGGGACCGTCGCACATGCGCGTCTCGCTGGACGACAAACTCTACCAGGTAATCACAAGACTATCAACATCGCTAATGGAACTTTGCACCGTAGCTTCGTGCAACTTTGACCACCAAGGGCAACTTTGGCGCATGCCTGGAAAAATAATTTGTTTTGCTGTAGCTTTTTACACTTACCTAATATTGCCACTGAGCGTGCAATTTAAAAATACCACTCAAAGAATGGTCGAAGTTGGGAGTAGGAATGTTCGACATTCGAAATTCTGAAATTCGAATTCAGAATTTACCCGGATGTGACGAGCCTTCCCGACATTGGAAAAGTAAATTGTAGTTTTATTGCTATCGTATAGGGACGCGAGAAAACTCGCTCTTTGAAATAATTGTGGGTATGTCTTGTGTCTGTTACGCTTAGAAAAGACGATAAACCACAGAAATACTCGACCATCTGGTAAAGGCATAATGTTGAATCCTTTGGAACGCAATTACCGGCCTTCATAATTACAGAGGCATGTGACAACTGATATGGAAGAGGTCGTCCTTGGTGTGGGGGTGTTTTGATAGGCTGTTGCTTCCCATATGTCCAAGAGGTCAGACATCTACTTTTGTTCACAGAAACAGCTAAGAATCGCCTTAGAAAGATCTCGAAACGACTGTAAGGATTCCTCAGATTCGTCGTCCCAGGAAAGAAGTGTCAAGTCTGCAGATACATTGCCTGTCTCAGAAGCTGAAATGTCACAAGGCCCCGATACAGAAATCGAGGATGAGATTACCACTACGAAATGTACGTACTTATCTTATGCATGGTACTTTTGATGTTTTTTCCCGTAAATGATGTGTGCGCTGTAGAAGACGGTGGTATGTGTTCGGCAAAGGTTATTGAACATATGTGATATGTGTACATACATGTGTATGTAGTCATATATGACCTATTGCTTAACGCTGACGATAAAAAGGATGTATCATGGTAAAACTCAAACCACTGAATTATGAAATTGTTGTATCATAATCTTCCCTACAATAAATCGCTAACTCTTATTTTAGTTATTGCGTGCATGGCAGGACCGTGGCTGACATTTAAAAGATAGTGATCAATTTTTGTGCTAGCCTATTTTACCGTGTAATTTAATTTTCATAATTTTCGTTCCAGGCTCTCCTGACCACGACAAGTGGACAGCCAGCGGAAGCAGCTCATCGGACGAGTCGGAGAGCGACTACACGGCAGAGTTATCCGACGATGAATTCAAGCCACAACCGAAAAAGGTAGCGAAGAAACCCGCTAAGGCCACGGCCAAAAAACAATCGACACCCAAAGCTAAGCCGACAAAGCAGCGTTCGCCCGTCACGAAGCGCCAAGTATCGCCTCGCGCTCCCCCGCGGTCCGACGGTCCGCCGCAGCTGAAGGCCATCAGTCCAGTCAAGAACTCTCCGGCGTCCGAGGGACCGCCGCCTCTGACCAGGCCGGTCCTGAAAGCGGTCAACTCGTCAGCGATCGACAACTCGTCAAGAACTCCAGACATGACCAGAGCGGTAGCATCCAAGCTTCACGACAAAAATCCGTCGACTCCGTCACCCTCATCGGGACGGACCGGGCCGAAATGGAAACCTCCAGGTCAGTTCAAGATGTTTGCTTACCTAGCATCAGCATTCAGCATGCTTGCATGTGCTCCAGTGCACAGCGCATCGTAGAACGTCAGCCACTGATACGGCGTAGATGTTCGGGAAATATATCTGAATAGAATACACCAGTATAACGCCTTTTGGGGCGACTAACGGAGCGAGCGAGAGGGTGGGGCTTGCACGTGCGAAATTTCGAGGGGATACCTCCAACTGAATTGAGCACGGCACCCTACTAACCGGTCTCTAGCAATATGCCAAATTTGAGCACAATCGGCCCAGCCGTTCTCGAGACCTGGAAGCGGCACCCTGCACGTGCGCACGTGCAAAATGGGTCCCAACTGACTTGTGCACGGCACCCTACTAACCGGTCCCTAACTGTACCAAATTTGAGCGCAATCGGTCCAGCCGTTCTCGAGATCTGGAAACGACCACTGCACGTGCGCACGTGCAGCAGCACCCCAACTCTGGCACATGGGTATGCAGTGCCTAGTGGGTGCCTAATAACCGGCATGGCGGTTGTTGGTCGGCCACCCTCTGTGGCCTTTGACCCCAGCCCTCGGCCCAGTTCCCCCTGCAGGCTGATTGGGTTGGGGTGTGCGGTCTCAGCATGTAAAAGGCTAACTGGTATCTCTTGTTCGGTGAACTGGCTCACTCGGCGCAGTTGGCGAGCTGCTTCCCGTACGAATGATACGTTGTACATGCCAACTTTCAGCGCAATCGGCCAAGTAGTTACCGAGATATTGCAACAATTACAAAACTGACACCTCTTCGTTTTGCACGTGGCAGGTGCATAAGGGGTCACCCACATGCATCGGGAATAGTCCAATACTTGGTAGAAGGAACGAAGCTACCCTACAAAAATTACCGCGTGTAAATCGGTCAAATGGTTGCTGAGATATAAGCCTCGCAAAAGCGTCCGCACGGCCGGCTGGCCGCTCATACTCAGAAATTTCCGTTAATCTAAGGAAAGACTTCGCTCGCTCCGTAATAATAGAATGCGTGGATCAAAAGGGTAGCTATATAGTGTTGCGACTTGTCGTGACTGCATTTTTCTTTTCTTTTTCGGATGGCTTCGCCCGCGGATAGGCAATTACCAAATCAAACTGGATGTTTTGGTAACGAAAGCCGTTCCGAGCTCGCTGTGCGCTGTTACAAGGTGGCGCGCTCTGAGTCAACTCTGAGTGATCACAGACGGCGTGGCGGTTGTTGGTCGGCCACCCTCTGTGGCCTTTGACCCCAGCCCTCGGCCCAGTTCCCCCTGCAGGCTGATTGGGTTGGGGTGTGCGGTCTCAGCATGTAAAAGGCTAACTGGTATCTCTTGTTCGGTGAACTGGCTCACTCGGCGCAGTTGGCGAGCTGCTTCCCGTACGAATGATACGTGAGTCGCTCAGACATTTGAGGTGTGAAGGAACATGCCTGGTTATGTAAGAGAAGATCGTATGAGCATACGATTCGTTTATGACGAGCTGCACTTATCGATAATGCGTTGGTTGGGCATCGAACAAATTTGCGACCCATAAATGTTAACGTGTTTTACCATACCTAAATCATCAGCAAACGTTGATTACATAAATCTGAAGTCTTCCAATTCTGCCTTCTTTTCAGCTCGAATATCGGAGGGCAGCGGGTCAGCGCGGCGGCTCGACTCTCCCTCCGGCGGCGCCCTCCGTCGCCTGGGCCTCTCCCGGAACGTGCGGCTCAAGTCGCTTCATCCGTCGGCCAAACCCGTCATTTAGTTGTGCGATGCGTATGTACGGTAAGAGTGGTTCCGTTCATGTTCGCTGTGTTTTTGGGATGTGGCATGCATATTTTCGTCTCATGTCATTCATGCTGTCAATGTGTGGTCATTTCCTTGACGCTTACGTATATAGATGATTGCCTGCTTAATGGCACGCGACGAGCGCTTGAAGACGAGAGTCGAGACAACAGTTCAGCGTATCTTTTCATTTCCTCTTGTGCTGTCTTTTACGTACAGTGCTCACGCTCACGTAAAAACTGATTGTCAAACTTCCGGTAGTATTCAAACTCATGTTTAGACACCACTGTGGGCAACTGAACTGAACTTTCGTTTGACAGCATGCACATTGCATATAACGTTACACTATCGATTCATGCATATCTCAGTGTCTTCATATTATGTTTGTACTCAGTGGTAAGTAATGTGACTGATTTGAAGGACCATGAGCCTCATGAAGGACCATGTGCTGCGTGCCTTCCGTCAAATCTAATACATCCTTAAAAGATCGGGCATGTTTACATATTATTATATAAGTTAACGGTTAAATTACGAAGTTTCAACATCACTGTTCACGGTACACAGACAGCCAGCTGCTGCTTCCAGCTGCGTTTTGTACAGGTTAATACAGTCACATTTCTGACGCTGATCTACAAGGCGATCAACGTGCATGCCTGATCCGTCGATGCATCGCAATACCACGCCATGCTTGACTCATGCATTTCTACACCACCTGACCTTCGGACCGACACAACCAATACAACAAACTCTCGAGGCCTCGTATTCTTCCGAGGCCGTCGATGCGGCGTTTTCAGTAAGGACTATACTTTTCCATGAAGTCCTTGTCAAACTGCCTTCCAACGTGCTTCTTGAGATGGATCAGATATTGTACGGTGTACTCCAGAACTGTGGCCTGAAATAAGTGTCGGGTATTAAACATAATGTCGCGACGACGACGCATTAGCTCTAAGGTGGGTGCGTCACACCGACGCGGTAATATCCAATAACGTTTTATGAAACGGTCTCATTGCGATAACTTTGATATTTATATTCCGTGTGAGATTTCTTTAAGATCATCTTGTTTCTCTTGTCGAGACGCGTCGAATGATCTCTAATTTGACATAAATGCGTCAACTTTCAAAAATTTCACTTAACCCTCGCCCCGTTGGGGGGGGGGTATTTTGCCCCCCCCCCCCCCCTGTGGTTTTATTTTCAGTACCTTCCCGGGCATCAATTTGACACCTTCACACCAAATTTCAAGTCTTAGATCACCTTAGGTCAGGAGATTGAGGTCAAACTGAGGTCATGTTCGAGCAAAAATGAGCAAAAAACATGCAATCTTGAAACGCTCACCAAATCTACAGTTATCAAGCAATTTCAAAGTTCTTTATATGGTCTAGTAGACAAAAAGCGGCCCTACAAAAGTGCTATCTCGGATTTTCAAAATTTTGGGCTTTTGACCCCAAAAAATTCAAAAAATTGATTTTTTTTAGATAAAAAATAAAAAATCCGAATTTCGAAAAAATAACGGAAGATATGTGATAGTCCCTGTGCTCTTCTATATATATATATATATATATATATATATATATATATATATATATATATATATATATATATATATATATATATATATATATATATATATATATATATATATATATATATATATATATATATATATATATATATATATATATTATATATATATATATATATATATATATATGTATATATATATATATATATATATATATATGTATATATATATATATATATATATATATATATATATATATATATATATATATATATATATATATATATATATATATATATATATATATATAATATATATATATATATATATATACCAAATTTCAGGTCGATATCTCGTTTTTGGCCAAGTTATAGCGAAAAAACTTCAAAAATGATGACGTCAAATTTTTGAACTCAATTTTTAGCGATTCTAGACCACGTACGGCAAAACAAAGACCACCAATAAACTCCCCGTGACGAGCTGCATCGATTCGATACCCATTTTATGCAAAAATATCAACTTTGAAATTTGACCTAATTTGACCTGACCTTGACCAAAACGTGACCTAAGCTGGCCCCAAAGGCTGCCTGACCCACATAATCGCATTTGTCATGTAAAATGGACCATAAAACATGTATCGCACGACACTTTCATATTGTGACCCCCCAGTGACCTGACCTCTGTGACCTGACCTGGTATCAGTGACCTCAAATAGCAAAATATGTGTTTGAACAACATTAACCCATCGATGATTTTCAATGAAATGCATTTTAGTCGATTTTACAGCGCATTTCTTGAAGTGCCTGTAAACGGTGAAAATTGGACCTTTGACCTGACCTGTGACGTCATCGGTGTGACCTAGGTCAATAAAATTGGGTCACAAGGTAGTTCCCTGATATCCAACACCGTTTGCCGCTTGTCGCTAGGTTGCGTGGTTCTCGAGATCTTGGGGGGGGGGGGGGCAAAATGCCCCCCCTCCAACAGGGCGCGTTGCTCGGCAGAGCCCAACGGGGCGCGGGTTAAGGCTGAGGTGAAGGTCACCGGCATAAAAAGTCAAGTTGGATAGTCTATTACCTACTGTTAAGAAAAAAAAAACAGCCAAGCCGGGTTAATCGTCCTGATATGCCTCTAACAAGTCCCTGCCAAAAACACTGATGGAGACATTCCCATCACGTCACATGACCTCAAGTCAAATGTATAATGTGGTACCGCGAGCACATTATTTCTAACCCGCAATTGTTCTTGCGAACAAGACCAAGACTTCCCCACACCATACCTTGTCAGTCTTGTCGCTGAGTCCTGGTACCAAATCCTTGAGAAGTGAGCAGGCATTCTTGATACGATAGCGACGTTTGCGCTCCTTTTCGTTGTGCGTCTCACGACCTGCAAAACGACGGGACATTCAGATACCACGCTGGAAAGTTAAAGATTACATCATTCTTTCAGTTTGCGGTTGCACGCGAAGCTTGCTCACACACGAATGTGTGTTTATTTAAAAAAGGACATCATTTTGAACATGCCAAGAATAATACTGAATGAAATAAGTGCCAATTTCCCACTTAAATGCCTCTAGTAAAAGGATGTTATACGTCTTTGCTCCGGAAAAATACCCAAGTAACGCATCCACTTAACCCGCGCATGACTGGGGTGGGGGTTCTACAGAGCCCCCCTCCCGTTTTTCAGCAATATCTTCCATACTGTTGGACGGATCAACACCAAACTTGCGGTACCCTCAGCGGCATCAATCTGGCACCTTGTGTTAAAATTTCAACTTTCTAGCTACCATAGTTTGGCCGGAAATGACGTCAGAGTGACGTCATGTCGGCCGATTTTGATGCAAAATATTGAATTACGGCAAACGCTCTCAAGAGCTTAGTTTTAAAGCTACATCCAATTTATTTGCATCAGTGGACTACAAATACACGTAGCTATCAAACTGCTATCTCGAATTTTCGAAATTTTTAAAATTTCGAAAATATATTTTTTACAATTACAAAAAAAAAAAAATATTTTTTTTTATTTTTACCAAAACTTTTTGATTTTACGCAAAACCGGAATATATGTGATAGGACACAAACTGATGAACTACTCTAGCATGTTTTAGCCCAATATCCTCAAAAATAGCCATGTTATTTGCATTATTGTCAAAATTTTACAATTATATATCTTTCGAAACCATTTTTCAGTACGTTGTTGACATCATACAGCAATAAAAATGGCACCATCGTGTTCCTGATCTCAAACTGCATCTGATAGGCACCTTTTTTGTTGAAAAATTTCATTTTCAAAATTTGACCTTTTCTTACCTGAAAGTGACCTGACCACCGGTAAATTCAGTTGAAAATGACCTCAAATGACACGTCAGACGACATTGTTTTCGAAATCTACGAGTAAAATGGACCATAAAACATGCGTCACGTGAACGATAATGATATACAATTTTCGTGACGTAGGATGACCTGGCCTTGACCTTAAAATTTCGAAGTAAAAGTTCGATACCCTCGGGGTGTCTAAGCATATATCAAGGAGTGCGTAAACCAAAAATGAGCCTGATCGGACTTGTCAGCCGGTGGTCAGACCCTAAATTGTGAACAAGCAAAAATGCCGATAATTTTTACTTTGACTTGACCTGTGACGTCATCGGGGACCTCGAGGTCAATGAAAATAGGTTTCGCTCGACAGTTTTTTTTTTCCAGGGCTATCAGACGCCGTTTGAATTTTGACGATCGGCCCAGTAGTTTCGGAGATAGGAGGGGGGGGGGGGGTTCTGGAGAGCCCCCCCCCCCCAGTTACTCACGTTATGGAAAATACTCCAGTCATGCGCGGGTTAACAATTTTGGTACTCAGTAAAAGCCGCTATGCTGCCACCAAACACGAATTGCGACCAACGTACCCGGACAAACGGGCATGCAGCCGATGCCGTCCAGCGGGCCGATGATGCTGCCCAGCTGGTGTGTCACCGGCCGGAAGCCAGGCGACTCGCCGTTAAAATACTCGCCAGCCGAGGAGGGGCCGGCGCCGTCCTGCAGCCGCGCGTACTCCTCTGGAGAGCCCATCTTGTTTTCCTCGCCGCTGCTGTTCAGCGTCATGGTTCCGCCATCCTGTCAACAATTACGTGTTGGAATTAGTTCACTGATCCTAAGCAGATTTTCTTACTAATGTTCTAGTTTTTATGATGTCCGTTTTATTAGTTTCGTTGTTTTTTTTTCGATGACACAGTATGTAGACACTACCACTCATATTCCGTCAGTGCTTTGGTTTTGCACCAAATATTTCGCCCCATGGAACCTCGAAGTCGCTTGGGGCTAGCTTTCTCCCATTCTCGATGAGCTGGCCAAATACGCTGGATTTTATGTTCTAGTTTCGTCGCGATCGCGAGTGGCTTTCCATTTGTAGGAACGGGTGTCAAAAGTATGCACCGAGTCGACTTCGCGAAACGTCCATTTTCAAAGGATCCCGATATTAAAAAGGGCGCAAAATGGCGGTTCGAAAAACAAAACATTTAAACATTGCCGAAGGATATAGGAACCGCCAACATGAAGTCGACGCATCAGCCAGGACGTATGGAGACGATACAAGCGTTACGCATATTGTCAACTGAGGAAATATAATGGTTCATATTCCTGCCATACACATAACCCACTGTCTAAATGCAGCGCGTTCGTGGTTTTGCCACTTCATTGGATGCAGCTCTTCTTTGGTTGAATTGACAATCTCACCTGGTTGAAAGGCGAGGTCCAGTTGTCGTACTGGTGGAACGCAGCGCCGCCGGACCGCGTGCTGTACCGCGGCACGTTCAGGCCCGACTGCTGCGAGTCCTGGTGCGACAGTGCCGGCCGGTAGATACTGGCCGCAAAACCCTGGCTGTAGCTGCCCTGCACGGGTCCAATAACAGGGAAACGTCCATGGGATGTTAGAACGGAATGTTGTGTTATGTCAAGACTGCACGCCGCCCGCTCTTTTCAATAAGGTCTACGGACGTCGGACAAATACAAAAATAGGTAAGTAGTTATTACATGCGCCATCACAGTTATTTTATTACATTCGAGTCATGACTGAAAAAAGAAAACACGTTCAACTCCCCTTTCATCGATTCAGTCAATCATTCGGACGACAGTACGTACGGCAGATGCGTTGAGTCCATCGCTATCGACAGCAGAAGATTCCATTCTGTCTTTATCGCCTGATGTCGACATAAGTGAGCCATTGCCGTCCATCAGAGGATACCCGGTCTTCTGATCGATTCCGCTGGAAGTTCAATCCATCATTTATCGTTGTAACCCAGTCTTGCATGAAGAGTAAGCAAACTATAATTCTAATTTCTAACTTTTCAATAGGGTGTTTGCCAAAATGTCGCCACACATGGCTAACCCGGCAGTTGCTGGGGTATTTCGCCACCCACCGTTTGCTGGGGGGGGGGGGGGGGGCGTTGTATTGTATTGTATTGTATTGTATTTACATTTAAGAGCGATCCACATACAAAGTGCGTGGCGATTACTGCTCAGAATCCGTATCCGCGGTTGCTAATCTAATCATTCAAAACAGTTGCACATTCACTCACGTCAAAACAAGGACAAAACACTCTCAGGACAGCCTCATCGCTTTTACCCACCCCTATCCTATTGGTCAGCGACGATGTGCTGATTCATCGTCCACGATTGCGGCTTTAACAGCGCGGGCGAAGCGGGCGGGAGGCAGCTGCGACAGGTGAGGTGGCAGGCTGTTCAGCAGAGCTGCAGCTCGATAGCCAAACCGCCGCTTGCCCGTTTCCAGCCGTGGACGGGGAAGATGGAAGAAGTGATCTTGCCTGGATGGTCTCTCGCGGATAGCGCTATTAGCGACGAATAGGGCTGCTAGTTGCTCAGGTTCACGGCGCTGTATGACCTTGTGTGCGATGACAAGGGTGTGGAAATCGGACATACCGCGCGGGGACAACCACCCGAGTTTTGTTCGTAGGTCGGAGACATGGTCAAATTTACGGCGGCCGAAAATAACTCTAGCGGCGAAGTTAAGAATTTTTTGGAGTCGATCGAAATTTTTTTGGGACCCATTACCATAAACTGAAAGGCAGTACTGGATACGCGATACAACGAGTGCCGTCACGAGCGTTCGAATGATGCCATCTGGGAGACAGTGGCGCGCATGTGAAAGACCAATCAACAGTCCCGTACACCGGCGGCAGAGTTCAGAGACGTGTGCGTCCCATGACATAGTGCTGTCAAAAGTGACGCCAAGGTTCCCGACTTGTGCGCACGGTTGCAACGCTGCGTTGCGGAATGGTACTCTAAAGTCTGGTAATTTACGAAGATTTTGACGAGTGCCAAAAAAGTTCAATTTAAGAAATGCATGTATCATGGTCGTGAAGTAGTCACGAGAAATTGCCAAGATTCACTTCAAGATTTTGGAAAATGCGGAACGATAATCAATAATCGAAGATAGCTATTTGATTGTTCATGGCATTGGTAGTCTAATGGCGTTTACGGCATGTCTGTATGTCTATTCTATGATTTTATATGATTTTTTAACATACCTATGCCGTTTTTGGTCGAAAACTCAGAAATCATAACGTCACTAAAACCTCGATATCTCAAAAATTTGGCGACCGATTTTTGTGAAACTTTGTCACAATAAACTTCAATTAATTCACTGTTTTTATGCTATGGCCCGGCGAAAAAAGTGGGGGCGTTTAACGCCCCCCCCCCCCCCAGCAACTCGCGGGCTAAGTTATTATTACTCATATCAAGCAACTGATGACGAAATAGGCGGTCAAGTGCTTCGTCGAAATTGCCACGAAGCTGCATTAATAACCGTAAAGAAAGTATTTTGAACTACCTACATTACCTTCCCCTGTGACAACTGTAAGGTAAGGTACGATATATTGCAGTCAGATGGGAGATGGAAAGAGTAGAAACACGTCGACGAGCCAGACGAACTTACCCTTCTGCTGTTCTCTTCGGAATATCCTTCATGAATTCCAGATAGTCTGACATGCTTGGGTGGTCAACACCGATGCTGCTGCTAGATCCCAAAGGGTCTCTCGAAGGCGACTCCTGATGGTCAGGGATAATCTCCTGAAACAAAAATAAAAATATTCATCTGTAAATGTGCAACAAAGTTGTTTTAAGCCGCGCCGTGCTGATGGTATGAGTTTTCCACGCGGTGCTGGGGAGGGGGGTCACGCCCCCTCTAACTCGGTTCCTGGGCCACGTAGCGACACGCGGTAAGTGTTAATCGGAAGAGCGTAAGAAATAACGACGGAAATACTTCGGTCATTTTTTAGGTCAGGTCACCAGGGTTCATCAAAGGTCAAATTTTGTCTACTCGTATTTCAACAATTTTCGAAACCCCCGACGCGTGACTCGGGAACCAATAGAGCCACAGCGCCGCGGAAAAGCGCATTCGATAGCTTTTCCAAAGGCGTTTCTGCGTGTTGCCCTCAGATTTGACCTCAGGTCAACGGTTTAGCCTCTAGAGGGCAAACACTCTAAAAAATAGCCGTTTTTACGAAAAAAAATATGTAATACCTACCTTTTGATTCAAGAGAGTCTAGACATTCATTTTGCCTACATCGTGTTCCTCTTGTCGAAACGCGTCGAATGAACTATAGTTTGACATTGAAAGGTCATTTTGAAAATCTGACCTCAGGTCAATGTCATGACCTGACCGGAGAAGGTCATGTATATCAGTCGATCCATATTCCATATAGTCGAGCTGACCACACCTGTGGTGTTTCCAACGCTCTAGCATGTCTCTATCAAACGTTATTGTAAAAAAAAGAACTGCTGGTGACCTTCCATGACCTGAGATGACTTCTGGGGTATCAGGAGGGGTCACAGGTGAAATTTTCCTATTCAATGTGTCAAGTTGAACTGTACCACGATGTGAGTGTGTCTAGAATGGTGTTCGTCCAAAGCAGCCGCCTTTCAATTTTCTCCTGTTGACTTATAATGGAGAGGTCGCAAAATTGACCTGACCTTAAGTCACAGATAGAAAAATTTCGAGATAAACTTGTATCCACACTGTTGCTCTTATCAATCGCCGAAAATTTCAAAACGATCGTTAAGTCGGTGCAGCTATGGCGAGCATCGTCTCCCCCCTCCCGTCCCGAGCACGGCGAGGGTTAAAGGGACTGTCCCACCTTTGCATTAGTTCTGAGTTGAGATAGCAAAGTTGGTGGCCAGGTTCAGAAACCACTATTTATCCTGGTCGCAATATCCTCAGCTTCGTGGTGTTAAAGAAATTCGTTCCCTTCATTTGAAAAGTGGGCCTTAGCTAAGACCCTATCTCTTAAATCTCTTTAACTGTAGACAGTTAAACTAACTATAACTATAGTTAACTATAGTTAATAGTTAAAGAGATAAAGAGTTAATAGTTAATAGTTATATGTAGTTCTAAAAGGTGGGCGACGCTACCAAATTTTTGAAACCGCTCCCGTTACTTCCCGCTATCTTGGTTATTGGGAAACGAACTGATACCGCTACTACCTACCCCTACTTTTCTGATTTGCAGAAGTAGGAACTCCGGCCACGGGTCAAGATCGAGGGAAGAGGGTAACAGTAAGTGCGTGAATAGGTCTATACTTGGGTTTATGTCAACTGCGAGTTCGTTCACCCGGTTCACCGTCGCTGTATCATGTCGCCTCTGGTTCGTGTTAATATAAGGGAAGTACCAAAATAAATATCAAGTGCGTTTTCAAGTCACCATGGTAACTACCACCATCTGAGCGAAATGGCATAGTTGCGTAAGAAATGTATCTGCTCGCGTCGATTTCAAGTCACGGTTGACTGTGTTGGTGACGAATGTTCGGTACAAGGGCTCCGCCAGGGTCTCGGGCTTGGGGGTTCCAACCAAGTTCCAACCCAAAAATGTGCACCCCTATGCGGACGGATGGCTGCATTACGGAAGTGAAGTTATTGGGGAAGGCCGAAGGGGAGGGCGCCCGCGGACCCCCGCGATCGCAACAGGTGGTTCGGTATGTCTGATATCGACCTCTGCCGTCGTACCGGAGTAGCGGAATTAGTTTTCAAGCGGTAAGCCCGCGACCCGCTTTTGATCATTTTTGGCGATTGGTTCCGCTATCCCAAGGCCGCCATCCGCTACTCCACTACGCACACCCCCGGTAGCTATAGTTATTAGATTGAGATGTTCACTTCTGTCTTCTATGCGTATCAACATAACTGACCCCTACCCAAATATTGACAGCCGAAAGGTAAGCTTGAATTGAATTGATGCAGAAATTTAGTCATTTTATGCGCATCAATAAATGTCCCTTTATAGAAGCGTCGAGAAAAAGATATCCATACCTGTGGGTCGATTTCCTCGTCCATTTTGTAGTGTTACTCCCTCACGCTTATGCTCTCATCCTGAAAGCGAAAAAGAATTATTTACACGCCATCAATCCCTCCTTCAAACTCTAATTGACTGACATAGGATGAAATTACAAACAATTGCCTGAATCTCAATCGTTGAGATGCAAAAGACTGAATCTCAATTAGACAGGAATGTCAGCATATAATTCAAGAAAACAGCTCTTGACAGCTTAGACAAAAAGCATCTTATGTGTTGACTGTTGCACCATATATGAGTAGAAATGGTAAAATATCGACCATTACCGAAAACAAAACACGAAGAAACGAAATGACAGACGTAAACCAGAAGCAACCAAATTGAATTATTTTTCTGCTTCGGTAAACAAATCATCTCTATATCCCTGAAGTTTCAAAACTTTATTGCTTACCACAAAGAAATGTTATAATTTGAAAAGAAACTATCTTTAAAACGTGACAAACAAATCTCAGCTCTCTTGAAATATTAAGTGTCAAATTGTTTTGGTAAAATTAAGCTCAACAATAGGTGTAAGTGTCACGCGCAGAGCATGCGCTACATCCCCTCAGTCAGAGGTCTTCAAATCCTTCAAATACCGTACTGTCTTTTAGAGCTGCCAATTTACATCACAGCGAACAGCAGTTTCATGTCTCACGGCGTGGGCGACGTGGGCTAGTAAGGGCAGTGATGAGTGAAGCCAACAAAGCATGCAGTAAAATAACGGCTTTTCTTTGGGTTAACCCTCTTCTGGGCGGGGGGAGGGCCGATTTGCCCCCCCCCCCTCCCTCAGGTTTTTTCTTGTGCCATTGCCAAATGCCGCAAGACTGAAAGCTCATACTCGGTGACTTTTCCTAAACATTCATTGCGCACATTCTGACAAAAGAAAGTTGCCGGGTCAGGTCAGGTCAGGTCAGGTGGGTCAGGTCAGTTCAGGTCGCCAGAGGTGGTTTGTTGACCCCAATTCAGAGAAGTTTGCAATCACGCCAGAGCTAGAGTTTTTGACTGATCAATTTCTTCTCTTGAGGTTTTAGTTAGGGTACAAGTATGTGCAATTTGTATACCTATCTCATAATTTTTATATCTGTGACCTGAGGTCAGGCCAGATTCATGACTTTTAATTACAAGCAAGGGTGCGGAGCCGGAGCCGGAGCCGTGAAACAATACCTATAGCCCGGAGCCGGAGCCGCAGCCGTTAAAGAAGGCGGTGACTCCGGCTTAATTTATTTATTTATTTATTTATTTATTTATTTATTTATTTATTTATCTTTCTTGAAGAGGAAAAATAATTAATTGACCTACATAGTTCGGCTTGACAGTACAGGGCAGTAAAACGTGTGGTACGTTATGGGCCATCACGTACCTAAATGAAGCTGAATACGTATCTCCAGTGGGCAGTGCCTACCAATCAACCTCAAAAAGTTAGTAAGGAATTGCTAAATAGTTGCCTGAATTGCTGAAGGATTCAAATCGATCTGTCATTTGGCTAATGGCTATGACATGCATTTGAACTTATTTTGAGGTGAGGTCACTTGAGCTGACCTGGTGACCCAACCATGAGAAACATTGATTTGAAATTTTCACAACACATGGAAGAAATAGGTATGCGTAATGGCCCTTTCTAGACATCTGTGAAAACCGCATGGGGGTATTCAACCCCCCCCCCCCCCCCCCAGCAGGGTGCGGATCAATAATGCTGAGATGAATTATCGTAGCCTCTAAATCTTCTCGGATCGCCCATCCTGGGATCAGTGGGCTATACATACCTACTGGTATAGAGTATAGAGCCTTGTCTGATCCGACCGTATATGCAAATGAGAAGCTGGCTCAATGAGCTTCGGCCCTAGATATCATCACTCGACGAGATTGCTGTGATAAGGTTGGTCAGTGGGCCTGGCCGTGTACATACCTATGTAGTTTTTTTTTAGTGAAACGGTATTTTAGTGAAACCCTGTAGCTACATACCTATACCTATACGGACATGTTAGACGTTTGACTCGTTTGACTCGATAGGGCGATATGGTCTCTTACTTCATAAAACTAAAGCTCCGACATGTTCCTTTTATCACCATTCGCCCCATCACTCCTCTTTGAAGAAGAAGAGCGCTGGTTTAATGTTGTTTTTTTGTATTACGCAAACTTTTGTATGTACCTATTAAAGTAGTTAATTTAGCTGCGTAAGCTTTCTCGTTCCTTTTCGGCGATTTTTGTTTTATTTTATTTTCTTTCATTTTCATTTGTTTTCGCTTAGTTTTGTTTAGTTTATTTATGCGTGAACTTCATCGTAAATTATCACCCAAAGCTCATACCTTTAGGTAGTTTCCGCCGCTAAGCTGGACAGTCAGGCTGTTGACTCTCTTCTTGCGTCAGGTTTATGTAACTATAAGCTTTTCATGTCAATTAATTTCGTTCGCGTGGTTGATGAATTTCGAGCAATGCACTCAAATGTTAGATGGACTATTTTCACCCGACATGACTCCGCAATGGTGAATTGGCGTGGCCAAGCCACAACAGGGCCAGTCCTCATGCGCCTGTGAGTGGACCAGACCAGGGACGCGCACGGCGCACTGCGTCACAGTGCACGCCGGCTGCTGCGGTCAAGCGATACTACAATAGCCACTACATGCGACCCTCCACCTCGCCTAACAAACGCACGAACATAAACAGAATAAGCTTATAAAAACAAACATAAATTGTGCAGCTGATACGCTCTGACCGTCACCTAACTACATTCGGGCGACGTAGCTGTGTTACCCGAACACGCACTGCCATATCACTTTTACCCGACCGTGACCATATGCGACCCGGGAAACGTAACTGGTGTGATTACTGAATGAGCTGCCATGCCGACGCTGCAGTGAAGCTCTGCTTCGGCTCGAAGACCAGGAGTAACGTCATTTACGTCTTACGTGACTCCCGACTCGCAGGTGCATCTCGTGCCGGAACGTGCCTATGATAAGCATAAGTCAAATTACTCCATACGATTTGCGAATAATATGAATACCCCATATGCCTATGAATTGGGTTTTAATGTTCCCATTTGCATGGAGGCATATTTGCAGATTCGCCGTTAATGGCGCCAAAGTGGTTGCATACAGCACACTGACGCCAAGTGAATGCAATGCGAGGTTTTGAGAGGTTTTGGAAACGCCTCCCTTTTAGAGGATATATAATTGTTATCGCATGATAATTGTTTTCAAAATTAAAATTTTACAGGACAAATTGACATAAGCCAAGGACATAAGCATTTTAAGTGCCGCCGAAGCTCACACTATTTTTACTAGGGACTGCAAGAAACTTATCCGTACATAGTTGGAAAATGGTTGTGCTTGGTTTAACTTTAAGTGAAGCGACGTAATGCAATATTAAACCCGAAGCAGAACAACTAGAATACATGCCTCATACTTCGTAAAAATTGTGCTTTGAAAATGCATGACATTCAGCCGAAAGGCATCGATTATTACGGGGTCCTTGAACTGGAGAAACATGCTTCCCTTCAAGAGATCAAACAGGCATTTCGACGATTGTCCCTCAAGTTCCATCCAGTGCGAAACCCCGAACGCTTCAAGAAAGAGCCGCAACGGTTTCGGCAACTCTGTGAAGCATATGATGTTTTGAGCAATCACCAGAACAGGACGATTTATGATCAATACGGCGAAGCAGGACTCAAACGGGGAGTCCCGCGCCCAAACGGTGGCTTCACCGACCCTTACGTGTTCGTTGGTGAGCCGGAGGATATTTTCTGCGACTTTTTTGGCACGAATAGCCCTTATGCTGATTTAATTGATTGCACTAAAAAGGCATTTTCCCAGTACCAGGGTGATGGCGGCACGCAAGAGCGCAAGAAAGCACCGAACCTGGTAACACCGCTAGTGCTCAGTCTCCAGGAGCTCTACACTGGCTGCCTGAAGAAGGTGCGCGTCAGTCGGCGGGTGCTGGACGACAGTGGCACCACCACCACCCTGCGCGAGAAGATCCTGACTCTGCACATCGAGCCCGGCTGGCCGGCCGGCAAGACGATCACTTTCCGCGAGGAGGGCGACCAGGGTCCCAACATCATACCGGGTGATCTTGTATTTGTTCTGGAGGACGCGCCGCACGCGCACTTCGAGCGTGACGGTCACGACTTGATCTACCGAGTGCGCGTGCCGCTGGTGCACGCGCTGACCGGCTGCAGCGTGGACGTGCAGACTCTGGACGGTCGTCTCCTGCACATCAGCGTGCATGACGTGGTGTTCCCGGGCTTCGAGAAGGTGGTGCGCGGCGAGGGCATGCCTGCGCCGACTCAGGAGCGAGACGGACTACCGCCGGCCAACCGTATGCCGAGCAAAGGCAACCTCATCATCAGGTTTACGGTGGAGTTTCCCCGTCGCCTGTCGCAGATGCAGCGACACGCTCTGCGTGCCGTCTTGCTGGCAGGCACCAAGTAAGCCCGAACGAAGTGAATGGCTCGAACATCCGATTGAGGTCGGCTCTAGACCTACGAACCGACGACATTACGAAGGACTAACTTGCCAATGGCACAAGACAAGAAAGTTGACACGCGTTCTAACTAGGATGCTTCGAAATGTAATAAAATGCATCCAATGTTCAGGAATTCGATGCGATCAGGTGTCATTCATTTTATGTTTTAAGGGCGCTATTAATTCATGCGCAAGTGCTTACACAAATGTGCAATAGGTAAAGGGTACACGTCACGGTGAAAGCGTTTGCCATCTTAGCCAGTGCACACTTAATGTTAATCGTACACTTACAAGGCAAAACCAGATATATGCGTTTCGTAATAAAATTGAAATAAGCTTGAGTAGGTAATCAGCATTCTCTGTAATTGCCACTGGCATAGCTATTGCCAATTGCCATTAGTTCATTTCAAACGAATGCCCGGGTGTTCCGACTCCATGACCTTACCACACACATATGCAGGTTCTTTAGGCATGCATGACTTTTGCACGTTTTCCACGACTGAGTGAACATTTCCGGCTTCGCGCCCTCTGCGCTCAACCTTGAGCCTCCGTCTTCTCTGAATTACTCTGGCTAATGACAATTCTTCTCAACATCACAGCTTCGCAGCACGCAAATCTCTGGCGGCGGAATCAGTCGAGCGAAGAATTCCAGAGGCCCGTGAATTCCCGACGGCCTAATGTCGTAATTTGCATTTACACATATTTTACTCTCCCGATTTAACTTCAATGGCCCTGGCTTCGATGCCTAACCGTTGAAGTATGTAATCATCAACATCGCCAGCTCTAAATCCAACTCACTCCATCTCGACTCCACTTCCGAGCCTGCCAACGGCGAGCGGGGTCACCGGGTGCGAGGTCAGGTTCGGGACCCGCTTCCGGGCTGACCCTGAACCATGGTGCGTGCCCGTCCGTCCAGTACCTATCCATCGCCATCGCCACTGATGGCCACTTCTCGCGCCTGAGCGGAGACGGGGCGCCGAGCACGGCCGGCCGAGCACGGCGCCACAGCCGGCCCCCGGCCGTGCCCCAGCGGGCCTCTCACCGCCGTGCACGACGCGCATGCGCGTCCCGATTCTGGGGCCTGAGACGGGCTCACACCAGTAGTGTTTGAGCTGCGGCGGAGTGCGCTGGTCGCCTCCCGCGCGCGGCATCGTCGCTGTGCGACGCGTAGTGTGTCTGTTGACCTGCACCATGTTGCAATACTGCCCGCCGTGCGATCCGGACCGGCTGGTACCGAGTCTGTCGCCGCCCCTGGACCACAGCCTGCTGGACAACATGCCCATGTACCAGCAGGATCACACTTGTCCTCAGGTGAGCACCCGCGAACGGGGAGCGATTTCGGGTAACTCCTGGTGGCGCTGGCATATCCCTAGAATGGAATGTCTACAGACATCAGTAGATAAACATCAATAGATAAGTCCCTCGAGAGAGGCGCAGCTTGAGTTGCTTGGACGTTCCCAGGCCAGGACGAGGCGGCGATGGGGTGTCTACGTGCAGAGGCGTTCCCAGGCATTCCGATCTCGGGGAAATGTAGGCTCGACGATGTTTCCGGGTAATAATATTGGGGCGAATGCTTGCTCAAAGGCCTTCCAGCTCGCAGCGAAGCGATTGCGCTAAGACTCGGAAGAAGCAAGGTACATATCTATGAACTGAACTCATTGACACAATTGCATTTTTTTCGTGGATAGCACAAAAACGGTTCTCGCACAGAGAGCTCAGATATGTGCATCGAATGTAATATGTCCTCAGTTTTGTCGCAACTTTTGTCCACGTATGAGTGCTATGAGGTTATTTCACGATTTGACGTACGGCTGATTTCGCACATCGTCGGTTGTGTATGTGCATGCCCTGAGCAGTGAGAATGTGTATCTTGTGTTTGTTGGCCTTGCTTTGTTTAATTTATGTCCGCCATGCCATTCATGTAGGTACCTATGCCGGATGAGAACTGGCACCCGTGGTTGCCATTTCGAGGTCACGCTGGACCCGTTGACCTCGGAATGCCCATATAAAGCGCATTGGTGATCTGTGCCGTTCTAAAATTTCTGATGCTGCCTGTTCCGAATCTGACTTTTAGGCATCTGAAAAAACTTGTGCACTGCAGCGCTCACATGTCTAAGGTCACACTAGGTCAATGACTTTTGTCGTATTGGCTTGAAGCTGGAAGCATTTCGGCTTTTGCCGTATTCGAAGTGGTTACCTCGGCTCAGCTGTTACGGCATCCCGAATCTCCATGTGTTTTCTTGCCAATAACTTTACAAAGTCATGATTTGTAAAACATCGCATCATGACCAAGGCCCTCAAATGACCCAAAATTATTGTTTGTGCTTCCGATTGTTTGTGTGTGCTTACACTTGTTGTTATTGATTTATTGTTGTGTATTGGGCGTTTTTTTTTTAACGTTTATCGTAAAAGTGCATGGTTCGTAACTTTATTGGTAATTGGTACCTAATGGTAATTGGTAATCTATGGAGTTTGCTTTAGTTAAAAGAGCGCAGGTACCTAGCTTTTTGGCATTTGAGGATCACCCCAGCTTTACTAAAAGGCATTCACGAGTAGCTTTGAGCTTCCGCTCATATAATTCTGATGGCATAGTGTACCTAAGCGACAAGCGTCAATGACGACATAGTTGTGTGCATTCCAAATAGATATAACCTTTTCACTTGTAATGGAACGTTTAAATTGCGTTTACCTAAATCCGGACTGCAATCGATTTGCTACAGCCTGTGCGTTCAGTTCAGTTAAAGTTAATTTGCTTGTAGGGCAAAAACAAACAAAAGAATAAAACACAATCGTTGATCAATCGGAGGAAAAATTTAAACCAATGACCCCTCTCGTCGTTTTGTCCTTATAGCTTCGCAGAAAATACGAGCATGTTGAGAGTCATGCTCATTGCTCACAAGACACATGTAGCATGGTGCCTAATTGAAGACGTTAGATGAACTGTGGACTTCTGAACTCTGGTTCTTAACGCATATGTTGGGTTTCCATATTTTGTTTGGGAGACGTCAATTTTGCTTAGTGTCGACCTTAGGTCAATTTTAGGTCAACGTAAAAATATGTGAGATTGGCAATACATACTCTTCTACACCATAGGCGGCGGAACGGGGGGAGCACCGGGGCACCGTGCCATTTTAACATTAGCCCTATGGACGTTGCATGCAAAGAATGGGACCAAAAGTCGGCAGTGCCCCCCCCCCCTTAATTGAAGGTGTTCTGCCGCTACTGTTCTACACCACTACTCAAAATTATAACCCTCTCGTTCATTTAAGGTTTCAACTTTGAAATTGCTGGATCCGCCAGCGCCCAGAGTGGCGCCCAGCTTAAACACCCACTACGTTACTTATGGATGATGCTTGTGGCGCTTGTGACCTGACCTTATGGTGACCTCTGATCGGAATGCACCTGCTGAAGGTCTAATCATGCTCTATGAGAAAATTTGTGTGATGACATGATCCGTGAAGTCCCCAGGACTCTTGTTCATGCACCATTCCCCAGATTGGCGAGGGTTATAAGTGACTATAGATTGCCCACATTAAAGTCATCCGGTGATCAAGTTTGTAAATACTACAATCACAGTGTCTCTTTTCAGCAGCTATATAGGGCATTGAGCCACTCACTATAGTGCTCTGTCGCGCAAAGTTCCCGTGATATGGGCCCTCGGCTTAGATAGGAGCTCAAGTCAAGTACATCCGCAAGCAGCACAGAATACCGGCGATTATAGCGGCGATTAGCTTGATCGCATGTTACGTATAGGTGATGTTGAACTTGAAGCAAACATTGAACAGTGTAACCACGTGTACGCGGAAATGATTAGTTCATGCATAAATACGAGCACACACTGCACATCATGCATATCTACTCTACGTCTACATACATATTGAACCCTGTTATTTGATACAAAGGTGTGCGCCAATCCACTATCCATTGAAAACTGTTTATTGTACGTATTGAGTGAAATAAACGAAACCAAACTGAAGGCATGTGTAATTGGCGTACGCATATAGCGCCGATACCTTTATTACCAGTAACCGAACGTTTATTCAATCGCAATATTGCAGTGGCTACCTAGCTGTGGAAGATATGTTCCAGGTTCCTACGTGATATCAATGCACGTGGGACCCGGACTCAGTCTACCGTTTTCATAGGAAATGTTGGTTCTGTAGTCCTTTTCTGAGCGAGCATCTCATTGTGTTGAGCTTTTGGGCTCGGAATGGCGCTATTTTTCAGGACAGCTTTTTAAACTGAATATATAGGTATTGCAGGCGTTGCTGGTCACTATGAACATTTTTATTGATTGACGATGGTCAATTATTGAAAAGAGAGCGGTCGCTAAACAATCACGTTTCAGCGATCAGCGATGTTTGACCGCAGCGATCTCCATGGTCGCTTTGCTGACCGTTGCTCTGGTGTTTGGGCAGATGGAGGACGACATGGACGGGTACCTGACCAAGCCGGGCTGGTCGGCGCCGCTGGAGGTGCCGGAGCCGGGCGAGCTCGACTCGCTGGTCAGCTCTCTACCCGTCGAGTCGGCCGTGTCCGATCAGCCCCGGCGCGAGTCGGCCTCGCAGATCGACGAGTTTTTCACGGCGGCCGTGCGCCGCCGCTCGTCCTACATGGCGATCCTGTCGGCTCTGCGCGGCATGGAGGAGGACGAGCTGGCCTCCAAGCCGGAGGAGGGCTGCTCTGCGCAGCTGCCGCCGGCCGCTGACGCCGCCCTGACGGCGCTGCCGCCGGGCCCGGCGCCGCTGCAGACGGTGCCGGCGCCGGCGGCCGCGCAGTGGTTCTCGGGCCGCTACTGCCTGCCGCCGACGCCGCCCATGTCCGAGTCGGGCTCGCCGCCGCCGCCGCCCTACTGCCGCGGCCCGCCGCCGGCCTGGATGGCGCAGCAGCTCATGTGCGACCGGCGCCAGCTGCTGGGCGAGCTGCGCCAGCGCGCCGAGTCGCCCTCCGCCGAGCGGCGCCGCTACAACCGCCGCAACAATCCCGAGCTCGAGAAACGCCGCGTCCATCGGTGCCATTTTGTCGGTACGTATAATTCTTCCTATTCTCTTCACAATATTACAACTGGCTTAGATTTATCCAAAAGAAGAGAAATAAGTAACACTCCGACATTTGACACACATGTTGCGTTCATGTGGACCCCTCTCACTTAATTTACCTGAGCTCAATATAACCCCTTCTATAAAGCATACATTATCTCAGTTAATGGCATTATCCCAGATCATCATTTCGCATCGATTAAGCGATATTATTTTTTGTGTTGATTTGTCAAAATGATTTTGATGTGATGAAAATTGTGCCTATTTTTAACGTTTTTTTTTTCTTTAATCCAGACAGCTGGGAGTAACACAGTTACCTCAAACCAATTAAATTTCATGGACTTTGTTGGTAACGGCGATGTTTGTTGAACACGTAGATCGTGATGAGAGCACTTAGTTATTCATTCATTAGCGTAAGACATGGACATCTTGTATTTATTTAAAAACCGATTTTGAAGTGATGACCCTCCGCTCTTACTAGCAATCGCGCTGAACAAAGGCAACCAAAAGGTCAGTTTTTAGTCGGTACACTAGAACTGCATCCCACCGTGTGATAAAACACATGCAAGAACAAAGTGCATGCATGTGACGTTTGGCGTCACACGTGTGACGCTCGTCACGTTTGGCCAGGAGACCCACAGTGTACACACACAGTATAACGAATTAGACCCGCTAGCTCATACGTCACTTACTCGAATCCGAGATGTTTTTCGCGAACGAGCCTGTCCCGTAGCTCGTGTGACGCGGTTCCCCACGGCCCACGGTGGCCGCCATTTGGCCCACCGATGGTGCACTTGTGTCACGTACCCATCGCCGGCATAAAAAAGCTGAGCAAACAAACACAGTACATCGCCCCGCGGTATGTGACCCGGGAGCGTAGCCGACCCAAAAGAGAACACCGTCTGTGTTTTGATAACTGTGTCGATTGGTGCCAACTGCCAGCTCCACTCCTCGATCGGTTCAGGTTCCGATTTCTCGATCGGTCCTCGATCGGCCCCATCCTTTCCAATGGGGTGCGCCAGGGTGCCACGGTGCTTCTGATTCTGCTGGGTATATTGTTGAGATTATTTATTCAGCTAGGTTTACCCCAGTCCGTCGTGATCGGACAGTTTGGACGACAGGCAACGGTGGTAATGGCGTCTGGGACCTTCAACATTTTACGAACTGCGCAATTCGCGATACCCTCTCGTATCAAAGATTTTCCTTAAATTGATTCCTGAACTTGCATGTGTTGTGTATGGTAAATACATGCGAGGCAAAGTTCCGGTTATTTTTGCGAGAGACATCGTATGCCGGAATGTCCTCAACCCGAAAGAGGCCTTCCTGAGCTGCAACGTGTGCACTTTGCACCTCAGAGCGCAGGTATTCACCAGCCAGAGTAAAAGTTGATTCGGAAGGTTGGAGCGAGAACGTTTCCGGCTGTCTCAAGGCCTCTTGGATCAGACTTTTTAACCGCAATCGGATTAGCCGCTGATTGTTAACTGTTATGCATGCATTGGCTTTGCTGCAGTGCTCTTTGAAAGTCGTTACTGCTCGTTGATGCTTACGTTAAAGGTTAAATTGGCAATTATGTGCAGGTTTTTGCTCCACTCGTGACTATCGGTGTCGATAATTTTGCACTTGAATTCTGCCCCGCGTGTAATGTGCCACCGAGAAGTTCGGTGCCGGTACCGCGGGTCTGTGAGAGCGGGGCCGATCGGGTCTGCGACTCTGCAGAGCGGGCCTCCTCTCGGCCCCAGCGGCCGCCCGGCTCGGAGGCATGCCACTCGGGCAGTCCACTATCACCCCAGCCGGTCCAGTCGTGACGTCATCGGCTGCCGGACCGGTCCCTATCTCATGCGCGCTCACGAAAGCCGGCGATTTATCTCTCACCACCGGCTAAGTCTGTGCTAAGGTCAAACGGACGGACATGAGTCGCGGTCCATTTTTTACTTATGCTGTCACGTTGTCGCTGAGCCGTGCTCAGTCCCGGAGTGCTTATGTGTTTTTCAGCGTGAAGTTGTATTTGTATTTATCTAATACTTTTGATAGACTTCATCAACCATAAACCTGTCAATGCTCCTTGCACAGGTTTAAAGAAGGTCAAAGGGTACGTAAGCGGGCAAGTCAATTATTATGCCTCAGAAGTAAACCTGCAATAACAGTGGAAGTGGTCTGCGAAGGAACATGAATATTCGACTCGTTATGGAAGATTTGGTCAGCACTCAGCAAGGTGTTCAATGCTGTGGCATGCGACAACGGAGCAATTATCCCTTCGAGATTTTCTTTACTATGTAGTGCGTGCGATAGGCTCGGGTCAAATTGATGGTGAGCGAGCGGGGTTTGAAACAAACTGTCATGTAAACCAATGCTCGATAAAATTTCGGATACGAAACCGATCTAGGAACGGAAGAAAATACAAATATGAATAATCTTTGATGCATGACAAATTTCGTGATTCCAAGACCTTCTTTAGATAACACACGTGCGCTGCAGGTCTTCGGTTCAGAAGTGGCTGAGGTAGGAAGCATATCTTGCCAGTGTGCTTTATCTTTGGAACATTTGCTGCGCTGAAGTGCATTGTATACATGTGCTTGTGTGCGTGCGCGAGCCGATGTGTTACTTGTATGGATTGGGGTGCAAGAGGTAACCTTTGAATCAGCTATCTAACTAACAGACAGACATACAGACAGACAGTGTCGCTCGTAACAACTGCAGATCTCGAGGAAGGTTACTTAGAGGTTATGGAGGGTGGCCGTGAAAACATTGCGCAATTTGCTTTATAGGCTGCGTAGTGGCATGCACAGTATAAACAATCCGATCTTTGTTATGCTTCTTCCAGCGACGCGAGGTTTCAAACAGTGTCCTCTCTTCTGCTCTCCCCCTCTCTCTCCCCCTCCCACAATGCTCTTCCCTCTCCCAACTAAAATATAACTATAAAAATATAAGTACAAAAATAGTTTACTGCACACCAATATAACTATTGGTGTGCACTTTTAGTTGAATAAGTGCACACATGACGAGGCAAATGCGATATTGAAACTTTCCTCTGTTGAATATGCAATAAAGCGATATTTCAGGAAATTTCCTAGAAATGTTTTATACGCTCACTACCGGATATCACAGGGAAAGTATGACGCACACACACATACACACAAACGAATTATACCAGTAGGTAAATTAGCATCCACTCAACGACATTGTCTTTAGAACAAGCACTCCCTTTGTGCGACCACATCGCTGAGGCCATTGCGAAGTAATTTTCCCCTTTATGACTTAATAAATCATACTACTAAAAAGATTAAAGAACATTTAATTCAAGAGTTAGAGGCACATGTTCACAAGTCACATTTAACAGAGGAAATTAAGCATAGAGCGAGCCAATTTGTTTGCAGCTCATTTTCTACATCTTGACATTTTTGACCGTATTATCCAAGGCTAACATTAGATAGTTGTATTAATTGTCCTTGTCTTTGGCCGACAGGATGCACCAAGGTCTACACCAAGAGCTCCCACTTGAAGGCTCACCAGCGGACGCATACAGGTAAGTGATCGACCACAGAGACATGTGGTCCTGTGCCGTGTGGCGCGCTGTGTGACATGTATCACTCGTTTCGTTCAGTCGTCCTGTGAGATATGTACATGTGCTCCAGCTGTGGATGGGATGGAATCTGTAGATGATGTCACTGGTGACGACCGTACCGAATGACGTCAGGTGGTTATTTTTGGGAGCTGGGGTGACAGTTCGCGCCCGAAAGTGCTAAAATGAAATGTATTTATCGGCATGTTTGAATAAACGTAAATTCTATAGATAAAAATGCAATAATAAATCTAGAATATCAATAAAATAGTAGATTGTTGCACCATTAGAAAACATAAATAAGGATAGCGTTGAGATAAACGCTCGCGGTATACTTTTTGTCGGTTAATTGTCACGGTAAATATCTTCACAAATCAAGGAATGTCTGCTCTTCCATGATGGGTACCCTAGAGTTAGAGGCACATGTTGCTCTTCCATGATGGGTATACTGGTTCCATGATGATGGGAGTCCACTATACTGGTTCATCTCAATAGCGCGATTTTTTCGGAATATTTTACCCATTCAGATCTATTATCGACCGATTTTCTCTTTTATGGTTAATTTAAAATTTCATTTTAGTGTGGGCTAAATATGTCAATGGCTTCGGCTAGAAAGGCCGTACTTATTTTTGTACGTGTATTTCTTTAATTCTTTCATGTCCTTTCTTTTGCACAGCACAGTCCCAATTACCGATGGTGATAATTTATTGTCTTGGTAATTAGGTCGTTTGATGCAGTCAGACGATCAGTCAGGCAGTCACTCCATTCTGGCCCTGTCAGCCGCCCAGGCACCGTGGCCATCTCGCCGTGTCGGCTCTAAGTACACACATTGCTCACGAGGAAGGCGCGCTGGCCAGTTCGGCTGAGTCCAGGATTACCTGTCCGTGTCCATGTTGTATCCATGGCGGGGGCCGGCCGGGTGGGCCGCGCCGCGCCGCGCCGCTCCGGCCACTTGCAGGCCGCGATGGCCGCCTCAGGACCGGTCTGCACGCTGACGTCACGGCCATGCTGACGTCACGCCGCTGCCGCGCTGACCTCGGAGTACCACCGCGCGTCCGAGCCGTGCAGCCGATGCAACAGTGTCTTGCAACGGCACAGGGTCAGGAACTGCCCGTCAAAAACTGACACCCGCCACTTCCTCCGCGTGGGTATACGTCTGTCTGCCGAGAATTTGCTGAAACAATATTTAAACATCAGTTGAACGATTTCCATGACGTGTCTTTGTTGAAGAAGCAGTTGAAAAATATTTGCAATGTCATGCACTTGGATTATCATCTTTTTCGAGCAACGCACTTTGCAAATATTGATAATGAAAATATCGCCATTCACCGAACCGCTATATTGATTGCTTGATGACTCGTACGATACGATGATTTCGTAGTTTCTTGTGTGCGAAGGCCTTGTCACTCTGTCAGTGCAAGTGCACGGCTCGGCCAGCTCAGATGCCGGCCGGCAGTCGTGCAGCTATGCTCCGAATATCGTGGCAGTGCACTGGCCCGGCACGGCTCGGGCGCATGGCGGTGCTGACGCAATCGTCTCGGGAAACCGGTTGTTGTACGACGGATCGTGGCTGAGACAGCCGCGATTTGGCAGCCTCTTTTTGGGAAGAATGCTGGCTCACAAGTCACACTGTACCAGCATCGAATCCCGTATATGTTCAGAGTGGCAGAGGGAAATTGCGCGTCCAGCTGCACAGAAAAAGTAATGCATTGGAATGGATGTTACGATACTGTATATCACTAAGGTGTATGCTTATTTTGGGCGATTACCTCCATTCGCATCGACAACACCGTGACAACGGCATTTGTTTATGCACGACCGGTACTGAATTCTCAAAGAGAAAGCCAAAAGAAGTTCAATGAGACCGGTTAGTGAATTATACCAGCACATCCTCATGAGGGATGTTGCAGAGGACCTGTCTGACAATTGAGCGGGCAGCTGTGCAGGCCACCCTCCTCCGCCCGGCAATTGATGGGGCGGATGTCCCCGACACCAAGAGGCTGTGTCGGAGCCGAGCAGTGGACGGTAGTTGCTGCTGGCGTGTGCAGCTCTATCTGACCGGTCGGCACGTGCTACACGGCCTGTGCCGGGTATCAGCAGTGCAGTTTGTCTGTACGACTCGGCACGGCACAGAGGCACAGGGCACAGGGCGGCACGCGCCAGCAGTAGCACGAACGCCGCACTCCTGTTTCGGATTCTTGCCGATCGCATTTATAAGACCGGCAGTTGGACTTGCTGGTCAGGTTTTATAGCTGAACAACATTATAAATCCCATTAGGTAGGTACTCGGCATGCAATTAATAATAAAAAATATCGTTCCGAAATTCATATTTTTCATGGTGTCTGCCGTTATACTGTCAACTGTGGCTCTCCGAAATTTAATTTCGAGAAAAAAAAATGCACCAAATGATTGTGACATGTGAGCAGGACTGTTTCAGTTTATTTAAAGTAAATACTTAATGTTATACGGACTATTACATGTAGGTAATCAATTCTTGCATTTTGAAGAACAATCCCATATCGAAGATGAATATATATGCCCAATGACATACCCGAAAAACAATAAAACTCGGTTTAGAAAATAGGAAGGCGCTACGCCCCTTTATATTTCATTTATGGCTCTTTATTAAAAAAAAAGTAAAAGAACGCTTACATCATTTACGAATAATGAACGTTTTAGGCAGTTTTGATGCAAGCCTTCAGGGGATTGGACCAACGTTTCCGGGTGACCTCATTTCCCAAACCTGAAATAGAGTATCAATAGGTATATCGGATACCCTGCTCGTGAGCCACGATTTCGGTGCATCAAATGCTGCTGGTCACATAAAATAGATCAAAAATGTTCATAAATCCTAGCCCTCAATTTTAAGGATATTCCTTTGAAGAACATAGATCTAAAGAAAGTCCAACTCTGGAAGTCATGCAGCATAAAATGGAGGCATTTATGATCTAAACGCCGACTTTGCAACACTATAAAAAGTGTGCTCACTCATTTCCTTCGCTTGTTTCAGGATTAACCAGTGCTATATCTGTGTCTGTTTCAGGAGAGAAGCCGTATCTGTGCTCGTGGGAGAGCTGCAACTGGAGCTTCGCCCGCTCCGACGAGCTGACCAGGCACATTCGCAAGCACACCGGCGCCAAGCCGTTCGTGTGCAAGACGTGCCACCGCGCCTTCGGCCGTTCCGACCACCTGGCACTGCACAGGAAACGGCACGAGCCCAAGTCCAAGAAGTAAGCCGTGAGCTGGCCGGCGGGCCGTGTCCGTGTGCCGGCCTCCGCCGCTGGCCGGGCTGAGAGGCCGGCGCCGACCGGACCGGACCGGCCGCCGCGAACCGATCTGAACTGAGCTGGAGAACGAGCGAGCGGGCGTCGCTCGCGGCGCGGGCCGCCCGCGCCACTGCAAGTGTTTAGGTTTAGTCGTTCGAAGCGTGCCATTGTTTACGCTCGACCTCGAGGCCTATACCGGCCTCGGACTTGTCGCATGGTAGCCGCACCAGACTCGCTATTTTTTACTTCGATCCAGCTGGTCTGGTTACTGTCGCTGTGAGGGGGACATGGATCCAGCCAGTCTGGTGGCCTTTGACGCGGCGCGGGCGCCGGGCGTCACACGAGTGTTCTAATGTCATGTACGAGCCATTTGGGTGGGATGTTGTCGGGTGTAGCACGTGCAAAACTAGCGAATCAAAAGTTTGCGGGGCGCTGATGGCAGCGGGGCTGTGCAGAGTGTTCTCGGAACCGGCCCGGCGTCGCAGCGCGGCGTGACGTCGGCGTCGGCCGCGGCTGGCCGCTGCAGCTGCAGCCTTGGCCGGCCGCCCAGCGCCGGCTGATTGTGCCGCTCGCCAACCGTGCAGCGGCCGCCGACGGCGCCTGTCTCACTCCCGTGGCCTCCCGTGTCCCTCACGTGTCCTTCCGGTGACCCTGCGTCCGTGTCCCTCCCGTGTCCGGCGTCCGTGTCCCCTCGTGTCCGGCGTCCGTGTCCCTCCTCGTCCCTCCCGTGTCTATCTGTGTCCGGTGTCCGTACCCGGTGTCCGGTGTCCGTGTCCGGTGTCCGTGTCCCTCTCTGTCTGTCTTAGTGTGTCCTTCTGGCGTCCGTTGTCGGTATTCCTCCCATGTTTCGTGTCCGTGACCTTCCCGTGTCTAGTGTTGTCCGTGCCTTCATAGTGCAAAATTGATGACTCTCATCTGACGACTTTTCGGAATGACCTGGCGCTTCTCTTTGCTCACTGAAGCTTATGTGCCTTAATTAATAATCAAACTATGGTGCAGAAATTAATTATTCAGCACTAGTTATTTACGGTGTTCGGCGATTGGCGTAAGAATAGTTTACGATTAGTGGATTTTCAGAGGCGTATTTAATGAGGGACTAAGGAGGTCATGGCACAATCGAGCGTTGGAATGAATCTGTTTTCCACGGACATATTTTGGTTGGTAGATCTTGTGATAACCATGACTTAGATATCTAAGCAGCGAACGCAGTTACAAAATACCTGCAGGAAAGAGGAGTTGACTCAAGTCATTTGCTCTTCTCATGAAATAGCGACGGTCTGATTCTTAACCTTCGGCTGGCCGGAAGGCTTTTACCTGCTAGTACAGTTAAGTTATATAGATATAGAGCGTACACACGATGGTGAGATAATCGGAAACAAGAAACTCTTAAATCTTGAAGCCATGTTCTCTGGACTTCTTGGGCCCCGGTCGACATACACTCTACACACAGGCGTTTACCCATTTTATAGACGTGTCATCATGTGGCCATACGGCGATGCATCGTAAAGGCGATTAGTACGATGGAAGTTGCTGGCCGTTCATGGCTGCCAGCTCTTCTTAGTGAACCCCTCGGGTGTCACTGGTACCCGCACTGGCCATTTCACCCGGCGCTGTACTACCCGGTACGAGCTTTATATCAGCCAGCCCCGCGTTGATGGGCTTCTAATACCAGTAACCCTGAGCTCTTACTGTAATAATCCTAACATATTGTCTGGCTGATCGATAAATACGCATCGCAGTCGGCAGTCGCAATGGCCGGCGTGCGATTTATTATTCGCGCTGGCGCACTCCGCTTAGGCTGGTGGTCGGGGGCGCTGGGCTGCTGACGTGTGCAGAGCGCCGGTCGGGAAGATCGCGCCGAGCCGCGGCGTCATGGCTCGGCCCATGGCGGGCTGGCCTGGGACGGCTCGAAACACCGCAGGGCAAGTTTTCTCTGCCGTTTGGTCGCGGCCCAGATGGCGCCAGCTGAAAGAGGGCATCTGCCGGCCCCACAAGCCGAGCGGTCGGCGGGCCGGACTGGCCGACCGACTGGACTAGCCATGTCCTCAGCCGAGAGCAGGACAGGACGGCCGCGGCGGCGCGACGCCGGTCCATGGCGCCAAAAACTGACCGGATGGCGGCGCACAGCCTTCTGACAGGGCAGAGTTGGAGTCGGTGGTCCGCCATTATTTAATTTCCAAGTATTTTATCAATTCCAAAGCGAGGACGCCCCGTAAACATTGGGTCGGCATTGGGTGGATGTTCCCTCATTTCTAGGGACAGACCCAAGACACATAACAATGGAATAAGCTCTTTATTAATTTCAGACATCGTGACGACACAATTCAGCTCGGCAGCTCTTCCAGAATCTCATTTCTCAGTAGGGAAAACGACTGCCAGAGTCATATTTTATTGGTCAGATATTCTAACTCTTCTAAGAGATATGCAAGGGTTGATATAACACATTTAATTGAGAACGGTTGCCAATCTATTTTAGTTTTCCCCCAAGCCTCCTTGTCTGCCTTCAATTCCTTTGGTTTCTGCCTGCACCGCTGCCCACTCTCCATGACACACCGCGCCACCGGCCGAGTGGAGACGGTGGCCTTGGAGCCGGCGGGCCGCGGCGGCGCGCGCGCTGCTCCGCGCCGGCCCGGCGGGGGCGCTGCTGATCCGGCGCGGCGCCACCGGCCGGCCGACGCCGGGCGCCGCGCCGCCGCCGGTCCTGGATGGATCAGCCGGCTCGGGCCGAGGCGCCGCTCGTCTCCCGTGGCTCTACTGGTTTGACCAGATGTATCCATGTAGCGCCGTTAATCTCTTGGACTATTCGGCTTGTGGAGACTGATCTCAAAGCTTGCGGGTACCAACGGCTCCAGGCTTCTCTGCACATCTTACCCAAGCTGCGCAGCCCTTGTGTTCAAAATTATCTCACAAAATTAAGTGCTCTGAAAAGGCACCCAACGCATCGAAATTCAGAAGGACAGTTTGGTGGCTTCGTATTTGCGTTGCGATTATACCATCATCAACTGTAGCCCGTATACTCGTAGATGAGAGATCAATGCGATGTTTACTGCTGAACAATGCTAAATTGTTATTGCAATAAGTACCTATAGGTGAAACGTCAGTTTCAGAGCATGAAATGTCAAAGCACGAGTGGCTAATCATGTTCATATGTATTCGATTGTTGTGAAAAACCTACCGTATCTTTTAAATTTAACCCTTTCCGAATGCGCTCTGTCCGATTGCTTTACTCGTATCGATCTGTGTTTGATTCGCAAAATTACTGCGAAGTGTATCGTCTTGCCTAGCCCATTGCTTCCAAGTTTCTCTTTAGTCTTTGCGTTTTTTTCTGAAACCGCAAGCTTGTGCACGGGCTCCACGGCTTTACAAGTGTCTGTTACACCGTTACTAGGGCTCTTAAGATGTGGCTTCGAGAGCAGTGAGATTTTTTTTAGGTTTGACGGTGAGGTGTCAAACCGTCGGATTCGACCTTCGAATGCTTTTTTATTTGTTAGTTAAGATAAGAACTGCTGGGCGGTCGGTTGGGTTTTGTCTGAACAGTCCACTAGGTTAAGACTTTTCTATCGGCTGGTCTGGGACTGTCAGTTGAACGGGGCTTTAGTAGACATAAAATTAACAGTTATGTTCACTATGCTCCACTTGCACTTCAGGTGCGCAGCCTTTGCAACTGACGGCTAGCAGCCGTTTACTGATAAGGAACTGTAAATGTTCAATGTTTATTTTTAAGTGAGCTGTATTGCTTTTTGGACTAGCCTACATCGTCAATGGACTCGTTTTATGATGTGCTGATGGCAAAGCTTTGGGGGCGGTGCTAACGCTGTAGTGAAGTGTGACGGAGTTCCAAATGAGCTTCTTCAGTGAATAGTACGGTATTCACCCGGAGGGCGGAGCTGACACCTTTCTTTTGCGGGCTGCTTATTGCCATTAGTACTGCTCAGACATAAAGCGCAACTGGCGTTGGGTGTCGGTGGATATAAATGAAGTGCGTTACAAGTGTTTTATAAATACGGTGGATTCCGACTCATCCGTCCAAGATCCGCGGCCTGGAAGATGACCAAACAAAACAGCTTGCTGAAGTCGGATGCTGGTGGTTGTTTAACTTGCTCGCTGGTCGGCAATAAAAGTGAACGCCTGTCTGACATCACCTAAGGGCATGCGATGGGTCATCCACATACTATTTTTGGTGCTCTTCTAATACACATTTTGAGGTAAAGCACCTTTTTTTTAATGCCTTAATGAACGAGGGGCAGGGGCTGAGCTGACAAAAAGAGCGTCGTCATCTGACTGCGCGCTGAACCCTTGTGATTCTTCCGCGGCTGCAGGCCACCACAACAGAATGCCTAGCATTCATTTCAAAAGGTCACACACAGATGCACACGGAAGTCACAAATGATACATATGGGAAGACAAGCGGCGAATCTTGGGGAGGGTATGGGTCCATCTCGTGACTACTACCTAGCAAAACTCCGAACTAATTATTCTACCCATAACAACCGGGTAATTAGCACCCCCCCCCCACACACACACACCAACCTACTCCGATTAACAATTGTTAGCTCAAAAACTGTGGCCAATACTCCCACTTAACAACTTTTTGTACCGTAACATATTAGCTATTAGGTCAGTACCTAAAACCATCCTCCCGCTCCCCCCCCCAAAAAAAAACGCAAGGTTAGATATATTTAGATAAATCCCCATGGGAGTGACTGCATAAAATTAACTCATATACAAGACAAGACGCAAAGGCATTGTGAGTGTATAACTATAGGTAGTCATAAATGTAGGTCCACGACACGGATATCGAATGAAAGGACGTTTGCTTGTTTTGTTGGGTTAGGATCTTTCGGTCCAATGAGACCATTGCAGAGCCGGAAGAATGATAGGAATTAGGGTGAGCCATTGGTCTGGGCGAGTAGCCTGGTGACTCGTCGGGGCTGAGCCCATCGCGAGTACAGGCCACCAAGCCCCCTGACGGTTACCGGCCCGCACCCGGCTGTGTGGACCTGCTCTTCGGGTGAAGCTATCTGCATGGGATAAAGTTCACGCCCGTCCAGTCCGGAACAGGGGGTGGAGGCGTGGCGAAGGATTCTACTATCTTGAGGATAGAAACGACGGAACGGAGAGTGAGAAGGTGAATATAAAAACAATTAAACTACACAAAACAAATTTTTCAATTTCACTACCGTGCCGCTGTGCAGCATTAGAGCTAGGTCCCGTGTTCGCGGCGCCTGAATGATACTGTTCCGCAGTGATGGGCGGGTATATTTTAATCCTCGTTTCGCCCCTAGATAGATTTAATAAAACGCCTGTAGTTATGCTGAGCCGCAATGATCCTCTATAAACGTGTCCTAATCCAATGATCCTCTAGTAAAACGCCTGCCAATATGCTGTGCCGCAACAATCAGGCATTTCAGGCATTTGCATTTCACCCTAGATGGCAGCAGCAAAACGCCTGCAGATATGCTGTGCCGCAGTGCTCAGAGTCTTCTACTAGCGCCCCTAGATGGCAGCAGTAAAACGCCTGCAGATATGCTGTGCCGCAATGCACAGAGCATTCTCATTCCGCCCCTAGATGGCAGCAGTAAAACGCCTGCAGTTATACTGTGCCGCAATGATTGAAAGCTTCACTTGTGGCCCCTAGATGGCAGTAACAAAGCGCCTGCAAGTATACTGTAGTTCTCTATATACCGTGTATGCTGTGCTGCTGCAGTACCTACTGTACCTAATCATTTACCCTCGAAAGTCGAAAGGGCAGAGGGGCGGGCCTGCTGATCGGTAAACAGCCATATTCTGATATTCGGAATCGGATGCGGCTGATTATGAAGTCTAGCATAGAAAAAAAAACATGTATTCAACTTTTTAACAAAAATTCGATTCAACAATACAACAACAGACCCGACATTTAGCTGACAATTGTAGGTAGTAGGGGCGATGTCGTAGGGGCGTAGGTAGTAGCGTAGGTAGCGTAGCGTAGGTTTACATGTTATCTGTAAGAATCTTGGGTTTACATAGCCTTGGGAAGTAGGTAGCTACTCACGCGGATAACTGTCTAAACTGTCCAGCACGCATGTTCAGTGATGGGTCAGCTTCACGTTCCGCTGAACTGCTGAAGTAGGGATCAAACGGGCAAAACGACTCCAACGACTAGCATTGGAGAGAAACAGGAAGTTTCCCTTTACATGATATGGTGGCTGCTGCAGATTGGTATTGTTTCCCCTGTCTGTGGTATCTGTATTAAGTACTTAATTAAGAAGCAAATTGAAGAAACTTTGACCACAAGTTGAAAGTAAATTAAAATTCACGTAAAATTATACAATAATACAAAAGAAAGCATATAAATAGATGCATTTTCAATAAAAAAATAGTACCTAGTACCACGTGATGATTCGACAACTTTATTGTTATCGTAAGTCACCGCGGGACGCGGGTGAGCCGCGCATCGTGTGTTTTGATTGATACTTTGTAATAGTTTGGCCTGAAGGGCGCTTATTTAGCAATTAGCGCATAAAAAGCATTGAGAAGGTGAGGTAGGGAAGCATTTCGATTTTAGATGAACAGTTGATCGATGAGACTGAGCCCGTTTCGCGATGTAACCCAAACCTGCCTTTTGATCCGCGCCGCAAATGTCAATTTTGCGCTATTAGCATCGCGACGCAAACTTAAAAGCGAAAATACCAAAGCTTAACTCGTTTTACAGGTTTTGTTATCACTACATCAATGCTCTGAAATTTTCAAAATTAAGATTCAAATGATATGTCGCATTTTTGTAAGCAAATGTAGTATAAGAAATGACTTGTAATTGCATCCTGAAGTTTTACTGTTTTCTGTAGCTTGTCCTAAGATGCAAGACTAGTAGTGCATTTTTTTTTTTGGGTGGACATGAAAAGCAGGTACCAGTGTGCATTTTCATGCACCATTTCAATTTGGATTCAGTCCTGCATCCTGCCTTTGTCACTTTAAACAAAAATAGGTTTCATATTTCATGATATAGTTTAAAACTGCATGCAAGCTAAGGCACCCATCTGCTTTTGCTTTCGATCATTTTTTTGGTTCAATCCATGATCCAAGTAGGTATATAAGATCAACATAAGACCATTGTTCAAGGACTTATGTTGATGGCATCACTAGGCACCTGAATATTAGAAATTGTAACAGATTATCCTTACAAATATACAAGCTACCTCTTTTTAACATGCCAAAGCTGTTGGTTTGGCTAACTGCCACTTGGTTTAGTCAGCCAAACCAAACTAAACCAAGCAATAGAAAATATATTGAACTACACTTCTAAAATCTAACCTACATCTAATGAGTAGGTATCTAACATACACATGTATTAAAGCCAATACTTCTTTCTTCGTACCTACAAGCTGTCATTGCTATTTCAATCCTTCCCTTCTGCATCTCAAAATATTCACTTTAGTAGTACTTGCTTTGTTTTTAGAGCTTGTATTGTAATAAGCCTGAACAGGAAGTGAAGACATTTGCCTGTTGTCAAGTGCATTTGATGAGCAACAGGAATTTTTATGGTAGAGGGCACCTGTATTAGTGCTTTGGTAATGTGCTGTTGAAAGTTGACTGTTGAGAAGACCAGAACTGAAATCAGATGTATATCAATGATTTCTAATTTTACATGATATTGTAAACATAGTGCACAACATTTATAATTTCCTTCTAGCAAGAGCTCAAAACAGGTTTTATGACATTGTAAGTTGCAGTTTTTATATGCTTTTTATGGGTGCCTAGCAGACAGCTGTTAACATTAATGTTAGGAGCTGATGAGCTGAAACCAGAGCAGTGTTAGGAGCTGATGCTTTTATGTGCTGTGTAACAACAGATTCCTTCCTGCTAATATGCGATGCTATTGGCTTTTTGATTGTTTTTCCATATTTTTTTATGCACAAATTTCCCAAAATTCAGTGTTGCACTCCAGTGGAAAGATTGATGCTGACTCGTACGTAGGTGGCGCCAGCAGTATCGATAATGTGAAACACAGCTTCTGGATTCAGTCACCAGGCGGCAGCACCTTTCTCTGGCCCTTCCTTAGTTTCGAGGCTTCCTAGCTAGCACTGCCTGTGTTAGCAAGCTTCGAAACAATCCTGCTGTCTTGGCTACTATTAATGGCAAGATATCGGCACAGGGCGCCACCAGCAATACTGATAGCTTACTGACATTAACAACTAATGACACCGACAGTAACTTCTACCACGTTTGATTTTCTATGTTTTCTATTCATTCTGTTTCAGAACTGTTGGATGTGATAAAGAACAGGAGCAGCTGTCACGTTTTGGCTGGGGGCCACAGCTTTGCCATGTCATCTCTACAGAAACAATTGCAAAAGATGAAGTGTCCTACACTTCCACCAGTTGGGCCCAGCTCATCTCGTAGCAGGTTTGTTGCATAACGGAAGCTTGTATAAAAAGCTGCCTATTCGTTAGAACTGCGTTTTTTATGTACCCGTCTGGTTGTCTGCACCGTAAGTCTAGAAGACAGTTATACTGTGAGTAGGTTTTGACATAAAATGGCGTTTTAGAGAAAGCGAGCAGGTTTCTATAAAAAAATAGTGTTTTAAATATACTGTGAACTGTTAAGGGTTCCAGTTGGTTCAACTGCACTTTTAATTAGTGGAAAAACGAAATTCATTCTACGGTCTCAGAGCTTTGATATCTTTGACAAAGGGTCAGGTCAAGTCAGTTCGGGCTGATGAGTTTGTATGTGTAATTTATAGTTATATCGCCCGCCCTCAGGCGACAGGCGCGTGACCTGACCCCTGCCACGTGGCAGCGGTACTTCGCCAGCGCCCAGGAGGTTCGGTTGGAGAGCGGAGACGTGTTCCACGTGTACCGCGCCGGCAGCGCTGGCCCGCTGCTGGTGCTGCTGCACGGCGGCGGCTACAGCGGCCTCACCTGGTCCCTCTTCACGGTCAGTTCAGGGTCAGTTGGTCAGATCGGCAGGTCAGGGTCATCGTCAGTTCGTCAGTCTGTATGCGACACGTCTTGTAGATGATTGTTAATTTTTTTTTTCAAGATCTTGTCTGTAATAACTAGGCTTGATATGCAGTGATTCTCTGTTGTTCTCATATTTATGGGCGAAGTGTTGCAACTCATAAGCTGAAATCTCATCATAAACGGCTAGTGCTGCTTATTTTATCGATGTACTATTTATAGAAAGAACTGTGAAATAAAATCTGGGCAATGTCGTTTGCACCGTATCTTTTGCACTGTATCAGACCGTCGCCTGGCTGTGCTGGGTTTTCAGGAGGAGATCATGTCGCGAGTGGAGTGCCAGGTGCTGGCGATTGACCTGCGTGGTCACGGGGAGACGGCCACAGCGGACGAACACGATCTGTCCATGGAGCGTCTCGTCAGGTGGGACCGACTAGCCGGGATGGAGCTAGGTTAGAGCTGTATCCAAACTGTAATGTCGCATACTTGACGCTGGTAGATGGCGTAAGCGTCGGTAAGACCATTCGCTTTAACCGTCTAGGGGAGAGTGGGGTAATTTGGCCGCTTTTTTTAGAAAACGATGTAACTAAAAATCGACAACACATTTCTGCATTTTCTCAACGCTGACAGGTGTGGCATACATTTTACTTTCTTGGACAGTAAACTTGAAATGATTGAGTAACTACTTATATTGAAATTGTGGCGTATTACGATGGTCTGCAAAGCGGCCAAATTGCCCCACTAGCAGGGTTATTTGGCCGGGGGTGTGGGGCAATTTGGCCGGTGTTAGTTTGAGGCCATGATTTTTGTTATAGGCGAGTCAGCTTCACATTCAGCAATGATGCGTGTCCTACGACGCATTTGAAGCATTTTGGAGGTTGACTCAGCCGTCACAGGGGTCGAAAAGTCAAAATTAGCGGCTCTAGATGCGATGACAGTTTTTTACGAATAACTTTTGAAGTAATCAAGGTAGGCCAAAACTAAAAACACCATCGTAATTCTCTCGTCATTCCGCATCGAAACATGTATGTGTTGACCTCGAGAGGTCAAGGTCAAGGTCAAGGTTGGCTTCAGGTCACGTTACCTCAGGTCGCTTGATCTCAAGGTTACGTGAGTTCAAGGTCATCATGTATATCATTCGATGCGCCTTGACGAGCTGAACACAATGAGACCATTTGCGCGGCTGTATCTGTTTTCGGTAAGTATTTATTAGCAAAAAAGCGTTAGGTAACCTTTGATGACGTCACATGCCCTTACAGCTGTCCAATAGGAAATATGGCATCGAGGTAGTCAAAGTTGGTCATGAATTATGTCTTTTATGGTATAATTGACCATGACAACTCGGCCGTCCCAGCATAGTGACTCTGAGCGCACCGGCCAAGTTGCCCCGCTAGTCCCGGCCAAATAACAACCCCACATTGCCATTCTGAAAATTTTGTCTATGAAGTCGTCATGGCTGTACAGAACTAGATGAAATTGCTCTTGGAACCGCTGAACACCCTAAAAAATAGCGCTATAATGTTTTAATTCGTTTACAGCCCAAATACTACATGTTATACAAATTTTTAAACGGAAGTAAAAGTTACCATTTTCTAACGTAATTCACCTTTTATTAATTTTGAATAAAACTAAGAGGGGGAAAGTTTTGACATTTGTTCTCGAGCTAGTTCTGCCGATGACAAAGGAATAGAGACTAAAGTTATTTCATTCACTTTTATCAGCTTTCGTACAGGTGGGGGCGGCCAATTTACACCACCGGCCAAATTACCCCACTCTCCCCTACTGTTTTTCCCGGCTTCTGCGTGCCGCCGGGTCGGAGGATATTTTCAACTGATCTGCTGCCCTCTGTGCGCGCTGTGTGATAGTTACCGATTGTCCCTGTGTTCCAGTGACGTAAACGGCGTCATGTGTGCCCTTTTCGGCTCGGACGCGCCACCTACCGTGCTGGTCGGTCACAGTATGGGCGGTGCGCTGGCCGTGCACACGGCTCACGCCTGGAGCGCCGGGCCGCTGGTGGGCCTGGTTGTCATTGACGTGGTCGAGGGCACGGCGCTGGACGCCCTCTCTGCCATGCACACGTTCCTGCGCGGGAGGCCGGACCACTTTCGGTCGGTGCAGAACGCCATCGAGTGGTGGTGAGTACCGGACAAAGTTGAGTAGGAGACACTGTCTGTCTTGTCAGCGTCGACTCGGGTGGCAAACCTTATTTCATTGATGATCATTCATATGTCAATTTCCCAAGCGAATGGTTCATATTTCTTATGTTTTGGGCATTAAGGTGTTCGAAAATGCAGTATGTTGGTGCTTGACAGTCTGCCTTCATTTCAGCCTGAAGTCTGGAGCAGTGAGGAACTCAGAATCGGCTCGGGTCTCCGTCCCAGGACAACTCAAAAAGTAAGATCTCATGACACTGTAAGATCTCTTACCTGACAATATTTTACCAGTGTCGGAGCGATATTTGCTGGGCGCCATAGGCGGAGTGGCGATAGGTGGCGTTTGCTGTGTTCGGTGACCGACTCATGCACGTCCTGGAGTTTGCCGTGCTGCCTTTGACAATCACATGTCCACGGGTTCTTTCATCTATGATATGTCTCTCTGAACTGCGCAATGCCGACACACGATTGCCTGACGACACTGTTCTGCCGTCGCCTCCAGCCTGCGGACGGGAGTGCCCGCCACCCGTGACATAGCCTCCGGGCTGGCCTCGGCGGGCGGCGGCTCACCGACTGCGGGCGGGGCCCATCCTCCGGCCGACACAATCGCTGAGGAGGAGGAGGGTCAGGAGAAGGATCAGGAGTCGGCCGAGCAGCAGACCGTGGCCCACTCGCCACCGTCACCGACTGCAGACCAGGTGAGGCGCGGGAGACAGGAAGGGTTTCTGTTTGTACCTACTCGTTTGACACAACTGTGGGGTATGCTTATCCGTACATAGGATGTTTCAACAATGGGGTTTCTCTTGATGGTATCATGTGGAGTTGGTGAAATAGCAAGTTAACGAGGACTTAGCGCGATTTCTTTTGTATTTCTCGTACGATTTCTTGTGGAGTAAAGTCCTCGTTAACTCGCTACAATGGAGTTTACTTAGAAGCTCTGGCGACTGATTCCCGTTTGGTAGGTAGTAGCATCCCTTTGACAATAAGATGCATGTCATGGATCTTGTTTTATTTTCCATTATCCATGAGAATACTTTTAGCTTTGATTCCTTTCGAAAATTTGCAATCCGTGCAGAGGTCCTGGTATGCAGGACTGTAAATCACATCCTAGGAACATGTGACATTCCAAACGACCATCGAAGCCAGGCTAATTGGTTCGTATTCCAGACCCCGTCTAGCAGCTCGCGACCGTCGCGAGATGGTTAGAGCGAAAGCTATAATCGGATATACCGGAATAATTTGCTGACGCACATTCAATTGGCGATTTCATGGCGCTTTCCTTACGTAACGGGTGAAAAGCGCTAGAGAGCCGTTCATAGACCGGTCGCGGCGAACCCCGATGTGGCCCCGCAGTGTGGGATGTCGTTAATTATTGGCTTAGCATATGCGAGTAGGCACTGGCGAACTTGCCGGGTGAAACGCTCCTGGTGTTTCAAGCAGCATCACTGTTGTAAGAGGTTAGCATAGTACCGTTATATTTAACGGCTCATAGACGAAGGTTTAAACTTTTTGTTTTATTTTATCATTTATGTCGTAAATGTATTTCATCGCTCGTGTAAGGGGTTTTCTTTATTTTTTTTTCTCTAGGTAATCCCTCTAATATTATGATGGTAGAAAATGACCTTATGCTCATGATACAATGAAATGATATTAAAATAAGTCCAAAAAGTATTATGATATATTTCGACTTGCGTCGTCTTCAGAATCGACGCAATTGAAATTTCTCTGGGCCACTGATTTCTTAATCGACCGGATAAGGAAAACAAACTAAAGCAGACTGATTTCTGTACCAGAATTCTGTACTGGCACAGAGCCATCGTGGTTGCCTGAGGGAATGTGTCATCCTGGACAGACCTGAGACCCGAACCATCAATGAGATGGTTCGGAGACCCGAACCATCAATGAGACCCGACTAACCATCATAATATTCATAATTATGCTCAAACTAGCCATAGCTCACCTCCAACAAATAATCCCTCTAAGATTAGGCTTGCTCTGACTGACCGTTTTGTCTCCCCTCAGCCGGTGTACACGTGGCGGATAGACCTGGCGTCCACGGAGCCGCACTGGCAGGGCTGGTTCCGCGGACTGTCGCCGCTCTTCCTGTCGGCTCCGGCACCAAAAGTGCTGCTGCTCGCGGGTATCGATCGGCTCGACCGCGAGCTCTCCGTCGGCCAGATGCAGGGTCAGTCTCCGTGGGGTCATGCAGTGGATTTCGGGCTTACCACGTCATCCCAATCCCATCGAGAATAGTGAATTTGGTAAGAGGGCTGTTTTGTTAACAAAACGCTGATCGCTAAGAGTATCGTTTGGAAAAAATATTGTGAGCTGGACTCCTTCGGAAGGCAGCAGTCATCGTTTAAAATTCCCTTTTTTAGGAAGGTGTAGTGCTGGCCCGGTGTTGACTGGTGCCTCAGGCCGCCTACGCCGATATTTTCTTCGCACGAAATGCCTGATCAAATATGTCAGCATCAGGCTGGGTCCGATAACCGAATAGGAACGGAATCCGATACAGGAAGTTTTCCATGTCACTTGGGTCCCATATCACGGCACGCCGCTAGTGGCCTGTGCCATGCCGGTCGCTCACCCCTCTTCTCTGTTCCTCCAGGGAAGTTCCAGATTCAGGTGGTGCCTCGCTCAGGACACGTGGTCCACGAGGACGTACCGGACAGGGTGGCCGGCATCGTAGCCACCTTCCTCATCCGGCAGCGGCTAACACACGCCCTCGATGGCTTCCAGACGTGAGTGTTACATCTCGTACGTCATCAACCATGTCATGTCAAATACGCGTTGTTGATGAATGGATTGAGTTATACGCTACTCGAGAAAAGCTGGATGACGGATGGGTTAGTTTTTCCGTAGATTAGTTTTTGGTCGCACTTATCTGTATACCACCCGCCCAGAATATCGCGGTTCGGCATTTTCCAACGTTGGCTTTTTACAATTTTAAGAACAAAGACATATTTTAGTTCTGGATAATCTGTGATGCCCAGCTGTGGCTAAATTCGTTATTCGGCTGGATTTGGACAAGACAGGCGGTAGCCAAACGCTCCTATTTTTCTTTTTACTCCTCACATGCTTAATTCAATCCGCATAAACGGTTTTGATACGCATAATTTGTATGCATCATTTATGTGATAAAATTATTCGTACATAGCTTGTTTATAATCCGTTTAAACACTTGAACACTAACCAGTTTCTTGTTTTTACAATCATGAATGTTTTAATGCTATTTAACGTCATATTGAAGAGATGTGAGTTTTTATACCAATATTATCGCGGATCCCTTTAGCCATAAACATATAAGTAAAAGTTTTCCACTTCGTTTTTGGCAGGATACCCCCTGGATGCTGATTCACTGCACTTTCAAGTATTTCTTCAGAGGCTACGAAAGGGCGATCTTTGGGTCGATTCGAATCGGGTAGCGAAAGTTGCCAACTGCCCATTCAAGCGACAGTGTGTCACTAAGTGATGATTCGGGAAGTTGACTGGCAACATAGTGATCGTTTAGCCATATGTTTTGCTTCCTTTGTTTTTCGTTTTAACCCGCCTTTCACTATCCGATTGATCTGCGATTTGGCTGATAGTGGACCTGCGATTTCACTCATCGAGTGTTCTTCTCGTTTAGTTGCAATCTTAAGTATTACCCAATTAAGATCCATGGCGATTGGTTCAGCTGTCACTTTTGCACGGGTAGTGATGCCGGGTACTCACATACGAGCGGTGTTTGTGCTATTCTCTATCCATTATAATGAAATAGAAGAGGGTGTCTTGCCATTGAATGTTCTTCCAGATAGGCACAGGAAGCATCGATCAATATAGGCAGCTGCTGATTATGTTTGATTATTTCTCTTTCTTGATGTATTTTTATCTTTTGGTGGCATTACTTGCTTCCATGTATTCACTGCGACTTATCTATCGCCTCATATACATGCAGCATACTATCTGTTGCAGGAAGATTACGAAACACTGACCTTGTGTCGGCCGTACTTTTAGCTAAAAATACAAAAGAACAACTGGATGTGTTACAAGTAAATCAAACAAAATTACTGAAAATGTTGAAAAAGTAACGTTCACAAAAAAGTGAAATGGTTCACAGTACAGTAAGTAGGTAGTTGACGTCGGAGAACAGTGAATGAGTCAAGCGTGCCAGCAATGTGCAGCCCCTATGCTGTGCACTTCACACACTTTGTGGGGTGACAGTTTCTACCCATGTAGATAATTGGGTATTGTGATGTAGTGATGGCATTGTAGATGTGTTGTGAATATGTGAATATAACGCTGTGTTATAAGTGATGTGAAACTGTGCAGATGTGAGTGCCGGTAATTGTAAATTTCACCTGCCAATGGCGACCAAAGCCGGGTGCTATTGCCATTTGATGACCTGTTGATAATGTGTCGTGATACGGTGTATTATTAACTCACTCAATACATTAAGCAAATATGCATATTACCTCTGTCTACGGACCTTAGTATTGGTATGCAGGGCCTGTGGAAATTAGAAGAGAAAAGTTGGTAGCTGACCATCTCAGCAATTTCGGTGTCCAGCAACCCAACTCATCATCATCAAATATAGAAAAATACCCAACGGTTCGAAGCGGATCTGCAGCGGCGACTTTCTGTTTGGTTTGTAGCTTTTTCCACGGAGAGTTGCGTCAGTTCCGCTCCTACTCGTATGATGCAACGATGCAGCTCGACCCTCGCTATTGTGTGAACTACCGGTAGGTGCACGTGGATCAAATACAAGATGATTTCAATCAGCTCAGTGTGTAGAGCTGCGCAGCTCGAGTACTGCAGAGTGCAGAATCCGGTAAAGCAGGCTCTGACTGTGATGAGCGGAGCGAATTAGAGACCCTCTGCACCGTCCTCTCGGTCGCCGTCGTGGCTTCGTCTGACCTCCCGCTGTGTCTGGGACTGCCCCCTGTCGACCGTGACCGGGCGCCGCGGCTGGCTGGTGACCCTCGGTCGCGGCGCCGATCCGGCCGAGCGTGAGGTCACGGTCTGCCGCGAGGGCGGCTTCGAACGGTCTCAGACGGCGTGGTGAACCTTGGTAGCTCCACCGACCGGCGAACCGGCTACATGGGTGCTGAGAAGTGTGTGCTCCTGGTGAAAGATCATCGGAACAATGGTTATCATTCATTCTCATTGATCTTTTTGTATTTCTCCTGGATGTGATCTTTTTAATTGTCATTCTGGATGGTGGGTAAATACTTCACTGAATAATATTGTCAAGTCACTCAAACAATTGTAAGCTCACCCGAACAGAATAGGTCACAGTGACGTAAACCTCTTGCGTCACTGGGGTGTGGTAAGCTAAGCACAGCGACTGACCTCTACGTCACCACACCATACCAAGTGTGACATTCCTATTAGTGCGTTTAATAATAAACTCGCACAAAAGGTGAGCTGAGGCCAGTTTTACCAAAAAATACCAGCCGGCCGCCGAAATAAAATATCCAGCCGAAAAAATAGCCGCCACACAGCCACGAGTTTCACCAACAAAAAAATTCCAGCCGACTTCGGCCGGAAATATTTGTCGCCGGCAGTCAGCTGATATTTTTATATCGATATATGGTCAAGGAGATTGATAAATTATTTAAAACATGTTTTAATTAAATTTAAGCGCGTTTTTTAATGCAAATAGCACAAATACTTAGCAATATTATTATTGGAAAACATTATATATATTTTTAATAGTTGTAACCGCAAAATAGATCATAATAAACTTGCCAATACAAGACCACCAAATTGTAAACCTACGTCATTTATGAAGGTGACGATAGGAAGCGTGCGTTTAAGTGGATCTTTTTTCCTGTCAGCCTATTATATTTCATTTTTTACAATACTTTCAAGTTGCAATTTACCTTTTTGTCTGCTTTTAGTCGCACCTTGTAGAAAATCATCGTGTCGAACGTGCACGCAATGTATGGACCCCCACTCCCACCTTTTATGAGGTGGGGACTATGATAGATGGGACCCGCTCCCGACGGATCCGGGAGTCGCACCTCTTTCCTAGATGTGAAAAGAGTGGGGAAGAAGCGGCAAATATTGTTCCCAGAGGCGCCACCTGAAGCTGGACGGACAGTTCCGCTGCCGAGCGAGTGAACTGCGGTGCTGCGAGGCGGCTTCGCGCGCACTGCATTACACCTACTTCTAGGACCGAGGGCTAAGGATTCGCCAAGGCCTATATAAAGCCTTGTGCCAAGGCGAGTGTCTTACCTCAGGAAGATACCTACCCAGATTAACTGCACCGCGGTCATTGCAGGGCTGAGGGCGGTCGTTCGCCCCACTTCGGCGAGGTGGAGGTCATGCTGCCCGGCTAGGTGGTTTCAGCCGATATGCAGGCCCCGTTTGCCGGGCCCGGTCAAGACGAAGGAACGCCACACAGCAAACAATATAAGCTCCGGCCCCGCTACACTGGTCCGGCTCGTAACAATACCTGCGCTAGCTTCGTCGACCGTCGTTCGACTGCGCCCAGTACCGCTCAGTGGAGAGTCCTGCCGAGCTCATCCACGTGTGCCGAGATCATTCGTTGCGCACGGACACAATCGTCCGACGGAGACCGCTTTACATGATGATCGCGTGGTGACCACCTTTTCGCCGGCTTCCACGCCCAGTCGAGCCGTCCGGCTACGCCCCAACCTAATGATCGCTCTAAGCCTTTCGACTGGTTTGCAAAACTCGGGTCTAATATCGAAGTATTTGGGAGTTATGACACGTTAAAACCGTGTTCATGAACAAATATACATTATGCAACTAAAAACGCCTTACTTACTTTAACTTTTCTAGGCTGATGACAACCTATTCATTGTAATATTTCTAAAATGTAAATAAATCATGAGCGATGAGCATAAAAAGGTGAAAAAAGCGATCAACTAGAAGCTAGTGTGGAAATCCACTGACGTAGGTCGCCTCGTACTGGCGCAGCTCGTACAGCGGCACCGGCGTCTCCCGCACCCGGCCGTCCGCCTTGCCCGCCTGCGCCATCAGCCGCTGGAAATGGCTGCGCTGCCGCTCAAACATTAGCGTGACCGCCTGGCCGGCCCGGCTGACGCGCGCCGTCCGACGCACGCAGTGTGCCTTCAACAGCGCCGAGAGGTCGTACGACACGACCGCGTCCACGGCGTCCACGTCAATACCGCGCGCCATAGCCTCGAGCACACCAGCGCGGCCATCTCAGCTAGCGCGCGCCGCCGCTGGCCCGCCGGCACTGCCCCAGGGAACTCGGCCTCGCGCGCGCCCAGCACCGACAGCGGTAGCTCCAGCTGGTGCGCCGCCTCGTTCCAGTTGACCAACACGAGCGAGCGCCGCCAGTCGGGCTGTCGGAGCAAATTGTGCATCAGCAGCGGCTTCAGCGGCTGCGGCGCCACCACGTTGAACGACTCGCTCAGCTCGGCCGGCGTGGTGAACCTGCCGACGAACTGACCGGACAGTGCGACGGCGGCGGCCGCCGTGCCGGCAGTGTCCCAAAATCATATTTTGGCTTGGGTGTCAGAGGGGAATATTCGTCACAATGTCAGTCAGAAAGGCAGAGAAAGAGGGAAAACAGAGATCATTAGTTTATTTGTGAATTTTGGAGGATGTGGGAGCTGCTTTACCTATAAGATTATTGAATCGAATATGGAGTAGGTAAAAGTTACGCGCAGATGCTCTTTTGGTAGAATAGGGAGTGAAAATTGTTGTGGAAAATTGGATGTGGGAGCGGAAAATTATTTTGATTTGGATGCCCCTTCCCACCCAAACTGGCAGATTTTGGGACACTGCGTGCCGGCCACCAGCAGTCGCGGCTGGAACAGCGACATTCGCTCCAGCTTCTCCGGCCTCCGGGTTCTGTGACAGGGTGGCCAAGAACGGCAGCTTCTGCAGCGGCCGTCAGCCGGCCGGCGATGCAGGGCGGCGGGCCGTGGCCGCCGCCACCCGCTCCACCGCTTTCAGTCAGCCCGTCTCGGCCATCTCGATCACCCGGTCGGCTTCGTCGATCACCAGGTAGCGCAGGTGCGCTAGCGAGAAGCCCTCGGCGCTGGTTATGTGATCCATCAGCCAGCCGGGAGTGCTCACCACCAGGGCTGCGGAGTCGGAGTCGGAGTCGGAGTCGGAGTCGGTCGGAGTCGACAGTTGTGACCGGAGTCGGAGTCGGAGTCGGAGTCGATTTTAGAAACCCGAGCCGGAGTCGGAGTCGGAGTCACCGAAAATCTGTCGACTCCGCAGCCCTGCTAGGTCTGCGGAGTCGGAGTCGGGAGTTGGAGTCGGTCGGAGTCGACAATTCTGCCCGGAGTCGGAGTCGGAGTCGGAGCTGGTTTTTGAAAGCCGGAGTCGGAGTCGGAGTCGGAGTCGCCGAAAATCCATCGACTCCGCAGCCCTGCTCACCACGATCAGCCAGGGAGACCGGGCCGCGCGGCCCCACCGCCACCAGTTGGTGCCCCCCCTCGTGCCACTGTGTCTCCACCCAGCAGCCGGACGCAGAGCGGCGTGTCGGCGTCGTACTGGCGGAACACGGCGGGCACCTGAGCGGGCAGCGCCTGTGTGGGTAGCACAGCTAGCGCACGCACCCGGCGGCCGGCGCACCGCGGCGCCGCGCCTGCACCAGCGGCAGCACGAACGCCAGCGTCTAACCGCGGCCGGCCGGCGCCGAGACGCAGAGGTCGGCCGGTGGCAGCGGCGACTCTGCGGCCGCCAGCAGCTCGGGCAGCACCGTCACCTGCACCAGGAACACCTGTTCGATGCCCTCGGCGGCCAGCCGGGCGCGCAGCTCGGGGCAGAGCGCCGGCAGATTGGCCGGCGCCGGCCGCCGGTCGCCAATCGGCTGCGGGTGCGCCAGCCAGTCGGGCAGCGCACGCGGTGCACGGCCTGTCGGCTCGAGCGCTCCACCTCGTCCAGCACGGTGAAGTCGTCCGCGGCGGCGTCTCCGTCCGACTCGGAGGTGTCCTCACTGTCGTTATTGGCGACGGCGGCTGCCGCTGTGCGCTCAGTCAGGTCGGCCATCACAGCAACACTCGCCGATGATTGGCGTCATCGAAACCGTCGGACGACGGTGGATTTACCACCGTTTTTGCAGCAGAGACTGGAAAAACCTCAGCAATAAACAAGGGAAAACTTCACAACATGCCACAGCCCGCAATTGTGCATATTGTCATTTTATTTCTCACATGACAGAAAATATTGGCTGCTTTATTCTAGGAACTGGCATGAAAAACATAAGCTAAAATCAAGCTAAGTGAATTATTATAGTATTTCAACATGAGACTGGGAAAAAATCCTTGTCACTGTCAACATGACCAGTGTAATGGTAACGGACGGGCTGCATGAACATTTCAGCGCATGATCTGAAAACTCTGTGTGCAGAAATTTCAGCGCTGAGGTAAACAAATAACATTTCGGCCGCAATCTGCCTGGTGCCTCAACAATTTAGCAAAACTAACTCACAATACTTACAGCCAGTTTTAACATGATCCCTGCATGACTCATGCATGCAAGATCAAGATACACATGCATTCAATATCAGCAAAGTGCACACACAACAGTTATGGATTCATTTACATTTTACATTACTATTATTTTCTTTTCCTTCAATATTGGCAGCATGACTTGCTGAGTTCAGTGGCACAATCTTATGACAGCATTCAGCAAGTTTGTTCGGGTTCGCAACCACGCAAACTTTGCACGTTTTGCTTCAAAAACAAGCCTTTATACATTTCTTTCATGCTATTCAATTTCTTTTTTTTTAATTTATTGTCATTTATCTTGAAAATCTTGCCATTTTGGTCTTAGCAATGTCAATGCACCTTCCCTATTCCGCACAGCTCAAGTAAGTTCCACCCAAAAGTAGTAGTATCAGTAGCTGGTGCCTTGCAATGTCAAATGTAGCTGAATATGTGAAAACAGTGACATATTTATTTAAAATCTTGAGTCCAATGAGCCTGCCCTCTCTGCCTCTCCTTCCAGCATTTCTTCAAGCACCTTCGATTTTCAAAAATGACCTTCCATCATTATTTTCCACTTCCGTGTGAGCAATGAACTTGTAAGCTGACCACTAGTTAATGCGCTATCATCTTTCTGTTGGGTGCTTGTAGCAAAAAGATAATATAAAACGAAAAAACTAACACCACAACACCAAACACGTCTTGTTGGTTCCTTTTGGTCCTGCCTGGTGACAAAGGCTCTTTCTTTACGCAATATCATCAGTATTCCTCTTCTAATCTTGAAGCCCAGATGCTTTACAAATTGGCCATGAATGATACTAAATTATTATATCAACTGGGAAGCGCAAATAACGATAATTAGTAACAAATGAGGCCAATTGATCCAACACGACATCAAAAAAATAGACGGGGTCGCCCGTCTATTTTTTGGGCTATTTTTCTACAAATAATGGCGCAAAATAACACTCCATTAATGCCGCATTTGCCGTTGGTGAAACTCATTGGCTATTTTTCTGGCTGATATTTTTTCACGCCGGCGGATATTTTTTCGCCTGGTTGGTGAAACTCGTCGGCTGGTTTTTGACAGAAAAATTGCGCCGGGCTGCTATTTTTCTGTTGGTAAAACTGGCCTCTGATCTGGACTAATGGTATTGCGATAAGTGAGAATTATCAGCACCCAGTTGTATTTAGCACAGGGCAATATGCTATACCTAATGATGTATTAAGCTCATGTCGGTATTGTTCGTAAATTTGATGTGGGCTGAGACACTGTGCCGTACAAAAATAATTTTACCTTGCTTATACCTACATCCCATCGGCCATCCTCAGCTTGCCGTGATAGCTCTTTCTGAGTAATTCCTCAGATTTGACCTACCGTCAACAGTTTTGCCTGCAGGAGGCGAAAATGTCAAAAAAACGTTTTTTTTTTTCGGAAACAGTTTTTCTGCAATAACTTTTGCCTCAAACCTTGCAGGATCTTTCTTTTACCGGCATCGTGTTCCTCTCGTCAAGACGCGTCGAGCGAACTATCATTTGACCTTGAAAGGTCAACTTGAAAATTTGACCTCAGGTCAAGGTCATGACCCTACCGGTAAGGGTCAAGTTGCATATCAGTCGATCTGTATCGTCGAGCCAAACACAACTAAGGTGTTTTCATCGCTCTAGCATGCCCCTATCAAAAGTTATTCGCAAAAAGCTGTCAGATACCACTGGTGACCTGAGATGACCTTAGGGGCATAAAAGGGGTCACGGATTCCATTTTCATTTTCAGTGTGTCAAAGATACTAGTAATTCAGTGTTTTAGAGTGTTTATAATGACTTTCGTCTGAAAGAGCTGCGACTTTCAATTTACCTAATGGGGAGGTCGCAAAATTGACCTGGCCTTAGGTCACCGATATAAAAATTCTTAGATATACATTTTGTGCACACTGCTAATCTTATCACTCGCTGAAAGTTTCAAAGCGATCAATCACTCGGTGTAGCTAATGGCAGACATTGAAACTTTTTTTGTGTAGTGAGGTCACTTGACCTAACCTAGTAACCTGACCTTAAGTGACCTGGGTCTGAAATTTTTTACAACATTTGCAGAAAAGATGCATGATAAGGTATGCCAAAAAGGGCGGCCGTTTTTTTAGATATTCGCGAAAAACCGCAGAGGGTGTTCAAACACCCCCCAATCAAAAATTTTGTCACCCTTCTTATTGTCTACCCCTAGGCCTGCGACGGTATTTACACCATGAAATTGCCGGTAAATTTGGAAAGCTGGCCGTCAATGCCTCAGTTGCTATTTAGGTAAAGCTGTGTAACTTGAATGCTTACAGGAATGATGTTTGACGGGCTTTCGAATGCCGCGCTTGTTGCTGACTGCAACGATGGATAAAGAAACATGGAACATGAGAATAGCTCTAAACTGGATGCCCATGTCCACCGAAGAAAGTTGTGTCGGAATGGGGACCTACTTTGTAAAAGTTTTGCATAAAAGGTGTGAGGTGTCAATGGTTTCTATTAATCATATCCCGCGCCATGATGACAGCAGTGTCCAGACACGCTTACCAGTGTAAACCCTCTCTGATGGGTTTACAATGGTGTTTGGTGTTTCAAGCACATTTTCCCACACGAGTAGCAACTTGCCCTCCAATCGATTTGTAATAATTTCCGTGAACCACTATCATGGTTCGTGTTACCCATTCCGTCTCAGCATTACTGTTAGCGCCGTAAATGACCTACATTTTAATGCCTGACATCAGTCATCATCTCATCATGCAAGGCTCCAATTTCCGTCTTCTTTGCATTATTAGGTCATCTCGAATGGCACGCTTCTCATGCTCGTCTCAGCACCTCACGAATGCACCTTTTTTCACCTAATACAGCGTGTGTGGGAATGACATCTTTGAGATAATTCCAGAGAGTTCACACCTATGTTGTGATGAGAAAGGCAGTCTCCGACGTGTCGTGATGATAGGGTAGATTTGCGCCCATTATCACGAAGCTGTGCTAGTTCGCTAGTCCTAACGCGGTCGCAAACAGAGCTCGACAGGTGTTTTTTTTTTCGGTTAAGTAAACCGCCGACATTCTTTCGACGTGCGGTCATGTCCATTGTTCACGTTCACCCGTTCTTACATGTGCCAGGGAAAGGTGGGACGTCGTTCCCTTGGTCTTTCCTTGGATAGATCTTTGGGAATGCTCTGACATCAACATCATCAGCGACATGTAATAATTAGTTGTGCTACCCGAGTAGGTATATGGAGCATGCTGGCCAATTGTGTGTTTTACCCGGTTTCACGGGCAGATGTTATGACGTGTCGCCACTATGGAGGCGGAGGGTGTCTTCAGTAAGGCGCATAAAAACGCTTGCCTAATTCCGGGCCTAGCTATGCCGGAGCCGCACACCTGAGGCCGGAGGCTCTTATCGTTGGGAAATTCGCAAGAACATGGTGCCGACAGGGTGACCGTTTCTGTGCCGTGGTCGCAGGCTGTCGACTTCCGGCTCCCAATTTGATCCGGGGTGGCGCCAATGAGATGAGTAACCATATAATTTGATAGATTTTGATGAAAGAAGTGTTCTGTTCTTACAGCGGCTGTATATATTGGCTGAAATGCGATACGAAATTCTTCGCCTCGTAGCACTGTAAAATCGTACGTTTGAGAGGGATTCGCTCTCCCCAGGTTTTGCGATCTGTGAGGATATGGGACTTTGTGTGGAAAGGTGCTGTATGAAAATATCTGCGAAAATGTAGCACTTTGTGCTAGTTTTCGATGCGTTCGTTTAACTCTTGCATTCATGTTGTGAAATTGTCCGACCTTTTTGTCGTTGTCAACAGGATTAGACCGAACATAGACCTCTGACCGAAAAATTTCCTTTGGTTACCTTTGTGATATTATCTATGACCTCTGCTAAAAGTTGACTGAAATGCAGTCGTGATGGAGCATTCAAGACCTGAGGAGGAACAAGTATGAGAGGATAATTTGTAGGTATTTGGTTTTGGTGCCGTGTTGAACAGAGATATGCCAGAACGAGCAGACTGGCGGGGCCGGTGTGACATGTACCAGACGTTTTGTCCGCACCAGACGGTTAAATCTCGAGAAAGCTCAGATCCTCTGTAAATCTGTGCCCAACAACACCCTTTAACACGTGTCGTGCCGGATTAGCGACATGATCCTGTCGGCTGCGTCGGCTGCCCATGCCCTCGCGGCCACCGCCCGCTGATCACACAGGTCAGGGGTTCCGTACTCTGTAACTATTTTATCCGTCTGCAGGCAAAACCTTTGACCCATTTTCTCCACGCCTTAAAATGGCATCGTTCGTAAAGAAGTGCAGAAATAGGGAAATGTTGCTTGTTGATATTTGGTGAGCTTCGCTGGCATGCTCCTCAATCTAACCTATAGGAAATGCTGTTTGTGTAGACTTGCCGACTTCGCCCCTGCAACTATTTACTCAGGGTCACAGTGCCAGTACCGTTTTAATAGGCGCCTGTTCGATCTCTCGATCCTTTGGTGAGCATCTGGTTCACGATTTATGCACCTGGAGACACCCGGAATGCACGCCTGAATGAAAGTAGCGGGCTGCGTGCACGCACGAAATCTCGTCGAGCTCATTTATGCGCACTCAAGCGCAAGCTGAATTTGAATGTAGTTTGCCAAATCTCAGTCATGCTTGCATCATTCTTACACAGTTTAACTATTTCTGGAACGGATAAGTACCTACAATCTACATACGAGCCGACTTTGCACAGTATGGTTCAACCATAAGTAGTCTGCTTCAGCTATCACCAAGTGAGTAACCGGGATCAATACCGACTAGTTGACACCGTCGGCGTCAATGCTTCATGTGTTAGTGCAGTAGTGCATAGGACCTAACTTAAGTAGGTACATACCTATAACTAATGGAATCAGGATGACATTGCGAGCAAATGCTGTATGGAAATAGACCAAGGGACAGTTTTCCAAATGGTTGTTAAGTTCGCCGGGTGCGCTCTTTTTTGAATTGGCTTATGATTTATTTTGTGATAATGGTAGCTAATTGCTACATTCAAAAACATCAAGGTATCGCTCAGTTGTAAGGGAGCAAAGTAAGGAGCTATTTGTCCTTTTATAATTAAAAAATATGTCTAAAAACACTCAACAATAAAGGTTTAAATATGCCATAACTATACCTACTTAAAGATAATATCTTCAGAACTCTTTATCCGCGTAACAAATGCTTTGATAAAATTAAAAAAAAAAACATTCAAAAACAGTCGACAACGTTAGAGGAGAATGGCTGTCGTACTGCAGGACAGGTGACCAAAAGTGTTTTTGGGAGTATTATTCCCTTCTAGCTCCTCCTGAAACCACGATGAAACATTATTGGAACGCTTTTCCCGTTCACTTATGTAATCGTGAGGTATTATATTTACCCCTTTTTTATCCATAATTGTTTAATGCCAATAAAGAAAAATGCCCACGGATATAACAGTTAGAAAGAGCAATACCTACATTGCAATATAATTAATAAATTTGTGTTCAGTTAAACGGCATACCATACCTATCATATGCACTGGCAATCCATCTCGTGAACCGTACAATTATTGTCCTACTTTAGTGTTCCGGGTTTAATGCCCATCCCGCTCAGGACTGGTATCAGCAGGCTGATGTAGAAATTCCCAACAACACCCGACCGGGCCGGCCGGCCGGACGGACGTGTGAATAACCTGCAGGTGCCGAGCGCCGACCGCTCGTGAGCTCAGTTTCGTCACCCGGAGGTCTGCTTCGAACCGGCCGCGATGATCCCCGCTGAGTTCACTGGGTCACTGGGGGTCAGCCGGCGCCCCGTCACTGCCCGGGAGGCAGGCGCGCGCCATCCCCGGCGTTTCACCGGCTCCCGGGGCGGTGTGGCCCTCATCTGCCGGGTCCCTACCGGTGCGGGGTCTGCAGGAGCGCGCCTGGGGCGCTCTGGACACAGGACCGCGCCGGCCCGGGGGCAGACGACGCTGCAGTCCTGCAGCCAGACGTCGTGCGCACGTGTGGAAGCTGCCGACCAAGAGGGCGCGGGCGCGGGTGGTGAAAGTTTTCAGTGACGTAACTGGCGGGCCTGGTCGGCGGCGGCTGCGGCGGCGTGGAGCGACGGCGGCGGCGCCGCTGGGTTAGTAGGCCGGGAGAGCTCCTACCAGCCACGGCTCTCGGACTCGCGCGCCGCGCCGCGACGGCACACAGTTGGCGACCAGCCGTCTGTTTGCGGCGAGCAGGTGACGCCGTGTGTCCGACCGCCGATCAACCGGCCCTCTGGTCACCCTCACCACCACCACCAACTTGTGTGCGTCGTTGAGCGAGTGAGACCGCCATGCCGGGCGTGATCCCCGTGCTGGGAGTGACGGCGACGGCGCCGGCAGCGGCCGCCGCGCTGGCCGTCGGTGTGTGGTTCATGCCGCTGCTGCTCACCGCCATCGCCTACTACCACTACGACCTGGTCGACCCCGAGTCGCGGCCCATCAACAGAAAACAGCTCTATAAGAAATATGACTTCATTATAGGTGAGTGCTCGTGAGCCGATGAACCGTTGAATCAGTGCAACAGCTGTGATTGAATGCGCCATGCTTGTGGTTATTCCGACCATTTGGGCTGAGCGTATGGTTTTCAAGAATGTCACCCCGACGTACCCATGCCCGAAATGAATCGTGCATGAGCGATTGCAGATCCATCGGCGAGCGTTGACCAATATGGTGCACAATACGTGCCTGTGGGGAGGGGAGGGAGTCGTTCTCTGACCAACTCTCTCCTCTCTCGCTTGCTCGCTCGCCCGCTCGCATCAGCTCTGCTGCGCTTGCCGATTTAGACAAATGAAGTTTGCATAAACTTATATTAAACGTCCATTCATGCATATGCTGTTTTTAATACAGCAGCTCTGTTTCCTTGGAGCAAAAACTAACAGTTAACGTTTAACAACAGGTAGTTAGTCATGCTAGATAATTATTAATCGTGACTGTCCTGTACTTTGCCTTTGGGCTTGCCTCCTGCTCGTAAGTCGTATGCAGCACATACATAATAGTTTAATTAGCCATAGTGATTTGTGGTGTCATTTCGGTGCATGATTCGTCGTAACCGGTGGAGAAAATCGAGTTACCCTTCGCCGAGTGATGTGGGCGTGTGTGTTGGTATGTGTGCCAGTGTTAGTGAAAGTGTGCCCGTAAGTGATTCCGTAGTGCGTGGGTGCGTACGATAGTAGGTATGGTCAGGGCTAGGAGCACTGGCGGATCCAGCCGGGTGGGGGTGGGGGTGGGGGGCTCTGGTCTTGGACAGGCAGTTGTTGAAGGAGGCCCAACACCATGCCTCACACTCATCACAGTATATCGTCTTCATGGGATCGACACACGGGTCCCAATTAGTCCGAGAGGCGAGACTCGTAATAATCCGTTGAGGGCCAGGAATGAAAAATTGGATACGTTGAGTGGGAGACGATTAGTGGGGTCAGTAAAACGTTGACTTTTATGACACTGGTTTCACAGTGTACTGTCGGAAGATGACCACTTTGACTTGGGCGCTGTGCCATGTGAAAGAGCCCGCCCACCGTCCAGCGTACTGTTTACTAGGATCTACTATATTTATACGTCCACAATCGTAACCCATCAGTGCGTTACGACGAACATATGTTACCCACGCATGCGTTACACACCGCTGATGACCAGATTATCTACTCTGATAAGAGGCCGCACCCATTCACATGCCTACTCATCTGAGGTGATCTTTCTGATCCGTCTGGCCGACATAGTCTGACCACTGACCGTGACGCTGTGGTGTAGTGGTCCGTTCCAGTTGACTTGGCGAAAGGGGTGAACCCAACCACATGTGGGACGAAGAGGAGTGGATCAGCTGGCACATGGACTGTTTGTTAGTCGAGTAAATCAGGGCTCCGGTCAAGTCGTGGTCGACTGTTTTCATTTAACGGGACTTTCGCGGACTGTTCCACCTTTCTCACTCCAGTCGTCGGGCTTAAGCCTGTCGTTTTGGCTGCAGTAAGACGGGACTTACCTACTTGCAAAGTGCTGCCATGGGATCAGTGCAACAGCGGACTTTCTTCTCTTCAGCATTTACCTACATTCGTCAGGATAGTTAAACGTCTTGTGTTGATGGGAAGCCTGCTAATGTTCTTGTGATTTGTCTGATTACACTTAAGTGAAGAACATTAGCACTTGAGCAGGATGTCCTGTGTGAAACTTTGAAGACGATTATGGCATATTTAAGGATTATCGTTGCAAACGGACTTTCGAGTGTTTTATAATGCACCCATGGGCCATGAGGCGGAGACAAGACCGACCAGCCACCAACCGACCCCCGAAGACCTGCTGCCGGCAGTTGCCACGTGCTGCAGAAACGTGACTCGCGATTTCAGAGGATACCTCTGAAGTCTGAGGGATATCAAAATCCAAGGTGACCTTTCCGGTAACCTCATGTCCCATCTGCGCAACGCAGCGTGTCGAGTGCGATGCACCCAGGATGCAAATTGCAAAAATAATCCTTCTCGCAGCCCGTCTCACGTGGACGGGAGATTAGCGGTGGTGAGTGAGAAGGCCCACCGCCGCGCCGGTCTCGGGCGGGACGGCGCGGCCGCGCGGCTGACCCCATTCCCCGGCCGGTCGACTGGTGTGACCGGTGTGGTGACACGGGCGCATCGTTGTCGCCCTGCCGGATCGGCGCCGTTTCCGCTGCCGGGCCGGCGCTGCGCGATGGGTCAGTCACCACGGGATCAAATCGGCGCGACGGAGCAGACAAGGTGGGATCACTTACCTCCGGATCGCTCGCCGCCGAACCTGTCGCCGTGAGACGGACCTGTCACCACAGGGCTTAGTCACCGGCGGATCAGACACAGTCACCGCCGTGTGGCCCAACATCGTCAGAGCGAGGTCGGATGGATCCGTCATTAACCACACCGACACCGGACACGGCTGCCCTGCCCTCCTCTCACTCGGTCATCCACATCCGGGGGTCCGACCGTCTCCTTGAATGGTGTGTCATTGAAGGAGTGAAGCAAGACCGCTGCCATCGTCACCAAACATGCATTCATGTCTCGCACCTATCGGGATTTGACGCATCTTCTAACCGTTTGTGCGATTCTCTTGAGCCTCTAGCTTCACCAAATGAAGCAAGTAGTCACCACGATCAGCGCCCTGGTTGGCTACATACGAGTAGACACAAACATTCGAGCGCTTACTCTAGATCGACACCAATCTCCGCCTTCTAAACAACCGGTGAGTAATGCTATCAGATAAGACAGTACGTTGTGACATTCATGTGCTTCTGCCTGGATGGCGACCCGGTCGTTAGCATGGAAGAATAGGACATAAAGCCGGGGACAATAGCTCGAGAACACTGGGAAAGTTGGCCGGCTCACTTAACTCAAAGCCGACGTTTGAGCCTCCAGCGCTGAGCCGAGACGCATGTCTACCAGCCAAGACACCAATATGAAACATGCTAATCATCACCACATAGGACTGCAACACGCAGTGTAAGGCCGGGCTGCTGGATGACGTGAAACCGATGGCGAAAGAAGATAATCCAGGCTAATCGCTGTTTTGTCCTATTGTTACCTTCAGGCAACGCGATGACAATGTTCGCTGTCTTCTTTATGGCTTCTTTGATGTAACCGGTGACTGCTGCGGACCCCGGTGTTTTCCAGCGAGTCCTCCGATGATGTGCCCGCTGAAGTTTGTGTGTTCTGATGTCCGCTGTATCCGATGTTTTTCTCGGACGTCTGTGCTGTCTCGGTCGTGTTCTATCGGCTCTCTGACGTAGGTATTTGCTGTCTCGCTGGTTCTGCCGGTCATCTGGTGTATTACCCCCTTCCCCTTGCCTGGCCGTATCCTGACATGGACCATCTGTTGTGTCAACTGTGTGACTGTGACCTGCTGGATCCTCTGACATGCTTACGATCCCACTGTGTTTCCGGTGGCTCTGTCTTGGTCGATCCTAACAGGCCTCCTGTCTCGCCACTCCCTGATGCCTCCTCTAACCTGCCCCCTCCCGTTGCAGTGGGCGCCGGGTCGGCGGGGGCCGTGCTGGCCAACCGGTTGACAGAGAACCCGGCGCACTCTGTGCTCCTGCTGGAGGCCGGCGGTGACGAGACAGAGGTGTCGGACGTGCCGGCGCTGGCCGGCTACCTGCAGCTCAGCAAACTCGACTGGCAGTACAAGACGGAGCCGCAGCCCACTGCCTGCCTGGCCTACATCGGACACGTGAGTGACGATCGTGGGTGGCAGCAAATGAGTAGAACCCACTTAAAAATCGAAAGGCTAATTAAGACACAATTTGACGTCATCGTTAAGTAACAAGAATAATGAAGTGTTTGTCTACGCTGTAGTATTTCAGCTTCAGTTGTGTGTGATACATCGTTGACTGGAGGCTGGGATCATCTATAACCGGTCAGTGAAGATCGCTTGTCGATAACTGACGTGTGTAGAAAGTAAGCAACGTGGAAAGGGCCTCGCTGCGGTCAAGCAGGTTCACTCATGCAGCTCAGATTTCTTCGGTGCATCAGGGAGAGAACTCGTTTCGCGCTTCGTGCCGCTCGTAATTAATTGAATTTTGACATGTCGGCACGGCCAGCCATGCCTGTATTGGTTAACTCTCCGGATGGAGCGGTCTCGGCCTCGACCGGGCGGCTCCGGTCTGACCGGACGCCAGCGGAAGACCGGTACCTACCGCTGGCCAGGTCGGGCCGGTATCAGCTCCAGCGTCACAAGTGGGTCGGTCGGCAGGATGCCAGGCGGCACCGCGCCGCCGGCCCGGCTGCGTGTGAAAGTGCGCCATGTGATGCCTGCCCGCGGCCGGGCCGGTCGCTCGCCGGGCCCAGCAGCCCCCCGTCCTGACAGATACCCGATAGCGCCCGCAAAAAGGGTCACAGGCGTGTCGGGAGCGAGGCCGCCGATGGGTCAGATCAACATCTCCGCACGGGGCCAGCCCGCCGTAGGGTGCGCTCTCTCATTTCGTAGGCAGGCCAGTGTAAGCGTTGCGCATTCTCAAACGCAACCGTCGACGTCCACGCATCCACTGGACATGCCTTTTGGCACGACACAACAGCGCGTGCATTATTCATTCATTAGATAACTGCTCATGAATAGCGCATTCGCTGTGGAAATTTGTTTTAACCTTTTGCTTCAAGTATATCGCAAACGAAATCATAAGTGGCTTCAGCCGCTTAGAAATTTCTTTTCCTGAGATATATTCAACTTCTGTACTTTCAATCATTTTCATTCATGAACTAAGTTGAAAAGATTTCGATTCCTCTCACTGACTAGTTATGAGCATTGACTATGAGGAACATACAAAGCTGGCCTTATTTTAGATCGCATGCAGGTACAAATCATTCGGACGCGCTACAGCCGACAGTGTGCTCCAAGCCCTTTGCCATGGCACGGTTGAAGTCGGTATTTGACCTCTGACATCGAGACTCAATCTGAGGCATCAGTTTCACCGAGCAAAATGTTATAAGCATACAGCAGAACTGGAGTGAAAGCTCACCCCTCACCTTGCCCGGGTGTATTCGCTGTTTATTTATGAATGCTTCATTTGCCTATGCCAGGTGCGACCCTTGAGCTTGATGCAACTAACCCCGTGTTGCAGCGCTGCAACTGGCCAAGAGGGAAAGTGATGGGCGGCTCCTCTGTACTCAACTACATGCTGTACGTGAGGGGTAACCGACTCGACTACGAGCGCTGGCACGAGAACGGCAACTACGGCTGGGACTTCGAGACCGTCCTGCACTACTTCAAAAAGTCCGAGGACAACAGAAACCCCTACATCGCGCAAAACAGTAAGAAACTCGATTGTTCGCGAAGTGATGGTACAGCTATGTTTGACTAGCCGTTTTAAGTGATGATTACAACGCCTAAATACGCAAAATGTTTTGCCGGGGGTCACGCCCGTCTTAAGCATCCGCGATTAGGAATAGCGATTAGCAACCTATCGCAACACTTATGCGGCAATGCCATGGAAAACTGGTCCATATACCACGACGTACTGATTGTAAATTGTCTGCACCTGCCGCGGTGCTATCAGCGCTGGTGCCCCAACACATCTAATCTCCTCTCGTGTCTTACAGAGCGGTTCCACTCTACGGGCGGCTACCTGACCGTCCAGGAGGCGCCCTGGCGCACACCACTGGCCACCGCCTTCGTGTCTGCCGGCGTCGAGATGGGCTACGAAAACATCGACTTCAACGCCCAGCAGCAGACAGGTATGTCGTGGCCTGGGTGACGCAACAGCAGCTGACAGTGGACTGGTAATTGCCTAATTACTGTCCTGGTTTAGTCATTGTCGGTGGTGTCGGCCGTCCACGGCGTGTGTGATGTTATGTAGGACAGTTTCGATCAGTCGCGTCTTCAGCTGTTGTCAGGCATCTTTGAGAACCTAAGGGCAGGTGGAATAGTGGCTTTGTGCCGTCTGGCACGTATTTCAAAGCTTCCGTGGCTGATGGGTACATAATCGATAAATATCCCCTGAGGCTGTCCATATCCCTGAGCGCCAACTATCGAGCCGGGTAGTTTGTTGAATCTGAGAAGTTGTGTTATTACGAGCGACCCCGAAGTAAGTTCGCCCCGATATATCGGAAACCCCGAGTATGATCGACAACCAGACCCAGTCGTGCGGACGCATTTTGCACGCTAATAATTTTGCAACCACCCTACGGATTGACAAGCGACTTTCACTGTCGGTCCCATTCAGTGCAACATGGGTTACGGATGCTATCATTGCAAACCCATTGCATATCGTTGGCGAGTATACAATATACATACGGTATACAGTGACACACTATATACAGTATCGTGCAGTGCAAGAGGCACTGTCGCGCACCGCACGGGAGGGATTGGAAGACTGCGATGCTGCATAGCAATGTAACAAGCAAACCGGTGGAATGCAGATTTCTTATGTAAATTCCTTGTAGCGCGTCCCATTTTCTCGTTAGAAATGCAAGGTGCAGCTCCACTAAATGACTGACGTTTTTATGTAAGGTTAAATGCAAGCTAGGAAATATGTTAAATAGACACTAAAAATATTTGATGTATGGTCTTAGTTTTAAATCCACTTCCCCAATTAAGGCGTTGCCTCGTCTTTGTCGGTAAAGCGGAAACACCGGCGTAATGCCGATATTTTCCGTCATTCATACACCCGCCTCGCATGAAAGTCAGTATTGACCGTAGTGAAATTTCGGCTCAAACCAGATGACGCCTCATTTGGAGATCATTATTTGGAAAGGCTGTTTACCGTCTAGAGAGGCCCAGCCCTCGGGTATTCCCAGGCCCTCCGCTCTCTATCCGGTGGCCTTGTGATTGCCTCCCGCCCACCTGTGTACCCGGCCGAGGGATCAGTGGCCGCGACCGTCCTTGGCCGTCTCTGTGCGTGCCCTCTCACCGCCCATCAGCCCCACACCGTCCTTCCAGTGCCGTGAGAACCGACCCGTCACCGGCCGAAAGAGGTCACCGGCCGACGCCCCGAGAATTACTCCCGCGCCATTATCCTCTCCCCGAAAACAAGCCGCACTGGAGTGACAGGTGCATGACCATAAGAGCGCCCTCCGATCGGCCAACAGACGACATTATTGCGACCGCTTCAGATCCGAGCAGCTGTCCATCAAAGGGGCCTGTCCCTCAGACATCTCCAAATCTCTGGAAAAATACTTTCATTTTCACCGGTGTTACCCTAACGTTCACCCTTTCACGAGATGTCAGATGTGAAATCAAGACGTGGTGATAAGTAGGCTCAACCATCATGCCAAACGGTTGACAAATACCTACTTGTGTGTGGTTCACAGTAATGGCCTTGAAGTTTGTACAGACATGCCAGGTAACTGCTAAATTTAGATTCCCTGTAGTCAGTGTTATTGTGCTTCAAACGTTTATTTTTGGCAGATATCCCACTAAATTAAATCGTGGAGTCACGAATTTCAAGTCGTTATCCAATAATAATTCGCTTGATCACGCAGGCAATATTCATTCCGTTAGCCGCCAACACATATGAGTCAACCTGTATTACGTAAAATTAAATGACGAAGGGACTAAAAGACAAATCGTGAATCAGCTCTGAGCTCGAAAAGTATGCGAAATGAGGTCAATCTTGAGTCACGGCAGTTACCTACCCTTGAGCGTGTGAGTGAGATCGAAAGCTATAGAAGCGCAGCCTGCTAAGCGATATTGAAGGGCATGGCAAGACCAATCAGAAAAAGCAAATCACTTCAAGCCATGCGCATGACTCGATCGGAAAAGAGATCGCCATACCCTATTTTTCATCGACGTGTCGTAACCCTCGCCTGACCATGTGAAATTGGTATCGATCGTTCCGATAATTTTCGCCGAAAGTCAATAATGAGCACGGCCGCGAGTACGGCCCAATTGGAGGAGGTTCCGCGTGCCGTATTGTGCGCGTGGTCTGCGCGCTGGGAAGGGAGCGTGCTCGCGCGGGGCCAGTTCCGCTCTGCGGAGCGCCGCTTTCCACCGCGCGCCGCTGGCTGACGCAACGCGGCCCGGTGTGGGCCGGCCCATCTGCTGCCGCCACTGGCCGACTGGACAGCGGGCACACGGCGAGCAGGCAGTCGGCGGCGACACTGGCCGCGGAGAAACCGTCAGCCGAGAGCGGCGGCACGCGCCGGCCGGGCACCGCCGCGCGGGCCGGCACAGACGGAACGGGCGCGCCCGAGCCGCGACCGGTCCTCATGGGGCACCGGTCGGGGCTTTTCACTTTCTGGCAATATCGATACGCGACCTCAGACCTGAAGCCTCTTGCACCAAAATACCTACCTAGGTAGAATCGGCAAAATACCTACCTAGTAAAACTACCTACGGCGGTAACTTCTCTTGCACCATCCTACCTACCTACCTAGGTAAATTTGACAGCTCGCGTTTTTAGGATTTGTTTTGATTGGCTGTTTGGCGACGAATTATTTGTGGGCGCAAACAAATAGTAAGTAAAGAAAACATTTAAATGGATATTGTTTTTACTAATATACATTTTGGTATTATGAAATCATTTCTCATTTACGTAAATACCAATAGAAATTATTTTGATATTAAATTACTTGAACAAATGAGCTTCGTTTCCATGGCAACGAGTGAGTCTTCAACCTGGCTGTTCTATTACGGAGGGTTATCGCCTTGGTACGGAGAAGCACCTCTGTGAACCCGTGGAGTATTTGGTCAATTATATTATTATTCACTCATAAAACATTGATTTATCATTGTCTAAACATTTTGTAATGCCTAATTTACATAAAAATACCCGTGGATTATCATGTATTGTGCCTATTGTTACTAATTGAATCATTTTACCTAAGGTTTTGCTAGTTATTTTTGAAGCCCGCGTTTACCGTCAAACCGTCCAAAATTCCTCCGCGAGTACTTCTTTCCGGCTTTCGGTGCAAGAGGAAAACAGCCGGTCGGACTTTAACAATTGGTAAGTTCTTATGCCGCTTGGTAGAATTTCTAGGTAAATTTTCACGGTAGCGTTTTTCGGTAGGTAGTTTGGTGCAAGAGAATCAAGGTAAAATCTGAATTTACCTAGGCAGGTAGTTTGGTGCAAGAGGCCTCTGTTTGATTATTTGCTGATTAGGGCTGCCCAGTTTCTACTGGCCGACTAACAACTGGCTTTTAGGCTATGATAAATAAATCAGACGCTGCTGGTAAACCAAAGAGAATTGCATGAGTAACAGAATGCAGCGACACTTACGGATGTAGAAAACAAAAATGGGTCGGAAGTCACTGTAAATCCGAGAGCCGCTTTATCCCTACTCTCACATGTTGCAGATTAGTCTGAGTTTTGTATCGTCTTTTCTTTTCCATTCATGGAACGAACGGCTCTGAACCGTGTATATCTCCAGCATCTTGCCTTTTACGAGAGTGCAAGGATTACTGAATGTCATAAATCCCCTTTCTTCTTATGAAACGTTGGTACTGGACCATGCCCATGCGACACAGAAACGTTGAAGCAAAAAAGATGCCACATCTTTATGCTTGTTATCCTCGTATGCTCCAAAAAAGAGTCATTTGTTTCAATTGTCGCTTGTAAAACATCGTTCATATGAATCAGCTGTGCTAAAATGCATCTAACGATTCAGCGCTATGTAGGCCAGCCCCTTTGAGCGTAGGAACATGGGTTTAATCCAAATACACGCGGTTGAGGATTCGGACAGTGGCATGTCCGAGTGCACGGCCTCGTTTCATGTCCCAGAGCAGCCCTCCAGGCGAACCGAGAAATCGCGATAGTAGCCGCAGCGTGTGTGGACTGGTGTCACATGGGCATGGTGATAGAAAGCTCGCGGCGAAGGCTGTCGCGCTTGACGGATGACGGAAATGCTGAACCACTGCTGTGAATGTATGATTTATGGCCATGTGTGATGACGTGTGAATGTACGACCACGTACTCTCAATGTGTATGCCCACGATCTGAAAAGTCAAAAAGCCGTTCTCATGCATATGTGTATAGGAATGGTTTTCATTCATCATTTTTTCGGGCTAATTACTGCCACTTGTTCAGCATTGGATAAGCTGCGACGTTCACCTATAAGACGTCGAATAAGATTGATACTGAGAAGAGCTCATAAAGGCACATTACTAAAGCTATCATAACGGGCATTTGATGTTGACGGCTGACGCGGTCGGCAGAGTGGCTGCTGTTGACAGGTGGTTGACGGCTGCGCTGTGAGGTGTGACATCTGAGATCTGACTGTGGACTATTTCCGCAGGTTTCATGATACCGCAGGGTACCATCAGGCGAGGATCCCGCTGCAGCACGTCCAAAGCGTTCATCCGCCCCGTGCGGCTGCGCAAGAACCTGCACACCGCCATGCACTCGCATGTGACCAAGGTCAGTTTTGTGAAACTTGTGATGTAATTAAATGTAAAGTTTTTACATTAGTTGTGTGCAATGTGACCTTTGATTGTCTTAGGGTCTCTCAACCAAAATTGAATTTTTAGAATGTCCACTTCATGCTTTCTTTCGCAAACACAGCGAGAGCGTGAATGGGCTTATCATTCATCAGTAATTAAGACGACCTTCGTAGGACACAGATTGAGACGTTCCAAGCAAGGGGGCAATAAATCCTTAGATCTAGCTGGGCGCGATGCGCGGGTTATTTACACGCTGTTTTCCTCGTGCCAAACACGCTCATTATTCATACATGTGAATGTAACAACACTGCGATATGAGCCACTAAGCTATTACATTGTGGAGTAAATGTAGCATGCAGACATTAGCCGTTGTTTATACAAGGCAGCGTAATAGCGGCAGGGCCCAGACTGTCAAAGTGTGGCGCCCACTAAGCGCGGTCTGATCAGCTCGCACCAGGTCGGCACGCGCAGTCACCGGCACTTAGCCGACCGCCCCGGGCGGCGCGCGATGACTAGCTGTTAAGCTGCAGCCCGCGAGGCGCGTGGCGGTGGCAATGACCGCGTCTGGAAACCCGTCCCCCGTTAGTGGCTCTGACCGGTGGCCACGTGTGGTCGTCCGAACCGCTATCCGGAGAGGTCGCTGATGAGATCTATTACCCTGTCATTTGTGGGAGATGGTGTCCTAATGTCTTCTCTCACGGACGCAATGCTTACATGTGTGGTGGTTTCTCATCCGACCTTTACCGTTTTTCATAAGTGCTGGACACTTTCGAGTCTGTATCATTCGCAGTTATGTAATCGGCTTCGCTGTCTTAGCCTTGAGCTGGTAGCCGTGCTTTCCAATATTCTCTTTGTATCAGGCATTTAAACGAGTTTTTCCCTTCTGTCACACCAGGTGCTGATTGATCCTGACACCAAGCGGGCTTACGGCGTGGAGCTGGTCCGCTACAAGAAGCGCTATCACATCTACGCCAAGAAGGAGGTGATCCTGTCGGCGGGATCGCTCAACTCTGCCCAGCTGCTCATGCTGTCCGGTATCGGACCTGCCTCACATCTGTATGAGCACGGCGTGAGTATTCCACATAACACGGCTAGCGATAGCGAGATGCTACGGCTGTTTCTGACGATTGGGGTTATCGTAACGGTGATGCATTTTGACACTCATAAAAAAGGAATGATAAGATTTACGAAAGGGAAGTAAAGAGGGCGGTTATTGCCCCCCACTAGGAGCACGCAATTTACATAACTACCACAGGGAAACTTGTTTAACGGATTAACTAGATAGGCAAGTGCAGCTTGTTTCACAAGCGATCATTATAAATTAAAAACTTACCTAGCGGTTTGGTGGAATTTACATTATGCAGATTAATTACTTCTCGGTTAGCTGCACAGCAAATACCGACTGCTGAGGCATGCTACGCACTACGCAGTCTAGTGCGGGTAGCTTTGCCGTTAGCTGATAGCATCATCTCAGTGTCGTCTGCCTGTTTTGCAGATTCCCGTGATCCAGGACTTGCCGGTCGGCTACAACCTCCAGGACCACATTGGAACCGGCGGCATCGTGTTCTTGCTGAACAAGCCCATATCGCTGGTACAGACCCGATACGAGAACATCCCGAGTATCCTGAAATACGCCATGTTCGGATCAGGTGAGATGTCATTTAAATCGTATTTAGACGGCGTCAATATCTAATTGCTTGCTGTCATCGTCCAGCAAATGTGTTTTATATTAAACTTGAACGCAAGTCTACGGCTCCTCGTTGGTTTATTTTCAGAGCGATGCTCGCTTCTACCGCTTTATCATAGTTTCCCATTTTCTCAGGACCGCTGACGGTGCTCGGCGGCGTGGAGGGCCTTGGCTTCGTGAAGACAAAGTACGCCAACCAGTCGCAGGACTGGCCGGACGTAGAGTTCCACTACGTCAGTGGAACGCCGGCCTCCGACGGCGGCAGGCAGATCAGGAAAATCCAGGGTCTCTCTGAGGAGGTGAGCTGAACAGATACACACATCCGTACGCACGAACACGCGCCTTTACACTTGGAATTCCAACCCATCAGTCTTGAATGGCTCAATAACATTATGAGCAATGCCTACCTACATCGATCATCTCATTTGCCAACATTGATTTATAACTCGCAGTTATCATGGAGAGCAAGAGAATCTTTCAACTTATACATAAACGCAAGAAAATGTTTACTGTTGACGATCGTTGACATTTCGGAAAATGGTATAGCAAAGTTTGATATTTTACTTCATTATCATCTAGCACCGTAAAACCCCTGTTTCAACAATTTACGAACTAAAAATTGCCAGAACTTTCTTATTAATGCAAATTAAGATACGTCCGGTGTGTGTACGATGTCACGGTGTGTACTTCTGAATGCTTAGCTTGCGAGTATAGCCGTTATAATTGATGTCAATGTTAGGCATCGTACGAGTATGTGGTCCATAGATCATTTAGACCGGTCTTGAATGCATGCGTACGTCATTCACCATTCTGTTCTTACTAAGCTCATTTGCTGCTCTTTGATGTTTGAGAGCACGTACTAAATGGATGGTACGACCGTATGATTCAGTACAATCTATCTTGCTTTTACATTGCTCATTTGCCAATGCATTTTCTCCGTATTTCGTATGTATGAGCCAATGTGATGTTTGCTCTGTTTGCAACTGAATCTTGTCATTAGTGTAATTGAGGTAAAATAGGCCTCTTTCCGTTTATGACTACTGGCTACCGTCTGTGGTTAGTTCTCACCATTTATGATCACCTCCTGTTTATGAACTCTTCTCCCCGCTTCTGATCGCCTCTTCCCCTTTACGATCTTCTCTCCCTCTCTGTCCCCATTTATGACCCCCTCCGTCCTTGTCCGTGTCCACCCTCCACTCCGTTTCGGCCCGGTAGCGCCGTAGTGACGTGTCCCGGCCGCCGGTCCGCCGCGCGTCTCCTGCAGGCCTGGCGCGGCTTCTTTGCACCGCTGTCGTTTCGGGACGGGTTCTCGATTCTGCTGTGCCTGCTGCGGCCTCGCAGTCGTGGTCGCGTCAGCCTGCGCTCGGCACGGCCTTTCGACAAGCCACGCATCGTCACCAACGCGTTGCAGGACCCGCACGACGTTCGCACTCTGGTGGAAGGTTGTCAGCCCCTGTCATCCCACCGTGCACCGATTCGGCTCAGCAGATGGCAGATATGACCTCTACCGGTGGTTTTTTCGTATCTTGCATCGATTTCAATAGCTGCCCGAATCTAGCTGAATTCTCTCTGATGATGCCCGTTGCATGAAGCTGCTTTAAAATCCGGACTGTGCTCTCGCAACCGGAATCGGTTGAGACCTGCCTGTCGAATGTCGATGCATCCCAACATAATAGTGTTAGTCGCACAACACATCACACATTCTACGGTGGCTGGCTCTAGATTGTAGACTACAGCCTATATGCATTATGCAATGAGCGTTAACTCTAAAGCTGGCACGTCGTTTCGAGTTCGAATGATGTTGACTTTTCCAGGGGCTCGTCACTGACCGGACAAATAGCAAGTGACGGTTCCCAATGCGCCATCTACCGGCGCTAGGCGACGAAAAGGAGCTGTTATAGCTAATCACTCACGCTTCTCTACTTCCAGTAAACGACGACGTGTCCTGACCATTTGACGTTCTATTTTTAGGTGCAGAAATTTTTTATAATTTGAACCCAATAAGAATCGTCTCGAACACCCAATTAACCTAATACCTTCTCCTTTTCCTAATCTGCCTTTTCCTAACCTTAGATAATTGCTTTTATTCTGACGCCCTCTTTTCAGGCAAACGTCTAGCTCTCCCGCTATCGCTTACTGATTCTCTTTTTATTCTCAGCTTGCCTCCCTCCTCCGCGTTGACCTCGGACACTGTTCATGGCTGACCATTTCTCTCTTTCTCTCTTTCTCTCTTTCTGCGCGGTTGCTCTGGGCGGCCTGTAGACGTGGCAGATGTTCAAGCCCATCCTGTTCCGCGACTCGGTGACCATTGTGCCGATGCTGCTGCGGCCGGCCTCCAAGGGCGTCGTGCAGCTGCGCTCGTCCAACCCGTTCGAGCCGCCGCTACTCATCCCCAACTACCTGACTGAGGACATTGACGTTAAAACCATGGTCGAAGGTACGAGGATAGACAGCCCCCGGGAGCTCTAGGGCTGCTAAGTACTGCTGTTGAAAAGAAACGTCCCACCTTCTTCGAGGGAAATAGGATTAAAAGCAGTCAAGTTAAATTGCAAATCGCGATTCTGATATTCAGTAAGTTGGGTAATGAATAATAAAGATTTCATCGTTTTCTGGTGAGATAGCTGTGCTTCCTTGTTTTTTTCCGAGGTCAATAATTGCTGCTAGAACTTATTTCCCGAATAGGAGGGTGAGGCGTTTCCTTTATGCACCAGTCCTACGAAGCAGCGTTGTTTATTGTTTCTTATCTGTTTGTGAGGGCACCCTTTTAGCTCTGTTATGTTCTCTCAGATCTGTTGATGCGTTCTAATAGATGAAGCATGTTATGCCTTCCATCATGTAGATACTGAACCACTAATATATGTCTGGTTATGTTTCCCAAGCCATTTTTTACTTTATTTTGTATTAGGAGAATACCGTTTGTTATTCATTTTCAAAAGTTTTGTCGGAGGAATAATGGTCCGTGTTGGAATCTTATTATGTCACGCAATTATTAAATACTTACAACTAATATGCTCAGCTTCACTAATCATTACATATACCGACTAATATTTTGCTTAATAACATCATAATGTCGCTCGCTATGTAGAAGAGTTATCTGTCTAAATTTCCAATTGGCAACAAGCTCATGTCATGTCGACCAATCAGACTAAGCTGTGGTCTCCAATGTCCTTAGCTGTAGCAAAATTAGTTTTGAACTTTATGAATTTTTATGCTAAAGAAATGTACGAAAACTCTTCTACATAATTTAAGTACCTAAACTACGCAAATCTAGACGGCATTCATAGAAGCCGTAATGCAACTAAAAATAAGCTCCAATGCTTTGGAACGGTTCTGTCCTAAAATGCGCTTACCGCTTCTACTAACATTATGTGTCGATATTTAGCTGTTACTCTGTCTAAGGTCGCCTTACATTACAGAGTAATGAAACTCTCGTCATGTAACATTTCTTTTACGTTCATGATAGCTAACGAGAAAGAACATTTATGTTTGAGTTCACTGCCCGACACTACAATAGGTACGTCAGTCTAACGAACCCCCTCCCTCCTACCCCTCCGCCACCCACCCAGGTATCAAGATTGCCGTGGCCATCGGCGAGACGCAGGCGTTCAAGCGGTTAGGCGCCGAGTTCTACAAGGTGCCGATGCCGGGCTGCATCCACACGGCTCTGTGGACCGACGAGTACTGGGAGTGTCTGGCTCGCTACTACACCAGCACCATCTACCATCCGGTGGGCACGGCCAAAATGGGGCCCTACTGGGACCCAGAGGCCGTGGTCGACCCAGAGCTCAGGTGAGACAGAGCTGACGGCAACTTGGTTCAGTGCAATGTGCTCGCAGGAGCGAGGGTGCCCCGTTTTATAAATACCTTACCGGGCGAGGCTTAATTTCGACGGCCCCGTTAAAAAGATGTTTGAAGGTATCACTATTTCTTTTCTTCTCTGAGGTTGTCGGCCTGCCGCTTCACATTTGTGTGTGTTAAGTGCACTTGTTATGTCTGGTTACGGATAATGGACGTAATATAACTTCATTACTCGTCAAACGGTGAAATATTTCTTCATTCCGCAACCGTGTAGGGATTCTTCCCGTTTTCTGTACTATTCTCAGTCCGTAAATCCAGTAAGGTCCTTGATCAGTAACCCTCACCTTCGTTCATCAATGAGATGAACGATCGTTAAATCAACGACTCTGCCATTAGTAAGATCCCAGGTCAGTACTCTGACTATTGATCTTTGACTGACACTAACTCTGCCCTCTGCCTCTCCCAGGGTATACGGCGTGTCCGGGCTGCGAGTGGTGGACGCCTCCATCATGCCGCAGCTGGTCAACGGAAACACCAACGCCCCCACCATTATGATCGGAGAGAAGGCCTCCGACCTCATCAAAAAGTTCTGGAGCGACCAGCACTGATGACTGCTCTGTGGGGTCGGTGGGCTCTCACCGGTCCCTGGGGATAGACTTTTCTGTGACTTACCCGGCCGACGGGAGGGCGGAGTGCGTCCGTCTCCTGTCTGAGGGCGACCCGTGCCGGGTACCGGTCACGCCGGACTGTGAATTACGGGTGGACGCAGCGACTCCTGGGTGCTGCTCCGGCGCCGCGCAGCGCCGGCGACTCGCGTCCCACTCTAGTGCCATTCCCAGTGCTCAAACGGGCCGCTGCGTGTGCCGTGATCTCGCGTCACGAGCGGTCGGGCCCGGCCCCGCCGCCCGGCGCGTCGGGGCGCTCTGTCGCAGAGCACAAATCAAAACGGTTCATTGTTCGGTATCGGCGTCCGAGAGTAGCGGCCCGAGCTGGCCCCGCGGTCGGCGCGTTCTCTGAGAGGGGAGCGCGCCGTCGCTGCCATAATGGCGCCAGCTGGTAGTGTGAGCACGCGTCCTCAGCAGCAGTAGTAATTTATTATCGCTAGATTAGTTGCAGATCATGATGTGCCGTAACTGCTTATTTGCTGCTTTTGTGATAATGTGGTATTAACATTATTGCTGGCATTGTAGTTTAAGTGAAAGAGTTGTACACCTTTCAATGTCCGCATGTTTTAGCATGATGGAACTGAACTACCGTCGGCACTGGTCGGCCCGCTTTACGCCTTTGTGTGTGCGAGTGAGCGAGTGAACTGTGCGAGCGAGTGAGTGCTGGCAAATTGCGTTTCCTATTTATTATTATATTTATGCTCAATGTGCGTCGCATGCTTCCAGTTCATCGTCATGTGCTCGGGCTAGCTACCATGTGTAAATGGGGAGGGGAACGAAATGGACCGACATATCATGTGTATTACTTTCTTGGAAGAATACAATTCCGGGGGAGAGTACTTCGTTTTATAAGTTGATATGTGACGTGACTTACCACCTTGCCGTGAGAGGCTTTCTTAAATCAGTTCCCTGCAATATCTCAGCAGGCAATGGTATGGTTTTTCTACCTTTACAGCGTGCCTTTGAATGGTAACTGCAATTAATTTGTTCACACAAAGGTACCAGCAGGGGAAGGGATAGCACCCCTGGTAAATTTTCGTTACACTGTTTCGTTCGCATTACAAATCAACCTCGGCTAGGTAGAAGCACGCATTAAATGGTCAGGAACAAGGGTGAAATGGTTTCGAGGATAAAATCGACGAAGAAACTTCGCCGATCACCGTCTTTTTTATATGACGTGGGAGTAGGATTGTTGCCTGACCCGATCATCTCAGAGGAGGATCAATTGTGTACCGTTAGACTTGCGGTTGTGCATCTTGTGACGAAACGGAGTGGAATTCCTGTGCATTTAGGGTGATGAAATCGACTGTCGCCGCGGCGAAGGCGCAGCGATGTCGCTTTCCCCGTAGTGCGCCACCTGCGCCCGGTCGCCGAACTAACAACCACATACCTGACCGCCAGGTGGAAGAATATGGCAGGGTCGGTGACGCTGTCACGGCGACAGGCAGGTCGTCCGAGTCAGACTATCCCAATGTGAACAACGATTTAATCTAAAAGTGGCAACATAGAAAAAAAGAGTAAACTTGTTTGTTCAGGCCCGTTTTCAAAATGACAACAAAGTTAATCAATTGGCATCCAGAGTGCGACATCAGTAGAGTAGGCCTATAGGTAAACGGTAGGTATATGTAAACGGCAGGACAACGTATTTTACCAATAAATTTAAATTCAAAAGGCAGGTATCTGTGTATCATGTGGAATGTGCTACATGGAACTGAATCTCGGGTCTGCCGTGCTTCTATAAGCAAGAGTCATGACTCGCATAATCGTGGAAGCATCTCCAATTTGAGGGCTTATGTTTTCCCTCTCCAGGTTGCGGTCAGGTCGTGGCTCGTGCGAAAAATAATGAGCAGAGAGCCGAATGAAATCAGTGCCTAATAAAATCAACATCATAACATCGAACGAAAACGTAAAACCATGTGAATTTGACCTTCGTTTCCTCTGATCTATCCTCAGGACGCAGAAATCCTTCCATCTCGAACATCCTGAATCCGGGCTGGAAGACCACCTTCAATTTCATCCGACGTGAGTAATGAGAATGCCTCCTGGCAGGTCGCGCGTGCACTGGGAAGACCGTTTGCGAGATTGGGCTGTTATCCGTTGAATCGTACCGTGAATGTCATGAACTCTAAACAGCTTATCCAGCGTAATTTAAGTTCACCAATGTGTAAAACGTTGATATTTTTGTAAGTTTTGATACGACCTCCAGGAAGGGCTGCGAAGTCGATGGATTTTCGGCTACCCCGACTCCGACTCTGACTCAAGCTTCCAAAAATCAGCTCTGACCCCGACTTCGGGCAGAATTGTTGCAACCAACCGACTCATGCTCCGACTCTGACGCCAACTCCACAGTCTTGCCTCCAGGCTCCAATTTATGTAGGTATGTTGCAGGGTAAAGGATGATAATAGCCGTTTTCACGACGGGCTGTCCAGCGAATGCACCTGATTTGACCAAATCTTTGCCTAATTTCTTTTACAGCAAATATCGTCATTTTATGAATTTATTTCAGTGTTTTAATCGATGATGCTCTCTGATAATATGACAAAGCAGGCATATAAGCAATTAGTGCAACCCTAGCTGATAGCTGCTAAGAGACACACTGAACCTGCTATTCGCCCCTGACGATCCATAGAGCCAAATACCTACTAATTCACCAATGATATGGACCAATAAAACCAATGACTTTCTGGAGTGGTTTCATTGACCTGTCTCACCAATATGGATCAATGAAACCAAGGACTTTCTGGAGTGGTTTCATTGAGTTGTTCCCAGCGTGCGACTAATTGCAGACGACTGGGCCTGGCTGAGCCTGAACTCGTAATTGCATTCCAGTGCCGGCCCACTGGCGACTGCGGGACATGAGCAGCCGTTAGGACGGCAGGGAGGGAGAGCGGCGGGCGGGTCCCGGCACCGGCGGCGTCCCGCAGAGCGGCGACCAATTACCGAGACGAGTGCGATGGCCGCCCGAGTACCCCGCGCCGCAGCTCACCTGTGTGCCGCCGACCGAGCGACGGTGCGCCGGGGAGGCGGCACGCCAAGGTGAACCGCCGCCGCGGCGACCGCCTCCGGCGGCGATTCCAGTCAGTCGGCGGCGGCCGCGAGAGGCGGAGGTGGGGTGTGAGTGCCGTGAGTGTCGGAGCCTGGGCCGGGTGCGGTCCCCCGGGCCTGATGCGGACCTCACTGGCGCTGGGCCTGCTCCTGCAGGCATGCTCGCTGGTGTATGGATATCTAGTGGTGGTGCCAAGCACCACTCCAGTTGGTGCGACCATCTTCGACGCCGGAATCAGCGGCTCCAGGCACTACCGTCTGGATCGGAAGCGCTCGCCGGCGTTCGTGCAGAGTGTCGTGTCGGTGAAGCCACGCTCCGGCCGACTGGTGGTGCTACGTCCGCTGCGCTGTGACGGTCTCTTCTACCCAAACCCGTTCCTCCTCTACATCGAGTCGTGGACCGATGTGGAGCACCACGTCGACTACGTGTCGCTGGCGGTGCGAGTGTTTGTGGTGGGCACGGAATGTGGGGACAGCCGCCGCATAGTGGCCGACCAGGTCCTCCAGCACGGCTCCCGCAGCGCCGTGTCCGTGGCCCTTCCAGTCACCAGCACGGACAACAAGATCTGTCTGCGGCGCGGCCAGTTTGTGGTAAAGTTCCGCGACCTGCTGCCGGCCTCGGCTCACGACTGCGACCTGAGTTACCAGCGCGTGTCCGACCCGCGTCTAGCCGTGGAGCGCACAGGTCACGACCTGGTCTCGGCGCGCGACCAGTGCGTGAGCGAGCGACTGTGGCGTGTGGTGGTGTACTTCCGCCTCGAGTGTGACGCGGCCGGTCACGAGTCGCACGACCACGCCCTGATGATACTCTTCCACCACTACATTGCTGAGCGTGACGACATGCTCAAACGAATCCGACGCGAGATGGCCAACCAGAGCCCGTTCTTCGACCGTCCCTCGTACGTGGTTACTGTGCCGGAGGGACGCGCTCGCGGCCACGTGGTCACCACACTGACCGCCAAAGACCCGGAGGACGGGCCGCTTACCTACTCCATGGTGGCTGTTCTCGACTCGCGCTCGCAGACCATGTTCGACCTGGACCCCAACTCGGGCGTGGTTACGACCAGCATTGAGCTCGACCGCGAGTACATGTCCACCCACTACTTCAAAGTGACGGTGTCGGACAGCGCGCAGCCGCCGCGAACCGGCACTACGACCCTTCAGGTCACTGTCGAAGACGCCAACGACCATGCTCCCGAGTTCGAACACAAGGAGTACGAGGCGAGCGCCCGTGAGTCCACAAGTATAGGCTCCACGGTCCTGACAGTGCGAGCCACCGACAGTGACATGGGAGCGAACGCCGAGATGGCCTATTCCATCCTAAATCCTCAGGGCGCCAACGAGGCATTCCGGATCGACTCACGCACGGGCATCATCAAGACTCGTCTGCCGTTGGATCGTGAGGAGCACGAGTCATACACTCTTCAGGTCCAGGCTACCGACCGGGCCCCGCCGGCCGAGCGACAGTCTGCGACCGCCCAGGTCACCATCCGGGTACTGGACGACAACGACAACTACCCGCAGTTCAGCGAGAAGTCGTACTCGGTCAGCGTGCCGGAGGACAAGGACTGGACGCAGAGTCCCATCATCGCCAGGATCAGGTGCGAGCTCGATAATGCAGTGTCTGTGCGCTATGCAACGGGATGTCGACTGCAGTGCATAAACCGAGGATTGTCGCCTCATGTATCGGGTGGTCTGATATGCTTCTAAAATCACCGACTTATGGCATTTGAATGGATATTAGTATTTGGGAAGCAGCCACCATTTATTCTCGGTTTATGGATGCATATTCATTCTATTCAAGGCTTTTGATTTGTGCATATCAATTACGGCCAGACCCGTGAGATCAAACGAATCGATGTAGCATGAAGCATCCATGAAGGCGGGCTTCTCCGAAACGGTATCAGCTAAGAACAGCATGTTTCGTGGTGTAAAAGGAAGTGAGAGGGATTGCATCTTTGAATAGCCTCACGCTAGCGTATCGTCTCAGATCCGCCTGAATTGTAAACACCTGCGTCACTTTCTATTCGAACAAAGCAATCAGAAGGAATAACACGCAATCGATAGGGCGTTCACCCGATTTCGTTTTCTGATGAGACGTCTGGCTCGTCCGTTGGAAACACCGTCGCTCGTCAAAACGATCTCACCGCCGCTCGTGACCCCATTACACCGGACTGACCGTCCTAGGGCCTTTGGCTGCTCCCATACCCTGGACTGACCCTATAACCTGAACTAAGCCTATACGCTGAACAGTGGACTGACCCACGGCCGTCTTTGTTTCAGCGCCACGGACGGCGATGCCGGCGAGAACGCCCGCATTCGGTACGCGCTAATCGGCGGCAACACCCAGGGTCACTTCACCATCGACACGGAGACGGGACACGTCTCCGTGGTCGGCCAGCTCGACTACGAGACGATCCGCAACTATCGACTGGTCATCCGCGCGCAAGGTAGGCAGAGAGTCTATAGATGGCCTTGACAGAGGGTTTATACTTCATTGGTATCTTGGTAGGCAGCCCCTGTGAACGGAACGATGGTGCGGTGTTTGTTGGCAGAGTTCGGGACTCGGGTTTGATGATGGTGGATGAGGGCCATCACCGTCAAACTGAAACGGCCATTTAACCACCCTTCCAGTCACGCCCTTTTGACATTACGTGAACAGGGAAGGTGGTGATTTGACCGCCTGGCTCACCTGGTCTCCCCCGGCTACGCGTCCTGACAGCCCAGGGGAACTTCCCTAATGCGCGAGTATAGTGAATGGATTCGTCACGATAGAAGCCTTAGGGTGAAAACAACTAAATTACTGTGCCCGGTGAGTCTTTGTTTTGGCTGCAAAGTGTGTGATTTGACACAACAGCGTATGCTTTCCCACACACATTGGAAACCTGCGTTATTTGGGACGTCCAATAGAATAGAACCTTATCGGATTTAGAGGGATCTAATGAAATTATGATGGAAGCGATCAGGCTAAAATATCCCTTTCAATCAGCTATGTCGGTCACTTTGTAAACACCCATCTTTCTTTGCAACCGCAATCAGCATTTACTGTGTACGACGCCGTTTTCGCTTTCTAAAACTATGGTTTAGTCTGGGAATGAATTTTAGATCTTCGACCGATTTAATCCGGCATCTGGGCACTGGGCAGTATGCGAATTGGCTCTTGCGTGGGCCGTAAAACCGCTTATATTGAAACGAATAGCCGGTCTGGTCCGAGCTATTTCACATTTTATGGCAGCAAACAAACTACGATTTACATTCACCGAATACGTAAACCTTGTTCGCATAACGAGAACTTCGCATAGTGGATATTCTGCAATGAGTATTGAGCAATCAGCATCTTGCCGAATAGTTAGTCACGAATATCCCACGCGGTCGAGATGCCAGCTGGTGACGTGGTCGCAGGTATGCCCGTGGTCAGCGAGGCCGGAAGTCGTATTGAGCGGCCGTCCCACCTCTCTGCGGCGCGCGGTCGGCGCGGCGGGGCCGTTCATTTGGTGAACGTGGGGCGGCGCGACCAGTGAGTCATCGGCCGGTGGTCGATAGGCGGCCGGGGTGGTCGAAAGGCGCGCCGCCGCGCTGGACAGAGGGACAGGGCGGCGCAGGACGGCGGCCTGCCCCACAGTAACACAATATATTCGTCCATGAGGGATTTGCTACATGACACTCGTTTGATGTTGAGCCAGTAATGTGCTCTATGTTATCGAGCTAATTAATGTAAAGACATTTCAACAAAATATATTGCAGAAAAGCGATTTCGTAAAACTATTTTACTCATTTATGCCCAGAGGGAAAATATTTGTGTTCTATAGGTCAAGGATGACGATAAAAGCCGGGCTGAACTGTAAAAGCGCTACCGATTGTCTTTTCCTCAGGCGAAACCAAAAACAATTGTCCATGATGAGCATCCGAATGGTGGTTGCCTTAAATGAAGTTCCTTGGCTCGAGAGCCGGGTTAGGGAGGGATGGGACGTTAAATGCTCCAGTCACGTGGTCTGTCGTCTCGCCCATACGGTTGTGGCCTGTGGGCTGCTATTGTATGTATGATGTGGCTATATACTAACAGGACTTTTTCATCCATTTTCTTTTTTATTTGTCAGCAAAGTTTGTTTCTCTCTTTAGTTCATTTTTAATCCTACGCTGGACAAATATGAAATATTGTGACACTAATCTATCGTTCTCCTTTTCAGACGGCGGCTCGCCGAGTCGCTCCAACACCACCAACCTGCTCGTCAATGTGGAGGATGTCAACGACAATAAGCCGCGCTTCTACTCGGAGAACTTCCACGAGACCGTGCAGGAGAATGTCCCCGAGGGCTTCACCATCGTGCGCGTGCAGGCTTTCGACGTGGACGACGGTGCCAACGCCAAGGTGCGGTACTCGCTCACCGGGCCCGACGTGGCCGGGATGCCCATCGAAGTCGACGAGAGCACCGGGTGGCTACGTACCACGCGGCAAATAGACAGAGAGGAGAAGCACAAGTATGAGTTCCAGGTGGTTGCTACCGATGGTGGCACGCCGCCGCTGTCTGCTTCAGCCGGAGTTCTGATCACGATTCAGGATCAGAATGACAACGACCCGGTGTTTGATCCCAAAGTGTACGAGACGTCGCTGTCCGAGACGGCACCTCCCGGTACCAGGGTGATCGAGCTGGAGGCTCATGATCCGGATGAGGCCAGCCGGCTGCACTATGAGATTACCCAGGGTAATGAACGCGGCCGATTTAGCATCGGTCTGCAGAATGGCAAGGGTCTGATTGCTCTAACACAGCCGTTGGATTTCAAGCTAGAGCGGCGTTATGTGCTCAAAGTCTCCGCCACCGACTCTGGCGGTCGATCCGACTCTGCAACTGTCTACATCAACATCACAGACGCCAACACGCACCCTCCTGTCTTCGAGAACACGCCGTACAGCGTCAGCGTACTGGAGGACGCTCCGCGCGGCACCGTGGTCCTCACCGTCTCGGCTAGTGACCTCGACTCGGGCGAGAACGCGCGGATCACTTACGAGCTGACGGGCGAGCCGGAGGCAGAGTTTGCCGTGAACCCGACGACGGGTGAGATCACCACCACCCAGCAGCTCGACCGAGAGAGGCGCAGCGGGTACCTCCTCACGGTGTCAGCTCGAGACAACGGCCAGCCGATGATGTCTGACACCACTGACGTGGAGGTTCTGGTCACTGATGTCAATGATAACGCCCCGCGCTTCGATCAGGACAGCTACCAGGCCTCCATCAGTGAGGATGAGGTCCGCGGTACGAGCGTGCTCACCATTCGAGCCTCTGATGCCGATCGTGGTCTGAACGGACGAGTGAGGTATGTGTTCGCTGAGGGTGGAGACGGAGACGGAGCGTTTACAGTGGACCCGAGCTCTGGTGTGATTCGTACCAGTCGGCAGCTTGATCGAGAGACAGTGGAACAGTACGAACTGGTGGCTCTCGCTGTGGATCAGGGCGCACCAGCCATGTCCAGCTCGGTGAAGATAGTTGTCGACGTGGATGACGTCAACGATTCGCCGCCGGTGTTCGAGGAGAACCCGCTACGACTGTTTATCGCAGAGAACTCACCGATCGGCTCATCAGTGGGTAAGATCCGCGCACACGATCCCGACGCCGGAGCGAACGCGCTGGTCGAGTACTCTATGGTGGAGAGCGCTGACTCTGCCTCGTTCGAGCTGCGTACCGGAGGTCCTATGGCCCAGGACGCCGAGCTCTTCACCAGACAGGAGCTGGACTACGAGTCTGACAAGAAGGTGTTCACGCTAGTCATCCTGGCGCAGTCGCCTCCGCTCCAGAGCTACGTCAGTGTCGAGATCAACGTGCAGGATGTGAACGATAACGCTCCGACGCTGAGCAACTTCCAGGTGATCTTCAACAACTACCTGAACCACTTCCCCGTTGGCCCCATCGGTCGGGTGCCCGCCGTCGATCTGGATGCCACTGATCAGGTGAGGCCCGTTATTAAGATAAGGAGGCACGGCGAGGCGTAAGCCTCCAGTGCATCTGACCATTTCTCATGTTGTAATATTGCGGTTCACTTATGGTATTAAAAGCATTGCACACGTAAATACCGTAATCCGTCACACACAAGTTCTCGTTTGATTGAGCCTGCGTCATTAAAAAGATCACTGACCATAAACTATAATTTTACCAAATCAGCCAATAAATATAGTGATTATGAATAATTCTTCAAGTGCAAAGTCGCTTAGTTTCACGGTAATCAGCTTATTGATATCAATATATCAATATACAAATAGCTATATCGATCAATACTTATTTCGTCTTCGATTATAGTCCGTTGAGTTTCATTCGATTTATCGGACGCCCCACATTTCTAAACATTGTTTGTAGTCTCTGGAGTGGAGACATTCATATTCGGCGCAATACATATCGTTCTTTTGACAGTATTCAGCCCAGGGCTATCTAAACCATTCAACCGCACATGGCGTATACATTACAAGAATTCAATTACAGTGTACAGCTGTAAAGACTTCATCATTACCACGGTTGTACCAATGTGGCCAAATGCCGTCCGTATAATTATAACTTTTCAATACGCGAAGATGGGCGACATTTTGCTATATTTTATTATGCATATAAAGCTAATCTGTTGCTTATAGATCACAAATATGAATGTTAAATATGATAATAATCTTTCTTTGTGTTTGTGTTTGCAGCTGACATACACGGTGCTGTCTGGAAACAACGCCAACCTCCTGCTAATAAACAGCACCACCGGAGATATCACCCTGTCTCCGAGCCTCAACACCAACGTGCGCACCACCGCCACCATGGAGATCTCCGTGTCAGGTCAGTCGCCGGCCGGGTCACCGGTCATTGTCCGGAACAAATACGGGTGAAGTCCGGTCGAACACGATCTCCAGATATCTACTCGCACAACAGGTGACAACCCAAATCCCCCGACTCTCAATGCTATGGATGAGATCTGTTTTGAGTTGTGTATTTTAGCATGAGCTCATGTGGTTCGCCGCCTCCGATTTTGTCTAGTGCGCTGGAGTGTCCCTAAGCGGTCCTCAAAAGGAGCCAGCAAGATGCCAGTCACCGTTTTTATGTAGGTCGGTCACGATTGATTTCGGTATGCCGTGCGGACCTTGCTTTGGATTTAAACGGCGCCGTGGCGTCCAGCGGGCCCTTCGCCGCCCGGACCCGGCGGCCTCCGTCACGCTCCGACCCAACGGCCGGTACACCGGCGAACGCCCCACCGCGGCGGCACCACTGCCAGGGGCCTGCACAGGAGCGCATTTCACCGGCCGCAGCCAGGCCTGGGAGCCGCAGTGAAGGGTCGCCGGCCCGACCGCGGGCGCCGCGCGGCTGAGACGGCCGCCGCCGCCGCCTCCGGTGTCGTGGGCTGCACGCGGCGCGGCCGGAAATGACTCCTGGCCGGACCTCTGCCCGGAGCGGTCAGGTATGAAGGCCGTGACGGCGGCGAGCTGGCCGGCCGGCTATCCTGCCGACCGCTCGCCGCCGCCGGCCGGGAGACAAAGAGCCGCCCGACGGCGCGGCCGGTGGAACAGGTTACCGGCGGTCATTAGCTCACCGGTCGGCACGCTGACCATTGGTCGGCGTACGCTGCATGTCAGCACCGAGCTGAGACCGACAGTGGGCTGTCATGTCATGTCACTCATGAAAGGAGCAGGGCCGGACAGCAGCGGGCTGTTAGCGTCACTGATGTATGTAGGAAAGCCGGGCAACGAGACGTCCATTCATATACGGGACCAAGCCAGACAACGAACCACTTAATGGCTTTCCCTTTTTTGTTCCAGATCCTTCCGTCGTCTGGGTTATGCTGGATAGTGTGTGGACATTTGAGTACACATGATCTTTCGCTCATAAGTCATAGCGCTAAGGATGATTTGTGATCTGGTGGATCTGGAATCAGGCTTCATTGTTTCTACTTTCTTCCTCTCGTCACGACACTGGACGGTACCGGCATCTCATATCTAAATCTCTCGTAGACCGTAGTAGGTGAGTAACTCTTCACCATAACTTCTCACTGCGGGGTCAAAGCCTGCTCCACTCTTTCTGGTCTCACGGTCAGGGCATGCCCTGTGCGCCCGCCTCCTTTCTCTGCCCTGCGGCCTGAACAATCTTCTCTCGGAATCATTACAGTCATTATGGTCATTTCAGTCGTTAGGGTAATCAAGTCATTACAGCGGGGCGACGACACAACGGTGTCGTCTGGCGACTTCTGCGTCTCAGTCAGTCACACCGCTACTGAGACAGGTGTCGAGTTTTCTCGGGAGCTTCGTAATCAGAGAGGATAGGTGATCTGCCCGTCGCCTGCGCCCTGCTGGGGGCTTTTCCGTGACGCAAGCGTCTGAGGACGTCTCCCACGGGTGTCACTTTTCAAGATTTATTGGCAGGACTCTAATGGTTGATTTAGGACATTCACACCATTGATTTAGTTAATTTAGGCTATTCGTAACATGCATCATCATAGGGCTCATGCCCAAATGCCGAAAGAATTGGTGCGGCTGACACCCGCCCATGACTTCTTCCTTTTATCTCCGCCACCCCTTGGTTACGTTACGATGGGTCCTAACGGTGCTTCGCTTCAATCCCGATTCGGAACATAAATCGGGTATGGACCAGCCTATGTACATAACTCTTTTCTCTTCGCAACAACTTTGAGGCAGAAGTTACACCTCCTAACTTGTGATCTGAAACAGTTACAGCTGTATCTCGTAACTTGCGACTTGTTCCAAGAGGATTTATTTCACCATGGATCCCCCGGATTAAAGTGCTGGACTCTCTTGAAAGACCATTCGGTCTTACCGCTAACCGCGCATACCGCGGTCATACGAGCTCGCAAAGAGAGCGATGGGAGCAATGGGGACGCATCTTGTGAAATCGACATGCCATGACAATACCAGCACGAAGTCTGTTAGCGATGCGCCCATGCATGCGAGTTGCTCGATCGCTCGGCACCCAGCACCACAGTGATTGCAAGTCCAACAAAGGATGGACTAAGCCGGGGTGTTGGGGGTGCAGGCCTAGGGCGTCTGGTGCTGCCGCTACCTGGAGTTCGGTCGATAAGGGTCTGGCTGGACGACAGACGGCCCCCGCTCCCTGGCGGCGCAGCATCGATCGTACCCACCCGGCGCCGCCCCGTCGCGTCCGACCCGGCCCGAAAACGGGAGCCGCCGCATCGCTGGTGCCACCTATACGAGTGACGAGGGTCGACAGGGTCGAAACTGGAGATGGTTTTTGGGAGCGGCTCGACGGTCTATGATGCTGTTTTCTGTTAGTCTTCTAGGGATGACATCTGCTGCAACCGTCTGCTATTGTCTTCAGTTGTTCTCCTGGATCGGGGTTCGCCGAAGTAGACAAAGCCTTCTCGATAAACGATCGCCAGCAACATACATTTTACCATTAGCGTGACTAATATACCGACACTCGATACTCACTGTTGCGCCTTGTCATTGACGTTATGCCGCTGCCATTGACTTTCGACCGTCTGTTGCCGTTTTCAGATGGACGGAACGAAGACTCCGCCTTCCTCGAGCTGCACGTTCGTCTGGTCACCGACAAAATGCTGTTCAACTCTGTGACGCTGAGGCTGGCAGAGATGACGTCACAGGCCTTCCTGAGTCCTCGGATCTTCACTCTGTTCAAAGACGGCCTGGCCTCCGTCCTGGGAGTCGCCAAGGAGCAAATCATCATCTTCAACGTGCAGGTAATAGCTCAAATGCAGGACTGGGCAGGTGTGATATTCATGTACCTACCTTAGACATACGACTATATCACGATTAGATCGACGTTGACGATTCAATTCGGAGACCAGCTGAGAAGTCAAAAAGTGCTCTCAGGCGAACGTTACAGCGCTGACAAAGTGACCGTATTGACAAAGTGTCAAAGTGCAAATCCTATCAACCCGTTCATGGTCTGATGCCGCCCGTTTCTCCCTCAGGATGACACCGATGTGCCTGAGCGCATTCTGAACGTCAGCTTCTCGGCGCTGGACGCTCAGGGTGCGTTCGGTGGATCCTTCGACGGTCCCTTCCTCAGCCAGCAGCATATCCAGGAGAAGGTCTACCTCAACAGGGCGCGACTGGCCAAGCTGGCCGCTGTTCAGGTGAGTGATCCGTGTGACAGGCGACTGACCGAGTCGAGAAGTGTTCCTTCGCCAGGGAAGGCAACCAGACGGCCGGAGGTCCTCGGTGCAGCGAATCACATATTGCCCTCTGCTCCCATGAGGATAGAGCGAAGTTCGTCTTGTACAGCTTGAAACGCCTGTGGTGTTGCGGCTCATTAATAATGGTTGATCCTCGTGATCCTCGTGCACGTTCTGAACGGATGCAGGTTTCAGAACGCTTCAAATCATTTGCAGCCTTCCTCGTTATATGCACCTGTCGTTAGACAGGTGCAACTGTATGCCATAGGCGTTGATGGAAATTGGAGCATTTGACAGCCAACTACCTTCGTGACCTTTCCAGCCATTTAACCTCCAGGTCACGCAGCCGGCACTTTACGACACACTTGGGGCTACTCAACGCTAAACGACGTGCCGTTGACGACTCCTGCCCGGCTCGGCTGCTGACAATTATGCTGACATATGCTGTTGTCCGGTCCCTGACGCTGTCCTACCGGCAGGTTCTACCGTTCGACGACGACCTCTGCGTGCGCGAACCGTGCCTCAACTTCGACAAGTGTCTGACGGTGCTCAAGTTCGGCAATGCCTCCGGTTTCGTGCACAGCCCGACCATTCTGTTCCGGCCCATATTCCCAGTGACGACGTTCGCCTGTCGATGCCCGGCCGGGTTCGCTGGTGAGTGACAAATCCACTCGCTTTGCGTGGCTTAGGTTGAGGACCAGTAAATCGTTAGGTACCTATATTTCATTCGCCATTTTTTATCAAGGCTCGTCAGGTGAGCTTCTGGAGCCATTCCAATTTTGAGCCGCTTAGAAGCAGATTAGCTCCTATCCGCATAACAATCGGTTTGAATACAGCACAAACATTAAAGGAAATAGTTCACTTTCACGAAATTATTTTTTTTTGCAACGATTTATTATTTTTTATGTTCAAAATAATCAGCAAAGAAAATAAAACCTTTTTATAACAAAAGATTTTTTTTTCTATATTTTGATATAGGAAGAACTTTTCAGTTTCTGTAAGGCACACGCGATCCAGTATGAAAAGAGCATGGGTCCCGAAAATTCTTCAGAAACAGAGAAATTATCGCAGCCACCGGCATTTGGGCGATCTGCTCGATCTGATAATGTTCCCCTGAATGTCGTAATTGATCAGTACGAGAATTTCTCTAGAGTTCTCGTAGATAATTTCTCTAGTTTCTGAAGAATTTTCGGGACCCATGCTCTTTTCATACTGGATGGAAATATATGCAAGGCACACATCCTCAACGCAAGACACCTTTTTCGGGACGAGAAATAGAATATCTTTGCCTAGGGTGATCGTTGGGCTGTAAAAGCTCCTGATTTATGCTCGTCTCAGCCCAAGCTACGGAACTGCTATTCCAGTTCAAAACCCATGTTAAAAAGTGAACTATTTCCTTTAAAAGGCGATGCCTAAGCTAAATGGAAAGCTGCTTTTTGACCGATTCGAGTCGTTCAGACTTCTGTGCGATGTTTAAGAGTTTCTAGTGGCTCGATCTGCGAAACGTCCCTATATCTATAACTTGTCCCCGTTGCTCTGCAGGGATGCGCGAGTTCTACGAGTGCGACACGGAGGTAAACCTGTGCTACAGTCAGCCGTGTCAGAACGGCGGCACGTGCCAGCGCAGAGAGGGAGGCTACACGTGCGTCTGCGCCGACGGGTTCACTGGTGAGTGGCGACTGAGCGCGACCAGCAGACGTAACCCGTGACGGCTAAAAGGTCCCATGTCAGTCGACCGAAATCGCAATTGGCGGCAGGCTGTGCTGGACAACCCATTCAGTCGCAACTACTTGTTTTGTTTCCGCCTCTGCTTCCGTTGCCGCTCGCTAGTACTGTCGCTTCCTTTATCGTTCATGTCATATCCCTCTATAAAACTGTGGTCTAGTTTGACTTCTCGCTAACTAACTTCCCGGTTTGTGCGTGCGTGTGTCGGCCTGTCTCCGTCTCTGAGCGCGTGTATTACTTCTAAACTTGTCCAATATATGACCGCCGTAACTCCTACCACAGGTGAGAGCTGCGAGCTGGACACGACTCGAGGCTCCTGTCCGACCGATCCATCGGACGGCTCAGACCGCCACCCCGTCTGTCATGGCGGCTCTGTGTGCGTCAACCTACAGCGGGGCGGCTTCCTGTGCGACAACTGCACCAACTCGCCCTACCGCAACCAGCACTGTCAGCTGACAGCGCGCAGCTTCTCCGAGGGAAGCTTCCTCACATTCCCCGCACTGCACCAGCGGCACCGGCTCAACATCAAACTCAGGTGAGAGAGTGATAGACTTCTCACCAGCGACACCGGGTCAATATTACACTCAGGTGAGTTTAATATATTTCTCAGCTTCCTCACCTTCCCCGGCGCTGCACCAGCGGCACCGACTCAATATAAAACTCAGGTGAGTTTAATAGACTTCTCACCAGCGACACCGGGTCAATATCAAACTCAGGTGAGTGTCATCGGCTCAATATGAGACTCAGGTGAAATGGGGCCAGCTCAATGGGTATCAAACTCAGGCGAGTGGGACGACTCAATAGTAAACTCAGATGAGATGGGACGACTCAACAGCAAACTCATCTGTCGCGTCGATCCAATATAAAGCTCAAGTGAGTCGATCTCTCTGCTCTCAGGTGGGCTACCTAGATATATTCAGTCAGTTAACTCACAGCAGACTCAATATCAGGCTCGGGTCAGCCACAGCGGACTCAATATCGGACTCAGGTGAGGCGAGCCGACTTAAAGGGACCCTCCCACCTTAACATTAGATTTGAGTTGAGATAGCCAAAATGGGGTCCCTGGCTCACAATTACCGGTTTCGGCACTCACAACATCGAGAAATGCCTTAAATCGGAAATATTGAATTTCAAAATTGCAGCATTTTGATTCAGAGGGGCTAATGCATTGGAATACCCCTCTGAATGTGTGACGTCAGCGCAGATATCTAACGATTTTTAAATGTTTGACTAAAACGTTTTGTAGCACGCGGTGGTATATGCTGCGTTGCGCGCAACAAATGCCGCACTTTTAAATAAAGTCGCTAGGAACAGCGGAGATCCCAAAAAGTAAACAAAAGTAAAAGTCTAATATCTTGAAAACCGGTGAATATTTTTCAATGAAATTTGGTAGATATTCGTTTTCGCTCTTTCTGAACCGAGCGACATCACTTTCATGCCAATTCATAGACTTTTTTGAAGGTGGGAGGGTCCCTTTAACGTCAAGCTAACGGTTCTGTCCGACCAGTGTCGATGGCGTTGGACCGCTAAGCCGATGAGAGATGAAAGCCCGATGGGATACGCTTCAACAATCGATGGTTATTCATGGTCGGTATAACTTGCGGTCACCGACATTGTCGCGTCCTGTGATAGAAGAGATATAGCTGGCGGGCGGGAAATTTATGCCGCCTCTGCGGATTTTCATTTGCTTAGCGAAAGCGGGCAGGCTGAATACAATATCCGTAAAATCCCAATATGAATAGCATTAACTCGTCGTTCTCCTCTCCAGGTTCGCCACTCGGTCCCGGGACGGCCTGCTGCTCTATAACGGCCGCTACAACGAGCGTCACGACTTCATCGCTCTGGAGGTGTTGGACGGCCAGGTGCGGTTCTCGTTCAGCGTCGGCAGCGGCGCGCACCACGTGACCGGTCACGTGCCGGGCGGGGTCAGCGACGGCAACTGGCACCAGGTCGAGCTCGACTACCATAACCGGGTGAGTGGAGCTGTCGGAGCTGGGCGATGATATACGATCGCGCCTAGCGATGGGAGACATTGTGGTATTCCTCAAAGCCGTAAAAGGCACAAATGCATAACATTTCGTAAAATTTACGCTAATTCTCGAACTAAGATCTGGCATCCTTTCAGTGTACTAGGGCGGCTAGTTAGAGAGGAGGGTAGGTTGCCAAATCACTTGACTTGGGTCGCATATTGCTACTGTCTCAGTCCACCCCATCTGTTCCATCTGAGTGGGCATTTCTCTCCATCTATTCTCGGTCACTGTCTCACAACAGTGACTTGCTGTAAAGATTTATATAAGTTTCTATGTTGTGATGTGGTAATGGTGTACCAGTGTACCACCGTTTTTCCTGAGTGCAGAGTATACAACATGGTATCTCCATTCCCCTCAGACTGCCACAATCATCATGGACGGCTGCGACAGTGGCCTCTCGCTGATGCGCGCTCATGGCATGGAGAAGTACCAGTGCGCCAACAGGACTACCTTCGAGCTGGAGCGACGGTGAGTCGACCGCTTTCTGTCCCCAATAAGAGCAGGGGCAGGGACGGAGTGTTATCGACGGGCTGGCTTCAATTACCGGCAGACTGATAAGTGTGGTTTGCTTTTCTTTGGAGGGTGGATGAGCGGCGAGCGGTGTGCAGAAGAACGGATATTAGATAAAAAATATGAAATATGTGCATGTCTATTTGTGTGTGCATGCGTGTGTGTAGGTGCATGTGGATACTTGTGCATATAGTTTCAAACATACTGCTCGTTCTAAACGTTATCTTTTCTCCTTTTCCAGGTGCCACCAGCAGACCGAGTTTTGTCAGCGGTTCATCGACCTGACTGGACCTCTCCAAATCGGCGGTCTGCCTTCGCTGCCCACAAAGTTCCAGGTGCAATCTCAGCACTTCAGCGGCTGCATTCAAGACGTCTTCATTGACCACAAGCTGCTCGACCTGGACAAGTAGGTAGCTGTGTGGTCGATGGGCGAGACAATGTGTGATGTCGGACATGATAATGCTGCCGTTTTATCGTAAAAATAAAAAAGCTTTGCGATATTTCATTCTAGCCAACTAACGAATTCTATTGCATGACCTGGCATTGTCTGTTGAGCGTGACCTGACCTGATTTGTAGACACACCTAGCAAAGCCTGGTTTGTGGTTCAACGTGACTTCACACGAAGACTAACCTGAATTGTATTGTGAGTCTGATTTGACAGGCTTGCATTTTGACCTGACCCGAGCCCGACCCGAGCCTTGGGTGCCTCTATGCCTGAATGCCTGAGCTGAGGTGTGTGTTTGTGTGTGTCCTCTCGTCAGCTATGTGGCCAACAACAGCACTGTGGCCGGCTGCTCTGAGAAGCAGCGGTTCTGCGCCTCCCACCCGTGTCAGAACGGTGGCACCTGTACCGAGGGCTGGGGCACCTACGTCTGCCGCTGCCAAGACACACACGCCGGCAAAAACTGCGCCCTTGGTGAGTGTCGGCTGGATCTGGGTGGTCGGAATCTGCCGACAGTGTCGGCTCACAACACAACTGGGTCGTTAAGTGAAACGTGACATTTGGGATTTAAGCTGCAATAGTAGAAAAGAAAAATCCTGTAGTGAAATGTAGTGGTGCAGCGGAGCGAGCGCTGGCTGGCCGGACCTGGCCGCTGGACGCTGCCCTGGGTACGGGCGGCCGTCACGCGCCCGCCGACGGTGAACCTGACACCGCAGGGGAATGGGGTCGGTGAACTGACGCCGCAGGGGAGGGGGCGGAGGGCACGCCCGGCCATTGTTCGGGATTAAGAGGCTGAGTCAGTCGGGAGTCAGGGCTGAGACTGGAAGGTGTTGTTGAGCGTTCTGTGGTGTGGCCGAGGTGGTGCAGAAGACCGTGCTTTGTCTGATTGATGTCAAATTAATTCCGGAATTCGACGGCTCCGGTGACGTGCTCGACTGGCTGGAGAAGGTCGAGCTAGTGTGCGGGCTGCAGGAGCCGCCAGTGAGGCAGACGCTGGTGATACCCCTGCGGCTGAAAGGAGGAGCATCTGCTGTGTATCGGCAGCTGGTGGAGGCTGACAGGAAGGACGTGGCGAAGCTCAAGGATGCGCTGAAGCGTGCGTTTGCGGTGGATAAATACGCTGCGTATGAGCAGTTCAGCACCCGCCGTCTCCGCCCCGGGGAAACAGTTGATGTTTTCTTGGCGGAGCTGCAGCAGCTTGCGACGCTGTTCGGAGGAATGTCGGACGAGGGCCTGGGGTGTGCCTTTGTGGCAGGTCTGCCGGACTCTACCAGGCAGATACTGCGAGCTGGAGCGCGCATGGAGTCGTTAAAGCTCTCGGAGGTGGTGGACAGGGCTCGCGCCATCTTGCGAGAGGAGAACGGCGCATCGGAGGTGGCAGCCGCGCTGGTCAAAGAGTCACCAGGCGGTCGGGATCGCGGCCGAACCGTTAGTAGCGGCAGGAGAGAGCGCGGACCTTGCTTTACCTGCGGCCGCCTGGGGCATCTCGCCCGTGAATGTTCGGCCCGCACTGGCCCCCGCGAAATCCGGTGTTTCCGGTGCGACAAGACTGGTCGCATCGCAGCTCGTTGTCCGGAAAACGCGGAGAGAGAGGAGGATCGTGTGCCGGCCTCCTCTCGGGATTAAGATGGAGCGGCGCACTACCAACGAGACACCTGAATGTGAACGGGGTGTTGTGTGAGGTGTTGATCGACACGGGATGTACCAGAACGGTGGTTCATTCGTCGCTCTGCGCCGAGTGGAAGAGGCGTTCTGTGTCCATGGTGACAGTTAGTGGTCAGAGAGTGGACTGTGCGGGCACGGCTGAAACCGATGTTGGGGTACCTGGGGGTGATGCTGTGGTGCTTGATGCGTTGGTTGTAGCGGTGAAGCCGCTGGGTTTCGGAGCAATTTTAGGAATGGATGGTGTGAAAGCTCTTGGGGGTGTGACCATGCGTTCTTCTACTGATGTGCGATTTGCAGGCGAGGGAGACGTGTGCGCCGGAGCAGGAGGCTCCGTGGACCTAGCGGTGGAAAAGGAGGACTTTCGAGTCGTGTTCGATGCGAGGGAAAGGCGCAAGACTGTCGAGTGGAAGTGGTCGGGAAAGAAACCGCCAGATCAACTGAAAAACGGAGTGAGCGAGTACCATGTGACGGATGAAGCGAGAGAGGACTATGAGAGAGAGCTGGAGACGTGGATCGAGAACGGGTGGCTGCTGGAGTACGACGAAGAAAAGCATGGCGCTCCCAAAGGGCTGATACCGTTAATGGCGGTGGTTCAAGAGAACAAGGCGAAAGTGCGGCCGGTCCTTGACTTCCGGGAAATGAACACTCACGTCGACACGTTCACGGCGGACGTTGACGTGTGCAGTGAGAAACTTCGTGAATGGCGCCGGACGGGTGAGAAAGTGGCACTCCTGGATCTGAAGAAGGCGTACCTTCAGATACATGTGGAGGAGTCACTGTGGCCCTATCAGACAATCGAGTTCAAAAACAAAAGGTACTGTCTGACGAGACTTGGGTATGGTCTTAATGTGGCACCCCGAGTCATGAAGACAGTTCTGGAGACAGTGGCGAAGCAGGACAAGAACGTGGAGAAGGCAGTATCGTCGTATGTCGATGACGTTCTGGTCAACGAGGAGGTAATGTCGGCCGAGAAGGTGGCCGAGCACCTTCAAGCCTTCGGTCTCGAGTGTAAGGACCCCGCTCGCGCACAGGAAGGCGCTCGGATTCTCGGCCTCCGAGTCTGGGGGGAGCAAGGCGCACTCATGTGGAAGAGAGACAACGATGTCCGAGAAGTTGCCGGACCGGTGACAAAGCGGAAAGTGTTCTCCCTCTGCGGGCAGCTGACGGGACACCTTCCGGTGTGCGGCTGGCTGCGGCCGGCGACCTCGCTCCTCAAACGACGTGCGAACAGAGCAGCAAGTGGCTGGGACGACGAGATTGACGACCCGGACGTGGAGCGTCTAATGGACGAAATTGTGAAGCGGGTCAGAGCAGAGGATCCTGCCAGGGGACGGTGGGATGTGAAGGGCGACAGAATCACAGTGTGGACGGATGCCAGTGCTCTGGCCATGGGAGTAGTTGTTGAAGTGGGTGACGAAGTAGTGGAAGACGGGAGCTGGCTTCGCCCCGACAATGGAGTACAACACATCAACATGGCAGAGCTAGACGCGGCCCTGAAAGGCGTGAACATGGCCATCCTGTGGGGCGCGGAAAGAGTCCGGTTGATGACTGACTCGCGGACAGTGTACCACTGGATGACCGACCTCCTCAGTGGCAGGGCCCGACTGAAGACGAAAGCTGCCTCTGAAATGTTGATAAGAAGAAGGCTAAGCACCCTCAGGATGCTCGTGGACGAGTACGAGCTGGACGTGAATGTTCAGTGTGTCTCGTCGGCTGAGAACAAAGCGGACGCACTGACGAGAGTGCCGGACGCCTGGCAACGGGTGCTTATGTGCAAAGAGGAGGCTGCAGCATGTGCTGTGGGAGACGGAGACGACCCCGACAGGCTGGTGAAAGAGGTGACCCAAATTCACCACGCTTCTGGTCATCCTGGTGTCCGGAGGACGCTATACTTCGCTAGGAGGGCGAACAAGCTCGCTACGAGACGACTTGCGCAGGCCGTGGTGTCGGCCTGTCAGACGTGCAGGTCTGTTGATCCCGCTCCTGAAAAGTGGCGCGAAGGCCGCCTGGAGGTCGACACCACGTGGGACAGAGTCGCCGTCGACGTGACTCACCATCATGGGTGTCTGTACCTAACGGTGGTGGATTGCGGCCCATCCAGGTTTGCGATCTGGCGTCTCCTGCGGTACGAGACCGCCGCATGCGTCATTGCGGAGCTGGCGGCGATATTCTGCGAGCGGGGACCGCCGGCAGAAATGTTGCTGGACAATGCCACCACCTTCCACAGCAGGGCGTTTAGAGCTTTCGCCAACGACTGGAACGTCGCAGTACGATACAGGGCGGCGCATGTGCCGTCAGGGAACGGAGTCGTCGAAAGGAACCATCGCTCCATAAAGGTGATTGCGACGAGAGCGAAATGTGGGGTGGCAGAGGCAGTATACAGGTACAATACAACGCCGAAGGACGATGTCACTGAAGCTACGACACCTGCTGGTATGGTGTATCGGTACGACGTCCGAGTGAAAGACGTCGACCCCGTTCCGACAGTGAGGGACGATGGACAGCAGGAGAGCCGCTACCACGTCGGAGATGCTGTCTGGGTGAAATCACCGAGAGCACGCTGTGAAGAGCAGTATGGCAGGGGAGTGGTGACTGGTGTGGTGTCACCGCAAACTGTCGAAGTTGACGGTGTACCAAGGCATGTCCGTCATCTGCGTCCGCGTGCAGACGAGGCAGAGCAACCAGTTTCCGCAGAGGCAGAGCAACCAGTTTCTGGGGATGAGGAGCCCTGCTTTGTACGGTGTCCCATCGACCGGCATGACCGAGACGACCAGCAAGACCAACAGGAGGAAGCTGCGAGTGACACAGAGGCTGGGCCGAGGCGAGGTACGCGGGCTCGGCCTGTCACGCAGTTGTACGGAGACCCCGTGCCGAGCGATGTCTTAGATACCTACGTATGAGCGTTGTTAGCGTGTGATGTGAGCACTAGCGTCTGTTGGTTGCGATCAGGATCGGGGGGGAGTGTAGTGAAATGTAGTGGTGCAGCGGAGCGAGCGCTGGCTGGCCGGACCTGGCCGCTGGACGCTGCCCTGGGTACGGGCGGCCGTCACGCGCCCGCCGACGGTGAACCTGACACCGCAGGGGAATGGGGTCGGTGAACTGACGCCGCAGGGGAGGGGGCGGAGGGCACGCCCGGCCATTGTTCGGGATTAAGAGGCTGAGTCAGTCGGGAGTCAGGGCTGAGACTGGAAGGTGTTGTTGAGCGTTCTGTGGTGTGGCCGAGGTGGTGCAGAAGACCGTGCTTTGTCTGACTTTGTAAGTTTGGAATACTCACTTTTTTCTTGAGACCTTTGGATTTGCCGGGCGGACGAACTGTGGTGATCAGAGACAACTCCTACAAATCCCTAGACTTAGATGACCAGGAACACGCCGAGTTACTTGAAGCCTCAAACAAGTTCTGCATGGTGTAGGATAACCAGCATAATTAGCTGATCTCTGTAATTGCTTCTTCGGTCACTGACCAGTTTTTCTATCGAGACTGAGCTACTGACTCTTGCTGTGGTGCGACATCTCCGTCCTGTGGCTGACCCGTGACCTATGACCCCTCAGACGCGGAGACTCCCCACCAGCTGCGGGGCGACGGCCACATCTCGTACATCAGCCGCATCCAGGCGGTCACCATGCCCTGGTACAGCGGGCTGGCCTTCCGAACACGGTCTGCCGACGCGCTGCTGATGAAACTCAGCTTCGGAGACGGCCTGCGCACTCGGCTCATGGTAAGTAAATTCAATGATTTTCTTTTAAATTCGCGTCTAACCATGCGTTGCTGCGCAAAAGTAAACAGGAAAGAATCCTTGGTCGATCCTTAGGGCATTGAATTATGCCTAAACGTTGTTTGTGTTTTCGGTTGCTCCACCTTGTTTTACCTGTGTTTCACTCTACTCACTGTGTCCTACCCGTGTCTACGCGTCTGCGTGTCTCATTGTGTTTTGCCCGTATGCTGCTATGCTCTGTATGTTAGTGTCCTTATCCCTCCGCACACTCTCTCCTCCGATTTTTACTCTGACCATTTGCTCGGCAGCTCCGAGGCGGCTACATCGAGTACCACTACCCCAATGACGTGGCCGCCCTGGACACGGTGCGGGTCAACGACGGACAGTGGCACCACGTCCTCGTCAAGTGGATGCAGGGAGAAGTCTGGATCAATCTCGGTAAGTACCCCGCTGCAGTACTGGTGCCATGTTCTTGATCAATGCCAGCCACTGTTCGTTCATACCTTGGGCGGCTAATGGCCTTACGGTACTCACTTTGCTCGGCGCTCGGCATGTTTTTTTTTTCGCTGCAAGGTTTTATCATCACTTATGCTTTAATGTTATCGTCTTAACAACAAAATTCATGTTATAAGTAATTTCGTGAACTTCCGTGCCTGCCAACTACGATAAACTTCCGTCACAAATGCTCTCGCATTTCGTTAATCTCCCGCCTCCTATGTCCACAGATTACGGTAATCATGAGTTGACTCAGGCGGGCGACGCCCAGCTGGCCGGCCTCTATGTGGACGAGGTGATCGTAGGCGGAGGCGAGGGCGACGTACCGGGACTGATCGGCTGTATCCGGGTGAGTTCAGAACCATCCAATTCAGCGACTATGGATGTGGTCGCTGGCTGTATTCGGGTGAGTTCAGAGCCGTCCAATTCAGCGACTATGCATCAGGTACGCTGACGGTGTCCTTATTACGGAGCGAGCGAAGCGAGCGGAGTCTTTCCTTAGATTAACGGAAATTTCTGAGTATGAGCGGCCGGCCGACCGGCCGGCCGTGCGGACGCTTTTGCTAGGCTTATATCTCAGCAACCACTTGACCGATTTACACGCGGTAATTTTTGTAGGGTAGCTTCATTCCTTCTACCAAGTATTGGACTATTCCCGATGCATGTGCGTGACCCCTTACGCACGTGCCACGTGCAAAACGAAGAGGTGTCAGTTTTGTAATTGTTGCAATATCTCGGTAACTACTTGGCCGATTGCGCTGAAAGTTGGCATGTAGGTAGGCACCCACTAGGCACTGCATATCCATGTGCCAGAGTTGGGGTGCTGCTGCACGTGCGCACGTGCAGGGGTCGTTTCCAGATCTCGAGAACGGCTGGACCGATGGCGCTCAAATTTGGTACACGGTTAGGGACCAGTTAGTAGGTGTTCTGGTTTGGGCCTCGCCTGCCGGGCCGCCCCGTACCGGTTCGTACCGGCTCGATGTGACCGGGTGCTGGGTCACCCCACCCTGGTACGATGTGGGCGCCTGTCATTGGTCGGTGGCTGGGTGGCGTGATCAGGCCACACCACCCGAGTTATGTGTCAGTGTGTGATCGGTCGGCCGATATGTAGCGAGGCGATGTGTGTGCTGGATCGGAGAGAGAGGGCAGTCTGGTTTTGGTCAGTGATAGCGCAATACACTTCCACAGCTCAGCCGGCTTGTGAACTCTACATGGCGCAGCCGACATCTACGGACCTGCTGCAAGTAAGCTGAGGTGTCGCCACCGGTGCCTATCCAGCTGGCCGGCGACGCATGCCGTACAGCTTACGCTCCAAGTGCAAGATGGACGGCTCCGACGACCAAGACAGCAGTTCGCCACCACCGTGGCTGGCTCAGCTCCAGCAGCAGCTACAACAGCAGCTTCAACAACAGCACGAACAACATCAGCAAGACATCGAGCTTTTCCGCAAGGAACTACAAGAACACCGTCTGACGGCAACAACGGCACCTGACAAGAAGCCAATAGCTGCAGCGGTAGATCCTGCGGCTCTCGCTGAACCGACAACGGACGGCGCTGTGGAATCGGCGAATCCTGTTACTTCACTACAGACGGCTGGAGAGCTGGCAACGACACGACCGTCTACTGCAACCGGTGCTGTAGCATCTCTAGCTTCTGCTTCAGCTTCTGCGCCGCTTCATACAGACAGCGGGGCCAGGCGGCCACCGGTATCTTCTCCAGTGAAGCTGTCGTCTTCTGCCACTCTCCGTGAGTTTCGCCTCTGGAGGTCATCCTGGAATGACTACTACCGCTTGGGGAGCATCTTTACTCTTAGTCAAGAGGACCAGCTCGCCTACCTGCGAGCGTGCTTCACCGAAGACATGCGCGCCGCCAGTCTGCACGCCGTCGGGATCTGCCCGCACTCGGACAACGTGAGCTCATCGCTGGACAAGATCGAGCAGTATCTGCGGCTTCAGCACAACGTCGCCATCGACCGGGTAAAGTTTGAAGAACGACACCAAGAAGAGGGAGAGTCATTCGACTCGTTCCTGATCGCGATCAAGGAGCTAGCAGCCGACGCCGAGCTGTGCTCCTCCTGCATGGACGACCGCATCACAACGCGCATCATGTCCGGGATACGCGACAAGGATACACGTCGAAAGCTGCTGTCACTCCGGCCATTCCCGTCGCTGCTGTGCGCAATCGACATCTGTCGATCGGAGGAGGCCTCTCAAGCCAACAACCAGCTTCTGCAGGACATCACTCAAGGCCATCAGAGCGTCTCCCGGGTGTCATCACGCCAGAATCAGCGGAGCCCATCACGAGAACGGCCATGTGAGGGCTGCGGCGGCACTGGCCATCCCAGGAGGTCATGTCCTGCTGCAAATCTCACCTGCTACTCCTGCGGCACCAAGGGCCATCTGGCGGCGGTATGCCGCAAACGGCAGCAGGCTCACCAGCCACCAGAGGCACAGCGATCTCGGAGCAGAAACCGACACTCGAACCAAGTCTCCATTCCACAAGTCGTGGTCGGCAGTCTGCACAAGACTCAGCAGGCACCGAAGATTGCTGTTCAGCTTCGGCGTGCTGACGGCACCCTCCTTGGTACTGTCGATGCCACGCCTGACTCAGGCGCAGAGATCTCTGTGATGAGTGCTGAGCTGGCGCGCCAGCTCGGTGTGCGGCAGGAAGATCTGTCGCCACCGCCGAGTATCCAGATCTCCGCTGCCAATCTGCAACCCATGCGCTGCACTGGCACCTTCGAGGTCTTCATCAGCCTTCAAGACAGGCGGATCCGAGACACTGTGTACGTCTTCACGGAATCTCGCGGCATGCTGTTGGCCTGGTACACCGCTAAGTCTCTGGCCATCCTACCAGACCACTACCCCCAGCCTGGAAGTCAGCGACCTGCTATTGACAGCATCGTCACGACCGGTTCAGATGGAGAAGGGAGGACGTCGCCAACGGATCCGAAGTCTGCTGATCGGCAGCATGGCAAGCTGCGACAAGAGCTTGTCAAGGAATACCGTGATGTCTTCACGGCGGACGGCAAGAACTCACTCCAACCGATGTCCGGTGAATCAATGGTCATCCACGTCACTGAGGAAGCCACGCCGTTTGCGGTCCGCACGGCTCGGCAGGTTCCCTTCGCCTGGAGGGACGAGGTCAAAACGCAGCTGGACCAGATGGTTCTGCAAGGCATCATCGCACCACTCGGCGCAGAACCTACAGATTGGTGTCATCCTCTCGTGCTGGTTGCCAAGGACACTGGTGTACGCATCTGCATAGACCTCACCAAGCTGAACAAGTTTGTCAAGCGGCCACTACATCCCCTCATCACGCCTCGTGAAGCCATCTCACAAGTACCCACGGATGCGAGGTTCTTCTCAACACTGGACGCGAAGTCTGGATACTGGCAGCTGCCTCTGCATCCTGAGAGCCAACATCTGACGACCTTCATAACTCCCTGGGGCCGCTACAAGTTTCTCAGAGCTCCGATGGGCCTGATCTCGACTGGTGATGAGTATTGCCGACGGGGTGACATCGCTCTTCAGGGACTCAACAACTTCGTCAAAGTCGTCGACGACATCCTGGTGTATAGCAAAACCCTGGAAGAGCACGAGCGTCATCTCCGAGCTCTTCTCGACCGCTGTCGGGAGAACAGCATCACCCTCAATGAGAAGAAGTTCTTCTGCGCCGTGGAAGAGGTGTCTTTCTGCGGCTTCACGCTGTCACTTGCTGGGAAGCAAGTCCAGCCAGGCAAGGTCTCTGCCATCACCGAGTTCCCGCCGCCTACCAACATCACGGAGCTGCGATCCTTCATGGGCCTCGTCCAGCAGCTTGGTGACTTCTCCAAAGAGATCTCTTCGACCGCCGAGCCTCTGCGTGGTCTACTGAAGCCAAGCAGCAGTTTCATCTGGACTCCAGACCATCAGGCCGCATTCGACGCGATGAAAGCGGCTCTGGCAGCGCCACCTGTGCTGGCGCACTTCGACCCATCTCTGCCTACGATGCTGCAGACAGATGCGGCAAGACGGAAAGGCCTCGGATACGCCCTGCTTCAGCGCCACGGTAACCACTGGCGTCTGGTGCAATGCGGATCTCGTTTCCTTTCGGACACGGAAACCCGATACGCCATGGTGGAGCTGGAGCTGCTGGCGATCGTCTGGGCGCTGAAGAAGTGTCGCATCTTCTTACGCGGCCTCCCACACTTCGAAGTCCTCGTGGATCATCGGCCACTCCTGCCGATACTGAACGATTTCACTCTCGACACCATTGAGAACTCCCGCCTACAGAGACTGAAGGAGAAGACGTCGCTCTTCAACTTCACCGCCAAGTGGATCCGTGGGAAGGAGCACGTCATCCCAGACGCGCTCTCTCGCGCTCCTGTCGATGAGCCCACCGCTGACGACGAGCAACTGGTCCAGGAGGTGGAATGTCATGTCCGCCGGGTGTCAGTCAGCACCATTCAAGAGATCACTGTTCTGCAAGGTGAAACTCACCTGCCTGACCCGCGTCTGGAGAAGCTCACTGAAGTCGCCGGTTCTGACAGCGAGTACCAACTCCTTCTGCGCGCTGTCACGGATGGCTTCCCTGTCTCCAAGGAGCAGCTTCCTCAGCCTCTCCGTCCTTTCTGGAGTGTCCGTCATGAGTTATCCACACACAGTGGCCTTATCCTCAAGGGATGTCGCATCGTCATCCCTGCGGCTTCACGGAAGGCCACCCTGGAGGCTCTTCACGCTTCCCACCAAGGCGTCGATAGAACCAAACGCAGAGCTCGTCAAACCGTTTGGTGGCCAGGCATCAACAGCGACATCACCAACACGGTTGGAGCGTGCGACGCCTGCCAGGAGCGCCGACCGAGTCTACCACCGGAACCGATAGTGCTGGAACCACCACCATCAAGAATCTTCGAGGATCTGTCGTCCGACATCTTCACACTCTCTGGAAGAGACTTCCTGGTCTGTGTGGACAGACTCTCCAACTGGCCAGTGATCTTCCAGTTCCCACGAGGAGACACAACCAGTCGGCAGGTCATCCAAGCTCTGCGAGAGGTGTTCGTCACACTCGGCGTACCAGTGCGGCTTCGCACAGACGGTGGCCCTCAATTCAAGAGCAGGGAAATCGCCGCCTTCCTCAAGCGGTGGGGCGTGGTCCACGTCTTCTCCACGCCATACTACGCCCAGTCTAACGGGCATGCTGAAGCTGCGGTGAAGACCATCAAGCACCTCATCGCCAAAACGACGACCAACGGCTCCGTCGACGATGAGCGGCTGCATCAGGGACTGTTGGAGCTGCGGAACACCCCTGGCGCCAGTGGCCGCTCTCCAGCACAGATCGTCTTTGGCCATCCAATCCGCTCCTGGGTTCCAGCTCATCGCAGTGCGTTCGCCCCGGAGTGGCAACTGCGCGCCGACGACTGCGATGCCAGGGCTGCTCGGGATCGTCTTCAACGCGAGCAGCACTACAACTCCTCGGCTCGCAGCCTTCCACCCCTCAAGATCGGAGCCGATGTCCGACTTCAGGATCCCATCACCAAGCGATGGGATAAAGTTGGTGTCATCATCGGCGTGGGCTACAAGCGAGACTACCACGTCAAGCTCCCCAGCGGAAGAGTACTATGGAGGAACAGGCGTTTCCTCCGCTCTGCAGACAGGCCGTCTGCAACTGACAAGTCGTCACCCGAATCTACGGACCCTGACCCATCTGACGTTCCTGAACGTCGGGTCCGGTTCCAGCTGCCCCCTGCAAGGCTGAGGCGCAGCTCACGTCAACGACATCGTCCGGACAGGCTCGGCTACAGCGACTAGAACTTCTTGCAAGAAGTTCTTCAGGGGGAGGGAGATGTTCTGGTTTGGGCCTCGCCTGCCGGGCCGCCCCGTACCGGTTCGTACCGGCTCGATGTGACCGGGTGCTGGGTCACCCCACCCTGGTACGATGTGGGCGCCTGTCATTGGTCGGTGGCTGGGTGGCGTGATCAGGCCACACCACCCGAGTTATGTGTCAGTGTGTGATCGGTCGGCCGATATGTAGCGAGGCGATGTGTGTGCTGGATCGGAGAGAGAGGGCAGTCTGGTTTTGGTCAGTGATAGCGCAATACACTTCCACAGCTCAGCCGGCTTGTGAACTCTACAGTAGGGTGCCGTGCACAAGTCAGTTGGGACCCATTTTGCACGTGCGCACGTGCAGGGTGCCGCTTCCAGATCTCGAGAACGGCTGGGCCGATTGTGCTCAAATTTGGCACATCGCTAGAGACCGGTTAGCAAGGTGCCGTGCACAAGTCAGTTGGAGGTACCCCTCGCAATTTCGCACGTGCAAGGCCCACCCTCTCGCTCGCTCCGTCAGTCGCCCCATAAGGCGTTATACTGGTATGTAGGAGTAGGGTTCGGGATAATTTTAGCTATGTATCTCTTAAGTGTCTACTAATATGTCGATACACTTTTTTCTGGTTGACGACGAGAAGTAACGCACTCTGTGTTCCTTCTGCTACAGGAGGTTCGCGTCGGCAACTCCGCCAACACGTCTCTAACTCTGGAGGAGGCGGTGCGGGCCAACACTGGCTGTTCGGCCGCTGACGAGTGTGTCGATATCGGCGGAGATGTCTGTCCAGAGCGCAGCACCTGCCTGAGCAGCTGGGGCGGCCACGAGTGCGTCTGCCAGCCAGGTGAGCATTCCTGCCGTACCGAATTTGTGCCGTCCCTCTGTATAAACGTTGCTGTCTACATATATAATGCTCAATGAAGATACCACTGGGATTGGAGCTGTTGTTTTCAGACGTCTAGATAAGAATAAAGCTTATTATATCATGTGAACTGTTCCAATTTGTTATGTATATAGTATGTATGCATGTAGACTTAGTATATAGACTTTATGGCGCACACCGAATCTCGAATACGATAGCTTCAGGGGCGATGTTGCCTGCGACGTTATGCTAGTTGAGCGTGTCGTCGCGTCGGGTTAGAAGGCTCTGACGACCATCCTCTTTGCTGCAGGTCACGTGGGCAGCCAGTGCGCGCCCGTCTGTGAGCTGCAGCCGTGCTCCAATAATGCCACGTGTGTGGCGGACCCTACGGACCGGCGCGGGTACAGCTGCCGCTGCCAGACGCCGCTCGACTCCGGTAAGGGTCGCGATTTCGTGACACAACGTTGAAGCTGATAACGTTGCGTTGACCCGGTTGACGCTGGCGATCTTATCACAGAACGTTGCGACATAAGGGCACAAACTTGGCTTTTCTGGAAACCGACGCAAGGCTGCTTTGACACATTGCACGGTGTTTTGACACGGTGTTTAGCACAGGGTATTCATTTAGGTTTTTAAGTCACAACCACTGTGAAAAGAATTTGATGTGTCCTTGTCCCTCCCCAACAGGCGCCTGAAACTAGAATAACAAAGCTTGGGTCCTTGTTTGTGGGTAGGGCGTTGCATCCGTCTTTTGATCGGGCCGTGGGCGCTGTTTGACCGTAACACCGCTATTTGCTCCTTTTAGGCGCCTACTGCGAGGCCAGGATGATCCAGCCATGTCCGAGCAAATGGTGGGGCGACCCAGTCTGTGGTCCCTGCCACTGCGACACTGAAAAGGGCTACGACAGCGACTGCGACAAAAAGACGGGCGAATGTCGCTGCAAGGTAAGTCGATCCTTTTCTTCTTGGCATCAATCCTCCTGTACCCATCAGCCATCTGCTTCAGGTGTGAATGTGAGCAAGCACACGCTGCACTTGTTTACGGAGGTTTATGAATGGACATTTTAACTGACGTGTATGCGATGTTTGTTACGCATGTGAGGCCCATCACACTAAATCGCCCCTCACCTTCTCCATTATTTCAGGAGAGCCATTTCCGTCCGCCCGGCTCCGAGGTGTGCTTCCCTTGTCTGTGTGACGTCACGGGTAGCTCGGGCCGCGCCTGTGACCCCCTCACCGGCCAGTGCCCGTGTAAGAACGGCGTCATCGGCCGCAGATGTGACTCGTGCAGTCATCCGTTCGCTGAGGTGAGAGGGAGGGAGGCGCGGGTGAGAGGAAGAGGGAGGGGGTGCGGCGCTATGGTTTGCATTTAAGATTTAGTCAAACGCCTTCGAACTAGCTTCAGTTTGATGTTTATTGAGCTTAGAGTTGCCTTTTTAGAACAAAAAGACACTGTAAAACTTGACTTGGTGTATGTGTATCTCGCGTCTCCGGGCTATGGCATTGACACTATGAAGTCATGTGACGTCTGTTACTTGGCGTGTTCCCATTTAACTTGTTCCTCCCGCTCTGTGCGCGTCCTCAGGTGACCAGCCGCGGCTGTGAGGTCGTCTACACGGGCTGCCCGCGAGTCCGCGTGGCCGGCGTGCTCTGGCAGCAGACAGAGTTTGACGCCACGGCCGTCCAGCCGTGCCCGACGGGTGCCGAGGGCGAGGCGCGCCGCGTGTGTGACCGCGAGACGGGCTGGGCTGAGCCGGACCTCTCTGAGTGTCTGAGCATCAGCCTCCGACAGCAGGAGCACCAGGTGGGTGCCGCCGGGAACTCTTCACCGAGGGCACCGCCGGGAACTCTTCACCGAGAGTGCCGCTGGGAACTCCTCAATGAGAGTGGGGCGCGAAATTCGCTGATTAAACGGAGGGTAACTCGAAGGAAAAGAAAAACGTAGAACACTTGTCAATTTGCATCCATTGCAATCGTAGTTGACCTCCACTTTCTCGCGGAATATGCAGGTGTATTTATCTTATTACAAATGCATTACACAATTCATTCTCAGCTATCCCCAAGGGACATCTTTCACCTGATCAGCTGTGCGTGAACTGTTGGCAGTACTCTAACCACCGCTGTTTCCCGTGCCACAGGTGCGCAGTCTGCTGTCGGGCGCGCTGCGCTTCTCGTCGTTCCTGTCGGTGAACACGGCTGCCGACCTGGCGGCAGCCGCCCGCTCCGCGCCGCACCTCTACGTCACGGACGTCTACTACATCTACAAGCTGCTGCGACTGCTGCTGCAGCACGAGAGCAACGAGGCCGGACTGAACCTGGCACATCGCCAGGACAGGGACTTTATTCCGGTGAGAGGCTAGTATACTTTATCCCGGTGAGAGGCTAGTCCGGTCTACTTTCAGACATGGGGGAATGAGATTTGAGAATGTTGAACCAGTACAGTGGCTGTAAACCCGTTATTAAAACAAATATACATTCATCCTGGGTGTTGATAGCAAGGAAAGGTTGATATAGTTAGTAACTTAGACTTATGTCGACCTTATTGGCCTCGCACGTAACGCCCTTTATGTCTTTTCAGAATCTCCTGGCGGCAACAAGCATCATTCTCCAGCCAAAGTACAAGCGTCACTGGGAGAAGATTCAGAACCAGCTGAATGAGGGTGCCAGCGACCTTCTGGAGGATTACGACCAGTACGCGCACACGCTGGTCCGCACACAGCAGGACACATTCACCGATCCGATGGAGATCGCCACTGACAACGTCGGTAAGTTCGCACCGCCTTCCGTTCGCTGTCCGGTACTGGTCGCTTCTCGTTCATCGCTGTTTTATCACTATGAGCTAACCGCCGCCCATGCCCACTTCCCACCGTCTATCGCCTACCGTTTATCGCCCAACGTCCGCTCACTGCCTCCCCCCACTATCCAATCTCCTGTCGGTCATGCATTGTCTATTGCTGTGACTGTCGTTCGTTAGTTGGCAGATCTGCACGTTCGAGTGCCCCTCTGACCGATCTCCCCCCTGTGTGCGCCGGCAGTGCTGGGTCTGGACACTGTCAGCTGGCGGCAGCTACACGGCAGCGCCACAGATGGTCGCGTCCAGCTCCCGGCCGGAGCAGCCTTCCTGGAGACCAACTCACCGGCCTTTGACGGCCCCAGCATAGTGCTGCCCAAGCACAACAACTACCCGCGCAGTCGCGTCGCCTGGGACGACCACAACGCGGTGCTGCTGCCGCTCAAACTGTTGGGCATCGAGGCGCCGGTGGAGGGCACTACGGCAGACGGCGGGCCGGCGCCGCACCAGCAGGCGGCCGTAGCGTACGTCCTGTTCCGCACGCTGACTGATGTACTGCCCGAGCGGTACGCTGACGACGTGCGCCGCCGCTGGGGCGTGGCCGTCAGCGGTCAGAGCGCGGCGCTGACACTGGCGGTCAGCGACGCTGACGGTCAGCTGCCGGCGGGGGAAATCAGCACGCCGGTGCGGCTGATGCTGCGGACGGCGCGGCTCTCGGCCAAGAGCAGTCCGCAGTGCGTCCGCTGGCAGCACGAGAAGGGGTGAGTTCGTCTCTGTGCAGATTATGACGCTCCCGGTCATTGATGGTGCCGCGATGTGCAGAATCGCGATGTTCGTTTGATGCCCAATCGTTGAGGTGATTTTAATGGGATGAATGACCGCTTTGCTGGATATAAAATCCTCGTCTTTCGTAGGCTGTGATATGGATTGAAGGAGCGTGAGTGGCTGCAACGCCACTTACATCACGGCAGAGTATTTGTGTGTGCTCAAATTTAAAATTAAATCGCTTGCAGTTATCGTCTTCCTTGTGCGAATGTTGTGATTGTGACGCCATATGGTTATGTTTTGCAGCGGTCCGGGCCAGTGGACCCGCCAGGGCTGCCAGACCACCTTCCTGGAGCCGTGGGAGTACTCGGCCAACTACACATACGTCAACTGCACCTGCTCCCACCTGTCCACGTTTGCCGTGCTGATGGACGACCCGTCAGCGGAGGTGAGGGAACGGGAGTTGGGACTTCACTGGCGGCCGACTGGAGTCTTATGGCCACATGCTAGCAGCCAAGATAGCTTGCATTAGATGTCTTACATTGTGTGTGTTTCATGTGCGTTTCGTTGCCGTTGTTTCGTTTCGTTTTCATGTCCTGTTCATTTTTCACACTGAACATGTAGTGGGCGTGCCTTTGTGCTAGTAATATTTGGTGTGTCGACGGGACTTTGACTGTGCATTGTGCGATGTGTGTGTATCTCCTGCATGACGTCGGTAGCAATCAGTGGATTTCTGTATGATAACAATACCACTGACCCGACTGTGCCGCTCTGTTCCCAGTTCCTGATCGAGACGACCCCGGCGGAGAACGTAGTCACCTACATCGGCCTGCTGGCCTCGATCGCCCTGCTGCTGGTCAGTTTCTTCATCTTCTCCGTGCTGCGCGGCGGCCTGCAGACCAACTCCAACAGCATTCACAAGAACCTGGCGCTGTGTCTGTTCTGCGCCCAGCTCATCTTCCTGACGGCGCTCAAACTGCGCCAGAGACTGGTCATCAGCGAGGTGAGACACGGTGGTGGCTATGTCTCTCGACTCTCGGTTCCTAGCACATGGGTGTGCCAGTTCTTTAAAACTGCTGCTACGTGGTTAAAATGTACGGGTCCAGCTTTATTGTTCCTCGGTTTTGGAGTGCTCTACGTTATGGTTATGAAGTGCTGGTGTTTTTTTTTTTTTTAAATAATCCCTCGTTGTATAAATATCCCGCTATATGGTAATGGAAATGAGTTCGGTTAAATACCATTGTTTTTTCTCTGACTACCACCACTACCACATACTTTGGGGTAATGAAAGTTCATCACTTCATCGCCTGACCTGCCCACTGAATCCACTGATTGCTCTTCTGCGTCCAGTTTCCGTGTAAGCTGGTGGCGATCCTGCTGCACTACCTGTGGCTGTCGGCCTTCTCCTGGCTGCTGCTCGAGTCGGTACACGTCCACCGTATGCTGACCGAGCTGCGCGACGTCAACCACGGCGCCATGCGCTTCTACTACTCGCTGGGCTACGGCGTGCCGGCCATCATTGTCGGCCTGTCGGTGGGCGTGCGCGCCGACCAGTACGGTAAGAACAAACGAGATACCAAAATTACAACACACCCATGAGCATACAGAATACGGTCGTCCGTCATGCCTTTCTGAAAGACCCATTCAAAAGCCGACAATTTTCACTGAACTCAAAGAATTTGTATGCAGCAGCATCGTATGACATTTAATGTCGTCGATTTGCACCCTCGATTGTGTAAACTCGTCAACGGTGCCGTTTTAGCCAGCCTAGCTCTTCCTGCCGTCATAGTATTCGATGCCCCACAGCAGCCCGACTTGATTAATTCCACCTACTTCTCATGCCGTCAGGTAACATCTCGTTCTGCTGGCTCTCGGTGCATGAGTCGGTGATCTGGGCCATGGTCGGCCCCGTCTGTGCTCTGGCCACGGCCACCCTGGTCACGCAGGTACTCGCCATTCGTGCCTCGCTCTCACTCAAGGACCACGTCGAAGGATTCGGAAACCTCAGGTAAGTGGTGGCGATTTGAGTTTACTTTTGCTACATAAAACTTGCTATAGCCCGACCGGACGTAATCTGACGGTATGATGACCGTAATGACTCTCATATGAGTGCAGTATGGCCTGGACTAACAGTATGTGACTCCTCGTCTGACAGGGTTGTCACTAGGTCTAGCGGCGGCATTGTCATGCGGGTCGCATTTAGTAGTGTGCCCCAGACTGACTCCCTACTGTGTGCCGTTCACTCCAGGAGTCTGCTGTGATTGTCTGTGCCGCTGCTGCCGCTGGCGGTAGCCGTCTGGCTCCTGACTGTTAGATTTGTGCCCATACTGATGGTATACGCCCCTCACCCCCAGGAGCCTGCTGTGGCTGTCGGTGGCGCTGCTGCCCCTGATGGTGGCCGTCTGGCTGCTGCCGTCAGTAGTGTGCCTGTCTGACTCCTGTGCCCCCCCCCCCCCCCCAGGAGCCTGCTGTGGCTGTCGGTGGCGCTGCTGCCCCTGATGGTAGCCGTCTGGCTGCTGGCCGTCAGTAGTGTGCCTGTCTGACTCCTGTGCCCCCACCCCCAGGAGCCTGCTATGGCTGTCGGTGGCGCTGCTGCCCCTGATGGTGGCCGTCTGGCTGCTGGCCGTCCTCTCTGTCTCCGAGGAGATGGAGGTCCTCAACTTCCTACTGGCCGTGTGCTCACTGCTACTCGGCGCGTACATCCTGCTCGGCTACTGCCTGCTGAACCGACGCGTCCGCCAGGGCACCGCCCGCAGCCTGGCGCTCTGCTGCGGCAAGAAGGTCACCTACGACGAGAGTCTGGCCGGCACGCGCACCACCATGGCCTCACGATCAGCCCTCTCCTACCACCACGACGATATTCTGCGGCGCACAGTGGGCATTTCGACAGCCTCTACCACTAGCCGCTCCACCTGCAAGACGTCCAGCAGTCCGTACAGCCTGGGCATCAACGCGCCGAGCACCACGTCCAACAGCCAGCCGACGTCCAGCACCAACGACCTCAGACACGCCGGCTCGCGGCGCAGCGCCAAGGGTGAGTCTCGGAACGGAGGGCGAATGTACATAGTGCAAGCATGAACTTGAAACGTTTCAGCTCATAAAAGCCAGAATATATTTCAGGCTGGATCAGACTTAAGGCCTGGCTACACTATGCGTTTTCTGCGTGCGTTTTTGCAGGTTTGCGTGTTTTGCGTAATATCGTTCTAGGAAAAAAGTTATAAACAATATAATTTTTACTTTGGTTATATACAAAAGCTAATATAACTCTTATGTAACTAAAATTTAAGGTGAAAAACATCACAAAAACGTAATATCGTTCTTTTTTTCTAGAACGATATCACGCAAAACAGGCAAACACGCAAAAAAACGCACGAAGAAAACGCATAGTGTAGCCAGGCCTTTACAGTTGGAGTTCGTTGGAAAACTGTGCTTTGGGACTTGGGACATGCCCTACAAAACTACCATCTCACTGCAAAATATGACGTTAAAAAGGAATTTTACCCTGTTCAATGATTTTTTCGTACCTAAACTACGTTATACAAGGATTGAGTTTGTCACGAGATGTCTGATGGAGCGGCCCGGGACTAGTGGCGGCGGCCCGGTTCACCAGGACCCACTCCGTTAGCTGACAACTGACTGAAACCGTCCGCCGTCGGCAGGTCGGCGGTCGCACCGGGCGCGGCGTGACTCGGACTCCGAGTCCGACCAGTCGGACGCTCGGCGCAGCCTCTCGCTGGCCTCCAGCCACAGCAGTGATGAGGAGGAGATCGGGAACGGCTCCGTGTCGTCACCGGCGGCACGGCTGAGGGTCGAACAGCGCGCGTCAGGGCGCGGCCAGCGTGAGTACGGGGACACTGGCCGGGGCCGGCGCGAACCCTTCTGACACAATTAGGTTACCATTAACATCCGCTATTGGCATGTATCCTGCTTAGTAAAATTACTGATAACTTGGTGATGGGCATGGTTGGACGCTCGTGTTTACTAGCAACTAACACTGATACTGAACTTGCTAATTGATGGATTGTAGAACTGCGGTTTGCTTGTTTTAGTCTAATTACACTTCCGTAGCTTCTTTGGGAGTGGTGATGGACATTCGTGGCCTACTGATACCAGATATCATTCATTCGGTATCCATGAGCGATTGGTGCTGTCATTTAGCCGGTGTTGTTTGCCTGGTGACGGTCGGCCCGGGATTTGGGGAGGACAGTGATTACTGATTAGTGACCGTTGGTGTGTAATGTTGGGTGACTGGTGACGGATTACTGGTGGCCTGGTGACCCCGGTTGTCTGGTGACGGTCCTCTGGTATCCTGTTTGTCTGGTGACGGTCCTCTGGTATCCCGTTTGTCTGGTGACGGTCCTCTGGTATCCCGTTTGTCTGGTGACGGTCCTCTGGTATCCCGGTTCTCTGGTGACGGCCCCTGCTGACCCCGGGTGACCCACGCAGGCGCCGGGCGCGACCTCAGCTGGCGCTGCTCCCCGCCCCCTCCGGCCCCGGACGACGAGCACATCTACCAGGAGGCGCTGAGTGTCACCGGTCGGCTGGAGCTGGACTCCCCAACCGGCGCCGGCACCTACAGCACGCCGTGGCGCACCGGCTGTCCGGCCGAGCTGCCCGCCTACCCGCGCTACACGCTAGGTAGTCGGACGGACCGTAATATAGACGGACCGAGCTGCCCGCCTACCCGCGCTACACGCTAGGTAGTCGGGTCGGGCCCCAATGTAGACTGTCTGCCCGCCTACCCGCGCTACACGCTAGGTAGTCGGACGGACGGACCCGCAGATAGACTATCCGACCGCCACTACCGGCACATTGCTGCAGTCCTGGGATGCACGGGAGCCGGGACACATTCTGCTACGCAGCGACAGATTGCTTTGGTGCTTGCTGATAAGTGATATTACTCATTTCTTGAAAAATGAAACCAATTCGAATTTAATGCACATAATCCGATAAAAAAAAAACTGTAGTAGGTATATGACAAAAAATTCAACGTTCTACACACTGTACAATAATCGCATCATAGACTGAGCAGAGTTCGGGAGGTTTCGCTCGCTTGTGTGCGTGTGTGTGTGTGTGTGTGTATGTGTCGTCTGCCACATCTGACATATGCCTCCTGTTGTTCACGCAGTGGGCATGGCCGGTCCGCCGGCCGGTCTCTCCTGGATGGCGCCGCCGGGTCTGGCCGACCGGCTGTCCGGCGGCACCGGATCGGACGCCGGTCTCGGCGCGCCGCCGCCCATACCGGGTGAGCAGTGACGCCTCAGGCGGTGGTCGACTCGCTCGACGTCACACTCGCTCCTTGACTTCTATCATGGAAGTCAGGTGTAATGTTGTCTCTATGATGTATGGTGGTTAGTCTCACTCAGCAGCCCTGTTGGGTGAAAGTCTCATGTGTTGAAATGCGTGACCTGACCACTGGCCAGCGAAGGCCGCGGTGTATTGAATTAGAGGCCACCCACCCCGGAGCTGTTTGGCCGTCTGTCCGGGGTTCGTTCGCTGGCACTTCAGAGCTGCTTACCCGTCTCTTTAGGGAGTGTTTTTGGTTGCTCCTTTTTACGAGACTTACCGCTGGCTAACCGCTGTTCTGACTCTTCCTGTTTCGCCGCAGACGAGAGTCCGGAGGCGCTGCCGGAGCCGGCGCCCAACCTGTACTCTGTGGGCGGCGGCGCCGGGCGTCTGGCCGACCTGGTGGCCAGCGCTCGCCTCCCGCCTCCCGGGCCGCTCCACGAAAACCCCGACTCCGAGTAAGTGAACCAGAGCGCTGCAGACACTCAGAGCTCGCTTACTAAACCGCTGCATCGCGCTACGCTGGATGCCTGTACAGAGCTCACGCGAAGGACACGCACATGCTTTTACAGATAGCAACATACCTGTGTGTGTGTGGGGGGGGGGGGGGGGGGGGTTCTGGGACTCCAGACTAGTCGTTGCCGCTTTTGCCAACTCTTCTCAGCCTAAATGCTGAGTTGCTGTTGAACTGGGTGGGGCCGTCACGCACGCTTGCTGTACAAAGTCCGGTGCCGTGTGCCGCTATACCGGGCCCTGCTTCATGGCACGCTGGTACCCACTGCCACCGGGTGCAGGGGTGCTAGCTAGTACCCGGTAGCGTTTGCTAGCGCCAGCTCTCGCTAGAACGTAACCTACCTGGTAGCTCTCGCTAGTAGCCGGTAGCTCTCGCTAGTAGCCGGTAGCTCTCGCTAGCACCCGTTAGCAGCGTGCCGTGGAACAGGGCCCCGCTGTCACTGCCGCTATGCCATGCTTGGTGTCGCTGTATGTACGCTGCCACACGCTAACACTGCCTCACCGCGCCGCCCGCTCAGCCCCGTGGCCACTATCAGCGCCCCCAGCTACGTATAACACCCGCCGGGGTGCAACACCCTGTGGGCCGCCAGCGTACGTCAGGTGAGACGACTGTCTGCCCGTCTGCCTGCCTGCCCGTTTGTATCAGTGTCTACCCAGTACATAAATCAAATAAAGGTGTATTATCAATCAATTAATTAGTTCCTCTGCTTTCTTTCTCTTTTCTCGCTGTCTCAGCATTTTTTATGGGAATACAAACTAAATCGTAAAAGACGTTCTAAATTGAAATTAAGATGTGATCGATTAACTCGAGAGTTCAGACGATTGACCTTTATCAATACACCGGCCTCCCCATTGCCAATATGCAGCTGTCGATTACTGCCATGACTGACAGCTTTCTGTGCTGACTGTTTACAGTAATGACAGTCTCAACGAGAGTCTGGAGAGCGTTGTATGAGCGGCACCGGTCGCGTGTCGCGTCCTGATCTCTGCGGCGGGGCTGGTCGGCCGCCAGCCGCTCGCCAAACTTCTGCTGCGCCCCGCGGGGTGCGCAGAGCTGCCGGGACCCACCCGGGCTCTCTACAGTACTTTAGCGCTGCCAGTTGTCAGTGGTCAAATCCAGGCCAAAACATAGTCGGTGTCCGTCAGATATTCACAAGGAACTTAGGACAGGAAGAGTGGTGTTAGAACGCACTGCCCGAGACTCCGTTGCCACTTTGCGTCCCGCTGTCTGATGGCGACGATAGAGGTCGCTGTCATAGGCAAAGACAAAAGCCGGTTCTGCCAAACTATGACTAATGATTAAAAGTGTATCTTATACGTTCTGCATATGTGTATAACTGTGTAGTGTAACAAGTGACGTGTGGTTGTGTGCGTGTGCGCGTGCGTGATCCATATTAGCTAAGTAATCGTCCTTGAAGCAAGGCCTTGTGCTTGCCCGACGCCATTGATGTTTCTGTCATTGAGCATGAAGTGTGTAAGGAACTGCAATGTTTGTACATACAGGTGCGTGCATGCAGAATGGTAATTGGCCCCACCGGTTGCTGAGTGCTGCATGGCAACTCATGGGTGCGATAACATGCATGATCGTGTGTTCCGCCTCGATAAGCGCGCTTCAAGGCATATCATTTTATTAATGTTATTGTGTGGCAGCTACTGAGTTGTTAATTTCTTCTCGCATCGTGACATTCCCTGACATTCCGTGACATTATTTAGATATGTTCTGTGTTTCAGATGTCGTGTGAACTCAGATGTACTCAATGTAATATACATAAATTGGACTACACCGGTCACCGACGTTTGCTACATGCGTATTTATTTGCCGCTCCTTGGGCTTTTGGGTGGGTAAGCGTGCTGTGTCAGCAGGTTGAAGGCAGCGGGCACCATTCCTTGCTGCTGAAGCTGTGGGCCTGTATATGGAACGACGGGTAGTGGTCAAAACTGCGGCCTCTTCAGGCAGCTGCAGAGCCAGACACTGAGTGGGCTCCGTTTGTGGTCCGGCTGCAATGAGGCACATTTTTATCATTTCCTTGTATCTCTGTATTTTCGGCATAGCTACGATTTTTCGTTTTGTATCTTCTGTAAAACCCTGTTAAAAACGCAATGTGCTAGGAAAGAAACGTTCCAAGTGCAAGAGCAATATTTATCTGCTGAACTATTAGCAAGATGAAAATACGTCAAAATCGTCATAAGCAATACTGAGCATTAATACTACCGGACGGTGTAAATATTGTGTATTCGAGCAGTTTATATACACTCAACAAGTTAATAAATAGCACGGTCCTGAGTGGTTGCCGCCGACGAGTCAGCGTCAGCGTTCTGACGAGCCGTCCTTGGAGCCGTAAAGGCGGTAGAGGAGCTTGCACAGCCGGTGGATCGGCAGCCCGACCACGTTGTAGTAGTCGCCCTCGATACCGGAGATGAAGGTACCGCCCATTGCCTGGATGCCGTACCCGCCGGCCTTGTCCCTGTTGAGGAGCGGTAAACAGGGTCAGTACGCTATATGAACTGGCACTACTTTGTTCCTTACGTAGCTCGGAGCATTTGAGACACCCAAAGATAATCATACAAGAAAATGCGAAATAAACATGATTTAACTCGCTAGTGTGGCTGACTAGGAATTATGGCTATCACACGGCATCGGTCCACCATTTTAAATGCTACTATAGACCCCGAATAAGCTATGGGATCGTAGTCCTACCGTTTCACCCACGTCTCGGTGACGCTCCCACTCACATGGGCTCGCTGGTGTTGACGTAGCTGTGGATGACGTCGGCCGGCAGTGTGTCCATATGGACGGCAGTCACCTCAGCGAACCGGTCAGTGGCCCAGCGTCCGTACTGGAGCCGCCGGAGCACCGCCACACCGGTGTACACGTGGTGCGTCCGACCGCTGAACCTGCGACGCCGCAGGCAGGGAGCAATGCACGTCAGGTAGGCAGGTAACTATGGGCAGCTGAATACAAAACCCTCTAATCCACACAGCATCCAATGCGTATTGAAGTGTGATTTTCATAACGGATGCTCCCAGGCCAGTCGCGATGCTAAACGTGCCAGGCGGTATTGATGCCGGCCGGCGCGGCAGCGGCGGCGGTGGGGGAGTTGAGTGCTCTTATACTTGGTTGAGCGCGGGAAGCAGCGGTGCACGTGTGAGGAGTCAGGGCGGTGGGTGGGAACCAGTTGATCGCGCTGGAACTGTGAGCCGCGAATCACAATACACGTACACTCAATAATAATGGCGCATTATGAGGTTCACAATAAACTTTTTTTGTGCATATAAAGATAACTTACTTTGATATCATGTTGAAGGCGTCCTGTTTATCGACCGGTTTGCCGTAAACGTGTCCGTCGAGGGTGACGACCGTGTCGGCACCGATCACCAATTCGGGCGCGTCGATACTTCGATCCATTCGGCGAACTACCTGCCGGTCACAACGCATTAGAATGGAGCAGAAGGGGAATATTCGGCTCTGGTTTAACAACCTGACCTTGGACCAGGATGTGAGACCAGCTGTTTGAAAGAGTTAGGAAGTTATACAGGGTGTTTCACTAAAATTGTCAAAAAGTAAATGCTTATTAAAGATATATAGAATATGCAAATCACCTGGCTGCGCACGTGGCTTTGTTGCAAATTTTTGGACATTTATCATTTATCCATTTAAGATATATTTTACACTCATACGGAGCGAGGGCAGGAGGCCAAAGTTACTAGTCATTTTTTCCTTATGCAGAACAAGAACAGGTTATTTACACCTCAACAGGAGGGGTGAATTACACTTATGTACATTTGGTGCCATCAGAAACATTGAAACCGTATGCCGACTTTTCAGGAAACTTTTTACTCTCTCACCTCGCTACGTTCCAGATTTAAGATTATAAAAGTTTCAAAGGGCTGCCGTCCAAAGGCAAAAACGCATATGTCGGGTCATGACCTGACCCGACATATGCGGTTTTGCCTTTGGACGGCAGAGGGCTTGTTGAGAGGTTTAATAGGGTTCCTTCGATGCCGGTTCCAGTCCAAAAAAGGTGGTGTTGCCCCCACCTCTCGGCGGAAACCGTTGAGAAGGTCAGGGTCTTTTTGAGGGCCTTTGAAGATAACAAGAAGCTAATTCCAACATCAGAAATAGCCAGGGCCTTACAAGTTATTAAAATCAACCACTGTAACGGCTGTAGCCACCAGGAACTGACTGAACCAGAAGCTCCTGGGCCGAATAATCAGCTGCCTCGCCGCCCGCCCCTGGCCAGCGCGAAGCCCCGATCTGTCACCGCTAAGCCTCTGGTTTGGTCAGTGACTCAGTAGCTCTCGCAGAGCTGAGGAAGACTCAAGTCGCATCACTTCGGGAGCTGAAGAGCACAATTCAAGGCTTTGCCGACAGTCTGGACGCTGAAGATGAAAACGGGCTGTGAGGCACCTCCGGACACGTGCCGAAACGGTGCATCAAAAGAAGGGGCAGATGTGTGGAATAGGTTTGAGTGACGGTGATATAGTTTTTATATATTCAAATGTCCAACAATTGCGGATGAAATGATATGCAAATTTCCTTAGAAAACATTGTTATTACGTGCATTATGACCTTTAACTTTTTGACACTTTTAGTGAAACACCCTAGAAGCATATCTAACAGCAGTTAGGGCGATATGGGTATCAGAACATTTTTAATTGCTGTTTGGGCAATTCGGAATATGCATGTCACTTAATGTAAATTTCTAGATGCAGGGTATGTATGAAAAATGGCTCCCAAAGCACTGAGTAAGGAAATTTGAAAAGTGTGACATATAAGCCTGATGTCTCTGCTTGTATCACTACATTGCACACAACCAATAGAATATTACCTCAGCTGCCTTCTCATATGCAAGTTGTTCAGCGAAGTCAGCAGGTGATGTGAAGTTTTCAGCTTTCAGGCTACCTTCGTCATAGAGTGATGGCTCCACATCAAATTCTAAGCCCTGCCAAAATTCAATCCCACCAGGTTACAAACAACATGAAAGAATATGGCAATTTGAATCCCAGGTTATTGACTCACAGAGTTGCTTTGCTTTGGATTTAAAAGCTAACATAATGAGCATCATAACACATCATTCATGCATCTGAACACATTGAACTGCACTGAAAGTACAGAATAAACTTACATATTTTGAGAGGAGTTCTCTTCTTCTTGGAGAGCCACTTGCTAAAATTATCCTCTTTGATGATAGCACATGCATTAGAGGCTGCAGCATTTTGAAACTGTAGCTAAAAATCGTGACAATATTCAACTATCTTGACAGGTCCCTGGAACTGTCGAGCCAGCTTAACTTTGACGACTAACAATGAGCTTCAAAAATAATCAAAACTCCCATAACCCTACCCCTGCTTCAATTATCTGAATAACGCCCCACTTTCACAGCACATTAGCTTCCACCAACTTAACAGTACACCTTACAGTACTTAACTTTACAGTACAGTACAGTATATACTATATAGGGCCTTGCAGTACACTGGTTGGTTGGTTGGTTTTGGGTTAAGCACCACATCCAGTGGACCAAGGTGCTAACCGGAACTCTCACGCTGTTCCAAGCGGTCAGGTAGCGGCAATGCCACGTGCATTGCCCGGGAATCGAACCCGGATGGCCGAATCTAGAGGCAAGTATCTTACCCCTAGACCGGAATGCTCCCCCTTGCAGTACACTGACACGACACAAACTAATTCAAATCAACAGTGTATAGCGTACACTGATAGGTACCCATTTCAAATTTCAATACGGTGTTGCATGGTAAAAAGAGACTTTCCCAGATGTCAAAATTATATTTTTTCTCATGCAACCTAAAATGGTGTCTGTTTTTAGCAAACGCCTGTGCCTCACAAGCAGAAGTAAGCCTATAAAAGCAATACCTTACCTACCTTACCTTACCTTACTGTTGGCGGGACTTTGGGAGGCCAGAGGCCTTTTGGACCCGTTCTCATCGAGCTCTTTGAATCTCGGTTATTGCTCTAGCTTAAGTAGGTATGTCATAAATATGATCAGACCAGTGACTATCAAGCCGGTTCTTGAACTCGTTAGCAGAGGTCGCCGTCACGACGTGGGGATATCATTTCTTCTCTCAGCCCTTGTAACTCGGCTCCTGGGCCACGTAGCGATACGCGGAAGGCGGCGTTCGAAAGAGCGTAAAAAATAATGACGAAATCACTTCGGTCAATTTTTTGGTCAGGTCAAAGGTCAGGTCACCAGAGGTCACAATAAAACCACCAGAGGTCACAATAAAACAACAAAAACATCCTATCTCTCTCTCACTTCTTCTCTCAGCTCAGCATTATAAGTTTTGGCGCGTGTGCGCCAGATTCATCCCGTGATGTCAGGATACCATATATATATGGCAGCACAGATAACTTCATGCGCAACTAAATAATACTTCACAAAAAAGCAGGCAAGCTTCACGGCAAGCTGGTGCCCTGTCGGGGTGGCAGGTGGGGGGGGGGGGGGGGGAGGGGTTGAATAGTGGGAACCCCTTTTGCGTTTTTCCGCAAATATTTGGCATACCTTAACAGACATATTTTGCACATGTGAAAACTTCAAACCCAGGTCTTTCTGGGTCGGGCCACAAGGCCACGTCAAGTTTAGTGACCTCACCCAAAGAAAGGTTTTAACCCGCGCCCTGCTGGGGGTCCTGGATTTCCACGCCCTGCTGGGGGGGGGGGGTGTTTGAACACCCCCCCCCTTGTAACTCGGCTCCTGGGCCACGTAGCGATACGCGGAAGGCGGCGTTCGAAAGAGCGTAAAAAATAATGACGAAATCACTTCGGTCAATTTTTTGGTCAGGTCAAAGGTCAGGTCACCAGAGGTCATTGAAGGCAAAATTTCGCCGATTTCCAGGTCGAATGTCGAAAATTTCCAAGAAGCCAGCGCATAACTCGGGAACCAATAGAGCTACAGCGTCGCGGAAAAGCGCATTCGATAGCCCTATTAACGCCCTTTCTGAGTAATTCTCTCAGATTTGACCTAACGTCAACGGTTTTGCCTCCAGGGGGCAAAAACTGCAAAAATAGCCGATTTTTTCGAAAACAGTTTTTCTGCAATAACTTTTGACCCAAGCCTTGTACGAGCTTACTTTTACCGGCATCGTGTTCCTCTCGTCAAGACGCATCGAATGAACTATGACTTGACCTTGAAAGGTCAACTTGAAAATTTGACCTCAGGTCAAGGTCATGACCTGACCGGAAAGGGTCATGTTGCATATCAGTCGATCCGTATCGTCGAGCTGAACACATCTAAAGCGTTTTCATCGCTCTAGCATGCCTCTATCAAAAGTTATTTGCGAAAAACTGTTAGATACCATTCGTGACCTAAGATGACCTCAGGGCATAAACAAGGGTCACGGACACCATTTTCAAGTTCAGTATGTCTAAAACACTTGTAATTCGGTGTTTGGGAGTGTTTATAATGTCTTTCATCCAAAAGAGGCGCATTTCAATTTTCTCCCATTGACTTATAATGGGGAGGTCGCAAAATTGACCTGACCTTAGGTCATCGATATCAAAATTCTGAGATATACATTTTGTACATGCTATTGCTCTTAGCAATCGCTGAAAGTTTCAAAGCAATCGGTAACTCGGTGTAGCTATGACGGACATTGAAAGTTTTTATGAGGTGAGGTCACTTCAAGTGACCTGGTGACCTGACCTTGAATGACCTTGGTCTGAAATTTTCACAACATGTGTAGAATTGATGTATGATAAGGTGTACCAAAAACGGCGGCGCTCCGCGCCGCCGTTTTTGAGATATTCGCGAAAAACCACAAGGGGGGGGTGTTCACTGTTCAAACACCCCCCCCCCCAGCAGGGCGCGGGTTAACCCTCGCCCGCATATGCCATTTTCCCATCCTAGAACGCACATGGGGGATTGCCCCCTCTCCCGGCGCCATTTCGTTCCTGCTGGAGATAGTTTCGCGGCAAATACCAAGAAGATTTTTTTTGGAAAGAGACGAATCCAATGGTACCCAATTTTACCTCATTAGGTCAATCATTGACCTTCCAGGTCAGGTGAAACTAAAAATGTTGCTGTTTGGGGCCACCGTTGGAATATCACGTGCGGTGCTCTGTGCTCATCATATACCGATGGCGCTGCCGTTTGTGGTGCCAGGCCAGCTAGAACAGCTCTTTGTCACACTATCCGACTAGGTTTTCACTTGCTGTGGTCATTTCAGGTCAAGCTGGGTCAAGGTCAACGATATGTGTTTGTATGTCTGTGTGTGTCCGTGTGTGTATACTGATGTGTGCACCGATTGGTTTGTGTCTCTATTACATGAGACACAGACTTCTCTATATAGAGAAGTCTGTGCATGAGATCATGATCTGAGATTGAGAAGCTTTTTCCAAAAGATGCAGTAAAAAAAACTTCACGACAAGTAAATTCAGATTTCAGCAAGCCTAAAATGCAATGTTTTTAGATGACGTAGGTTGACCTTGACCTTGACCCTGACATCTGCACATCGTCGAATAACATGTTCCATGATCGGTGGGAGGTAAGACTAGCAAAAACATACCGAAATCAAGGTGTCAAAAGCTCACAAGACCCATAGCCAACGCAAGATGTTGAAAATTCGTCATTTGGGTCATGACATGACCTGAAAAACAAGGTCATATCTGCGAGACCAAAAACCACAGAAGCTGGAAATTTTCAGTGGACGGTGAGAAAAGATAGAGAAGCAGCTATACGAAAAATCAGGCTTCTACCTTTAAAAATGTTGAGTGCAGAACAGAAAAACTACCTGGGGGGGGGGCAACCCCTCCCCCGCCCCATGTGCGGGCGAGGGTTAATGCTCGTCACTAAACACCGACCGACTGATTGCTTTGAAGCTTCAAGCGATCAATAAAGGCATCAGTGTGCATAAAACGTAAAGGTATCTCTGAATTATGATATCAGTGACCTAAGGCCACGTCAATTATGCGACCCTTCCATTACTAGCCAATGAGAGAAAATTGAATAAAGTTTCTTTTGGACGAAAGCCATTCTGAGCACGTGACCTTCAATAGTCCAAGCATAGAGCATTTGACAGGTCTATCGAAAGGAACACGATGCCGGTAAAATAAATGCATTGGGGTTTCAGTCAAGTTATTGTAGAACAAACGGCGTTTTCCGCAATCATGTCAATGGAGGCTAAAGCATTGAACTTAGGTCAAATTAGAGATCGATGCCTACAAAGAATAGCGTTGAAAGAGCTATCAACTGCGCTTCTGCGCGACACTGTAGCTCTATCCTATCCGTTCGCGGTTATGCGCCGCCGAGTGGGGGAAATTTGACCTTCGATGAACTCTGGTGAGCTGATCCTAGGCCTGACCTTTAACCCTCGCCCGCACATGCCATTTTCCCATCCTAGAACGCACATGGGGGGGGGGGTGGTTGCCACCCCCCCCGCGCCGTTTCGTTCCTGTTGGAGATAGAGCTTAGCGGTAAAGACCAAAAAGATTCTTTGGGAAGAGACGAATCCAATGATACCCGATTTTACCGTCTCAGGTCAGTCATTGACCTTCCAGGTCAGGTCAAACTAAAAAATGTTGCTGTTTTGGGTCACCGTTGGATATCAAGTGCGCTGCTTATCATATACCGATGACGATGCCGTTTTCTGGTGCCAAGCCAGCTAGAACCTCTTTGTCACACTACCCGGCCAGATTTTTGCTGCTGAGGTCATTTCAGGTCAAGTTAGGTCAAGGTCAGTTATATGTGTTTGTATGTCTGTGTGTGTCTGTGTGTATACTGATGTGTGCACCGATTGTTTTTGTGTCCATATTACATGAAATCATGATCTGAGAAGTTTTTACCAAAAATGCAGTCAAAAAACTTCACAAAAAGTAAATTCAGCTTGCCTAAAACGCAATTATCTTAGATGACCTAGGTTGACCTTGACCCTGACCTTGACCCCTGTACATCGTCGAACAACATGTTCCATGATAGGTGGGAGGTAAGACTGGCAAAAAAGGCCGAAATCAAGGTGTCAAAAGCTCACAAGGCCCATGGCAAACGCAAGATGTTGAGAATTGGCCATTTGGGTCATGACATGACCTGACAAACAAGGTCATATCTCCGAAACCAAAAATCACAGAAACTTGCAATTTTCAGTGGACATCAAGAAAGGATAGGGGAGCAGCTATACCAAAAATCAGCCTTCTAGCCCTAAAAATGTTGAGTGCAGAGCAGAAAGACTACCTCCCCCCCCCCCCATGTGCGGGCGAGGGTTAAATGGTCGAAGAGTTTTGTCCAAAAAATTTTACGCTCTTTCAAATGCCACCTACCGTGTGTCGTTACGTCTACGTGGCCCAGGAGCCGGATTACATCCCCCCCCCCCCATTGGGCGTGGAAAACCAAGAGTCCTAGCGCAGCACGGGTTAATGCTCAATATTTCTATTGCCTATTTGTGATGAAAAGCGTTGGCGCCGGAAACCACCAAAGCAGTCCAGTAATGAAAGTGAAAAATAAGCCACCATCGCCATAAACTGGTCGCCGTGTCAGTCCTATTACACAGACATGAATATGGTGCCTACGCAAAATAAACTAAGGCGTGAGCTGGCGTGATACGCTCTTCACGCCTGCCGCCCGGCCACAGCCACGATGACGTTTGCCGGCCTGTCGATTTCGTCCACTCTTTAGCACTCCCAATTCGTCAGGCGAACGCTATCCTGTTCCAATCATTTGCGTTTGGGCCAGCGATCGGGGATGGACCCTGCGATGTGCCTACTGCCTACTGCCTGCAGTGCCCCCGGGGGCCCGGGCGGCCGCCGCCCTCTTCACATAGCGCGTCCTCGCATCAAAAATAAATATTACATCCTGTCCCAGGTTACCACAACCTCGACAGCTTTTATTAGAAATGAGACAACTAAATTAAGTAATATAGCACATCTGCTTGTCAGGTACACGGGCATATCAGAGTAAGTCAACGGGAACACATTCTAACACGCGCATTTCACGAACACTTCCTGCGTTCATCTGTCTGAAACAGACGGTCACATCAGACACACACACAGGACTCGATCCGCTACACACAGTCCAGTGCGACACACACACGCACAGCCAGGTACGATACACTTGATCTGGTGAGCCGCCTCTCAACAGGAGCCCGGCTGACTGGTCCCAGCATGTGACATCACCCGTATTGTGCCGTGCCGCTCTATAACACTGGAATCATTTGTGTTTTCAGACAGATATCATTTGAATATAAAAATATTTAATTTCGGTGTTTTTCGCGGTGCACGGGATACTGAACCGGAAGGGTTATTTACAGATTTTCTGGAGCGACTGGTCAATGGTCATGTTCCAGGGCCTGACCGTATGAAGGGCGTGAAATGGATATGGTAGCACTTCCAGCACGGTTTTTATGAGTATGACTTATGAGTATGAGTATGAGTATGAGCATGAGTATGAGTATGAGTATGAGTACACTTGATGTGTAAGTATATACTTATACTTATGCTTTTACTTATACGTTATGTTTTAGCTATCTATCTAAGCTATCTAATAAAGGCAGTGGAATCGAAAGTACGGCATTGAAAGCCACGGGTTTTGTAGACGCCATATGATCATTTAGATTAATTCAGGCGTGCCTCGGAAGATCAGAGAAGGTGAAAACTGCAAGAGATTAGAGTTCTGCAGGTTTTGTGTGCAAAATAAATGTATATGTTTTTCAACACATGGGTACTCAATCAAAGGTTTATATTTTCCTTTGGCCTTTTCAGTCATGATAATGGTTTAGTTAGTTGCTTTGTTCCATTACTTCCTTGCTCCTTCATGTAGCATTTTTAATTCAAACGTCTATATTATTGATGAAAATTATTCATTTTTCAAAGGCCATCACATAGTTCTGGCCTGGTAGCAGCTTAGAAGCTGATTCAACTCCATCATAGACCGAAGAGCGAAGCCGAACGCCTACAATCATATTGTGGAATTTGCTATACGAGTACACAATTTTGTTTCAATCTGCTGAGACCATTCTTCAATACAGCGAAAACTACAGTAATTTCTGGAACCTCCGCATTATCAATGAAAACGGAGACTTCAACTACGTGACGAAGGCGGATGTTGAAGTGAAAGTACAGAAGATGCGCCGGTGGACTGAGTTCAAGTTAAACGAAGGCGGTTTCACCAAAAGCAAATCCCCAGAGCGTTGGAAAATCGTCTTTCGGCTCCGCAGGTAGCGGGGCTGATGAGCGAAGAGTCAGCTGCCCGTGCTGGTGACAGCTGACTGAACGAAACAGAAAATAAGAAAAGGGAAAATCACTTCTGTACAGACATGCTATATATTCAAGGAAAACGTTGTTCATGTAAATATTTGTGGCTGGTAAAAGCTTATCAAGATAGTCCAAGTTCGGATGTTCTTGAGAAGCTTGAAGCTAAGCTTCAGAGGTATGGAATTGATGTAGAAGTAGATGATGAAAATCGGAAACGACTCTCGAGCATTGTATACAATTTGAAATCAGCACTGGGTGCCAAGCGAGGTGGTCGTGCGAGGGACACGTTGAAACGTCTCTGGCAAAAATCTTATGTGGCGTGGCCTGTCGTGGTCAAAAGAAATCTATCTGCAGACAATGCAGCACTCCGTGATGATGTATATAGACTCGAGACAGAGTGCGCCGCCGAACGTGAGAAGCGCCGCCACGTGCCGCCCCCGGTGGCGATAACTAGGGCCCCGTCGTTTCTGCCGGGCCCCGCGCCGTCCGTAGAGCCGCGGTCTGGCACCGCCCACGGGCAGGCTCCGTCCCCAGAGCGGCCGGCGGTGCTGGCGGCCCTCTGCAGGAAGTGGTCCATCGGTGGTCAGCGGGTGGACGCGGCGCTGCGGCGATTTTCTGGGGGGCGCCGATCTGGGACTGGAGAGACGCGTGCAAACCAGGTTTTGCCCCAGTGACCGGTCCGCGGCGGCGCATGGCGCGGCGGTCACGGCTGCCCTGGAGAAAGAAGTAGTCGCCGGAGTGACGAGGAGACCCTTCCGGGGGCCACCCTGCGAGGGTTTAGGGTTAACCCTCGCAGTGGCGTATCTAGGATTTCTCTCAGGGGGGATCCGCAGTCAAAAGGGCCCTTGACTGACTGGGTTGAAAGGGCCCTTAAGTGGCAAAAGGGCCCTTGTAGCCTGAGTTGAAAGGGCGTTCAACCCGCGTCCCGTGGGGGGGGGGGGGGGCGAAACGGCCCCCTGTCCTCCTCCGTAGCTATCTCCTAAATGACTGCAGATATCCCCACCAAACTTTCAGGACCTCTACGGGCATCCATTTTACACATTGTGGCCAATTTTTTTCCAGAGGCTATGATAGGTTGGCCGCAAATGACGTCATGTTCTGCCATTTTCGACCCAAAAAAGGTTTCGCAGGAAGAGCTGTCAGCCCTACAGAGCTGTAGAAACATAAAAATGTTCCGAAATAAAAGGTGTAAAATTAACAGGCCTAGGTCGAATCTGAGCACAGTTTAGCCCCGCCTTGGGTTGGGCCCAGGCTGGAGCGTTGACCCTAGGTCAAATCTGAGCGCTAATTACAGAAAGAGTGTCAAAAGAGTTTTGTTTGTTTTGTTGGGCTATGCCCTTTCGGTCTGACCAGACCATTTCAGGGCCGGAAGGATGATAGGAATCGAGGGAGACATTGGTCTGGGCGGGCACCTTGGTGAGTCACCGGGGCTGAGCCTGTCCAACAGGACAGGCCGACCAGCCCCCCAAGTGCTCACTGCACCCGGTTACGAGTGTGCTTCCTTAGGAGCTGCAGTGCGCTCCAATGGGAGCCGCCCGCACGGTATAAAGTTGCCCGTCCAGGTCCAGCCTGGATCATGGGTTGCGGCATGGAGAAGGATTTGAATGTCCCGAGGATGGAAACGGCGAAACGGGTGTTAACCCGCGCCGGGCCGGGGGGGGGGTGTTTGAACACCCCCCTGCGGTTTTTCGCAGATATCTCAAAAACGGTGGCGGCCCGTTTTTGGCACACCTGTTTGTGCATCTTTTCCGCACATGTTGTGAAAATTTCAGACCCAGGTCGCCTTAGGTCAGGTCACCAGGTCACGCCAAGTGAGCTCACCTCAGAAAAAAATAAGAATGCTCGTCATAGCTACACCGATTGATCGATTGCCTTGAAACTTTCAGCGATTGATAAGAGCAACATTATCTATAAAATGTTTATCTCGGAATTTTGATATCGGTGACCTAAGGTCAGATCAATATCGCGGCCTCTCCATTACCAATGGTCAATGGGAGAAAATTGAAAAGCGTCTGTTTTGCACGAACGCTATTCCTAGACACTCTCTAACATCGAGATGTAAGTAAAATTGGCACACTGAATCGGAAAATGACAACTGTGACCCCTCGTTATGTCCCCGAGGTCATCTCAGGTCACGAACAGAATCTAACAGTTTTTGGCCAATAACTTCTGATAGAGGCGTGCTAGAGCGCTGAAAACGCCTTAGATGTGTTCGACTCGACGTTGCGGATCGGCTGATATGTAACATGACCTTTTCCGGTCAGGTCATGACCTTGACCTGAGGTCAAATTTTCAAGTTGACTTTTCAAGGTCCAATTATAGTTCATTCGACGCGTCTCTCGACGAGAGGAACACGATGCTGGAAAAATTAATGTCATGACTCTTTTGAGTCAAAAGTTATTGCCGAAAAAAAAACGTTTTTCGTAAAAACGGCTATTTTTGGAGTTTTTGCCCTCTGAAGGCTAAACCGTTGACCTGAGGTCAAATCTGAGAACATTACTCAGAAAGGTCTGTAAAAGGGCTATTGAATGCCCTTTTCTCTGGCGCTGTAGCTCTATCGGTTCCCGAGATAGTCGTTGGCAGTTTCCAAAATGTTGAAATAGTCAACATTTTACGTTTGGTGACCCTGGTGACCTGACCTTTGACCTGACCCAAAAAATGACCTTAGTGTTTTCGTCCTTATTTTGGACGTTCTTTCGATTGCCGCTTTTCGCGTGTCGCTACGTGGCCCAGGATCCGAGTTAGAAGGGGGGTGTTCAGACACACCCCCCTTCCGGCCCGGCGCGGAATCTCAGAGCACCGGCCCGGCGCGGGTTAAAAGAGCTATTAACTACGCTTTTCCCCGGCACGGCATTTATTTCCGAGTGATGCGGTGGTTTGTTGAAAATTGCCGAAATTGGACTAGAAAATTGGCGAAATTTAGCCTTGGATGACCTATGTGAACTGACCTTTGACCTGATCTAAAAAGTGACCAGAGTAATTTCGTCATTATTGTTTGCGTCCTTTCGAACGCTGCATTTGGCGTGCTGGTACGTGGCTCAGAAGCCGAGTTAGAAGCAGGGGTGTGGAGCCGGAGCTGGAGTCGGAGCCGCCGGAGCCGGCATATTTTGCCCGGAGCCGGAGCCGGAGCCGTCCAAAAAGGCGGCGACTCCGGCTGCTTTTTTGAAGAGGAAAAAATTATTGACCTATACATAGTTCGGTTTGACAGTACAAGGCAGTATAACATGTGGTATTCAAAACAGCCTTGTTATGCAAATACAGAAGCAACGTGAACCAATCCTTCATCTTTTCTCTTCCACCCGTATTTAATTGTATAGAGGATGTACTGAGTATTGGAGCCGGAGCCGCCGGAGCCGGACCATTTTACTAGGAGCCGGAGACGGAGCCGAATCCGATTTTTTCTCCAGAGCTGGAGCCGGAGACGTCTGAAATTTCCACGGCTCCGCATCCCTGGTTAGAAGGACCCTGGCCGGCCGAGTGGGAGGGTGGGTGCCACCACATCGTTTTTTTTTTGCGACAGCTCGGAACACGTCGGCAACAGAGAGCCAAAACTGGGCATAGCTACCTGACCTTTGATGCAAACCGGGCCTTGTGACACCTGCATTTTCAAGGGGGGCCTCTGGTCGTCTTAAGGACCCTCTGTTACCCTCAGAGGGACCCTCTGATGGCCTCTGCACCTGCAGACCATCACTGGCCTCAAAGGGCACTCTAGTGGCCTCCATGGACCTTCTGGGTACCTGAAAGGGCCCTTTGTTTTCTCTCCAGGGGCCCTTGTTTACCTCAAAGGGTCCTCTTTTACTTCAGATGGCCGTAAGTTTGTCTAATACATGAGGCCCCTGGTGGCCTGAGAGGCCCTGTTTGTGTCCCAAATGGCCCTTTGTTGACCTCTTAAGGCCCCTAGTTGGCCTAAAAAGTCCTCTGATTGTCCTAAAGGGCCCTCTGTTCCCCTCAGAGGGCCAGTCTTTTCCTCAGAGTGCCTGCTGACCTCATAGAGCCCATAGTGGCCTGACATAGCCTTCATATCACCCCAGAGGGCCCTCTGGTGTAAGGCTCAAGTGACCTTCTCAGAGGGCTCCGGCTGACCTGTGACTGACAATTGTCCACTCTTATCCCCCTTTTGGGTGACCTATTTCCCCCTCTGACACCCAAGCCAAAATACAATTTTGGGACACTGACTCCGAGGGCCAGTTTATTTTCAGAGGGCCCTCTTTGAAGTGGATGTGAGGACCCGCTATTCGCCTCAGAGGGCCCTCTGGTGGCTTCAGACTTCAGAGGACCCTATTTTGGTATCAGCGGGCGCCTCTCTGTGGCATCAGAGCGGCCCTCAGAGGCCTCAAATGGCCCTATTACATCTCAGAGAGCTGTCTTTGAACTCAGAGGGATCTTTTTTACTTCTTTGTGGTGTCTAAGGGGGCCCTCTGGCCTTTGTTCGCCTCAAGGGGCTTCAAGGGGTCCTCCGATGACTTCCAAGGACCTTCTTTGATCTCAGAGGGCCTGATGACCTCATAGGGCTCATGGTGGTCTGACATAGCATCATATCACCTCAGAAGGCCCTCCAGTGGCCTGAGAGGACACTTTGTGGCCTTTGAAGGCCCTCTTTGATCTCTTTGATCTCTTCGATCTCAGAGGGCCCTCTTTGAGGTGGCTGTGAGGGCCCTTTGTTCACCTCAGAGGGCCCTCTGGTGACCTCCAGGGACCATCTTTGATCTAAGAGGGCCGTCTGGTGGCCTCATAGGATACCTTGTGGCCTGAAATTGACCCTCGTACCTCAGAGGCCCTTCTGTTCGTCTTAACAGGCCCTCTGCTGGTCTTAGCGGACCCTTTGTGTGCCTGAGAGGGCCCCCTGAGTACCTGAGAGGGCCCTCTGTGTGTTTGAGAGGGCCCTCTGTGTGCCTGAAAGGGCCCTCTGTGTAGTTTGCCTGAGAGGGCCCTCTGTGTGCCTGAGGGGGCCCTATGTGTGCCTGAGAGGGCCCTCTGTGTGCCTAATAGGGCCCTCTGTGTACCTGAGAGGGTCCTCTGTGTGGCTGAGAGGGCCCTCTGTGTGTCTCAGAGGACCATATGTGTACCTGAGAGGGCCCTCTGTGTGTCTGAGAGGGCCCTTTGTGTGTCTCAGAGGGCCTTTGTGTGCCTGAGAGGGCCCTCTGTGTGTTTGAGAGGGCCCTCTATGTGCCTGAAAGGGCCCTCTGTGTACCTGAGAGGGCCCTCCGTGTGTTTTAGAGGGCCCTCTGTGTGCCTGAAAGGGCCCTCTGTGTGCCTGAGGGGGCCCTATGTGTGCCTGAGAGGGCCCTCTGTGAGCCTGAGAGGGCCCTCTGTGTGCCTGATAGGGCCCTCTGTGTGCCTGATAGGGCCCTCTGAGTGCCTGAGAGGGCCCTCTGGGCTCTGGCCCCCGTTCGTCTCAGAGGGTCTCTTTATTCGCCCCTTCAGAGGGCCCTCTGTTTGCCTCAAAGGGCCCTCTGTTTGCCTAAAAGGACCCCCTATTCGCCTCAGAGGGCCCTTTGGTGACCACAGGGGGCTCTATTGTTGCATTGGAGGGCCCTCTGTTGCCTCCGAGGGCCTTTTTTATCTCAGAGGACCCTCTTTGACCTCAGAGGGCTCTTTTCGACCTATTCGAGATGTCTGAGAGGGCCCTCGGGGCCTGAGAGGGCCCTCTGAGTGCCTGAGAGGGCCCTCTGGGCTCTAGCCCCCGTTCGTCTCAGAGGGTCCCTTTATTCGCCCCTTCAGAGGGCCCTCTGTTTGCCTCAAAGGGCCCTCTGTTTGCCTAAATTCTAAAAGGACCCCCTATTCGCCTCAGAGGGCCCTTTGGTGTCCACAGGGGGCTCTATTGTTGCATTGTAGGGCTCCCTGTTGCCTCCGAGGGCCCTTTTTTATCTCAGAGGGCCCTCTTTGAGCTCAGAGGGCTCTTTTCGACCTCTTCAAGATGTCTGAGAGGGCCCTCGGGCCTGAGAGGGCCCTCTGAGTGCTTGAGAGGGCCCTCTGAGAGCCTGAGAGGGCCCTCTGAGTGCCTGAGAGGGCCCTCTGTGTGTCTGAGCGGGCCCTCTGTGTGCCTGAGAGGGCCCTCTGAAAGCCTGAGAGGGCCCTCTGTGTGTCTGAGAGGGCCCTCTGTGTGCCTGAGAAGGTCCTGTTCGTTGTAAAGGGCCTACTTAATATACTCTACAAGGTCCCTCGTTGGCCTAAAGGGGTCCTCTGATAGTCCTAAAAGGGTCCCTAAAAATGTAATTGATACTTTTCATTATGTAAAAAAAATGTAAGTGGTGAAAAGGGCCCTCAAAGTGTTTTCATTTTTTTTTGCGAGTAAAAAAAAAAATTTTTGCTCCAGGGGGGATCCTAGGACCCCCAGGATCCCCCCTTGGATACGCCACTGAACCCTCGTGAGTGCCAAACAATGGAGTAACTCGCGTCATCTCGGATTTGCCGGCGACGCCGGGTGGCGACTTAATTAACCCAGACGAGTGCATCGTGAGATACACCAGTTTGGACGACTTAGCAGTAGAGATATATATATGCAAGGAGGGGAGGGCACACTTTTGTTTAAAGCAGACATTCAGGCAGCTTTCAAGCTGATCTCCGTGCGGCCTGACGGCAACAAGCGGCTCTGGGTTTTCAGTGAGAGGTTTGTGCTGGTGGCTGGCGGTGTTCATTATCATTATTGTTACGGTGCCCTCCGTTTGCTGTGGCACGATGGTGCCATACCAGCACGGAACGGTGGCGCAAGTGGTTAAGGCGCCGGGTTCGCTTTGTGAGATGCTAGGGTGAAGCGAGTTCGAGTCTCGTCGTTTCCGTGCTTTTGTCGGTGATGGGTGTTTTTGTCTGTGCGTGTGCGCGTGCGCGTGCGGATGCGCACGGCGATGTACGGTTCTCCAGGGTATTAGTCGTTGGTCGCTCGGCGAGCGGGAGGGCAACCAGTTCCGCCCCTGTATCGCGTGGCCCCTTGCTCCGCCCAGTTACGCACGAGAGTACTCCGCGCCGCGTAGTAGCGTGGGGAGGGGAGGGTTAGAATGGTGGCATGTGTAGAGGCTAGAACCGGTTACCACCGCCATGCCACCGCCCAGCGACATGGAGCGGGGTCAGTGACCAGGGCGCAGGGAAAGGTCAGAGGTCAGCTATAACGTAGAGCTTTGTGTCTCCCTCCCCTCCGCGTGTAACGACCGCGCGACAGCGGCCGGCCGCCGATCAGGCTTGACATGTCAAGGTCACCCTCAGTCAACGGGCTCGGAGGGTTGGTCGAGTGCGCGTCCGGCATGGCTGACGACTAGTCTCGACCATATGCTATGGTGCCGATAGACTAGCGTGAGTAATAAGTTTTCGTTCAGTGCATATGGCTGCTGGGGTGTGTCATCTTGATATGATGCTTTGTAACGTGTATGATACGCTTAAAACCTCGCTGGCAGTGGCCGAGAGGAGAGGGGGGGGGGGGCGGGGAGGCGGGTGCCGCCTCCACAGTCCACATGTTTATTTGTGTTGACTGTTGATAGCTGCGAAAGCTGAAATTTGGCAAGCGTGACCTTTGATTCAAGCTGAATTTTTATGACAGCAGCTGTTTTTTTTTTCACCCTCGTCCATATTGATGTTTTCCCAGCGTCAATCGTAAAGGGGGGGGGGGAGGAGGGTCCGTTGGACCCCTTTGCCGTTCAGCCCCTGATCGAGCTAGAGCTTCGCGGAAAAAGAGCGTGTCGCCCGTGACGAGAGGAGGCCGATGATACCCAATTTTAAGGTCCTAGGTCATTGGTTGACACTTGACAGGTCAATATAACTCGAAAGTCGGGAGAATCGGGACCTGTTAGAGCTTCGTAAAGTGAAGCTGTTATAGGGTTTTGCGGGGTGCTGATCACGAATTTCAAGTTACTTTTTATCACAGATGATGTTTTCGTGGATTTAGGCCAGGTTGGGTCAGGTCAGGTCAGGTCACATGTTACGAGGGAACCAAAACTACTTCTTAAATGTTCAAACGGTTTCTAAATGCGAAATCAACTCCAAAATCTACCTTAGAAACATGTAGAACTCGAAAGAGTGAACAAAGGTCATCAAAGGCCAGTGACCTGACTGACCTTCACGTGACCTTGATACCCACTGGAATCCATGGGATCAACATCCTTTCACATGTTTGATCGCTTAAAGCCACAAAAAGACAATAAAACGCGCTCTACTCGAAATACGCCAAAACGCGATTCGCGATTCCGGCCAAACATGGTCTTGGAAAACAGGTCATAAGTCAAAGGTCTTTTGAGTCAGGGTCATACAAATTATAGGGTAGGCGTAATATTGAATAACTCGAGGGCACTGAAAGTTCCGTCGCAATCAGCCGCTTTTTGCGCGAGTTATTTGCGAAAAACTGAGGGTAGGAGGCAGGGTTTCGGAGTCGGAGTCGGAGTCAGAGTCGAAGTCGGAGTCGGAGTCGCCCGGAGTCGTGGCAAGCAGCCAGGAGTCAGAGTCGGAGTCGGAGTCGGTCCAGCTGCCTCGACTCCGACTCCGGAAAGTTAACTGAAGTCAATCCGTGCTATCACTTTTCAGCTGTTTGTAACCAGTTTCCCCACGGCAAAATTCGCTTCTGGTGATCACAAACAAGATATTTTTTTCCACATCTTGTTTTGTTCTGAAAAGCTAACATTGCATCTTACAAATTTCAATTTATGTCATAATTTAGTAGGCAAACATTTTGTATTTGCGTTATAACTTCTACTATTCAGTCTGCATATTTACTTTCTTCTTTTATCGCTCCGAAAAGTGCCTAACACAAACACAGACCGACATGATGGCGATGCCCGTGGTCATGATACGGCCACACTCGTGCTTCTCGGCGGGTTTTCAAGCTGGTCGCCAGCCGCTGGTCTCTAAGACTTGGGAGAAATGGTGACCGCATGAACGAAACCGGAACGATCTCCCGGTGCGCGAACAGGGTGTCCGGAAAGTTCTGGCGCCTCTTTTGGACGTCGTCTAACGCGCACTGTGATTATTGGACTTTCAACCAATCACCGCAGATATGAACCCTCGTTCACCGCTCAGCTAAGGGTCGCGTAAATATGACGTTGAATCGTTTTCAGTGCTAGGTATATGGGCGAAGATGCGCCTTGTCTCTGAGGGCCCGGTGCGGCTTGAACAAGGCGCGAGTTGCAGAGCGATGCGGCGTTTCCCGGCGAACGGTTGAGCAGGCAAAGGTGCATTCCGGATCGGAAATTTCTTAGAAAATACTGTTACGACCACGGTATGCCAAAGCTGCTGAGACTGAAGCAGCATTTCAGCGGCAATCGAAGAAAATCTGGGGTCTGATGGGCACAAATGTTCCATCATCTTCGTCAAGGTTAAATAAATGGCTGACAGGCTGGTCCACGAGGGATTCCTGGACAGTGGACACGACATAAGGGTCGTCGCCTTGATTGTCGACGAAAGGGTCATTTCGCACTTCAACAGCACGGAGCGCCCTCCAACAACGCCGCTGCCGTCCAAACCAAACTGACAGAGGAGCTCGGCAGACCAGATCACCGTGGTGAAATGAGGTAAGGCCACCTTATTATCCCAGCCTTAACCCGCTCAACTAAGGCATGCTACGCGTTTTGCAGAATCAGCTCTCGGCCACCTCTCATCTCAGCCTGGAGTCGCTGAAGACTCGCATCATGACAGCATGGGAGGACAGGAAATGTCCTGCATCGTCAAAAGCCGCAGGCGTTTCCGCCCTTGCGTCGAGACCGTCGTCGGCACAGACGGTGGTTTCAATGAATGGGCACTTAGCAGAAGCATGTGGCTTGGTGTTCCTGGTTATTGTTTTGTTCTATTGCTGAGTATATATGGACCAAAGGCACTTATTTCAAAAATGTTGAAAAGCGCCAGGACTTTCCGGACACCCTGTTGCAGGAGTTTTCACCAAAAAGTCCCGATCAAATTGAGCTAGCGAGTCGGGAAGCCACCAGTGGACTTGTGAGGACCTACCGAATCGAAGAAGCGATATGACCTCATTGGGCCAGCTTCGTGGCCTGAGTGGCTCTGCCCTGACCATGACCTGATGTGAACACATTAAATTGACCTCAACAAAAACAAAGCGTATACTATTCGACGCGCTTGAGCATGCACAACTCGATGGTGCCATGATCTTGGCTCTGTAACCACTTATGGTGAAGTTGTTTAGCAAAAAACGATCTCGCGACTTGGAGCACTTGTACTGACCTCAGAGTTTATCGGTTGACCTGAGACATTCAACTCGGGTACCAGTTGCTGCATCTCATACGACGCACGCGCTCAGTTTTATCCGCAAGGCGCTAGCTCAATTAGGGGCAAAAAGACGGAGAGGGGTCGTAATCGCTCCCCCCCCCCCCCTCGGCCGGGGTATATGCAGGAAACCCAAAATTCCGTTGAGGGTCAAGCACTGAAGTGATATATTATGATGCGAGAAGGTATAGGTCAAAACAAGCATGCACACGAGCGGGTGTGAATAAAACTGTGTTTGAGGTATGCCTTTTTTATTATACATTCGATTTGCTTTAGTTATTGGTAAGAACAGATACAACCAAGAAGAGCGCCCCTGAAGAAAAGGTGGAGCACAGGACGGGTGCGATTTTAAGGTCTAAGGTCAGTCGGGGACCTCTAAGTTCGGATCAAGCGCTGCATGTTAGGGGTAAAAAAATGGGGGGGGGCAAAAAAGCATCCCGATTTTGGCAGCATCGTCATGCTTTGTCACGGCACTCATCCACTTCCTCGGCCGAAATATTATTTCCTTTTTGTATGAGTTCTGGCATAATCCCGCACATTATGCTGCATGTTGTTTGCCATGAAAAAAACAATGCATGTTCAGCTACGTTCTACGCAGTACGCACTAACCTAACCACCATCCCATCATCCACCACTAGCCACCATCCCGTTCTGTGCTCCCTTCCACCCCACACGAATCAGCCGAGATACTATTCACAGTAGTCAGTCGGGCTAGCGCTATCCTATCCTCCCTTTCTGACTGCACAGCGCTAAAACCCAGAGCCGAGACTTCCCGAGCGCGACCTCTGACCCCACGCGGTCCGAAGGGTCGGCCGATGCCTAAGGGCGCGCCGCGCGCCGGCCACCCGGATAGCCTCTGCCGAGTCTCCCTTTCATACACCGTTTACTACGCGCTCGATTCATTCATGATTCTGTGTTTCCGCGCTCCTCTCGTTAGATGGCTCTACTAATGTCATAGGCGATCCCAGGAAGATTGCGGCCAGAATACCCCAAACGGCAGAAAATGAGGTTTTTGGTGAATATCTCGGAAAGTATTTGGCATACAACGATGCAATTTCACAGTCTCGTGGTAAATGTGCATACACATAATTCGGGTTGATACTTATGCATTTGAACATTATATAGGACCAGATATGTCCGAAAAAGCAAAACCAACAAGACTTTTACTGGAGAGCCGTACGTGCTGCACGTTGATTGGTCTGTGCCCGTGACCTCGGCTCGGGCCGAGGCTCGTTTTGGGCTGGCGGTCAGTCGAGACCGGGACTCTGCCAGGTGAGCTCGCTGTTGCCTCCCCGCTCCTTACCTGTGGTCCGAATTGATGGCAACGATTCGGTAACAGCGCCAGGGCGACTCTCTGGTATCCTTTCCCTCCCCTGTCGCTGTGCTTGATTGCTACGAGCACAGACTTTCCTCATCCTTCCCCGTGCTTGATTGACACGAGCACTTCGTCTTGTACCAGTCATTGTTGTGTGTTAGCACTTGGATTAAAATGGTTACATTGTCATCTGATACTTGCCGCACTGGTCGTTAGATACTTGAACTCACTCGTTACGCACTTAAGTGAATATAAAGCGACCAGTGTACGTAATCTCTGATCCGGGGCAGATCTGGTTCTGTATAGCAGAAAGTAGGACAATTGGGGGCAGTCTTGAACATTGACACTTTTGGTGCCGGTTGCGGACACGCCGGAGATGCCAAAACGTGAGTTGTGGTGTAAATGGACACACAAATCTCGTAACATATACAATAGTTGTTAAACGTTAACCTTCCCTTCAAATTTGGCACACCGCTAAGTGAACGGTTAGTAGGGTGCACACAGATACTATACGGCATTACGGCATTGCCGTTTGGGTACCGGCGCTCGCCGGCCCTTTTCAATGATTTTGCCGTAGTGTTTCGAGAGTTGCTCGGGAATGCGACGGGTAACGCGGCAGTGCTAAACTATCTGGGCTAGTTCTCAGGGCTCCTCGAGCTCCTTGAGCTGCTGCCGGCCTCTCTGCATGTAAGACGACGTAGTGATGGGTATTCTTCACACTGATGTTCGTTTCCTTTTTCTTTGGAGGTCGTGAAGCAAAACGCCAGAAACCCGACAACCCAACTACAAAAGAAGAAGAGGATGGATTCTTGAGGAGGCTGAAGGCTGCAAGTCCAGAGGCTGCTATCCTCAGAATACCAGTGACTTACCAGCCGCCACCAGCACCAGCTCTCCTTCCACTTCTTTCCCAGCTGTATGATAGAGCATTGGTAGGTGAGCGGCTGGACGTGCTAGTGCAAAAGGCTGAGGAGGTGCTAGGTGGATGGTCTTGTAAGCACTCAAGAGGAAAGCACCAATGCTGCAAGGCTGACCAAAGGTCAAAGCCAGGTTGGTTGAACGGCAAAAGCAAAAGGTCTTACCACATAAATTATCTAGACAATCACAAATAAAAACAGGTGTACCTATTAATAGCATTGTACTTCAATGCGAGAGCACTCTGTGGCCCAGTTCACAATGACAACAAAACAAGCTCAAACAATCAGCACCTGAGCCAAAAACCGAGAACATCCGAGAACAGGTTGGGAAGTGAGCGTAGCAGACGGACTCAACTGTCTCCGAAACACTCAGTTTGACAAGCCAAACGCCGCCGTAACTGAGCGGAGAGGTCGGCCGCCTGCTGAGCACTGACGGTCTGGTGGAGCAGACCAACCAACTGGATATTCCACATGAGTATCTAAACACACTGTGTGCCCAGCCCACCGCTTGCAAGTCAATATTTATTAGTAAGGCCAAGCATGACTTTTAGGCTTCAGTGTAATCTGTCCACCACTGAAGCCATAACCTGCAATTGTTGGAGGCCATCGGGCCAACTTACGCTTTGGGAGATTCAAAACACAGTCACTTTAGTTCAGATGTCATGGGTGTCAGGCAAGAAATGGTGGTCGCAAGCACTAAGCAGTGACAGCATTTGCTCTTTGGCTGCACCGACGTAATGCATCTGTCAGTAACCGATGTGCAATGGCATTAGAAGAAGGTTAGACCTCATGCGGCCGACATGAGCCCCACGAAGAGATTTGGGCAACGGAAAACGTTCAAACAGAACAACAAACATATTAGCTAGGACGCAATAGCCAACTTTCTCTGCAAACATGTTTAAAGCATACTGACGATATATATGCTCAACATTTTACCCGACTCGACTCAAATCTGACTCATTTGAGTCAGAGTTGAGTCAAATTTCTGACTTGACTCATGAGTCAAGCACAACCCTTGTGCAGGGGATTATATTATCAACCTGGCCATTCGGGGGAACACTTCGAACAAAGAGCGAAAAAGGGTCCGGGAGCATATTCAGTAGTGGCAAGACTCGGCTGGCGATCACAACCTCAGCCTGGGGAGGATTTTTGTGTGGCTTGGGGGGAACGATGTATATGGAGGGCCCCACGACACGCCTGTGGGCCTGTCGATGGATGACGTGGGCGCCGTGTTATGTGAGCTGCAGTCTTACGACCTTCTACAACAGGTCCGACCCCACGGCTGTGGTGCGACGCCGGGGCCCGCTACGAGGATACTGCGGCGTTCCGGGCGGACCTCGCCCTACGGGAGGCGGCCCTGGCACGGGGACTACGGTTTTTACCGTATCTGGGCCGCGCGCTGACCTGTATGGTAAAGCGCCGCCACCTGCTCATTGTTAATTGGGGCTTTAGGGCGCGCCGACTACTTAGGTCATTTTGCGCCCATAACGTCGTTTTAATAAAACAAGTGTGTCAAAAGAGAGAACCTTCTAGATACGAGGACTAAAAAGTAAAAGACTCGATATAAAACAGCAAGGTAAGATAAAGCAGCGCAAGAGTGTCGTCCTAGACAACTGACTAGATGTAAGGACTAGAGAGGACTAGTTGGATTTAATGTCAGGTCGAGTAAATCGCTTGGAAGTTGATCGAGCGGATAAAGGAAAAAATATTGCCGGATAAAACCCAGGGTGAGTCGTCACCCAGAAGGTGGCGGATAGTGGTATCCGGAGCGATGCGCCCGAGATAGCGTGTCCGGTTCGGTTCAGCGAGAGGACAAGATAAAAGCACGTGAGAGACAGTGAGAGGCACGGCACACCGACTGCATGTGGGTTGTTCCTCTCCACGGAGGAGATAGCCATGAGTCGCGTACGTATGACCAATACGTAATCTGCAGAGGGCCACTTCCTGGTGCCTGTTGCTTTGGAAGCAAGACTGCCAGGGCTCCAAGGTAGGCTTCACGCTCCGCAGCTTCCCAGATCCTTGGAGATGCCACTCTGCCTGCCAGCTTGACATCGTAAAGGTTTGGATGGCTGGGTAAAAATCACGAGCCGGCAGGGGCAAACGCCGAAGGCATGGAGCCGCGGCCGCGCGTCTCGCGGCCGCGTCGGCGAGCTCATTGCCAGTTATACCCACATGGCTTGGAATCCAGCAAAACTTAATAGTTTTGCCTGACTGCTCCACCGACGTGAGCCGAGATAAAATGTCTTGGACTATCGGATTGTCTGGGTTGAACCTCCGTATAGCCAGCAGGCTGCTGAGAGAATCCGATAAAATGAGGTAAGACAAGTTGTCAGACACCTCGATAAAACACAACGCCTTCTCGATTGCAACGAGCTCGGATGAGAAAACGGAGGCAGAGGAAGGCAATGAAAAAGTGCGCGTGTCGCGACCAGCCACGAAAGCGCAGCCGACGCCGTCCTCCGTTTTCGAGCCGTCCGTAAACACCGAGATAAAACCGTCGTATGACGCAATGTGTTCCAATGCCCGTGCTCGTTGCACACATGGCGGCAGGTCGTCCTTCTTGACCTCTGAGAGCGTGAGGTCTACTTGCGCTGGAGCGTATTTCCATGGCGGAGAGGGCGTACCCCACGTACGTCGCACTTCACGGAACTCTATGTTGACTGTAGAAAAGAGCTCTTTTATGCGCAATCCGAAGGAGACCGATTGTCGCACTCTGTCAAGACGATTAAAATCAGGAGAAAAGACGTACGGATACGTCGGATGTCTTGGGAACTGGCGGAGTTTCAGTGCGTACCTCATCCCCAGCATCTGACGGCGGAGAGATAGTGGCGGTTCGTGTGCCTCGGCGAGGAGGCTGCTCTTGGGCGACGTGCGGAATGCACCTGTGGCAACACGTAGCGCCGCGTGGTGCACGGAGTCAAGAGCCTTTTTACTGGATTCGCTGGCAGAGTCGTAAACAAAGCATGCGTAATCCAGTTTCGATCGGACGATCGACCGATATAAAAGAAGGAGCGTCCTGCGGTCCGCACCATAAGATGTGCGGGCGACACATTTTAAAACGTTCAGGGATTTAAAACATCGTTCCCGAAGCGTTCTAAAATGTTCTCTATACGTCAAACGACTGTCAAAAAATATTCCAAGAAACTTTGCCACCGGCCGAGTAGGAATCACCTGTCCACGGAGCTTGATTCCCAAGGCTAAGTCGTCGCAGCGGCGGCGGCAAAAGTGCATAGCGACGGTCTTCGTTGTTGAAAAACGTAGGCCGTTGTCGTCGCTCCACCTCTCTAGACGGGTTACAGCGAGCTGCAACTGTCTGGCAACGTGACGGGCGGTCGTGGCAGAAAACCAGATCGCGAAATCATCGACAAATAGCGATCTGCCGATGGATGGTGCAAGTTTGTCGCCAATATCATTGATCGCCACAGCGAACAGCGCCACACTGAGAACTCCGCCTTGGGGAACTCCGTTCTCTTGAGTAAAACTGCTCGAAAGACTACTGCCAACTCGGACTTTGAACCGACGACCCGATAAAAAGTTCTTGATAAAGAGGCCCATCCGGCCGCGTATGCCGTACTTGTGTACTTTGGAAAGTATTCTGTGTCGTAACACTGTATCATAGGCCGCCTCAATATCAAAGAACAGTGCTCCAAGGTGCTTCTTTTCAGTAAAACAGGTGCGTATCTCGGTGTCGAGGGCTAAAATGTGGTCAACAGGGCTGCGGTGCTTTCTAAAACCGCACTGGGCGTTTGTAAAAACACCGTGATGTTCCAGAAACCAGCTAAGACGCACATTGACCATCTTCTCAATCAGCTTTGAAAGCGATGATGTGAGAGAGATGGGCCGATAGTGGAGAGGGTCATGTCCCGACTTGCCAGCCTTCAAGATAGGAATGATAGTGGCTTCCCGCCAGGTCTCAGGGAAAGTGCCAGTCTCCCAAAGCGAATTGAAAGTTGCTAGCAGCGCCTCGAGGGCAACCGCCGGGAGATGACGGAGCATGTCGTTGTGGACAGCATCCGGACCTTCTGAGACGCTGCGCAACGAGCTGATGGCAGACGTGAGCTCAGCCATAGAGAAAGGCTCGTTGTACACCAAATTTTCAGCTGTGCTGAAGTCCACGGCGGCTGGTGCAGGTCGTGAGGACGGCTCTCCTCGGCAGCGCTGATAGAGTGCACGGCCTATCGTCTCTGCGACGTCTAAAGGGTGGGATATGTCCGTGTTGTTCACTCTTAAAACCGGAAGCGGAACAGAGCTGAACCGGCCTTCAATGCGCTTCATGCGTGCCCATATCTGGGTCGTAGGAGTAAAACGGTTCAAGGAACTCACGTACGTGCGCCATGAAACAGCCTTTGCCTCTTTTAAAACGCGACGGGCAAAAGCCCGCGCTTTCTTAAAAGCGATGAGGTTCTCAGTAGTACTGCTCCGGTCAAACTTTCTAAAAGCGCGATTCCTGGCACGAATCGCATCTCCGCATTCCTTGGTCCACCACGGGACCGGAGGACGACGAGGCTGACTCGACGTCTTGGGTATGCACCTGTTTGCGGAGTCAATGAGTAAACATGTAAAATCCTCTGTAGACATCACAGAGGCGTCGGCTCTGGATAAAACCGTGGCCTCTACGGCGGCCTGGAATTCGCCCCAGTCGGCCTTCCGAACATTCCACCTGGGTGGACGGTTGCCTGACACTGGGGACTCCTGGTGCTCCAGCCACACTGGGAAGTGGTCGCTCCCGAGTGGGTCGTCATGGACGGACCAGGTAAAAAGCTGAGCTAGCCGCGGACTGACTAAGCTCAGGTCCAGAGCCGATGTTTGACCGGAGGGTGTTGTAAAATGGGTGCGCTGTCCTGTATTTAAAATACACAGCGCCTCATCGCGGATAAAAGATTCTAAAAGTCGACCACGAGTGCCAGTCGTGTCACATCCCCACGCCAGGCTATGGGCATTAAAATCGCCGACTACCAGGACCGGAGGTGGAAGCTCATCGACAAGTCGATGCAGCTCAACCACCGGGAGCGCTATACCTGGTGGAAGGTATAAAGAACAGACTGTCAGCTCCCGGTGGTTGAAATCAACTCTAGCGGCTACCGCCTGCAGAGGAGTCTGCAGCGGAACCTGACGTGCGGGCGCACTGTGGTGCACTGCCAAAAGTACACCTCCATGGGCAATGGTCGGGGTGTCTAAGTCTCTTCTAAAAACAGAGTAGCCCTTGATGGCAAAGGTAACGTTTGGCGCTAGCTTGGTCTCCTGGAGACCTAAAACAAGGGGTGTGCGCCAACGGATAAGAGACTGTAGGTCCTGGTAGTTGGCCCGGAGGCCTCTACAGTTCCACTGTAGAATAAAAGGCGTGGTTAAAAAGGCGCAAAAAGGGCGCGTATAACATGAGGCAAAGGCGCACACAGATACCTGACTGACCACAAAAAAGGTAAAAAGCACCGAGAGAAATGCACCTGGTAAAAAAGCGCAATAGCGCGAAAAAGATAAAAGGATAAAAGAGGAAATGACTAGACTGAAAGACTAGACTAGGTCCTCTAACTCCGAGGAGGCGCTCCCCCCGTAACGGATACGGGGATGCCCCGAGCCCTCTCGGTGTAGCCTCCCTTCAGCAGAGGCAGATCGGGCGTGGCTCGAGCCCTGCTGGGGCTTTTTCGCCCGGGGGGCGTCACCCTCCGAGGGTGACCAGCTCGGGGGCGTCTGCCGCTTGGCGAGGCGCCCTGGAGCCGCGGAGGTCTGTTGCCGCCCCGACGGGGATGTCGAGGCGGCGGCCTGTGTCCTCGACACAGGCGTCTCTGGCAGCGGCGGTGGTGGCCGCCGCTGCGGAGGTGGAGGAGGCGGCGGGGGACCCATGATGGGCCGAGTCCCCGCCTCGGGTGTCTCCGGGGTGTCAGCGGCAACAGCCGCTTTGGCACTCCCGGAGGCGGAGTCGGCAGACGAGGCTTCCTTAGCCTCGAGGGCCTTCTGGACGAGGCGAGCCCTCCTCGCCTCGCGTGCCTTCCTCTCCTCCTCCCCCCGCCGCAGCGCCTCCTGCACCGCCGTGGGCGGTCGGGGGCGGGGCGGGGTGGGTGGCGCCTTACCCTGCGCCGGGGGGCGCCGACCACCCTGTCGGCGCTGGACGACGGCCCAGCCGTCTCCATCACCGTTCGCGGCTGGAGCGGGACTGGGTGGACCCCACACTGACTCTAGAGCAGCCTGCTCTGTGTTGCTCGGCGGCGCACGAGGCGCCGTGGTGTCCGCTGAGTCACCAGTGGCTACGACGGTGAGGCCGAATCGTTTGAGAAGCTGCACGAGCTGTGCTACACTCATCTGGGAGGCATCGGTAGAGTTTGTGACTCTCACCTTCTGGGCATACGAGGTCTTCGGGTGACTCTGGTTGTACACCTCCCGGGCCTCTTTGAAAGACAAATTTCTGGTAGCCTTGATGGTCATGATCTCCTTCTCCTTGACGTATGCAGGGCAAGACCTATCATACGCGGAGTGCGGCGTCTGCCCCTCTCCGCAGTTGACGCATCGGGGGGTCTCCGAGTCACAGGTTTCGTCAGTGTGGTCCTGCGAAGCACACTTGGAGCACGTGGGTCTTCCTCGGCAGTTGTCCTTTGTGTGGCCGAAACGTTGGCAGCGGAAGCAGCGCATGGGCGCTGGGACGAAAGGCCGTACGCGAACCTTCACGTAGCCCACACGAATCTCACTCGGCAAGTCAGTCGAGTCAAACGTCAGAATGATGTTGTTGGTCGAGACCGTGTCTCTCTTCGTCATGATGCGGCGAGCCGCTGTCACGCCGAAATCGGCGAGCCCGTCCGCAATGTCCTCGTCGCTCACTCCCCTCAGATCGAAACAGTTAATGACCCCTCGTGAGGAGTTCTTAGATCGGTGAGGTTCCACTGTAAGCGGGATGGAGACGAGCCTCCGGCCGGATGCCCGTCCCTCGGAGAACACGAAGCGAGTAGCGTCCAACGCTTTCGCCGCCTCCTCGCTTTTCCTGAACTCGACCTCCAGCGCGCCATCACGCATCCGGTCGCAACGAACGATTGAACCAAACCGGTCGCAGCCATCCTTCCGCTGGAAGGGCGACAGAGAGCTCAGCTCCCTGTCTGCGCTCCGGAAGATAAGGATCTTAGGAGATCGTGGACCTTTGTCGAGCACCGTTCGCCTGTCGGCCGAGGCCAACGGGCGAGGATCGGCCGAGGCCGAGGGATTGGACTGGGGGGAAGGGGGATCGGTCAAGTTATCCATGTGAAAGAGTTGGTCTCCGCCAGCTCGGCCGCCGACGCTCCGCAACGGCGCCGCTACAAGGCCTAGGACGGCCGAGCTGACTGTACGGGACTTGGCGGCACCTTCCGCGGGGGAGAGAGAGACTCACCACCCCCCACGGTCGGATACCGCCTCCTCCCTTGACGCCTTGCCGAGTCACCGCCAGGGGCAGCGACAGATCAGTCCCACCGACGGAGGACGAGCACAAGTGCCCGAACCCCGCCGGCGACACCTCTCCGACACCACCCCCGGCGGCGTCACGACTGGGAATGGCTCCTCAAGTGCGGCGCCCCACTGAGTGTCCCGCCCTTACAGAACTCAGGGCCAAAGAGGCGTGTTGCCCAGCCACCGCGACTGGCTCCGCACGGTGGGGGGCTCAACCTCCAGGATCCCGTTGTCCTGGGGTACGGGTCGGCTCGCCTAGCCTAGTAAAACCGGCTGGTACCCGAGGGGACGCCACTCCCCTTACACTAGCCCAACTCGGCTGTGTTCCTGCGGGTGCAAAAAACAACGAAAAAAGGGGGAAAGGAATCAGAAAGCTGTGATCGAACGAAACGCGGACATCCGGTGAGAAGCAAAGCAAAAGCAAACAAAGACCGCTCAAGAGAAACAAAACCACGGAAACCAAGAAAAGTCGGGCCGTACCATCTGTCCATCCAGTGATCAAAAGCAAATCGTAAGCAAGCATGGGTCAAGCTGGGGCCGAGGGGGCGCTACTCCCCTTGCTGGCCGAGGCCAGGGCCGCCGCGGGGCGAGGGCCCAAGGAGCCCAGTCCAACAGCGACCCAGGCCACTGCCAACCCCCTGCGGGGCCAATCCAGCAGGCAATCCATCCGGCAACCAAAGCAAGTCCAGGTCAAACGCGCGTCAAGCTGGGGCCGAGGGGGCGCTACTCCCCTTACTGGCCGAAGTCACAGCCGCCGCAAAGCCGGGGCCAGGTTACCCCGGCTAAGCAGCAGCTCTGACCACGGTCAGCCCCCTGCGGGGGCCACCTGCTCAGGAGCGACTTCGCGGGTCGGTGGTTCAGCCCGGACGGCATACACCTCACCACGCTCGGTTACAAGCTACAGAAAAAGCTGAGCGACGTTTTTGCCCGCTAAGGGTGCCACAGTAACGACGTGCTCGGTACCGACACGCTCGATGGCGAAGGGTGGTACTGGCAGAGAGGCTGTGTTGTGTAGTGCGGTGCAGGGTGAGACGTGTACCTATTATTTAGATGATCGGGCCTTGCGTCGCGGTGTGCAGTGGGCGGTGCGTATTTTTGGGGAGTGCGTCGTTTTATTTAGGGGGGAGGTATGTTAGAGAGTGTTAGTGTGCCCGTTGCCTCCCCTCGGCGCGCTGCTGGACGCGTCGCTGCGGACCGCCTCCCGCTGAGCGCGCCGCTGCGGCCGACGGCGCTGGGTCGCGACCGCAGCCGGGGGCGGCAGGTCACTCTGGACCGGGGAGCCGCCACGCGCGGGTGTTGCTGCTACTGGATCGGGCTCCAATACACAGCCGACAGAGACGCTGCCTTTGACTCAACATGTAAGCGGATTTCCGCTTACATGTTATGCGAGCGGATACTGGGCCTACCAGAAGTGAAAGTCGCAACTCTAAATTCGTCCGGCGCTGCAATAATGTCCTTGGTTTGTTGTCGCGTGTTTAGTTCTATTTAGTTATGATACTGATTTGTAATGACTATTTTATTATTCAATATTGTTCGGTACCAATGTTTCTTTAGTTATGTGTCATATTTCTTATCCGAAGAGTTTTAGACTTCCTGTAATGATTTTGTCCAATGATGTAGTTGCGCGCCACGCGAGAGCCAATCAGGTAATCGTTTATTCTGACCAATGAGAGATCAGCCGAATTTCCGTTGAGCCCCCGTCGCGTCCAGCGCGGGAATTCGGTGCGCCGCGACATGGCGAGGATCGAGATGTGATTGGATTGCGCCTGCTTGAACGGGCGTTTCAGTTTGTTTGTTTGTCTGCTGGATACACGCTTGGTTGGCTCCGAGTTCGGCGTTTGTCTCTGACGCCAGCGGCCGGGGATAGACGCTTACAAACACACCTAGCTCGCCAAGCCCACTGGGCCGCGGACGGCACATTTGATGTCGCACCGTCGCTGTTCCAACAGCTCTTCACCGTCCACGGCACTGTCCTTGGTCAGACTATGCCACTGATATACGCCCTTGAGGTCGAAAAAAGTGAGGGGGCATATACCCACTTGTTCAGGGTGCTGACAGAAAAAGTAAATGAGGAGCAGCCGAGGTGCACGTTCCACGGCACTTTGATGGCTGATGCTGAGCGTGCCGCAATCAACGCATTTCAAGCGGTGTTCCCGATGAAGAGGACGCAGATCTGTTTCGTTCATCGCTCTCAGTCAATGTGGCAAAAAAAAAAACCAAATCTGGGCCTCGCAGGGCAGTACCTACATACAACAAGGACGTCGAGTTCGCCCTGAAAGTCCATGAAATATCCCACCACACTCTGCCTCCCGTCCCGGCAGCGTAACGTCGCCAGTGTGTTACCAGCAGCGGTCTGATGCGTCTAGACAGGGCAGTGCCGGACCCTCACAACATTACTGTAAAGTGTAAACCCAAGTGTGTGCGATCATAAAGCGGAAACGGACTCGGCCGCGGAAACATAGCGGCACAACACTGAGCACCGCCATAGAGGAGGAAAGTGAAACAAAAGCTCCCTAGCGGGTCCGGGGGCCAGGAGACAGCCAGGAGGCCGCACCCGTACGACCTACCGTTTTTGGACAGAGTCAGGCGGCGCGCGGAGTAAGTTACACTACACTGTATTGCCATTGGCAAATTGGTAGCCTATGAGTATTTACCTAGCGTTCCGCGATGCTCATTGGTTTAATGACCACGTTTTATTCACAATGACATCCAAATAATGCACTCTGTGCGCCGCAGTTGAACTGAAATGCATGTCGGATCTCTATCGTCGTTCAAAAAACCTGCATTTTCAAACGCTCTTACGCCAATGGCTACGTCGTCATATGTCAGGTTATGTTCGGCCGGAATCGGCGGATTTTGCGATCCAGCTGAGTTTTCGCGATCTAGCGAGCTGAATAAACATGACGATATGTGAAGACCTTCGCAAATTAATACGTAATATACTTAATTATGCAGGACCTCATCCAACCTGGAGCTACCTGCAGATCCTTCCCGCGTCCTGTTCCCCCTTGTGAGAGGTCGCAGTCCGCAGCAGACGCTGGACCCAGCCGGCAGCCAGGACCGAGCCGTCCGCGTCAGCTCGACATTCAGCCAGGACCGAGCCGTCCGCGTCAGCTCGACATTGTGGAGAAGGAAATCATGCCTCCCACTCCCGATGGAGGCCCCAAATGTCGGACCCCCCTTTTTTGTATCTGTCTGGGTGTCTGGGGCGCATAGCGACACGGGACAGCCGGCTCGCTGGCCGGCTGCCCGTCCGGTCACGTGCTTGCGTCCCGACACCCACCATAAAACCTATGTTCTCTAAATACACTCTCTCACTTCTCCTCTACCGACTGTGACGCCAACACCATCCGCGGACCCCGGCTCCGACGAGGGCGGCCGAAATGGCCGGCCCACAATTGGTGCCAGCGGTGGTGGTTGGTTGTCGGTGGAGGACTTTTGGCTTCAGGTGAGTTCTCTTTTAAATTAATTTTATTTGCTATTTGCAATGTTTGAAATTTGAGATTTGAGATTTGATATTTAGTTCCATTCGTTTATCTATGTGATTTTTTTTTTCATTATTTGCTAGGCTAACCATGGAAGATGCTACTAGGAATTTTAGTATTGAGTACAACACCCAAATGAAAGATATTTTAAGGCGAATTGCTCATTTAGAATTAGCTGTAGCAGAAGAGCTTATTGTTCAACAAAATCAAAATCAATTAAAATCTCAGAGCCGAGGACGTGATCGTCAATCTCGTCAGCAAAAATGCCGTTATCGACCTGTTCGCTCAAAATCACTCCACTCTTCGCGTCATTGCTGTCAAGAAAGAAGTCATTGCTGTTCAAATTCTTATCACCATGAATTTTCGAGCTGTCACCGGAACTTTTCACCGCGTCGAAACTTTCGTTCTCTGAGCCCAAACGGGTTCCGCTCACTGCACTAGGGGATGAGTGCGTGAGCGTCGCTTCAGATGACAGGGACCGTTCAGCACATCCCCCGGTTTTACGTGACGTCAAAATTTCGGGTCAAGCTTGTTCAGCTCTTTATGATAGTGGAAGTAGTGTCTCTTTAGTTTCAGAAAAATGTCTGCAAAAATCTGGTTTAGAAGTAGCTTACGAACCTCCCAGTGTCTCTATTCTTGATGTTACTGGAAATCCTATTGACGTTGTAGGTGAAGTCAATCTGAACATTAGCATTCTTGGTCAAACGGTTCAACACAAATTTTTCATTTCAGCAAAAAGTTTGCCATTCAAATGCGATATAATTCTCGGAATCGATTTTATCATTGCTCACAAATTGATTTACAATCCATCGAGTCGTTCAGTAAACTTTCTAAAACCAATTCTTTCTTCCAATGTAGTCGAAAGACGCTCAAAACGTCTGAGTCCCAAAAGACGTAAAAGAGTACGTTTTCTTTTATCAACAAAGGACAATGAAAAATCTGTCGATCAAATCGTTTATCCTGATAAAACGGTAGACATGTTCACAACTGCAGAAAAACATGCATTGACTATTGATGACGAAAAGTCATATCCATTATTCGTGAAACAAACAGTAGAAATTTCTGGTTACAGCGAAAAATTTGTACGCGTAAAATTACCACATTTCCTACAACCAAATGAATTTCCATACCTAATTCAAACGCATTGTGATCAAAGTATTCGAGACATTCAGGTTGCCCGTTCTATCAATTTCTTGGAAAGTTCAGGCACGCTTGTACGCGTGATTAATGCTTCAAGTAACCCAGTCATTTTGAGAAAAAATCAGAGAATCGCACAAGCCCATCCGACCAAAAAGTACCCCTTCAGTCAGGTCACAGACCGACCCCATCCCACCAGACAGAACGCTGACCTTGCTCAGTACCATGGGTCAGTCAGTGCCTGTCAAACAGCGCCGTCTGTTCCCAATTCCGCCAGCGTCTCGTCAGAACAAAAAACGGTCGCTGGGCCGGACTTGGCTACGTCAGACACCGGACGCAGAACAGAGATAAACAACCCGACGACCTCTATCCCGAGGATGTCAGGGCACAGGTCTATCAGTGACATTGATTTGAAACACATCCCAGTACACTTTCGTTTTAAATTCCGTGAACTCTTAGACAAACATAGACATGTCTTTGGAAATGATATTTCTGACATACAACAGACAGATGTTTACAAAAATCACAATGGATTCACACACACTCCGGTTGATCAACGAACAAGTCTCCCATTTGCTCATCGGCAGATAACTAAGGAAGATATAGAACGCATGATAACAGCCAAAGTTATCAAACCACTTGTCTCACCATATAACTCTCCAATCATTCTTATCAAGAAATCAAATGGTCAATATCGCCTCGTTTCAGATTTGCGACTTCTCAACTCCAAAATCAAGGATGACAAGTTTTCTCGTTCATTTACATCACAGGTCAAAGATCAACTTTCTGACTGTGAAGTTTTCTCTACCTTGGATTTGCTTAGTTCATTCTACAAAATTTCTTTGAATGAAGCTTCAAGTCATTCTACGGATTTTACAAATGATGACGACAAATATCATATGAACGATAAACCAATGGGCCTTCGTTCAAGTTCCTCCGTTCTCAACAGAGGTTTGCAAATTGCACTCAGTAGTCTTCAAGGCATAGATGCATTTTTATATGTTGACAATATTCTTATCGCTAGCAAAACGTACGACGAGCATTTAGAAAAACTCGACAATATATGTTCTCGTTTAGAAGAAATTCATCTTGTGATCAACCCCGAAAAGTGTGAATTTATGAAATCTCAGGTGAAGTATCTGGGTTTCACACTTGACAAACATGGAATTCGTCCAGATGCATCCAAATTACAAGCGGTACAACATTTCCCTGTACCAGAAACAGCGAAAGATGTTCGTATTTTCCTTCGGTTTGCGAACTATTATCGCAGACACATTCCAAAACTGGCTGAGCTTACTGCTCCGTTAATTCATTTGACAAAGACAAATGTTGATTTTATTTGGTCAAAAGAGTGCGAAAAAGCATTCTCATCGATAAAAAGGTCACTACGAAAATGCGCTTTATTAATATTTCCAAATTTCGAAAAAGACTTCTACCTATTTACACACACAAGTGATTTCGCCATTAGTGGCGTACTTGAACAAAAATATGGTGATGAATTTCACCCAATTGCTTTTATTAGTCGACAGCTTAGCAAAGCTGAAAGAAATTATTCTACTTCAGAAAAGAAATGCCTTGCAATTTTATGGTCTTTTGATCATTTGCGATCTTATCTTTTAGGTCATGTCACTCATGTCATGACAGATCATTCACCATTAAAATGTATTTTCAAGTCAACTCATCTTAGCGGTCGTTTAAAGAAATGGTTAGTAAAACTATCAGCGTATGATTTTGATGTCACTTATCTACCAGGTATTTTGAATGTTACAACTGATCATTCGTCTAGTGCCGAATTAGATACACAAAACAAAGCAGACTTTCTTGGCCATGTCTGCAGAAACCACAGGATGGACAAAAGAGAAAATCAAAGCTGAACAGCGAAAAGACCCAGATTTGATGCCAATCATTGATCGCCTCGTGAAACCGAAAGCTAAAGGCCCTGATCTGAAGCTGAATGAATCTCTTTCCAACTTTTTCTTAGGTTCAGATGGCTTACTTTACCATGTAGCCAAACAAAATTCCAAGATTCATCAGTTTATGAATCAACTTGTAGTTCCAAATTCAATGAAAAAACTGATGCTTGAGAAAGTCCATGACACTCTTTCGTCAGGACACAAGTTACTTAGAAACATTCTTTCCAAAATTAGCCTTCAATTTTACTGGAGGAACATATACTCCGATTTCAAAAAGTATGTAGACTCCTGTCGTTTTCACATAAACCAAAGTGCTCACAGATTTTGGACAGAGCACTGTAACATCAATCGTCAAGAAGACGATCAAATCGACACCTGCGTCGACTCACAGTCTCTCAGCAACGAATCTGCCATTCGTTCCGTGTGTAATGCCTCACAGAGCAGCAACAACGGTGCACGTTCACCTGTTACACTGCCGGCAAAGCCAGGGACGTTGGTGACTCCTTCTGAAGAGAATGGGATCGACCAGAGTGATCTTACACGGCTGGAGGAAGATTGGCGAAATTGTCGAGCAGGCCGAGAGGTTAGTCAGGCTGATCACCTGCGGTATAACCTCTGGTCTCGCAAAAACATACGCCCCCCAGACCGTCAAGAAGGAATATAGCGCTCACATAGCGCCCATTTAGCGCTCAAATATATTATTTGCCTGCAGAAGACATGCTGCGTTACAATGAGGTTGACGAGGTCCCTCCCGCGCATGTTAATAGCCGACGTACGGCCAATAATGGTGACAGAGATCCCATTTCACGTGATGCGAACGAAGGTTGATGATTACGTCCCTCGCGCACACCGCCAGCCAAAGGCTGAGCAAAAGGTTTACTCAATGTAAACGGAAGAGATTAATTGCAATTTCATTGAGCTCAATTCATTGTAAATAAAGCATCCACGATATATATGCTAGTATGAGAGGTGAATGATTCTCATTTGTATGATTGCCAAAACCTATGTTGTCGCTTCCTGTTGCCATCTTTCATTCCTTTACATATGTTGCAATGTCAAAAATGTCTTGATACTGACACATTAGCCCTGTTTCTTTTTCAGGTTCGTGCTTCTTGTGGCGGAACGAGTGCAGCGTCAAATAATACCCAAAGGACATGCATGCTTCTCGATATTCCCAATTAATTAACAGTATACTTTATCGAACTAACTACTAATTAGCTTTAATTTTGGTCATCTGGTGAACAAAAAACGACTTCTATAACATTGACCAATAACGTTTGGCCATTCTGAACAATTTACACCAGCGAAAGTAATAAGTGGCAATAAAAAATTGTCCACAGAAAGTTTGCCAATTCAACAATTTACAGCGATATAACTACATTAGAAGTATTGCTGTTTGCATGCCTTCCCAAACGATTTCACGGGTATGACGTGATACACAGATGCACTCGTTCAGAAGACGCCACTCTTTAAAAGGACTTCATTTTTTTCAACCGTATATTTTTTTTATTAAATAACAAGTAAGTTCTAACAATAGTTAGATATTCCAATAACACTTTAACCCACTAAAAACATTGGCCTCTTCAATTTATTCGTTAAAAATAAGTCACTTGGCAGTACTATTAAAACCGGTCTTTTGCTAGTCATTGGCTCATTAGCCCCATTTTTTTTCCTTACTACTCACTTTGCGACGTAACCGATCTCTCGATCGACTGACCGGCGGTACTGCCCGTTTTTAACAATCATTCAATGTTTTGCTATCCGCTGTGTCAAAAACATGTCTTCCGTGTCATTTATACCATGATGTCTTCCAATGAATGTTCAGCCTTCACAAAGTTCATACTGCCGTTTAATCACACTATATTGTTATCACACACCAGGGAAAATGTATCACTGACCGGCACAGCGATAGCACAACATGATAACAAAAAGTATATGTGGATGCATGTTTGAATACTTGGACACGGAAACAAATTCGAATGTCCTACGGACCCAAATGTTTTGGCCTTTGAAAGTCCATGGGTTCCGTGGCACGCCTGGGGAAGCATTACGACACTTGTGTCGCCCAGTGCTACGTGCCTTTTGTACAAATGTTGTACTGTACAGCTGTAAATATGAATGACTGTTTTGTATGATGTATATGTTGGGGCATTGTTTCGGCACATTTTAATTCGGTTCTTTTTCTATTACAGGCCTTGCGTTTCTGTTACCCATCTGGGAGTGGCCACTATCTGACTCCCCGAGCATCGACTACGGAGAAACGCCGATACGCATCACAGTCTGCAAAAGCTGGCTGATGATAGTCATGATGGGATCGGACGCTCATCGCCGACCCGTCTGGCTGTCTCAGTCGCTCTGCATCTGATCCACGAATCACACACTGCAACTGCGGACGCCATCACCGCCTGCAACGGCTGCAACTGCAACCAGCAGGTGGCCTAGGTCCAAAGCCAACGCCTGGCTGACCCACATGGCCGCCTGCCGTCGCTGCTACCTCATCTGCTCATCGTGCCTCGCTGTTCTCCGTCCGTTCGTCCGTCACTGTCGTCGCCCGTGCCAGCCGCCATCACCATGGCTGAGCACAACTCGTCGCCCGCCCGCTGTCGATGAACAACACGGCTACCGGCACCCTCGCTAGCAACACCAAGTTCTGGTACGCTGACGTCTCCGGTATCAGTGCTGTGCGGCGGCAGCCAACGCCTCGTGAACGGTAAAGGCCACACCGTCACGGCGCACCATGGCCGCTGCCCCTTCACAACCAGCTCAGACGTCAGCACCCAACAAGCAGAGGTGTCTGGTCCCACGCATCGACAACGGAACACCATCGCGGCGACGATAACAGCGACGACTACAATGACGAGACAACCAAACCGGAGAGCAGCGACAACAGCAGCAGCAGTAGTAGCAACAACAGGCGTACCAGTACCAGTAGCAGCAGCAGCCGTACCTGCAGTAGCAGCCGTACCTGCAGCAGCAGCCGTACCTGCAGCAGTAGCAGTCGTACCTGGCGTTCCATGCGCGGTGTCATACGTGGATCTATGCAGTTAGGATCGTGATTGCTTATTGGTCGCCTCCTCTTGTCGGCTTGTTGGGGGAGGAAAGATATGTGGAGAAGGAAATCATGCCTCCCACTCCCGATGGAGGCCCCAAATGTCGGACCCCCCTTTTTTGTATCTGTCTGGGTGTCTGGGGCGCATAGCGACACGGGACAGCCGGCTCGCTGGCCGGCTGCCCGTCCGGTCACGTGCTTGCGTCCCGACACCCACCATAAAACCTATGTTCTCTAAATACACTCTCTCACTTCTCCTCTACCGACTGTGACGCCAACACCATCCGCGGACCCCGGCTCCGACGAGGGCGGCCGAAATGGCCGGCCCACAACATTCAGCCAGGACCGAGCCGTCAGTTCGACGCTCAGCCAGGACCGAGCCGTCCGCGTCAGCTCGACGCAGCAGACCCGCTCGAAACAGATGTTCTGTTTTTTGGACGGTATCCTAAACCATCCTAAACAGATGCTGCTCCTCGGTCCCCTCGCCAGCGGCGCAGGTAGAGGTTGTGGCTTATGCCATTTGGATTATTTGCAATTTATGGGATATGACCGGCAGCAAGTGCTTTATTTGTAATTGGCGCAAGAAAAGGGGAAAACATGGCCCAGAGGAACGAACCTTGCACAGGTTAGTAGGATTCCAGGACAAAGCTTCGTATCGCAAATCTTCGTCAATCAGTTTTGAGGCAAAACAAATCAACAAAACTTAACCTAAACCTACCTAAAATAACCTAATCAAACCTATCCTAGCCTTGATTTACCCCAACAAAACAACTTAAAGAAAAATTTCAATGGATGAAGCTTTGTCCGGACGAACATTGCTCCTGATGCGGTTAGTAGACATATCCGGACAAATCTTCGTCCATTGAAACTTTGTGAAAAATAGTTTTACTAGTGCAACTCAAGGCATGGATAGATTTGATTACTATAGGGGTGCTAAACATCAATTAGCACTTGCTAATGTGCACGAGTATTTTCGTTAGAAAATTGATGTGTCTGTTTTGGTCGTGATTCAAAAAATATACTTTGCTCGCTCTCGTATACGTTACGTACGCTACGATATCTCCCTTACATGAAATAATGTGCTCGTGAAGTCGGTGTGACTCTCCGACTTGGAGGGGGGCTGTAGGGGTGCTAAACATCAATAAACACGTGCTACCGTGCACGAGTATTTTCGTTAGAAAATTAATGTCTGTTTTGGTCATGATTAAAAAAATATACTTTGCTCGCTCTCGTATACGTTACGTACGTTACGATATCTCCCTTACAATTACCAGATTATGTTTTGTTTGATTTAGGTAAATGATTTGCTGAGCCTCAAAACTGATTGACAAATATATGCGGTACAAAGATTTGTCCTGGATTGTATATTGGTGTTATTAAAAACCTTCAAAAGATATTTATTCATTTTAGGCAAAGCTAAAACTGCATAAAAAATAATCTTCAGTCTATTAATGATGGTCATTTTGCAGAGCAACACTGAAAACATGATGATAATTATGTTGTGCTTTTGATAGTCATGTTTGTGCTCATTGAAAATGCCTAATTCCAGCAATAATATGCATTGTAATTATTTGAGCATTGTTTCCATCTGGGATGGCACGTCTTTCGATGAGTGTTCCTACATATCCTTCACTATTTCCTGACCTTGCTTTGGGCTCAGAATGGAAATGGGAACCAAACCAGGCGTGTTAACCAGTTGAGTTCTGTTACAGGATACCAGCTGCGGTTGACAGCCATGTCCATACTGCTTGGATGGCTGCGTTGGGGGTCACACTGGAGGACAGCAAAAATATACGTGTGTGCTCCAACACTTTGCGGTCCACGACTTTCAGCCTTCTGGAAACCTGAGGAAGTCAGCAGTTCCATCACTGGTAAGTGATATACAGTTGGCTTCTTGGGTAATGCCTCTACTTGTATCTAACCACCACCCCACGGCCCACTGTCACTTTCTGCAACATTCTGTTATTCAATACCACATATTTTTCCAGAGACATGCATATTCCTTATCCGGCAAAGTATGTATGGCGAAATTGCTCATCAAAATGTCAGTCATTTACTCAGCCAAGCCATGTGAGGTCACTAGTAACTGTCTAAAGTCCAAACAGAGTGTATGGTTTTTTTTTTTTTGCCTTGGTCAAAATTGGATGAGCCTGGTCCCTGAATAGGCAGTCCATTAACAGGCCTTGTAATTATGACAATACATTCAAGATACTTGTATGAAGATTGCATTCCAAACCTTATGCAATAATGCCATTCTCTGTATTCAGTCAGAGTAATAATACTAGTGCATTTCCATTCTGGTGTTTGTGTCAGAAGAGGATGAACGCTTCAATCAAACAGACAAGCGTGCCTTCATTGAGTTGGTGTAATTTGAAATTTTGTCATGGTTGTAGTCCTATTCCATGGCCTTCTAGAGGCTTTCTTTCTGGAACCTTTTTGTATCCCGTTGGCTCTGTAATGGACTTCCAATTTATACTGCCACGTATGATGCATAAATACCTCCAGCCTGGTATCAAAACCTTTTGTCCTTCTTTTGCTTCCTGTTTCCAGTAGCCATTCCCTATTTGGAGATCTGTTGAACCTGCCCTTCATTTCTGATCTACCATGATTTGTGCCACTATTTGTATTTTTGTTTTGCTTTTAGCACATCAAGAAGACCGCAAGACTGGCGCCTGCGGCAGGACCGTCCGCCACGGATCCGGCGTCTGCTGCCGGACCGTCCGCCACGGATCGGGCACCTGTGACGGATGTATCGACCCCGTCACTGAAACGGACTCTGAAGACACCAAGGTACGAACTGGGACTTAATAAACAGCATAAGCATGGGCTTAGTGATTATGTGACTATCATAAATTGCGAGATCAGCACGTAACGGACACTGAACAAGATCTTCGCGGCAATATCTGCTTAGTGTGAGCCCATCTTTGCTAAAAAAAGCAGTCGCTGAGAATTAGGAGGTCATGAAAAGAGAAGAAGGCTACCGTTTAACTTCCATTCCATTTGGCAATTTCCCGTTTAACAGCCATTGCTTCCGTTAATAAGTTGTTGCTTTATGCTTACCTGCCTACGGTCCTACAGGTCCCAGCCCCCCAGTGTAAAGACGAGCCCGGCGATGTCTCCGACACTGAATAGCCCACCACGCTTGAGCCCGTCGATTTGGGTGTCTTTCTCCTGGAAGATCCCGAAACCGAGGACAACGGGATCAGGCTGCCCACCCACCGCCGCTGTGCCGCCCTCACCTTAAAGGGAGATAATGAGCTTTCTTTTTTCTTTAATAAAAATTACTCGACATCTATACTATTTCTACTGTAGTTTCTATAAAATATGAAAATTTCCTAGCACATTTTCGTATGTGAAAAAGGCTTTTATTTTTGCAAAAAAGAAGCAGTACTTGCAGTACTTGTAACACCCACCGAAATGCGTTGTCCTTCTTGTCCTTCTCTATAAAAAAGTCGCAGTATATGGCGCTTTTGTTTCAAACAGCGACGCTTGGGTTTTTGTTTATGTTATCGCCTTGTCGTTGCTTGGTTGTAAGGATTCTAATTTGAATTAGAGTTAATTCGGTTTAGAATTAATTAGATTCGTACATAGTGCCTACTCTTCTTTGTTTCCAGGTATTATTTTGCGCCACAAATGAACGGCATGCGCCAGAAACGCAGCCAAATCTTGCGATTGCGACTACGAAATTCATTATTTTGGCCTCAGAGCCTGAAGCGAAAAATACAAGCATATTTATTTCAAAAAGACTTCAGGTTTGTCGAACGGTGTTATGAGAATTTTGATAACAGTACTGCATAAGTTTTTCAGTGATGCCGCAAAAGTGTTGTATCTATCTTCTTTTATTGTGCAGTCGGCGGGACCGATTCAAAATTGAGTCGTTGCTACTAAAATAGCAGCATATGGCCTCAGATGATGAACAGGAAAAATAGTTGCGTAAATTTAGACATAAACCACCCCCAAACCATGAATATCTTTTGAAGGCACTATAGACGACCATTAACTAACTAGATGTGATGAAGATCAAATGTAAGGAATACGCTCATTTTACAAAATTACATGCAAGTACCAAAAAGTGATGTAAGTACTTATTCAACGGTCATTTTCAGCGCTCCCCGCTAACGTGACTTCAAGTTGAGATATTTGCGGCAAGGTACCGCATTGAGCAAAATGGTTTTAATTTACATTATAACTTGTTGTGTTTTGTCAGAAAATGATCCTAACTCAGATTTTGTGGAAAAAGGTCATTATCTCCCTTTAAACCTGATGGCAGCGACAGACACGGTGAATGTGCCCACCTGGTCTGCATATGGTGTCGACTTTTGCAGCTATCACACCTGGACCGGTGGTGCACAACAGACTTGAAGACAAGCGTGATGGAGATGCTGCCGGCAATCATCTCTCCGGAGTTCTCCCGCCAGCTCTCCATGAAAGGACAAAACCAGAAGAAGGCGCTGGGAAGCACTAACGTCATCGATGTCCTGGCTGGTAAGTGGTTTACGGAAGTTACATGATTGTAGCTTTTGGAACTATTGCGTTCATCAGCGTTTTACGTAAACCTTAGTGATTTCATGGTCCTACCTCATATACTCAGATTTGTGCTACTATTTGTATTTTTGTTTTGCTTTCAGCACATCAAGAAGACCGCAAGACTGACGCCTGCGGCAGGACCGTCCGCTACGGATCCGGCGCCTGCGGCAGGACCGTCGGAACCTGATTCCTGATTCGGACCTGATTCGGCGACAGTACGAGGTAGAGACCGACATCACAGTCGCCAGGAGTGGGTTGGTGGTGGACACAGAGAGGCCGTATCTCGCCTGTTCCCCAGACGGTGTGGTACCCGACCGGGTAGTGGAGATGAAAGGCATCTTCTCCAGGAGGGAGAGTTTGATCTTTGCAGAGAGTGCTGATTGGCTGGAGCGTGACTCTAGTGGGTGTCTTCAACTGAATGCCCATTGCAAATACTGGTAGCAAGTGCAGGGGCAGATGGCCATAGTTGGCTGCAAGCTATGTGACCTAGTGGTCTTTACTGATATAGACGTCCGGGTGATCCAGGTCTCGAAAGCACCAAACTTCTATGTCCAGTCCATGGTCGTCCCAAGACTTCGTGCTTTCTACGAAAGGTAAGAACTTGAAACGTTAGGTGCCAAAAACATCTGCGCTCAAGTGATTTGTACAAAAAATCAGTCTTTGGAGGAGGATGAATGGTAAAAGCATCGAACAGTACTTCTGCATGCTTATTGCTTGGCATTTTTAATTGTTTGTTTATTGGGGCTTCAGGGCGCGCCGACTACAAGGTCATTTTGCGCCCAAGATTGGCATTTTTAATGGAATTCGTATGAGGTGAATTATTCAATTTCTGTTACACATGAGTGCATGCTTGTGTACCTGTATCATAATATACCTTCCTTTTCAGGCTCTATATACAGTGCATAAAGGAAATGGCTAAATTGATTAAAAACAAAATCCTCAGTGATCACAAGGCAGTTGCACGTGAAGAGGACTGCCTTATGCATCAAATGAAAGAATATCCTTGGTTGTACGACTGCAAACATCATTCATACAAGGACAAGTACAAAAAGCGAATTCATGGGCTGAGATCGCAAGTTTCTTTGAAGCAAATGCAACAGGTGGGTAAGAGAAAAACGCTTGCTATTGATGCTGCAGCTTGGGAATTTGTCATCAGCTTTTATCTCAATATTTATCAGCTTCCTTGCCAAAGGTTCACTTATCTATTTGTGCCAATAGTCCCCATTCATATGCCTCCAGAAAGCGTTCGGCCCTCTCTGAGCCCGCATCGCCGACGGCGAGTTCCGACGATGGGCCATTCGTGTCGCCCATCATGTACGCCCCTAACATGTCTTCCGCATTGTAGGGGGCAATGATGTGGCGCATGAACATTTTAGTCCTCGGCTGTTGGGCCAGCACTTTGAGGAGCTGGTGCTGGGATTCTCCGCCGCCGGTGCGCACTGAGCGGGGTGGTGGCAAAGGACAATTCGGAGACGAAGAAGATCAAGGGGATCCACATGCTACCCATCCCGCCGCACTCTGCCTCCCGTCCCGGCAGGCGGCAACGTATCGGCGGCAGTGTACCGCCGGCAGCGGTCTGATACGTCTAGAGGGCAGTGCCGGACCCTCACCGTTCGTCAGCCCGACGGGGCACACGCATATTACTATCCGAGTCCGGGGCCTAATAAGCGACGTAGCCTACTGTCGGCACTTAGAATCCTGGACTGCCCTGAGTGTGGTGACGTGGCCCTCTAACCTATGGGCTATGGCCTTTGCGGTAGTGTAGAGGACACTAAGCTCGCCGGCGGACTGCAGCTCTACAAGGAGTCGGGCAGCGGCCCCGCCGGGTACGGAGCACAATAAAGAACGAGATTACTGTAAACCGAAGTAAGTGAGATGGCGGAGCGAAAACGGACTCGGCCGCGGAAATATAGCGGCACAATGCTGAGCACCCCACCAATACGGCGTTCTCAACATATCAAGTGGTGCGCCACTTTGGGCGATGGCTATTGTGTTCGGCCCGCTATGGCACTGGACTCTGTCCTTTATGGTATCTCCCATCCTCCGATCCAGAGAATGAAGAGCCTCCTGCAACAGAGTGGTAACTCCGACGCCTACACTCAGCTGACCGAAAGGTCTGCCGACCAAATCAACGGACCAGTCCAGCCGCTGTGGGAAGGAGACTGTGGCCCGACAGTCTGCGTTTCCTCCACCGATAAAACATAAAGAGAAGTGGAGAACCTGATTCGGCGACAGTACGAGGTAGAGACCGACCTAACAGTCGCCAGGAGTGGGTTGGTGGTGGACACAGAGAGGCCGTATCTCGCCTGTTCCCCGGATGGTGTGGTACCCGACCGGGTAGTGGAGATGAAAGGCATCTTCTCCAGGAGGGAGAGTTTGATCTTTGCAGAGAGTGCTGATTGGCTGGAGCGTGACTCTAGTGGGTGCCTTCAACTGACGGCCCATTGCAAATACTGGTAGCAAGTGCAGGGGCAGATGACTTTAGTTGGCCGCGAGCTATATGACCTAGTGGTCTTCACTGATATAGACGTCCGGGTGACCCAGGTCTCGAAAGCACCAAACTTCTATGACCAGTCACTGGTCCCAAGACTTCGTGCTTTCTACGATGGGTAGGAACTTGAAACGTTAGAAACCAAAAACATGTGCACTCAGTGACTCAAGTGATTGGTGCAAAAATTAAGCCTGTGGAGGTAGATGAAGGGCAGAAGCATTCAACAGCACTTCTGCATGTTTGGTATCTTTTTGTGGAATTCATATGAGGTGAAATATTCAATTTTTGCCACACAGTGCATGTTTGTGTACCTGTATCATAATATACCTTCCTTTTCAGGCTCAATATACATGCATAAAGGAAAGGGCTAAATTGATTAAAAACAAAATCCTCAGTGATCACATGGGCCATGGCAGTTGATTGGTGTCCACGTGAAGAGGAGTGCCTTATGCATCATATGAAATAATACCCTCGTTTGTGTAAGGGTTGGTCATCTGCCGGCCGCTGCCCGTGGCCGGCGCCCGTTGTGTGTCGGCCGTCGATTGGTTGGCGGGCCGCGCCGGGCAGCCGGCGGCGCTGTCATTTGACCTGTGCTGGCGAGCGGCAACCGCGGGCCCTCGCCTGGGAGTCGGGACCGAGGGGCGGTCCCGGGTGGCCGAGCTATGTGGCTGTATCGTGCGGCGGGAGCAATACAGATATTGTGCAAGAGAGGACTGACTCTTCGGCTGGTGGCTGCCCTGACCACAAGATAGACCAAAGCCTACATTTGTATGCCTGCAAACATCGTTCATACAAGGACAAGTACAAAAAGCGAATTCATGGGCTAAGATCGCAAGTTTCTTTGTAGCAAATGCAACAGGTGGGGAAGAGAAAAACGCTTGCTTTTGGTGCTGCAGCATGAGAGTGTGTCATCAGCTTTTATCTTTTATCTCAATATTTATCAGCTTCCTTGCCACAGGTTCACTTATCTACATTGTATTTGTGCCAATACTCCCCATTCATAGGCCTTCAGAAAGCGTTCGGCCCTCTCTGAGCCCGCATCGCCGACGGCGATTTCCGACGATGGGCCATTCGCGTCGCCCATCATGTACGCCCACAACATGTCCTCCGCATTATGGGGGCAACGATGTGGCGCATGAACATTTTAGTCCTCGGCTGTTCGGCCAGCACTTAGAGGAGCTGGTGCTGGGCCTCTCCGCCGCCGGTGCGCACTGAGCGGAGTGGTGGCAAAGGACAATTCGGAGACGAAGAAGATCAAGGGGATCCACATGTCACCCATCCCGCCGCGCTCTGCCTCCCGTCCCGGCAGGCGGCAACGTATCGGCGGCAGTGTATCGCCGGCGGCGGTCTGATACGTCTAGAGGGCGACGTGGCCTACTGTCGGCAATTATAATCCTGGGCTGCCCTGAGTGTGGTGACGTGGCCCTCTGACCTATAGGTCAGAGGCCCTCTGACCTATAGGTCAGAGGGCCACGTCACCACACTCTGGCCTTTGCTGTAGCGTAGAGGACACTAAGCTCGCCGGCGGGCTGCAGCTCTGCAAGGAGTCGGGCAGCGGTCCCGCCGGGTACAGAGCACAATAAAGAACGAACATTGTTGTAAACCGCAGCAAGTGAAATGGAGGAGCGGAAACGGACTCGGCTGCTGAAACATAGCGGCACAACTCTGATCACCACATCAATATGGCGCTCAGAACATATCAAGTGGTGCGCCACTTTGGGCGATGGCTATTGTGTTCGGCCCGCTATGGCACTGGACTCTGTCCTTTATGGTATCTCCCATCCTGCGATCCAGAAAATGAAGAGCCTCCTTCAACAGAGTGGCAACTGACAACTCCGACAACTACACTCAGCTGACCGAAAGGTCTAACGACCAGATCGACGGACCAGTCCAGCCGCTGTGGGAAGGAGACTGTGGCCCGACAGTCTGCGTTTCCTCCGCCGATAAAATATAACGTGAAGTGGAGAACCTGATTCGGCGACAGTACGAGGTAGAGACCGACCTAACAGTCGCCAGGAGTGGGTTGGTGGTGGACACAGAGAGGCCGTATCTCGCCTGTTCCCCGGATGGTGTGGTACCCGACCGGGTAGTGGAGATGAAAGGCATCTTCTCCAGGAGGGAGAGTTTGATCTTTGCAGAGAGTGCTGATTGGCTGGAGCGTGACTCTAGTGGGTGTCTTCAACTGAATGCCCATTGCAAATACTGGTAGCAAGTGCAGGGGCAGATGGCCATAGTTGGCCGCGAGCTATGTGACCTAGTGGGCTTCACTGATATAGACGTCCGAGGTGACCCAGGTCTCGAAAGCACCAAACTTCTATGACCAGTCACTGGTCCTAAGACTTCGTGCTTTCTACGATGGGTAGGAACTTGAAACGTTAGAAACCAAAAACATGTGCACTCAGTGACTCAAGTGATTGGTGCAAAAATTAAGCCTGTGGAGGTAGATGAAGGGCAGAAGCATTCAACAGCACTTCTGCATGTTTGGTATCTTTTTGTGGAATTTATATGAGGTGAAATATTCAATTTTTGCCACACAGTGCATGTTTGTGTACCTGTATCATAATATACCTTCCTTTTCAGGCTCAATATACAGTGCATAAAGGAAAGGGCTAAATTGATTAAAAACAAAATCCTCAGTGATCACATGGGCCATGGCAGTTGATTGGTGTCCACGTGAAGAGGAGTGCCTTATGCATCATATGAAATAATACCCTCGTTTGTGTAAGGGTTGGTCATCCGCCGGCCGCTGCCCGTGGCCGGCGCCCGTTGTGTGTCGGCCGTCGATTGGTTGGCGGGCCGCGCCGGGCAGCCGGCGGCGTCGTCATTTGACCTGGGCTGGCGAGCGGCAACCGCGGGCCCTCGCCGGGGAGTCGGGACCGAGGGGCGGTCCCGACTCAGATATTGTGCAAGAGAGGACTGACTCTTCGGCTGGGCCCAATCTCACCAAGTGCGGTAAACTTGTTTGGGGTAGCGGTAAGTTACCCCACCGAAATAACCCCAAGCAAATAATCCAATCTCACCAACCCAAACGACCCCATGCTGTAATTTACCGCATTTTGTGCAAATCCTGCAAAAGAACCCCATTTGTCGACGCTTCGGATTGGTAGAAAAGCTGCTAATCACGCCTGCGCCATATAAAGAACGCAATTGTTTTGTCGCCATGGCAACGAGAGCGTGTTTCTTCTTTCCAAGCGGCACCTCAGTTTCCAAGACTCACGGGCGACATCTACATGCTGTTTTGGATACTGCAAATAGGAAGCATAGGTGGCGCAGGCCGCAATAAAAATAATCTTAAAAATGAAACTTATTTCTTTTCTTTCTTATAAAGTTCTTATTACATCTTTAATTGTTGATTCTTGCTCACAATTAGTATAAAATTTAGAGATTACGGCACAAATGTCTGCAGTAATTTTTGTCCGACATTTGGGGGCAATCAGCTGATTGTTTGGTTTGTTTACTTGCTTTCGGGCCGTGAGCAGCTGCGCACATGAAGAAATTGCAGTAAAACCGAAGCTATCCCATGGGGTTATTTCGATGCGGTAACATAAAAAATTACGGCAGTGGTGAGATTCGTTTTGGGGTAGGTTACCGCAAAATGAGTTTACCGCACTTGGTGAGATTGGGCCCTGGTGGCTGCCCTGACCACAAGATAGGCCAAAGCCTACATTTGTATGACTGCAAACATCGTTCATACAAGGACAAATACAAAAAGCGAATTCATGGGCTAAGATCGCAAGTTTCTTTGAGGCAAATGCAACAGGTGAGTAAGAGAAAAACGCTTGCTATTGATGCTGCAGCTTGGGAATTTGTCATCAGCTTTTATCTCAATATTTATCGGCTTCCTTGCCACAGGTTCACCTATCTATTTGTGCCAATAATCCCCATTCATAGGCCTCCAGAAAGCGTTCGGCCCTCTCTGAGCCCGCATCGCCGACGGCGATTTCCGACGATAGGCCATTCGTGTCGCCCATCACATACGCCCACAACATGTCCTAATTGTAGGGGGCAACAATGTGGCGCGTGAGCATTTTAGTCCTCGGCTGTTCGGCCAGCACTTTGAGGAGCTGGTGCTGGGCCTCTCCGCCGCCGGTGCGCACTGAGCGGAGTGGTGGCAAAGGACAATTCGGAGACGAACAAGATCAAGGGGATCCACATGTTACACATCCCGCCGCGCTCTGCCTCCCGTCCCGGCAGGCGGCAGCGTATCGGCGGTAGGACATGTGTCAATGTTTCCGTGAAATTATGGACATTTTCATTAGCTTTCATCACGATATCATCACAGTGGTGTCTGCTATCTATCAGTATGCCTCGTAAGTAATTATTCATAAGTTTGTTGTGTCAAACATTTGTTTATGAAGAAAAATTGGCTGCGTTAGTATCGTCTAACTATCGCAACTTGGGTTCAACTAGAGGTATCATGGATTTTGTTTAGGTATAATAATGGTATAACCCATCATTGTCAATTGGGTCACCATTTTTGGATCATGAAACACACTGAACACTGTCTTGACCGGACTTGGATTAAATGACTTGGGTTAAAAAGAACGTTTGATGGTTCAGGCATGAATGAGATTCATCGTTCAAGTTATTGTCCTAACACATCATGCAGAGGACTTGAATCCACATCCCAGTCAAATAACTGACCTAAATATTTGTTAATAGTTAGGTACCTACACAATACAGTTGTAAATGTTTTTTTTTGCAATGCAAATAATTTAGAGATTCCCTGATTTTGTTTTTGTTGCCTTATTTTAAAGTATTGCCTTTCCATGCTTAACATACCAATGCTTTGAAAAAAAATAGGTATTTATTTCATAATTCCCTGAATGCGGTATCTAGTCGGTAATTTCCCCTATTTCTGAAAATCGGTTTGGTTTCGGTATATCAACGGTTTTGGTCGGTATCGGTTTGGTATCGGTTTCCAAAATTTCTGAACTTGACATCACTTATTGCAAATAATGCTGAAAATATACATGGTACGATACTCTACAATTATGATTGAGGCCATTGTTCACTTTCTTGCGCTGTGTGGAATCAAGCTAGCTTGTATTTTTACTCATGACAAGTCCAGTCAGTGTGCTGATTAACATACCTTTTGAAACCACGTTTGTTTGTTTGTTTTCAGATTAGAGAAATGAGCTTATCAAACAACGCGAATCTACGATGCTGGCAGTCTAGGCCAGTAGCCAGCTTCAGCTTCTGGCGATGGAAGGGGCCTTCGGCTGATGCAAGACAGCCCTGGCCCCTGGATATGGGTCACTTGACTCCTGCCAGCCGGTCCCGTCACTGAGGGGCGAGCGCTGGCGCGTCAGCGAGCGCCCGAGCGACTCTGATCATCAACCTGTGCAAGTAATGCTCTACCTGCTGCTCCACATCGGAGGGCTCCGAGCCGGCCGGCTCTGAAGGAGGACACGCCATGCACTGCACAGCCGAAGAGACTGACTGGCTACTCGTGAGAATGATCATCCAATTTTCTCGCTTGTAACATAAGAAAAGAGACTGAGCGAACAGATATGTAAAAAAAAAACAGATATCCTGATAATTTCAATACACCATATATTAAAATGCCTATTTGTTGAAATGCAAGAAAATATTTGTTATTTCTTTGTGACTGACGTCAATGAAAATCCTCATAAACTTAAGGATTGAAAGAGACATCGTGACGCAAATGTAGCCGTAGCCTTGGTGAGTTGAGCCCAGCATGAAAAATCAAAACATATGAATGATGTTTTTGCTTATTGGGTGCTCAATAGTGTTTTGATGCCTTGCATATCAAATAAGTTTGACACTTCCTGGTCAGTAGGTAGCTTTAAGCCTGGCATATCACAACCCAGAAAATATGTGAGATATGAAAAGAAGCAAGACAAGACGATCCAACGGCCAACATTGCAGCCACACAGGAGCAAGCTAGCCGAAGAGGACAGAGAGCGCTATCTTACGGATCCACCCACCAAAATGCAGAGGAAGATGACGGCGCAAGGGCGTGGCAGTCCCCTCTAACTACCCTGTATAAAAGGGTGCACCACCTACCCGGAGGGCAGTCAACAGTCGGGCCGGACGACGGCAGCCGACAAACGTGACCGCATCAAGAAGCGGAAGCACAGAGGAACTCCAGAATGTGAGTGTCTGACTGTGACAGAAGTCTGCTCTAGCCTTGCCCCCCCCCCCCTCAGTCATGCCCTTGACCTGTGCCAGTGCCGAGGCCGCTGCCAAATTCAAAAACAAAAATCACTCAATTGGAAAAGGACATTATCGGCATATTTGCAGGAGGTAAGTGTTTTTCGCTATGCACACACACAACTCCACACGAGCTGGCGACTCATTACTCTTGCGTGCCCTAATGCGGGACATCATGAGCCGAGGTGGCTTCGCATAAAACTTTATTAAAGTGCAAATGTCCCGTACGCTTACAAAAATGTCTTCGCAGGTCAACATGGAACCCAGCGGCACAACAAAAATACCCAGCCGCACCTACAGCAAAATCAACTGGCTCGGCGACAGGAAGAAGGCGGGGCGGGACTTGTTGGTGGCGGTGTTCGGTCGGGAGGCGCTCACCAGATCTTCAATGACCGGCACCGCCACCCACAACCCCAATCTGGGGTCTGGGGCTGCGAAGTCTGTCCGTGATCCAGTGAGACTCTCCGACCTCATCGGTAAGAGAAACCCCGCTTGAATTAAGCGAGAATGCAGCCTGCATGCGACGGACTGTATTTCTACAGATTAGGCTTATAAAACATTGTTCGTGCTATAAGAAATTAGTCACCCAAGCCCTTGTACCGATGACCACTGCAGTTTGAGCGTACTCAACCGCCAAATCACAATATCGTCACAGTGCATGCATTCACTCACCCTGACATCTTGTTTTCCTCATAAGCTTCATTTTCTATCCGGTTTCCTCAGCAGCATTCGCCTTTCATTTCATAGTTCCTTATCAGGAAGCTTCATATGTCACAGAGCGTGGTGCAAACCATCATTCGATCTAAACTCTGCGACGACTCCAAGTTACTTCGCGCCAGGATTGCCAGGGCGGAGTAGTGTGCAATGCGAGGTGTAAATTGCTGTGATGCCAGTTGCAGAAAAAAAATATGCTTAATGTTTGTCCAATGGCCGGCATTTTCGCCGACGTTCTGTCCAAAAATGTTCAATCCAGCCATTTGCCAAAAAATGTCCGTAAACACTTAAACTGTCATTTTGATTGCTTTTAATGTACTTTAAACATCCTAAAATTGACAGCTGATCTGTGCTTTGTATCCGCCAATTGACGCTTTACACGATTATTTTTTATATAATGCTGAGGTGTAGGAAGTGTTTGTCCATTGCTGTTCAAAGTTACCTTTATCTAGCCAAGTTCATGTGGACGCGTCTAGCACATATGTGAGTCGCGGACCTCTTGTTTTACGTCATAAGAGCAGACAGTTGCCTGCGGCCATTTGGAGACATGACGGACCTTGCGCAGCCCTCTGGATGTCTTGTACACGACTTTGGATTTTTAAAGTCTTGTTGAAGGCTTAAAAAATGACGCCTCCCGCGATGGACGTCCCGGCAGTCTTCACCAGGTACGCCGACTACCTGCGAGGCGTGCCTGGTGGATGTAAATCGGAGCATATCGTCCAGCGCTACATCCGTGCGGTAAGTTCAAATAACTGCTGCTCACTGTTATAAGAATTGGTCGATGGAATAAGTCCCATCATTCATTTAAGACGCCTTATGACATCTAACTCGCATTAAAAAATCGTACGAGTCCGCCAAGAATGCTATTGTTAACATGGAAAGGCGTTAGCGAGTCTATGATGTCGACTGTCGTTGGCCGCCGGGCCGCTTTACGTATCCAGCGAGCGGCGGGTTTTACATAGCGCTGTCCTATCTAGTCTTTATAGCTATGACACAAAGAAAAAGAACAAAAACATGAACACTAGAGCAGTGCATGTGGTGTAATGCCCGATACTGGGTGGAGCGGTGGACCCGGTGGCCTTGAGCGGCGGGCGGCCGCGGTCTGGTACGGTGGTGTGGCGGCGGGGCAGTTTCGAATGGAGAGTAGACCCAGACGGGTGTCCCAGCTACAGCGGCCGGACGGCTGGAGCGGAGGTGGACAGTGTGGGGTGGTACGGCCGGACGGCTGGAGCGGAGGTGGACATTGTGGGGTGGTACGCAACAGTGCACATCGAAATTGCTCACTCTCTCGATACTGACTCACTGCTGATGTGCGCGACGATCGCGAGACGGCGAATGATCGTGAGACGGCGGATGATCGCGAGACGAGGACAGGCCAAGATTATCCATTCAGACAACGGCACAAACACGCGCGGTGGCGACAGGGAGCTCAAAAGTCAGGAACTCCATCCAGCAATGGAATCAGTTGCAAATTGCTGACGAACAGTCACAGCGGCAGATCGAGTGGAGATTCATCCCACGGGCGTCACCCCACTTCGGCGGCGCCTGGGAGCGGTTCATCCGATCAGTGAAGACTGCCCTACGGTCCGTTGAGGGCCAGCAGGTCCTCACTGATGAAACTCTGCAGACGTTCATGGTCGCGGTGGAGGCGCTGCTCAACAGCCGCCCACTGATCCACGTCAGCAGCGAGCCGGGCCACCTGGAGGCGCTGATTCCGAGCCATCTGCTACTGGGACGAGCCAGTCCCAATCTGCCGCCGGGCGTCTACTCCAAGACCGATCTGTCGTCTCGGAAACGATGGCGCGACACGGGCAGCGACTCGCCGACGAGTTCTGGCGCCGCTGGCGCCGCGAGTACCTGTCCACCCTGACGGCCCGGCGGAAATGGACGACAGACGAGGAGAAGCTCCAACCCGGCGAGCTGGTTCTCGTGGCGGAGGAGAACGCTCCTCGCGGCATGTGGACTCTGGCCCGCGTATTACGGCCCATCGTCGGCACAGACGGCCGTGTGCGCGCTGCGGTCGTCAGGACCGCCTGCGGGGAGCTACCAGAACCGTGACACGGCTAGGTGTTCTGGAGCGATCCAAATACTCTGAGCACAGCAACAACTGCCATGTTGTTTTTTCATTTATTGAGTTACCGTCTAGCATTGTTTCCGAATTATAATACATTTTTACAAACAGATGGAGCTGATTCAATTTCGATTCTTGTTGATATTTGGACATGAGAATCGAGAATCCGAGTCCAATGCTAGCCAAAACGGATTTAACTCCGGAACCGGAATCCATTCCGCTGAAATCAAGAAGAAGTCTGGCAATATCTCGCAGTTCTGGTATAGGTAGGTACTCAATACGGAGACCTTCAGTTCACAAAAAGCAACAACATGAATTCCTCGATGTAATTTTTCGCTGAAATCATAGTGATTAAATCCACTTTATTTGTATGCTAGCCAAATGAGCAAATGGTCAGTGAAACATTAGATTCATCGATATACTGCTAAATTGATTGAAATTGAGCACTGCCAAACATACGCAATTTTTAGGTTGAATTGGTATCACCACAAAAAGCATTTGATCAGCAAATTCAAGTGCATTTATAGAAAAGTAATTCTGGCTGAAAGTCGAAAATGCGGATACTTTTTCAGGATCTTCACAGCATTGTGCTGGCAGCTTGTCATCGAGGATGACAAAAAAAAAACTCGAGAAAACGATCTCCAATGTGCTGCTTCTATTCAGCGGTCTGGGCCGCCTGCTAACATCAAGCAAGACGCTGGTCGAGAGGCGATAAGCGTGTGACGTTGTGTGCTGTGTTCCGTCGCAACTGGTGGTATGATTTGATGGTGACCGTCGTGTCAGGAGCGAGCCGCGTGAATGTCCCGCAGGAGGCGTTACCTGTCGAAACGACCAAATACAGGCCAGTTACGGCTGAGCGCCGTTTGTATGGGAGCGGGTACCGCGGCTGCAGTTTCGACAGTTCTCCAACCGGCGGCGGAGCGACTGCTACATCTGATGAACAGCTTCTGCAATGGTTCGGCCAGCCGCGCGACGACTACTGCGTCTGGCGTCGCCACGGAGCATGATCGCCTACAACGGGCTACAAACGCACTGTTGCGACAGCGGACAGCTCCATACCTCGGCATCAGGTCTACTGAGCACTGGCCAGTGGCCAGCCGCCAGTGATGAACCAAAACGTGCATGACGATGAACGTCCGAGACCTGTCGTCAAGAGTAAGGCTAAGAAGTCTTTTGAACGAACTCGGTTCGTTACACGCTCACATGTAAAAGGAACAGTAATATGTCATTTATGCCCTGTTTCAATTTCAACAAGAAATTTCCCGCGTCATGTAAAATCAAAACACAGAGAAGCTTACCTGGAAGCTGTGAGGAAAAATCCCCGTGGTGTTACTGGCTATCTCATAGAGAAGGCTTCTATAAAATCTCGCCGCCCTACAAGGAAAACGATGGCAATGAGCCAGTCACTGTCATTATCACTGATAAATGAGCCTGACATTACTGATAATACCGAAACACCGTTGGGACAAGGATCCCCTAGTGCATTGATGCATACTGTGGCAAGTGAGAGAAATGACGCCATGACAACTGAGAGGGACTCCGTTCATTCATCATACCACGAGCACCCATCTCCGGATCGAATCAATCAACTTTGTGATAATTATCCCGGCCGCACGAGCCCCCCCCCCGTAACTGTGACAGATACCACACAAGAACGGGACACAACGCAGAGCACGTCGACATCGACCGTAGGGCTGCAGCAGGCTGAGTGTATAAGTGAAGGCGGTGCTCAGCAGCCAGGTGTCATGGGTGACGTCTCGGTTGAATCTCAGGCGTTACGTACGAGACATAATGCGTGAAATTCGTATGCTATCTAGGAAAATCGATAGTCACGACTCTGAATTTGTTTCACGTGCTACTCTCAGGAAAGAGATGACTGAGCTTGAGAAGAAAAAAAATTCTCCAGGAGCAGTAAAGGCACGAAGTGCTGACACTGCCAAACAGTTTCCATGGCTTCTCACGCGGGGTACAGGTTCAGAGGAATTAGGATTTTGTTCAACGTGCATTGCTAATTTATTGCATATAAATTGCGTTGGACAACGGAAGGCGTTTCGCTAAAAAAGAATAGACTTGAAATTATCACTATATAGGCATGCAGCCACACGGCTGTTCATAAGGCATGCATGCAGGTGCCTGCAGAGCGTGACAAAATACAAAGCCTATTTGGTTTACAGTGCGAGAAACATAAACGGCTAGATGATAATCAGACAAGGGACATGCTGATGGCTGTGTATCATAACCTGCTATTGGGGCATTCTTATGCTGCATTTGAATCGCTTATGAATAGGTTGTTCTCAAATATGATGTCTACAAAAGAAACATTTTCACACATTGATTGGAACACAAGTCGTAAGGCTGCTGCCTCCGCAATAGACGTTATATATGAAGTGCTTCGAAAGTCACAATGCAGTTTTTTTTTTAAATCTGTTAATCCGACCACAGGACGTCTGAGACACTTCCACATCAGTGCTGACAAAGTCACGGCTGAAAGAACCTCAAGGCAGGTAGTTAATATAAGGTTTATTGACGTGGATGGTGCTCCCAAGGTAACAAACTTGTCAGTCGATGTTATCAGAAACAGGGCTTCGGAGGCTGACGCAGCGGAACGCGTGACGCACGAGTCAGACGCTGTTGGCTGTCTAGAACACATATGTGATGTCCTGACAAAACCAGTCCTAGATCTTTCGCCTCGGAGTGTCGGTACGATGTGCTTTTCCATGAGCTCTGATAAAGAAGCTGTTTATGCAGGACAACAGTCCGGTGTAGCGGTAAGGTGGCGTGAAAGATTCAATAACAACGCATTTCTGCATTTGCTTGACAGAGCCCATAAAGTAGAATTATGGAGAAAAAAAACATCAAGCAAGACCGACAAGGCACCACGGTGAATGAGAAGGGCCACGCGAAGCAATGCAGAGCTGCAGGCAACCTATGGTGGAAAACTGCTGTCATCACCCAATGGGGATTTCCTCTTCTGTTTGGCAAGCGCGAAACAAACTGATCTGAGTGAAGGGGAGGTCCAAAGTTCGGTCGGCACTTTCTCCTACGGCTGTTCGAAATCATCATTCGCCTTTGCCGAAAATCTCAGCGTAACCTTCAGGTCACTGAAAGACAGCAACGTCACTTTTCAAGCGAACGACACGCCAGAGCCGAGGAGGCAAAGACGGAAGGATGAGCAGACAACGGCAAGAACGAAGGAGGCTGGCAGTGTTGCTCTTCGAGTGCTGAGGACAGCCTACTATGTCCTTAGCAGGTCATTCTCTCAATCCACTTTCGAAGAACTTGTCGTCCTTCAACACATTAACGGCGTCAACATGGGCAGCATCAACCATTCGAAGGTATTCATGGCTCAGACTCATGAAACCTTCCACCATCAAGCACTCATCCGCCTTGCTGAGCAAGTCAAACAGCACCCAGTGTCGCATTATCAGCCGACAAGGCAACGGTCAACAAGAGAACAATGGACATCACCGCCATCACCACGGTGGTGCCCGAGGCTCCCGTTGGTAGGATGATTCAAAGTTTCGTTGTGGGAGCACCTGTGGTGAAGGAGCGTGACGGCAACGGTCATACCCAGCAGCTTCGCGGCACGATTGCCTCACTCGGCACCACCCGGACTGAACAGCTCTCGCCCTTCGCAGCGGACGAACAAGTGCACCATAACAGCGTGCCGGCGAAGCTGCTGGAGGCAATGAGCGTCGGTTCGGCGTCTCCAGCACGCGTACCATGCGTCTGGGACGCGGCGCACCTGATAAACCTGGCCGACCAGAACGCCCGCAACGCGCCCTCCTGCAAGTGGGTAGGCAGGACTGTTGGAGCAGTCACTCGGATCACAAAGCGGTTTGCTCTTGGTGCCGGACTGGAACGGCTTCTCAAAGCTGGCAACGACCTAGGCTCCCGGATTTTAGGACCAAGGGTCTGATCAGAAACCAGATTTGCTCCATACGCGGGTGACATCCTTCGCACGTTTGCCACAAACGTCTCAGCAATGACGTATGTACGCCCTACAGCAACAGATCGAGACTGAAACTAGGCGAAACGTCATCAGCGAGCTGCAAGAGCTAAAATTGCTGAAAGGTAAGATCAACTATTACCTATCATTGCTTTGATTTTTGCAATCGCATGTAATAAAAGTGTCTAATGCTTTATCACATATGTCTTTGTCTTTTTTCTTCGTATTCAGTTATTTCATGCTTGTGAATTAACTTCTGGGCGGGTAGGATCTATGCAAGTGTTTACCCAACAACCTGTTGAAAAAAAAAACAGGACGGAATACGACATGCCTTGACGCAGGACGGCCGCCGACTGTTGAAGGCAGCTAAAAATTGTTGTGACTTGAATTGCGAGCGTTCACTTCGTACCGAATGTGCAGATTGTGCACCTATCAAAATGTTGGCGTATGAGAATCTGGTGCGTGAGCGTGCGTGTCAAAATGTGTTTATGTGAATGCATTAGATTTGTGATAAATGCATTGATACGCTACTTGCGAAGAATATACAGGCACAGTCGTCTGAAGTGCAGCTAGATTAAGTGGCACCACCTAGATGGTAGGCAGTGGACGTCGTCGCGTCGTCTTTATATGTCCCGTCTCGACTCGCCTCAGGGCGCCGCATACTGGCAATCAACTCATAGCGGCGACGCGGCTCTGGAAGGTTAGGACCCTGCCCAGGCGCCACTGAAGGTGACCGGAGCAAAGGGAGACAGGGGTCGGAGACAGATAAATCACCCCGCCGACAGACGCGGGGCAGACCCTGGCTAGGGGTGGTGCGAAGGGGTGTGTTGGAACGGGCGGGCCGCTGGCAGGAGAGGCGCGAACGGCAGTCGTCGACTGCGACGGACGGCGAGTGGAGCGGAGAGTGGGCGAGAAGTGAGCTAGGGAATCCGTGCGGAGTACCAACGGCTACGAGGATTCTCTGATCAGGCACTCCAACGCCGACATGGCCGCCGGCGAGTGGAGCGGAGAGCGAGCGAGAAGGCAGGGAAGCTGTGGGGAGTACCAACGGCTACAAGGATTCTATGGTCAGGCATACTAACGCCGGCACGGCAGGTGAGGCGTATCGAGCACGGCTCGGGGGTACGTACAGCGGAGTGCGGTTCCTTGGCGGCGACACCACGAGGATGGTTGCCCGGCGACTGACGCGCGTCTATTCAGAGGCATATTAAGCGCACACGCAATCGCAAAGGAAACCGGGGAGCCTGGTCGGCGCGCTTGGAAGGGTCGTGCAACGCGGCACCCCACCCTGCAACGCGATACACATAAAACACCTGGTTCGTCGCCGTCGCCTCGGCCACTCATATTTCTACCGGTTGGTCCGAACGAACCAGCACAGCGTTCCAGTTCTCCAGGGAGGGCTTCGCAAAATTTACTCAGTGGATACTGATATGGAGCAGGTATCTATTCCGTGCGACTCAGAACGCATGTGTCTCTTGGCTACAATCACTCTGAACGGCTCCGCGGGCGCGTACGCCTCTCGTATGTTCAAGGAAAAGCCGCACATCACTTGGTTAGAACTCCGACAAAAGCTGAAAGAAAGATACAGTGAATTGGTCGATCCGTAACCTGGCTTCAGAAAAGTGCCGGCGCTTCCAACAGAACCGTGGCGAGTCAGTCCAAAACTTGGCCGGGAAACTACGGACTATGGCAGCGGAGGCGTACGAAAATTTGACGACTCCCGACGCAAGCCCGAGGAGCTAGTTGTCGTGTGTGACAATGCGCCGGTGCACGCGGCTCTCGAAGAGGTCGCACAGCTGCTGCGGTTGGCGCCATGCACTGCCCCTATGAACCCCATAGAAATAATCTGGTCTGCCGTCAAAGCCATCATAAAACGGGAGCTGGCTGCAACCCTGGACGAGGCCCTCCGCGCGCAGCCAGAATTGACGCAGTCTGAACATCGGCTAATGCATTTCGAGCAGAAGACTGACATCGCTTTCGCTTCAGTTACCAAGAGAATGTGCCTCAGGGCATGCAATCGTGTAGAGACGTACTTTGCTGGTGCCTCGAGGAACGCGACCTCCCGATGGGCGCTTAAGATGTGTCTGCTATCTGCGGCAGAGCCGCTTCTCTTCCACTTCCATCCGTTGGGTCTTTATCGTTTACATGATTGACCGCCTAACGGCATATCTATGACGGCTATTTCCGGTAACCTAGGTTGACTTTGACGGTGATTTGCATGCATGGTCTGTAAGCGGCTAAGCATACCTCGACTGAAGCCTGAGATAGTAGACATGGAAACCAACCGATAAGGGCGAAATTAGTTCAAAAGACGTGTAGCTCGCTCAGAGGAAGACGAATCGGCGATCCGAGCCGTGGCATGATCTCGAAAATAAACTCACATTGTAAGGGCAATATCTAGCGCGACGCGTAAGTCGGAGAGGAGCGGGGGGCCGGAGTACCAGAGTGCGTGTAAGGCCAGTCCGCCGTATGATAGCCCCCGGCGGGAAAGGCGTGCCCGCCGGGTGAAAGGCTGCGGCTGGCCGGCACCTGGGACTCGCGGGCCCGCCTCTCGTGGCATTTGCCAGTGCGGTGTCGTCGGGGCAACACCTTTCGGTAAGCGATCTTTTCCATCCCCCCTAAATTAATGCCGCAGCGCCCAGTCGCTGCGAAAGTCCCCGACATACGTCCTGGATTTTATTTGGCTTCCGACCCGCCGCAAATAGCGGTGGGTACTCCCGTTATACCCAGGATAGTCCCATCTAAATTATACTCGTCGGCGCGGCGCGTGGTATGAACGTAGGTGTGCGTCAGTGAGTGTATCGTGAGTAGTGTACGTGATCGTAAGCTAGCAGGTGAGCATTGAATGTCCTGACCCACGGATCTAAAATATATCGCAAATGGAATGTGAGCAAAATCTTTTAGTTGAGTAAAAAGCAGATGCCGGGCTGATACACGGTGAACGTGAACGAACAATCATACGGGCCGCTTAGTGTAATACACCCGGGTGGCAGGCGGGCATTGTAGATTAACTTTGTATAACGTAATTTCTGTACATGGGGGGAACCAATAAAAAGTTGCAGGTTCCGATGCGTAAAACCCCTACATCGCTCGCGGCCGGTCGCCCTGTGTGACGCAGAATCGCATGAAGAGACGCACCGTACGGCGCAGGCCGACCAACGCCGCCCCAGTGATTCATAACCATTACCATTTCGTTAATGGAGACCAGCGCCTTGGTGCGCTAGCGCGCCCATCCGCGCCGCGTGATCGCCAGTCCCCACTCCTCGTGGGCTGACGCGAGGGGAGGGGGGAGTCAATCACCGCGCGGCTTGGGACCCGGGCGGGTCCTTGACCCTCCCGGCCAGGGCCACACAGTCTATCCCTCCGCCGGACGGTTCAGCACCCGTCGGAGGGCTGGCCTCTGTTGACCTGGGAGAGAGAGACTGATCGGCGTAGGTAGAGCGGGAGAACGGCCACTGGTCATCCTGCCCCGAGGGGAGGATGGCGAAGTGGCGCCGCCCGCCGGATGATGATGATGATGTTGACGGAGTGTGTGAGGTAGAGGTAGTGGGGAAGGGATGATGTGCGTGCGTGGGGGGGGGGTTGAAGTAGAGGGTGGGGCGGGGGTTAATGAGTATGAGTATGTGAGAAGATCGGGTTGGTCTTTCACCGACGGTGTGTAGAGCCGGCGGACCGGGGGCATGACCGGCCGTAGTGTTTTACGACCGCCGGTCAGTGTGTGGGGAGGATGATGTAGCAAGGCTACATCTTGGGACGTCTTACCATTTTTCAGATCGGGACCCAGCCGCCCGCCATACTCCCCTCCCCATACTCAGCAGCAGCAGTCATCATACCGTGGCGCACTGGTCACATGCCTTCCATCCCCGCACCTCATCCCCATCAGTGTCAGCGCCGTCGGGACAGAGAGCCGGTCGGCCGCCGCCGCCGCAGCGTCAGCATTCTCATCTCGAACAGGTGACCGTCTTCAACGACCCCGCACGATGAGCGACAGAGGCACATCACAGCCCCGAATGAGCTGCTGTGGCGCAATGACCACAGTCCGCTGTCATCGCCACATGCCTGCCCTCTCTGCGACTCATCCACAGCTGAGTCAGCACCGTCGGGACCGAGCACCGGCCGCCGTCGCCGCAGAGTCAGCAGTCTCATCCGAGTCGAGGGACTGTCTCCAACGACCCAGGGGCGGAGCTGCGAGGGTACGTCACCAACCCCTCCCCGAAGAGCCCCAAATGGTCACAAGGGGACTGCACAGGACCGAAGTCGCAAAATCCATCAGCAATGGAAGGGGACGTGGAAAGCACTCAAGTAAAAGGTTACATCAAACACTGGACGTCATATCTTAGCTAATATTCAAGAGATCTACAAGAAACCAGCAAAATTTCAAGACATAAATTGCATCCCAGACGGTACCCTGGAAAGCGGAGCAATCAGAGAAGATTTGGCAATGACGCATCAGAGCGGCAGAGGAGCGCTCGCCGCCGGAGGCTGACGGACAGATCCCCGGAGGACTCCGGCCGAGTGACACACGCCCGATCCCATCATGTAAGTCCCCTGAAATTATCCCATGGCGGCTGGGTGGGGTAAGTTAAACTGGGTTTTAAGAACTTTATATTATAAATTAACAACGTAACGAATACAGTTAAATTTCAGTACCGTACAGGCTGGACGCAGGTTACCAAAGCTTATTTAGGAATATTGTGTGTGGATTTTACCTGATTGGTTATCATTCGGAAAATGTGTTGTAACTTGGGAAATGATTTAATCTATGGAAGAAGCTATGGAAAAGGCAGAACTTTTCGTTAGGAATCAGGACCTTCGTGGGTTCGAGGAAAACTGGCACATACAGCGTAATATTTTGTTTCCAGTGAGTGAATCTGGCTCAGTTTTCGGAACGTGTAATAAGATATGATCCGTTAAGCTTTGTTGGTTGGGAAAACTTCGAATGATTAACTGTTAGGTAACCATTACCAGACCAAAGTATGATATCAGTGTAAAGGAAAATGTTCACTATTGACTTATCGTCGCTGGCGGAGAGGCGTACCATTTCTTTACTGCTTTATTGTTAACGCTTGCTCGCTTTGCTTCGTTTCACAAATATATCAATGTGTTATTTTCATAAAGAGTCTTGAGGGAAATTTCGGGAAAGGGTAGAAAGTTATCAGTACGAAATGAAGGGACGGAAAGAGAGGGAGAACACGAGGGTAAATCGGGACGATCGGGACAAGGGAGAAACATGGGCGGCAGCAGAGAAAGACGGTAGCCTGCGCACACTGACTCATCTGCGCACTGGTCGGAGGCTGAGGAGCTGGCCCGGAGAGGTTCCAGAAAGGTGAGTGATTTTCTTTCATTGTAATGTTAAGGTGTTCCGAAATCAGTAGAAGGCTTTCTGTAAATTCTCGATTCTCCGAAGGTTTGTCCAAGTACATAGATATCAGGATAGGATTCGGGAAGTAGGATTAAAGATACCTATTAGGATGTACACCCGTTAGTTAGTTTATAGTCGTGATCGGTGGAGCGGGAGACGTGAGAGTACAATGGCCGGCCGTGCCCGTGTCTGTGCGCTGCTGCTGGCGTTCTCGGCTGGAATTGTGCTGTTGGAGACTCGTGTGTGCGACGTGGACGAGTGCGCGCTGCGGCCCTCGGACCCCCGATCATGGCAGTAGGGGCCCATCGGAAGCGGAGGACCGTGCCGGGTCCCCGATCGTCATGACGTTTGGTCGCGAGGGCGATGGCGCGCCGGGGGGCCCAGTGGAGGGGGCCGACGCGGGTAGTGAATGCTCCGAGAATGACAGTGGCGAGGTAGTGGTGCGCCGAAGTCGGCGCGCTCGGCGGCCGATAACCTTCTTCGGCCACGTGCTGCCGATCGACGCGATCGGCAGCAGCGGGAGCGATGAATGATCCGGAGGATCAGGGCGGGGTGTAGTGTGTAGCCGACTTATGTGCCCCGCGCCCTTGCCGACGGCTCGCCGGCGGGCACCCGACTCTGTCTCCCGGCGGCCCGGGCGCGGCCGCCCCGGTTACTTGACCCGGCCGGCTAAAGGTCGGACCGGCTCCGGCCGCCGCCGCCAGCCCGCGGCGGGCCCGGGGAGGGGTACTAGACTAGATTCGGTGAGTCAGTTGGACTGGAGGGTTGGTGCAGCGTGCACGTGCGGATAATACACCGGTAAACTACACCTTCCGATCTGGTCATGCCCGTTGTGCGAGAATGACCAAGAAGTCGAGCACGTCGACCCGGTGCGATGCGGCTTTTACTGAGCATCCCCTGTCCGGCTCTATACCGTCATCCATGAAGCCGTGTTCATCATGTGGCAGGAATTAAGGAGCAATTCTCCAGGAACCTCGCTCACTGCGTTCGTCGCGGCGCTCCAGGAACTCGGGAAACGCTTTGGCTGCCCGGGAGCCGTCGCCTTCGAGCGGCTACAGAAGGCCTACAACGGAGTGGGCGTGTCTCCGGTTCGAACTGGAGAGGATGACAAGCTCCGACCGCATGGTGTGCGCGGCGTGTGGACCGGAGCCGCCACTGGTCCACCTGGACGGTAACGCAACATTAAACCGTTACCGGTCTTCAGGGAGCGGTGATGTCTCCTCTGCATATCATCGGGGGCCATTCATTGAGGACAGTAGCCGTGGACGCACACTTCGACAATACCAAGAATATCACCAAGACAAGCAATCGTTGCGGCATCTCTTCATGGGCTGCCGGCCACAACGATGCGGGGCGCGTTCCTTCAAAGAAGTCCCAGAACGAGACCGGGCTGATAGTGGCTACCTGCCGCCACAGCGTGATCCTGGGCGGCGTGAACACTGAACATGTTTTGTGGGGAGCTGTACGCGTACAGCCACTTCATGCACCAGATGCGCTTCCCGAACGTACAGTACTTCGCAAGCGACATCGTTTGCAAGTACTGGCCGTGGGCACAGCGTGTCGCCAACCGGTTCTCCGAACACGAAACCGGCCGGACGAAGCCGTTTCTCAGCGTTATGCATGCCACAGGACATGCGTATTACTGCCAGATATTAGAACGTTGAGAGTGTTAGAATGAAGAATGCCATCGCGAATTTTATGGGTACCATATTGCCGGCATGTGATCTTCATTATCGGCAATGATATGACACAGGCGGAAAAAATAATGCATTCGCCACGACTGGTTTTGATATTATTCATAAGCGATGCGTGGTTGCTGGTAAAAAAAAAAACATGTTCGCGACTGTTCGCAAACTGTTCGCAATCTTGTCGCCAGCAGTGCGGGCCGGTGTGAACAGTACGAACAGTGCTAGGACAGATGCCAGGTATAGGCATCTTCTTTTCTCTGCAGCGACTGTGTCTCAGACATTCAGCATATCCCTTCCAAAGGTAATCAAAAAACGGCGTCACGGTGAAGAGATCCCTTTTATAGGTGGCGGGTGGAGTGGAGTTTCACTCGCAGGGCAAGGCCCTCACGAAAAAGCTCCGCCGGCGCCACGTCATCGTCGAGGAGTGCCGTGACTGGTTTGAGACAGACGGAGTGCATCTATCGAGAGAGGGGTACCACAAAGTGGCGCAGGCGACTCTGTTCCCAGGGTGGCTGGCTGTGAACAGCAAGCAACACTGAACTCTGAACAGTGAGCTGGGCAATGTGACGAGTAGTTTTTTTTTTTCGTTATGTTCATTTCATTTGTGTATGCATGTGTGCGTCTCTTTCGGGACGTGAGTTTTCTTTCTTTCGAGGGAGTATTGTTGCGCATGTTGAGTTGCACGTGTTTTGGGCTGTGCGATCGGCAGTCGGTGGAGTCGCGAGGCTCGCTGGGGCCGGCTGCGTCTGGCCGCGGCCAGCGGATGCGCATGCGCGGTGACCGGTCGGCGGGCCGACTATATAAGGCCGTTAACCCCGGCTCGGGTCTGGGCATGAAATGGTCAATGTTGAGTACTGCGTATTGAGTACTGTGTACGAAGAGTACTGTGCAGAGGCACATGAAGCACTCACTTGCTTGGCCTCACAGCTTACCAGAGGGCTCAACAGCCGAAAACATCATAAAACAGCAAGAAAAGAGGGTCGAATTCTGCCTGAAGATCAAAAACTGGACGGCGAAGGACTTCAGTCAGGTCATCTGGAGTGACGACTCTATGTTCGAGCATGTCAAGGAGCTCACAGCCCTTCTCAAATCACCCTGGGCTATGATCGCTACGCTGCAGAACCTCGAGGCTGGCATGCCGCAGCGTGAAGCGAAGTGTCTGGCCATGAAGGGAGAGCATATCGGACGGTAATAAACATCTACAAGTGCAATTCACCCTGTTTTGTTCAAAAATTTCATGTGAGAAAGAACTTTTGGGACACCCTGTATATGAAGAGTGGATATGCCGTCGATGTCGTCTATGTTATCGGCGGCAAGCAGAGGGAGAAATCCCCCTATATTAACGTACTTAATGCGGCGTTGAAGTGCAAGTCGCCTTCACTCCTTTGCTTGGCCCGCCCGGCTCTTTTCCTGTCTCATGTCCGCCGCGAGAGAGCTCAGCACAGCGCCCGCGGCGAGACTGCCGCCCTGTGATCACCGCAGCGCATGTCCTGCTGTGGACTGAGGTGTCTCGCCCTAATGGCCTGTCGTTTTCATTGGACACAATACACCCGGCGACCGGGGACGCACACAGCGTCGACACGGTGGCGGCTCTGAGGGTCGCCTTCGTCTGGCTGCGCTGTAGGCCGGACGGAGCCAACAGCAACAAGGATGCCGCATACCGACTAAGTTAGCTCATGGATGTCGGTAAGTCTATACAAAATGAAGACATTAAAAGGTTTTCAGCATTAGCTTCTACCTACCAACCATAAACTTCGGTGATGTTTTTTCTCCTAACATTGCACAGTGAGCTGAGATTCCATCAGACTCACTTGAAGAAAAATACTTGAAGATCTGCGCAACAAGCTTTAATTGGCGAAGATTTTGGATTATTACGTAGTCTTTCTTTCCAAAAGCATTTACTGGGTAAAAATAAAAGGAGATGTGCATCATTGCAAGAACTTGGGAAATCAAATTCTGATGTTTAAGAGCGGCACGGCAGTGTTGGCCCCTAAACAGCAGCCTCTGCAGCTCACGGAGAGCGCGGGCTCTCGCTGTGGGTGATGTCACACGCCCGGACCTCTGTCAGCGGGCTCCTGTGCGCACGGGCGGCTCACCTGGGTGACGAGTCGTCCGCGGCCCCCGGCCCGGCGCGGTCAGCTGGGCGGCTTCAGGACGGCGCGCACGTCCTCGGGCAGGCTGCGCAGCACGTCGTGCAGGTGCAGCCGCAGCTTGGAGAGGGTGGTGGCGTGCACAGGCAGCCGGTCGGCGCCGGCCTCGGCCAGCTTCCGGCGCAGTCGCAGCACCAGGTCCACCACCTCGACCTCGGGCCGGCCCTTCACCCAGCTCAGCACGTCCTGGGGAGGCAGACACAGGACAGCTGAGTCAGCCGAACACTGCACAATACCACACGGCCCTTCACCCAGCTCAGCACGTCCTGGGGAGGTAGACACAGGGCAGCGGTCAGTGGACAGTACCGCACCACCTCGACCTCGGGCCGGCCCTTCACCCAGCTCAGCACGTCCTGGGGACACAGGCACAGGGCAGCGGTCAGCGAACAGTACAGCTGCACCACGCCGGATACATACAGCATGTTTGGAGCCAGTGACCGCTAATCACATACGACTACGTAGACACACATGCAGATACTCCCAAAACATACATACAACCAGTATAGCGCCTTTTGGGGCGACTAACGGAGCGAGCGAGAGGGTGAGCCTTGCACGTGCGAAATTTCGAGGGGGTACCTCCAACTGACTTGTGCACGGCACCCTACTAACCGGTCTCTAGCGATGTGCCAAATTTGAGCACAATCGGCCCAGCCGTTCTCGAGATCTGGAAGCGGCACCCTGCACGTGCGCACGTGCAAAATGGGTCCCAACTGACTTGTGCACGGCACCCTACTAACTGGTCCCTAACCATGTACCAAATTTGAGCGCCATCGGTCCAGCCGTTCTCGAGATCTGGAAACGACCCCTGCACGTGCGCACGTGCAGCAGCACCCCAACTCTGGCACATGGATATTAGGGTTGTTCAAAAAAACCGAATTTTGGAAAAGTATACGGGCTCATGGCTCGTGTGGTGAGGTATTCTTTTCTGAGTCCAACGATGCCCTTTTTTCCGAAAAATATCAACTGCTTCATGCTCCCCAAACGGCTTGAAGAGGACCTTGTTACGCCCGGCGACCGGCCGGTGTCAATAAGGGCGAGAATTCGCCGCCGCGCGGGGGCGGAAGCGCCTTATTGACACCGCGCGCCACGACATCTACCGGGCGGCCGGCCGGACGGTGGGAGGGAATGAATGGGTGGTCTTCTTTCACATGATCGGGGTGCACTAGCCCATATTGTCGGAGCGGAAAGTTTCAGTGCAGCATCGGTGCCTCTGCTGTGGTGTTCTGTGTCGTTTGTTAAAAAAATAAGCCAAACAGAGCTAAGGAAAGACTCAACGCTTCTGGTTTATTCACTCGAAACATCCCGTTTATAGAAAACAGCTGCCTACTTAACGTACCATATCGCTTTGTTTATTAGTCAAGCTGCAAACTCGGAGCAATAACAGTTCTTTGCACTGCTGTTGACAACGTACATTGCATTTGGAAGGTGCATCGCAGCCCAAATATGCTGCTGCGTAACTGATGTGAAAATTTATGAAGGACAGCAGGAGCTGGCAGGGTGCAAGGACAGAATATGGAGACCCCCACAGTCATTGGCCCAAGTTTTTGGGCATGGCTCTGACCAGCATCGGCGTCACTAATGTCATTATGCAGATTCGTTGAAGTAAAATGCTGAAGCAACAGGATTGAGGTTTGTTTTACTTAGATTAGCAGTTCGACAGAAAAGATAACATGTCTGGGAATGACAGGGTGGCCGCCCTGACAGTGTGGCGAAGTGAAAAGTGAGTAGAGACAATAGCGGGAGTACACACATAAATAAATTGCGTCGCTCAATCCAGCAGCGGCACCGGCAGCCCGGCCGTGCCGACCGACGTCGTTCAAGACCCGAATCCAGAGCCGGCATAGAGCACGGCTCTGCCCTGGCGTGACACATTTCCCCGACCCGCCGGCGTGCCATGACGGACCGACCAATGCACGACCTCTCCCTGTATAAAGACGACAATATATACAGCATGGCAGGGATGCGGAGCCGGAGCCGGAGTCGGAGCCGGAGCCGCCGGAGCCGGCATATTTTGCCCGGAGCCGGAGCCGGAGCCGGAGCCGTGAAACAATATAGCCCGGAGCCGGAGCCGGAGCCGGAGCCGCCAAAAAAGGGGGCGACTCCGGCTCCTTTTTATTTTTTGAAGAGGAAAAAAATAACTGACCTATGTAGTTCGGTTTGACAGTAAAAGGCAGTAAAACATATGGTACTATTGGTCTCAAGATAAGGGCCCAGGCGACCTGTAGTTTTGATGCGGTGAATACCCTCAACCTCGCCACAACTCGAGTGGGGGTGGCGCTGGCTGGTAGGAGAGGTGCACTCGGCCCGAGTTATGGCGAGGGTAAGGGTATTCACCGCATCAAAACTACAGGTCGCCTCGGCCCTTATCTTGAGACCAATAGTACGTCATGGGCCATCAAGTGAATGAAAAAAGCCGAATATCCCCAGTATCCCACAGTACGCAATAAACTTCCTGTCTGCTCCTCCCCCCCCCCCCCCCCACGTCTACTGCATCCCCAGAACATGAGGACCGGTCATCAGGTGACGGCCATTGTTTTGAAGCCAGTGCAGTGGACTGCGACTCCCAAGTCCCAACAACGTCTCTTCCCCCCCCCCCACCCCCACCCCCCAATGCAGCCGAGACGGGTGTCAGCTTACGATGGTTCAGTGAACTCCGATTCTCGGCGACTGCGTTTCCAATGTCCTTTCCAATGCTTTCTAGTCCTTTGTTCTGCCAGTTCTCTCCGAGGTGCGTTTGCGCGGGGACGCGGTGAGCCGGTCATGGCAAAGAGTAACGCGGCCGTATAGTCATAACATTTCGCCACGTGCTTATATACCCTGTTCGCTGATTGCATGTGCTGTTGAGAAAATAGCCTTAATTGTTAGTTGTTATGCAAATACAGAAGCTACGTGTACCAATCCAATTTTTCTTCCACCCGTATTTAATTGATTGCATGGGAGATGTACTGAGTCGGAGCCGGAGCCACCGGAGCCGGAGCCGCCGGAGCCGGACCATTTTACTCGGAGCCGGAGCCGGAGGCGGAGCCGCCATAACATTTAACCCGGAGCCGGAGCCGGAGCCGGAGCCGATTTTTTTCTCCGGAGCCGGAGCCGGAGCCGGAGCCGTCTGAAATTTCCACGGCTCCGCATCCCTATGATGCATTACCTATCAGCGTCTAGTTCGACTTCGTATTCAGACCCGGCAAAGAGAGCACGGGTCTGCCCTGTTTCCGCGGCTTCTAATGGCTACATTGATACGAGACATCTCCAATCGTCTGTTTTACCTATAGCAAAACCAGGTTGGTGTGTTGCGATTAGCACGATACATTTATTGCGTAGATATATCTGTTAAATGCATAATTAATTAGAAATAGGAAAAGTAAACATTGCCATCGTCATTCGCCAAACAGGCGGGGTCAAGCATTAGTCTGTCCGTCATGACACACCGGGAAATCGTCAGGGCAGAGCCGTGCTCTATGCCGGCTCTGGATTCGGGTCTTGAACGACATCGGTGGGCACGGCCGGGCTGCCGGTGCCTCTGCTGGATTGAGCGACGCAATCGATTTATATGTGTACCCCCCGCTATTGTCTCTACTCACTTCTCACTTCCCCACACTGTCAGGGCAGCCACCCTGTCATTCCCAGACATGTTATCTTTTCTTTCGAACTGCTAATCTAAGTAAAACAAGCCTCAATCCTGTTGCTTCCGCATTTTACTTCCACGAATCCGCATAATGACATTGGTGACGCCGATACCTACTGGTCAGAGCCATGCCCCAAAACTTGGGCCAATGACTGTGGGGGTCTCCTAATCCTTATTCTGTCCTTGCACCCTGCCAGCTCCTGCTGTCCTTCATAAATTTTCGCATGCAGTTGCGCAGCAGCATATTTGGGCTGCGAGGCACCGTCCAAATGCAATGTACGCTGTCAACAGCAGTGCAAAGACTGTGTTATTGTTCCGAGTTTGCAGCTGACGAATAAACAAAGCGATACCTATGGTACATACATTAAGAAGGCAGCTGTATTCTGTAAAAGGGATGTTTCGAGTGAATTACCCAGAAGCGTTGAGTCTTTCCTTAGCTCTGTTTGGCTTATTTTTTTAACAATCGACACAGAACACCGCAGCAGAGGCACCGATGCTGCACTGAAACTTTCCGCTCCGACGATATGGTCTAGTGCACCCCGATCATGTGAAAGAAGACCACCCATTCATTCCCTCCCACCGTCCGGCCGGCCGCCCGGTAGATGTCGTGGCGCGCGGTGTCAATAAGGCGCTTCCGCCCCCGCGCAGCGGCGAATTCTCGCCCTTATTGACACCGGGCGGTCGCCGGGCGTAACAAGGTCCTCTTCAAGCCGTTTGGGGAGCATGAAGCAGTTGATATTTTTCGGAAAAAAGGGCATCGTTGGACTCAGAAAAGAATACCTCACCACACGAGCCATGAGCCCGTATACTTTTCCAAAATTCGGTTTTTTTGAACAACCCTAATGGATATGCAGTGCCTAGTGGGTGCCTACCTACATGCCAACTTTCAGTGCAATCGGCCAAGTAGTTACCGAGATATTGCAACAATTACAAAACTGACACCTCTTCGTTTTGCACGTGGCACGTGCATAAGGGGTCACCCACATGCATCGGGAATAGTCCAATGCTTGGTAGAAGGAATGAAGCTACCCTACAAAAATTACCCCGTGTAAATCGGTCAAGTGGTTGCTGAGATATAAGCCTCGCAAAAGCGTCCGCACGGCCGGCCGGCCGGCCGGCCGCTCATACTCAGAAATTTCCGTTAATCTAAGGAAAGACTACGCTCGCTTCGCTCGCTCCGTAACCACACATAGTTTCAAACAACCATACTCCATCCAGCCAGTCCTTTTTTACATATCGAAAATTCCAGAACAAAAATAATTGCTGGTGACTCCTAAAATGTCATGAGTGTCAATGGGTAAAATGTCATAAGGTGAAGTAGCTTACGGCGTCACTGAGAGCCTCCAGGTGCAGCGCCCTCAGTTTTCGACTGATATCGTCGTGCCGCTCGTTGAACCAGTGGCTGAAGTTTGCTGAGCGGAAAAACCGTCTGTACAGGCCAACCTGTGAGCGGAGGACGGCTATCAAAATCACGGGCAGATATCGTAAGAGATATTTAGCATAAAATCACAATTACAATTCTACTAGGACAGCCCACACCAATGCGTAGGACATCGTATGGCATTTCACCAATCGCCGGTAGTTCCCGATAAGTGTTTGGATTTTGATAAGCACGCTAGCAAAAGTCGAATGTCAGTCGGACTTACCCAGTCGCCTTTGATGCCAGTGGTGAGCTGCGGGCCCGAGTCCGCCAGTCTCTCACAGAACTGGTCCGGATCGAACGGCCGCATCACGGGAGCCGCCTACCGGGCAGGACGAAAACAACAGTCAGTGGAAAATCTAGGGTGGCACAGCGATGATGACCCACACCCAACGTGGCGTTTTGAGACATCTGAATTATCACTGCTGCTTATCGAGTACTGACGTGTATGACTCACCTTGTAGGGCGATATGCTGCGCTGCAGCGGCATCAGTGTGGCGATGTATCGCTCCAGGGGTAGCACGAAGCTTTGCGTCAGCTCGAGCAGGTAGCGGCGCAGCAGGGCGCTCTGCACCTCCTGCGGTCGCTCCGTCTGCTGGCCGCTCCACAGACGCTTCTCCAGACTCTTGTCTGTCGGCGCGAAATAATCCGATAACGATAGCGAAGAGATGGTGGCACGTTACCTAAATTTGTGAAAATACAAAACCAACTAATATAAAATAGCCGTAGCAAATTGCTAGTTAAAAGGATACGTCTCTGTCCGCTGTGTATACGAGCCCCAATCACAGCCGCAGCAGCACGCGCGCGTGGTGGCTCCCCGGTCCAGACTGCCGCCCGCCCCGGGCCGTGGCGGTGATCTTGGCCGCCGCGCCGGTCGCAGTGGCGCGCTCAGTGGGAGGCGGATCCCAGAGGCGCGCCCAGCAGCGTGCCGGGAGGGGGCGCCACACTTCGGCGGCGCTCGCGCGTAACATTAGCGCAAATAACCCAACACAATCATGACACATGATGACATCACAACGAGCAATCGATTTCGTCACGCGAGCATTTGATGTATCATCCACGTGCGTCGTGCATCAAAGGTTTGATCATTGATGCCTACTATTCTATAAAAAAAACTATAAAAACTATTTTTAAAAAATCCACGCGTAAAAAGAGGACTTACCCTTTTGTAGAAATGGTTTGTACTGGGTGTAGAGGCCGGGCTTTCCGTCTAGCGTCTTCAACGAACCTCCTTTCTTTGTCTTGTTTTTCAACTGACTGCTTGTCATACCTGAAAAGTGAAAAACGAGAGTGTCTATGCATAGCGTCGACAGCGGCTGTATGTCACTCGGCGACTCAGTTAGCAAACAGGTCGCCAGCTCACATACACCCGGCACCTCGGTCAGCACAAAGGGCGTCAGCTATCTGACCGACGACTGTCCTGAGATCTCCGGGCAGCCGGAGAGAACATGACCCGAAGAGTACAAAACTACAAAGTCTGTACCGCCGGGCCGCACCAAGGCTCCTGTTGCATTGACAGCAGATAGCAGCAGCGTCCGTATGCGGTGTCAGATCCCCTACCGGCCATTGTTACAGACATACAGCGCTAATGTAACGAGCTAATGTTTGTGTTCTTTATGAAGGAATATATTTCCATTGATATCATAACTGAAACTGAGGAGCTAGAAGACCTAGCCTGAGAAAGCTACAGGCACTGAAAAATGGTATTGTACTTGTAGGTATTTTCAAAGAGATGCTGTGTCGATTCGGTCTTACGTGCGGCGGGCGGGCTCTCGCCGAGTCGCAGGATATGCGGCCAGTGCTGCAGCGTTTTGGCGAAGAACGGGTTGGTGACCCCCAGGATGACGGGCGGCGGCGCCTGGTTGCTGCCCAGCTGCGTCAGCTCCTTGAAGTCGGTGTCGTGGATGGTGAAGAACGGTCGGTGGTCGCCGCAGTAGCGCAGCGGCCACACCAGGCTGGGGAGCAGCGTCACAGCCCGTCACAGCCCGGCACAGGCGCGAAACGACCAGCCGCCATCGATGGCTCGCTTAGCAGCATGAAACATTTATGTCCCAAAGACGCAAACCAAAAGTGAGTGGAACGACAACTTAAATGAGAAAATGTTTCTCGACCGGGACAGAACAGGTACATTTAATAGCACAATACAATGATGCGGCGAGACATCATGCACGGGTGAACCAGATCAGAAGGGCGGGGCAGCGGGTCTAGGTCGGGGCGGACGCATATCAGGGGCGCCGCCGGGACAGATAACACAAAGAAAAAATAATTATTTTACAACAGCAGACCGGAAGGCAGCATAAGACAAAAACAGCTGTTAAAGGCAGAACAAAATTGTAAGCACGATTTCGATGGCGCAGTGCCCGATTGATCCTCTAAATCTCTCTAATGCGGACGTGCATATTCACCTGGCCAGCGCCTGGACCACGTGGCTGCTGACAGCCGGCGTGGGAGCCATCACCACCAGCGGCTCGGCCGTGATGACCAGCTCCCAGAGCAGCTGCGCGTGCGCCAGCAGCGGCTGCAGCGCCGTGAACAGCTCCGGCTCGGCCACGCTGGCCACCACGGAGCTGCTGGCGGCGGCCGGACGAGAAGGCCGCCGCGGCAGCGGCGCGCACGGCAGTAGCTTGTCCTCCTGAGCCGGCAGCCGCACCTGGACATGGTGCACAGGACGAGCTTTGTCAACCTCGTGGGTGTGCTCTGCTTTACACCAATCAGGTGTGGCTGAATGAATGACCGAGGTGAAGAAAGTCGCAGAGGGTCGGAGTGTATGTCTCGAAGTCTTGTGCTAATTTTGGAAGTCACAATTGTGGTTGATGCGTCTGATTACATCTCTCAATATTTCCTTTCTTGCTTACTATAAATTGCATCATTTACTTTTCCACTGAGGGAAAATATTGTCCAAATCGGCAACTTCCTTGAGGAGTAATGACTTCCAAATTATTCTTCAACACTCGCCTGAAAGCCAAAACGCAACGTAATAAGCAATTTAAATAGCAGAAAACAAATGAATTTTAGAGAAATTAATGACAAGTATAGCCCCATTCCGATGTTGCAGGGCACGTGAGTAGGCCGCTCTCAGCGCACCCACCTGGAAGGTGTGTCCGCGGACGGGCAGTGCCAGCGAGTGGCCCGGCACCGGCTCCGGCCAGCGGTCAATGTCGGCACAGGCCGCCTCCAGCGGCGCCGTCGAGCCGTCGCCGTCAAAGAACTCGGGCGCCACCAGCTCCATCACTTTGGTGAACAGGTTGACGAACGGATACCGCGTCAGCAGCACCACAGACTGAAACAGGTGGTGTGTGAGTCAACGTGTCAGTACCCTGGTTATATGAAAATGTTCATTATGAAAATATTCACAATCAAACGTTGTCATTCATTGGATCTGTTAGCCTGTCCAGCACAAAGACATCTCAATGTCATTGCCGTATCCAAAAATAACACCTTAACGAAGATGTGACATTTTTAATGAGTTAATAACTTTAAAAATTGTTTTTCAAGTCAACATTTTAGAATTCTGTATAGCGCTAGAATGCACCTTACCTTCTGAAAATAGCCGCGACGTAATGAGCGATCCTTCACTTGGCGAAAATATGCAAAACCGTACAAAAACGCACTGTCGATCTGAAGGCTTGGAGGACATTGTGAATTGTACCTGTCAACAAAAATAAGGACGGGGATCACTTACATGACTATACGGCGATTTCATTTCATATTTTTTGAAAGGTACTCTTACCCAAATCTACCAGAACGAACGGCCTTGGAACATGCCAGACAAGCAACAGAGTACAGACTAATCACGAATGATGAATAGGATACAACGAAAATGAAACAAAGACTTGCTGCATGGATTAACAACTACGCAAAAAAAAGAACCGGAATAGAAGAATAACCCAGGACGATGAAGGCACAAGAAGGAGCTTTAAATAACCAACGTGGTCCTTAGGCGGCCTTGTCCTCGTCATCTGCTTAAAGGGACCCTCCCACCTTCAAAAAAGTTAATGAATTGGCATGAAAGTGATGTCGCTCGGTTCAGAAAGAGCAAAAACGAATATCTACCAAATTTCATCGAAAAATATTCACCGGTTTTCAAGATATTAGACTTTTACTTTTGTTTACTTTTTGGGATCTCCGCTGTTCCTAGCGACTTTATTTGAAAGTGCGGCATTTGTTGCGCGCAAAGCAGCATATACCACCGCGTGCTACAAAACAGGGCCTCCTCTAAGGATTTTTCACTGGGTGGGCAGAATTTTCGCTACTCCCCTGCCCAAGGGCGAATCCAGCCACTATTTTGAGGTTCAACCAATTTCAAAACCTGTTACCGCGGGGGGGGGGGCGGGGGTGAGGCGAAATAAGCAGTGCCGTTATTGGAAATAAGATGATAGTTTGCAAAGTTAACTTTTGTCGTATGTTTTATGGTTAGCGATGCTCGAGCGATTCGTTCCAGAGTTACATGTACAGCCCTCCGCAAACTGCGTGGTAGGTAGGTATTCTTATTCGGTATATTGACAATGTACCAGTTTTTGTGACCTTGTGACCTGGCCTCGGGTCACTAGAACCTAAAACTCCAAGGCCAAGTGACAAACAGATGCTCCAAGCCGTGTCTTAACCCTCGCCTGTGTGCGGCGTTTGCCAGCTTCTAATGTGTAGGGGGGGGGGGGTCGGTTGGACCCCCCCTTGCCGTTTGGCCCCTGATCAAGCTAGAGCTTCGCGGAAAAAACGAGCGTGTTGCCCGTGACGAGAGGAAGCCGATGATACCCAATTTTAAGGTCCTAGGTCATTGGTTGACCTTCCAGGTCAGGTCAATGACCCAAAGTCGGGAAAATCGGGACCTATTAGAAAGTCGTAAAGTGTGGCTGCTAAGGGGTTTTTCGGGGTGCTGATCACGAATATCGTGTTAGTTTTGATCACAGATGATGTATTTAAGCATTTAGACCAGGTCGGGTCAGGTCAGGTCAGATCAACCAGTAGGGGTTGTGACGGGTGTTCGTAGTACCTGTCAACCGCCTCTGACAGCTTCGTAACATGTTACGAAGGCACCAAAACTACTTCGTAAATGTTCAAATGGTTGCTAAATTCGAATTCAGCTCCAAAAACTAGCCTAGAAACATGTAAAACTCAAAAAAGTGAACCGAGGTCACCCGAGGTCACAAAAGGTCAATGACCTGACCTGACCTTCAGGTGACCTTGACACCCACCCTAATGCATGGGAGCAACATCAAATCATATGTTTGAACGTTTGAAACCACGAAAAGCTTGCAAACGCGCGGCTAATGCGAGCCGACATACGCGGAATCGCGATTCCGGCCAAACATGGTCTCGGAAAAGAGGTCACAGGTCAAAGGTCATTTAGGTCAGGGTCATGAAATTTCCAGGGTAGGTGTAAAATTGATCAATGCGAGGGTACTGAAAGTTTCATTGCGATCGGCCGCTTTTTACGCGAGTTATTCGCGAAAAACCATGGGGGGTCCATCCGACCCCCCCCCCCCTACACATGCGAGGGTTAAATTTGGTAGCGCTACGTGCTATAGAACTCACGCTATCAACGAAAAACTCTGGCATTCGGTTGCCGCTAAACTACATAGTCCAATTTTCCCCTGACCTTGTACGGGGTTTGTGACCTGGTGACCTGACCTGAAAAGACTAGAGACCTGAAATTTTCAGGACAAGTGCCAAAAGGTTGCCCCAGAGGCCCAGAGGGTATGCTAAATTTGAGCGCCGCCGTTTTTACGTTATTTGTGAAAAACCTTAGGGGGATGCATCAACCCCCCTCACCGGGCGAGGGCTAACTAACATAATACATTGTAGTAAAGGCTACCCGAACCGGTAATGATTCTTGCTTATTTGTTTAGCTCAGCCGTATTTAGAGATTTAGCTGGCTTTGTCCATGAATAACAATATCGGCAGGGGCGTAGCCAAGGGGGAGGGGCCACGGGGGCAATGGCCCCCTCCCTTGAGCGCAAAACGCGCCATGGGGGAGCCCCTCAGGCCCCGGGATATTTTTTTCAAACACTGGATAAAACGTCTTTTGCTCGGAAGAAAATTGATATCGAAGTTTCATTTCTGTGGCCCTCTGATGACCCAATGGGCCCCTGCACTCATCCGATGACCCCCGGTTTCCTGGGGCCCCTGGTCGCCTAGAGGGCCCCGGTCGCTTGGGGGCTAGTCGCCTGGGGGCCTGGTCGCCTGGCCCCTGCCCCCTGGTCGCCTGGAAGAACGCTTGTCACCTGCATTGGCATAGCCAAGGAGGGGGCCAAAGGGACCATGCCCCCCCCCCCCTGGAAGCCAGGGGTCCTTATTCTATAGGGGCCCTGGCTGACACAGTGGGCCCTTGGCGACGCAAAGGCCCCTGCGGCAGATCCTTTGACACAGCTGAGTAGTTATACTTTGGCCAAGAGAGCCCCAATTTTAGAGCCTTGGGGCCCTATTGAAACCAGGGGGCCAGTTGGATGGGATGGGTTCAACTTGGGTCCAACGGTGTGTAAACAGAATCAATGCGTTCCGACTGTTGGTCTGACCCTATATCGGTTTGAGGGAGCTCGGATCGGATCCACTGTCGATCTGAGGGGCCCCTATCGGTTTGAGGAAGCCCTCAAATGCCCTGAACGGGTTCTTAGTTTGTCTGAGAGAGCCCTCCGTCGGCATGACTGGGCCTCTGCAAGTGCAAGGAGGGCTTTTGTCGGTCTTAGTGGCCCTTAGGCGGCTTATATGACCCTCAGACGGCTTACGAGGCTCTCATGCGCTGTAGGGGCCTGTGACGGTCTGAAGAACCCTTATCCGACCTACGGGCCCTCAGATCGCCCTCAAAACCGACTGGCGACTCTATGAAGCTATTCGTGGGCCTATCTAACAGGGCCCATGGACTGCTTACCCCCTCAGTTCTAATATTTTTTTGTTAATAACTATTTTTCTATTTATTTGGGCCCCCTCCAAAAAAAATATTGGATCCAACCAGATGGCTTTTTGGATTTTTAGGGGGTTATTTTGGGCCCCTGTGCGTTTGGCCCCCTCCTTGAGGAAATTCTGACTACGCCCCTGAATATCGGGCAACCAGAAAACTTTTTTTACCTTCAAACAGCCTCCAGTTTGCTTAAGACCAGAAAGGTAGTACCGGACGTCCGGCCGGACCAGAATTTTTGCATTTGCTTCTGCACGGGTGGAGAATTGTGCTGGACTGGGGGTGCTCGAGCTCTCCCAATTCCACGCCGGCTTGGCTTTGGAGCCGCGGCCGGGCGGCGCGGGTCAAGGTCACCGCTAGGCTGCGGCGGATTTGCTGCGCCCGAGCACCCCCAGGTCCCCCAGCTGGTCACAATTCTCCACCTATGTGCTTCTGGGTGGGCAAATCGACGCCACTGGGTGGGCAATTGTGGTGACTGGGTGGGCATTTGCCCACCCAGTGGGTATGTTAGAGGAGGCCCTGCTACAAAACGTTTTAGTCAAACATTTAAACAAACATTTAAAGGGACCCTCCCACCTTAACATTAGTTTTGAGTTGAGATAACCAAGTTTGCGGCCAGGCTCAGAAACCACCATTTATCCTGGTCGCAACCCCCGCAGCTTTATGGTGTTCAAGAAATTTCTTCCCTTTACTTGCAGGGTGGGACCAGCGTGGTCCCTATCTCTTAACCATTACGGGAATCTGATGACGTCATCAGGCTTTCGAACGTCCGTTAAATGTTAGACTAAAACGTTTTGTAGCACGCGGTGGTATATGCTGCTTTGCGCGCAACAAATGCCGCACTTTCAAATAAAGTCGCTAGGAACAGCGGAGATCCCAAAAAGTAAACAAAAGTAAAAGTCTAATATCTTGAAAACCGGTGAATATTTTTCGATGAAATTTGGTAGATATTCGTTTTTGCTCTTTCTGAACCGAGCGACATCACTTTCATGCCAATTCATTAACTTTTTTGAAGGTGGGAGGCAGACATGTGCTTGGATCCGAGAGCTGGATCTATGATCTCAGTGGATCTCTCGACAAAATAGAGGGGTTGGATCTATGATCCGAGTGGATCTCTCGACAAAATTCAGGGGTTGGATCTATGATCTGAATGGATCTCTCGACAAAATTTAGGGGTTGGATCTATGATCTCTGTGGATCCAGCGGGCAAAAATTTGTGGAGGACCTATGATCTGTATGGATCTCACGACAACATGTAGCCAATGAAACCCTTATCCTACATAATTGTACACCTTACAGTGCAATACAATTGAGAATTATCACTTGTGGACATGGTTATTGGTTAAGACCACTTGTGATCATTAGGTATCATCATTAAATTTGAATTTAAATAAACAACATTTGTACTACATTTAAAATAAACCAAGAACATGCATATTGCTACTTTTTGTGACCAATTGTAACTTTTTCATGACAGCACTGATGACAATCTTATCAACAAGCTACAGCCACTTTAATTCAAAGAACAAACAGTACAGACAGATGCAGTGGCAGCAGGGCACTGCAGATTTTCATTTTGGTCCCATTCTTTCTGCAACGCCAGTAGGGCTAATGCTAAAATGCCAAAATCTATGGGGGGCACTGTACCCTGGTGCCCCCCCCCCCCCTGTTCTGCCGCCTATGGACAGATGTTAAGAAATCAAACCTGGAAGCCAAATAGGTCAGTTTTGTTAAAAATAATCCAGCAGTCCACTTCTGCCAGGTATGAAATCCCAATCCAGAATGTTCATATGAGCTATTAGTATGTGCAACACAATTTCGATTTAGTAAGAATAGCAACCAACCTCTAATACTTTCCTAATAAAATTACAAGTTCAAAAATGGCATCAACTTGTTCAGATTACCTACTTTTGGCCACTTTTGGCGTCGTGCCACGTGTGGTGCCATCTGTGCTTTTGTTATGAGAGAGCCTCCCAAAAAAAAGACAAACGAAATTCACAGCTCACGTTTTGGTAATATGGTTTTATTACGTCATTATCGTTTGACCAATGAAAAATCTTAATTTGACCCAGGCCGTAATGATTCCAAAAGATTCCCCGTAATAGGCCCTTTAAACTAATGACGTAAGATATTGTTATTCTTTTAAAAAGTGAATAAAATAAAGATGCAAGGCGCACACCGCTCAGGGCCATATAATACCGTTTCAGCTTACGTTTACGTCATTAAATTCAACGCTACAAAGATGATATTCACAAACAATCGTATCGTAAAATTATGTGAGGCAGAAAAAAAGAACATTCTTTAAAAAAAAGCTCCAGACTTTTGAATTCCCAGTTTGATTTTTTACTTATTTTCATTATACTCGAAGGTAGAACGCCTAGCTCATTTGTAATTTGAAATGACGTCACGATTTCAATTTAGATATTGAATAATAATTTTACAGTAAATATCCAAGGCCATTACTTATGGATATTTCGCTTCCCATCGCTTCCGCAGGCTGTTGAATATTTTTATACTTTTGTTTATATCTCAGTTTATTTTATCAAATATTTCTTTCAATAGATCAAGATTGAAATACCTTTACCTAACCAAGCTACATGTGTCAGTATCATCTTTCATTGTTTATCAATCAATTGTGGTAGCTGGAAACTGGAAAGCCTGATGGTTGTCTAATGCAAGATCAATGAGATTGTCTTATCAATATCATTATGTAGATTCTAACATGAATTGTGATGTGGTAGGTACCTAGTTATGTATTGTTCATTAGTCATTACTTTGACTTACCTCTATGTTAATTGTTAATGCAAACTTTTCTGTTGGTATGTGAACTGTGAACAATCTTCATGTCACTCAATTCTCTCAAGTTGTGACCGTCATGAGCCTTCTTTATTTAATATTATGTATAATGTAACTGGATGCCTTTACTAATATGGTCTTTGTATAAGATTGTTTGTTTCTAACCATACTTTGGTATTCATAACTTCTTATGAAAGAAAGTTGTTAACATTTTGGGCACCTATGAGCTATGATCCCAATGGATCTCACGACAAAATTGGGGAGCCAGATCTATGATCCGAGTGGATCTAGCGACAAAATTGAAGGGTCAGATCTATGATCCTAGTAGATCTCTCGACAAAATTGAGGGGTTGGATCTATGATCTGAATGGATCTCGGATCGGGATCCATGGGATCGGATCTCAGATCCATTTTTCCGGATCCAAGCACATGTCTGGTGGGAGGGTCCCTTTAACGGACGTTCGAAAGCCTGATGACGTCATCAGACTCCCGTAATGGTTAAGAGATAGGGACCACGCTGGTCCCACCCTGCAAGTAAAGGGAAGAAATTTCTTGAACACCATAAAGCTGCGGGGGTTGCGACCAGGATAAATGGTGGTTTCTGAGCCTGGCCGCAAACTTGGCTATCTCAACTCAAAACTAATATTAAGGTGGGAGGGTCCCTTTAAACATTTTAATAGGGATTTAGCACGTGATCCGCGCGCCGCGTGCGCCAGATGCTGGAACCCTCAACTCGACGACAGCCGATCTGCAGCCGATCAGGTGCCTCACGTGTGAATGTCGCTAGATGGCGAGAATGTGATGAACCCGCTCTTAACAAAGGCATATTCGTCCTGGCTGGCTTGCAAAAAAGCAACTCCAGTATCCAGTAAATAAGGAAACGCATGCATCATTCGGGAATAGCGTGACATGATTTCTTTGTCAGAATGCCTACACAAATATTTGGTGCCTTCATAAAAACACAAAATTTGCATGCGCTTGTGACAATAAAGTACATGAAAGTCATCGTCGGGTAATGTCGTCACTGCATTAATTACTTCACTCCTCTATTAAAGTTTGGCCGGCATTCACAGCACGACACTTACCTCAGCTGAACGTCCGAGAGCCGGGTGGCCTCCTCGGCGGAGCGCATCATCCGGAAGAAGAACGGCGTGTCGCCCATGCAGCCCGAGTTGGAGTCGGGGAAGGCCAGGTAGCAGACACTGCTCCTCTCCTGGTCGCCCAAGCGGCTGGCGCTCGGCAGCACCAACTGAACGCACAGACACAGAGTGGCGTCACTGATAATGGTTGGAGTTTAAGAACAAAATGACAGTCATCTGTGGGAATAGCATGATAACGATGACTCAAATGGACAAATAGTAAGTGTCAAGCAGCAACTACATTAATAGCAGCTCGATTTTAATAATTGACACAGATAATGTATGCCTTTGAAGGTGCAATGAACTTACATCACATTTCCTTCGAAAATAATGTCTATCATAGACAACCATTTCATAGTCATCCCTATACGGTGCATTTTCCGTTCAGACATAGCCGAAACGATTCAGTCGTTTCAAAAGGACCCAATGCCAATTTATACAACTTGTAAAAGGCTCTTTAAATTCATTGAAGAACTTTCACGGTTAAATATTACCGGGATAGTAGGCTAAGCGCGTGCCATCCCTGAATCGGTTGGACAATGACCGGGGATACATGACCAGAGTAAATACGAAGGATCACAGTGCTGAGTCACGGATCACATAACGGATCACATTAGGTGATCCGTGGCTGAGCTAATAGGAAAATCCGTTCCTGATACGCGGATACGCTGATACGCGTATCCTGATGATACGCGTATACATGATACGCTGATACGCGTTTCATGTATTCGGGGCCACTGTCCAGCAACTGTCACATTCACGGCACTACACCGGCACAGCGACCACACACCACCGTCTCAGAGTCACCTCATGGCCAGCGCCTCCGAGTCCGCTCACAACTGGCCTCGATCACAGGGCGAGACTGGGACCGGAGTCGGGCGCGGCCCGCGGCGGAGCGGGCGGCAGGGCGCCGACCGGTGCCCCTCCCCTTACACCCCTCCCCCCCCCCGACATCCCAGCGTATCATATTCCTCGGCTGGTCGGCGTCGGCCGCTGGGGAGGGTTACATGGCACGAGGTTGCACGGCACTTGACGGCACAGTGGCGGATCCAGGGGGGGCAAAATGGGCATTTGCCCCCCCCCCCCAAACGGCATGATTTTAACATTACGCCTATGGGCGATGCATGGAAAGAATCGATAAATTTTTATGGTTTGCCCCCCCCCCCCCCAAACCTCTGAGCTGGATCCGCCTCTGTGACGGCAGACGGGCACTCCCCTCCCCCAGATTTCCTCTGCGGCGGATCCTGATTTTTCCTTCCCCGGACCGCCGTGTATGGCCTACCTTTTGCTCCATGTTTTCTGCACATTTGAACTTTTCAAACTTACCCCGCGTTCGATGTCTCTCGGACGACGAAGATTCTACGTCGTCTGGCCAATCCCGTTCAAGGTCAACGGGGGCTCGGCTGTGGTTGTGGAACGTGATTGGCCGGACGGCGTAGAATCTTCGCCGTCCGAGAGACATCGAACGCGGGGTTAGTTCATTTCACTCTCGCCCGTATTGGTGTTCTGCCAGCCTCCTCTAACTTATGGGGATGGAAGGGTCCGTTGGACCGTAATGAGCGATCCTTCACTTGTCGCCCCCCCCCCCCCTTGCTGTTTGGCCCCAGATCGAGCAAGAGCTTCGCGGAAAAAAAAAACGATCGTGTTGCCCGTGATCAGAGGAAGCCGGTGATACCCAATTTTAAGGTCCTAGGTCATTGGTTGACCTTCCAGGTCAGGTCAATGAACCAAAAGTCTGGGAAATCGGGACCTGTTAGAACATCGTAAAGTGAGGCTGCTTGAGGGGTTTTCGGGGTGCTGATCACGAATTTCATGTTAGTTTTGATCAGAGATGATGTCTTCATGCATTTAGGCCAGGTTGGGTTAGGTCAGGTCAGGTCAACCAGTGGGCGTCCTGCAGGGCATTCATAGTACCTACGTGTCAACCGCTACCGACAGCTTCGTAACACCTTACAGAGGCACCAAAACTACTTTTTAAATGTTCAAATGGTTGTTCAATTCAAATCAGCTCCAAAACTAGCCTAGAAACATGTAAAACTCGAAAAAGTGGGCCGAGGTCATCAAAGGTCAATGATCTGACCTGACCTTCAGGTGACCTTGATAGTTGATACTATTTTTGATAGTTGACACTTTTTTATAGTTGATACGATACGTACCATAATGCATAGGACCAACATCATATCACATGTTTGAACGCTTGAAACCGAAAGACTGCAAACGCGCCGCTAATGCGAGCCGACATACCTACGCCGAAACGCGATCCCGGCCAAACATGGTCGAAATAGGTCACAAGTCAAAAGTCATATAGGTCAGGGTCATTAAATTTTCAAGGTATGTGTAAAATTGATTGACTTGAGGGTACTGAAAGTTTCGTCACGATCGGCCAGTTTTTAAGCGTTATTCGCGAAAAACCGAGGGAGGCCCGTTCGACCCCGTTTGGTCCGTTCGTTGAATATTTCTCAAATATTGTGCCCGAAAACAAACAAAACACTTGCGATCACTGATCAGCGATGTAATGTCAAGTGAGGTCATGAAAAAATGAGCAGTGCTCCAACGTTAAGGCGAGCGTGAAAATTCAAAATACATGACATCCTTACATCTTTTCCCTGTTCAAAATGGTTATTCCTGAACTGGCGACCAAGTTTCGGACGGGGTGATTTTTCCAAAACATCGTGTAACATTATATGTCTGCAGTTTGTTTCTCCGACGCCACCGTAAATTCTGAGAGGTTTTGAGCGCTCATCGGAAACATATCACAACCTTCGCCTGACTTATTTGATCGGTGTCCTTGAGGATGGCGTTACACAGGCCATTGTACGTGGTTTTGTCGAGTGTTTCAGTTCAAATGAAAATTCGCCACATGTCTCCTAACATTTCTGTTAATGTCAAGCATGTACAATTTTTGGCGCCTTATCACAGCGCTGTTTTTGAAGAAGTGCCGAGAGCATGGCTCCTTCACATTGCTAACCAAGTGAGCCAGCCTTTACGGGACCTTAGTCAAGTGGTGTTTCCATTTTCTGTCGCGTAGCGGCGCTGGTAGCACCAATTCCTGATAGCTGTTGGAAGTTCGCTCTCGGCTCTGTTTGGAACTGTGCGTAGCGCTGTCAAAGTGCAGGTAGCTAATACCAGAATGAAAATCCGAACAGCTATCTGCCAGCAATTGCCAGATGGAGGCACAGACCCACAAAATACGCACTTGAGGGTGAAAACACCATAATTTAGCTTCAAGAGAAGCCATCGGCCATCGCCAGCCATCGCCAGCATGACATACTCACAACACAAACTCAGGGACTATTAGCTACCCAAGAACCCAAACTCAAACATCAGCATATAAGTTTGCACAGTTCAAACAGTCTCAACAATCAGCTCCCATCCCAACAGAGTACCATTGTCATTCACAGGAAAGCAAAAAAAAAAAAAAAAGAGTAGCTACTCCAATTCTCTGTGCACTTGAGTCAACACCTGTCAGATCAGATGCTTGTGTGAAACACTCACCTCCATGGCTTGTCCTAGCTCCAAGTCAAATGTGACAACGCAGATGGCATGCACCCAGTTGTCAAAGGTGTCCCATGGCAACATTTTGCCCATATCTGGACAGCTGGCAGACACTGACACTCGTCTTACTTCATCCATGGTCACAAGTTGTTTTTCATTCAATTGGGCTGTAATGCAAAATACACATTAATATTGGTGTATGTACACCGTACCTATCATGCTTAACAACATACAACATACTTTTTTAAAGTGACCATCCCTATTCCCACCTTAACACGCGCAGTGCAGGGGGGTTGTTTTCAACCCCCCCCCCCTCTGGTTTTTCGCTGTAACTCAAAAACCAGTGAAGCTACGACTTTGAAACTTTGTATAGATGTTCATCAAACAATTTTACATCACCTCTGAAAAAAATAGTGTTAGGTCATGCAAGGTCAGGTCACCAGGTCACGATAAGTGACCTCACCTCAAAAAAGTTTGACGCTGTGCTACATCCACACCATTTGACTGAATGCTATGAAACTTTCAGAAACATATTAGGAGACCATAAGGAACATTTTGTACATTTCGAAATTTTTATTTCTGTGACCTTAGGTCAGGTCACTTTTTGGGGCCTGGCAATTGGCATGCAATTTCGGACATAACTCGAGGAGTATGGGACATAGAAACGTCATTCTTTCACCATCCCGCTTATTTTATCAAGACGCGTCGATCAAGATGCAACTTGACCTAGTTTGGTCAATGTTTGACCTAACATGACCTCGATCTCAGGTCACCTGAGGACTGAGGTCACCAACGGTTTTTCTTCAATAACTTTTAATTGAATAGAGATAGAGACTCCGTTCGACGTTTATCATGTTTGTCTCGTCAAAACGGATCGAATGATATGCTACATGACCTATTTCGGTCAGGTCATGACCTCGACCTGAGGTCAACTTTTGAACTTGACCTTTCGAGGTCATATTATACACCATCTGATGCGCCTTGACGAGCTAAGAACGATGGTGTGTGAATTATTTCTCTATCTCTTTGGGAAGAAAGGGTATTGCAGAAAAAGCATTTCCGGAAAATTTGCAATATTGATCTGACATTACATGACCTCTATAGGCTGAACCGTTGACCTTAGGTCAAATCTGAGGACAGCTTAGCAAAAGAGCGTTTCAACAGCTATCGAATGCTTTTTTCGCAACTTTCTAGCTCATCTAGTTCCCGAAATAAAGCGGGAAATATGGAGGGATGTCGATTGTCGAGATCGATAAAAATCGCAGCATTTTGAGTTTGGTTACCTCTGCTGACCTCGTTTTTGACCTGACCCAAAAATGATCTTAGTATTTCTTGTAGATCTTATCTCAACCTATCCAACGCCGTTTACCGCTTGTCGCTACGTTGCGCCGTTTTCGAGATCTCAGGGGGTGTTGTTTTCACCCCCCCCCCCCTGCAGTTCGTGTTCGGCTCAGACCCGCTGCAGTGCGCGTTTAACATTAGTTTTGAGTTGAGATAGCCAAATTGGGGTCCCTGGCTTGCAATTACCGGTTTGGGCACTCACAACATCGAGAAATGTCTTAAATCGAAAGTAATTAATTTCAAAGTTGCAGCACTTTGGATTCAGAAGGGCTACTGCATTTCAATGCCCCTCTGAATTTGTGACGGCAGTGCAAATCTAATGATTTTTAAGTCACATGCTAAAACCTTTGGTAAAACGTAATGGTATTGCTGTTTTGCGCGCAACATCTGCCGCACTTTTAGGATGTCAAATTATTGCTTCCAAATGACGTCACAGGAACAGCAGAGGTCCTTAAAAGTAAACAAAAGTTAAAGCGTAATATCTTGAAAACCAGTGAATATTTTTCGGTGAAATTTGGAAGATATTTGTTTTTTGCTCTTTCTGAACCGAGTGACATCACTTTTATGCCAATTCGTTGGCTTTTTGAAGGTGAGAGGGTCCCTTTAAACTATATTTGATGCACGACCCGAGCTTTTTGTCGCTGGTAGCACACCCATGCTGGGTTAGTACACTATATACCTACATTACACAGCAGTGATACGAAGCGCTCCCGGCACCCGCCAAGCGGGACGGTAACCGGACAAAAGATCGTAAAGCAGAAGATCGTATGGCAGAAGATCGTAGGCAGCTGATCGTATGCAAAATATCGTAATGGATAAAGATCGTACGACATAATGCTCGTATGGACAAAAGATCGTATTCGCTAAAGATCGTCAAGGAAAATGATCGTATGCCAAAAAGTCGTAATGGATAAAGATCGTACGACATAATGATCGTATGGACAAAAGATCGTATTCGCTAAAGATCGTCAAGGAAAATGATCGTATGCCAAAAAGTCGTAATGGATAAAGATCGTACGACATAATGATCGTATGGACAAAAGATCGTATTCGCTAAAGATCGTCAAGGAAAATGATCGTACGCCAAATGATCTTATGAGATAAAGATCGTACAGTCAAAATATGGTATTCATATGGTGCAGCCCAACTCCAGCGCTTACAAAGCTTATCAATTTCTGTGTTCGCGTAGTAAGTGGCCGTCGTAAGCTCGACCATACATTGATGTTATTTCAGAGCTTAGATGGCTCAATGACACCTAAAAGCAACGCGTTGTATATGTGCCGAATAAATGGATGTATGTGCTGCCGTTTTCATGTACCTATTTGAAGTGAATACAACTAAACCCATGTTCCCCCCCCCCCCCCCCCCCCACCGCCTGGAAGGTTAAAATGTTGCTTAAGCGGCTGAAGTAAACGGCGTTAAAAATACTTTTTCCTTCGCACTGTTACATTTTCATATTGAATCGTCATCGCTTTACGAGTCATCAACAGATGTTTATCGCGTTATCACTATCGAAGTCGCAATTCTCCTAGTTATAGGATCCTAGTTTCAATCCAATCCTAGTTATAGGAGTCATTGTTATCGAAGGCCGGTTAAAGATGTCAATTGTCCATCATTGGTTCGAAATCGCCCCAGTAATTACCGAGTTACTGAAATGGGAACAAATTTGGCACCTCTTCTTTTTGTATTTTGCACGTGCATTGGGGGTCACTCACATAGATCAAGGGTATCCGACCTTTGGTAGAAGGGATGCAGCTACCCTATAAAAATTACCGCAAGGCAATCGCTCAAGCCGCTGCTGAGATATGGGCCTCTCAAAATCATTACTTTTGCAAAACTGCTTGAACACCCTCGACTTCTCGACGGCCACTGAGATGTATCAAAAGTAGTCAATTACGGGGAAGAAGGGATGGGACTACCCAGTAAAAAAGACCGCAGGCCAATCGGTTCAGCGGTTGCTGAGATATAAGCATCTCAAAAGCGTTACAGGCCGGGCCGCTCATACTGAGATTTTCCCGTTATAACCGAACGTTTGTTGTCAATAGTTAAAACACTATTCTTTAGAATTGTGTTTTTCTATTGAAAAACAAATCTGAGTTCCCTGACAATTTGGCAAAAGCTGCCTGATATTCAAAAGACTTCGCTTCGCTCGCTGCGCTCGCTCGCTCGTAACAACACTATTCTATGTACCTATACGATTATTTACTTTACGAACGTAACGTTGCGATCTTTTGTCGACAGGGTTGTGCTCGACTCAAAAAAAATTGCCGACTCGACTCATCATTCAACTTCAGAATCCCCTGACTCAACTCTGACTCAAACAAGGAGCTTATTTTTTCCCTTGACTCGACTCATGACTCAAGCGGCTCAATGAAAATATGAGTTGACTCAAACTTTACTCAAATTTTTTGTTGAGTCAAGTGTGTTGACTCAAAATTGACTCAGATAAAAAAGTTGTTGAGCGGGGGGGGGGGTGAAAAAATTCGGCAGCAGGGCCAGGCCTAAGTTGTTAAGCGGGGGGAGAATGAAAAACTTATACTATATATTGTTTCTAGAAAGTGGAGTCAGCTGACTCATGTTCCTTAATGTTTTTGACTCAACTCAATGTCAAAAGTTATTTTACTGACTCAACTCTGACTCAACTCAACACCTTAATATTTTTGTCCGACTCAACTCTGACTCAACTCAACAGCTCGACATTTTATCCGACTCGACTCAATTCTGACTCATTTGAGTCAGAGTTGAGTCAAATTTCTGACTCGACTCATGAGTCAAGCACAACCCTGTTTGTCGAACGATCTTTTACATCATACGATCTTTATCTTACGATCATTTTCCTACGATCTTTTTTTTTGCACGATCCATTGCTTAACGATCTTCTGCTTACGATCCTTGGTCGTACGATCTTTTGCGACATACGATATTTATCTTACGATCATTTTCCTACTATCTTTTTCATACGATCAATTGCTTTACGATCTTTTGCTTACGATCTTTTTGTCGTACGATCTTTTACAACATACGATCTTTATCTTACGATCATTTTCGTACGATCTTTTGCATACGATCAATTGCTTTACGATCTTTTGCTTACGATCTTTTTACCGTACGATCTTTTACAACATACGATCTTTATCTTACGATCATTTTCGTACGATCTTTTTCCATACGATCTTTTGTCTTACGATCTTTTGTCACGTAATCAATGTATGTACGGCTCTCGCGAGATTAAGCGGTAGGTTTAGCACTTTTACATTTCCAGTTATATCTCAGAAACTAATCGATCTGCGATTAAGCCATTTTACACGATCATGGCCAGCTTGTGAACCAACAAGTCGATCGCATCTTCAACACTTAAAAGCTTAAGACGACGAAGATATAGCCTGAAGTACACTAAATTTTATAGGTGCAAAACCTACTGTTAGAACCCGCGAGACTTGTACACTCGGGGGCAGATTGATGTTCCACCACTCCCCACCCATCGGGCTCCCATGGCTCAGCACTGGCCGCTGCTAGTGTTGCCTGCCCTCAGCACTGCTCAGCACTGCCTGCCAGTGCCAGTGCTGCCAGTGCTGCCACTGGCAGCAGCCAGTGCTGAGCCATGGGAGCCCGATGGGTAGGGAGTGGTGGAACATCAATCTGCCCCCGAGTGTACCTGCGGCCGGGGACGCTGGCTGGCACAGCGGTAATCCCCACGACCGAGCAAACACTCCCCAATTACTGTCATCTCCTGGGTAGGAGCCGGCCGAGGAAAATGCTATCAGGGCCCCGTTGTGCTACAGCGCGCTACGCGTAGCCAGGTATATTGGGTTTCCATGCAAACATCAACAAACTCGAACGCTTGCAACGCTGAAGCGTTGCAGCAAATTCGTTGCAAACGCCGCACCAGTACTGTAGCCAACTGTAGTTGCATGCCAAGAAGCAGGGCCCAGAGGTCAGCTTTGATCCAAGGACCTCCCACACCAAATGCCAATGCACTTGCCAGCTGCACCACAAGGGTTGTCCACATAATACACTTCTGACAGGTTCAGTGAAATGGTACCTATACCAATATACAGCAAAAATATAAGACAAAGATAGACAGCTAAGCTAATTTGAATTGAACAGGCTGCTTTTAAGTACCTATTCAAACTTACCTAATTCATAGCATGTAATTTACTGCACAAGTTAGAAATCTTTACAGGCTTAACTCAAAATAATGTAGGGTGAATTAGCATTTAGACCATGGATGAAGTATTCCATTCATATAGAGACCATCTGTATTCATTTCATGATAGCAAAATGCAATTGGCACACTTCAGCCCCTTCATCATACAATTTTAGAACAGGAATAAATACAGCTGTCACTAACATAAAAATGATGACCATCAAAATGTGTAGACTGCAGTCAATGTTGTTACCAAGCCTTGAATCTTTTGTCATTGTTTTAAAGAAATGACATTCCCAATCCCTCATGGAATAAACCATATAAATGAAATCGCTGGATGAAGCAGATGGAATAAAGGTCAATGAGAAATTTAATTCTGTACTGACTTGTTGCCATTGGCAAATCTAGTGACAATATATTAATCTTTATGAGATTAAACAATTAAATTGTCATTAAATTGTAAATTAAAAGTTATAAACAAAAATTACATTCATCATTTAGCATGACAAATTAACTTGTTTAAAAAATGTTTGTAAGTAATCAAAAGAAAATTGTGATATTGTATAGGGCCAACACAAAAAGGTCAGCTTAAAGGGACTATCCCACCTTTAACATGGGGTTTGAGTTGAGATAGCCAAGTTTGCGGCGAGGTTCAGAAACCACTATCTATCTAGGTTGCAACCCCCGCGGCCTCTTGGTGTTGAAGAAATTTGTTCCCTTCATTTGAAAATGGGCCTTGTACAAGGCCCTATCTTCAACATGGAGCGACCGTTAGTGTGACGTCACCTCGTTAAGTCATTCTGATTTAAATGGGTTTGTTCGTTGAAAAATCGCTTAAAACTTGGTCTGAACTTTGTTGTGGTGCCTACAGAGTAAAAAGAATCAGCTTTATGACAGTAATGCGGCCTGGGGAAGGAGGTAATTTTGGGCTGTGACGTCACATTTTTGAAAGTTTGTGTTTGGAATATGGGAAGCCTAAGATGTTTAATGAAAAATAAATGCCAGAACCGTGTTCCTGGTCATCCAATCTATAAAGTCGGGCACAATTTAACTGGTTTTAACAACATTTTAGAAGGTGGGATAGTCCCTTTAACAGTAACCAGGGGCTCAATCCAAAACTGGGATGACGGTGAAACAGGGCACCTGGGGCACTTTGATCAAGGCTCTTGAAATTCACTCACACAAACCACGTGACAATCACTGTGTAGAAGCCATTACGAGGGGGAGAACTTCTCAATAGACAGGTGACCTAATATGCCCTCCGGCGCCCTGTTTTCGCTGGTGTCACCAAACTGCTGCCACGTCCGGCCACCCTCTATGAGTCTATTTTCACGAATCCTTCCATTCCAAATCAAAATGCTCGGACTTTATTTTAATTGGCATTTGGCAATGTTACAAATCTATCAAAACTATTGCATGCACTATTTGCCTTGCTTAGGTAACAAATAATTAATCAATGATCACAGATATCTAGAAAAATGGGAAGCTGATAGTCGATACTAAAGAAATCAAAACAGTGTTCCCAAGTTAATCGCTTTTTGTTTTGGACCTCAACCTCGGGAGCCTGAGCTGAGCCGGAACTGATGTTCAGGAAAGTATTGCGATTTTATTGCTTTGATTGCAATCAAGTTTCTTTATGAACATTATCTCTAAATACCAATGCAAATAAACAAACTATAAATACCCACCAACAAATCAAAATTGCATAAATATTACCCAACTGACTAACCACTTCTACCCACTTTGACTTCATTTTCCAATTTTGATTTCGAAATCGAGCGACATAAATGGCGCAACTGATTGCTTCCAAATTGGCCGTGCTAAAAACCTTCATCAGGGAAATTTCTTATATCAAATAACATTGCAAAAGTAAAGTAATCTTGATTGCATTTACCAGGGCGCTAGTGGCCGTTACAACATGGAACCTATTTAGGTATTATTTAGGTTACAGGGGTTACAGTATCGTCCAACGAATTCCATAATATTCTTTATACGGAGTTCAATGCACAGATTGGGGAAATTAACATCGCTTGAGTCGCTGGACCTCTCTCTCCGCTTTCTTTATAACGAGCGAGCCAGCGAAGTGAGCGATGCAAAGTCAACGGAAAAAAATCTCAAGCATCCGTCTTCGTCATCCTCCGCAGGGCAGCGGAGTCGATGGATTTTTGGATAACACCGACTCCGACTCCGAATCCGACTCCAGCTCCGACTCCGGACGTTTTTTTTTTAAATCCTTATCATGATAATAAAGTTCATAGTGGAGATGCTTTATTTTGCCTGAAACGCCCCCTTTGCGCGTTCCGATGCCTTGCATTACAAACATGCTTTATAAATAACATGCAGAATTAAAACGCAGGTTCTGACGATTTCGCCGTCATCTGCTTCTTTCGCTAAAAACGTTCGTCTTAAACAGGACTATGGCCTTTCTTTCGACAAAATCTAATTTCGAAAGGTCATCGAGCATATTCGTCACAAACACGTACAGGGCATGACGTTGAGCCATGCAGCGTTAACTCCGACTCCGGTGTCGGAGTCGGTAAGATGTTAGCGACTCCGACTCCGACTCCGACACCGGGCAGAACTGTCGACTCCGACTAACTCCGACCCCGACTCCACAGTCCTGATCCTCAGGACAATTAACCCATCCGCATCCCCTTCATGCTCCATTTCCGGACAGGCGGTCACCTGCCGGTGGATGAGGTTGTGTTCACATTTTACCCGCAAGTCCTCTCCGGGGTGACCGTTTGAGACTAGAGGCAGGCGACGTCCCAACGCGAACGGGGCAATCCAGTTCCACCGGGACGGTCTCGCCTCCTCGGCTCACTGTCGGTGTCCCGTGTCCCGCACAGTCTACGCCCCGTCCCGTCCTATCAGTTTATAGTTCTGCATTCTGCAACGGTCTCTTCAGGTCGAAAGAGCAATTATAGATACAAAACAAAAAAAGTATGGCCCGGCCCGGCCCAGCCTGTAACGCTTTTGAGAGGCGTAGGTATATTTCAGCAACGCAACCACTGGTGACTGGGGCACTTGACCTGAATTTTGTAAGGTAGTTCCATCCCTTCTTCCAGGCATCGGATACTCTTGATGCATATGCTCGTAAGTGACCCCCCATTGGACGTGGCAAATGCAAAATGAAGATGTCAAATTTGCTCCCGTTACAATAACTCAGCAATTAGGTACTGGGGGATTGCGCTGAAACTTGGCATGCGTGTAGGTAGTCCACCGAGCGATGCCTAGCCTTATGTCATGTCATGGTTTGGGTGCTACTGCTCGTGCGCACGTGCAGGGATTGTTGCCAGATCTCGAGAACGGCTGGGCCGATTGCGTTCAAATAGTCACCGAGCTATCCCGCGCCCCGTAGGGGGGGGGGGCCGAAACGGCCCCCCTGTCCTTTTCGGTCGATATCTCCTAAACGGCTGGAGATATCGCCACCAAACTTTCAGGACTCCTCCGGGCATCAATTTTACACATTGTGACCAAACATTTTTCCAGAGGCTATAATAGGTTGGCCACAAATGACGTCAGAGTGACGTCATGTTCTGTCATTTTCGACCGAAAAAAGACCTTCGCGAGAAGACCTGTCAGGCCTACAGCTTTGAAGATACAGAAAAATGATCAAACATAAAAGGTATAGAATTGACAGGGCTACAAAACTGCTATCTCGGATTTTTGAAATTTTTGAGTTTTGATCCCCAAAAATCAAAAAAGCATTTTTTTATATATTAGCCAAAAAATCCAAAAAGTTTTTTGAGTTTCGAAAAAACCGGAATATATGTGATAGTACCTACCGTCTTCTATCTACATACCAAATTTCAGATCGATACCTCGTTTTTTGGCCAAGTTATAGCGAAAAAACTGTTCAAAAATGATGACATCAAATTTTCAAACTCAATTTTTGGCGATTCTAGAACTCGTAGAGCAAAACGAAGACCACCATTAGACTCCCCGTGACGAGCTGCATCGAATGGATACCCATTTTATGCAAAAATATCAACTTTGAAATTTGACCTAATTTGACCTGACCTTGACCTGACCTTCACCAAAACGTGACCTAGGCTGGCCCCAAAGGCTGCCTAACCCACATAATCGCATTTGCCATGTAAAATGGACCATAAAACATGTATCACACGACACATTCATATTGTGACCCCCGGTGACCTAACCTCGCTGTGACCTGACCTGGTATCAGTGACCTCAGATAGCAAAGTATGTGTTTGACGAACAATATACCATCGATGGTTTTCAATAAATTACCAATTTACTCGATTTCACAGCACATTTCTTGAATTGCCTGTGAACGGTGAAAATCTGACCTTTGACCTGACCTGTGACGTCATCGGTTTGACCTAGGTCAATGAAATTTGGTCACAAGGTAGTTCCCGGGTAGGGCTATCAAACGCCGTTTGAATTTTGAAAATCAGCCGGTAACTTTCCGAGATCTTAGGGGGGGGGGCCGAAACGGCCCCCCCCCCCTACGGGTGGTAGGGTCCGCCGGTAGCCCTACGGGGCGCGGGCTATCCGAGGCCTGAGGCCAGGACCGGAGGTGGTTGGCAGTGCTTTCCGCGATAACTAATTTTCGGACCTGCGATAACGATAAAACGATAAGACAGGTTTGCGATAACGATTAACGATAAACGAGAAAAATATCAAAAAATTAACAGCGATAGCGATACAACGATAAAACGATAACGATAATTTTTTTTAACAGCGATAACGAAGGAGCGATAAAGGATAAAACGATAGCGATAATTGTTTTTTTACAGGGATAACGAAACGATAAACGATACAGCGATAACGATATTCTTTAACAGCGATAACAAAAGCAATAAGAAATACAGCGTAAATAAGTGTACTTAAAGTTTATTTGCAGATCTTACTTAGCATGCTAAGTAAGTAAGAAGTACTAAGTGCACTTAGCAGATGGCAACAGGTTGCGCACACATACTGTCGCGCGGCATACACTGTCGAGTGTCGATCGTCTTTTATTTTTCCATCATCCCGTTTGACATTTTATCGTTTATCGTTCATATTTTTTGTAACTTGCGATAAGTGGATGAGCGATAATTTTGAAAATTTAGCGATAAACGATAACGATAACCGATTCATTTAACAGCGATAATTATGGTTTATCGTTTATCGCTCATCCTATCGCATGCGGAAACCAATGGTGGTTGGTAGGATTGAGAACGCTCACCGTTTCGCTTCGCCCCTAACTGAGCATAGAGCCTCGAGGAAAACAATAATCGTGTGTTCCGTTACGAGATGCAGAGACTGGTACTCGACAGCTGTCACATATGAGGATATGACAGCTGTCGACTGGTGACCTGAGACTAGGTCAAATGCGCCGAGAAAGAGCTTCTTTCTGTTCATGGTGAATAACTTCGCCAAAAATGGTAGCAGAACTTTCAGAGCCGCCTGCTTGTTCTCAATCCAGTCGCCCGGCCCTCAGTTCTCGAAATGACACTGCTGACACGGGGAAGTGGCGGCCCGGGCCATCCGCGACTTGGTAGTGACGTAGTCGGATGGCCGCCACTCACCAGCAATTTCCATGATCGTTTGGGTGCCGGGCCGCCGACCGGAGCCGGGTGCAACTGATCACTGGACGTCTATAAATATAAAGACGTCTAATAATAGGAGCCACGGGAACATTTTCGCGAGGAAATCAGCTGTTTGCGGGCTGTAACGGTCGGCGATTTATGGCGCGCAAACCTAATTCAAGAGATAATATCGCTTTCCAATAAGATAACCTTAGATTTATATCAAACATTAATATTTAAAGATGTCCAATCGTCATCAATCGCTAAAATCATTTCCACTTCCCTCAAATCTCATTTATAAACAATTCACATTTGTATTACGTGCGCCAAATATGTCTACGCAAGAGCCTCCTCCAAAAAACCAACTTTCGTTTGGGATGAGGGAGGAGGCAAATAGTGGTGGTGAGATGTGAAATCAAGATGAGCTTGGAGGAGCTTGGAGGAGCGACGGCAGGACATATTTTAACAAATTTTTACTGCGTCCCAAAGTTGAGCAGAGGGCACGTGCTACGACTAATGGCACAGGGCAAGGAACAGAGCAGGGCACTTAGGAGGGCAGAAAGTAGGGCACGGCAGGTTACAGGGCATGGCACAGGACATTTCAGAGGGAAGGGTACAGGTCAGGGCACACAGCAGGGCACAGGTCAGGGAACCGGACAGGGCACAGGGCAGGGACGCAGTGGGTCAAATCAGCAGGGGCTACGTCCCAAGGCACTGGCGGTCGCAGCCGCTAGCAAAAGGGGGGGCCAAAGTCACACTCGCGGGACATAACATTTATCCGTCACCGGGAGGGGGGGGGGGTGATCGGCTAATTTTTTACGTCCACGAGGTGCCGCGCAGTTGGCATTACTTATGCTTCATCCATCTGATTCTTGCGTGAAATTTTTAAGCTCAATTTAAGGTAAAATCACCAGTTCCATTTCCCGTCCCACGGTGCTTCCACCGGTCGGCCCACTGCACCATGACGACGGATCGGTGTAGCATAGGTATACTGGAAGGTCAGGCACGCGGATTCATGACCTTACCACTATAAAACAATTCGGAAAAGTACAGATACCTCTTGCTTTGAACAAGCATGTGAAACCCAGAGAGCATTTTCAGACTATGACATTTACTCATATAGGTAACATACCTAGTTGTGTGGCGGCGGGAGAGAGTAGGTACACCGACCGACCTCTGGAGACCCCCCACAGGTTCCGAGCTTTTAAATTGGCATCTGAGGGCCGCGCGCGACTCCTGCGGGGCTTCGCAGCGGCTCTATTGGGGCTCACTCAACCTGCCTAGCCTTACTGCTAAAAAGACTGGCCCTGGGCCCTAAGGACTTCATCAGTCTCTGCCAGCCCCAGGACCCACACCGGCTCATGGGGTCCCGACGTCGAAATATGAGGGAATCTACGCCGGACCATCAGGACGCAAAGTAATCTCGATCAGGACCAACGTAAGGCTGTGCCGGAGACTGCGTGAGCCCTCTGATCTTCAGAAACCCACCCATATATGTTTCCACGTAGAGGCCAGTTTAGGGCCCTCAGAGACCAGTACAGGGCCTGCAAACTACAAAGGCCAGTAGTTTGAGACAATCAGTGACCGAGTTGGGCTCTCAGAGGCTAATGTGGGTTATTACAGGCCAACATGGGCCCTCAGAGGTCAGCGTGGGGCCCTAAAAGACCGGCATGAGCCGTCGTTGGACCCCAGAGGCCAGCAGAGGGCCCTCAAAGGCCAAGATGGGCCCTCCTCAAATGCCAATGCAGGCCCTTAGAGGCCGGCATCGGGTCTTCAGCAGCCAGTGCGGGGCCCTCATTGGCACCTTAAGGTTCGTCTTGGGACACCACAGACAGAAATAAGGCCACCAGAGACCGGTGTGAGACCCTCAGACGCCGGTTGGGACCCCTGAGGCCTGTTAGGGGCCCTCTAGGCCAGATGTGGTCTCATAGGTTGATGTAGGCTCTTAGCGGTCAACGTGGGCACTTGACCGCCACTGAAGTTCCCTCAGAGGTCAGTGTAGGACGCTTAAAGACCGGTGTGGGAGCTATATTAATAGCTGGGCGTGGTTTTTTTTGAGCTTCGTGACGATCGAATAATTGCCAGGGCCCCATACACCTATATGGGGGCCCATTGGTTGTTTGAGGGGGGGGGGCAAATGATATGATGGCCCCCTTTATTGACCTTGGGGGGCATGGCCCTGATGCCCCCCCCCCCGCGACCGCCACTGTGTACACATTACACACATGCCTCTGAGATTACATACCAGCTCATGCAAACTCTATGCAGGCCCCGGAGTTTCCACGCTAATCCACGAAACCAAGAAACCGGCATACGGCGTCACCACCGGGCTTCTGAGGTGCACAGCACCAACCCATGAGGTCTTACTTTAGTGTCTTAGAGCCAATCTCCTTTAGCAGGGCCCACCCACCACTGCCGAAGAGGGTCTCATGCCAGCCATTGCTGGGCCTACGAGAGCCTCAAGTAAACCCACGCTGATATTCCATATAAGATCCGGCCATACTCGTGAACCGGTGCCAGCGACGCTGACCACCAAATTGACAGAGTGCGAAACTGAGCCCTCATGAGTGAAATTTACGTCCTTTGATGGCGCAAGAAAGAAAATGAAACATACGAAAAGCTTTTCTAGGACTTTTGTTCGATCTGAAAGGTGGGGCCAAAAGATAGTATGGCCCCACCTTTCAGCACCAAAGGGGGGGCCATGGCCCCCGTGGCCCCCCCCTGGGACCGCCAGTCAGGGACCGCGGATTCAAATTCTCGTAGGGTGTGCAAGATGTGGCGACTGGGCCCCCCACCTCACGCCGGGCCCCTTCCAAAAAGTCAGCGCCGCCACTGCTCCGGAATAAGCCGGTTCTAAGGAAGCGGGGCGGGAAAACCTTCAAAATTGACGGTCGTAAGATGACTGAGCGAGCATCTTACGGTCAGGAGATGCATGAGCAGAGTAAATGCACATGCATGCATGCAACGTGATCCAAATCGATCTCCGATTTTACCAAGCAGGCCCCTAAAGGCTTACAGTGACCTTCAAGGGCCCCTACGGGCCTCAGAGAGACCTTTTGCACAGTTGATGTTGGCACACTTCTTTTTATCATGGATTACATGAATTAGTTTAAAAATAAAACACGGCCGGCGGGATGTTTGGGCCCATCGATTTGGCCCCTATGACCTATGGGGGTCTGGCCTCCGGCCCCCCTTAGCTTCCCCATTGCTCTACGGTCCACACGCTGGCTTTGGGGCCCCATAAAGGCCGCACGACAGCTCCTGAGACCCAACGCCGGCAATTCTAAGGGTCACCGGCGCACCGCACACGGTCTTTGAAGGTCCCATAACGGCCTCTGGAATACCTCATGTACATAGAACTAGATGCCGGCAGCGCTCTTGCGTTGCCTTGGGCCAGAATTGGAGGAACGGTGCTGAGGGCACACACCGGGCAAAACCACCGAAACCCAGACTGAGCTTGGACTGAACCAGGAACCTGAAACCAACCGAAACATCCCAAAAATGCTTGAAAGCACGCGAGATTGGTGTGGATATCTACCTACAGTAAGATATGAATTAACTGCACGTGCATAGTTCATGCCCCAGGCACCCCAGTGCAGTCATTTTCATGACATCATGTAGCGTGTGTCTAGTTCTATCAGTGTTCCGACTTTTGTGTCGCTAGATCGACGTTTCCCGGGATCAGAGGATCCCTCGTCAAAACCGTCATCCGCCCCCCGCACGCGCAGCTTGCACCCCTCGGATATTATCTCGCCGGAATGTCGTGATCAAATGTATTCTTCTTATGACCTGCAAGTTTTGAACCAGTTAGAGCTGCCGTTTACCCTGCAGGCGTGGCAACGTACGAAGGGGTGCAATCGGCTTGCACGTGCATAGCTCATGCACCACAGAGTTTAGCTCAACCAAATGTGCATTATTTTGGAGGCCTTGCCTGGGACTACCATTGAACCGATTTTGAGGTTGATAGCTTAAAATTTCTTTGAGCCAGAGGACCTCACGTCAAAACGGTTTTCCGCCCCCAGCACGTGCAGCCTGCACCCCTAGCAGACGGTGACCCCACTGGAAACTGGTTCAAGGTGTTAACGATGTGTCCCGCCAGTATGGCTTTGCCCGTGACCTCTGGTTGACCTGTAGCCTTGACAAAAAAATTTCGTGTCACCGAAACTTTGAAGCGGAATAGCATGTGCCACGAAGCACCGAGCGAACCGAGGCCAGCACCAAAAGTTTACCTCGCCGGAGACGAATCAAACGGTCCCACTTTCGTCCCGATCGGTCCACCCATTTTGACTCCAGGTCCAAAAAAGCTTGGACAAACTCACATACTCACTCACTGACAAACAGGTTCAGGATCTCAGGTATCTCAGGAATCGGCCTGGGGCCTTCAAGAGCCAGTTAGGGCCCTCGGAAAGTGGCATTATACCCTGAGATAGCTGTGTAAGGCCCTCGGGTAACGGCTTGGAGCCCTCGGGCATCGGCCTGCGCCCCGGGCATTGGCCAGAGGTCCTTGGATATCGGTCTAGGGCCCCTCAAGAGCCGGTGAGGGCCTTCAGAAACTGGGGTGGGGCCCTGAGATAACTGTGGGGGCTTTCAGGTGCTGATGCGGGACCCTTAGGCATCGGCCCCAAGAGGAGGTTAAGGAGGGCAGGGGGCAGGGGCCCTCAAGAGCCGGTTAGGGCCCTCAGAAACTGGCGTGGATCCCTGAGCTAGCCATGTAGGTACTCAGACACCGGCGTGGGACCTTTAGACATCGACTTGGGGCCCTCGGGCATCGGCCTGGGCCCTCAAGAGCCGGTGGGAGCACTAAAAATGGCGTGGGTGGGGTTCTGAGATAACCCCTGAGATAACACTAGAGCCTGTTCACGCCTTCAGGCACCGGTGCGGGACCATCAGGCTCGCGCTGGGGCCCTCGAGAATCGGCTTGGGACACTCAAGCGCCAGGGCCGCATGGGCCCCCACAACGAACTGTGGGTGTGCAAAAATAGGTGTTTGCACACCCTCAGGATTTTCAGGGTGTGCAATTGCACACCCTGCCCCCCGGAATCCGCGGTCCCTGCCGCCAGTGTCCCAAGGTGAGGGGGCTGCGTCCCAGAATGGGACGCAGTAAGTGCCTTAAAATATGCCCTGAGCGACGGGAACGATTTTTTGAAACGAGAGGAGGTTAGAGGAGCTTGGAGGAGGTTAGAGGAGCGACGGGAACAAACCCTTTGGGTCTGTTCCCGTCGCTCCTCCCAAAAAATCTTGGATGAGGTTGGATGAGCTTGGAGGAGAGCCGTTTCAGAGGAGCCACGGGAACATTTCGCGAGGAAATCAGCTGTTTGCGGGCTGTAACGGTCGGCGATTTATGGCGTGCAAACATAAATCAAGAGATAATAATCGCTTTCTAATAAAATAACCTTAGATTAATATCAAACATTACTATTTAAAGATATCCAATCGTCATCAATCACTAAAATCATTTCCACTTCCCTCAAATCTCATTTATAAACAATTCACATTTGTATTACGTGCGCCAAATATGTCTACGCAAGAGCCTCCTCCAAAAAACCAACTTTCGTTTGGGATGAGGGAGGAGGCAAATAGTGGTGGTGAGATGTGAAATCAAGATGAGCTTGGAGGAGCTTGGAGGAGCGACAGGAACGATTTTTTTAAACGAGAGGAGGTTAGAGGAGCTTGGAGGAGGTTAGAGGAGCGACGGGAACAAACCCATAGTTACATGCGTGTGCTCTGGGACAGGGGCGGCGGAAGAGGGGGTGCAGCTCCAGCACCACGCAGGTTCCAGGGGCCACACTGGTCCCTTAGGGCTCCCACGACGATCTCTGACACCCTCATGACCTCCATGGGCGTAGGAACGGCTGGAACATTGTGGGTGCATGGGTGCAGAAATCCAGCCATGGTCGGTGAAGCGTGGGGGTGGGGGGGGGGGGGGGTAGGGAGCGAGACCCGAGCGAAGGATCGTTACGAGCTTTGAGGGTGTGCCATGTCGAAAAAAAGGTACCAACCGATAAGTGCATTTGGAAGCATTGACCCTCGCATGTGTAGGGGGTCGTTTTTTGTAGGGGGTGTAGTTTTACACCTACTCTGAAAATTTCATGACCCTGACCTAAATGACCTTTGACCTGTGACCTGATTCTCGAGACCATGTTCGGCCGGAATCGCGATTTGGCGTATATGTCAGCTCACATTATCCGCGCGTTTCCAGTCTTTTTGTGATTGTAGACATCCAAACGTGTGAAAAGATGTCCTTCCCATGCATCACAGTGGGTGTGAAGGTCACCTGAAGGTCAGGTCAGGTCATTGACCTTTGATGACCTCGGTTCACTTTTTCGAGTTTTACATGTTTCTAGGGTAGTTTATCGGGCTGATTTCGAATTTAGCATCCATTTGAACGTTTACGAAGTAGTTTTAGTGCCTTCGTAACATTCTACGACGCCGTCAGTGGTAGTTGACACTTACTATGGATAGCCGGTAGGACGCCTAATGGTTGACCTGACCTGACCTGAGCCGATCTGGCCTAAATGCATGAAGAAATCATCTGTGATCAAAACTAACATCAGATATTCGTGATCAGCACCCCGAAAAAACCGATAACAGCTTCACTTTACGCAGTTCTAGCAGGTCTCGATTTTCCCGACTTTTGGAATCTTGACCTGACCTGGAAGGTCAACCAATGACCTAAGACCTTAAGATTGGGTATCATCGGCTTCTTCTCGTCACGGGCAACACCCTCGTTTTTTTCCGCGAAGCTCTATCCCGATCAGGGGCCGAACGGCAGGGGGTCCCACCGACCCCCCCCCCTCCCCCTACACATTAGAAGCTGGAAAACGCCGCACACATGCGAGGGTTAATATTGTCATTTTGTCAATATTGACTACCGCAAAAAGTAAAAGCGGCCAACTTAGCCATTTTCGAAGATATCGGGCTAAAAATTTTGACAGTGGGTCTACAGTAGACCATCACAGTAGCAAATGCTTCGAAAGATGGATAGTAGGCAACATATCCTGAATTTGCCGTGCTGCATGGGAAGTAGTGTTGATGAGAAAAGGGGTTTTTGGTTCAGATTATTGTGGGTGCAGAATACATTGTCTGCACCCACTGGAGAAATATTGTGGGTGCAGCTGCACCCTTGCACCCATGGTTCCTACGCTTATGATGACCTCTATGGACCCTCACTATGATCTCTCGGGCCCCATGGCGCCCTCTGTCTGAGGGCCCTCACGACTCACGAGTCACGATAGCTGAGGGCCCCAGGTAAGCTCGAGAGGCCACGCTGGTCTTTGAGGGCCCCTCGATGGCCTGTGAGGGCCCGGGCAGGCCTCAGGTCAGGTCCCATGGACATGGTACCTGCTAGCCTCTGAGGGCCCTACGACGGACTCGCTCTAACGACGGCCTCCGAGGGCCTTATGCTTGGCCTTATGAAAGCCTCCGAGGGCACATGCAGGTCCTCACGAGTCACGATGGCTTTATGATCGGGCCCTCATACGACGACCGCCGACCTCAAATCAGAAGGACCTTCCGCCATGTCCGTGAACTTAGCGACGTATACGTATACGTATTCAGCGACGAATTCCAAATCACTTCAGATTCATGGCATGGGTTAAGTTGACCATGCTGAACACGAATATGACATTTATTTTAACTTTTGAGCTGATCTTCATGGTTAAAATCCGGTTTAAATGACGGGGAACCGCATAACGTCGCGAAAATAAAAACCCACGAATTCCAAAGTATGTGCAAAATGTAGAGCTCATCCAGATCTAACGTCCGTGGAAGAATCCAAGTTCGTGGCTCTTTAACTTCATGGTTAATATCTGGTTTAAATGACGGGGAACCGCATAACGTCGCGAAAATAAAAACCCACGAATTCCAAAGTATGTGCAAAATGTAGAGCTCATCCAGTTCTAACGTCCGTGGAAGAAACCAAGTTCGTGGCTTTTTAACTTCATGGTTAATATCTGGTTTAAATGACGGGGAACCGCATAACGTCGCGAAAATAAAAACCCACGAATTCCAAAGTATATCCAAAATGTAGAGCTAATCCAGATCTAACGTCCGTGGAAGAATCCAAGCTCGTGGCTCTTTAACTTCATGGTTAAAATCCGGTTTAAATGACGGGGAACCGCATAACGTCGCGAAAATAAAAACCCACGAATTCCAAAGTATGTGCAAAATGTAGAGCTCATCCAGATCTAACGTCCGTGGCAGAACCCAAGCTCTTGGCTCTTTAACTTCATGGTTAAAATCCGATTTAAATGACGGGGAACCGCATAACGTCGCGAAAATAAAAACCCACGAATTCCAAAGTATGTGCAAAATGTAGAGCTCATCGAGATCTAACTTCCGTGGAAGAATCCAAGCTCGTGGCTCTTTAACTTCATGGTTAAAATCCGGTTTAAATGACGGGGAACCGCATAACGTCGCGAAAATAAAAACCCACGAATTCCAAAGTATGTGCAAAATGTAGAGCTCATCCAGATCTAACGTCCGTGGCAGAATCCAAGCTCGTGGCTCTTTAACTTCATGGTTAAAATCCGGTTTAAATGACGGGGAACCGCATAACGTCGCAAAAATAAAAACCCACGAATTCCAAAGTATGTGCAAAATGTAGAGCTCATCGAGATCTAACGTCCGTGGAAGAATTCAAGTTCGTGGCTCTTTAACTTCATGGTTAATATCTGGTTTAAATGACGGGGAACCGCATAACGTCGCGAAAATAAAAACCCACGAATTCCAAAGTATGTGCAAAATGTAGAGCTCATCCAGATCTAACGTCCGTGGAAGAAACCAAGTTCGTGGCTCTTTAACTTCATGGTTTATATCTGGTTTAAATGACGGGGAACCGCATAACGTCGCGAAAATAAAAACCCACGAACTCCAAAGTATATGCAAAATGTAGAGCTCATCCAGATCTAACGTCCGTGGAAGAATCCAAGCTAGTGACTCATCGCCTTCATGGTTAAAATCCGGTTTAAATGACGAGGAACCGCATAACGTCGCGAAAATAAAAACCCACGAATTCCAAAGTATGTGCAAAATGTAGAGCTCATCCAGATATAACGTCCGTGGCAGAATCCAAGCTCGTGGCTCTTTAACTTCATGGTTAAAATCCGTGCTTGGATTATTCCACGGACGTTAGATCTGGATGAGCTCTACATTTTGCATATACTTTGGAATTCGTGGGTTTTTATTTTCGCGACGTTATGCGGTTCCCCGTCATTTAAGCCGGATTTTAACCATGAAGTTAAAGAGCCACGAGCTTGGATTCTGCCACGGACGTTAGATCTGGATGAGCTCTACATTTTGCACATACTTTGGAATTCGTGGGTTTTTATTTTCGCGACGTTATGCGGTTCCCCGTCATTTAAACTGGATTTTAACCATGAAGTTAAAGAGCCACGAGCTTGGATTCTTCCACGGACGTTAGATCTCGATGAGCTCTACATTTTGCACATACTTTGAAATTCGTGGGTTTTTATTTTCGCGACGTTATGCGGTTCCCCGTCATTTAAACCGGATTTTAACCATGAAGGCGTTGAGCCACGAGCTTGGATTCTTCCACGGACGTTAGATCTGGATGAGCTCTACATTTTGGATATACTTTGGAATTCGTGGGTTTTTATTTTCGCGACGTTATGCGGTTCCCCGTCATTTAAACCAGATATTAACCATGAAGTTAAAGAGCCACGAACTTGGTTTCTTCCACGGACGTTAGAACTGGATGAGCTCTACATTTTGCACATACTTTGGAATTCGTGGGTTTTTATTTTCGCGACGTTATGCGGTTCCCCGTCATTTAAACCAGATATTAACCATGAAGTTAAAGAGCCACGAACTTGGTTTCTTCCACGGACGTTAGAACTGGATGAGCTCTACATTTTGCACATACTTTGGAATTCGTGGGTTTTTATTTTCGCGACGTTATGCGGTTCCCCGTCATTTAAACCAGATATTAACCATTAAGTTAAAGAGCCACGAACTTGGATTCTTCCACGGACGTTAGATCTGGATGAGCTCTACATTTTGCACATACTTTGGAATTCGTGGGTTTTTATTTTCGCGACGTTATGCGGTTCCCCGTCATTTAAGCCGCATTTTAACCATGACGTTAAAGAGCCACGAGCTTGGATTCTGCCACGGACGTTAGATCTGGATGAGCTCTACATTTTGCACATACTTTGGAATTCGTGGGTTTTTATTTTCGCGACGTTATGCGGTTCCCCGTCATTTAAACTGGATTTTAACCATGAAGTTAAAGAGCCACGAGCTTGGATTCTTCCACGGACGTTAGATCTCGATGAGCTCTACATTTTGCACATACTTTGAAATTCGTGGGTTTTTATTTTCGCGACGTTATGCGGTTCCCCGTCATTTAAACCGGATTTTAACCATGAAGGCGTTGAGCCACGAGCTTGGATTCTTCCACGGACGTTAGATCTGGATGAGCTCTACATTTTGGATATACTTTGGAATTCGTGGGTTTTTATTTTCGCGACGTTATGCGGTTCCCCGTCATTTAAACCAGATATTAACCATGAAGTTAAAGAGCCACGAACTTGGTTTCTTCCACGGACGTTAGAACTGGATGAGCTCTACATTTTGCACATACTTTGGAATTCGTGGGTTTTTATTTTCGCGACGTTATGCGGTTCCCCGTCATTTAAACCAGATATTAACCATTAAGTTAAAGAGCCACGAACTTGTATTCTTCCACGGACGTTAGATCTGGATGAGCTCTACATTTTGCACATACTTTGGAATTCGTGGGTTTTTATTTTCGCGACGTTATGCGGTTCCCCGTCATTTAAGCCGCATTTTAACCATGACGTTAAAGAGCCACGAGCTTGGATTCTGCCACGGACGTTAGATCTGGATGAGCTCTACATTTTGCACATACTTTGGAATTCGTGGGTTTTTATTTTCGCGACGTTATGCGGTTCCCCGTCATTTAAACCGGATTTTAACCATGACGGCGTTGAGCCACGAGCTTGGATTCTTCCACGGACGTTAGATCTGGATAAGCTCTACATTTTGCATATACTTTGGAATTCGTGGGTTTTTATTTTCGCGACGTTATGCGGTTCCCCGTCATTTAAACCAGATATTAACCATGAAGTTAAAAAGCCACGAACTTGGATTATTCCACAGACGTTAGATCTGGATGAGCTCTACATTTTGCACATACTTTGGAATTCGTGGGTTTTTATTTTCGCGACGTTATGCGGTTCCCCGTCATTTAAACCGGATTTTAACCATGAAGTTAAAGAGCCACGAGCTTGGATTCTTCCACGGACGTTAGATCTCGATGAGCTCTACATTTTGCACATACTTTGGAATTCGTTGGTTTTTATTTTCGCGACGTTATGCGGTTCCCCGTCATTTAAATCGGATTTTAACCATGAAGTTAAAGAGCCAAGAGCTTGGATTCTGCCACGGACGTTAGATCTGGATGAGCTCTACATTTTGCACATACTTTGGAATTCGTGAGTTTTTATTTTCGCGACGTTATGCGGTTCCCCGTCATTTAAACTGGATTTTAACCATGAAGTTAAAGAGCCACGAGCTTGGATTCTTCCACGGTCGTTACATCTGGATTAGCTCTACATTTTGGATATACTTTGGAATTCGTGGGTTTTTATTTTCGCGACGTTATCCGGTTCACCGTCATTTAATCAGATATTAACCATGAAGTTAAAGAGCCACGAACTTGGTTTCTTCAACGGACGTTAGAACTGGATGAGCTCTACATTTTGCACATACTTTGGAATTCGTGGGTTTTTATTTTCGCGACGTTATGCGGTTCCCCGTCATTTAAACCGGATTTTAACCATGAAGGCGATGAGCCACGAGCTTGGATTCTTCCACGGACGTTAGATCTGGATGAGCTCTACATTTTGCATATACTTTGGAATTCGTGGGTTTTTATTTTCGCGACGTTATGCGGTTCCCCGTCATTTCAACCAGATATTAACCATGGAGTTAAAGAGCCACGAACTTGGTTTCTTCCACGGACGTTAGATCTGGATGAGCTCTACATTTTGCACATACTTTGGAATTCGTGGGTTTTTATTTTCGCGACGTTATGCGGTTCCCCGTCATTTAAACCAGATATTAACCATGAAGTTAAAGAGCCACGAACTTGGATTCTTCCACGGACGTTAGATCTCGATGAGCTCTACATTTTGCACATACTTTGGAATTCGTGGGTTTTTATTTTCGCGACGTTATGCGGTTCCCCGTCATTTAAGCCGGATTTTAACCATGAAGTTAAAGAGCCACGAGCTTGGATTCTGCCACGGACGTTAGATCTGGATGAGCTCTACATTTTGCACATACTTTGAAATTCGTGGGTTTTTATTTTCGCGACGTTATGCGGTTCCCCGTCATTTAAACCGGATTTTAACCATGAAGTTAAAGAGCCACGAGCTTGGATTCTTCCACGGACGTTAGATCTCGATGAGCTCTACATTTTGCACATACTTTGGAATTCGTGGGTTTTTATTTTCGCGACGTTATGCGGTTCCCCGTCATTTAAACCGGATTTTAACCATGAAGGCGTTGAGCCACGAGCTTGGATTCTCCCACGGACGTTAGATCTGGATGAGCTCTACATTTTGGATATACTTTGGAATTCGTGGGTTTTTATTTTCGCGACGTTATGCGGTTCCCCGTCATTTAAACCAGATATTAACCATGAAGTTAAAGAGCCACGAACTTGGTTTCTTCCACGGACGTTAGAACTGGATGAGCTCTACATTTTGGACATACTTTGGAATTCGTGGGTTTTTATTTTCGCGACGTTATGCGGTTCCCCGTCATTTAAACCAGATATTAACCATGAAGTTAAAGAGCCACGAACTTGGATTCTTCCACGGACGTTAGATCTGGATGAGCTCTACATTTTGCACATACTTTGGAATTCGTGGGTTTTTATTTTCGCGACGTTATGCGGTTCCCCGTCATTTAAGCCGGAATTTAACCATGAAGTTAAAGAGCCACGAGCTTGGATTCTGCCCCGGACGTTAGATCTGGATGAGCTCTACATTTTGCACATACTTTGGAATTCGTGGGCTTTTATTTTCGCGACGTTATGCGGTTCCCCGTCATTTAAACCGGATTTTAACCATGAAGGCGTTGAGCCACGAGCTTGGATTCTTCCACGGACGTTAGATTTGGATGAGCTCTACATTTTGCATATACTTTGGAATTCGTGGGTTTTTATTTTCGCGACGTTATGCGGATCCCCGTCATTTAAACCAGATATTAACCATGAAGTTAAAGAGCCACGAACTTGGATTATTCCACAGACGTTAGATCTGGATGAGCTCTACATTTTGCACATGCTTTGGAATTCGTGGGTTTTTATTTTCGCGACGTTATGCGGTTCCCCGTCATTAAACCGGATTTTAACCATGAAGTTAAAGAGCCACGAGCTTGGATTCTTCCACGGACGTTAGATCTCGATGAGCTCTACATTTTGCACATACTTTTGAATTCGTGGGTTTTTATTTTCGCGACGTTATGCGGTTCCCCGTCATTTAAATCGGATTTTAACCATGAAGTTAAAGAGCCAAGAGCTTGGATTCTGCCACGGACGTTAGATCTGGATGAGCTCTACATTTTGCAAATACTTTGGAATTCGTGGGTTTTTATTTTCGCGACGTTATGCGGTTCCCCGTCATTTAAACCGGATTTTAACCATGAAGTTAAAGAGCCATGAGCTTGGATTCTTCCACGGACGTTAGATCTGGATTAGCTCTACATTTTGGATATACTTTGGAATTCCTGGGTTTTTATTTTCGCGACGTTATGCGGTTCCCCGTCATTTAAACCAGATATTAACCATAAAGTTAAAAAGACACGAACTTGGTTTCTTCCACGGACGTTAGAACTGGATGAGCTCTACATTTTGCACATACTTTGGAATTCGTGGGTTTTTATTTTCGCGACGTTATGCGGTTCCCTGTCATTTAAACCAGATATTAACCATGAAGTTAAAGAGCCACGAACTTAGATTCTTCCACGGACGTTAGATCTGGATGAGCTCTAGATTTTGCACATACTTTGGAATTCGTGGGTTTTTATTTTCGCGACGTTTTGCGGTTCCCCGTCATTTAAACCGGATTTTAACCATGAAGTTAAAGAGCCACGAGCTTGGATTCTGCCACGGACGTTAGATCTGGATGAGCTCTACATTTTGCACATACTTTGGAATTCGTGGGTTTTTATTTTCGCGACGTTATGCGGTTCCTCGTCATTTAAACCGGATTTTAACCATGAAGGCGATGAGTCACGAGCTTGGATTCTTCCACGGACGTTAGATCTGGATGAGCTCTACATTTTGCATATACTTTGGAGTTCGTGGGTTTTTATTTTCGCGACGTTATGCGGTTCCCCGTCATTTAAACCAGATATAAACCATGAAGTTAAAGAGCCACGAACTTGGTTTCTTCCACGGACGTTAGATCTGGATGAGCTCTACATTTTGCACATACTTTGGAATTCGTGGGTTTTTATTTTCGCGACGTTATGCGGTTCCCCGTCATTTAAACCAGATATTAACCATGAAGTTAAAGAGCCACGAACTTGAATTCTTCCACGGACGTTAGATCTCGATGAGCTCTACATTTTGCACATACTTTGGAATTCGTGGGTTTTTATTTTTGCGACGTTATGCGGTTCCCCGTCATTTAAACCGGATTTTAACCATGAAGTTAAAGAGCCACGAGCTTGGATTCTGCCACGGACGTTAGATCTGGATGAGCTCTACATTTTGCACATACTTTGGAATTCGTGGGTTTTTATTTTCGCGACGTTATGCGGTTCCCCGTCATTTAAACCGGATTTTAACCATGAAGATCAGCTCAAAAGTTAAAATAAATGTCATATTCGTGTTCAGCATGGTCAACTTAACCCATGCCATGAATCTGAAGTGATTTGGAATTCGTCGCTGAATACGTATACGTATACGTCGCTAAGTTCACGGACATCCTTCCGCCCAGGGGCGTAACTTTTTGGTTTTCGTTGGGGGAGCAACGCTGTCAGGGGCGCCTTTTTAAGGGCATGGGGGCGCCTCCCCGTGACTGTCTAGAAATAAGTCTTATTTCAGTTTACGGCAGCATTTTTTTTTACCATAGCACGTTGTTTTTGTGCCGTCGTGTTTTGGCACGTTATGTTGCAGTTTTTTTCTGAAATAGCGCGCCAAAAGCGCGGAATTATTTTGTAACCAAATACATTTTGAAAGCACTTTGGGGACCAGAGACCGGGGGCGGGTAGTGGAATTGGGGACCAGGGTAGTGACGCCTTATTAAACAACGCATATGGTAGTTCTTCTAAAGAAACGAGACGAACTGATGAATTGACAAAAAGAAAAGAAAAAACAACTGATAAAAAGGCGAGATTAAAAAAACAAATCTGTAGAACTTCACCCCACGCAGAAGCAAGGGACGTTTTTACGCCTCCCCTTTTAAGTTAAGAACACACTTCATACTGCATCTTTTCCGCACGTGTTCTAGAAGCAAACCAGTGGCAAAAATTTGCCCTCATCGAAAAAAATAAAAAATGCCCCCCCCCCGCCCGCGCCGGGCCGTGGGGGGGGGGGGAGTGAACACCTCCCCTGCGGTTTTTCGCAGATATCTCAAAACTCCGCGCCGCCGTTTTTGGCACACCTGTTCATGCATCTTTTTTTTACACATGTGCAAATTTCAGACCCAGAGCTCTCAAGGTCAGGTCACCAGGTCACGTCAAAAGACCTCACCTCAGAAAAAAGTTGCAATCCTCGTCATAGCTACACCGACTGAACGATCGCCTTGAAACTTTTAGCGATTGATAAGAGTAACAGTATGTCTAAAATGTTTATCTCGGAATTTTGATATCAGTGACCTATGGTCAGGTCAATTTTGCGACCTCTCCATTCACGGTTCGTCGGAAGGTCATCTCAGGCTCAAAAGAAACGATATATACCATTCGAAAGCTGACGGTGAGCTGAATCCAAAAATGTAATTTTTATCAAAATCGATCGATGGCCTTTTTTGAAAATTGCGTTTTTGTAAAAACTTAATAATCTTTTATTCAACGGGCTGTCCTGGACATTCTTGAAAACATAAACATGTATTTTTGAGTTCCAGTGAAAGCTGAATGCCAAAAGAACAATATTTAGCGAAGCAAAATTTCCAAACATTAATATGCGTCTCCCACAGCCGAAAATAAGGCGCAATCACACAGCTCAGTGTCACGATGGACCAAAGTCAGCCACACAGAAGCGTGAAATGACCCTTATCGACTCGCAGACCCGGCGCTCTAGGCCCGCCTGACCGGCCACGGAAAGAACGTTCGGCTCTCGTTCTACTAAACAAATGTCATATTTGTCAGTTTAACTGTCCATATCGCTATGAAAGTTATTCAGGATACCTGTGAAGAAAATTCATTGTTCTGTCATCCTCACATCATGCATTAATTTGCATTTGTTCATGTCTACTTTGCTCAATTGAGCTTGGTATCATGCCCATATAAGGAAAATTGGCCGCGCTGAAATGTCAGAGGCTGCACCGGCCTCAGCTCGGGTGGAGTGGGGGTAGCGCCCGGTGGGGCAGGGTAACCTTTGACCGGTCGCACGGCCGAGCAGCTGTCACCAGTACAGCCTCTGACAGTGAAACCCCGCTCACTTCCCCTGCGCGGGCACTGATCGCAGCTGGATGGAACAAAACATGCATAAGAAAAATGTAAATTAAAGCATGTTGTAAATCGAGCAGAACAATGAATTTTCTTCACAGGTATCCTGAATAACTTTCATAGCGATGTGGACAGTTAAACTGACAAATATAACATTTGTTTAGTAGAACGAGAGCCGAACGTTCTTTCCGTGACCGGTCAGGCGGGCCGAGAGCGCCGGGTCTGCGAGTCGATAAGGGTCATTTCACGCTTCTGTGTGGCTGACTTTGGTCCATCGTGACACTGAGCTGTGTGATTGCGCCTTATTTTCGGCTGTGGGAGACGCATATTAACGTTTGGAAATATTGCTTCGCTAAATATTGTTCTTTTGGCGTTCAGCTTTCACTGGAACTCAAAAATACATGTTTATGTTTCAAGAATGTCCGGGACAGCCCGTTGAATAAAAGATTATTAAGTTTTTACAAAAACGCAATTTTCAAAAAAGGCCATCGATCGATTTTTACAAAAAATACATTTTTGGATTCAGCTCACCGTCAGCTTTCGAATGGTATATACCGTTTCTTTTGAGCCTGAGATGACCTTCCGACGAACCGTGCATTATAAGTCAATGGGAGAAAATTGAAATGAGCCTTTTTTGGACGAATGGTATTTAGAACCCTCTCAAACATCGTTTCATAGGTAAACATGATACACTGAATCGGAAAAAAAATGCACCTGTGACCCCTCTGTGTGCCCTTGAGGTCATCTCAGGTCATAGACGGTCACCACCAGTTTTTTGGCTGTAACTTTTGATAAAGGCGTGCTAGAGCGATGAAAACACTTCAGATGTATTCAGCTCGACGATACGGATCGACTGATATGCAACATGACCCTTTTCGGTCAGGTTATGACCTTGACCTGAGGTCAAATTTTAAAAATGACCTTTCAAGGTCAAAAAATAGTTCATTCGACGCGTCTCGACGAGAGGAACATGATGCTGCCAAAAGTAATGTCGTGGCACTCTTAAGTCAAAAGTTATTGCCGAAAAACAGTTTTCGTGAAAACTGCTATTTTACAGTTTTTGCCCTTTGGAGGCTAAACCGTTGACCTTAGGTCAAATCTGAGAACAAAGGTCAGAAAGGTCTGTAAAAGGGCTATCGAATGCGCTTTTCCGCGGCGCTGTAGCTCTATTGGTCCCGAGTTAGCCGTTGCAGTTTCCAAAATTGTTGAAATGGCCTACATTTGACCTTCGATGACCTCAGGCGACCTGACCTTTGACCTGACCCAAAAAATGACCGAAGTGTTTCCGTCATTATTTTTGACGCTCTTTCGAATGATGCTTACTGCGTGTCGCTACGTGGCCCAGGAGCCGAGTTAGACCAGACACCCCCCTCACCGCCCGGCGCGGAAGTCGCGGAGCACCAGCCCGGCGCGGGTTAATCCCAGGCTGAGAGCGTTCAAGCTTAGGTCACCCATATACCTCTGTATACCGAGACATGCAGAAGTCTGTGGCTCACCAGGTGATATCAAGTTATCACGAAATGATAGGGGAGAGTGGGGTGGGTTGTATGAGTTTTTACTCCGAGACCCATAAACTCGTAACTATCCGTGATAAACTCATTATTTCCATACTGTCCCCTTCCTTGATTCTTCTGCTTTTTTGTGCAAAGTAACTCTTCCGCTACCTCTACCAGTTTTTCTTCTACGGTCTGCCGAATAGAACAATGTTTTTGATACAACTTGCCCCATGGCTTGGGTGAGTTGTATCACATGGTGGGGTAATTTGTATCACTATTTCACGTTTCAGGGAGTGTGCTTGCTACTGGTTTTGAACATAACAGCAACATTAAATGGGGTTAATACAATGTATAGGTATGCTCAAAGGCTTCACTTTATTAGACCAAACTTAGGTCAATGCAATCCGAACGAAACATCAACAGACTAGACGCAAAAGTGGCCCGTTAAGAGCAAAGAAGCCAACACATTGTGCCGAAATGGAACGAGCATTGACTAGCTACCTACAAACGCGAGCCAGGGCTTAGCTTTCGCGATCAAAAGCAACATACCCATACATACATACATACATACATGTTACAACATACCCCACCCGGCTCTGATACAACATGTACCTAGCCGCCATCTTGGAAAAACATCCTCGTGCTAAAAAAAAACAGCGGACAGCTGGAGAAATCCGTTTTCACTCACGCAGCCTTAGAACCTACCCTCACCACCGCTACGGAGATCTTTCAAATTCGTGCACATCTAAATGCCCAAAACACACATTTTCTTGCAACCTATTTTTTTAGAATGACATAAAAAAAACATAAAATCGGCTCTCACCTCGAGACGCGTCCACTCAGCCACAAGACAGAACAGGGAAAGATGGCGCCCGGAAAACCTCGTCGGCTGGTCGTGTCGCGAGCGCCATCCATTGGATAAGTTTGGCACAATTCGCCCTGATACAACTTGGACATGATACAACTCTCCCCGCTCTCCCCTACAAATTACTCCTGCTTTGATGACTAGAGGTGGCAAAACGTGAAAATTTTGGGAACCAGACTCGAACCAGACCCGGCTGGACATTTCTGGAACCAGTCGGACCCGGTCTAAGTTGGAATCGGAACCAGTTGGACCCGTTCCCCAAAAGTCAATTACCTAATACAAACCGTTTGTAGAAATCATTAATTGCATCGTGTAAAACAGCCCTTTTCCCACTGATAATACTTATGAACTACAGTGTGCAAAGGAACATACATGAGCAAATGTTTTCTTTCCATTCACTTCATATTTTGCAATCATATGTAGTGTCCACTATGTATGGTTTATGGTAGGACCCGGTTGGACCCGCCAGAAAATTTCCAGGAACCGGTCCGGACCCATATGGGTCCAGACCGGTTCTTTTGACCGGGTCCTCGGGTCCACATTTTGCCACCCTTTGAACAAAAAAGATGATGTAGGATACCAGTATAGTCAGAGGAGCGCTAACATTGGCTCGATGGGTGCTATGAACCGTTGGGACGCTACGCCAAGCAAGAGTGGCGCTTTAACAGCAGGGATACCATAACACACAAGGCCCTGTGGGACGATTACCTACATTGACTCAAGGGGCGCCCTTTAGAATCGGTGCGACACCGTGCAGAGGGCGCCATTCTTAACCACATCAATTTTAATACTCACTGCAGATGGCCTCCAAACTGTCTCGAGGGGTGCCTTCAGGAACCGATGGAACAGCCACCGAAATAGGGGCGCCGCTCTAGCTGCAGTGATGAAATAAGGTATTGACCGCATTGACCAGAGGAGCGCTTCATGTGGCTAAAGGGGCGCGTTGGTAAACTGGTGGGGCGCCACCCCATGCCCAGCGAGGGGCGTCGTACTTAGCAAGGAAATTATGTAAGTCAGAGGAGCGCGAACTTCGGCTCGAGGGGCGCTTGTATGAACCGTTGAGGCGCTAGCCTAGCTAAGTGTGCCGTTTTAGCAGCAGGGATGCCATAACACACTATAGCGTGCTATGGTATCTAGGCCCTCTAGCCTCCCCCCCCCCCCTCCCCGAGGAGCGATGATTATGACTCAAGGAGCGCCCTTAAGAATTGGTAGGCCACATACATTTCATTACTCAGTGCAGAGGGGCGCCAAAACGGGCACGAGGGGCGCCTTCAGGAGCCAATGGGGCAGTCTACGGACTGGGGGCGCTGTTCTAGCAACAATGATGATAAGGTATTGGCCAGAGGGGCGCTTCATCCACCTGAAGGGTCACATTGATAAACGGATGGGGCGCCGCTCTGCATGCGGGGGCATTAGTTATTAGCAAAACAGATGACATAAGACGTGCGTGTTGTCAGAGGGGCACCACTTTGGCTCGAGGGGCGCTTTTTAACCAATGGGGCACGCTATTTAGCTAAGTTTTTACTTGCCGCAAGCGGCGCACCATCCCTGAGGAACGTTACACAAACGACTGACGACTCTCTCGACATGGGCATCAGAGGTGCCCCTATAGACCTCACAGGCGTCTCTAATTCCCATTGAGGTGCCCCTTTGGGCTTCAACTGGAGCTCCTCTTTCTATGGGCCTCGGAGGCTTTGGCATGCAGTCTCCCCTCTTTCGTATTGGGGCGCCATTATGGCCTTAATGGGCGCCCCTTTTCATGTGGGCGCCCCCTATACTATAGACCTCAGAGGCACCCCGAAGGGCCTCAGAGGCCAATAAGGTGCCCCTCTTTCGCATGCAGGCGCCCCTGTGGCCATCTCAGGCGCCCGTGTTTTGCATTGAGGCGCTCCTGAGGACTTCGTGGGCGCCCCTCTTTCGCATGCAGGCGCCCCAGCGGCCTCAGAGGTTCCCCTCTCACGCATCCCATTTCCATAGGGGAGATCCGTGTAAGACGCCCAGGGTCGGTAAGAGGCCCCATCGCTTTTTTTACCAAACCAATAATGTTATTTATTTTTTAATGTTCTTGTAAAGCAGAAGCCCTCTTGAAACAACAACTCACGAAACCTGAGGTATCAGGTGCGTCGCAGCGACTTTTGGTAAGCCTGTTTCTGTTTTTGCCCCTTTACTTGCTAGATATATGCATCTTTATCACCCTTATATATCTGAAAAAACAATGACTATCAAATGCAATCTTATCTCATCGAAATTGTCACATGTTAGCTTCAGAATAGACCATGTTCTGGTGCGCTGCAAATGTCTCATAAACCATAAATATTGTGACGTTAAAACACTGCATTTTTTTAAGAGGCCCTCCCTTCGAGGATTATAAAACGCCCCCCCGATAAAAACGCCCCCGATGCTAAAACGCCTGCACCTGCGGCAGGCGTGGCATTCTTTTTTCAAGGAGTTTGTTTTTGTTTCTTTTTTTCTGTTTCTTTTTCTAGAGGTAATAGGTACAATTTTCGTTGGTCATCAGCGTTTGGTTGTGCTAGTTTTCGCATTGTTCGAGCACTTTGGAAGTGTTATTGGTTTCGATAACACCGTATTTGCTTAGCTTTTCGAAATAAAAGGCCTTGCAGCTGTGTTCGCAAAACGTCTTTTACAAGTCGACTTGCCTTGTTAAACGCCCGAGGGGGGGGGGGCGTCTTACCATACCCATAGTGTAAGAGGCCCTTTTGCAACTTTTTCCAAAATGTTAAAGTTTACGGTTTGTGTACCCCCTAGATTCATTTTGAATGCAAATATGTATGGGAAAATGATGCATGCTCACAGCGCATGCACACGTTAGCTCTTAAATATTATCAGTTGTCTAAAAATAGCAACTGAGCTTAAGGGGGGGCCTCCTGCACCACTCTCCCCTATAGGCGATGGCGCCCCCTTGAAAGATGGCGCACGCGCTCCTATGACGCCGCTGGCCCGTGAGGGCGCCTTTCGGGCCTGGGGGCGCCCACCAAGGTTGGGGGGGCAAACGGAATGTTGGGGTGGCAAAATTTCAAGTTGGGGGGGCACCTGCCTCCCCAAAAGTATACAAAGTTACGCCCCTGCTTCCGCCGCCACTGCTCCGGGACCCTTGACGGTTTGACGGTAGACGGGGTGGACACGGCGGATGCCGGATACCAAGGCCATCTATAGATAGGCGGATACGGTTTTGCGCCTTTTTTTTAGACGGTTGGGGTTTCGCTGAGCGGCGCAGATGTCCTCCAGCACGTTACCACCCGGCGCGCCCCGTTACTATGGCAACAAGTCTGCTTGCCTCGTGACGTCAGCGCGTCGGAGTCGATGGCCGCGGCGCGGCCGCGCCACCACCGACTGCTGTCAATTTAGCAGCAGTTTGATTATCCAACTACAGTTTGATATTCAGGGTGCGCCGATTTCGCCCAAACCTACCCCAGGGACCAAGTTTGTCACGCTGAGCACGAATCTGGTGTCAGAAATCCGCTATTCTCAACCGATCACACAAATTTACCGTTTTTCAGTTCGTCCATCTACAGATTGACAAACTCCAGGGGCCCTCGATTTCGCCCAAAAATGGGTCTACGGGACCAAGTCTGACACGCTGAGCACAATTCTGGTGTCAGAAATCTGCTATTCTCAACCGATCACCCAAATTTACCGTTTTTGAGTTTGTCCATCTACAGATTGACAAACTCCAGGGGCCATCGATTTTGCCCAAAAATGGGTCTACGGGACCAAGTCTGACACGCTGAGCACGAATCTGGAGTCAGAAATCCGCTATTCTCAACCGATCACCCAAATTTACCGTTTGTGAGTTCGTCCATCTACAGATTGACAAACTCCAGGGGCCATCGATTTTGCCGAAAAATGGGTCTACGGGACCAAGCCTGACACGCTGAGCACGAATCTGGTGTCAGAAATCCGCTATTCTCAACCGACCACCCAAATTTACCGTTTTTGAGTTCGTCCATCTACAGATTGACAAACTCCAGGTGCCATCGATTTCGCCCAAAAATGGATCTAGGGGACCAAGTGTGACACGCTGAGCACGAATCTGGTGTTAGAAATCCGCCATTCTCAACCGATCACCCAAATTTACCGTTTCTGAGTTCGTCCATCTACAGATTGACAAACTCCAGGGGCCATCGATTTCGCCCAAAAATGGGTCTAGGGGACCAAGTCTGACACGCTGAGCACGAATCTGGTGTCAGAAATCCGCTATTTTCAACTGATCACCCAAATTTACCGTTTTTGAGTTCGTCCATCTACAGATTGACAAACTCCAGGGGCCATCGATTTCGCCCAAAAATGGGTCTAGGGGACCAAGTATGACACGCTGAGCACGAATCTGGTGTCAGAAATCCGCTATTCTCAACCGATCACCCAAATTTACCGTTTTTGAGTTCGTCCATCTACCTACAGATTGACAAACTACAGGGGCCATCGATTTGGCCCAAAAATGGGTCTAGGGGACCAAGTCTGACACGCTGAGCACGAATCTGGTGTCAAAAATCCGCTATTCTCAACCGATCACCCAAATTTACCGTTTTTGAGTTCGTCCATCTACAGATTGACAAACTCCAGGGGCCATCGATTTGGCCCAAAAATAGGTCTAGGGGACCAAGTCTGACACGCTGAGCACGAATCTGGTGTCAGAAATCCGCTATTTTCAACTGATCACCCAAATTTACCGTTTTTGAGTTCGTCCATCTACAGATTGACAAACTCCAGGGGCCATCGATTTCGCCCAAAAATGGGTCTAGGGGACCAAGTATGACACGCTGAGCACGAATCTGGTGTCAGAAATCCGCTATTCTCAACCGATCACCCAAATTTACCGTTTTTGAGTTCGTCCATCTACCTACAGATTGACAAACTACAGGGGCCATCGATTTGGCCCAAAAATGGGTCTAGGGGACCAAGTCTGACACGCTGAGCACGAATCTGGTGTCAAAAATCCGCTATTCTCAACCGATCACCCAAATTTACCGTTTTTGAGTTCGTCCATCTACAGATTGACAAACTCCAGGGGCCATCGATTTGGCCCAAAAATAGGTCTAGGGGACCAAGTCTGACACGCTGAGCACGAATCTGGTGTCAGAAATCCGCTATTCTCGACCGATCACCCAAATTTACCGTTTTTGAGTTCGTCCATCTACAGATTGACAAACTCCAGGGGCCATCGATTTCGCCCAAAAATGCGTGTAGGGGACCAAGTGTGACACGCTGAGCACGAATCTGGTGTCAGAAATCCGCTATTCTGAACCGATCACCCAAATTTACCGTTTTTGAGTTCGTCCATCTACAGATTGATTGAGATTGAGAATAGCGGATTTCTGACACCAGATTCGTGCTCAGTGTGTCAGACTTGGTCCCCTACTAGACCCATTTTTGGGCCAAATTGATGGCCCCTGGAGTTTGTCAATCTGTAGATGGACGAACTCAAAAACGGTAAATTTGGGTGATCGGTTGAGAAAAACGGATTTTTGACACCAGATTCGTCCTCAGCGTGTCACACTTGGTCCCCTAGACCCATTTTTGGGCGAAATCGATGGCCCCTGGAGTTTGTCAATCTGTAGATGGACGAACTCAAAAACGGTAAATTTGGGTGATCGGTTGAGAATAGCGGATTTCTGACACCAGATTCGTGCTCAGCGTGTCAGACTTGGTCCCCTAGACTCGTTTTTGGGCAAAATCGATGGCCCCTGGAGTTTGTCAATCTGTTGATGGACGAACTCAAAAACGGTAAATTTGGGTGATCGGTTGAGAATAGCGGATTTCTGACACCAGATCCGTGCTCAGCGTGTCAGACTTGGTCCCCTAGACCCATTTTTGGGCGAAATCGATGGCCCCTGGAGATTGTCAATCTGTAGATGGACGAACTCAAAAACGGTAAATTTGGGTGATCGGTTGAGAATAGCGGATTTCTGACACCAGATTCGTGCTCAGCGTGTCAGACTTGGTCCCCTAGAATCGTTTTTGGGCCAAATCGATGGCCCCTGGAGTTTGTCAATCTGTAGATGGACGAACTCAAAAACGGTAAATTTGGGTGATCGGTTGAGAATAGCGGATTTTTGACACCAGATTCGTGCTCAGCGTGTGAGATTTGATCCCCTAGACCCATTTTTGGGCCAAATCGATGGCCCCTGGAGTTTGTCAATCTGTAGATGGACGAACTCAAAAACGGTAAATTTGGGTGATCGGTTGAGAAAAACGGATTTCTGACACCAGATTCGTGCTCAGCGTGTCACACTTGGTCCCCTAGACCAATTTTTGGGCGAAATCGATGGCCCCTGGAGTTTGTCAATCTGTTGATGCACGAACTCAAAAACGGTAAATTTGGGTGATTGGTTGAGAATAGCGGATTTCTGACACCAGCTTCGTGCTCAGCGTGTCAGACTTGGTCCCCTAGACTCGTTTTTGGGCAAAATCGATGGCCCCTGGAGTTTGTCAATCTGTAGATGGACGAACTGAAAAACGGTAAATTTGGGTGATCGGTTGAGAATAGCGGATTTCTGACACCAGATTCGTGCTCAGCGTGTCAGACTTGGTCTCCCTAGCCCATTTTTGGGCCAAATGGATGGCCCCTGGAGTTTGTCAATCTGTAGATGGACGAACTCAAAAACGGTAAATTTGGGTGATCGGTTGAGAAAAGCGGATTTCTGACACCAGATTCGTGCTCAGCGTGTCACACTTGGTCCCCTAGACCCATTTTTGGGCCAAATTGATGGCCCCTGGAGTTTGTCAATCTGTAGATGGACGAACTCAAAAACGGTAAAATTGGGTGATCAGTTGAGAATAGCGGATTTCTGACACCAGATTCGTGCTCAGCGTGTCAGACTTGGTCCCCTAGACCCATTTTTGGGCCAAATCGATGGCCCCTGGAGTTTGTCAATCTGTAGATGGACGAACTCAAAAACGGTAAATTTGGGTGATCGGTTGAGAATAGCGGATTTCTGACACCAGATTCGTGCTCAGCGTGTCAGACTTGGTCCCTGGGGCAAGTTTGGGCGAAATCGACGCACCCTGAATATCAAACTGTAGTTGGATAATCAAAGTGCTGCTAAATTGACAGCAGTCCACCACCGCCCGTCCAAAACAAAGGCGGCGTGGCGGTGGCGCGCTCGGGCTCGGAGGTTAGTCTTTGTCGTTAGTGAGGAGCGGTTGGTGTTGTCCGCGGAGTGCGGGTGTGGTTTCTTTGTGTTCAGCCTTCATCAGTATGGTGAAGCTAGGCGCTGTGATTTAGCTGTGAGAGAGAACGAGGACTGATGAAAGGCTGTGCGTCAGTTTTCGCTGCACGGCGTCGTCTACTCAAAGTAAGAGGAAGTTAATAAAAAGTGATTGGAAGCGGCAAATCTAGATGGATACGAAGTTTTTTTTTTAAGTAAAGCGTTCATAATTGATTTATATCAATATTACCATTCACATAGAATTAACAGGATCAGGATAGGTATCTCAATCCCAACATGTTCATCGGCAACATTTTGCCACTAGGGGCCCCTGCATCTACCTACTGGTTCAGGTTACTGCCATTTCGTACTAGTGCATTACAAATTTTACTCCAATATTTAGTGGCATTTGCTCATGCTATATTGAAGAATGTGTTTTTATTAAAGTTTTTCGAGAAAGAAGTTAGAACTGGTAGTCATGATGTTGGATCAGTCATCAGGCTCGCTGGTTACTCGTGCTGCTTGCAATGGCTGAGGGCTGTTCACGGGCCCTGTGTGCGGTCGGACCGCACACAGCCTCCAAGCTCCGCCCACTGCGTCCCTACGTCAGCCTTCCGTCACCGCACACAGCGATCGCTGTGGCCGGTCAGGACTGGCCACAGCGGACCGTCCACCGCACGCAGCCGTGACGTCAGAGCCGCCTACCCATCCCCTACCCCCACGCCTGCTGGACGCACCGCACACACCGCACGCAGCAGTGTGCGGTGCCCGTGAACACCCCTCTGATTTGAGTGATATAAGTGATGAACTTGACCTGACCTATGACTAATGTGTAGACAATAATCAGACATTGGATTGAAATGGACCCTTATTTTATCATTGTTCACCCAAGCCAAACCTGTAATGTTTGCAACTTTGGGCCTGTTCCAGCGCCTCCAGAAACCTCCAGAAACCTCCAGAAAGCTCTAGAATCCTCGAGAGAGCGTTCCAGCGCCTCCAGAAAGCTCCAGAAAGCTCTCGCCGAAGCTCCAGAAACCTCCAGTAGCCTCCAGAGAGTTGGGAGGTCCAAATTTCTCTGGAGGCTCTGGTCTACAATTATGGCGCACATGTGACAATCACGAATGTAAACAAAGAACTTTTGACTGATAATTTTACAACTTGAATGTAAAGAAAATTACATTGCTATAATTTTGTTAATCTTTTTTACTAAAATTGAAAACAAATTTTGCATTTCAAGAGAGAACAATTGTCATTCTTTAGGTATCTATGACGCCAGTCTCCAGAAATCTCCAGATTGCGTTCCAGCGCCTCCAGTGAAACCTCTGGTAGAGCCTCCAGTCAAGAATTTCTACTGGAGGTGCTGGAACAGGCCCTTAAAGGGACCCTCCCACCTTAACATTAGATTTGAGTTGAGATAGCCAAAATGGGGTCCCTGGCTCACAACTACCGGTTTCGGCACTCACAACATCGAGAAATGCCTTAAATCGGAAATATTGAATTTCAAAATTGCAGCATTTTGATTCAGAGGGGCTAATGCATAGGAATACCCCTCTGAATGTGTGACGTCATCGCATATATCTAACGATTTTTAAATGTTTGACTAAAACGTTTTGTAGCACGCGGTGGTATATGCTGCTTTGCGCGCAACAAATGCCGCACTTTCAAATAAAGTCGCAAGGAACAGCGGAGATCCCAAAAAGTAAACAAAAGCAAAAGTCTAATATCTTGAAAACCGGTGAATATTTTTCGATGAAATTTGGTAGACATTCGTTTTTGGTCTTTCTGAACCGAGCGACATCACTTTCATGCCAATTCATTAACTTTTTTGAAGGTGGGAGGGTCCCTTTAATGTTGCTTACTTTGACCTATGTGTTGATCAATAGAACATTCATGTGGGGAAATAAGAAAAGCAGCTGGGTCTTCCTGTTTTTGCAGTATTTATTCAATGCTATGTAAATTTGCTGAAAGCTAACATGTTAAGCTGCAGTATTAAATTTGTTAATGATATGGCATTTCACAAGACAACCAACTGCCATCAGTCTAAATGCAGACTGAGACCTTACCGTTACTCTGAACTCTGAATGTTACCTATCTCATCTGCAATATTTTTTCTATGGACCATGATAACAATGTTTGTTTACTCTTGTTATTATGACATCAAACATGACTTTATAGCAGGACAAGGTAATTACCCAACTTTACCATCAATAACTGCCTAATCCAACATCTTCGGTTTAGGGTATTATTATTTTTATTCTTAACATTATGAGGAACTTCAAAAAGCTTCTGCAAGTGTCATGCAACGCATGCATGACATGATGATGGTCAATGTAACATAGGCATCTCTCTGATATTACCCACATTTTGCACTTAAAACAATGGGTTAAGGAATTATGTATTATAGTTCGTTTTTTTTAAGTTTGCCCCTCACTGTAAACGTCTTTTTGAACATAGCACGAGAATTGCTAGCTGAATTACTGAGAAAACTGGTAGGCGCACACTGATTTAACCAGATTTCACAGACGATCAATTTCATCAAATTTATTTACTATTTCACAGACTCGTAAATCGTATCTGCCAATACCTACAGCCCCACAGGGATAGACGACTTCTCAGGAATTATGTCTGAACTAATAAATAAATTGCATGGCGCTTAACATAACGTTAAATCGTCGATGTTCAAAACTTATTTTTGAAAATATTATTCATATCTACAATACAATGTGCGCTAACCAGTTTTCTCAGTAATTCTGCTAGCAATTCTCGTGCTGTGTTCAAAGAGACGTTTACAGTGAGGGGCAAACTTAAGAAAAACGGACTATAGATACCTACTCAATTTGATACATATCAATATATTTTGGCTCTGCCATTTACATCAGTACTGAACCAGTGGAAATTACAAAAATAAAAGTAAAATTACTGCACTTCTCTCAAAACCTTGAATATTAAACATTTTCCTGTAATAACATTTACTTCACAAGGAACTGTGCTTTACTGCCAGCAAACCAGGCTTGTCATTTGCTGTTTGGTGGAGTCATGCCTTTGTTTTGTGAATGAGCATAAGCAGAAAATGCTTATGTTCAGAAAAGCTGAAGGAATAGCGTTTTAGTTGGTAAACAACAGGATAATGCCATTACTGGCAAGTGGCAACCTACCACCATCATGATAGACAAACACCTGTTGCCACACCACATCAAATTAACTGTGTCTCTTATCAATTATAATTTGAATTGTGTGTCTTGTAGAGATGAGATTGGAGATTTCATACCATTCAGCTCCTTTCTGTCTAAGCATGGTTATCAGCTTACATCAACATGGGATGCCTCAGGTCAGGCAAGCTATTTCTTTTTTAGAAAGGTTGCACTTTGAGGGGCTTTGACAATGCCTTATCATATTTTGACTGCTTTTGGTCTCATTGGTTTCATTGATATACCTATGTTATGTATGCTGATTTACCTACATATGTATGCTCATTGCTCATAGGTATAAAAAATGTCAATGACATGTAAATGCTTCTTTTTATGTAGGGATTTTCTATGTGTTGCACCAAATCGTTGTGAAATAATGAATTACATTGTGTAATGCCAAATGTGTTTAGGTACTGGAATGCTTGCAGGGTTTAGAAAAGTTTATCAGAGCCAATGAGCCTCTCTTTGGAAAATTTTGCAAAGAACTTAGCATAATGGATGAATAGCAGTGATCATTGAACACCTTATCAGCATGAGGGAAGGCAGCTGCCCTCCTTGCAGCTGCCTTCCCTCATGTAGTTTATCATTTAAAACTATATTAGGGCTTGCTGCTATCATGACTGCATGGTTTCATGTACTTGCTAAGGCTACAGGCACATTTTGTGATGTGATTAGATTGAAAAAGAAAGCTTTGTGTGTGCTGGCTATCATTTATTTATCGTTCATTTTATTATCCCATTTTTAATTAACACTGACAATCCATATTTTGCTAATTCAGGATCCCTTGCATCACTGATTCTGTATATTTGGATGATTTCTCCTAGTTCAGTCGCTTCTTAGTGTGACTCAAAAATGGTTAATATAATAAAACACATATTTCTATGCAGATTTGTTAGCGCACTTTGTTTATAAATTCATTTTCCTCATTCCATTGCCATGATACAGGGTATATTGAATTAGGCCATGATATGCCAGATTCCATTGCCATATTTTTTCAGCCCTTGAGCAATTTTCCTTTCCCACACCAACACATTCGTCGGGTTCTCGAGTGCTGTCATTGATAGGATCCTCCTTTTTGTTAGGCGTTTTGTGGCTTTTTCGAGTGTCTTGTCTGGCGTTAAGGCTTCACTCCAGATACCTATGTCACTTTCAGTTTTTTTTTTTTAGGGTTAAAATATCTGGAACCCTCACGTTAAGAATTTACAGTTTTTTTCGACATCGGTCATTTTTTTTTCTTTAGAATTAACAATTTGCTACACAACTAAGACTATAGAACGAAACGCATAACTAAGATGTAAAACGCAATGTGGTACTCGTTACGGCATGCTGTTTTGAGGACTGTAAAGTCACTCCAGCGTCCAGTGCCCAGTCCATGCGTGTCAGCTTTTTCGCCATAGTTTGAACGCCATATTTTCCCAATAGTTTATATGGCCCTGACCCGACGTTGCGAGCGCAGCCTTCGTGCGTATGGTGGGCTGGTGACGAGTACCTATTCATAATTGGATCCTCCCCGTAACCTTATGCGGGACTAAATGCATTAAATGCATATGGTGGCCTGTGTGACTTGTGAGGCCAGGTGAGCGTAGTAGGTACATGTAGATTCATAATCAATTGCTATGAACATGTCTCATGGAGTGATCCAGGGTTCGATTTTGGGGCCGATTTTGTTTTTGATTTTCACCAATGATTTACCTCAGCACATTCCACATGGTAAATTAGTCATGTACGCTGACGACACCCAGTTCCTTGACACTGACTATTATACAAACTTGCAAAACTTGAAGGACCGCATCGAAACTTCTCTCTCAGTTGGACTGAGATGGTTCACCCAAAATCGTCTGAAAATTAACCCAGCTAAAACTGAACTGATAATAATTAAATCTAGACGTCAAAATCTTGATTCAACATTCTCGATTCATTTTGGAAACGATGAGCTCAAACCACACCACAGTGTCAGGGTTCTGGGGGTCGTCATCGATTCTCACCTGATTTGGGATGAACACATCACGGGTGTTGTTCGTAAGTGCTTTTGCGTGCTGGTGTGCCTGGCCAGGATCCGGCATAAGCTACCGAGATGCACAAGACAGCTGCTGATCGAAGCTCTAGTAGGGTAAGTGGCTCCTATGACGCACACTTCCTAAAAGCGCACACCAAGAACTTTTTTTAATGTAGTTCCTTCAGCAGAAGCCAGGAACGAAAAAATCAGCTGTCAATCACTTCCAGCGACATTTGTGCTGCGTGTGGACGGCGGTGGGGTGTTGTCGGCTCAAAAGGTGAGTAGTTATGGCGGATATTGTGATTGAGGTGCAATGTTTCTTCAGCAAAAAAGTGCCTGAAGCAATAATGCATGTTTTAAGACGCATGCACTTCTCGCGTAAACCTGAATAGGCCGAAAAGATCGATGGGCACTGACCGGATGGCAATGAAACGGGACTCAGTTTAGGCGTGCATGCTTTACCCAGAATGCGTCAGTGCTGACGGGAGGGTGCTGAATGTCAGGTGTGCGTGTTTAGGGCAACTGGTTCTGCAATGACGCACACTTTCAGTGCTGCAAATGCGCACAGTACATTTGATGATTATCTAGCCTTCTTTCTTACAAGGAACAGCTTATATCACGATGAATTGACATGTTAGGCATTGGCACAGTGTAGAATGCGGCATTGAGCTCCACTCCCGGCGGTGGAGCTGGCAAAACGGCGGTGGAGCTGGACGCCGGGCCCGGGCGCTTGGCAGGTGAAGCTGGGCCCGGGCGCTCGACTGGTGACGCCGGGCCCGGGCGCTCGGCAGGTGACGCCGGGCCCGGGCGCTCGGCTGGTGACGCCGGGCCCGGGCGCTCGGCAGGTGACGCCGGGCCCGGGCGCTCGGCTGGTGACGCCGGGCCCGGGCGCTCGGCAGGTGACGCCGGGCCCGGGCGCTCGGCAGGTGACGCCGGACCCGGGCGCTCGACTGGTGACGCCGGGCCCGGGCGCTCGGCAGGTGACGCCGGGCCCGGGCGCTCGGCAGGTGACGCCGGGCCCGGGCGCTCGGCTGGTGACGCTGGACCCGGGCGCTCGGCTGGTGACGCCGGGCCCGGGAGCTCGGCAGGTGACGCCGGGCCCGGGCGCTCGGCATGTGATGCCGGGCCCGGGCGCTCGACTGGTGACGCCGGGCCCGGGAGCTCGGCAGGTGACGCCGGGCCCGGGCGCTCGGCTGGTGACGCCGGACCCGGGCGCTCGGCTGGTGACGCCGGGTCCGGGAGCTCGGCAGGTGACGCCGGGCCCGGGCGCTCGGCATGTGAAGCCGGGCCCGGGCGCTCGACTGGTGACGCCGGGCCCGGGCGCTCGGCATGTGAAGCCGGGCCCGGGCGCTCGACTGGTGACGCCGGGCCCGGGCGCTCGGCTGGTGACGCCGGACCCGGGCGCTCGGCTGGTGACGCCGGGCCCGGGAGCTCGGCAGGTGACGCCGGGCCCGGGCGCTCGGCATGTGATGCCGGGCCCGGGCGCTCGACTGGTGACGCCGGGCCCGGGAGCTCGGCAGGTGACGCCGGGCCCGGGCGCTCGGCTGGTGACGCCGGACCCGGGCGCTCGGCTGGTGACGCCGGGCCCGGGAGCTCGGCAGGTGACGCCGGGCCCGGGCGCTCGGCATGTGAAGCCGGGCCCGGGCGCTCGACTGGTGACGCCGGGCCCGGGCGCTCGGCATGTGAAGCCGGGCCCGGGCGCTCGACTGGTGACGCCGGGCCCGGGCGCTCGGCTGGTGACGCCGGACCCGGGCGCTCGGCTGGTGACGCCGGGCCCGGGAGCTCGGCAGGTGACGCCGGGCCCGGGCGCTCGGCATGTGAAGCCGGGCCCGGGCGCTCGACTGGTGACGCCGCGGGCCCGGGAGCTCGGCTGGTGACGCCGGACCCGGGCACTCGGCTGGTGACGCCGGACCCGGGCGCTCGGCTGGTGACGCCGGGCCCGGGAGCTCGGCAGGTGACGCCGGGCTCGGGAGCTCGGCAGGTGACGCCGGGCCCGGGCGCTCGACTGGTGATGCCGGGCCCGGGAGCTCGGCTGGTGACGCCGGACCCGGGCACTCGGCTGGTGACGCCGGGCCCGGGCACTCGGCTGGTGACGCCGGGCCCGGGCGCTCGGCAAGTGACGCCAGGCCCGGGCGCTCGGCTGGTGACGCCGGGCCCGGGAGCTCGGCCGATGGAACATCTCGTGCTGACTCCGTATCCATGCGGGACGACGAAGAACTAGATAAAAGTCTGCATGACGTGATGCCAACCCCTCGCGTGCAGAGGAAAGGTAAGCGAAGGACAGTTAATAGAGATGCTGTGCTGGTAAAGAGGGCATTGTTTGAGTCCGACGGTAACAAGGAAAAAACAAAGAAAACAGCCAAACATGGACACGTGAAAATAAAACAGGAAAGGTAAAGCCCAATGAAGACCAGTCATCAGGAAGTGAGACGACATGCATATACTGCTACTTGAAGTTCTCACGATCGTGTGAAGAGTGGATACAATAACAAGTGTGCACTGGCTGGGCATGCGTGCCATGCACTGACGCTGAAACAAAACAGACAAGTTTCACTTGTGACCTCTGCCGACCGTAGATACTGAGTCAGTGAAAAGGTTTCGAGTTCATGATATGTTCATGATGCGTTCATGTTCATGGTGTGTTTCATGATGTGTCGAGTTCAAAGTTCATGATGTGCTCATGGTGTTCAACTTTAAAATAAAGTGATTTGATCAATACCTCGACATGTTTATTAAACCTGTTGGAATTGTTCTTGTGCGCATTTGAGGCAGCTGAATGTGCGTCATAAGAGCACCGGTGCTCTATTAGCGCACGTCGGACGTTGGTGGAGGTTTTGCCTTATATGTCATAAATGATGAAGGAACGCTGGAACATAAAAGTCAAATCAAGAAAGCAAATGCTTATGAAAACTGCTTGTGACCACTTTATCAGCAAAACAGGTTTCAGTAAGTCTCAAAAGCAGTTTTCCTACTAGGTGTGCGTGATAGGAGCCACTTACCCTATTTCCCCACATACGTTACTGTTTAAGTGTGTGGGGAAGCTGTACGGTCACACAGAAGCGTCGCATCCAGAAAGCTATTAACTTTGGTGCGCGTATTGTTAGCGGTCTTAGACGGCGCGATCACGTGACTGCGGCGCTACGGGAACTGGGGTGGCCCACCGTAGACGAGTTGATCGCCGAGCGTGACCTCGCAAACGTCACTCGCATCATCGACTCATCTATCACTCCTGAACTTCTGCGCCAACAGTTCGCACTGCGAGCCGATGTGTCATCCCGCAGCACCCGCGCCGTGTCCGACGGCCGGCTGCAGCTGCCCCGGGTCCGCACCGAGTTTGCCCGCCGAAGTTTTCTTTATCGTGCGGCGAGTGCGTGGAATAGCCACAGGTAGTCAGCTGTCACTTGTCATGTAGGTATAGGCACGGTTCTCACATGTGTTTTATATTCACTGTTTTATGCCAGTGTGTCATTTTTTATGTAGCACCTGTCTTGCCTAAGTGTTTTTACAATGTTTGTTTATTTGTCATTGACGTAGACACCATAAAAACCATGTCAATGGAGGGTCTTAATAAACTATCTATCTATCATAAGGTCTACACTGAATTTCCTGCTGTTCCGGAAATATTAACAAAAATGAATGGCTTCTACCCGTCAACGGGCTTTCGGGGCGCCCTGTATCGTTCGTAATGGCACCCTCGCTGATGCGTGGAAAACTCGACCGTATCTATACCTCATGACATGCAAACTTATAATCGTGCTATCAATACCCATAAGTGGACTGTTGATGGATTGACGAGCTGCGCTCAAGTTATTTGCCCCATGAGATAGAAAGTGATTGGTATACACATAACTATTCGTTGGTATACACATAACTATTCGTTGGTATAGGTACACATAACTATTCGTCCCCGCAGTTTTCAGTGCTGGTGATGCAGGAGCCTCAGTTAGCCCGTTTACACCAGGGCTGCGGAGTCGATGGATTTTAGCGTGACTCCGACTCCGACTCCGGCTTCAAAAATCGACTCCAACTCCGACTCCGACTGCGGACGGTTCTATTAAAATAAATACATATGATATTGAAGTTCATAATGGAGATGTTTTTATCTTGCCTGAAACGATCTCTTGTGCTTTCCAAGGAGTTGCGTTGCAAATTTGCATTAAAAATAACATGCATAATTAAAAAAGCAGGCTCTGGGGAATTCACCGTCTTCTGCTTCCTTCGCTGTAAACGTTCGTCCAAAACAGCAAAATGACCTTTTTTCGACAAAATCTAATTTCGAGCGCAGTATCGTCAATTAAACAGGTGCAGTGCATGACGCTGAGCCATGCAGCGTTAACTCCGACTCCGGAGTCGGAGTCGGTAGGATTTTGGCGACTCCGACTCCGACTCCGAGCAGAACTGTCGACTCCGACCGACTCCAACTCCGACTCCGACTCCGCAGCCCTGGTTTAGACGCATGCAAGGTTAATTGTGGGATAACGGGCAACTTGCCACCAACCAAGCCTTTCACCACCCGTAGCTATATATGTTTTCTATGGCAAGGTCAAGGGAACTCTGATTATTATTTTCTTATTCATTTGTATTATGAGAGGATATCTGAAAGTCATCGATGTGATTTTTATGAAACAGACGTTAATGATACAAATGGATAGGTAGGCAGTTATAGCGTGATCACAAAGAGACTGACAAATCAGCGAAGCACTTGATCGGTATGCTTCTGCTCATGAATTTGACTGAGATTTCAAATTATGACGTTTGATGGTTCCGTTGTCTTATAATTCGATAGTTTAACTGTAATTCCAATTCATACATATCAAGGCCGTATATAGGATACATATCAGATATCTAAGGCGAAGTATGCTTCATGGGGTTTTGCTTACCTCACTTAGCTGCCCTCCGCTGTCCGTTTTTTTTTTGGGGTGGGGGGAGGGGATCAGGCATAGGCTTGAGTGCCGATGCCCGTTGCAGTTCAAACGCCCTCAAGCCTAACCTCAGGGTTGGCAGGGGGTGGCAAAAACTGGTTTTTGCCAGTGGTTTTAACCGGTTTAAACCGGCTGGCAGAAACCATGGTGGCAAAAACTGTCAGAAACTGGCAAAAACTCAAGTGGCCAAAACTGCGTTGCTTGCCTAAAAAGCAATCGATTGAAATGTACAAAGTCATGTCTGTCATTGGGACCCAGTAAGCATTGTCTCGCTAGTTTACCGCTGCTTAAAATGTCTGTCGGTAGTCAATAGATGTCCACCAGGAAGTGCACTTTCATGCATCGCTGTTGGTGTGCTTCTGCACATGAGCATATGCAGGAGTCGTTTCCGACCAGACCTCGAGAATGGCTGGGTCGATTGCGCTCAAATTGGGACACCGTTAGGGACTGATTAGTAGGGTGTCGTGCATAGTCGGTCGGGGTCCATTTTGCACGTGCGCACGTGCAGGGTGACGCTTCCAGATTGGGAGAACGGCTACGTCGACTAAGCACAAATTTGGCACTGACACTGTTGGGAACCGGTTCGTAGGGTCCGGTGCACAAGTCAGTGGCAGATGCCCTTTCCCACTTCTTCAATACTCGCCGCCCGCCGGCGCACTTTCTCATTTGTCTCACCAAAAAGGCGCCTTATTGGTTAATTATAGAGGACCCACAGAACTATTTAACACTAAAATGGTCAAGATACCACTTCTGTTTGAAAGCATATTGTATTGACTGAATCCTACTTAAAACGTGTTCTGCTCAAACGCATGTAGAGGCATAGCGTTTTGACTGTTTTAGTTTTTGCCAGTTTTTGCCACTTTATGCCGGTTAAAACCGGTTTAAACCGGCAAATGGCAAAAACTAGTTTTTGCCGGCAAAAATGCCAACCCTACCTAACCTCACAAGAATCTTCAAGTAGGTATGATGTCACCATATTTGGCATGCTTGCCTTGCACGAAATTGAAGAACACGTTGTGTGCAAATTTCATCACTGATCCCAAAGGTCACGTCGCGGAGCCACAAGGCTGAAGCATCGCCGTTGCACGTAGATGACTGAACCGTGCTGTGAACTAACCTGATGTCTGCTCGACCTGGAACTCTCGGGGCTGAATATTGTTGCAGATATTCAAAGCGTACAATGTAGGTATATACTACAAATCATCCATTTCGGGCTTGACCTAGGCACCTCGTTTTTTTTTTGTTGTCTTGGGCCAGATAGACTGCTCCAAAAGCAAAGTTGAAAAGCAACACAGTTTTACTAAGCAGATAAAACACAGCCGTCATGTGAGATTGAGAGTGTCACCTTTCACTGTGCTCTTTGGTAGGTGCAGCCTGCACTTCGTTTCCCGAAACTGAGCCAGTCGCAGTGCACCCCGTTTTGCACTGGACAGTTGGCCGTGTCTGCAGACATCGTTCCTTTTGAAGTGCACAACTGCACAGGCATGGTCGCTGTGTTGAGAGGCAGGGGGTGTTATTGCCACCAGCAGTTCGCTTCCAGCCATATCAACGTCGCAAGGGATACCAGGTCATCCATGTCGCTCCATAAAGCTGCCTCCTGGCTGGGTGTGTCGGCGACACTGCCCTTGAAAGCGGCTGGCGGTGCTGGTTGTGGCGCGGCGCGGCCAGCTTTCTCGCTGCGTTTCACGGCCAGGGCCTGGGCCGCAGCGACCTCGCCGGCGGCGGCCGCGCTCCCAGAGTGAGTGAGTGCACCGCCGGCGGCTCTGGGTCACAGCCGGCCACCGCCGCACGGCTGCTTTCACTTTCGGTGCCGGCCTGGCGGCGGCGCGGCGACCGAGGTCAGCCGGCGGCCACATTCACATAGAGCGGCCGGGCGGCCGGCGCGCCGGGCGCGGCCACACCGAGTCCGACCGCCGCCGCAGCAGCACCGGCGGAATGGTGCGTGTCTGACCGCTCTCAGACGATCCGCAGATTCGACATGAAGCGTGAGTACCGTATTCCGGATTTGTTTTTCATCGATATCAGTGGCATCCTCGATATATTTGCCCGGTTTCAATTTTGTTTTGTCAGATGTTTGATTTTGTTGTCTTCACTCTTCACTAACGCTGACCTTGACGTCAGGGATGTTGGTCGTTTTCCGATGGTTCTGGAATATTCCTGCTGATGTTATACCTTGCTGGCTTCGCTGTGGATTTTCCGGACGGCCGCTCGAAGTTCGCTCGCCTTTCTTTACGAGCGAGCGGTCTCTGTCTGCCGACTGGCATTGAGTGAGGTAGTCCATTCTGGAGTATTCTCAATCCGCAAGAAACAAAGCCGGTGTCAGTACCGCCGCACGCTGTGAGCTCGTACCGTGGACAGTCTGTGGGGGGGGGGGGGGGGTCGATCGGCGACGGCGCCGGTCTGGCCACCCGCACGTGCCCTCCCCCTGCCGTTCACGGGGAGGGTAGTCGTTGCACCGGCCCACCCTCCAGTCACCGCCCCGATGGCACCAAAGGATATGACTCAGGGCGCTATTGACCTGTCGCTTTGTCGTCAAGCCGCAGTGACTGGTTCAAAGTGAACGCTCGCTCACGTCTTGAGCATTACGTTGGCATCGTAGCGGTATCGCCCCGCTGCGCTGGTTCCTCCAAGGAAGTGGTGAGGTGGAGCGGGGACGGGTTGGCCCCGAGGCCGCCGCCGTTCTCCGCTGGTGCGCTGCAGCTGCCGCGGAGTGATGGCGCCGCTCTCTGGCGGCGCGTGACGCAGTCGGTCCAAACATGGCGCGCCGAGGGCGACCTTGGGCCGGGGGCCGGCGCCGCGCCGCTCAGCGCCGCTCGCCTGCCCACGGCTCGCTCGACTGCGACCGGTGTGACCTAGTTGGGAGACGGTGGCCTTCTGAGCGGCCCGCCTGTCTGTTTCGGACCCTGGTGGCCTGGCTCGCCGGGGTCACACGGTCGTTGCTGGCGATTGGTCGGATTTAGTTCTGTGTATGTTTTCATTGGTTCTACTGCGCAGTGTCTGCCGCTTCCCGAAGATCTGTTTTGTTTTTCAGCGCAGTGCGCAAGTTTTCTTTGCGTCATTTGTGCTGTCAATAACAGTGCAAGACACAAGTCTAACACTGATTGCATAAGTATCATTTCAACTCGAAAGTCGTCCAATAATGCATTGCATGTTATCAATCACCTCATTACAGCCAAGCATTTCGATTTTTTCGTTCGCATACGAGTACTCATCATTTCACATAGTCTCTTACTGCTGACGTGGGCCGCCGAACGGCCGCCACGGCTTTAGCCCGCGGCGGTTACGAGCTCTATTACGAGCCCGACCTACGGTTACGACACTTGCGCTGTGAACGGAGCAGGGAAGTCTGTGCCGCCGGAGCCGGCTGAGTTACACATGCTATACGTTACTGGATCGTTTCTTAACCGTCACCCTACAAGGGCCGGCCAGTGGCGCAACTCCTCAGAGATGATTCTTGAGTTTGAACAAATGCATGACAATTGACAACCGAGTGATATGAAGCGGTGCAGACAGAGGATTGATGACATGTTTTCGGCTCCAAGACGTCAGTCATAATGGTCCAGTTCAAGGACAGCCTTTGCATCCGTTCTAAAGAAAACTACTGCAGGCCATCGTCGCGTAGACCACCAGTTTGGATGAAAAGGTAGGGCCTTAAAAAAAGAATAAAAGTTTTGCTTCCTAATCCAACAATCGCCTGACGAACCCTTACGAGCACATGCTATGGTGTTTGGGTATTTCGAAATCGATCCCGTTGACCCTCGGGTGGAATAGAGGTCACATATCCTTTTCAGCCAATTGACTTGATTAGTTTCCACAGTAGGCATTGGTCAGCTCTAAGCTGTGTACAGTAGGTCTACAAAATAAGTCCTCTCCGTATCCGGGCAGGTAGCGCCCGAGTAGCGCTCAGGCGCTAACTGTCCACTGGTGACCCGCACTGGGGACTTATTTTATAGACCTACTGTACAGAAGGAATTAATAAAATGTCAGCAAGCCAAGATTATGCTTTCTAATTTGCTATGGTAAACCTCTAATAAGGTTTTAATAGCGCTGGCATGTTTGATATTGATAAAAAGCTGAAACAATATTGTTCTCCCTGTTACTGGCTACATTCAAGGTACCGTGCGCACTATGCTACTTGATCCAGGAAGCACGGCTCGGATCATCACATTACGTAATACCATGCTTCTACTACCTTCTGCGGTGGGCAGAGGGAATACCCACCAGGCAGGCTAGTACCCTCCAACCACACCCTTATCACTGGTCGAATTCCGGTCGAAAGTTTTATGCCTCAGTGGATGACAACGTTCTCCTCCTTTAGCCAATGGGACCAAGGCCACATAATGGGACTGCCCTCTCCAGGGATTTTCACGACTAAAATTAGCATGGTACGTCGTTCAAAATGTCACATAGTGATACTGGCTTGTCGTGAACGCTCTGTTGTTGATATGCCGCCAATTTAATGGCCAACTTCGATGGTTTGTTCGTGTTATTCTTTTTTTTTCAATCGAATCATGCCGTAAAAGACGATGGTCACCCAATCAATCGTAAATGTGTCCTGTTTGCCAGTACACTGTCATATGATGAAGATTTCACCAGTCAATTATACACCTCTATAACACTCTATCCGCATGTGTCACATCCCTAATATTGATTTCTGTATATTTTAAAGATAAACCATGCCTCCTTGGCCTTACCTTGGCCCTTGTTTTACCGATCCCAGCTGTTCCGCGTACTTCGGAACGAGACTTTGTATGGTATAGGATGAGTTAATGACACGGAAGGCGGAAGCTCAGCACAAGGTTTCAAAAAGCCCATGTTGCTGAACCCCTGATCTTGGATATTTAACCTGACCCTGACTTGACCCATAGCCTCCAAATGTAGGTTTTTAGACTGTCCAGAAACGTCACGCTGCGAACTTTCGTTGCCCGCTTTTGCGTTTTGCTACGAACGTATAATCAGTGGTGGACTGAGGACGTCTTACGACTCCTCCGGGCCTTGTAGTTGGTGAACTGAACTATCCCAGCAACCATAGGCTCAATAAATGCACTTGCGCTATACAAAGGTGGTTCTCTCTCATATTGCAAATATTGACAAGCCTATCTTGAAGATGATTGTCATTGGGCTTTATCCAAGGTCAGCCATTGATATGAGGCTGTAAAATTGTATTTAGTAGTCTTCATGTCGTCACAAGCCACTGAATTGGGCGGGAGGTAAATGGCGCGGGCTAAACTTAATAACCCGGGACTTCCCGCGTTATTGACGAGGACTGCTGGGTGGGGTTTGGCGTTACATTTGCCCTGATGCCTTTTTTGCGTATTCAAAAATACTAATAATTGATTTCACAATGCGACATTTTAAAGGATCGCTCATCATGCAATAACTTCCAGCATCAACATGGATAGAATGTTGCTAGGTGCGATCATCAAAACAGTTTGTTTTTATAAATTGGAATTGTCATCATACCGAAACAATATTATTTTTCAATGGCTTTGACTGAGAATGAGGTTGTCATCCAAGATGAGCTTGCCACCATGATGTGTAAAAGTGGCTGGCCATTAAAGTCGTACTCATCTCATCATAGTCGCAGCGCCAACTGTTCCACCTCCTGTGCAAGCCTGTCGTGTCGGGGCTGGCTGCTGTGGCGTCGTCGGAATAAGTTAGTCGCTAAGTCGAAAAGAGTGCAGTCGTAGGCGCAGCGTGCTACCCCGACCCGTGAAGTTTCAACACCGTCGACCAGTATTTTATGGAAAATCAGTTTTATCTCGGGTTTATTGTAATGCTGCAAAAAAAAAAGATATGAGAAAGTTAATTGCTTACTTCAGATTCACCTTTATTAACCCCTTCACAACAACCCTGGCATGACATTTTTCATAACCATAGCTCGGTGACCTGACATGACCCGAAAATAATTTTTTACCAGAAGTTGCGCAAAGTATGCCCCAGGGGCCATTGAAAATATCAGCACGATGCGACTAATCGTTCAGCGCCCATCGCAAAAAATCTCAGGGGGGGGGGGCATCGACCCCCACCCCTGCCAGTGCGAGGTTTAACCTAGTGATTTATTTCCGTCGAAGTTGATGACATTGTGCTCAGCCTCAGTCTTTCGTCTTATATCTTCCGGTGTCTAGCTAAATGATCGTTCACTTTTATGATACCTTTTATGATATGATACCTTTTATGGTACTATAGATCTTATCGAGTAAAAACTTGTTCACGGGTTTGATTTTTTTACGTTTTATATCACCTTGTAGTTATACGTTCTACAATTAGGTTTTGTTATCGTGTTGGCATTAATTTTTTACAGCCTTCATTCGTTCCCTACCTTTCATTTATTCATCGGTCTGACATAGATTGTTGCATCTGGTTCATGTGATAATGACCTGCATGTTTGCCTCCAGCTGTTCTATGACCTCGTTTAAAATCTGTCACGATCTAAGTGTGCTGGGGTAACAAATCCAAAGGGTAAAAAATTACATTACCCGCCATAGAACTTCTGTCCCAGGAATTGATAATACCGATCGCGTTTAAACATTTTGTTTCACGAAAACTTTCAAGGGCGCATTTGATAGTACCTGTTGTTGAATTAGTCTCCAATTCGAGAGCGTTCGCGTAGTTTGTTTATGCATCGGTGTCGTGCGGTTTGTTATTGCTAATATTTTAAAAGCAAAGTTATTATTTTGTAGTTTGCAATTGATGAGTTCATTTAAGATATTTCAGTGCTTTTCTAATGTGTATCAAGTCTGATTCGACAACGTATGTGTTATTCGCTCTATGAAAGCTTTGATCTTTCTTCAGTTACCTCAGCCAATATTTGCACCCCATAGGTTCATTCCCTAATAAAACAGCTGACCCCAAGGCTTACTTGGGTGGCATTTTATCCGCCTCGTTTTCTTGCGATATCCCATTGAGCAATACCGATATAAACACCCAGCTCTGGGCACCTCTCTCACAGGAGATGACAGTAACTGGTGGGATGAGATGGACTCACGCTGCACCAGACGGCCCCATGGCCCAGGCCTGATCCGCATCTAAATAGAACCCTCTCGGTTCGGTGTCGTGCCCCGGGGGCTCGGCCTTGCTTCATATGCCGGGGCGGCCGTCGGAGCCGCCGGGCCTGGGAGCCCGGGATAGCTCCAGTGTGTGCACCAGTGCCATATGAGATATCAGGGATGCGGGAAAGGCTGGTGTGGAGTTCAATTGGCAGGTGCCGAAAGCGCCGATATAACTGCCTCGGAACAAAACCTGTGAGCATTTCGAAAGCAAAAGGGAATATTGGAGTCTAAGCTACTATGTTGATTTTTGTTGTATCCTCAAACTTATTGATTTTCTCGTTTTGGAAGCAGCGAATCTACTAAGTACATAATTTCCACCATTCTACGCAAAAAAAGCTTTGAACGTCCCGATCTTGACCTGACTTGACCTTGTATCAATTACGCCATTATTCAGCATGTGTTTTGATGCAACACTCTTGTGAAATAAGCAGTGCTAAGCCAGTTGTAAACAGATAAAACGCATGTAGACGCGTTCTTCAAACACCGAGTTTTGTTTGCATTGCACTATTGCACTGAGAATGTACTTAATTAGCGGCACAGGTCATTGACATCTGATTGTCGCTTCAAATTCGTCAGGGCTCCAGGACGTATTCGTTTCGGTGGAACGTTTCCACTTTTTTGAGGGGTCGAGCTTGAATTACCTTCTAAATAAAAATAAATAGCCTTCTAGAACAACCCGTCTCACTTAACGGAAATGTTCTAGTAAGGCGCGCATTGCATAACCATTGTTGGGTAGATTTCGAAGAGCTTTTACGGGACATGGACTACCTTGGCATCACAAAAAAAATCGGTCTAGGCGTATGGTTTTGCCTAGCAGTATCACTAATCACTATACTGTGGGATGATAATTTCTGTACAGATTCATCCAATCCGCATAATAAAATAGCTATCTTGTGACTGGAAAAACCAGTTTAAAGCTGTTCCCCAAATTCGTACAAGGTTAAATGTTTTCCCGAGCGGATCCACCCCTCTGTTCTCGCTGGGCCATCCTGAGTCTGGTCCGACTGGTCTGGTCTGGCCGCCTACACTGAAATCCTCTGAAGCCCGTGCCCTGTTGCAACTGGAGCGCGGCCCTGCGCGGCCGAGCGCCGCGGGAGGTGGAGCGGTCGGCCGGCCGGCCGGGCAGGGTGTCGGCCGTGCTCCTCTGTCGGCGGCTGGCCTCCAGTCGGGCCCGGCCGGCCGGCCGCCGCCGCTGTCGCTTTGTTCGCCGGCCTTGAAAGTGGCTGGGCTCGGGGCCGGCCGGCCGGCTGGTCCGCTCCCGAGACGTGCCTGCCGTCGCGTCGGCCGGGCGGTTGCCGTGCGTTGCCCAACGCTGTCAGCCTCTCTAATCGTGCTGCGCGGCGCCGGCCGCCGGACAGGGCCGCGCCGCGCGCTGCAACACCGGCCAGGTGGCCGCACGGCCGCGGCCCGGTACCCACACTCTGTCGACGCGCCGGCCCGGCCCAGATCACAGGTCGTTGGCGGACTATTTACCAATAGCCGGCTTGACCTTGGAGCGGGCGGTCGGCCGGTGGTGCTCCGTTGCGCGACACGCCTGTCGACCCCGATCGGACCCGTACCTCTGCGACAGCCGCATTGCGTCACCAGCTGGCACTGGTTTGAATCGATCACGTTATTTCCCAATGTTGGATTCGAGGTAGACTGGCAGCTAATCTAGAGGGAGCACGGTAGGTCATCCTATTAACTTAAGATCGTTTGGAGTCCGGCATGAGCCCATTACATGGGCCCGGATGCACCACCGCCAGACTTGGGCAGTGAGTTGTCGACTGAATTATTGTCATTAGTGTTATTTCTTTAATCGAGTTTATCGAAGCTCGAAATTACGTTCGTCGATTTCAAAGGGTGAGCGATCATCTCCTTTGCTTTCGTTTTTTATTTACATCTGTGAAACAGTACGAACAACCACGAACGATGTGGATACGGCCGTATTTGCGGTTGTGTAGACTCGTCCACTGAGCTGTGACCGCGCGCCCTTGTCCTTTGGTTTGTGGTGGGCTGGCCGCCGCGGTCGGCCGCCCACACAGTTCACTGAGTGGTTCGCTGAGGCCACAGCCGTTATTGGACCGCCGCACAGTGTGGCCAAACACCAGTTTAGCGCGAATTAAATCCCAGCGCTGCTCGGATCCGTTGGAAATGGTTCCCTGGTTTCAAAATTGACACTTAAACCTATGTGAGACCTTTTACGATACATTATAAATGCTTGCTGACATATAATGGCATAGTTCCGCCTCTAAAAGTAAGGAGAACTAGCTTACGACGGGTGTTGGGCTTACCAGACCAGGGCTGTGAAGTCGATGGAGTTACTCCGACTCCGACTACGGCTTTCAAAAGTCAATTTCAACTCTGACTCCGGGCAAAACTGTCGACTTATACGATCGACTCGGACTCTGACTCCGCAGCCATGGCAAGTCCACGCAGTCGATGGATTTTCGGTGACTCAGACTACGAGTCTTGGTCCGGATTCCAAAATCGATTCCGATTCCGACTCTGACTGCAGGGTCAGAACTGTTGACTCCGAACGACTCCGACTCTGATTACGAAATTCTGGAATTTAACCGCAAATAAGATGCATAAAATTGTGGGTTCCAGCAATGATGGGCATGTTAGGAGGAGGAATCGTTTATGAAATTCCCATAATTTCTCTGGTAAATTCTTATGATTGCCCAAAGTTTGCTTGAAAAAAAAATCAACATCTAATTATGCTTCTGTGCGAATGTTCCTAGTGAAGCACATGAATCGATAGATGGTTGCTGAAATACACGCACCGATAGGACTGAACCTCAGCAATGGGAGTAAAAACAAAGACTTACACCATAAGCCGTAACAAAAAAAATAACAAATAAGCCATCTTTCCTTATTTGTCAAATTTACCGACCCCCTGATAATGAATGGGAATTTCTTCTTGAAATGGAACAGTTTCTTTCCGCCTTAACCGCACTAAACATGCTTGCATTCATTGCAGGTGACTTCAATTTTGATTTATTCTCAATTAATAATAATTCTGCAAATGAATCATTTTTTACATTGATGTGCAGTTTTGGATTTTTGCCAACCATCTCTAAAGCTACCCGCATTACCCCAACCTCAAGTACTCTTATTGATAATATCTTCACAAATGACTTGTCTAAAATAGTAGTACCAGGGGTAATTGTAACAGACCTTTCAGACCACCTTGTAATCTTTACAACTGCAAATGTTGAAAATAAAATATTAGAAAAGAAGGATAAGGAAAGAACAGTATTTGATTACAATAAAATTGAACACCTGAAGGGCCACCTAATAGAGAGTCTTGATGATCTCACCACTCAAACAGATCCTGAACTGGCCTGCATACAGATTATACAAGCATACAAGGATGGCATTGCTATGTGTTCAAAAACCATAACATGCTCAAGAAAAAATAATTTCATAAAACCATGGATGACCCCAGCTATACTCTGTTCCATCAATCACAAAAACAAAATGTTTGTGAACAAACTAAAAAATCCTAATTCATACAATATAGCACAATACAACAAATATCGAAACTGTCTAAATAGGGCAATTACAAACTCAAAGAAGGCCTACTATGAAGCAGAATTTCAAAAAAACAACAGGAACCCCAAAAAGACATGGGAAACATTAAATGAACTTCTAAAACAAAAAAGCAAATGTGATATTTTGCCAGGTGAAACACTAAATAACACTGAGAATAGCGGTCAAGAAATGATGTCAATGGCTGAAAGTTTCAACAAATTTTTCACAGAAATAGGGGAAAAGTTGAAACAAAATATTCCTTGTAACAACACAAATCCCTTAGAAAATGTTCGAGAGACAGAAGGAGAAATGACTAACTTTTCTAGTGTCACTGATGATAAAGTGGAACAAATAATTAATCAGCTTAAAGATGTTGGTGCTGGAATTGATGGAATCAATTCAAAAATATTGAAACATTCTTACAAACCCATCCTTTCAAAGCTTACTTATTTCTTCAACCTATGCCTCTCAACAGGAACCTTCCCAGATCCCTTAAAAATAGCATCTGTGAAGCCAATATTCAAAAGTGGAGATCATAATAGCTTATCTAACTACAGACCAATAAGCATTTTGCCAATAATTTCAAAAATATTAGAGAGGGTTATCCACTACCAACTGACAGACTTTGCAACAAGCAGACACATTCTCTCAGACAATCAATTTGGATTCAGGAAAAATAACTCTACCTACATGCCAGTCATGCTTATTCAAGACTACATAACTGAAGCACTGGAAACTAATAACATTATAGCAGGTGTCTTTCTTGACCTTTCAAAAGCATTTGACACTGTAGAACACCAAATACTACTAGAAAAGTTAAACAAAATGGGTTTTCGAGGAAATATTCTAAAAACAATCAAATCATACTTAACAAACAGATTTCAAGTGGTACAGATAGAAGGGGTCAAGTCAACTGAACGAGAAATAAAAATAGGAGTGCCGCAGGGGTCAATTCTTGGACCACTCCTCTTCATTCTATACTTAAATGACATTGCAAATCTTCCAATTGAAGGGCAAATTATGTTGTATGCAGATGATACTGCAATATTTTTCAAACATAAAAACAGAGAAACACTTCAAGAAATAACAAATGCAGCCCTGTCAAAAATATCTGAATGGCTAGAAGCAAATTACCTCACAGTGAACCCATCAAAAACATTTCTCCAAGTATATTCAAAACGGAGAACTGCTGAAAAGCTAAACATTTACATTAGAAACACAGCAGTAGTTGAAATGAAAACAGTGAAATATTTAGGAATCCTTATTGACTCTGACCTCAAATTCACATCTCATATCAGTAGCATATGTAAAATTATCAGCAGAAACATTGGAATGATTGCAAGAGCTAGACGCTTTATCCCAAAACAGCAGCTCATTCAATTATATTATTCTTTGATTTTTCCTTACATCAACTACTGCTGTTTCATTTGGGGTTCCAACTATGAAAACCACCTTCAAAGGCTGGTAATTCTGCAAAAAAGGTCCATGAGACTAATTGAAGGTATTTTCCCACCACAAAGTGCTACCCCAATATTTAAAAAATATAGTATTCTTAAAATTAAAGACGTAGCCAAACTTCAAATAATGCTTATCATGCATAAGTACATAATGCAGGAATTACCAGTCTCTGTAAGACGATTACTTCATCTTTCAACTGACCCTATCCATCAGACAAGAAATATCCATCATTTTCAACCTGTTTTTTCAACAAAAAATTACAGGCTCTACTCATTTCCTTGCATCGGACCCAAACTCTGGAATGACTTAATAGCTAAAGATCTTCTATTAGAAGAAGTACCTCAATCAAAAAACACTTTCAAAAAATATGTAAAGAATATCTTACTTAGTGAGTACTAAGCAAAAGTACTTATCAAAAGTTTAAGTGAAGTATTAGCAAAAGTATTAGTTAAGTAATCCTGGGTACTAAGTATCCTCGTAAATATACCTATAAATGAATATGAAAATATGTTAAATCTTACAATAAGAAAAACAACAAGAACATGATAATAAATAGCAATAAATAGCGTAATACACACGCTTACCTAGTACTTTTCATACAAGTGCTTAGCATCTCGACAAGTGGCCCAATAATAAATGGACATGTTGGTGCATTTATTATTGGGCTAGGCTGACAATGATGTGTTGATAATGTAACCTACCTTTGTGATTATCAACACAGGAGATACGTCCCCACTCAAATGGAACGCCGGACTTGAAGGGGTCCATCAGCAACAAGCCCTGCTTAGCTGGTGGGCCCTAGAAAGTCTGGCTGTTGACCTGCGCTCGAATTGACCAGAAATGTTTCCCCACTGGATTGCCATTTGCTGATTTTTCTTCTAGGAGTGAAAGGCTGAATGCACTCTACTAACCAATTATGTATGCATGTATGAATGACTTCTTTCTTAGATGTAGTAGAACAGTCATCCGCTGCTTTCAGCAATGACTACTTGTACTTTGGCTCTCTTTATTTATTAACCGGTTCCCGCACTTCTTTTGCTTACTTTGTTTTGTTTTTTTTCAATTTTCCTAGCTGGGAGTGCCGCGACTTATCCTTTTTTATTTTTATCTGGTGTTAACGTAAGGTGCTGTGAGTCGCTGGGCTGTGGGTGGGGGCACTCCTGGTCACCTAATAATGGGTGGCGGAGTAGTAAAAAAAAAAAAAAAAAAGCACCTTCATGTCATTAAGCCTCGCCCATATTGGTGTTTTGCTAGCCGCGAACGTAGGTCGGGTCAGGTCAGGTCAGGCCAACCAGTCCCGCCGGGTATTCATAATTAATAGGTGTCAACCGCCAGTGACAGCTTCGTTGCATGTAACGAAGGCACCAAAACTTCTTCCTAAATGTTCAAATGGTTACTAAATTCGAAAGCTCCAAAAACTAGCCTGGAAGCATGTAAAACTAAAAAATGTGAACCGAGGTCATCAAAGGTCATTGAACTGACCTGACCTTCAAGTGATCTTGACACCGACCATAATGCGTGGGACCAACATCATAATATCATATGTTTAGACGCTTGAAACCACGAAAAGACTGCAAACGCGCGGCTAATGCAAGCAAATATACGCCCAATCGCGCTTCCGGCCAAACATGGTCTCGAGAAATAGGTCACAGGTCAAAGGTCATTGGGGTCAGGGTCGTAAAATTTAATGGGTAGGTGTAAAATTGATAAACTCGAGGGTACTGAAAGTTTCGTCGCGATCGGACGCTTTTTACATGAGCTTTTTGCGAAAAATCGAGAGGGGTTCTTTCGACCCCCACCCTCATCCCCTATATGGGCGAGGGTTGAAAATTTTCAAGATTTATTCATTGGCGACCGAATTCTGCAATATAACAAGTCAGAAATACAGCGGTTGAGCCATCCGCGTAACGTTACGGAGCCGCCGCCGCGCCCACCCTGTAGCCGGACCTCCCCGGGCGGGCCAACCCGATACGTTCAAAGCTGAGCCAAAGGCCGGGGGGCAGGTTGGGGCAGGGTTTCTTGAATGGATCATGTCCAGAAAAGTGTGGCGAATCTTCTCATGGTAGATTTGGCGTGGAGTTTTTTGGCCATTTTCTTATATCTCTACGTTTTTAAGATGGACAGTGTTTTCAGGGGATGTTTGAAAAGGTCATTTTCAAATGAGCATAACTCATCGGTTAGTCCAAGGATACATATAGCATTCGGGTATACTATCAAATATAGGCTCAGTAGTCATATACCACTCCAATTATTTCCAAACCTTTCCGACAATTACGCCAAAATATGTTGTAAACATGACGCGGGTTTTCGACGATTTCAGCACAGCCGGGACCGGCATTGCGTATGTCCACTTAAGCTAGCTTTTTGGACACCGAAAGAAAGAAATTGAACCAGAGTATTGTGATATTGACATACTTTGGACAATTTCCTATCGACTGATAGTTATAAAAAGTCAAAATTCCAAAATTCGTTTTTTGATTAAATTCGCGCTAATCTGGCGTTAGGCCACACTGTGCGCCGCAGCCAGTGAAAGTGAGTGAGCGCCAGTGTCGTACACATGCACACCGCCCGGCCAGCCGGCCGGCCCGGTCAGAAGGGCCGCAGTCAGCTGACGGCGAGCGGGCAGGCCGCGCCGCGCCGGCCAGTGCTCGGCTACAGTGGTGTGTGTGTGCACACTGGCGAGCGGCGTGGACCGCCCGTCCCACTGTGAGCCGTCTGCCGTGAACGGGCTGGCCCGCTCTGTGCCAATGTGGTAACGGGCCGCGATGGGTCTGGCCCGGCCGCCGATCGGTGGTACGATACGGAATCGGTGAACCTACCCGCTCGGTTGCTCCTTTGTCGCTGTCTGTGGCAATCACCAGCTGGACTTGTGGCCTCGCGGCGCGGCGCCTGCCGACTCTTGGCCAATAGCATGACGCCATTACGAAACCGGCTGTTTTGAAAAAAGAGATGATGGTGCTGTGAAGTTGACGGTGACCGCTCACGGTTGAGAGTGCGGGCTCTCCAGTGGATGGTCCGGGACTTCGACAGGGTCTGCACAGGTCCGATTTACTCCGCACGGTGCATATGGTAAGATATCTGTCGGCAATCGGCTATTGCACCGTGAACCTGCACGGACAATCTGCTCCAAATGTCCTCATTTCATTTATCTGCACCAAGGCATCCTCTATTCAGTCAACAGTGACCGATACACTGCGTTCTTGGCATTCAATCTTCCATCGGACTTCAGTGTTTTGGGCTGGTTTTGTTTGAAGAGAAAGGTGCTTCAACTACGTTTCTGGTCGATGTTTTACCTGATCTTTTTCATTGCTTGAGTTCTCGCTGCCTGCGAAGTTCATGTTGTTGCATAACATGACTGACATCACCGCAGAGTCAGCTGCGTGCAGTTCTATGGTGGTGGCATCTTTGACTTTTCGCTCAACGTAGGGATGGCGACTGTCTATGCGTTCCCTGGTAGGCTTAGTATTTCCTGATCAATCAATCGTAATCATGACAATTCACGGAACAAGTCTCTAGACATGAAGCGGGATGATGCACGCACACACTCCACTCTATCTTCTTGGATGTTCTTTCTTGCGCATTTTGTGTGTAGAGTTTTGATTGTGGTTATTGATCATACGTTTCCTCGTCTGATTTCTTTTTTCGCGTTTCATCTCTCCAATTCAAGTCATCAGCGAGGGTCTTAGGCTCCCAAAACTGCGCTTCGCTTCAGTCACAATGCCAAGGTCACTGTCTAGTGTCTAGACAGTTCAATCAATGCATCCTTAGGCGGCAAAAACCAACATCTAAATGCAAAATATGTTCAACGTGTGCGCTTTCATCCTATAAACTGATTCTGTGCATATTAGTGTCTTTTCCACCATTCTGTGAGGCCCAATGATGGTCACAGTAGCCGCTAGAGATGTCAATCGGATACCAACTTTTTGGTATACCGATACCAAACCGATACCAACTTGGTATTTGGTATTTCAATCGTAATGTGTTTGGTATTTTGTTGGTATCATAAGCCTTGACTAATGTATAAGAGGCTAAGAAATCGGTAAAAAGTTGGTATTTCCCTCAGTTTCCCAAGTTGGTTTGGTTTCGGTATTTTCTCATGGTTTTGATAGGTATTTGGTTTGGTATCGGTATTCCGATTTTCCGTAATTGACATCACTAGTAGCCGCACTATGGGAGGAGGGAGGCCGGTATGGTCGACAGATGTGATTGGACGCACCCCGCCGGCGCGGCCGGGGCGAGGGCGAGGGAGCGGGGACATTGGATCGGGGCGGGCGGCTCGCCGAGGGGTGCCCTTTCGGCGGCGCCGGCGTCTCCTGTGGCGGGGATCGATCGGCTGACTCACCCGGCGGCGTTGGTGCCGTCCCCTCCTGTCTGTTGTGAGCGGGGAAACGGCGGGGACCGGCCGCCGGAGGGGGCCCGGCGCCCGACCACCTGCAAAAAGGGCATGGGACAGGGATTTCCAGTGGACGTCCCTTCCGGACAGCGGGCCGAGCTGGCGCCGGTGGTCAAAGGACCCGGTGATCGAACGGTAACCGCTTCTGGTCTCAAAGCTACCGAACTTGGCGGCGAAAAACAAGTGGGATGGCCACGTGGTCTGGGGGGACCGCTGAACAAAGAGCCAGATAAACTGCAAGGTAGACTGCAAGGATAACTGGATGCGTGTGTGTGCAAGTGACGAGTGCAAGTCCATAAACGCTATCACAGCACCGCATTCTTATCACAAAGATAACATTCCTTCTGTCTGAAATGAGGCCGCTTGGGCGGTTGCGTGGGCTGCCGGAGTGAGCGAAGTCGGCTGCTTCTCAGTTTCCGTATACCGGCGATAGCCCGGAGTGTATCTGTCCCGTTTAGCCGTCACCTCTGGAGTTGTGCAGCGATGTGACGGGCTCTCTCTTTCGTTTCAGATAATCTGGATCTGATCAAAATGGCGACCCCTACGTCATCCGGGAAACTGAGCAGCGGCAGCAGCGGCACCGCCGAGCCGCCCGCCACCAGTCTGACACAGGTAAGCGAGCTCAGGCACTGACCTGCGACAACTCGGCGCCACACTCTGCTCTTTTGTATGGTCAGACTCGCCTCGCCGGGTCTGGAACACCGTGACCGTCCCTGCGGGCTCGGGAGAATTAAATGGAGTCAAGGTCACCCAACATTGTTGGTCGTTGCCGTATGAAAGATGCAAGGACGGTATGAAGTGACAAACGTTTAAAGTGGGGCGCTCTAACGGTCATTTTTTGTCGCTGTCTAAAATTGTTGAACTATTGGTCAATACGACGGTGTTTTATTCATGGTGGCTTCTTGTCAACTCTGCATGCCACTGTTGGCGGCGAATTGAAATATTTAACAACTTCAAGCATTTTGTTATAAAGATACTAATGAAGTGCATTTATTTTGACTTTATTTGTGTATTTTCAATGGTCATAAAGTTATTCCCTAGCCAAAAATGGAACGAAGGGTTTTCGAAGCTACTAGAGCATTTGTTTCCATAAATGATGCAAGCTTTGCGTAGGCACGGCGGCGATCAATGGACTTCTATGAGGAACTTCCGGATTCCTAACGAAATTGAGTGGAATGTTAAGCGTGTTCACACATGCTATGCCAATAACTGTGCAACGACACCGCCGATTGCTTAGCGGTCTAAACCAGCAGTTGTCCCTGTCTAATCTACCACAGACAAGCCGTGGTTACCAACCCAAATGATGGCGTACAGCGTACTTGGTGCGTGTCGCGTGAGAGGAGATTGCACAGCTGACCAATCAGTTTGCTAGGGCAACGATTGGTGAAGGGAGGAAGCGATCATCGAATGGCACTTTGGCTGTCTCCCTGTTTCGGCTGCTGGAAAATGACCGATTTTGGGTAGCAGTGAACTAAACCCAATCACAAAAAATGCGTGTGAACACGCTGGAAAGAGTTAATGCATTTTATATGACAATACTTCATAAACAGTAAACACCATAACGAGCCCGTAGAAGCCCGTCGCTCACGGTGATCAAATACGTTTCTGGCCGCCGTCCACCGGTGACCTAATTTCGACCTTTGTCCTTGATTTCGGCATCAGACCTCAACAGCCTAGCATGACTCATTGAGCCATCGACTGGTCTATTGGTGGCGGGTGTCGTATAATCTAGAGTTTTGTGACCGGTCATTTATATCAAATCAGCCTGATGTTTGTAATCAGTTACGTGTTGTCTCTGTTGATGATCCGCGCGGTGCATTCATACGCTTATTTATTGAGGTTATGTGGCCGGCGATGAAATGGTTTGACCGTGTCTGACGGTAAATCTTTGGTTGTCTGCTTCAGGACGGAGACTGGCTGCAGTGTCTCGTTTGCCGCGACGTCTTCAAAGACCCGTGGCTGCTGCGCTGTCTGCACACATTCTGCCAGTCATGTTTTGACGTTCGGGTGGAACAGGAGGGCAAGAACGAATGCCCCGTGTGCCAGGAGCGTGACGTGTTCGGTCACCTGAAGCTGCGTCCCGACTACGCGGCGCGCTACGCGCTGGAGCACGGCGCGGCCGAGCGGCGTGCCGTGCCGTGCTCGGGCGGACCGGCCGGCTCCGAGTGCGGCCGGCCGGCCGTGTCCCACTGCCCCACCTGCGCCAAATACATGTGCACCGGCTGCCACACGGTCCACCTGGAGCTGAGTCGCGCCCACCGGGTCCAGTCGCTGGGAGAGGCCCGCGCCGACGGTAAGCGCGCTGTGTGCTGGCTGCATCTGTCCCAGCCGCTGCAGTACTACTGTGCCACCTGTGACGTGCCCACTTGCCAGCTGTGCGCCGACCAGCATCCCGCCGACCACCGGCGCACCATGCTGGAAGACATCGTCTCCGACGAGATCGGCGTCTTCTGTGCCACCATCGACGCGCAGAAACGCAAAGTCATCGACATGAAAAAGATCCTGGCCCGTCAGATTCGCCGGCACAACGAGGCGTACGAACGGTGCCGCAGACTGGTGGACGAAGGCCATGAAGTTCTCGTGGACGTGCTGCCGTCTGGCAAGGACCAGGTTCTTCTCAAACTGGACGAGATTCACCGAGTGATGAAGGCGCGCCTGGAGAAGTTCGGCGAGAAGATGCTGCTGTTGGCCGGCGATGTGACGCACATCATCAGCGTCATGGAAAGACAGCTGCAGTTCGGCCTGAACGCCGAGGTGCTGGCGCTCAAGAAGCCCGCTGAGAGCAAGCTGGGTGTGATGAACCGCAAGATCGACGACCACTTCTCGGCGGAGCAGGCCGTGGCGCAGTCGCTGCTGCGTAACGGCGGCGAGATCGGACGTGAGATGATGCGCAGCCTGTACCGACCCCAGGTGGCCACGGACAGTCGCCGCGCCTCTCCCGTGCAGACGACCGACCTGCGCGCGCTCAATGGGTTCGGCTCCAGTCCGTCCGGCTCGTCTCACGGCTCCAGCCCGGAGCTGTCTCTGGAGCAAAGCCTCAGCCGCGGCTCCAGTTACGACCACGAGCTGCTGTCAGACGGACGCCAGAGCAGCGGCGATCTCGGTCTGGGCTTCGCTCTTCCATCGGAACTGTCGGCTATGCTCAACGGTAACTCTTCGAGCGATCTCTTCTCGCACCCGCCCTCTTCGCTCAGCCTGACTGGCATCAGCAACGGCGGGGGCTCCAACGGTCACGGCAAGCTCAACACCGTCGTGGGTGGCCTGAATGGTCTCTCGTCTCTGTCCAACGGCCTTGAACATCAGCTGCGCCTTGACGACCGCAGTAGCGTTGGAAGTTCCTCGCGGCCTGCCACCGGCTTCAGCGGCCTGGACCTCGGCTCTCACCACAGCCTGGGCGACTTCAACAGCCTGGCTGACTTCGGCCCGAGCCGCCTGTCGAACGGCCTCGGCCAGTCGACCTCCGCCAGCAGCGGCGGCAGCGGCGGTGGCTCCGGCTTCTGCAACGGCAACGCCGGCGGCGGGCTCGGCCAGAGCATCCTGAACGGTGCCTCCGGGATGGAGCGCTCGTTCAGCGGCAGCTACGACAGTGGCTTCTCGGGTCGCTTCTCGCCCTACTCGGTCAACCAGTACGGCCGCTGGTCGAACGGGAACGATGCGGGCGAGTCGCTGCGCCCGCCGTCTGCCACGGGCAGCCAGCTGAGCCGCGGCCCGCCGCCGGCGGCCCCGGCGCCCACACCGCCGTACCCGCCGCGCGGCCAGATCCGCCGCCAGAAGATGATCTACAACGTCAAACTGGGCGAGTTCGGCGTGATGGAGGGACAGTTCACCGAGCCTTCCGGAGTGGCCGTCAACGCGCGCAATGAGATCATCGTGGCCGACACCAACAACCACCGGATCCAGGTGTTTGACAAGGAGGGCCGCTTCCAGTTCAGCTTCGGCGAATGCGGCAAGCGCGAGGGCCAGCTGCTCTACCCGAACCGTGTGTTCGTCAACAAACAAAGCGGGGACATCGTGGTGACGGAGCGCTCGCCGACGCACCAGATCCAGATCTACAACCAGTACGGCGCGTTCGTCCGCAAGTTCGGAGCCGACATCCTGCAGCACCCTCGCGGTGTGACGGTCGACAACAAGAACCGCATCGTTGTCGTCGAATGCAAAGTGATGCGTGTGCTCGTGTTCGACTACTTCGGCGACGTGCTGAAGCGGTTCGGCTGCAGCCGCCACCTCGAGTTCCCCAACGGCGTGGCCGTCAACGACAAGGAAGAGATCTTCATCAGCGACAACCGAGCCCACTGTGTCAAGGTCTTCAGCTACGAAGGCCAGTTCCTACGTAAAATCGGCGGCGAGGGCGTCACTAACTACCCCATCGGAGTTGGCATCAACCTTCTTGGCCAAGTGGTCATCGCCGACAACCACAACAACTTCAACCTGACTGTGTTCACTCAGGAGGGCCAGCTCATCAGCGCCCTCGAGTCCAAGGTGAAGCACGCCCAGTGCTTCGACATGGCGCTCATGGAGGGCGGCTCCGTGGTGCTGGCCAGCAAGGACTACCGCCTGTACGTGTACCGCTACGCGCCGTCCCAGGTGCAGTACGCCTACCCGTTCTAAGGCGCCGGCTGGCCACTGCGGCCGACCGAGGGGCGTGGTGAGCCGGTGGCGGCCACCCTGTACAGAGTGTGCACTAGTTAAGCGGCGGCTGCCACCTCAACATGCCCACCAGACTTGCGCTTGTTTCGCCCGCCGGCCATCGCCCTAGTCAGGCTATGAAGCGTTCGCTGGGGCGTCCCCACCCACGTGACACTGTTGCTCGTAGCAGCTTTAAGGTGTTGTTGAGCGGTGGCCCCGTTTTGTTTTTGTTTACGTTGATGCGATGATCTAACTTTGTTATCTATTTAAGTTTCCTTATTTATTCTGTTGATATTAAAGCTGGGTTGAGTTTTGCATTTTAACCATTTTAACCTGTCTTCTTTTAGCCCGTTTTACCGCGCCGTCTTTCCCCGCTGTGGCGTGCCGTCAGGGCGCCGGCCTTCCTGCTGTGGGCAGCTGGCCGGGGCGCGGCGCGCGGCCGTCTCGGCCCTGCTTCCGGTCCTGTCCAACTGACGAACTGTTCTCCCGGTAGTGGCGTCTCCCTTACCCCCGTCCCGTCCCGCTTCTCACCCGCCAGGCTGTGTATGGGCGCTGTTTGTACCTCATCGCGCGCGCACGTGCGGTGCCACCCTGGGCTGGTCAGATGTGTGGAGATTTTATAAAGTTTTGTACTTTGCTAACGTTCGGGAATCGCGCTGCGGCCGGGCTGCGGAACTGGCCGAGCGTCCACCGCCGGCCGAGCCAGTGCCTCTCACTAGAACCGTTAAAACGTCGTGAAACAGTATTTTTACAATGTTTTCTTTTATACAAGTTGAGCAGCTGGCACCGCCGTCGTGTGACCTTTTCGGTAGCATGTGCGCTCCTCTCACGCACCCATCCAGCCATTATTTCGCGTGTGCACGCACACGCCACACACAGACATACACACACGGACACCTCACGCACAAAGACACACGCATACTGACACAATGTCGTTCCATATGACTCCCGGTCTAGATATACCCCCACTGATATCGGCACTGTACGCCTCTGTCGGCGACGGGCCGCGCCCTGCCTGGTGGCAACTTTTCTTCCGAATGGGACCAGTGTTTCAATGCGGACGGGGGTAAAACAGGCCATGAACCTTGGTTCCAGGCTTCCCTCGTCCGGTGGCGCGTGCCGCCCAAACCAGAGAGCGAGAGCTGGGACTGAGGCCGCGCCGGGGCTGGCGCTGTTGTCCGGCCCCTCCCGAGGCGGCCGTGTGCCATGTGCGCGCCGGGGGACGCCAGGTCCACTGTCTGCCTGTTCGCTTCGCTTTGGCCGACTGTCGATCGGACGGTCGCCATTGAGCCGACGCGTGTACCATTGTTGTTGAGTATATTTTACTACCTAGTTGGTGTGTGCCTGTTAGTTGGTTAGTGTGCATGCGCCACCGAGCGGTGGCGGCCGCGGTCGGCCGGCGAGCCGCCGCCCTGTATAGAGGCGCCCGACCGGGCGTCGGGCGCGCCCGTCGCCACTGGACGCCACTCGGCCGCCGCGCACTCGTTGGTAATAATGTATTTTGGACTGTGCTTGTACCGTGGGCTCAACTGTACTCTTGTTGTGACTTCCCTTCGCTCTGTGGGCCGGGTTGGCGGGCGCCGTGCCCGATTGCGCCATTGTTGTCTCATTTTGGAGCTGTTTTGCGTGTTACCGTTACCATGTTTGGTGTTCAGCTGTTGCGCCTGACGCCACCCGAACTCAGAATCAATAGACGCCCACATTCCAGCACGGATTTCACAGTTCAAATCTCTCGCTTCTGTTACTTGTTGCGCGCGCGTGTCGCCCGCGCCCGGCCGCCCGTACTTACCAATATGTATATGTAAGGTTTGATATATACTCATGGCTCTCTTGTTGGCCGCTGCTGCCGCGCTGTGCGGCGTTTTAACTGGATGCTTTGTTATAGCGGCGAGAGGGGCCGGGCGATGTAGGGCCCAAGGGCAGCGCGCTCGGGGCACCCCCGCTGCCCTCAGTCTCTTCCCATGTTGCGCGTTTTTATCATTAGTTGATTTTTATTTTCTTATGTGTAAGTAGTACATTTTACGTCTTTCATTTGGTAATTTGTTAAGCAGTGGTTGTACTACAATGGTATTCAATAAACTGTTTGCTTATAATATTCTTTGAACGGGTCATGCCCGTTGAACACGAGAAGGGCGCGAGCGAACTCAGCAGCTGGGGCAAACGGAGCATTGCTCAGTCACGGGCTGGGAACAGCCAGCAGCTACGCACAAGGTCGAGTGCCCCTTCCTATCACGAACTCCAAGCAGTAATAAATTCAAGCACTACTTTGCCGTGAAATTTCAACCAAGATTAGTGAGTTGCTAACTGGCAGTTCCATGGAAGGAATTTACAGCGTAGAGACGTTATCATATGGTTTGCAATATTTGGTGCCGCATTCGGGAGCCGGCGCTTCATAAGTTAATCGCGAGGTCAAAGGGAACACGTTCGTGTCTGTAAACATTTATTTTCTCGCATATTGGGCATTGAGAGATGCCTGGGCACTCAATTGGTCCAGTGCACTGGACCAAGGTCAAGTGGCAAGTTCAGCGATGACAATGGAAGGTGTGGTCACGGGTCATAGGTCAGCAATCATGTCACATAGACGCCCTTTCTACCGACCGCGTTTCGGTCCCGACGGTGCACACGCTTCACATCACATTCATGGTCGAACTGCGTATGTGGTCGGTGCGGTGAGCTCCACGACCATCAACATTCTTACGGTTTTCCACCCACACAATGTCCAATGGATTTATCATCACATCATCATCACTATCACTCTCAACACGCACGATCTACTGTGTGACTTATGTGATGGGTGACTAATGCGTCTTGCAACTACGCATTGGTGACTTCAAAAACGTTTCATTCTCCAGCACACGAAGTCCGCACATCGCATATCATGAACGGGGGCCTGATATAAATGCGACAGTCTCTTGCGCAGTAGCCACATCAACGGTGCCGAAGTAGGTACTGGAAAATACTCGAGTTACCGATTTTTTACATAATGCAGTACTTCCTTGCGCGGGGGCTCCGACTTGACGTGACCGTCAATATTATAGATTAGATTTGTATCTAGAGTGCGTGCGTATAGTGTGTTTTATCTGCGCCGTATTGTTTGAATGGTTTACAGGTTGAAATCGCTTAAACTGAGGCAACGGCAGATCTCGCTGAGTTTCAGAAGGTTCAAGTGACGGTCATCGCCCGATCGTGTTCCAGCTAAAAAGTTATTGAGCAGCGGCGCGGAGTTGGCTGGTTCTTCACCGGAATCAAAAGTTGTTGTGTGGACGCCGGAGGGCTGCGGGTGACCGACAGGAGCGGGCGGGGGACATCCGACGACACACTACATCCCCAGCCGACCCGCCAGTTCACCAGGTCCGCAGCTCTATTGGGACTCGAATCAAATAATCAACCTATACAGCTGTTCCATGTAACCGCTGGGATGCCCCGTGCGAGAGGCGTCGGCTACAGTGCGCGTCGGTCGGAGCTCTTTGTCAGATCAGCCGGTCGATGGCGGCGCTGAATTAGTGAGCGCACGCGCGCGCGCGCGCCGCGGCAGCAGCTGTATCCGGCGCGGGGTCGGAGCGCGCCCGCCGCGCGGCCCATCACCTGGCGCCTTTGTGCCGCCGGCGGGAGGAGCGCGCTGCTCCCCCTTGTTTGGTACGCTGGGATCAGCGCGGCCGGCGCACGGCGGGATCGGTGGGGCCGGAAGCGCTCCCGGTGGCGGACACGACCCACCACCTGCCGCCGCCGACCGGCACCGGTCCGGTCCCGGGGGTCGAGCTCATGAAAAACCGATATTTTCACATGATCAGTGCGGAATCGAGGCAGCCGTGACAAAGAGGCGCTTTTATGCCGCTAGAGGCGTATGATGCTTTTGCATGATAAGTTAGAACGTTTTACCTATATCTATTTAGTTATTTATTACACGCTTTTGGTAGGCATTAGCACGGAATACCTAGGGGAGAGTGGGGATAACTGGGACGGGGGAGAAGTGGGACACCTTCAATATCTGGGTGAGCGATTGGACAAACAATTTTGTTTTTGCATATTTCCTCATGAATTTAGTCGGGGCACGTCACAGCCTAGCGGTTTACTTTTCCGGTTGCCTGTCTCTGAGATATTGAGTTGGGGTCTAAAATGTGATTTTTTGGCATTGTACTCTTATTCGATTTGCCGTTTACTCAGCGATGTGAAATGTTCAGGCCGTTCACCTTCGGATGTCAGTGAAGTCATCTAAATATAGGTATGCAGAAACATTTTTTTATGTATCTGTTATACTTTTGTGTGGGAGAGCAGTTGAAATAAAAATGACGTCTTGGGGATAACTGGGACAACGTGCCTAAGCCTTGTCCCAGTTCTCCCGCATGCAAATGCACTGGAAAATTTTCCAGGATACTCAGTGCTGTCAGTGTAGTTCAAAAAAGATAATCGAAGTGATTTCTTTAAGTGTCAATTTTTAAAATGCCTTCTTCTTCGTAATGGGTCATCAAATTTTAATTGTATTCCATTTAAATCACATTTTTTGACCAGTCCCAGTTCTCCCCATCATTTGTCCCACTTCTCCTGGACGTGTCCCAGTTCACCCCATTGTCAACCTTTCCTAAAATTTAAATTTGAGAAGTAACACGTGAACAAACACGCATAAAAACAGTAAAGAATGAAGTAGAAATAAACTGTTTGCCAGTAAATGCAATAAATTTACTTAAACCTTAAATATTCTATTTTTTACGATTTTTCAAAGTTGACGTCAAAATAATGGCCCACTTCTCCCCGGTCTCCCCTATATACCTAGTGTAACGGCTATATGTCGTTAGACTACATGTCGTTTAACTTTAGACTAGGTATATGTTCCGTGGCATTAGTAGGGGTCAACGACAGCCGACAAAGGATAGAGTAAGGTCAATGAATCGAAAATTCTAACACCAACCGTTAATTGTCAAAATAAGGATAGGTGTAAATGATTCATTTATCAATGATTTATGGTTATTCTACAACATGGGCGTATTTACCTATGCAGCACACGGATGTCTATGTCTTTGGTCTCCGACTTGGCCAGAACTTATTGAACTATAACCTTGTTTTTACCGAGTGGCACCGAACATGTCGGACAGCCAAGTCCCAAACAAAAAGGTCAGCCACGTTTTTTGGTACAGCTCGACCTCCTAGACGGTTCTTTGTCCGTTTCGTCCCGAATGTAGTGCGGTCCAAGCGACAAAGACACAAAGACCTGACACTTTACGAAGCTGGATAATAAACGGTTGTGCCGCTCGGAATCTCGTCGAAAAAATAAATTGAGAGGGGTGCACAACATTTTTATAGCGGGGTTCGTGTTTTGAGGTTGAACTTTTCGGAACCAAGACAACGGGCACTGTGGTGTGTGCGCTGGGGTTCAAATTATGGGACTTATTGATCGGGCCGAGTCCTGTGCATGGAATCATTTCGTTTGTCCCATTCGTTTACTTAAAAACTAGCTGACAATGGGTTCCACCATTCATTACCATTTATCCCTTTTATCCTTAGGGTCATCAAATCTTCATTTTTCATCACACGTCCCTCCCTGTTCGAGCAGACGGTCGCCCCACCAGACGACCAGTGAGGGCAGTTTTAGTACCTAGGAGCGGGTCCGTCCGGTGTGACCGTTTGAGTGCAGTTGGGTGACCTGTTCTATCGGGACACTCCCGTCTTTCGGGATGCTCACTTCAGCCACTGCGGTGCATCAGCCGGTGGTCGACACGGGCCTATCTCCTCCTCCCATGGCCATGAAATGGTCTCAATAGGCCGAAAGGACCAAGCCCAATAAAAACAAACAAACAGGCGTGTCCAGTTAGTTTTAAAGGGCAGCTTTGACGTCTATGACCCTCCGAGAGAAAGAAACAGACTCGGAGAAGCTTCATGTGTTATGATGATAATGAAGCTTACGTGCACATGCTGCACCTACTTATTTTCAACTCCTTGTTGCTGCTTTTGAAGCTGTCAAGCGCACATGGTTTCATTCGGAGGGTCATTGGAAAACTGGGACCATTGAGTGCGCGAACACTTGTCAATATGTTCATATGTGGAAGCCTAAACTGCGTTCAATGCCAAATTGCGTATGTACTGACGCATTATTGATGAATATTGCACCACGCTGCCCGAGGAATGGGCGCTCCTTGAAGTTATGGCTCGACTTTCCAACAATACGGTTTCCAACCCATTGTGCCCGTTATGACTCGCAACATATAATACCCTCGGGCTCGAGTGTTTTTCAAGGTGGGCTGCTCCGCCCGGCCGCATAAAAGCCCGCTATTAACTCGTATGCCTTGTAACTTGTAAGAAAACGTCCCCTGACAATTTGATATCTAGTTAGCGGTTAAAAGCGACCATTTATAACGGACGTACAGTGTAAGATTATGTGCCGGCATCGGCTTTTCCTCGTCAAAAACACTCGTGGAAGCCTCGGCATCCAACTAAATCCTATACCAAGCGCCGAGTGCGATGATTCCCGGCTTTGGACAACCCGAAGGTGAACAGTGAGCACCAGCAATCCAGCACACTCTTCACTTTATTAAAGAAAAGAGAAGGGAGGGCACGGGCTACCTCACACACAATGGTGGTAACGTTGCGTCAGAACCACATATTGCAAGTGGTGGAGGATGGGCTTCGAATCACTCTATAGTTCGTATCGGCCGTTTAGTATCGCCCACGTTGACAACCAGTTGCATCCAATGTCGCATTTTGACCGTGCATAGGTTTTCAGTGTCATCCTCCACAGACGGCCCAAGGGCGTTGCCCCTTGTCGAGACCCAGCCACAGCATGCTCGGCAGCTGCAGCATCCAGCACCACCTTTTCCCGGCAAATCAGTGAGTCTGTTGTGGGATAGCGCGCAGTAAGCGGCACGTGGCGCGGCTGTGGGGGCCCGGCCGGCGCGGTGCCTTGTTTACCGGCGCGGCGCGGCACTCCCCTCGGGTCGATGCGGCCGTCGGACGCAGCCTCCACGCACAGAGCCGACTCGCTCGGCCGATCGATGGACAGGCCGGGGGACGCGGCGGCGGCACGTGCCGCCATCGACCGGTGGCGCCGGGCGCGCTTTGTCCGCGCTCGGACCGCGTGGCCGCCGCCGGAGGGGGCAGCCGGAGGGGTCGACCGGCGACCGCACCTGGCCACCGCTCTGCTCTGCTCCCCCAGCTGCCGCCGGGGGGGGGGGGGAGAATGATCTGGACGCTGTGGAAGTATACAGTACACACTCCGCGCAGGAACAGACGAGCACAAACAGATACTCTCGGCGCAGGAGCAGGCGCGGAGATCGCAGACCACAGACCAGACGCGCACAGGCATCCTGATGCAATTTTTGTAGCGATAGAGTAGGTAGGCGTATTGCGTAGTCTGGTGAGCAGTGAAAGACGGCAAAATCTAATGAAGTCCTGCGATAATGCTTTTTGACGAGCCCCCGAACGAAGCCTGTTGCATGCTACCATACTTTGCCCCATGGGTGAAACTTTGACATCACCATTGGGGTCCCAAACGTCCAAGGGGGCCTCCGTTTAGTGGGGGCCTCCAAGCAATTAGGGGCCTCCAATTGCGGAAGCGGTGATTTACGAACCACGCCAGGGCCTGCTCTAAGAAATTTTAATTGGGGGACCAGAGGCTCAGAAGCCAAACCTGGGGTACCCCCAAATCCAGTTTTCTCATCGGATTTAGGCCACTTATTTTTCGTCACAGCTCCGATGCCATGATTTTTTTTTTTTTGAATATTGATAAAGAAATGGTAGGTCACCTGACCCTACTGGTGGATTCAGGCCAGCAGGGTGACATTGTATGTAAATATCCCCCGCGGCATCCGAAATCGACGAAAACTTCTGGCTTTGTCACTTTTGACAATAAAACACAATGCATAGTTCTTCTGAATGCTTGAGACGAGGTGTTAGTATCACTGATGTTAGTTGTCGGACTTTCGTCCCCGTCTTGAGTTGAGATGTTAGTTTCACAACGTTTCGGCCAGTTACTTCTCCGGCCGTCGTCAGGTGTTCTTTGGCCCTTAGAAGGACCTGGATGTTGGTGGCGTTGCGCCGTACGCGTCATACCGTTCGAAAGCTCCTGTAGTCAGCGGGAATCGAACTCGGGTTTCCCCGGTGATAGTCCACGGTTCTAACCACTCCACTATCGAGGCAGACATCGTTATGGAGCTGGAAACTTGGTGTCATTTATCCCCCAGATGTTTTTGTGATTTCCTTAGTAGTGGGAGCCATATTGGGCTGATGTCAACGCTTGGCTTGCTGATGGGGTTGCTAGCCAGCGCCATGTGTGCGGCTTCCTTGATTTTTCTGATTTTCCAGTGTGGCTCCTTGTCGATGATGGTGGTATCATCCCAAGCAGGTCTGTGATCTCCTTCAGACCATGCATGCTCCGCCACACCGGATTTCAGTGTTTCGCCTCGGATGGTGGCCTTCCTGTGTTCTTCGAGCCTGACCGCCAGTGGGCGGCCAGTCTCGCCCTTGTATGACCTGCCGCAGCTGCACGGGATGTCGTATATGCAGTTCTTTGTTTTCTCCTTGGTGGTTGGCGGTCTGACCTTTGTGAGTGACCTGCGGAGGGTGGTGGTACTTCTGAACACCGTCCTGATGTTGTATGCTCCGCAGATTCGCCTTAGCTTCTCTGACAGTCCTCTGTTGCATGGGTTCACCCCTGTCACCGGTGATCGCCAACATCTACATGGAACACTTCGAGGAACTGGCCTTACAAACAGCACCACTGAAACCATCCCTGTGGCTGCGATATGTCGACGACACATTCGTCCTGTGGGACCATCGCGAGGACATAACACCGTTCCTAGACCACCTCAACAGCCTCCGACCCTCCATCCAATTCACAATGGAAACAGAAGTCGACAACAAACTACCATTCCTTGACGTCCAAGTGGAGAAATCTGAGGAAGCATTCAGAACATCGGTCTACCGCAAACCAACAGCGACCGACCGCTACCTCAACTTCAAGTCACACCACCCAGACACAGTCAAGAAAGGCAGTGGCGCAGCCAGGATTTCGTTTCGGGGGGGTCATCGCTTCCAAAGCGGGCCCCCTAGTGTGCGGGCCCCCACCCATTTTTCAGAATCTCTCCATATTTCATACGCATTCTGCTGGGCGGGCCCCCTTTACCTGCACGATAACCCTGAGCGAGTTTGAATCAGAAAATTTGCATAGAACAGTAGCTCGGTAATCACCCGGTCTTCACTTTTTACGCAAATTGACCACGACAGAAATATGTTACTATGACGTATGACTTCGTATCTTTCGAGTCCGATATGAGCCCCAATTCCCCAATATGCATAGCATATTATATGCAATCGGAACTGTTGCCTGCTTCTGTCGCACAAGATTTAAAAGTAGTCCCATGTGCCTGTCCTAAGTCATCTATTGGCTGCTGTAGTAGATTGTGCTTTTATTCTTCTTCATTACGTGAATTCGCTCGTAAGAAGTTTCGCCGGCACAGAGGGGAGGGGTTGATGCAACCCCCTAAGGTTTTTTTCGCGAAGAACTCGCGTAAAAAAGCGGCTGATCGCGACGTAACTTCCATAGTGCGCTGAAATTCGCGCAACTTATAGAACAAGGATGGGTAACGTGCCTGTGAAGAGTCACAGCTCGATCGGGCCGGTGGTGAGCACATGGCGCGTGCTCAAAAAGTGCAAATTCGCGTCATAGACTTTACATGCATAAATCGGCTTGCAAAAATGGGCGACAATGGCTCAACTTGCCCGACACGGGTCCAGTCCCCGTGCAGTATCTCGGTAACCGTGGGTCCGATCGGCACGAGGAACACAGTATCGTGCATGAGAATCGAACGGGCTATCGAATGGTGTGCGGTGCAGGGATGGCACGCGCCACGTGCACCCGTGAGGGCACTTATGCTTGAAAAATTGACGTTTTGGACGGATTTTGGACTTAATGCTATTTTTGGGTGACTGTCAGACGGAGCGGGTTCAAACAACGCTTGTTGGCAAGAGAAATGTACCTACCGCCTCTCATGGGAAAATTGTGAAAAGCTAATTGATCAAAAACAAGGTGGAACAAATTGCTGGAGAAAATAGCATTTGCTTATGACTTACTTAATTACAGGGGTTTTGCTACATAACCTGGTATGTTTGACAATTGAAATGGGCATAGATTGGAAGAGCATTCAATTGTGACCAAGGTCCAATCATCGCTTTTGCATGACGAGCAACAATATTCTTAAGAATATAAATGTTTCAAACCTCTACATAGTAATTCATCGATGGCTTTCACTCTTCAATAACCTACGCCAACCTATGTCATGAAATACACTTGGCATGTTCTATAGTAGAACGCATGGTTATTATCAGACACGAGCACCTCGATGCGATGGATATTTTTTCCCAAAACCAAAATGCTTAGCCGTCAAAAGGCAATCGACCGTAATGGATACATAACCCACAGACACAAGACCAACCAAACGCCCACCGATCGAAAATACCCCTTATTCGCGTTGCGAAGCAAGCGGGTCACCCTAGCGGGCCCCATTCACCCGGGGGCTCGGGCCCTATCCACATGGGGGACCAAGCCCTATCCATACGGGGGCCCGGGCCACGTTCACCTGGGCTCCGGGCCTCGTCCACCCGGGGCTCCGGGGCCCGCCCACCAGGGGGCCCGGGCCCCATCCAGCCGGGGGCCCGGGCCCCGTCCACCCGGGGCCTGGGGTCCGTACTCCCGGGGGCCCGGACCCATCCATCGGGGGGCCCTGGCCCCATCTACCCGGGGGGCCGTGCCCCATCCACCTAAGGGGCCCGGGCCCGTTCTCCCGGGGCCCGGGCCCCATCCACCCGGGGGCCTGTGCCCTATCCACCCAGGGGCCCGTGCCCTATCCACCCAGGGGGCCCGGGCCCGTTCTCCCGGGGCCCGGGCCCCATCCAACCGGGGGTCCGGTCCCGTCCACCCGGGGCTCAGGGCCGTTCTCCCGGGGGCCCGGGCCCCATCCAGCCGGGGGCCCGGGCCCCCTCCACCCAGGGGGCCCGGGCCCGCTCTCCCGGAGCCTCGGGCCCCATCCACCCGAGGGGCCTGGACCCGTTCTCGCGGGACCCGGGGGTCCGGGCCCCGTCCACCCGGGGCCCGTTCTCCCGGTGGCTCGGATCCATCCACCGGGGCCCCATCCGCCGGGGGGCCCGGGCCCTATCCACCCGGGGGCCCGGACCCATCTACAGGGGGCCCGGGTCCCATCCACCCAGGGGGCCTGGCCCGTTCTCCTGGGGGGCCCGGGCCCTGTCCACCTGGGGCCCCAGGCCGACCCCTCACCCGAGGTGTCGCAGTGGGCATTTCTCGAAGCGGGCTCGTCCGATTAGATTAGGACCTCTCTCTCTCTCCTCTCTCTCTCTCTCTCTCTCTCTCTCTCTCTTTCTCTCTCTCTCTCTCTCTCTCTCTCTCTCTCTCTCTCTCTCTCTCTCTCTCACTCTCTCTCTCGAGCGGGCCCCTGACAGAAATTTCGGGGGGGTCAGCTGACCCTCTGACCCCCCCCTGGCTGCGCCACTGAAGAAAGGTATCGTAAGATGCCTGCAGACCCGAGCCACCAACATCTGTGGAGACGAAGCAGCCAGAAAGATGGAAATGTCACGCCTCACCAGCACCTTCAGGAGAAACGGATACCCAACGAGCTTCATGAAACACAAACCCAAGGAAGCATCCCAACAACAACCAAGGGATAAGCCCATCGCGACAGTATCCCTCCCATACAACAGAGGACTGTCAGAGAAGCTAAGGCGAATCTGCGGAGCATACAACATCAGGACGGTGTTCAGAAGTACCACCACCCTCCGCAGGTCACTCACAAAGGTCAGACCGCCAACCACCAAGGAGAAAACAAAGAACTGCATATACGACATCCCGTGCAGCTGCGGCAGGTCATACAAGGGCGAGACTGGCCGCCCACTGGCGGTCAGGCTCGAAGAACACAGGAAGGCCACCATCCGAGGCGAAACACTGAAATCCGGTGTGGCGGAGCATGCATGGTCTGAAGGAGATCACAGACCTGCTTGGGATGATACCACCATCATCGACAAGGAGCCACACTGGAAAATCAGAAAAATCAAGGAAGCCGCACACATGGCGCTGGCTAGCAACCCCATCAGCAAGCCAAGCGTTGACATTAGCCCAATATGGCTCCCACTACTAAGGAAATCACAAAAACCTCTGGGGGATAAATGACACCAAGTTTCCAGCTCCATAACGATGTCTGCCTCGATAGTGGAGTGGTTAGAACCGTGGACTATCACCGGGGAAACCCGAGTTCGATTCCCGCTGACTACAGGAGCTTTCGAACGGTATGACGCGTACGGCGCAACGCCACCAACATCCAGGTCCTTCTAAGGGCCAAAGAACACCTGACGACGGCCGGAGAAGTAACTGGCCGAAACGTTGTGAAACTAACATCTCAACTCAAGACGGGGACGAAAGTCCGACAACTAACATCAGTGAAAACACAATGCCTTTATTATAGAAAAAAAATTAACCGCACAGCATTGCGCAAGGAATCTAGCCGTAAGCCGACCCCAGAAAGTGTGAGCGTTAACCTTCGCCCGCACCTGGGGAGAGGGTCGCCACCCCCAAGTTAGTTTTTCTGCTCTACACTTAACATTTTTAAAGCTAGAAACCTGATTTTTTTGTATAGCTGCTTTTCTATCTTTTCTCAGCGTCCATTGAAAATTTCAAGTTTCTGTGGCTTTTGGGTTTGAAGACATGACCTTGTTCTTCAGGTCATGTCATGTCCTAAATGACGAATACCCAATATCTTGCGATGGCTATGGGCCTTGTGAGCTTTTGACACGCTGATTTCGGCTTTTTTTGCCAGTCTTACCTCCCACCTATCATTGAACATGTTGTTCTGCGATGTACAGATGTCAGGGTCAGGGTCAAGGTCAACCTAGGTCATCTAAAATTATTGCGCTTTAGGCAAGCTGAATTTACTTTTCGTGAAATTTCTTTGGCTGTATGTAAGCCTTTAACTCTTTAACTCTTTTTTAACTCTTTAACCTTTAACTCTTTGGCTGTATGTAAGCCTTTAACTCTGTTCCACACCAGCGCCTGCTTTTGAAGCTGCGAGCCTGCGGCGTTGATGGCAAGCTCCTGAACTGGGTGCAGGCGTTCCTCACGGGGAGGCAACAGAGGGTTCGGGTGAACAACTCAAGGTCGGAATGGGCCGCTGTGACCAGCAGGGTGCCACAGGGAACTGTCTTGGGGCCGCTGCTATTTGTCGTGTACGTCAACGATCTGCCCGGTGAAGTCGCGTCCTCAATCAAGATGTTCGCAGACGACACGAAAATTTACAGGAGTGTCAGCCGGGCATCAGACGTTCTCACCCTCCAAGCTGACCTAGATAGACAATGACAATAGGTACAAAAACAATGTAATAAGACCAGACGTTTCGACAACAAAGTGCCTTCGTCAGTGGAAAAACAAGATATAGGCTTTACATCGATAAAAAAAAATATAGAAGACGACCAGCCTGCACGAAATACAGTTTTACTTTTTTGAAATACAGGTTATATCTAATCTCGCACTAAAATGTTATATCGTTCTTCTGTCTAAACTATTCTGTAAGTCATAATCACAGCATTGGAATCGACACATTGACACATTATAACAGAGACACTCCTATGTATAGATATAGCTATTTGTTTTTTAGCACCATTTTCGCACCTATCCTGGACCAGCTGTAGAAGCCTGGCTTTATGTTAACGGTGTCTTCAAGTAAAATATATGCAGCTTCCATGGCTCTCCTAATCGGTTTTGGCATGCCCTTTTCCATCACTGTAGCTGAATCCCAAGCTGGAAGATGATGACACTTTTCTATATGAAGCACCATCGCATTGGATACATTATGATTTCGAACATCACGTTTGTGCTCTTGAAGTCGTGTTTTCAAACCCCTCCCCGTTTCACCGACATATGATTTTGAACATGGTCCAGAACAAGGTATCTTATATACAACACTGTTGTCTGATGTGTTCACCTTTTTCGGTCGCACTAAATCTTGAATCTTGGATCCTGAAACGATGGCTACATTGGTTCCAGCTGATCGTAGACTAGTCGCTATTTCGTTCGCTTGTTTCGAGATGGGAATCGTTATGAATCGTCCTCGTTTCTTTTGTTCTTGTTTTTGTTTCTTCTTTTCTTCTACACTCTTCCTCCTTATTTCCTTCGCCTTGTTTTGGAGCCGAATTAAGTAACCTTTTGGATAATGAAGTCTTGTAAACGTATCGTATATATGGGTGATCTCTTCGTCGAGGAATTCTTCGCTACAAATCCTGAATGCTCGGAGAAAGAAGCCGATGACTATGCCACTTTTTACGCGATCGCTGTGTCCTGAAAGGAAGTGGACGTAGTCTTCTTTATTTGTAGGCTTTCTGTATACCTTAAATTTTGCTGTACTTCCGCACCTAATAACCAGTGTGTCCAGGAAAGGAATCGTTCCGCTGTTTTCGGTTTCAATTGTGAATTGGATTTTCAGATCGACGGCATTCAGGGCAATAACCTTCTCTTTCAGGTTCATATCGTGTGGAACTATTACGAGCACGTCGTCAACGTAACGAATCCAAGTGTTTAGTTTAGACAGAAGAACGATATAACATTTTAGTGCGAGATTAGATATAACCTGTATTTCAAAAAAGTAAAACTGTATTTCGTGCAGGCTGGTCGTCTTCTATATTTTTTTATCGATGTAAAGCCTATATCTTGTTTTTCCACTGACGAAGGCACTTTGTTGTCGAAACGTCTGGTCTTATTACATTGTTTTTGTACCTATTGTCATTGTCTGTGAGAAAAACGAAATGTCTGACTCTTCTAATCTGACCTAGATACACTCGTTGAATGGTCGGAACGCTGGCAGCTGCCCTTCAACCGAACAAAGTGCAAGTCACTGCATCTTGGCTCCCACAATGGAAACTACGTCTACCAGGGGCCCGGGAACGATTTTCAAGTTGGGGGGGCGAGCCTAAAATACCTGACATGATGCATATGAAACAGTGGCGTAGCTAGGGGTCTAAGGGGACACTAAACCATCGGGATAAAGGGGACCCTCGGGTCCGAGGGGCCCTGCGGCGCCATTTGACCGCTGTGGGTTAACGATGGCCATATTTCTACTCAGAAGGGCCCCATGGGGCTCGTCAGAGCACCTCATGGGCCCTAAATAGCCACACTAAGATCTCCATAAGGGTCCGACGCCGGCGTCTGAGGGCATCTTGCGGCTTTTAAGGACACCTCGGTGATCTCCAAAGGCCCGTTACTGGCCTCTGAGAGGTCTTACCGGCCTATGAGGTGCCAGTTCTAGGGGCATTTCCCGCCGGTGATGGTCCCACACTTAATTTTCTGAGGGCCCCATAACGGCAACTGTGGGGCCCTCGTCGGCGCCTATGAGGGCCGGTCTTTAAGGACCCCACAGGACTTCTGCCGGCGTACGGTCCCCTTGCCGGTCACTGAGACTCCCTGCCGGCTTGTAGAGAGTTCGCGTCAGCAGCACTAAAGGCCCCACACCCGTCTGTAACGGCCCCACACCAGCGTCTATGAGGATCCACAGCAACGCCTGTAAGGACCCTCATCGGCGCCTCTGAATCACACTAGCACCTCTGAGCGTCCACACCGGCACCTGCATGGCGGCCCCACACCAGTGCCTCTAAAGGCCCCTTACCGGCGGCTCTGAGGGCCCTACGCCGGTGATTCTGAGGGTGCTACCGATAACCGAAGGCACCACACACGCCCTTAGTGTCGCTGAGCTTTAATCCCATACCGGCCCTCCGAGGGCGCCACGTCAGTGCACTCATTGCCCCACACCCCTCCATCACATCCGGAGCGGGTAAACTGTGTTATAGCAACGATTTTACCACCTTGTACGTTATGTATTTCTCAAAGTTGACTCAAGCTGGTGCAGTATAAAATCTGGCCTGCCAAACTTATGGCCACGATCAGGCCCAAATCAAAGCGGGATGACAATAGTCAATAGCAGATGTTGTCAAATCGATGCCTACTGTATCAGCAGAAACCATTCAGATGACAAGGAAAATGCCATGTGTTGATGCGTAGATGTATAAAGGAAACAAGAAGGAAAAAAGTCCGGAAAAGGGAGGAAAGATCTTTTCTCGCTGCCTCAATGTTGAGGGGGCGCCGCCCCCTCGGCTCTCAAGTTGGGGGGGCAAGCGCCCCCGCTGCCCCCCCTGTTCCCGGGTCTATGACGTCTACCACATGGGCGACACGCAGCTGGACCAGACCTCGGTGGAGAAGGACCTCGGAATCCACGTCGACCACCAACTCAAGTTCCGTGAGCAGGCAGCCGCGGCGATTTCGAAAGCATCGCGCATCCTGTCCGTGATCCGGCGAAGCTTCGCCCTTCTAGACGAGAACACTGGCGGTCGCAGCCGCTAGCAAAAGGGGGGGGGGCCAAAGTCACACTCGCGGGACATAACATGTATCCGTCACCGGGAGGGGGAGGGGTGATCGGCTATTTTTTTTTTACGTCCACGAGGCGCCGCACAGTTGGCATTACTTATGCTTCATCCATCTCATTCTTGCGTGAAATCTTTGAGCTCAATTTAAGGCAAAATCACCAGTTCCATTTACCTACCGTCTCACGGTGTGCCCACCGGTCGGGCCGCTGCACCATGACGACGGATCGGTGTAGCATAGGTATAATGGAAGGTCAGGCACGCGGATTCATGACCTTACCACTATAAAACAATTCGGAAAATTACAGATACCTCTTGCTGAAAAGTACAGATACCTCTTGCTTTGAACAAGCATGTGAAACCCAGAGAGCATTTTTAGACTATGACATTTACCCATATAGGTACCTAGTTGTGTGGCGGCGGGAGAGAGTAGGTACACCACACTGTGGGTACACCGACCTCTGGAGACCCCCACAGGTTCCGAGCTTTCAGAATTGGCATCTGAGGGCCGCGCGCGACTCCTGCGGGGCTTCGCAACGGCTCTGTTGAGGCTCACTCAACCTGCCTAGTCCTACTGCTAAAAAGACTGGCCCTGAACCCTAAGGACTTCATCAGTCTCTGCCAGCCCCAGGACCCACACCGGCTCATGGGGTCCCGACGTCGAAATATGAGGGAATCAGCGCGGGACCATCAGGACGTAAAGCAATCTCGATCAGGGCCAACGTAAGGCTGTGCCGGAGACTGCGTGAGCCCTCTGATCTTCAGAAACCCACCCATGTATGTTTTCATGTAGAGGCCAGTTTAGGGCCCTCAGAGACCAGTACAGGTCTCTGAGTAACAGCTCTCAGCTCTCTGAGCAAACTACAAAGGCCAGTAGCTTGAGACCATCAGAGACCGAGTTGGGCTCTCAGAGGCTAATGTGGGTCCTTACTCATTACGGGCCAACATGGGCCCTCAGAGGTCAGCGTGGGGCCCTAAAAGACCGGCATGAGCCGTCGTTGGACCCCAGAGGCCAGCAGAGGGCCCTCAAAGGCCAAGATGGGCCCTCCTCAGAGGCCAATGCAGACCCTTAGAGGCCGGCATCGGGTCTTCAGCAGCCAGTGCGGGGCCCTTATTGGCACCTAAAGGTTCGTCTTGGGACACCAGAGACAGAAATAAGGCCACCAGAGACCGGTGTGAGACCCTCAGACGCCGGTTGGGACCCCTGAGGCCGGTTAGGGGCCCTCATCAGATGTGGGGCCTCAGAGGTTGATGTAGGCTCTTACCGGTCAACGTGGGCGCTTGACCGCCACTGAAGTTCCCTCAGAGGTCAGTGTAGGACGTTCAAAGACCGGTGTGGGTAGCTGGGCGTGGGTTTTTAGGCTCGTGACGATCGAATAATTGCCAGGGCCCCATACACCTATATGGGGGCCCATTGGTTGTTTGAGGGGGGGGGGGGGGAAATGATATGATGGCCCCCTTTATTGACCTTTGGGGGCATGGCCCTGATGCCCCCCCCTCCGGCCCCCCGCGACCGCCACTGTGTACACATTACACACATGCCTTTGAGATTACATACTAGCTCATGCAAACTCTATGCAGGCCCCGGAGGTCCCACGCTAATCCTTAAGAAACCAAGCCGGCATGCGGCGTCACCACCGGGCTTCTGAGGTGCACAGCACCAACCCATGAGGTCTTACTTTAATGTCTTGGAGCCAATCTCCTTTAGCAGGGCCCACCCGCCACTGCCGAAGAGGGTCTCATGCCAGCCATTGCTGAATGCTGGGCCTACGAGAGCCTCAAGTAAACCCACGCTGATATTCCATATAAGATCCGGCCATACTCGTGAACCGGTGCCAGCGACGCTGACCGCCAAATTGACAGAATGCGAAACTGAGCCCACTCATGAGTGCATGAAGTTTACGTCCTTTGATGGCGCAAGAAAGAAAATGAAACACACAAAAAGCTTTTCTAGGACTTTTGTTCGATCTGAAAGGTGGGGCCAAAAGATAGTATGGCCCCACCTTTCAGCACCAAAGGGGGGGCCATGGCCCCCGTGCCCCCCCCCCCCTGCGACCGCCAGTGGACGAGAACACTCTGCCTCTGCTGTTCCGAACGATGGTGCGACCTCACCTGGAATACGCGAACTCCATCTGGGGACCTTTCAATCGGGAGGACCAGAGGCGCGTTGAAAAGGTCCAGAGGAGAGCTACGAAGCTGGTTGCCGCCATCCGAAATCAGCCATACGAGGAGATGCTCCGGATTCTCGACCTGCCGTCTCTATACCATCGCCGACGCCGGGGCGACATGATAACTGTCTACCAGGTGCTCAGACAGGGGATTGACCTCGAGGCAGAGAGATTCTTTGCGGCGGCAGCGACAGGCAACACCCGCGGACACCAATGGAAGCTGTCGAAACCGAGGGCCGTATCCCGAGTGCGTCGAAATGTCTTCTCCGTCCGAGTCATCAACGATTGGAACGGACTCCCGCCATCAGTTGTCGATGCCCCCAACCTAAACGCCTTCAAAGCCAGACTGGACAAACACTGGGCACATTTGAAACACACAACTCACCTTAACGACTGAGTCAGGACACTGAGTCAGTAAGGAGCTCGATAGGACCGGATCCTTGAGGCCATGTGGCCTTTCAAAATTCCGAACTTTATAAGTATAAGTAAGTATAAGTAAGTAAGTATGTTTAGTAAAAGCTTCTCAGTTCATGATCAAGTGTTAGGGACACACAAACCGATCTGTGCACACATCAGTACATACACAGACATACACAGACATACAAACACATATCATTGACCTTGACCTAACTTGACGTGAAATGACCACAGCCAGCAAATTAGTCGGATAGTGTGACAAAGAGCTGTTCTAGCTGGCTTGGCACTAATACGGCAGCGTCATCGGTATACCTATGATGGGTTGGCCCGCTGCTTGTGTAGGTAGGTATCTTATTCGACATCACCACAATTTTTCTTACAAGATTTTAAGCCTTGCGGTCAAGAGCAACAGATTCTTTGGGAAGAGACGAATCCAATGATACCAATTTTACCTCATCAGGTCAGTTATTGACCTTCCAGGTCAGGTCAAACTAAAGAATGTTGCTGTTTGGGGTCACCGTTGCCCGTTGGAATATCACGTGCGCTGCTCATCATATACCGATGACGCTGCCGTATTGTGGTGCCAAGCCAGCTAGAACCTCTTTGTCACACTATCCGACTAGGTTTTTGCTGGCTGTGGTCATTTCAGGTCAAGTTAGCTCAAGGTCAATGACATGTGTTTGTATGTCTGTGTGTCTGTGTGTATACTGATGTGTGCACCGATTGTGAATGTGTCCTGCATGAGATCATGAACTGAGAAGCTTTTACCAAAAAATACAGTCAAAGAAACTTCACGAAAGTAAATTCAGCTTGCCTAAAACGCAATATTTTTAGACGACCTAGGTTGACCTTGACCCTGACCCTGGCATCTCTACATCATTGAACAACATATTCCATGATAGATGGGAGGTAAGAGTAAGACTGACAAAAAAGGCCGAAATCAAGGTGTCAAAAGCTCACAAGACCCAACGCCAACGCAAGATATTGGGTATTTGTCATTTGGGCTATGACATTACCTGAAGAATAAGGTCATATCTCCGAAACCAAAAACCACAGAAACTTGAAATTTTCAGTGGACGCTAAAACAGGATAGAGCAGCAGCTATACGAAACATCCGATTTCTAGCAATCAAAATGTTTAGTGCAGAGCAGAAAAAACTACCTAGGGCGGGGAGCTGGGTGTGGCAACCACTGCCCCCCCCCCCCATGTGCGGACGAGGATTACCTATCTAAGTAATTTGAATATCAGAAAAATATTTTATTAAATCAGGTATTCCAACAGAGTCCCGCTTTTTTATAGGTGACCTCCGATTTGTGTTGCATCTAAGTTGCCCAGGGGGCCTCTTAATTGTAATTGTAGGTACAGTACAGACCAGAGAGCCTCCTACTTCGACTACTTGCACAGAGAGCCTCCTAGTGTACATACAGCTAAGCTTCTACAGGTCGAGCGTCGGTCTCTTGTACGTACAGAGAGCCTCCTACTGTTACAGAGGGCCTCCTGTTTGTCTAGGGGGCCTCCTATTGGTTAACGGCGCCTCCTATTTGTCCAAGCGGCCTCCTATTCGTCTATGGGGCCTCCTATTTGTCAAGGAGGCCTCCTGTTTCTCCAGAAGGTCCCATATTTATCCAGGGGGCTTCTATTTTCCAGGGGGCTTCCTCTTTATCTAGGGGGCCTCCTACGTGTTCAGGGGCCTCCTATTTGTCCATGGGCCTCCTATTTATCCAGGGGTCTTTTATTCGACTAGGGGTCTCATATTTGTGCAGGGGCCTCCTATTTGTCCAAGGGTCTCCTACTTGTCCCGGGGCCTCCTTTTTTAAGGGACTCCTTTTTGTTAAGGGAGCCTTGTATTTGTCCAGGGGGCCTCCTATTCGTACAGAGGGCCTCTAGCTCCTACTTGTCCATGGAGCCTCCTATTTGTTCAAGAGGCCCCCTATTTGTCCAGGGGGCCTCCTATTTGTCCAAGGGACCTGCTATTTTTATAGGGGGCCTCTTTGCCCAAGAGGCCTCCTATTTGTCCAGCGTGCCTCCTACGTGTTCAGGGGGCCTCCTATTTGTACAGGGGGCCTCCTATTGGTTAAAGTAGCCTCTTATTTTCCAAGCGGCCTCCTATTTATCCAGAGGGCTCCTATTTTTAGGGGGCCTCCTCTTTATCCCGGGGGCCTCCTTCTTGTTCAGGGGCCTCCCAATTGTCCAGGGGGCCTCCTTTTGTGAAAGGGGCCTCCTATTTGTCCAGAGGGCCTCCTTTTGTGAAAGGGGCCTCCTGTTTGTCTAGGTCTAGGACCTTCTATTTGTCCAGGGGGCCTCCTATTTTTGCAGGGGGCCTCCTATTTGTACAGAGGGCCTCCTACTTGTCCATGGGGCCTCCTATTTGTCCAGGGGGCCTCCTTTTGTGAAAGGGGCCTCCTGTTTGTCTAGGCCTAGGAACTCCTAAGTCCTATTTGTCCAGGGGGCCTCCTATTTTTGCAGGGGGCCTCCTATGTGTACAGAGGGCCTCCTACTTGTCCATGGGGCCTCCCTATTTGTTCAGGGGGCTTCTTTTTTGTACAGAGGGCCTCCTATTTGTCCATGGGGCCTACTATTTGTCTAGGGGCCTCTTATTTGTCTAGGGCCTCCTATTTGTCCAGGAGGCCTCCTGCTTGTCCAGAGAGCCTCCTATTTCTCCAGGGGGCCTCCTGTTTTCCGGGGGGCCTCCTACTTGTTCAGGGGGCCTCCTATTTGTCCAACAGGGCCTCCGATTTGTCCAAGGGGCCTCCTATTTAAACAGAGAACCTTTTATATGAACATCGGGCCTCCGTTTGCAAAGTAGCTGGTGCGTCTCGGGGGGCCTCCACTATTGGGGTCCCAAAATGACAATTGGGGTCCCAAATGTTCGCATTGGGGTCCCACATGGGACCTCGAAAGTATACAAAGTTACACCCATGCTTTGCCCAAGCCTAATGGATGCCCAATTGTCCTAATGTAATGTTCATTGTCTCCCCTTGACAATTTCCGCGCAGTAAAGACTGCTTGCGAGGGCTACGAAAAATATATGTTCTCATGGCTAAAAGCGTTCGTATAAGTATTTTTGACACAATTTCATGGGGTACGTATTTAGTACGGTACCGGTAGTAGTAGGTAGGTGTGCCTATCTTCTAACGAAAACGTAGTTACGCAACTGAGTGCAAGAAGAGCGGCACACTGCTGCGAAAAACAAACTTTTCTTGCCCCATTTATAACAGTACGAGTTCATAAGGCGTGTGCTCTGCCTCTGAAAACTTATGAACTTGGGTAAACGGTTCAACGCACGCCCTAAAAACCAAGATCTAAAAACGGACTTTATTCGTACATTGTTAATTCCATGATAACTTCGGTTATCCACAGGCCTAGAAGATCGAGGTCGGCAATGCTGGGAAAATGAATGCCAATCACATGCAGATAGCACTAATTTATCGACTATCCCCTGACAGTTCTCTTTGTTCGGTAGGTTGTCCTCGCGCCAACCACAACGCGGCGTGGGCCGCTTTTACGGTCCTCATCCATTTATTCGGTTCTTTGGCCACGTAGTGACGGACAGCACCGATCGGCACCTCGCTGAAAGCACTTCGGCTTTAGTCTTCAATACCTAATCGTCACCTTCTACCTACTTTGGTGATCAGTCATCTTTTATTGGGTTAAAAGCTAAATGAACAGTTTCGAATTCAACAGTCGCATGTCTCAATTTGTGTTGTGGCTTAGAGGGAAAATACCTAGAACCAGTCAAACCGTCACCGAACCTATTCGTTTTCAACATGTCGATGACCCACGAACTTGGTCACCGTTTCGCCCCCTAATTTAGCTAGAATTTCGAGGAAAAAAAACGTAGCCGTTTCAACTCAACTGGTACTCAATTTTGCGATCAGGGGTCAACCAGTGACCTTTGAGGTTAGGTAAGAAATATAATAGTAACATAAGTTCATGCTTTTAGTTCATGCCTTGTCGAGAGCTTTGGGTTGCCGTCTTTTTTGCCTGCCCCTGACCATTCGCTAAGAAGTTGACGGAGGGACTTCCCCTTTTTCATTAGAGGGGCCTTCCCCTCTAATGAAAAGCAATCACCATACACAGCCGGATAAATCTGCCAGTCGCGACCTAGCACATATGCCGCAATAGCCGCTCGCCGAGTCAACACCCCGCTCTGGGCCCGACCGCCCGACCGCAGCCCGTCGACGGCGACCGTGGCGTCTCCCTACTGTCGCTAGCGGCCGTTTCGGGACGTCGCCTGTTTTCGAGCGGCTCTCGTTCTCCAGTCACCCTCCCGGCGGAGTGCTGTCACCCTCCCCGTCCTTCTCAGCTGTGTATACGCCTTACGGCCATCCACGCCGCCCCACACGGCCATCAGGGCTGGACGGAGCGCGGTGGTGGCGACACCTACAGTATGAGCCGAGCACTGTCAGCGCTATAGCAGATGGAAGAGAGCGTCGCCGACGATACCGTACCGCCATCTGACGGTCACACTCACATCTATCTCTTTCAACGAACCTCAAGGGTCTACGAAACTTATTTCATTGCATATACAAATATTTTGTGGATATTGTTGGCGGGAACACAATATTAGCGGGTAGAGTGTTCGTAATTAAAACTTTCACGATGTTCGTTCAGTCGTTGCGCCTCATAGGCCATAGCCAGTTACACAATTGTTCTGAGCGTCATGCTCGATCTCGGTCGCAGCATATTAGGCTTACAACATTAAATCTACTTATCTCTATTCAGGTCCTGCTTCAGCAAGTCAACTCTGCACACGACAGCTCAGGGCCAGGAGGTTGTATTTACCCGCAGGCACATCGCCACATTGCTGGACCTCGGTTTCAAGAGTTGGACTGAGAATCCCACAGTCTATCCTTGGTAACAGGGTTTCAACTGATTCAAAGGCACCAGCTGGTAGCATGAAAACAAAATACAGCCGAAAGGCATTTCGCTACCAATTTAAATGAATACTTGGACATCAGTCTTGCTTTGTCTTCAGACGGTAGTGTAGTGTGTCACCTGATTAAATAGCAGCAAACATGACATCGTATACTTTCTCTACGAGGTGATCGTGAAAACATGTAGTGACGGGGATCAGACTCTCCTTACAGCATGTAGAACGGCACAAGAAAAAGACCGCGAGTCAGACCAAGCTCTGTCCGACAGAGCCCAAACGACCGGCTCACCTAAAATTACTTATTGTGGTCAGTTTACAGCTTCAGCTGTAAAAACGCAACTAAAACACGCTGGTGTTGATTTATCACGCAGTGTTATAGCAAAAACGCGATGCATAAGTTACAAACATAAACGCGCTAATTCGGTCCTTCTTGGTTTCAAAACAAATAAAGTGAAATAAGCAAGTGAAAATAAAGGTCTGTGTTTCTGCTATAGTTCGTTTTTTTTCAAAAGGACGCTGGCTCAAAGTGCAATATCGAAGCTCTCACGTGAGTTTTGGCAGCTTCAGTGTCTGGCCAAGAATTTCTTACCGAAAAAATGATCGATTTCAAATTGTGCACGGTAAGTAGCTGGAAATTGTTTCTTAAAAATGAACATTCTATAATGACGTCACTGGTGGCAGCAGGCACCCAAATGTCCGTGCAATGGGACAAGTGTCAACGAATTTGGGTGAAACTTAGTTTTTCACTGTTGCCGAGCATAATCGAGTAAGCGGTTCCGTCCATGATAGTTATACGTTACATTGCAATACGTGTTCGACAGCATGACGTCAGCACTGTTCCCATATCTGGTTCCAAAACGCACATATGGAAGTTATCGGGAAGAAATCACATGTTAAAATTAGTCGACGTTCGATTTTCTCAGGTTCAGTTTTTGCTCGTTTTGGCGGCTAAAACACGTGCTTGTTCGAAAAACATACTTGGAGCCAGCGTCCTTTTAAAAAAAAAACGAACTATAGCAACCTTATCTGAGGCGACATGCACGGTAATGCGTATCCAACGTATCACACTATCTTGTGTGAGTACCCACAATATGACTGTCATTTAGTAGTAGCAAGTGCGCTACTCGCTACTGATAACGAGCACAAAAATATCACTCCGCCCACACTTTCCGATGAAGTCAAGCGGAAATACCACACCAGAGTCACGAGTTGAATCACAGTGGGCGGCCCGGACGCGCGCGGCAGCGTCACGCCGGGCCGGAGGGGTGTCACGAGCGTTACGTGGTGGACTGACCGCCGTCAGGGCGCTGGAGTCGGTCCAGGAACGCCTGTCTCCTGGCGCGCACCTGTTCTCCGTCGGCTGGAGCAGGATCAGCCTCTGAAATACAGGATGTGACCGTCAACTAGGTGAATTCATACACGGTCCGGAAACACGTTTTTGCGATTATTCTTTGCGAGTTTGTGAAGTTGAAACAGCAATGCGATAGGTAAAAAACTTGTGCACCACAAACTAAAGATTCCGGTTTTCAGCCCAGCGAATTCCACCCTGACAGTCAGCTATGGCCTACGCTCAACAAAGAAGCAGCATGAATGCCCACCGGGCTGGAGGCTGAGCTGGATGGCGGCGCGCAGCTGCTCGTCCTGCTCCTGCTCCTCGGCCGCCGGCGCCGCCGACTCGGCCAGGCTGGCGGCCAGGGCGGCCTGCAGTTGCTGCTCCTCGTCCGTCGGCTGGCCGCCGGTGTCGCCGTCCAGGCTGGCGGCGATGGCGGCGCGTAGCTGCGGATCGTCGCCGGCCAGAGAGTCGATGGTGCGCTGCTCGGAGATGAGCCGCGGCTTCACCGTCTGCGTGACCGTCTCGGTCTGCAGCCGCTGGTCGGCCGCACAGCGCGGCAGCGCGCCCAGCACCAGGAATATCGAGTAGCCTGCCGCACAGCGCACACATTATTTTACGCTGGTAAATATGTAGTAAGTTAATAGTACGCTACAGTAGTGTAAGTTCGCCCATAAAGAGAGCTAATGCTATTATAATCGAGAAATTCAACGTTTAACGTCTGTTGCCAGACATCCGCACCCATAAGTTGATGACACCACGGTATGAGCTGGCAGGGGCGTACAACGAAGCCACGACGAGTACATATAAAATAAAGTGCATCAAGCATGTTCATTGTTCAGGGTGTCCCGGCAGTCGGTATATTAGTCTCATATGTATCGGTACGCAGCAGCATATATCAGCACTCAGCCTACCTTCCTGTCGCAGCTGGGCGAGGAACTCGGAGAGGTAGGTGTCGGACAGCAGCTCAGGCCCCGTCAGCAGCGAGTTCAGGTTGAACCACTGGCGGCCCAGTCGCCGAACCGTGAACCAGTGCTCCCGGTAGTTACAAATGAACGCCGATTGACCCCTGCGAGAGATCAGTGCCTTCGTAAGTCGATAATAAACGGTAAATTGACATAATATGCCGACAGTCGACACGTGTATGGTCGCCATCATAACTCAGCATTATACCTAAAAGAACCCAAAAGTGACTAAGTTCCAGTTTCAATGCTTTTATAAATAAAACAATACATGTTGGACACATTCTTCGCACGAAAAACCGACAACTATCAATGAACGAATAAAATGGTTCCACACCACACGACAATTTTTTTTCTCGAAAAACTTACGCAGACAGGTTATGTGGGCAGGATGTCATGTAAATAGCATCACTCACGCGATATTTTGTCGAGCGCTCGTGGCCCGCGGATCTGAGCTGCCAAACGGCACCAGCTCCAGCTCAAAGACACGCAGTGCTGCAGCGATCACTTGCACAGAGAAGTAGCCGCTGTCGTCCATATTCTGGGAGCCTGCCTAGAGGAAAACAGGGCAATTTGAGTCGAATGTAACCACAGGGACGACAAACAACACACATACAGACACACAAATACAAAGCGAGCATTCGTGTGACGTGTCGAGTTGCATTTCATTTTCGTCTCTCTTTGCATCGTAAGCGTAAAATATATTTCGAGCCCACTTCTTCCCATCTGCATTCTGGATCCTTTCGTCTGTGTTTTCCGTTCCACATTTTTTTTTTCGAGCCCCACAAAGCTTTGTCCGCAAATCCTCGTCTACATAAATCTGAACCTAACCTAAGCCTAACCTAACCTTGCCTAGCCTAGCTTAGCCAAACTTAACCTAACCTACCCCAAGGCAACCTTGACTGACTTAGCTTAACCCTCGCCGGCCGAGGGGGGGGGGGGGCCGCCCCTCCCCAAAGGGTTTTTTTCGCGATAGCTCCGAACACGCCGGCGATAGAGAGCTGAAACTTGGCATACATGACCTTTGATTCAAGCCGGATCTTTTGACATCAACCGCATTTTCGAGTCAGGTCAGGTCACTGACCTATGACGTCATAAGTGAACCTCTGCACGGTCTTCAGTTGTCGCAGCTTCGCAACGTCATCCCTTCCAGAGGAGCTTTCACAGGGAAATGAAACTTGCAGGACCTTATATCCATTAGGTGCCTCTCAGCTTGTATATCTCGGATTTTTCCTAAAGGTCATATGAGGTCAGGTCATTTTCGTGACCTCACCATATAAAGTGAATGGGGAAAATGAAAATTGCTATTCTGGCACCGGGAACGATCTCCAACTATGTCAATCACACAGAATCGTGATTTCATGCACTCCTTGCAAGGTTCGATGCGTCATTTTTGCAATGTTGACCTTGCGTGACGTCATTTATGACGTCATTAGAGTCATATTCGTTTTTCGTCAATAACTCCCGATCAAATTGAGCTAGCGAGTCCGGAAAGCCACCAATGGACTCAGGAAGACCTGCCGAATCAAATGATATGCAACATAACCTCCTCCAACCAATTTCGCGACCTAGGGGCGCTGACCTGACCGTGACCCAAGGTAAACACCCTAAGTTGACCTCACCCAAACAAAAATTATATCATTCGACACGCCTGAGCGAGGCAAACACGATGCTGCCAAAATCGCGGCTCTGCGGCCGTTTTTAGCGAAGTTATTCAACAAAAACGGATCAATACCTTGGGGCAGTTGACCTGACCTCAGAGGTCACCGGTTGACCTAGGACCTTAATATCGGGTATCAATCTCTGCGTCTCGTAACAGTGCACACACTAGTTTTTTCCGAGACGTGCTAACTTCACCAGGGAAGAAAGGGCGACGGGGTACCTGCCTCCCTCAGCTGGCGCATATGCAGAAAACCAATAGGTCCGGCGAGGCGAGGATTAGCCTAACCTTACCTGGCCTAACCTAACCAGCCCAACCCAGCTTAACCTAGCAAAATGTTAACTTACTCTTTCTCACCTAACCTAATCACCATAAAAAAGAAATGTGGGATGGGACTAAGTGTGCTATCAATATTGGCGCTTACCATGAAATATAAGATGAAGAAATATGATGCAAAAAAATGTGTGAATGAAGCAAATGAGGATGAAGAATTGGGCAACAAAGAAATACCATACAAGGATTTGCCTTGACCCAATCGCAATACCTGGACAAAGTGGCGGTACTCTTCACTGTCAACGCCTGCCTCAGACATTCGGCTGTGCTCGGCCTCATCCATCTGCTGAGCCAGGGTGGCCAGGTCGACAGCCGTGAAGTAAGGCTCTTGGAGTAGTGCATTCAGACAGTGCTGGGCACACAATGATCCCTCTTGCTGAAAAGAATGTCAATGTCCTGAACTGGTTCAAAGTAAAATGCAGTATTTGACTATTGTGCATGGGCGGCATGGGCGCGGGAACCGGGGGGGGCAGTGGGGGCAGCTTGCCCCCCTAACTTTAGGGCCGTGGGGGCGGTGCCCCCACAACTTTAAGACGGAATACCTCACTTTTTTGCAAATGTTTTCTTTTTTGTTGAAAAAGCCAAGGGATGAAAAATAAGTGGCCTAAAACTGGCGAGAAAACTAAATTTGGGGGTACCCTAGGTTGATCTCTATCATGGTGTGCCCCCACAGTCTGAAGTAGTTCCTGCGCCCCTGCTATTGTGTCAGTGGTACCTACACACTATTGTAATGTTACAAGTCTGTCTGAGCCTGTCAATCATATGAGGGTACATTATGCAGCAAATAACACATAGCAAACTCACAAATGTTAATGAAACATTTCCCAAAGACCAGTCCCAAAACAGAAAATTAAAAAGGACCTGACAATAATGGTGTGACAAAACTCTGATAAAACACTTACCTTTTCATGGAAAATCGAATCCATATTACACAAATTACCTATTGACTAGTCTTCTTCTTCTTCTTCTTGTGGATTAGGGCGCGTACCTATTGACTAGTCATCAATGCCAAAAAATCAACGCTTTCCAGCGTTCTCCACAGTTCCCTAATATTGATATATGATTCCCTAGCACGCCCTAGCACCTCACGCCCACGGCGTGGAAGTTTACTTTTGGGCCCTTCTGGCCTCTCATTGGTGAGCCGTACGCCCTACGTGAATTTCACCAATGAGAAGCCGAGTTAAGCTTGCCTTCTGACAGCGTTCTGATGCAAAAATAGTGATTGAACAGCACTAATGTGACGTCTGCGCTAGTAACGCTACTATGTAGAGCTACCATATCTACAGACGATTTGACGATTTTAGAGACAACTCTTAACCTAAACCGCAAGAAAGCCTTATTATTTCGAAGCGATGAATGAATCCCAGCTTCATGAAAAAGATTTTATAATGGATAATTTGGATATAAGTGGATTTTTAAATGGATGAGACGGATCATTTGGATTAATGAATATTAATGGACCAAAAGGAGTCGCATAGAAATAACTCTTTCTCTGGATCGCAGCCGGCTGGTAACGATAATAGGTATAAGTAGGATGTACAGGTCGTATCTTTTAGCGAAATTGAAAAAAGCTGTATAAACTACCATAGAAATAAAGAAAGACTACACAAGAATCAAAGAATGAATATTTAAAATATGAAAACACAACAAAAAATGCTGATTCTAGATACTTTTTTCCAAAATACTTGAGAAAGTATTTGAACATTGATAATTTGGTAGCAATTCACGCCACGAAGGGGGTGGATGTCGGATTGGAAGGGGCGGTTCGGGTCGGTGGCCGGTGAAATTGAGGTGTTTGTGTAATGTGTTTTGTGGTTTCCTTTCTTTGAAGGCATAATATTTTGGTCAACCGACATCTCTGGAGTTCGATTCTTCAAAAGTGAGGCCTGTAAAAGTAAGGAATTGGTGCACTATGAAAGAATGATGCGCGTCATTTATGTCTCATCAACATTTTCACCCCATTTTCTCTGAATAATATGCGTTTGGGGCATGGGGCTAGTATGCTATCGTTTATTTTTTCTTACTTTGTCCATTCTGAATATAATATGTCGACAAACCGTGTATAACAAATCATGTAAACTAATGTATTATCCTAAATTCGGAACTGCACTGTCGTGACTCATTTCTTCCTGGTTGGTGAGGCAGGGGGTATTAGTATATAGGTAGCTGCCAGTGATATTTGATTTTTCAGTGAGCACTGCATAGTTAGATTTGTCTGCATGAGTCAGTCTGGTTGCCCAGTCAATAGATGGTAGGGTGCTGGTGTTTGTGTGGTGAGAACTGGGAGTACCTACATGTCCTTCTACAAAGTCAGGCTGGTCAGAGAGGATTTAAGGAGTGGCAAGCATTGTTAGGCTTATGCACCTCCTGACAGGTATTGTGCTTTCAGGTCTGGCAGGATGCCTGCCGTCCGGGGAGATGGTATGAGAGGGCTGGCTGTCTTCATTTCTGATATCAGAAATTGTAAGTATTGTTTTGAAATTTAATCTAACAGCCTTTTTGTGTGTGCTTGCCATTATTATTTTATACGATCTTTCAATATATGCTAAGCAGAAATCTAAGAATAACACCATGATTTTGCCATAAACCTCTAGGTTAGCTCTAACCATTAATCAGTCTTTTTATTTATAAGGAAATGGTTCCTAGTGCTTACAAGAACACTCACCAAGGGATTTAGCCATATTTGAGATCAAACTGTTCAAATGACAGGTTTATAAGGCAGAGTGATTGTTACCCAAGTTCGAGGGTGTTATTTCAACTAGTGTCCTTGGAGGTGAGATTAATAGTTGCTAAATCTGAGGCTGGTTCTGGTTGTAGTTGGTTAGGCTGGTTCAGGGTTAAGTCAGTTATATTGACAAAAATGGTTACACAACATTTAAAATGCTTTGGTCATTGCCATAATGTTTTCATGCTGCAAATTGTTTGAAAAACATCATCTGTTTCAGGCAAGAGCAAAGAAGCTGAAATTAAGAGGATAAACAAAGAATTGGCAAACATTCGTGGGAAGTTCAAAGGTGACAAAACATTGGATGGGTATCAGAAGAAGAAATATGTGTGCAAGCTGCTCTTCATTTTCCTCTTGGGCCATGACATTGACTTTGGCCATATGGAGGCAGTCAATCTGCTGTCCTCAAACAAGTACACAGAGAAACAAATTGTGAGTATTGAAGGAGTTTGATCATTATCTTTTTCATTATGAGTAAGTTCATTTATGCTTTCTTAAGATTTGTCTGCTGATTATTCCTATTTATACTATGAGTGATGCATTTTATGTTAGAGATTAGTGACCATAATTTAATTGTTTTCCCAAACCTAGAAGAAGAAGAAGAAGAAACCTAGAAGAAGAAGAAGTGCCCATCTTTGGATGAGGTATTATGAATGACCAATGACCATTGACCAATAATCATGTGGCTGACAGATGCCATCATTTTTTTCAGGGCTACCTGTTTATTTCGGTGCTCATCAACACAAACTCTGATCTTATCAAGCTCATCATACAAAATATCAAAAATGACCTGGCTTCCAAGTAAGTCACATGTTTAATATGCACCATGACCACTTATGTGTTGTTTGGTGGGCACCTTTTATTTACGAATGGCCTCTTTAGGACAAAGTTCAACATTTTTTAAGTGAACATGCTGTTATTTTGTTCAGAAAATTATGTTAGCTTATGTGGTCACCCTCTTTCACGATGAGCCGGTGAGATAGTTCAAGTTATAGCTGTCGCGTCGTCCAAATGCTGGCAACTGCACCAATCACAGAGCCCCCTAATGACAGGTGTACCTGTTTGTCGCACTCATGAACCCAGAGACTGTCCGTCGCGTGTAGCCCGCCAGTGACGGGTGTGTGTTCCTTCCTGCCTGTTTGTCGCGTCCAGGATCCTGGTGACTGCCCTCCCGCTCAGTATCCCACTGACGGGCGAACTCGGTTGTGCCGCCCAGGAACCCTGTGCACGTCAACCTGGCGATGCAGTGCATTGCCAACATCGGCAGCAAAGACATGGCCGAGGCGTTCGGCCAGGAGATCCCGCGCCTGCTCGTCTCCGCAGACGCCATCGACGTGGTCAAACAGTCGGCGGCGCTCTGTCTGCTGCGTCTGTTCAGAACCAGTCCGGAGGTGAGCTACTGCGGCCGGAGAGAAATTCATGATGTCGTTTGAAGATCCTGTAAAGGGGGACGAGGTCAAGAGAGGTCAGTCTTACGACGGCCATAAAAGGTCGATCATAGATCGCCAATTATGACCGCTGTTCCGTGCCTGTTTTTTATTACATTCAGGTCATCAGGCTCCACCATCGATGTGATTGCCACGAATCGGGGTGTAGAGCGGGCCGGCACGCTTCACTGCCACTTCAGTCCCCACAACTGGACTCGTGCTCTGGTACTGGTCCCCGGCCGCCGCCCGGCCCGGTGTGCGGTGACCGGGCGGTGCTGGCGCAGACTGGACACGACGGAGGCGAGCCGCCGCCTCAGTGACGTGGACTGGAGCCCTGTGTTCCACACTGCCGACCCCGGTGAGCAGTGGGACTATTTTACGACCGTGACGGTGCCCATTGTGAACAGCCTAGCCCCCATTCGGAGGGTCAAAGTGCGCAATCCGACGGCGCCCCCGGTGACAGAGAACACAAAAGGTCTGATGTCACAGCGGCGCGCGGCGCTCCGGGCCGGTGACCGGGATCGTTATAAGGACTTAAACCGACAGGTCAGGTCGGCTGTCCGCCGTGACACGCGCGAGGAGATCGGCCGGCGTATAAGTGAGGGCGGACCGAGCTCCATGTGGCGCAATGTGCGGCCGGTTATATCGGGAAAACGGCCGACCCGACCACTACCGGACGCGGACGTGGACGCGATAAACCAATACTTCGCCAGTGTCGGTACCTCCACCGCCCGACAGGTGGACTCTGGTGGCCCGCGGTTGGCAGTGCGCCTGCCCCGTGTCAGCACCGGCCGGTTCCAGGTAGCGCCTGTTACACCGGAGCAGCTGCGGCGCGTTATCGGCCGGATGGCGAGCAGCACGTCGTGCGGGGCGGACGGACTGTGTGTGCGGTTCATCAAGCAGTGTTTCGACTCCATCTGTCCTGTCATCACCCACATTGTCAACACCAGCATCAACTCCCACACCGTCCCAACATCATGGAAACTAGCCCTAGTCCATCCTATCCAAAAGTCGCCCAAATCCACTGACCTATCCAATTTCCGTCCCATATCAATCCTACCAACCATCGCCAAAATAACCGAACGTGTCGTTTATGAACAGCTTTTTACGTACTTTACAACCCATCACCTTTTCTCCTCTAGTCAACACGGTTTTAGATTGAACCACTCGACCGACACAGCGTTACTCACTGTAACTGACAGAGTGTTTGAGGCCATGGACCGGAAAGAGATCACCCTTCTGTGCCTTTTAGATCTATCAAAGTGCTTTGATGTTGTACCTCATGATGGACTTCTGAGAAAATTGGAGCTGTACAATGTAGACACTCGCTGGTTTAAGAGCTACCTGGCGGACCACTACCAGCAAGTAGTAGCTAGGAGCCAGCGAGGCTCATGTGATCTGTCGTCGCCTCTGCCGAACCCGATCGGAACTTACCAGGGGTCAGCGCTCGGTCCGCTGTTGTACAGCATCTACGACAACGACTTGCCGCTGTATGCTGATGACGCGTGCATAGTGCAGTACGCGGACGACACTCAGGTTCTCGTGAGTGGCAGGCCCGGAGACATTGGTGCCCTTGTTAGCTCCATGGAACGTAATCTTTCGCAACTTGCTCACTGGTTTGGCAAAAATGGCATGAAAATCAACGCTAAAAAAAACACAGCTCATAGCTCTCGGCACTCGACAAAATCTTCGACAGGTACCAACCATTTCTATCAAGTTCATGGGCACGACTGTCTCCGGATCTCTCATGGTGCGGAACCTGGGTGTCGTATTCGACCAATTTATGACTTTTACCGCGCACATTGACGATGTGGTTCGGCGCTGCACAGGCATTTTAATCGGTTTGAGTCACTGCCGTCATAGTTTACCTTCTGCGACGCTCACAACTCTAGTCCAATCTCTAGTCGTATCACTTATTCGCTACTGTCTTAGTGTCTACGGAACCTGTAACACCACACAAACTGGTCGGCTACAGAAAGTGTTGAATTTCGCAGCACGCGTCATCTCCGGGCGTCGAAAATTTGATCATGTGAGTGACGTCCTTCATGAACTGCAGTGGCTTTCGGCGCGCAATTTACATGTTTTTCACACGCTGACATTGTTAAAGCGCATTCTGTCTACCTCTCAGCCCGAGACGTTATCCGCCAGCCTCACGCTTCGACGACATGTTCATCAGCGCGACACGCGACAGAACGAGCTGCTGAATGTGCCTACCATTAGATCAGAATCCGGTAGGAGACGCTTTTTATACTCAGCCGTGACCGCTTTTAATGACTTACCACAAACGATTCGCGACCTAGGCCTGAGCCCATTTAAAAGAGAGCTGCGGAGGTATTTGCTCCAGCAACAGACCGATGCCGGCTAGTGACGACCCGCTCGCGGGAAGTGTGATTGGGTGTGAGTTTGTGAGAATGAATTCGTGTACGATATGTGTGACCAACTATCCTTATTTTTTAATTGTGACCCTGATCCTAGAATAGCCACGCTTGTGTGGAATGGGTCTATGATGTGAAATAAATAAATAAATAAATATTAGCATGCCACCGTTTTCCCCATATATGGAAGTTCTGTGCTGGCGTTTCTTGGCCTCTCGTTGGTGAACCGCTCAGACCACATGAATTCGACGAATGACAGTCGAAAAGCTCTAGCAAGCTGGCAGCCTGGTGATGAAAACGGCGAATAACAGGGTTATCGCCATGAATGGAAGTGGCATCAACATGTTTGTTGGATCGCACTCATGTCTATTGGATTGTGCTCCGCGTCTGCCGCTCGTAGTGCGCCATACCTGACTCCCTGCTCCGCCACCAGGTGATCCCGAGCGGCGAGTGGACCTCGCGGATCATCCACCTGCTCAACGACCAGCACATGGGCGTGGTGACGGCGGCCGTCAGTCTGATCGAGGCGCTGGTCCGCCACAGCTCGGAGGAGTACCGCGGCTGTGTCAGCCTGGCCGTCTCGCGGCTCAGCCGGATCGTCACCTCCAGCTACCAGGACCTCCAGGACTACACCTACTACTTCGTGCCGGCGCCCTGGCTGTCGGTCAAACTGCTGCGGCTGCTGCAAAACTACCCACCGCCTGGTGAGAGGGCCGTTGGTTTAGGCCGCGTTCGATGTCTCCCGGACGACATATATATTTTTTTTTCTCTCGGGCCGAAGACGCCGTTTGGTGTCGATGTCGCGAAGATTATACGTGACGTTACTTAGAATCTTCGTCGTCCACGTAGAAGCTTCTGAGGGTACTACGGTCGGAAAAGAAGCCATTATGGCTCACCTTTCGAACGCGGCGCTACAGCAGGGTTTACAGGGTGGGGCAGAAAGATTTACCTCTTGATTTTCTTAAATATTTCGGCCCCGAACAAAGATATGAAATTGATTTCTGGCACATATATGCAGTAACATGTACACATCTCAGCGACGGCATTATGACTCCATAGGGTCACCTTTGTCCTTCACCACTGCCTCGAAACGTTCCTCTGCGGAGGGGCACGAGCGCCGCACGGTGTCCCCGCCAAGATTCGACGGTGCCGTCTCGAGGGCCAGCTTCAGGGCGGCGATTCTGCTGTGTGCCGCTGCACACACCCTCCTCTCCAAGATGGTCCAGATCGCGAAGTCCATCGGGTTCAGGTCTGGACTTGATGATGGCCGAATGTCTTTGTCCCAGAACCCAGGCATGTGGGTCTCCCACCACGGTTGAGCGATGTTGGCCGTTTGCGGCGGCGCGCCGTCCTGGACGAAGACGTATCCGTCTCGGAACGACTGAGTGACCCAAGGCAAAGCGTGTTTCTCCAGCAGATGGGCTTAAACCTGTAAATTAGCTTTTACAGCCTCCTTGATGAAGACCAAGGCTCCTTTTGAGCCGTCGGATGCGACGGCAGCCCAACCAAAGACACCAGCAAGCTGCTGGCGACGAAAAATGGTGCGAATAGCAGGATCAATGCTGGATGGACCATCTGCCAAAAAGCTGACGCTTTGGGAGTGTCTCTGGGGCTCAAGCATGAAAATGTTGTCATTGGACCAGAAAAATGCCTTGTTACCGGCGCTCCTCATCTCTTCCTATGTCTTTTGGGTCCTGTGTAGCCACTTTTCCCTGGATCCCGCCGAAATTAGGTGCCGATGTTGCACACTGTATGACATGAAGCCCAAGCCGTCGTTTATGATTCTCCTGGCGGTTCTTGGCGAAACACCGAGTTCCCTTGGCAGTTTGCGCATGCTTCGCCTAGAACTTGAAACACCTTCTTGTGCACGATATTTACCAGCTTTTTGAAGCAGATATCCCTTGTTCTGCCTGGCATGGACTTCGTCGACACTAAGGCTGTCTTTTTAAGTCATTTAATTACATTGCAAACAGTTTTTACGGCAACACCGAGCTGTTTGGCAACGCTTCAGGAGCTATGGCCAACCTACTTCAGCGCCGCAATTTGGGCTCTCTTAGTCATCTTCGCTATAGCTCGCCAACAAATATTACAAAATGCAAACAGGATCATAATGTTGATACATGAGTCAGTTAGGAAGCTGCATGCAAAATTTTATCAAAATCCGTTTATAACTTTTTGCGTTATTGACCGAAAACAAACAGGTAAATCTTTCTGCCCCACCCTGTACAGTGGTTGTTTACATGTGTGTGTAGTTTCCATGAAAACCTTAGCAGAGCTGACATTTTTGCTTACGTTTCTATAGAAACCGAGCAAATATAATTTATTCGAAACTCTCCCTTGTTAGGCGAGATAGATGTAGAATCATCCTGTCTTTGGGTGATATAACTGAAGGCGTACATACAGTTGAATTTTTCGTTTGGACTCGCCGGTAATTGTGCTCTGTGGCCACCACATCGCTTTCACGGCGCGGTGCTTAGGGTAGGGTGGTTAGTGGGTTTGTTGACAGCGGGCTGGTCAGGCCGGCCCCACGGGTGTCTGGTCCGTTTGTTTGGAGCATGATGGGTCGGGGTCTGGTCTCAAATTTACATACCTCCCCTCGCCATTCTGAGTACGCTTCCGTCACCTTGCATGTGGGGCTGTAGCTCAAGTGGTAGAGCGCTCGCTTAGCATGTGAGAGGTACGGGGATCGATACCCCGCAGCTCCAAATGTTTGGACCAAGACGACATATTTGTCAGATGCGGCCTTGGTTCGAACAGAGCGTAACATCAGAGGAATCCGAGTTCCCACCTCGTTTTTTCAGGCGTGTTTTTTTATTGTGTCGTAATGTTTCCGGGTATTTTTGGGTAAGCCTGTTTCTGAATAGGTATGTGGCATGTGCATTGTGCATTTTGTACGCTTACCGACGCTGTTATATCCGCTTCCAGACGACCCGGGCGTGCGCGGCCGGCTGAACGAGTGTCTGGAGACCATCCTGAACAAGGCCCAGGAGCCGCCCAAGTCCAAAAAAGTGCAGCACTCGAACGCCAAGAACGCGGTGCTGATGGAGGCCATCAGCCTCATCATTCACTCGGACAGGTGAGCAACACGGGAAAACCACATAAGAACGGAGTGCTGGGAGACTGAGCGGCATACCAACAGCCTGGGGTAGGTTCAAATGGAGCTTAGCGACCGGTGTAGTATTCAGATTTCAGACTGAGCAAGACCGAGATACCTAATATTCCGGAGGGCCAGACAATAGTCGGAGATGACATTTAATCGGAGCTGAGAGAACGATATAGCATTTAATCGGAGCGGAAAGCCTAGGCTGACCGTATCAACTACTGCCGCCTGAAAGGTCACTGCTATTGACAGACAGCCCCTGCTGTTTATCTAAGCCAGCTGAGTGTTATTTTTAGAACTGGTTTGAGATAACGTATGCAGTTCGAATTCAACACTTGCCAAGTGGTCGTTCTGGCGATTGGCGGAACCATCTAATGATTAAAAGAGTTTTGTTACGGCAGCTTCTGCCAGTCTTTTGATCGCTAAAAATGCAAAGATGCTTATTAAGTCCGATGTTCTACATTATTTGCGTGTGGCTGGGGACGATCAGAGAACGCTGACTCGACAAGGATAGTCATTTATCATCGCTAAAGACGTGTGTCTGACGTTCTAAATGGTATTGCATTTGCCGACCTGCCGTTTGACACGCTTCTGTTTTACCCTTTGCTCCGGCAGCGAGCCTCAGCTGCTGGTGCGCGCCTGTAACCAGCTGGGTCAGTTCCTCACCCACCGGGAGACCAACCTGCGCTACCTGGCGCTCGAGTCCATGTGCCTGCTGGCCACCTCCGAGTTCTCGCACGAAGCCGTGAAGAAACATCAGGAGACCGTCATCAACGCGCTCAAGGTAGGGCGATATCATCGTTAATGACTACCATGGTATTAGTGACTACCGTTACCATCAAAGTGGCCATACCACGAAGGTCGTTTTAGGTGGACGACGTTCGTCATGGTGGATGATACTCGACAATGGTTTTATGATTTTTACCTCCTTGATTATTTTTAAATTCCACCTCCAAGACGCAGGTCGGTATAAAATCAGTGCCGCCGGCAGCTGCACGGCCGCCTATGCTGGTAGGGACGTATTGGTGGATATAGGTCTGTGTTTACCCGTGCCGCTGTGTGTAGCACCGTATTTAATTTACCGGTATCTTTATCCGGTCCACAGACTGAGCGAGACGTTTCGGTGCGCCAGCGGGCCGTGGACCTGTTGTACGCCATGTGTGACCGCACCAACGCCGAGACCATCGTCCAGGAGATGCTCAACTACCTCGAGTCGGCCGACTACTCCATCCGAGAAGAGATGGTACGGCTTCCACTAATTCAGTGGTACTAGGGGATTGAATTGATGATGGGAGTGGTAGTTATGAACATAAGAAGTGGCATGCTTTCGACCACCGGACTGTGAATATTAGCTCGTATATTGCGTGTAATTTTTCGTGTCTCAATCTGCTTGTCCAAATATGTCAGTAGGACTCTCTTTCCTCACTGTAGGCGAGGCATTGTACTGCTTACGGATACACGTATAAGGACGTTGTATGTCGATAGTCAGTGATACCAGTTTTGTGACGTATCAGTTCGCCTTTCCGCGCAGGTGCTGAAGGTGGCGATCCTGGCCGAGAAGTACGCCATGGATTACACCTGGTACGTGGACGTCATCCTCAACCTGATCCGGATCGCCGGCGACTACGTCAGCGAGGAAGTCTGGTACCGTGTCATCCAGATTGTCGTCAACCGAGAGGACGTGCAGGGATACGCGGCCAAGACGGTGTTTGAGGCGCTGCAGGCGCCCGCCTGCCACGAGAACATGGTCAAAGTGGGCGGCTATATTCTGGGCGAGTTCGGTAACCTGATCGCCGGCGACGCCCGCTCGGCGCCCGCAGTACAATTCAAACTGCTCCATTCCAAGGTGACCACCAGCTTGGTCTATAATGGGAAACGGTGGAAGCGGGCGGGGGGCGAGTAGCCAATATGCTGTTCTACGAATTTGATTTTAACGGACATGATTGTAGAAAAATGGCTTTGCGTTCGTGCTCTTCGGTCGAGAAACATTCTTCAGTATCCGTGAAACGATTGCGGTTTTGATTGCTCGCCGCTCGGTACTGCCTGCGGTGAGTAAGCCGTTTCGTGTGGTTGCCTAATGCCTATCTGAGCTCTCATAGCCGCTTGGTTGGAAAAGCACGATTTCTGGATATTGGCAGTTGAATCATCAGTCACTAACACCAGCTGCAGCTGATTATTGCATCTGTGGACGTAGAAAATAACAATGGCTCGAAAAAACGTATATGAATGATAGGAGAATTACGCCTTTCTCCTTGGAGATCCATGGACATTCCGACTAGTTCAATAGCCAAAACTGTTTTGGAATAACTCAGTCATATCTCATTCTCATCGAATAACCGTTCACTGGTATCCCTCTGTTTACAGTACCACCTGTGCTCGGCGCCGACGCGAGCGCTGCTGCTCTCCACCTACGTCAAGTATATCAACCTGTTTCCGGAGATAAAGTCCCAGATCCAGGACGTGCTTCATTCGGACAACAACCTGCGGTCGGCGGACGCGGAGCTGCAGCAGCGCGCCTCCGAGTACCTCAGCCTGTCTGTGCACGCCACCACAGACGTGCTGGTGAGCGGCCGTTGTTATAATTCTTGCTACTTAGACTTAGGCGATGGCTCTCTATATTATGGTAAAATATTACGGTACAATATCGGGAGCTCGCATCTGGCTGTTTTTTTTGTGTTTAGTTATATCCAAACTCATTTTCCTCTTTGGTCAATTTAACCCGCGCCCGGCTGGGGGTCCTGGATTTCCACGCCCTGCTGGGGGGGGGGGGGTTTGAACACCCCCCCCCCTTGTAACTCGGCTCCTGGGCCACGTAGCGATACGCGAAAGGCGGCGTTCGAAAGAGCGTCAAAAATAATGAGGAAATCACTTCGGTCAATTTTTTGGTCACGTCAAAGGTCAGGTCACCAGAGGTCATTGAAGGCAAAATTTCGCCGATTTCCAGGTCGAATGTCGAAAATTTCCAAGAAGCCAACGCATAACTCGGAAACCAATAGAGCTACAGCGCCGCGGAAAAGCGCATTCGATAGCCCTATTAACGCCCTTTCTGAATAATTCTCTCAGATTTGACCTAACGTCAACGGTTTTGCCTGCAGGGGCAAAAACTACAAAAATAGCCGATTTTTTTTTCGGAAACAGTTTTTCTGCAATAACTTTTGACCCAAGCCTTGTAAGAGCTTACTTTTACCGGCATCGTGTTTCTCTCGTCAAGACGCATCGAATGAACTATAACTTGACCTTGAAAGGTCAACTTGAAAATTTGACCTCAGGTCAAGGTCATGACCTGACCGGAAAGGGCCATGTTGCATATCAGTCGATCCGTATCATCGAGCTGAACACATCTAAGGTGTTTTCATCGCTCTAGCATGCCTCTATCAAAAGTTATTTGCGAAAAACTGTTAGATACCATTCGTGACCTAAGATGACCTCAGGGCATAAACAGGGGTCACGGACACCATTTTCATGTTCAGTGTGTCTAAACCACTTGTAATTCAGTGTTTGGGAGTGTTTATAATGTCTTTCGCCCAAAAGAGACGCATTTCAATTTTCTCCCATTGACTTATAATGGGGAGGTCGCAAAATTGACCTGACCTTAGGTCATCGATATCAAAATTCTGAGATATACATTTTGTACATGCTATTGCTCTTAGCAATCGCTGAAAGTTTCAAAGCGATCGGTCACTCGGTGTAGCTATGACAGACATTGAAACTTTTTATGAGGTGAGGTCACTTCAAGTGACCTGGTGACCTGACCTTGAATGACCTTGGTCTGAAATTTTCACAAAATGTGTAGAATTGATGCATGATAAGGTGTACCAAAAACGGCGGCGCTCCGCGCCGCCGTTTTTGAGATATGTATTTGCGAAAAACCACAAGGGGGGGGGGGGTGTTCAAACACCCCCCCCCCCAGCAGGGCGCGGGTTAACTTCGGTGATAGAATATGGTGTGCTGTCATTTGACCATATCGAAAGTCATATTTCTTATCTCATCAACAGCTCACTTGATGTCATCGAGTCAACATTTCACTGAAGTTCACGCCTGTTTCTCTCAGGCAACAGTGCTGGAGGAGATGCCGCCCTTCCCGGAGCGCGAGTCTTCCATCCTGGCCATCCTGAAAAAGAAGAGCGGCCGCATCCCGGACATCAGCAAAACGCCGCGGGCCGCCAACCCGCACGCCAGTGAGAGGCCACAGGTGGGTATCAAGTCACGTTGAACGCCACATATTGGGTTTCAGGGCAAACCAAATGTAACTGCCTGCAGAGGGCTGCTAGACGTGCATGTTTGATTTCTCACTTAGGGACAGCCCACGGAAACGCAGGTAATTGTGGAACGGCCAATGCTCGTACTGGTCACTCGATGTTAAATCCATCTCAATTATGTTGTGTTTTCTTGCTCAGAGTCCCCACTAATTTATTTATTTATTTATTTATTGCATGTCTTAGTGGGATCCAACAATGTTGGCTTTTACCGCCACAGTGTCAAAGTACATAAAGGACACGTATATCACACAGTCGTTGAAGCAGATTTCAGAGAACATGAGATAAAAATAGGTATGCCCACGCGAGTGTGATAAAACGTATAAAATTATATAAAAGTACGCACATGGCACAGCTTGGCTAAAAATCACAGACAAAAAAAAAAAAAACGGATGATAGGTGGCGCATCTATGACTGGCTCGCGTATGCTGCTCTTACGCTGGCTCGGAAAGTGGTCGGGTTGATGTTTTGTCGCTGCTCGTTGGGCAGACGGTTCCATGTCCGTAAAGCACGAACTGGCACGGTCTTGTGTGTGACCTCCATCCTGCATCGCGGTGCGTGTAGGACACCGTCGGTGGCCGAACGAGTGGTCCGCTCGGACACATCCGCTCGGGCACACACAAGCGATCTCAGGGCTTGTGGAGTGTCGGTGCAGTGCACAAGTCTGTGCACTAAAGCACAGTCTCTGAGCTCGATTATTTCGGCAAATTTCAACCAGCCCAGTTGTCTGCGAGCGGCTGAAACGTGATCGGTTTTCTTTTTACCGGTGATTATGCGGATGGCGAAGTTCAGCATCTTCTCGATGCGATGTTGTAGCTGATGCGTGGGCGGAGCCCATGCAGGCAGGCAGTAGGTGACGTGAGGCATGACCAGGGTTTGGATGAGCGTTGTCATGGTGGAGGGAGGCAGCGTGCCTCTCAGCTTCCTGAGCGTGACGAGGGTGCCATACCCGCGCTGCACGACACGGGCTGTCTGTCGTTCCATCGACAGAGTCTGATCAAGTAAGACGCCGAGAAACTTCATGTGTTCAGTGCGTTCCAACCTGATGCCGTCGAAGGTGATGTTGAAGTTGGTTACTTTTTTGACAGACGAGGTAGTTCCCACCAGTGTCATCTCTGTTTTGTCAGGGTTGACTTTCAGTCCGTTGCACCGGAACCATGCAGCCACCGCTCCCAGATCAGCCTCTACGTTCCGCTGAAGCTCAGCAAGACCGTCCGCGGTGGGGAGCGCGCTGTGCATAAGGACGGTGTCATCAGCATACGATACTACCTTGCAGTTGGCGGACAGATGACATGGCATGTCATTCGTGAGGGTGTTGAAGAGCCAGGGCCCCAGAGTGCTACCCTGTATCACGCCAAAATCGACCGTTGCCAGCTCGGTGCTACCCCGCACACCCTGTGTTCTGTCCTTAAAATAATCTCGGAGCCAGTGGTCTGATATTCCGTACCAGTTGAGTTTTTGCAGCAGTCTTTCACGATCAACAGTGTCAAAAGCCTTGGAGAGGTCACAAGATGTCAGACATGTCACTTGGCCCTTGTCTCTGTTGGCAGCTATGGCGCTCACTACGTCTACCACAGCGTCCTCAGTCGAGTGCTTTGGGCGGTAGGCATATTGCGTTGGTGTTAGAAACTGAGTTTCAGCCATGAACTCGACAAGCTGCAAACTTACGACCTTCTCTGCGAGCTTTACTATCACACTGAGAACACTGATGGGCCTGAAGTTAGATGGCAGCGTCCTGTCTCCTGACTTATGAATCGGTACTATAACCGCGCGTTTCCAGATAGCTGGGACTTGCCCAGAGACGAATGACTTGTTGATGACATACAAAATATGTGGTCCTATCACAGGGAAACACTTCCTCACGAGCTGCAGAGACACGCCGTCACTGCCCACAGCACTCGAGTTCGACATACGTCTCAGAGCGTCTCCGAGCTCGGGAAGAGTCGCCACCCGGACGCGATATGCAGCACTGGTCACCACCGGCGGTCGGGGCGGCAGCGGAGGGCCCGGCTGGGCAGCTAGCTCCTCCGCTATGCGGCTTCCGACGCCGGCGAAGTACCTGTTGAAGGATGTGGCAGTTGCTTCGTCCAGACCGACGTCAGCTTTGTTCTTGGATGAGCTCAGGGCGAACGAGCGCAGCGTCTTCCACATCTGTGTTGACGATGTTGGTGTCGAGAAGAACTCAGCGCGCGCCCTGGCGAGGCGAGATCGGAACTCACGGCGGAGGCGAGAGTAGGTCCGCTGAGCGCTCTCGGTGCGCAGCGAGTCCCTCTGTCTCCGCGCCAGGTCTCGTCTCGCCTGCAGCTCTTGAAGGTCTTCGTTGAGCGTCAGCCATGGACATTCCGGGTGTTTGAGACGGACTTGTTTCAGAGGGCAGTGTGTGTCGATGGCTGCATTCCAGATGTGAAGGAACGCTGAGTATGCCTGATCAACACTTTCCGCGGTGTAGAGTGGAGACCAGTCTGACATCAGCAGGTCCAGACACAGATGGTTGAAGTCTGTCTGTCCAACTGACCGAGTGGTGACCGTCCGCGGCTTCTTCTTTATCCGTGGTAGCGGTGCTTCTACCGCGATCAGGTCATGATCGCTGACGTGCACCTGGATCACCGACCCGGCCAGACCCCCGCTGATGTCGTTGGTGACGATGTGGTCGATGAGGGAGGGCGTCTGTCCTGGGTGAGTCGGCTCTGAGATGAGTTGAGTCAGGCTCAGATCTGTCAGTAGCGCAGTATACTGAACGGTGTCAGGTTTGGTAGGCTTCATGAGGTCTATGTTGAGGTCACCGAGCAGGTACAGACGGCTGCCGGTGCCGACCGCCTCCAGCAGCTGGTGACGTAGCGCCTCCAGGTCGTCCGTCGTCCGTCCGTCCGGAGGTCTGTATGCCGCTCCGATCACCGCCGACCGGCCGCCGGCAAACGACATCAGCAGCCACATGGTCTCCAGGCGGGTGTCGACAGGTGACGATATCTTCAACTTCGTCACAGAGATGCCGTCACGGACCAGTACAGCCAGTCCACCGCCTCGGGCCGTCTTCTGACCTCGCTTGGCCCTGGCTCGATCCTGTCGAAAAACTTGATACCCGTTGAAGATCAGTAAGCTGCTGCTCACCTGCTCAGTAAGCCACGACTCAGAAATGCATAAAACATCCAAGCTGTTCTGTCGTAATATCAGTCGTGTCTCGTCGATTTTAGGCACGAGAGAGCGTATGTTGATGTGGCCGAGTTTAAGCCGTCTCTGCACAGGGACGTTAGCCTGTCGCGCTACTGGGCCGGGCGCGCTGTCCCCAGAGACGACGGTAGGGTACAGCAGCGTCCTTGGCCGGGTCGGCCTGTTCTCGCGCATGCTGGACCTGCTGCCCCAGATCACGTCACAGCCAACTCGAGCCGGCCGCGAGTCGTGTGCTGGATGGTGTCGCCCTCTACTCCGACCACCAGAGCGCCCCAAGCGTTTCAGGGTCTCCATCTCTGTGGGTGACAGCAGAGGTTGAGGTTGACCGAGCGCTTGATGGATGGCGCTAGTGTCGGTGAGCTCTAGCGCAGCCCGTAGGCTACGAAAAGCTGATCGCAGTACATTCATGGCGCGGGTGGCAGACGCGGCGCGGGCAGTGCTGGGTATCAGAAATATGTCCATACGGCGACGGAGCTGCTGTACTCTGGTTAATCGATGCTGATGATTGTTTAACGGGGTACGGGCGATGATAGACGATGCTGAGGGTCGTCTATGATCACTGATGGTCCTCTGATGTTCGCTAACGTTCCCCTGATCTCGCCCCCACAGGGTCTGGGCACCTCCGACACGCCGACGCTGCTGAGCACGGCCGGTGGAGCCGTGCAGCCCCCGTCGGCAGCCGCGCCGACCAACACCGGCCTGCTGGTGGACGTACTGGGGGACCTGGGAGGCGGCGGCACGTCCACCGCGGCCGCCCCGCCGGCCACCAACGGAGCGCACCCGGCCAGTCCGGCCGGCGGGGACTACGGCGCCGCCGCCGCAGCCGTGCACGACCAGCAGGCCGCTGTGAAAAAGTGAGTTCATTCCGCACACCGATATGACAGGGAACCAAGCGCTGATGGTATTACGTGATAAAAATATTGTTCTCGCTATCTTGTGTGTGCAACAGGTTCCGAGAGGCGCCGAACGCTACACACGGGATAGGGATGGGGAGAGGGAGGCGGGAAATCTCCTCTCTTGGAGAGGTACCGGGGGATAAGCACTGATCTTTTGCGCCGATTCTAGACAAGAACATATTTTGTCTTCGTTGATTTTACAGTTTAGTCTCATGCAATGAATTTTACAAAAAAACTTACTTAAGCCTTATGCTGATTTATCCCTTCCTTTAGGTTCATCTGCAAGAACAACGGCGTGCTGTTTGAAAACGACATTCTGCAGATCGGTATCAAGAGCGAGTACCGGCTGAACCTGGGACGGGTCGGCATCTTCTTCGGCAACAAGACGCCGATGGCGCTAACGGTGAGAGATTGGGCGTCCGCACTGGGCTTGGTATCGGTGTGGAACGGGTGGGAAACGGGATGGACTGTTGGATTTTGGGGCTGTTTAAAATGAATGAACTAAAGCCGCTTCCCCGTACCGAGCAGCGGACGATATTCTTGTATATTTGCCTGCTATGCTCAATACTCATCGATAATTTTGTTTTGTATCGATTGTCTTGATGAGATTAATTGAAAGGTTTTTCACAAAAATATGTTTGGCGTTTTCTCGTATTTTTTCTCTAGACATATGATTTGACCCCGTCTTTGGTATTTAAAATGCCAGATGTGTTTGGCATCACTTACACGGCACAGGCTGACTGGGTCCAATTTTTCCGCCACTGACGCTCTGTACGGCCGTCTCCACAGGGTTTCAGCACATCGGTGACTCTGCCTGACGGCCTGACCAACCGGCTGACGGTCCAGGCCAAGCCCGTGGACGACAACATTGACGGAGGAGCTCAGGTGCAGCAGACCGTCAACTTTGAGCTCATCGAGGAGTATGTGGGTAAGTGCAGTGGTTGAGATCGCAAGAGTAGCTAATGATAGTGAACAAGTGAAAACTAACTACAACGTCCTTACACAAAATATCATCCACAATAATGTTCCAGTGATCCATAACGTTCCCGGTGCCAGAAGCACCGTATTCTAAAGCTGTATTTGAGTAATTTGATCGCTGTTTTTATGTAAGATTTCATTGTGACGGTAGTACTTAATACGCTTGTCCAAGCGTGCACGCCAGCTTTGACCTTCGGCTCGTGGTTGTAAGCGAGTTTTGCGCAGTGTACACGACGTATATCGTCATATATTTATGCATCCGTCAGTCGATGGGTGACGAACTGCTACGTCAGCACTCTCGTGAGTCCGTGACTCGTAGACACGACCGACAAAAATCACTCGCGATCACGCCATTCCCAGCAGTTTACTGGTCGCAAGTCAACGGAAGCCGATACGGGTGCCATCAGATGCGTCCCATCCTGTACTAAACCTACGTTACTACCGCGGCTTATGAGCTGTTTACCCTTCCGTATGTGACGTTATGTCCTTTCTGCAGGCATGCCGGACCTCTCCGTCAGCTTTATGTACAGCGGAGTACAGCAGAAGCTACACCTCAAGCTGCCCGTCACGCCCAACAAGTTTATCGAGCCGACCGAAATGAACTCGGAGGCGTTCTTCGCCCGCTGGAAAAACCTGAGCGGGTACGTCTGGTTATGGTGTTTGGATGGCTGCTGTATCACCTTTTTTACTTGTTATCATTCAAGTCTTCTTTAAGTTATTTTCTTTGTCACTTTAGATCCAGATATTCGTGCCTTTGTCGGAATTCTACCGAAAAAAGTAGTATTTTTTTCGACGTGTTCTCGCTCGGTTAGTAGATTTTTGGGCATACGCACTAATATTTTATAAGGCATCGTGTTACCGTTCCTCGGTGCTTTTTCTCCGTAAGTTATCGCACATCCTCTCAGACTCATCGAAATTCACAAATCTCGTCTTTTCTCGCAGTCCGGCTCAGGAAGCACAAAAGATCTTCAAGGCCAAGCTGCCGATGGACGCCAGCCTGGGCGGCCGTCTGGCCGGCTTCGGCATGCAGCTGCTGGAGGGCGTCGACCCGAACCCGGAGAACTTTGTGTGTGCCGGCATCCTGCACGGGCGCGGCGTGCAGGTGGGCTCGCTGCTGCGGCTCGAGCCCAACAAACAGGCGCAGGTGAGCTGGCCGGCGCTGTCGTGTCAGATAAGACTGCCATTACTGACGTTTTTGTTACTGAGTCGCTGACTGTTGTAAACAATCTGTGAACGAACACTTTTTGGTAAGAGATCAGCAGTTATGCCTTCACGGTATGTTTTTACCCCCATTTTATTGATGAATTATGTGGTGATAATTAATCGATGGCTCATTGATATCTGCGGAGGATTTATTTCCGGTCGCCGTTGGGCGATTCTCCTGACGCCTCTGTGTCCCCGCGGCAGATGTACCGGCTGACGATCCGCTCCAGCAAGGAGAAGACGTCCCAGGTGCTCTGTGATCTGCTGGTCGACCAGTTCTAGTGACGTCTGCGTCCCCCGGGCGGCCGCGGCCGGTCTCTGCCGCCGCCGCCGCCGCTGCCCCATTCCAGCCGCGCGCCCCTCGGTGGTGCGGCGCGCGCCGGCCGCCCGGCGCCGCGTGTGTGACTGTCTGAGCCGCGCGCCGGGCCGAGAGGAGCACCACCACCCCCCTCTGCCCCTCCAGCTGTCCCCTCCCCTAACCCGTACCGCCGTGGCACCCTGTATCCGTGTCGTCCTCGCCCCCTACTCTCCTTGCTATCTGCCGGTGACAATGTAGTGCTGTTGTCGACAATCCCAGCTTTACCCTCTTGTACCCTTCAGCCTGTTGGCCGTATATCTCCCCAGTATGAGCGGATAGTTCCATGCTTCCTGTCTGCGCGAGCGTATGATCGTATACACACACACATACACACTCCTGTCGTCGAGGGCGGTATAGTGTTGGTTATTGTTTTGATTTGTTATTGGCTTATGTGGATATATTGTATTAGGATATGACTATGGATATATGCCCGGAGCGCAGCGGCGACTACTTCAGGCCACTGAGGAGTGGACGGCGGCTGAAGGGCGCCGTTTAGCACGGCAGGCGCGTCCGCGGGGCGGCGGGGGAGTGGTCTGATGACGACGGCTGGCGGAGCTTTGCAAGGACTGAGACTGTCCGGAATCACTAGCTGCGCCGGGCTGAGACACTGCTGGTCCGGGCTGAGACCCGGCTGATCTGAGGGTTCAAGCCCGGCCGGTCTGTGGTCTGAGACCCGGCCAGTCCCCGAACTCAGATCCTGCCGGCATATGAGTCTAGACCCGGCCGGCCTGCGAGTCGAGACCCAACCAGTCCGTGAGTCCAGACTCGGCCGGTTTGAGAGTCCTGACCCGACTGGTCTTGTGAGTCTAGACTCGGCCGGTCTGTGAGTCGAGACCCAACCAGTCAGTGGTCTGAGACCCGACCGGTCTGTGGTCTAAGACCCGGCCGGCCAGTGGTCTCAGACCCGACCAGTCCACTGAGACCCGCTCTCACCGTCTCACCACGGCTCCGCTGCCCTCTCGACCGGACACACCGGACCCAGCGGCGCGCCGCCCCACGTCGGCTTCAATAAATCTGTGTACCTCGCTCCGTGTGTGACGAAAGAAGGCAAGGCGTGACGGATGGACGACCCGAATCTCGACTACCAGGGAAGTTATTCATCAGCGACCTCATGATTATTTGTACTTCTTTTTTTGTCATTTTTTGTTGAAGGCTTTTTGCTTTGTTCCCCTTTGAACCTACCCCGAGGCTTCTTGGTTCAGATGTGAGGGCGTTTTTACGCCCAGCTAGAGGGCGTCACTGTCGAGCAAACTTGATCAAACTGGCCACTGGACCAGCATGTCATTGGTGAATGGTAATGCATGCGTAGTCATCCTTGCGCCAGAGATTTGTTAAAAATGATTCATGTATCTGGCTCACACAGGCTTTGGTTCCTTTTTCTGAGAATGACGTTTCAGTTTATGACTGGAATCACATGATCATTAGAGTAGAGGGGCTCTGATGTGTGTGTGAGGGGGGGAGGGGGCTATTGGGTAAAGGGTGTTGTCAACCCAGCCTACATGGGACTAACTCCTCGTTTCCCCACAGATACGCCAATCCTACATCCTCAAGATGTGACCACAGAGATAAAACAGTCGGGACACGCACTGTCACGCGTCTGCCGTCCGCCGTCCGACCCTTGGACCGCTCCTCCCCGATAAAGCGGCCGGCTCGGCGGCGGCGCGCCGCCTGTGACGTCATAGACGTGGCCCACCGCCCGACCAATCAGCGGCCGCGGCCTCGGTCGGCCGACTCCGAGGCGTCGGTGTGGTGCGTAAATCGGACCCGGCTGTCAGGCGGCAGTGGCGCGACTGCGACTGAGAAGAGTGGGCGCGGACGCAGTGTGATTGATAGCGAAGATCCAGGGAAGTGAGGATAACTGATACCAATCAACATTTTCAGCAAGGTGAGTTACAGGGGAATAGGTTATGCCTGCCCTTACTCGGCAGATGTTGGTACTTTGAGGACCGGAAACAGTCCTTAGAGGACCTATATAACGGTCCTCTGAGGGCCTATAGTAGTCCTCAGCGGAGCCACAACTGTCCTCAGGGGGCCCACGACAGTCCTCAGAGGACCAAGAATCCTCAAAGGACTCAGCAGTTATACTCCTCTACTCCATAGGATACGTACTCCATAGCCGTCTTCCGAGGAACCGCAACAGTCCTCGGAGGACCCACGTCCCGCAATAGTCCTCTGAGGACCCACGTTCCGCAACAGTCCTCGGAGGACCCACGTCCCATTACAGTCCTCCGTGGATCCGCAATCGTACGCTGAGCCTCTGAAGACCCACAACCAGGGCTGTAGAGTCGATGGATTATCGGTGACTCCGACGCCGATTCTGACTGTCACAAATCAACTCCGATTTCGATTCCGGGCAAAACTGTCGAACCCGACCGACTTACACTCTGACCCCGCCAGGGCTGCGGAGTCGATGCATTGTCGGTGACTCGGACTCGACTCCGGTTTTCCAAAATCGACTCCGACTCCGCTCAGCACTGTCGGCTCGCAACGACTTCGACTCATACTCCGACTCCGACTCCGCTGCCCTGCCCACAACGGCTGTCTGAGGACTCACAACAGTCCTCGGAGGACCCAAAATAGTCCTCAGAGGACTATCAGAGGACCCAGAACGGTCATCCAGCCCAGAAGTCTTACTGTACCTCTCACCAGTTCTGAAAGGACTCCTAGTCCCTCAGAGGACTGTTAGACATCATAAGAGTCTACCAAATGACCAACAAGTCCTTGGCGAACTACTCGGGATTGGGATGTCTCAACACAGTCCTGAGACGACTTCCATTGATCTCGGAGGGTCTACTTATCGGCCCAGCTTCTTATTCTAATGATGTGCGAGTTCTACAGCAGTCCTGATAGTTTTGATGCCTCTGCCCTGGCTCGTCTCGATCGCGAGACGGACTTTGTTGGGTCATGCTTTGTCAGGCGACTCCATGCTCGCCGTCACGTGACGATGCTTATCGATCCTCTCGAACGTTTCTGTCCACTGCCTTGTCTCTGAAGGACCCATGCCACTCATGAGAGGATCCGGACAGCTCTGAAATGGGTCGAACACCCGAGCGTAGGATTTTCTCTATGGAGCCATGTTCTAGCGCGCTATGCCCCCAGCGGTTGTTTTCCAGGCTCCAGCGTCCTCCACTGGGAAAGCGGTAAATCGCGGACCGACGTTCCCATGATCCCATCTCTCCTTCCTCGTGGCGCTGGTGCCGTGGAGAGTGTCTCGACTAATGAGACAATCGGTAGACTATCAGAAGTCTATCGAAGGTCTGGGGGTGACCTTCGATAGACTTCTACACTTTAAAGCAGGGATGCGGAGCCGGAGCCGGAGCCGGAGCCGGAGCCGCCGGAGCCGGCATATTTTGCCCGGAGCCGGAGCCGGAGCCGGAGCCGTGAAACAATATAGCCCGGAGCCGGAGCCGGAGCCGGAGCCGTCAAAAAAGGGGGCGACTCCGGCTCCTTTTCTTAAGAGGAAACAATTATTTACCTAGTTCGGTTTGACAGTACAAGGCGTAAAACAATGTGGTATTCAAAATAGCCTTGTTATACAAATACAGAAGCAACGTGTACCAATCCCATCGCCTTTTTTCTTCCACCCGTATTTAATTGATCGCATAGGTGATGTACTGAGTAGAAGCCGGAGCCGGAGCCGCCGGAGCCGGAGCCGCCGGAGCCGAATCATTTTACTCGGAGCCGGAGCCGGAGCCGGAGCCGCCATGACATTTCACCCGGAGCCGGAGCCGGAGCCGGAGCCGATTTTTTTCTCCGGAGCCGGAGCCGGAGCCGGAGCCGTCTGAAATTTCCACGGCTCCGCATCCCTGCTTTAAAGACCACTGCGACTCTCTGCGGCGGAAGGTCCGGCCGCGGACGGCACAGCTGCGGAGGATGACCGGCCGGACCTGGGGTCTCCGCGAGGCGCAGCTCAGGACAGTCGCGAACGGGTATGTCCGGGGAGCCCTTGAATACGCGGCGGGTGCCTGGCTCCCGGCCGCGTCCCCGTCACACGTCCAGCTGGTGGAGCGCGAGCTGCTGGCGGCCGCCCGGGTGGTGACCGGATGCCCACGGTCCACCCCCAGGGATCCCCTGCTGGCCGAGGCAGGCATCCCTTCAGCATGGTCCACCAGGAAGACGCTGGCCGCGCGAACGCTCTGCCGAGCGCTCGCCCTGCCGGAGGACGACCCTCTTCGCCGCGTCGCGGAGGCCGACCCACCCACCCGACTGCGGTCTACCACTGGCTGGCGACAACTGGGGCGATCGGCGCTGATCGAGGCGGGCGCCGAGGGAGTGACGGTGGAGCCGCGCCTCGAGGTTCCCCTCCTCCCGTGGACAACCTGCCGCCCGATCGCCTTCAATCTGGACGTGGGACCCGGCGGCCGTCGAGCCTCCTCCAACGAGACGCGACGAGAGGCCGCGCGGCAGCACCTGGCGGCGCTCCCAGCCCAGGCCACGTGGATTTGGTCCGACGGCTCTGCGGACGCTGGGGTCAGGCGAGGAGGAGGCGGCGCCGTCATCTTCACTGCGTCGGGGGAGACTCTCGAGGTGGAGGTGGCGGCGGGAGGCCTCTGCTCCAGCACCCGCGCGGAGCTGTTCGCCCTGAGGGCGGCGCTGGAGCGAGTCCGGGATGAGTCGTCCCCCGCCCCGCTGGTGGCGTGCTCTGACTCACGAGCCGCCCTGAGCCTCCTCAGCGCGGGAGCGGCCGCCCAGACCACCACTATCGGCGCGGCGATCTGGAGGACGCTGCTGGACATTGCCGAGCGCCGGCAGGTGACCCTGCAGTGGGTCCCTGCTCACTGCGGGCTGGCGGAGAACGAGCGCGCTGACGCCCTGGCCAAACAAGCGGCCACCCTGCCCCAGGGCGCCGTGCCCTCGGACGCTCGGTCCCTGACACGGGCAGTTCATCGGATGGCCACACGTCAGTGGCGCGAAAACTGGCCCGACTCCTTTTTTAAGACTATCTTCGGGAGCACCCTGCCGCTCCCCATCCCCGGAGAGGACCGAGAGGCCGCCATCTCGGTGCACCAGTTGAGGGCGGGCCACTGGGGCCGCTCGCTCCAATACCTGCACCGGATCGGCCGCCACCCCTCCGTGGCATGCCTGCAGTGCCCCGATAAGCGGTGCCCCGCGGCGCTCTGCGCCGTGTGCCGGGAGGAGGCGGACGTGCCGGAGCACGTCTTGCTCCGCTGCCCGGCCCTCGCTGGCGCCCGCCTGCGGCTAACTGGCAGCATTTACGTTGACCCGTCGCGGCTGCGGGACGCCGACCTGGTGGCTGCCTTGGAGGCCGGCTACCTTCGTCATAGGGAGCCTCTCGGCTATGGTCCTCCGTAAGGAGGGCCCAGGGGGAACAACAACAACAACAACAACAACAACAGACAATCGGTACGGTGGTGAAAACTGAAACCCGGACCGAACCGATTTTGTTTTGTTTTGTTGGGTTAGGCCCTTTCGGTCTGACAAGACCATTTCAGAGCCGGAAGGATGATAGGAATTAGGGGGAGACATTGGTCTGGGCAGACACCCTAGAGGCCTAGAGAGTCGCCGGGGCTGAGCCCGTCCGAATGGACAAGCCGACCAGCCCCCCCCCCCAAGCACCCTGCACCCGGCTACGGGGTGCGCTCCCTCGGGAGCAGCCCGCATGAGACAATGGTGCCTGTCCGGCCCGGAGTGGGGGTTGCGGCGTGGAGGAGAAGGATTTCAGGATCCTGAGGATGGAAACGACGGAACGGAGGGTCCGAACCGATTTGCCGCTCGCTATTTATTTCCGACGGAAGCCTAGGTACCTTCGGTGGCCAGTGGTCACATCACAGGCCAGATGAAATTGGTGAGCGGGGTGGGCTGTGTCAGACTGGTCACCTGAAACGGTTCCATGTATAATGTATATCCTTACGCAACGTTTGACTGAGACTCCACCCTCTACATGTCAGTTCTGTCGATCCCTGCAGTGCTTAGTGTGTAGTGCGTAAATTCGGAGTCTGAGTCGGTTTTGTGAAACTGAAGCCGGAGTCTTGCTCGAAGCCACTGAAAAACGGTTAACTCGCAGCCTTGGCTTAGATGCGGTTGCTACCTGCTGAATCCGCGCGGAGACTAAAGATATTGGTCGGTATTCCCATCCGCCTGGCGGGAGCCATACATCGGCCGATAATTGCGTGAGCCCGGGCCTCGTGACCCTGCCCCTGGGAGCGAGGGATGGGTGTTGTAGCGAGGGGAGCGGCCCCCTTACCTCTATTCAGGAGCAGTGCTCCGTCCTCCTTCAAAGAGCCGATCCGAAGCACTGCCTGTATTTTTGTAACACGTCACAGTTTTATACCAGTAGTGGTGCCAACACGAACGCAAAAATGTGAGGTCAGCCCGTAACGTTAGCTGCGCCGCCTCATGGGGGGCTTGGTCCCTGCCAAGCGAGCTCGTTAGAAATAGCTCTTCGTTTGACAGAGACTGTGCCCTGAGAACGGCGTCGCACGCGTTAGCAAGGCTGAAACCCAGGTTCGCTACGACATTATCTTACCCTCCCCCATGAGCCGACAACAGGAGGCGTCAAAATAACAACACATGACCGAGATGGACGTCTTTGTGCGCGGTCTGCTACTCGAATCTCTTGCACTTGAAGATTCAGGTCTCTGACGGTTGCAGCCTCTGGCCAGCCTGCGATTGATGTCCCTTCGTGTGGTGGGATCTCTTGATGTGGTCCTTTTCGCTGGACTCTAGTTTTGGCAGGCCAGAGCTAGTTGAGGCAGAGCACGAACCTCGTTGAGGCGAAGTGCGAGCAGAGATGTAGCAGACGTCGCGAGTCGATGTCGCTGGTACTGGATCATGTTGCTGGTGATCCTCTTCTGTTCAGCCTGGCCGCACACGATAGGATGCGTGTGTTGCGGCGCCAGAGGCAGTAGACGACCCGTCTTGTTCGGCGATGAGTGAACCGCGCCCGTGTGGATATCGTGGGCGTGGCGCCAGGGTCGTGTTGAAGACGTGGTATGTACCAGATCTCGACTCGCTGAATCTCGACGTCTCCGCTGCCGGCCTGGGCCCGTGGCTGGCGGCGGAGGCCTGGAGCTCGGTCTGTTGCGTGCATGTGTATGACGGTCCGTTGTGACTCATGGAGGTTGGCAGCATAACACCGTGCAGAACTCGTATTTTGGTCGGTGGCCTGAGAAGTGAAACAAGATTTTGTAAGCTTACACACATACAAATATGCTTTCATACACTTGTCACAAACAGTACACATACATACATACAAGTTGTAATGTAGCCAATCAAGCTTACAATATAAATGGCAGCTTTGTGATGTGCTGCTTCAGCAATAGTTCAAAACAAAGTCTTGGAAACAGTACACAAATATGCAATTAGAAGAACTTGCTGATAATGAACTTGAAGATTAACAATGAAGTGTCACATAGAGATGGCATAGTGTTGACAGCGTTGGCAATGGTCACACGTGGCGGCGTGCCACGGTGACTGCCTGGTGCCGGTCGATAGTGACGAGATATCCGGATGGTGTAGTAGTCAGTCAACGGCGAAAGACGTTGATAGTGCATTAAAGATGAGTATAGATGCCCTCGTGTCCATTGCCCAAAATAAGAAGAGATCATTTGAGTGCCAAGGGATTGTGGTCATAGTAAAATCTAAAAGACCACGGAAGTGCAATATAATTGTAGAATGGGCAGAGGTTTCGTTACGTTAAATTGGTTAAAGAGTCAGGGAATCTAAATGTTACGATGCAATATTGACTATTCTATCGTATAATATACAGACACGCTCAGCGTGACATGGATGTGATGAGTAAAATACGTGAGTCACGAGAGAGCTGTTAAAATCTAATTGTATTGAACGGGATGAGAGATAGATGGCGTTGACGGATACGGATATTTTACCTGAAGAGCAAAATGGATTTGGCACATAAGGATTGTTTTGGCAGTTATGGGGCATACAATACCAATCCACAACTGATTCTATGGGATATTCGAGGACAGTTAATATGGAACGGGTAATGGATATTTTCACCTCGTTGAACAGTAGAGTTGGCCGAAGAAATTCGTCGAATTGACGAAGGGAATAGTACGGGGAACACCTCCTCATAACGGCATCTCGTGTAGCGAGTTTGTTGGGTACAGTCACATGCAGCAGGCATCCCATTAAGTCACTATAGCGTTGTCCAAAATAATCTGCCGGTTGTAGTATATTGTTGTGTTCTGCCATTCAAATCCCTTAGGACGTAAGCTTTTTGAACACAGTTATTACTTTCCGGCGAGCACTTAGTGACAGAGCAACTAATGGAATGTACGTATAGTACGTTCGTTGGGCTCGACGTACCGATCATACGTCATTTTGACATTCGGCTATAAAACCTTAAGTGAAGATATTTCTGTTGACTAATGGTAAATCAAAATAAGAAATAATTTCGTAATGGGTGCTGCATGACTGTACCACAACTCTCGATAAACCTGAAACAGAACACATCTAAATATGTTAATAAACGGTAAAAATTTTACATTGAATTATATAAACTTGCATATTTGAGTGTACATCTTAAACATTGCATTCATTGCATTTTCACATTGACATTTCATTCTCATGACATTTCATTCATTTCATTTTCATATTCACACATTCAGTTTACACTACATATTCTCTGAATAGGATTATATACAAGGATAACGCGTTATCTATTTATATATTGCATGCATTTTTTGCGCAGATAGCTTTTTAGCTATTTTTCTTCGCTCATTGGCGATATTTTTCTGGCGGCCTTAAAGCATTGCGCGGCCTCAAGTTGTAGGCCGGCGCGTCCTGTCGGTGACCTTGGTCTACCGCAGGGGCCGCAGGAACGTTCCAAAGTTCCTCAATCATGGCGAGATCGCCCTCTTGTATGTTTGGTGCTGCAGCTTCCGCTGGCACATTGTTGTCCGCATTGTCTGCGGGACCATTCTCTCCAGCGAAGCGGGGTCCTGCGAAAGTCCCTGGCGTAGCCGGCAGCGTAATGAGCATATTCGCATCAGTATTACTGCTCTCTGTGGCTTTGCCTACGGAACCTCCGTCAGGTTCGCTGCTGTTGAGATGGTCGTCTGGAGACGTGAGCTGGGGTTGCTCAGAGAAACGTCTCAGACGGTCGACGTGAACATGCTGCACGTCATCAGCATTGTGCACGTGCTGTATACGAGCATTGACAGGGCTCGTCATATACAGCACACGATAAGGGCCTCGGTTGATTTTCTGAAACTTTCTAGTCAAACCGGGCTTGAACTGCGGATTGTGGAGATATACAAGGGAATTCGGTGGGAAGGATGAGGTTTTGTCCTGAGTGGGGTGAGCTTTCTCCTGTGCCAGTATAGCGGATTCATTGTTTGCACGCACGACGGAGTGCAGTGAATCCAAGTGTTTGTGGAGGATGTCACGATAAGAATCGATGGATGCAAACGGATCAAAAGGAGCTTGTGTATCCACATCCAGTGGTAGGATAGGATCACGCCCAGTGAAAATTTGGGCTGGAGTGTCTCCAGTCGAACGATTGACTGATGACCGAATCGCAAAAAGAGCAAGTGGTAGTGCTTCATCCCAGTTTCTTTGTGAAGAGTCCACAAACTGAGATAAAATGTTGCTGATTGTCGAATGAAGTCGCTCGACACGTCCATTTGCCTGAGGATGGCGTGGTGACGAGAAAATACGTTTGACTCCTAAAAGTTTGCAAATAGATTGCATTAGCTTTGACGTAAAGTTGGATCCACGATCGCTAAGCAAAATTTTGCTAATGCCATGACGAGAAATGATCTGCTCGACGAATGCCTGTGCTACTGCTTCAGTAGTTGTTTCGGTTAAGGGAACAGCTTCAGGATATCTACTGAAATGATCTATCCAGCTGAGATAGTGCGTGTTACCACGGTAACTTTTCTTGAGTGGTCCGACTATATCAAATGATGCAATGTGCATCGGGTACTCCGGAACGAGTGTTCGCTGAAGAGGAGCACGTTTGATATGCCTGTGGGCATGTCTTTCCATGCAAAGACGGCAGGACTCTACATACTTTTCACATCTGTGTACATGCCTTTCCAGAAGAATGACAGTCGTATCTTTTGTAAAGTTTTGTCGAACTTGAGATGACCGGACCAAATAGTATCATGAAACTTTTGAATAATATTCATTTTCATTGGCTGTGGAACTACCATCTGATCTATGTATGGGCGAGTCTTGTTCTTTTGCGGAGAAACATGATAAAGCAAACCATCTGAACTAAGAAAATATGCAGATATTTCCTCATGCAGTTGCAAATCTTTGCGTCCCGTTTCTTTTCCTGATAACTGATCAATGATAGGTACTAAAGTTGGATCTTTTCTTTGTTCAAATTTGATTTTCTCTCGAGTCCACCCTTCACTTTCTAGGGAAGTACTAGAGACGTAACCAAGAAAGTCATCTTTGGACTGTGAATCAGTTCTTGTTCGAGAAAGAACATCAGCTTTGACATTCTTACGTCCCGGTAGATAATGTATTTCGAAATCAAAGACATTTAACTTTTGGGACCATCTGGTTAAACGACCACCTGGATTGGTACCTTTGAAGATACCACGCAATGGCAAGTGGTCTGTGAAGACATGAGTGAAGTGACCTAGAAGGTAACACCGCAAGTTTTCGAAGGCCCAATAGATAGCCAAACATTCTTTTTCTGTTGTAGAATAATTTCGTTCAGCTTTGTTGAGCTGACGGCTAATGAACGCAATAGGGTGGAGATCGTCTCCATGTTTTTGCTCTAGAACTGCTGAAATTGCAACATTGCTCGCGTCAGTTGACAGATAAAACTCTTTGGTAAAATCTGGAAAACGTAAAACAGGAAAGTTCACCAATGATCGCTTGATGGCCTTGAAATTTTCTTCACATTGGTTAGTCCATTCAAATGGAACATCCTTTCTTGTAAGATTGATAAGTGGTGCCGCTAATTCAGACATATTTGGGATGTGTTTGCGATAGTAGTTTGTAAAACCGAGAAATGATCGCACTTCTTTGACTGTAGAAGGCGTCGGAAAATCTTGTACCGCTTGAATTTTGGACGGGTCAGGACGAACACCATTTTCGTCAATGATGTGACCCAAGTACTTGATTTCATGTTGCATGAACGAACATTTTGAGGGTTTCAGAACAAAACGCGTTTCTTCGAGACGAGTTAATACCTTTTCCAACTTTTCTAAATGCTCAGAATAGTTGCGACTAGCTATCAAAATGTCATCTACGTATAGAAATGCGTCAATGCCCTGTAAACCAGAGAGTGCTATTTGCAAAGCTCTGTTCAGAGCAGAAGTAGCTGATTTCAATCCAAATGGAACAGAAGTATAGCAATAATGCTGATTGTTTGCCGTAAATGCTGTATACGGACGTGAAGATGGTGTCAATGGGACCTGGTGAAATGAACTGAGAAGATCAAGAGTAGAAAATAGTGTACATCCAGCTAATTGATCAATAGCGTCAGACGCGAACGAACTTGGAAAACGATCGTCTTTAATTTTCTGATTGAGCAAGCGCAGATCAGAAACTAGTCGATATCCTCCTGACGATTTCGGAACGACAATGATAGGTGCATTGTAAGAGCTTACGGTAGGCTCAATGATACCGCTAGCTAATAATTTGTCTACTTCTGTTTTGACAACATCACGATGAGCAAAAGGTAACCGATAGGGATGTTTGAAAGCAGGAGTTGCATCAGACAACTCAATATGATGCTCGTAAACATCTGTAAATTTAATGTCTTTCAAATCTTTTCCAAATGCTTGAATATGATCCATCAGTAGGTCACGTAACTGGGATCGATATGGTTCTGGAACATGATCAATTTTGAAGTCGTCGACTGTGATCTTGCTCTCAGCTGAAGCTGCTGCAGCGTGCAAGGCATGATCTGATTGCACAGAACTCTCCCTGACTGTAGCTGCAGTGGGGCTGAACTGAGCAAGACGGACATTCTTGCGGAGCAAGATAGGTTCAGACGTTATGTTAGCTACACGTATGGACACTCGTGACTTTCGAAAGAATGCGATAGCTCGTGCTACATGGATTCCTGTAACTGACTGTTCAACATGACCCTGAATAAAATAAGGACGTTCGTCTGCTGTAAAGTTACGCGGAAGTTTCATCGGAACAAAATGTTCCGAAAATGGTGGAACTTCAACTGATTGAGATACAAAAAGTGGAAAACTCTTTTCATCGTCGATGATAAACGCCTCGTTGACATCATCAGTATATATCGGACTATCAGAAGTGATGGGTTTTGAATCGTCCGTTGTCCCTAACAAGAATCTGACTCGCTTTCTTCGCTTTGGACTCAGCCGTTTTGATGTTGGAACATTCGACCGAATCGAAGATGTCGCACATGGCTGAAGGAACGTCACTTCCTTTGATGCTGGACTGTACATCAGCTGATGTTTTATGATGAAATCGATGCCTAAAATAATATCACAACCAAAAGAAAGCTGCTTTTCGGTGACATAAAATTTATGTTTGATATCACGACCAAGAATGTTAATGGTAATAAAACATTCACCTACGATTTCGATTGCAGAGCCGGTAACGCCAAGAATAGATACTGACGGATGTCCGAGAGAACTCTCACTGTTGCAAGTTCGGAAAAAATCTCGACTGATCAGGCTGACACTGGATCCAGTATCGTACAAAGCAGATGCTTTTGTCTCACAAACATAGATATCTTTCAGTATTGGTGGAGAAATAAGGTTTTCAGCTTGATCGTATGCAACGCTCGCAAACGCTTTTCCACCGTCTAGCGTTGCGAGCGGTTCTGGTTTGGGGAACGAGAGGATCTGTACCTTCGAGAACGACTCCGGTCAGGTGAGAAAGATGGTGACCTGGACCGTTCCCGACGCTCACGCGACCTTGGTCGCGGCGAGCTGCGGCGCTCAGACCATTCACAAGGTGAATATTGGTAGTGGCCTGAATTCTGGCACACGCATTGACAGCGGTGCTCAGAAGGTGGCCGTCGTTGGTATAGGGGAGGAGCACGGGGTGGCCCAAAATAGCCACGGCCTCGACCGTTTCCACGGCCACGGCCACGACCACGGCTGGGCGGTGCCGAGCCACCTCTGCTGGCCGTGTTGGAGGGGAATCGGCCACGACCACGATAGGTCGGTTGTGCAGCAGCGAGCTCGAGGCTGGCTACGCGGCGTTGGAGCTCGTCCATAACGCTCGTAGTTGCTTGTGCTGCCGATGCGGAGTTAGTGTCGGGCATAAAGGAGCTGTTCATCTCGTGTGTCCTGGCAAGGGTTATCGCTGATTCGAAATCAGCAGGGTTGTGAGGCAGAACCAGCTGGCGGAGGGCTGGCTTCAGCCCTTTTACAAAAGTAGCCGCCACGGTTTTGTTTTTCAGCTGCTGGGTTTCCGGAGTAGCGTCCCACTCAGTTAGAGATTTCGCCTTGGCCCTAAGCCGACTGGCGAATTGGTCTACAGTTTCTGCGGGGTGCTGTGTGCACGTCATTAGATCCTGTAGCCGGGTTGCTATTGGTCTGTCCGTGTGCATGGCATTTAAAAGTAGGGTCTCAAATTCTTCCAGAGTTTGAGCATTTGCAAGTGCCATACGAGTACGGACAATGTCCGCCACGTGCCCCTGTAACTTCGATTTTGCGACCTTGATCGCCACAACATCAGGCCAGTTACCTAACGCTTTTGCTTCCTTGACCTCTGTGAAAAAATCCTGAATAGGAAATGATCCATCAAAATTGGGAATAAATGAACCTATTTGGTGAATATTAAGGTTTGGTGGCAAAGGCTGTAATTCTGGGTCATTTGGCATGATTACGACCTATAAACAAAATTCCCAGAAAAAAAAAAACAAGTGATACCTAATAATGATAATAAAATGGGCGGGAGGTGGGCAAGAAAATATAGAACCTAAAACAAGATTAACCTAAACATGCTAGTTAAACATGTATCCTACCGCTGCTACCATTTTGTAGTAGCGAGGGGAGCGGCCCCCTTACCTCTATTCAGGAGCAGTGCTCCGTCCTCCTTCAAAGAGCCGATCCGAAGCACTGCCTGTATTTTTGTAACACGTCACAGTTTTATACCAGTAGTGGTGCCAACACGAACGCAAAAATGTGAGGTCAGCCCGTAACGTTAGCTGCGCCGCCTCATGGGGGGCTTGGTCCCTGCCAAGCGAGCTCGTTAGAAATAGCTCTTCGTTTGACAGAGACTGTGCCCTGAGAACGGCGTCGCACGCGTTAGCAAGGCTGAAACCCAGGTTCGCTACGACATGGGCGAGGGTCAGGGAACACCGGTAGATCAGCCACATAAAGAGATATAGCTCACACAAAGCCACAGAGGTAAAACAAAAAGTCACAGTCGCGTTGGAGACAGGTCGGGCACTGACCGCGTCATGACACATCACGCCACAGGGCACTGACTGATACCGTGTAGGTGTATACAGGTGTCGCAAGTGGGACAAAACATAGCGGCACTTATCTTTATGGGTGCGGTAACCGGGCGAACCTAGCTAGTGAATGAGACGATACAGGTAGGACAAAGCAGTCAGCCCTGCATACCTACCCGCATGTTGACGCATCACATTCTCTAAGAATGTTACCCTAACCTCGACAACTGGAAGTGGGACTAGGTGGACTAATAGCAGTGGTTAAAGGTGCACAAACGGCACGGCCAGGTTCGAAGGAGGGGGGGGGGGGGCAGGCACGGCATATGGTCGGGTGGACGGAGCCCGGCTATTGTTATTGCTGTGCTATATGTGTAATATGTGTCTGATCGTCCCCCGTCCTACAGGTGGACGGAGCCCGACCACCCCCCGCCGCGGCCGCCATGACGCTGGGCGGTGGTGACCAGCGCGTGGTGCGCCGCGCCGCCGTGGTGCAGTTCGCCGCCGGCTCGGAGCCGGGACCGAGCCGGCCGCGGCTGCCGCGTCGCCAGCTGCACTCGTCTGCCTCCCGACCATCCGTGGCCGACAAACTGTCCCAGATGAACCTCAGTTTCGCCGGCTGCGGCTTCCTCGGCGTGTACCACATCGGCGTGGCGGCCTGCATGAGCCGCTACTGCCCGGAGCTGCTGCAGAACCGGATCGCGGGCGCGTCGGCCGGCGCCATCGCGGCGGCCGCTCTCATCTGTAACGCTAGTCTCAGTGAGTGACGAGCGACGGTATACGGTCGTTGCACTACATAGTACACTGTACACAGGGACCCCTGCTCACAGACTCGGCTTTTACTACAGTTTGCCAGATGGACGCCTGTGACCTCTGCAACCCGTGTGTCCCGAAAACCCAAACAAAACAGTCTGTCAAAACTTGCCCCATTTTGTCAGACCAGACAATAAAGAAATTATCTTTTAAGAATGAACTAGAACCTCTCGTCAGTTTCTTTTGTAGACAAATGTCTAAACTCTAAATGTTATAAAACTCACAAATATTATGGAAAGACAACCATACCTAATCGCCCCTGACAAGCGTGCGGACACTGCAGACGGTGTTTACATTGAGACGTCCCCGCTGACGGCTAGACGCAGCGGCCTTGGTGAACTGGGGCCGATCTGCGAATGGTCAACTATGGTCGAAGGGTGTGTTGCCCTCCCGTGACGCATTCAAGGCGCGGCAAAGAATCGTGTGTAAACAATCGATGATGCCTTTAGTGTCCGTGTCCTGTAGTGAATCTATCCGTTTGTTAAGTTGTCTGTGTCATTGTGTGGCAGTGTATTCGGTATGTTCCGGTATGCGTCGGTATCGGTATATGTCAGTTCGTTTCAGTAAAGTCAATTTATGCCTCTATGTTTCAGTGTGTTTCGGTGTCACTTTGTGTCGGCTGTGCGTCAGTATGAGTTGGTGTGTGCCAGTATGTGTCAGTACATGTCGGTTTCGTCGTGTCAGTATGTGTCAGTACATGTCGGTTTCGTCGTATCAGTATGTGTCAGTACATGTGTCTGTATTTCACAGGTGAGATCATGTCGGATCTGGTCGCCGTCTCGCGGGTCATCCAGGACCACATCGGCGGTCCGTTCAGCCCGTTCGTCTCGGTGCCAGTCATGCTGCGCGCCGGCCTGCAGAAGGTAAGAACGGGTGTGGAGTGTGGACACATGGGACATTGACCTCGGGGTTCAACGGCGCTCCCCATTGCCGCTGCCAACAGGCCTGAGCAACAGGCCATTTGATGGCCACCGTAGTACCTTGGATTTTTGGATGTATTTCACAAATGACCTGGTAGCCGACGCGCCCGTGGACCGTAATTCGGCAAGCTTAGCATCCTTGATATAACATCATTGGGCCAGAGTCATTTTCGGTGTGTTCTGTTGGGTGATTCTGTCTGAGCTCAGGCCGGATGGCCCCATCAAGCCACGGTAATTGTAGCCATTGTGACCATTTAGTGACACGGAGCGGCATGCAATCTCTTTGACTGCCGGCGGCTATCATGCGAGTCGATCGTAGATAAACAACTATCAACTGTAGTGGAACTGCCTTTATAATGTGTAGTTTCTTATGAATTATGATCTAGTTCTTTCTGTACGGGAGTGTTAGTTGTGTCTGTGTGTGCTTGTAACCGAAGTGATAGGCCGTTGATATCATACGTGATTGGCGGATCGTTTCAGAATCTGCCGGATAACGCCCACGAGTTGTGCTCGGGACGTCTCCACATCTCGGTGACGCGTCTCGAGGACGGCAAAAACGCCATCCTGTCTCACTTCGAGTCCAAGGATGAGCTCATCACGGTACGTGTATTCACAGCCGTCAATCATGTTTCTGCTCGCCTCCTCCGTAAATGCAATGTTGGACTTACATATAAGATCAAGAAGAGCTTCTCAAAACGATGCTGCTGAAGAAAATATACACATTGGAAATTTCCTCACGGAAAATTACTTGCTCCATAGTCGTCACTTATGTTTCAATATGACGTGTCCTTGTCTCAGCAAGGTTTGCACTTTGCAGGCCTTGTGCGGCAGCCTTCGCTGTTCTTTCGACGTGGTTGTCTGTTCTGCGGCTGGCTCACCATTCATACGACTGAGCGTGCCCTCAGCTTGACCGATGCCCCGAGTCAGAGTTAACTTAGCCGACAAATGTACAGATTGTGTCACTGGTCCAGGGTAAAGAGCCGAACCGACTAACCACTGCCCTCTCCACAGGCGCTGCTGTGCACTGCCTTCATCCCGGCGTTCTCCGGCTGGCGGCCTCCGCGCTTCGACGGCGTCCGCTACATGGACGGTTGCTATAGCAACAACCTGCCGACGCTGGACAGCCGCACCATCACTGTCAGCCCGTTCTGTGGCGAGGCGGACATCTGCCCGCGCGACCGCACGCTCAGCCTCATCGTGGTTAGTATAGAGGCAGTGTGGGCGCTTGAGGTCGATATTTGGCTGCCGGTTCTGATACGGGATGTTCTTAACGATAATATACCACACATGTCGACATACTTTGCCCTGCTGAAAACGTTTTGGCATATGCTATAAACAAGCAAGGTATGATGTCGGGCAAAATAAATTAGTTAACGAAATAGCTAGTGATAACTGTGCGCACGCATCGGTGGCAGTCTCAATGACACGTCGTTTGTTTTCCTCAGATTGATGCGGCTAACACGCGGATCGAGCTGACGCCGGAGAACTTTATGCGGGTGTTTATGATCATGTACCCGCCGTCGCCCGAGACGCTCTCCGATCTGGCCAATCAGGTGAGATGAAGGAGTTGAGCGCCTTTGCTTGCTGACATTTCAAATTCAAGGTAGGTATATTGACACTGAAAATGTCTGTTGTTCGTCATGCTAGTGCTCGGCAGACGTAAAAGGCTTGTTTCAATAGGTGTTGCGAACGCTACACAGCCGCCCGTGATTTGTCGTTGAAATGCAGTAACCTGCGAGGCCTCTATCTACGCCGGCTAGGTCGGCGCAACACCCAGTAGATTATTTAGTGAATACACAGCTACCGGCCACGCAAATGAGAATGTCCGTCTTTGCGACGCAGGGTTTCAACGACGCCATCCGTTTTCTGATGCGTCACGACCTGATGAAGTGTCAGGTGTGCGTGATGACAACAGAGATTGTCGGCCGCGCCTACTCCAGCTGTGGGAGGCTCATCCAGCACGTGCACTGCGACGACTGCTCGCACAAACAACAGGTTAGTGGCGTATGATCGCATCAACGATAAGTTATAGTGATGACTGGTGTATAAAAAGGAAAAAAGGCCAGTGGCGACTGATCGCGCAAACACAGGTCAGTGACCAGTGAGGATTGTATAAACGACAGATTAGTGAGCAATCGCTTCCGCAAAGAATAGGCCAGTGACGACTGCACAAACAAGTTAGAAAATAGCGACGGTTTCTCGCGTACAAATCTGCTCACACAAATAACAGGCGATCTTTCGTTCAAACATGCTCGAACTAGCAGCTTCTTTGTGACGGCTGCTCGTATATGTTTACAAATGTCGACGACCGACGCTAACTTCAAACGGAGTTTACACGGAAATTATTAATATCGTAATTAATTCATGACAGATGAATGACAAGACGACAACACGCGATAACACCTCAACTTTTTGTTGAAAACCCTCGATACACAGAATCCGGCTAGCTTCTGCGTATCTTTTCCACTCTTCACTTTTTGCTCTAAAGCTCAGTCACTTTGTTTATCTCTCGCGTCATTATCGATGTTGATGCGTCACGGGGTCACCCCAAACTGACCGGCCCCGTCTCCCCCCTCCCCGTCGCTCCCTCAGGAGGCGATGCTGGCCCGTCTACCGGACGCCGTTCACGAGCCGCTCCACCAGAACATCCTCCGTCAGAGGAGCATGCTGCGTAACTGGGTGCTCAACTTCCCGGGCGTGAGACACCTCATGGTGCTGGCCGTGCCATGGACGCTGCCCTTCGGCATCATCAGACAGATCTACGACAGGTACGGCGACCGCCACCGCGCTGCCATAGAGGGAAATAGAAACCCCGACAGCAGCTCCAATCGCGTGTCAGATAGAGGCCCGAACGATCACAATTGCATCCGTTGGGTCCCGAATAGCCGCTTCTTAGATGTCATCATAGCCTGACAGAGTGTTGTTTAGTGATCCAAATGATTCAGCCTTCCCTGAGGGACCTGTCAATTTGACCTGACAAGTATAGAACCCTAACCTGTCCTGTCTGACCTGACCGCCCCTCTGACCGGTATCTGTCTATGTGTCCAGGCTGGTGCAGCGCATCCCGCAGCTGGCCTTTGTGCTGGAGACTATCGCCGGAGAGGTGATCAGCGCCGTACACAGCGGCTTCAGCGCCCACCTGCCGCGCTCTCGGCAGGTGCACGCCCGCTACCTGTGCCGCCTGAACCTCACCGAGTACGGAGAGTGTAAGTACGGCGAGTACACGCCCGCTACCTGTGCCGGCTCAACCTCACAGAGTACGGAGAGTGTAAGTACGGGGAGTATATGCCTGTGCCTGCTCATATATATAGTACCCGTGCCGGCTCAACCTCACAGAGTACGGAGAGTGTAAGTACGGGGAATGCAAGGAGTATACGCCCGCTACCTGTGCCGCCTCAACCTTACCGAATACGGAGAGTGTAAGTACGGGGAGTATACGCCCGCTGGCCGCTACTGTGCTGGCTGAACCTCACCGAATACGGAGAGTGTAAGTATGGGAAGTATTATAAGTACGGAGAGTGTAAGTATGCCTACTGATCGCTGCCAGTCACAGAGTATAAGTTTATGCGCTGATCGCCGTTAGCCAGAGAGTGTTAGTACGGCGCCCGTTGTAAATAACTGGCAATGTCCTTAAAATGTAACACAAATGACATTTTCAATACCGTTGACGTCGTTCGAATGTCGAATTTTAAATATGCAGTCACGCCCATCTGAATGCACCTTTGATTCATATGCTCAAGTGTCGGCGTATGCACCGCTCGGTGAATTTCCTAATGACTTTGGCACTCCTCCTGTAGCGGCTGGCCTGGAAGAGGGACAGACGCAGGTGCCGGACGTGCTCGACGACGGCGCCGACGCCTACATTCCGGGCATCGTGCGACGCTTTGACCGCGAGTTCCACGTGGATTTCACCAACAGGTGAGCGGTTTGGGATAGACATATACAAGGTGGTCGGAACACTCCTATAAAAGCTGGTCGAGACGGACTCTAGTTGAAGATGGGCATAGAGATAGTCTTGGGTTAGTAGCAGTGAGTCATTGATAAGTGAAGTTATCGGACGGCTAGCAAATGATAAGGTTGAGTGCAATTCGGTGCTCGACGTGTCTGTGTGTCACAGACTCTCCGACTGGGATATACGCTGTACGGTAGCCGTCATTTACCTGTTTATATAATTCAGATCCGTTGACGCGAAATGGGGAATAGAACTCAGTAAGAATTTACCCAGCTCCACGCTGTGTGTTTTATCCTGGATGGCCAGCCCTCTGCTGACAGTGAGCAGACCCCCTGGCCGGCGGTGCCCAGCCTCCCCCACACCCTCGACTGCGGCCTTGAGCGCGGCGCCAGCGGCTACTGCGCACAAACAGTGCGACTGAACCGCGCCACCCTCGCCCCCGGTCTAGGGTCCGTCTGGCCGGCCGCGGTGTTTGTGCCACAGACTTGCCCGGCCAGTGGCCGACAGACGCCAGTCTTTATCGGACGACCGCTCCGACGGGGCCGTCGGAACCGACTTTGTTTACGTCATAGGGTACCAAATATGCGGCACACATGTTGTCTTTATCATCTCCTTGTTCGGCCTTATCGGCCTGGAGAACGTTTCCACATAGTTAGCTTCATGAGGGCGTTGTTACGAATGCTGGAGTGACATGACACAATGCTGATAATAGTCGCGAAATGCGTAATATTTCAAACCACGTGCGGTTTGACCTTCTGCTAAGTGCTCCCTGAGGTGGCCATGCTGTTTATCAGGAAGGTCGCAACATTACCTCAATCTGTATCAAACTACCTCTATTTGTATCTGATAATAGGAAGCGAATTATCAACTACCTAATGATGAGTCTTCGTGACGACTATAGGAATATTTACGTTGAGCCGTAAACTCTAGACGATTCCTAGTGGGATCTGTTATATACGTCTTAAAAATGGCCATAGCATTCGATTATTGTATTGTTGCCTCGCATCATTATGTTCCATACTCTTAAAGCCTGATAAAAATGAGCGTCTGGCCGACTCTGTTCGGGAGCAGTGTCTCTCTCGCTGATAGTCAGTCTCATCCATCGATGATTCCCGGTAGCCCACGCTGATACCTACGACGACCCCCTTGAACGCGGGAGCAGTAATGAGGGTCACTCTCATGATGGATAAGTCGGTACATGGTGCACAGGTCACGGTCAGTTATCAGGTCTCCGATAGTGAACCAGCCACGCTCGTGCAGCGTGCCAGACATGTGCAATGTGCAGTACCTCCGAATTCCGATAGCATGTGCTCGATACGACATCGAGTGTGACAGAGTTAATGTATATCTGAAGCTTTTGTGTCCGGCCCACGGAGCAACACCTCTCTCAAATACGCGCAGTTGCATGAAAAGGAAGGTAGGAGGGTCTCTACGACGAGTTTCTCTGTTTCACGCGATATACGGCGCTGCATCCTAGCCAGCCCAATCAAAAGACAGAATAATGCCGGTTGGCCGCGGCTATTTGGTGTTCCTCCTTCCCTCCTAACTCCTGAGTCGATTGTACCGCCATCTTACTGATTATGTTCCACTGTCCAGTGTCCATGATGTAATGGGCACGGCCGGAACGCCAAAAAGCCACCCACGAAGCCATTTGACGTCAATGCGTCCCACCCCAGCCTCCAGTATCCGACATGTTTGACACAGTCAAACGCCTTTGAAGTGTCGCCGGTGACAAACAATGTCGCGCGTCCACTATCTATGTTATCGGTTATGTAAGCGACAGACTCGAGTAGGGCTGACTCTGCGGATTAGCCGGGATGGAATATGTGCTGCTGAGGACAGAGAATAGGGCTATCGACATTGTTCAGCTGCGTGCTAGCAACGGGTTCACATGGTTTGTGAATCATCGGGAGCACCGAGATACGCTGGTAGTTGCTGGGTGAGGCCTATTTATGAGTGGATGGACGGCTAAGATGGGGTTTGGGTCCGGACCATAATGATCATGTTATCAGCTACTCGAGCAAGATGTCTCCGCTCAACCGTCTGTACTCTTTGTACCCTGGTGGAGCTGTCTGGATGATGTCACAATTGGTGTCGATAAGAATGAAGCAAGGGTCTGCCTACTTTCTGGAGATGACACAGGTACGCTGATCGTACGAGTCCTCGATGGCCGCTGCTGCAGGTCCCGACGACTAATGGTAGCTTGTTTTCATTGACCGGTGACTGACCGCTTTGTTTGCACCGTGCGACTGCCGACTTGTAAGTTGTGACGGACTGTTGAGTGACCGGTGACTGACCAATTATGTAAAAGGTGGCTGGCTGCTGTTCGACCGGTGTTCAAACGGTACCTCAGGGCGGTGCTGAGAGGCTTATCCTCCCCACGGGGAGCACGGTCTGACAGTGCGTCTGTCCCACAGAGAGCACTTTCTCACGTTGTCTGTATCTCCTCCAGGGAGCACGGTCTGACGGTGTGTCTGTATCTGACAGGGAGCACGGTCTGACAGTGTGTCTGTATCTCCCCCAGGGAGCACGGTCTCACGGTGTGCACCAGTACGGACGCCGAGCGTCTGGAGAGCGAGGTAATGGCCGCCGGCATCCAGGTGGTGGACCGACAGCCGGCGGAGGAGGACGCCGGGGCGCCCGTCGACCGCGAGCTGGTGCGCATGGCTCTGGAGGCGCAGGGCTCGGCCGACTGCGGCGTCAGCTGGTACTACACCGACAAGGACGGCAACGTAAGGATCAGGAACGCGGGAGTGGACTGCCAAAGGGTAAATAATATTCCTTAGTCATTCTTTGAAATGAACCAAACCTTTTGTTTCAAGGCAAATCCCTTCGATTTTTTCCCCGTATCTAACGTATTGTATGTTTATTGTATTTCATTATTTTTTCCCTGAGCTATTTCTTGTCGGCTGAACAACTTATGCGAATAAAAACTTGAAGAGTGGAGACTTCCACTTCGCGTCTAGCTAGACGCGTCTAAGTCTTAGACACGTCTAGCTGGACGGCGGCTGCATCTATCTGACGACAGCTAACTTAAGACGCTTCTAGCTTGGAAGTATCCGTCCAACAATTAGACACCAACTTGGACGTCTGCTCAGTTAGACGCCAGTGGAAGTCCCACCCCTAGTGTTTGACCACGTATCTGATTACCCACTGATATAACCACGTGTCTGAGTACTGACCGGTCCAACCACGTGTCTGAGTAATGACTGACCTAACTACTTATCTGAGCTCTGACCTGTCTGACCACGTGTCTGAGCTCTGACCTGTGACCACTTGCCTCCAGCTGTGCGTGCGCCACGTGTCGGCCGTACCCACACCCGTGGCCACGCCGTGTGTGTCGCGACGCGCCAGCATTTGCGAGGACTCCGACTCGGTGGCTGCCGTACAGCTGCTGCGCCGCCGAGCCGCCGCCGCCGCCGCGCGCGACTCTGATGACTCTGAGGACACGGAGTCCGAGTCGATGGCAGAGGCGGAGAGGTTAGCCGCCGGGTCGGCCCACTGACCCGCCCCTATCCCGCCCAGCATGCGACTAACGGGGCCGGCGGGCTCGCCTCCTGCGCTAACACGCCGCGGTGAGAAAGCGATACACCGACAGACACCGGGGATTTGCAGCGGACTGCCGATGGCTGCGGCTAGCTGGTTTATTTGTTCGTAATTTATTTAAAACGTTTTACTATATAACGTTTTTTTTTTGTAGAATTTAAGCGACCCCGTCATAAAACAAACGCAAGATGCCTTACTCTCAAAAACAATTTAAGAGTGACCCATAGTTGTGGGTAGCAGGTACAGTAAGTTTTTTTAACGATTGATTAAATGGATAAAATTCAACAATTATATTGCTTCAAGAGGCGTGATATAGTTCGCTCGTCAATTATAACTTTTAACACCCGGCTTGTCTGCTTATAATTATAATATTTTTTCACTCTACTGCATGCAAAGGAGAATCTAAATTGTTCAAGCTGTAAAGGCCTGGCTACACTATGCGTTTTCTGCGTGCGTTTTTGCAGGTTTGCGTGTTTTGCGTAATATCGTTCTAGGAAAAATGTTATAAACAATATAATTTTTACTTTGGTTATATACAAAAGCTAATATAACTCTTATGTAACTAAAATTTAAGGTGAAAAACATCACAAAAACGTAATATCGTTCTTTTTTCTAGAACGATATCACGCAAAACACGCAAACACGCAAAAAACGCACGAAGAAAACGCATAGTGTAGCCAGGCCTTAAGGCTCATTCGAAGATCAAGCTAAACTGCTATTCGAAAACTTTTGATTTTATTGCGTTCTTTGCATCCTTCCTGGGGAACAAGGCATGAGGTCCATTAGTAGTTTTGTCGGGGTGCATGGCGAGGGCTCATTATATCATCTAACCGTCACGTCGTGACTGAGCTGCGTGACGTAAGGGTCAGTCAAGTGTCAAGTTCCCAACCGTAATCGTTCGGATATATCAGGAGACGTGGGTTTTTATCTCCATTCGTGTAATTTACTAGCATGTGTGCGTTTTTGCATGTGATGCATGCTAATACTTAATAGTTTCTTTTGCGGCCTGATGTGTATTGTTTTTGTCTTATTTTATTCCGAATTAAGCTGTCATATTTGTACGATAAACGCTTTTCTATTCTCGTATAATCGCAATTATTATTGGTATTTGATACCGTCTATGTATCCCATATCGCACGGTTGTTATATGCTGTTATTGGAGCCTGGAAGTAAGACGCCACTGCCGTGGTCCGCAGGGAGGAGAGCATGACGTACGACGCCGGTATGGGGGTGATCAAGGAGGAGACCAACGACCCTCTGCCCGAGGACTAGGTCATGGCGCAACCGCATCTCGGGTACAGCGTGACTGCAGGGACACAGTGTCTTACCGCTCAATACCGGACCGATTTCAGTACTCATCAGTGACAGATCGTATACGACAGTGTGTGGCTACCTCTGTTTGAAGCTAATGTCCTACCTATTATATTATATTCGTAGTGCGTCCCAGCAAATGTGCCATATATTGGCATAAATGCTGTGTACGCTAAATTGTCTTACTTGATTGACATTTAATCTGTGTGAATTAGTGTAGTATTTGAAGGCCTGCTGGATGGGTCTTCTGATCGCAATGTCCAGAAGACTGACTTCCAGAGGCGCCTGATGTGACCAGAGCTGACTGGACTTAATGGGCTGGGCACCGCCCCCGAGTCATCAGGTCGTTCGATGGGGATGAGGGAGGGAGGGGCAGGGAGGGGGGGGGGTTGCGGGGCTCCAGGCTCACCGGGGCAAGTATTGTCATGCATATCGAGTGTTCGTTGTCCAACATGTGGGGTGATCGTATGGGCATAATGGTTATGACGGGGTAGTAGCCATTTGACGCTATATTACGTTATTTTACAATTTAACTACAGATAGGCTAGCTGGGGCGATTCATGTGTATCGGTTTCTGTGTTATTTATGTGACTTATAGTTCTAGCTGCTACTGGTTCAGTGTGTAACGTGATTGGTCACTGTATAATGCATATGTTTGGCCAGTGTCATATATGACACCATTGCGATACTCCATTTAAGCTAAGTTTCTGGGCTGCGTGAATGCTTTTGCGCTCGACGTCTGTACTCCGTAACCGTATTCTTGTTTGATAGTACGAAGGCATAATTCGACTGGAATCAGAATAACTGCACAGATGTTGTTGGACGTCATAGCTTTAAGGCGCAATGTGTGTTTGCATTTTCTGACCTGTTTAAAATAAAATGTGCCTAGAATTCGACTGATGCGGTCTGTGCCTAAACGGGTATCACAACTCGTCAACATCACAACTTAATCCCTGTGTTCTATGTGTATTTGGGTCCTGTGTTGTATCCCATGCCATGCAGTAAATACATAAATAATTAAATCAAACCTGGTTGTGTAATTGCAGGCGAAACCCACAGCCATTGATATATGTAGCAGGCTGCAGTCGAGCATTAAAATACCGGTTGTGCCTTTCCTGTTGCGCTCCCCAGCCATGTACAGTCTGTCTTAAAAGTACCGCGCAAAGTGACGGTGGATCCATCAAGCCTGACTGAGGTAGGGCCTGCTATAATTTGAAAGTCACCGAACCAATTGACCTAGGGAATGGACGAGGATGTGAATTGCTTCAGTGACTCAAATTTAGTAGGCCCTTCCTCGGTCAGGCATGATGGATCCACCGTCACTTTGCGCGGTACTTTTAAGACAGACTGTACCTAAGTGGTGGTGTCTAAGCGTGGATGCTCCCCGGGATTAAGGATGTTGCACTGCAGCGATTGGCCTGTGAAAAGGCTGTGATTCGGTGTCATGCTTGAAAATAGTGATGTAGCTTATTTTAGGATGCAATTGCAGACCGTGTGGTAACAACGCTTTCCAAACAAAAGATGACTGATCGGATCATCGGCCACTGGCCGACTACGATGCAGTCTCTTCGACAGCCCGCACTGGCGCCCTCTGACGGAGGATCTCTTACACTTATAGTTGACACAGATGGCGGTAGTGCAGCGAACGGCACCACTCCCTATTTACAAACATTTCTTATTCGAGAACAATAACCTAAGAGGCAAACAAGAATGGATGCGAAATGGCAGGCTAACTTTGCCAGATTGAAATTTGAAGGTTGAAACTTGAAGTCGAACGGTTTCTATACGTCCTGCATGCATGGATAGAACGGCATTTTATTCGCTTATTTACTGTTATTTCCGACAGCGCTGCAGCTCACTTCCTCAGTTAGGGTAAACACTAATTATAACGCAGTAAGGAGGCTGTCTTCGCTGTATCATGTAAAGTCATTGCATGAATTCGACGAAGTGACGTCTTTTGACAACATGCAGTTACTCAATATTCGAGATACACAAGCTCGTATACACATACATTCACTAGTACCGAATCGCCGACTGACCGCGATCTAACGGGATAGGTACTCGGTTGTTTATACAGCTCTCCCATGGTCGTGGAACGGCTTCCTGCTCCCCGTTACCCCTTTCCCGTGGGGTATCACTCGGTTTCTGGACCGCCCAGAGTTCAGAATTAACGGTCACAAACACGAATAGCTCTTGTCGCTGCAGTGTGGTGTGACGAGAAGAAGAGCATGCAGAGCCAGACGCTGCATATCCTGCAGTGTCTCGAGGGACTTTATTCGTAGACGCCTGATGACGATGATCGTAGACGTTCTATTGAAATACTGTAAGATATCTTTAGGTATATGAAGGTAAAAAGAGCATAAGAAAGCACACAGAAGCGTAGCATTATATCAATATTTTGTCGTCTATCTAGTGCCAGAGGTCAATCGTCAGTGAGAGCAGGGGCTACCAATACAATTGAGATATCGCGCCGTGGCAATAGCAATAAACGCCTGAATTTAGGCTGTACCGCAGGACATAACTGCATCGTGGCAGAGTTATGTTATAATTGCTAGGATGATAAGATAGGTACATAACTAGTACCGGTACCTACCTCATGTGCACGAGCACCTACCAATAAACGGAACATCAGTGAGCTTTCAGTTATTCTTTCACGAGTCTCCTTGGTTTGCCTGACTCTGGCGACAACGGCCAGAGATACGATAAACTACGGTTAACGATTGTTGCATTGCATAGAAAGAGACGGATACCCGACCATCGCTCGGTAAGCTATGAACACTCTTGTTGTGTTCATCCTCCTTTCAGTCCAATATGGTGCTGATAGTGCCTGTAGGTATATGATATGAACATGTGCAATCTGCATTTGAGAGTACATACATGGTATGCGATTGCCATTGTCACGCTAGTTCAACTTTTGCCGCTAGATGTCACTGGTAGTCAGCGCCTGAAGTTAGACTGTACCGCAAGGCTTAAAAGAAATCGCATTTGAGAGCTTATCAGTTATCACAGGACTCAGGGCTGCGGAGTCGGAGTCGGAGTCGGAGTCGGAGTTGGAGTCAGTCGGAGTCGACAGTTATGACCGGAGTCGGAGTCCGAGTCGATTTTGAAAATCAGAGCCGGAGTCGGAGTCGGGGTCACCTAAAATCCATCGACTTGGCAGCCATGCCAGGTCCGCGGAGTCGGAGTCGGAGTTGGAGTCGGTCGGAGTCAACAATTCTGCCTGGAGACGGAGTCAGAGTCGGAGTTAGTTTTTGAAAGTCGGAGTCAGAGTCGAAGTCGGCGTCGCCGAAAATCCATCAACTCCGCAGCCCTGTGACACAAGTCACGACAGATCCGGTGTAGATGTAGGCGTAAAAACGAAATAGCAGAGGCGGTAGGCTGTCTCCTCAGTAGTTAGGCCTAACCCAGGGCTTTGATCACTTGGAGCACGAGAGCTCTTCATTAAAGTTGAACGAGGCATTGATGAGGCCAGACGCTTTCTACCGTTCGATAATCCGTTCGCTTAGCTTTTTACCTATTCCTAACCTCATTATGAGACTTCAACTAAATTTAATACTGCTGATCGTTGGTATATCAAGGCTCATAACTTAATGCCATTTTTACTTTTCCATTAAAAATACGCATGCATTCATGCGAACAATACGTTTCAAGACATTTGCACATGAAAGATATTGCTGTCAGAATAAAACATTACTGATGACTTCCCGTTCTCCGTCTCTTCGTGCGAAGTGAACAGTAAGCACCACTTCACAGGAACCCCGTACCGTCGCCTGCCGTGCGCCCTTCAGCTATGTTTATATCAGATCGACTGCCGGCTGGGGGGGGGGGGGGGGGAGGGGGCACGGGCAGGCGGGCAGCGGGGTGGCCTTCACAGGAGGAGGGTCTCACTAGTCCTGTAGTGGCTCGACCTGGCGGACGGCCGTCGCCTCTACCAAGGCTGCTACTGCTGGACTACGTCTTCTCACACACATCTACCCGGTGAGCTGCCCGTTTACGTAACGCAATGACGACCCGACTCGCGTAGTCAGGCATATATACCTCGTGTAGTGGTTGACGACATAAGGGTTTATACGTGATGTGCATTGTGCCAGGTCTGGGATCACAGGATGACCGATTTTCTCGTGGGTACATATCGATGCAGCGAAGCATGCGTGCATCTACATGTTTTTTGTTACGTTGTGGGATGCCGCTTTATTTTACAGGGTTAATTATGATAGTGCGACTTGTATAAAACGCGTACAAAATGATATTTGTAAAATGTAGATGAAGCTAACTACTTTTTATTAAAATTAAATGATTACTTTGATAAAGATCATGCCATAAATCGTGACTGCCCGCTTATCCCAGCTTGCCTTCTTTACGAGTATATTTTCACTGATGTAGTTAGGTACTGTTCGCTTTTGCTCGCTAATCGGCCTGTGTATGAAGGAATGAGGGTAATTGAACATGATATAGGTACACGAAGTTTGTTAGCACATTTGATAAAAGTGCTTGATTTTACAAACTATATTGAGCAGTAGTTTCAAATTCAACATTGTTGGCTCATTGACTTTTGTGACCTAGCCAATGGCTAGTAGCCATTGACCAGCTATATGTGTGATGACCATTATTCATCATCAACCTCTATCAATCTTCTCTTTCCTCTGACAGAAAATCATCATGGAAGCCGAATATCGCATGAAACGCACATACATTGGCAAAGTGAAGGCTGTCATCTTCGACTGGGCAGGTAAGAGCATTTATTTATACAGCTAAAAACGTACATTTCGCTTACGTTGTAAGCGATACCATGCAAACAAGAAACCTCAAAATAAATGTAAAGTCGTCCTCAAATATACACTCTCAACCTTGCTTTCCTACGCAAGGTCACTCGCTAACTTAGCTGAAGTAGCTGCACCCAGGTAATAGTGGTTGCAGTGGTAGTGGTAGGGGGGGGGGGGGGAGGACCGGTCTGACAGCCCACTGGGCGGCGTGCGATGCTCGCTGGATACATCTCATGTGTGACCGTACCGTGCCGGGCCGTGTCGCTGATAATGTCACGTCAGACACTTTATGGGCCTGACGTGCCGGGCTGCATAGGTATGGCATGGCCGGAAAGCGAGTGCCGCTCGAGTGCCGCTCGAGTGTCGCTAAGGATGGGGACCTTCACCAGTCGCCACTTATATGCTTACCCATATATGAAAGCTGTCGACCGGCAATCGGCATGCATGCAGCCAGGTCATGCACCAGTTTTTTTCTCCCTAAACTCTAAAGTAACATTTCGTAGCGAAATTATGGTGCAGATTGCACCTCACTCTTTATAAAGGTCGTCCTTCTTCAGAGACCAGACGCCACATTCCGTTTGTGCATACGATACGATCTTGATTATGGTGACTGGTGAGTGCCGAGTGGTGACCCCATGTTGTTCTGTATCCGAGTGACGCCCCCCCCCCCCGTGGCTCCAACAGGTACCGTCGTGGACACAGGTGTGATGGCGCCAGCGCTGGCATTCCGCGCCATTTTTGAAGAAGAGGGCATTGCAGTGACGGACAATGAAGTCAGAGAGCCGATGGGCATGCACAAAAGGGTAAATAGCTGATGTGAAACGGACGTCGGACGTCATGATGATGAGTGATGCTCCACATGAAAGGAAAAAAATAAATAAATAAAAAGAAAATAATAATGATAAATAAATAAATAAATAAATATATATAAATAATAAAAACAAATAAACGGTAAACTTGCATTAACCATTCGTTAGTTAGTTAAGCTTTATCATCGATGTAAATGAAAGTTGGGGTGAATAAGTTCCTACGATGGAATAGCGAAAAAGTCAAGTGGAATTAATCTTAGAATTTCATCCGCACAATAAGTTGTAGTGTAGATATAGGTAGGTGTCCGTAATTATAAATCCTGTAGTTCTCTAGTGCTAGAACTCTCGTGTCGCTGTTTTGACAGCATCACCTTTTAATAATCTTAATTTTCTGTCCTCGGTGGCACATCAAATTCCAAATACCTGACATGATGCTCTCGCTGCCTGCAGACGCACATTGAGAAAATGCTGGAGATGCCCACTGTTCGTCGCCGATGGGTGGAAAAGTTCGACCGAGAGCCGACCAAGGACGATGTCGACCGCATGTACGCCAAGTTCGTGCCGAAAAACATCGAGGCTCTGGAGACGCACGCTGACGTCATCACCAACGTTCCGCAGACGGTGGAGGAGCTGAGAGATCGGGGCATCAAGATCGGCTCCTGCACCGGGTTCGTGCGGCCCATCCTCGACCGGCTGATGGTATGTTGTCGCGGACGTCTGTATATTTTGACCTCGGCATACACAGGCCCGTGGTCAGTTTCGTGTTTCATGCTCGAGGGTGTTTGTAGTTAAACGTATGTTATATCATCAGTGACGTTGTTACGTCATCAGTGAGGTCAGCGATACATGGTGTGAAAGGATACGACATTATACTCATTCCTCTATTCTAACTCACATTATCACATGCCACATCATATCAAATCAATATATTTCGGAAAATGCGTCTCACTTAATCTACAATTACTGGTAGGGACCTATAAATTCAAGAACCTGCAAAGAAAACGAATCGCTTCTCCAGAAATGCCGTCCAATTTTTAAATTTTTTAGCGACGTTCCCTGAAAGTGATATTGAACTGACTCACAAATAAACACTGTAAATTTTACCGGCCTTTTCCACAGTCATTACGCCACTGTTACAGTGACCTGCTCGGCCCCGCGGCTGGTACATCTCACCCAGTCAGCACAGACTTCATATGTAGATTTGTTGACATTATACATGCGGTAGGTGGGGCAGCGTCCTTGAGAGGGTCGCTGGGCTGAACAGAGTGGTGACAGGCGGTCCGACGTACCCTGACACCGGCCGGCAACCGGTGGGGCGGGGTCAGCCTTCCGGCGGCACACGGGCAGGTTCTGCTGGCCGATAACAAGCTACATGACTGCACTACCTACATGCCTCTCTGAAAATCAACACAGTTCGACAGGGTTATGACAGGGTTATGCCTGTTTTGAAATTTAACCCTCGCCGGCCCGCCCCCCCCCATAGGGTTCTTCACGATAGCTCCGAACATGCTGGATAGAGAGCTGAAACTTGGCATACCTGACCTTTGATTCAAACCGGATCTTTTGACACCAACCGCATTTTTGGGTCAGGTCAGGTCCCTGACCTATGACGTCATAAGTGAAACTCTGCACGGTCTTCAGATGTCGCAACTTCGCAACGCCCTCACTGCCAGAGGAGATGTCACAGGGAAATGAAACTTGCAGGATCTAGTATCCATTATGGGTCTCACAACTTGTATATCTCGGATTTCTCCTAAAGGTCATATGAGGTCAGGTCATTTTCGTGATCTCACCATTATAAATCAGTGGGGGGAAATGAAAACTGCTATTCTGGCGCCGGGAACGATCTCCAACTATCTCAAGCACACAGAATCGTGATTTGATGCACTCCTTGCAAGGTTAGATGCGTCACTTTTGCAATGTTGACCTTGTGTGACGTCATTTATGACGTCATCAAGGTCATATTAGTTTTTTGTCAATAACTCTTGATCAAATTGAGCTAGCGAGTCGGGGAAAGCCACCAATGGACTCAAGAAGACCTGCCGAAGCGAATGATATGCGACATGACCTCTTTAGACCAACTTCGTGACCTGGGGCGCTGACCTGACCTTGACCTGAGGTCAACACCCTAAGTTGACCTGACCCGAGCAAAAAGTATATCATTCGACGCGCCTGAGCGAGGCGAACACGATGCTGCCAAAATCGCGGCTCTGTGGCCGTTTTTTTTTGCGAAGTTATTCACCAAAAACTGAACCGTACCTTGGGGCACTTGACCTGACCTCAGGGTCACCGGTTGGCCTAGGACCTTAAAATCGGGTTCCAATCTCTGCGTCTCGTAACGGCGCACACGCTAGTTTTTTCCGCAACGCGCTAGCTCCACCAGGGGCGAAACGGCGAGGGGGGGGGGGGGTCGTACCCGTCCCCCCCTCGGCCGGCGCGTATGTAGAAAACCAATAGGTCCGGCGAGGGTTAAAACTGGAATGCTGTAATAAGCAAAAGGAGGTCCTGGAAAGTGAAACTTAGGTGCAGCAACGAGCAGCACTAAACTAATATTGCTGAGCTACATACATTGGTCACAAATTAGTCAGCTTATTATCCTCTCATGCATCGAACTTCGAAACAGCAAGAAGTTATAAAAAAAAAAAACATTGCTCGAAACGGTCGACCGAAACGGCAACAGCTCATAGATATATCATTACTTGCACTATAAAACTCACCATTTCGCTGCAGCCCTTCGAAGTTCTTTTTCACTATCAGCATGATATGGAAAGTTACCTTGTGAATTATATCGCAGATTCTTACAGATGACAGACTCCCAATTTTCAACCTGCCCAAACTTGATTTTTCCGTTTAGTGGAAAGTTAGTAGGGGAGGGTGGGCTGGCTCGTGGTTAGGTAAGGACGACTGTCAAGGTGACAGACATGCCGCTAAGACTGACCTCTGACCTCGACCCGCAGCCGATCGCGGCGCGCAAGGGTTTCAGTCCCGACGTGAGCGTCACCGCCGACGAAGTGCCGGCGGCCCGTCCGCTGCCGCACATGGTGTGGCTGAACGCCATCCGACTCAACGTCAGCCCCATCGAGGCCATCGTCAAAGTAGACGACACGGTGGACGGCATCCGGGAGGGGCTGGCCGCCGGCTGCTGGACCGTCGGTGTCGTCAAAACGGCAAGTGGAACGGGGTATTTACTACTCAGTGGTGAAGCGAAAAGTGGAACTGATTCCCAGGAGTGGAACGGGATATGGAACGGGTACCCAGTGGTGGAACGGCTAGGGTCTTTATTGTATGGGCCGTCAGGTGCAATGGGTCTCCGTCCTCCGAGTAATGTTACGGGCGGCAAGCAAAACGGGTCCCCTAGGGACAAAATGGTATATGGTAGCTGGAACGGTCGTTCTTACCCCTAAAGTAGCGGCTGCACCCCGGCTGCAGCGCCACCATTGGAACTAGCAAGCGGCCAAGCACCGAACTATGGATTCGGCGAGCCCTGCACTCTACTGGCAGATGTCGCATCTATCGCTATTGTTGGGCCGAACGAGGGGAGGGTCGGACACCATTTTGGCTGACAGACACTGTCTATTCTGCATCATCAGTAGAAACTCATTTTTATAGTTTTTATGGTTTCACCATCCTATCAGGGGGTGCATTTGCCTCGAATTGGCCTGAGAATGAAAGGGAATAACATATTGCAGAGAATAGAGCGGCCAACACCATGTTTGGAGCTCAGGCATTGTCTCATGTACTTACATACCCCGAAGCGCCAGCTACTACGCTGCTTTGACTGTCGCAGTTCGCAGATCGGTTGGAAATGTGTCATATAAGCCTCACTGTATGTCCACAGGGTAACTACGTGGGCCTGTCGGCCGCGCAGCTGGCGGTCACCCCACGCCAGGAGGTGCAGAGACGCATGAAGCGCGCCTACGACATCATGACCGACTGCGGCTGTCACTACGTCATCGACTCGGTGACGGAGCTGCTGGTCGTCATTGACGACATCGAGCGCCGACTGGCCAGCGGCGAGCGGCCCTGATCGGGCGCAGAGGAAGAAACCTGGCCGAGCCACGGGAGCCAGATCAAAGGCGCCACATCACTGCGGCCAGAGGTTTTAGCCAATTTAGTCAAATGCGTACGATCATGAGTGCATAAATACAACATGGTTGCGGTAAACAGTGTTTTGGTGAGCACTGAATTGTGTGTAAGAAGTGTTTACGGTAAAGGGTCAAGGTGAGCGCTATATTAGACATCAGTCGTTTTTCAGCATGGAATCAGATTTAATCAGGCACCCTTCAATCACTTAGATTTAATCAGGTTCAGCAGCACTCTCAGTTCGTTTTACACCAAACCCATGATAGATCGTTCGACACTAGATGCCAGTAGTTCGAGGACATTATCTGTCGTATGGGACGACAAAATTCGTAGATATGATTTCCACATTTGTCATCCGTTTTTGTGATTCTTTGACGGTATGCAATCGAAGTATTTAAATATAAACTCTTGCTGGTCAGGTGAAGCAGAATTCTTTAACCCGGCCGGGCCCGGGGGGTAATCCCAACCACCGCAGCCCGGGGGGGGGGGGCGTTTTTCGCCCCCCTGTCTAACTCCGTAAATAAGGGAGCTACGGAAACAAAAGCGATACCAAACGAAAGGTCCTTACGGGACGATTCTAAAGCATCTAAAATTTTTGACCTCAGGTCAATTTTCAAGGTCAGAGGTCAAGGTCAAAGGCAAATACCGGCACATGTGTAGTGATATCAAAGTAAGCCTTCTAGAGGACGGCAGGCTGCATCAAACCGGCAAAATTAGGTGTCAAACGAAAGGAGAGAATCTGAGGATTCCGAAAATGTGCTCAAAATTAAAGGTCAAGGTCAAGGTCACACTCAGAATTGACCTCAAACTTGGCACATTTTCGCACATCTTGCGTGCTAGCTTCAAAGATGTTTTGAAATGTTTTGAGGCTCATCAGTTCCCTATTTGTGGTTCATCTTACGATACAAGGCTGCTCAAAGGTCAAGGTCACAGAAGAGTATCCCTGCTAGAGGCTATTTCACTGATTCAAGATAGTAATAATAAATAAGACAATTTTGCCATCCGGAAGCTCTAAATGAAGGCTTAGAGGAAAATAGATGCCAGATTCGTGATCAGCGGGTACAAATCCATCATAAACGACCTTTCATGTGTTAAGGTCAACCAGAGGTCATTCGAGGTCAAATGAGGTCAACATAAAATTTGACCTTTTCCGAACAAAATATATATCATTCGACGCGGCTTGACAAGGCGAATGCGATGGTACCACTGTCGAAGTTATTTGCGAAAAACTAAAACCACATGTCGGGGTCGTTGACCTGACCTCTGACCTCAGGTCACCAAAACTATTTTTCTATTTTTCTCTAGGTCAAACGCTACACAACCGTGCTCGTAATTTGTCTTTATCTCTAAAACTATATTTTTAGCAGTTATTTGAAGTTTGAGTCTGTGACTCCAAAGTTTGCCGTGCAGGGGTCTAGCAAAATGGACCTTGTGACGTCATCAAGGGGGCTAGGTCCAAATTTTTTACTTCAGAAGATGTCAAATTGATGGGAAAAAAGGTACTGAAAGTTTGGCTTTCCTATCCCTAAGCGTTCGAGAGCTATCGCAAATATTCACCAGGGGGGGGGGGCGAAAAACGCCCCCCCCCCGGGCCCGCGAGGGTTAAATACGATCACAGCATTTATTTAGCAGAGTCCAGCAAGACGCATCATAGCATAGCACACTCAAACACAGCCAGCTTTTCGACCCTGATCTGACCCTGGCCGGTTCGGTCGTGCCCTCGCCCGGCGAGCCGACCTGACCCGAACCGCCCCGACCTGCCCCGTGCCGGCGGCTATCCCGCAATACCGCGCTGTGGCTAGGGCGTAGCGCGAATAGTGCGTTCCCGGCCCACCAGTCCAGTGAGCTGTAGTGCCGTGCTCTGTGAAGGACGTGAGTTCTAAACCTCACGCGGAAAAGATGGAATCGTGTGCTGTGGAGCTCGAGATGTCAGCATCCCAATCCCTTTTCAATGACGGGGAAGACGATCAAGTTCTCTGTTCTAGTCCCGACCACAGACGGATGCTGCGGCCATGGAAGCATACCCAAGGTAAGAGGAGGAGAAATAACTGAACCCCCGAATTGGCCGGTAAATGTCCCTGTGAATGGCTGAGAAAGTCGTGCACAAAGTCCGTTTATGATCAGACCGAAATGCACAGCGCACACAATGTGGTAGGTGCAAAGTTCACTTAAGTGGAATTTCGTTTGTTCGTAGTGCAGCATATCGCAACATAACAATTTCTTATCGAATATTTCATACGTGGATGAGATCTACGATGATGACTGACATTTAACGAAAATGGTATATCACGTGGCCTCTTGGCAGTTGGCTTCTTGTTTTGATTGAAGAACTTTCATTAACATCTCTGCGCCCAGAACTGGCATATCATCTAGCTGCGACATTCACGGGCTTTCCAAGCGATATTTCCATCTTTCTCGCTCCATCCATCCGACTTGCCGGTCACGGTTTTGAGGAACTTTTCTACACCCCCTTCCATCACACCATTTCAATTTTAGACACCATCTCCTTCTCCACTGGAATAACCAAATATTGCTAGTGGCGCTTACATTGATCGCGAGGCATTCAGAGGACGACTTCCACAATCCACAAACCCCACGAGAGATGGCTCCGGCTGGGTGACTGCAGCCATCTCGTCTTCCGTCTCCCATCAAACCCACCGGAGGTGTCTGGTTGACTGCAGCCATCTCACGCCGTGGATAGACCAATCGACCCGGCCTGCGGCGACGCGGCGGCGCCTCGCCGGTCGCGTTGACAGCACCGTAATGGGGTAGTATCCAGTGACCGGGAGTGGCGCCCCGACCGGCTCCGGCAGCCAGTGCCCATTAGGTGCGCGAGCTGCGAGTGTAATCCTATCACCCGGCACCGCAGCGGCGATGGCTGCCGAGAGAGTCGTCGGCTGCCGCCACGCTCACGATAGGGAAACACTGCTCGGCAGCGCCCGAAATGGGCGTGGCATCTTGACTAAAGAATAATAGGTGCCTCGGAGTACACCTTTTTGCACTCAAAATAGGCATCTTTTCATTCAATTTCGGCGAATTGCATTCAATTTTAGCGATCTCTCTATTCGAAGCAAATGAGAGATCGCTAAAATTGAATGCAATTCGCCGAAATTGAATGAAAAGATGCCTATTTTGAGTGCAAAAAGGTGTAGGGTAGACCGGGGCAAGTCGCCCCGCCGAGGTAAAACGCCTCACCGATGTTTCTCGGAACTGGCAAGGATCTGGGGAAATATTCTCTCTTCTATAAAACGTGCACTATATGATCATTATATGACCAGACTGGAAAGAAATTGTGATGACTCCTTAGGGAGATATAGCCAAAAATGTGTTTTTGGAGTGATTTTTATGTTTTGTTGTCAGGTTATGCATCATGGCGTTCTTTTATGGTCCACATCAGGTTAACGACTTTTATGTATTTTGAACAACTATTATCTAACGCTTATAATGCCGGGTTGGTTCGTGTTAAATTATGTCTTGCTGGAGTGCAAGGCGTTGTTTTCTGACCGAACTACGTGATGGGGTAAAACGCCCCAGTAGGTCGCGGGGCAAAAAGCCTCATGGGGCGTTTTGCCTCATGTGTTGTTCGTACTACCCATTTCCTAATGTTCGGTAGCTGGCAAACAGTAAGTTTCTATGCATTTATGTGTAGTTTTCTCAGCAACCGGATGGCAAAGGAAGTATTTGGTTGACAGTTGCATGGCAATAATTTATTATTTGGCCTTATGAGGCAGGTGAAAAACCTGCTCATACAATAGTGTCATAGCTGAACACCTGATAGGATGGAAGGTGCTAACTTCAGTGCCGTGCCTCCCAAGGTCTAACGGACCTCTCATATAAGATTTGGTCAACTAGCATGTTTAATCTTTAATCTAGAGTATGGGGCTTCTTGCCCCGGGCCGTGGGGCGTTTTGCCCTGGGGTTGGGGCAAAATGCCCCATTTGCAGTTGCTTCACAAATCACTTCCTAGCTTGGAGTCCGATCATGAGTGAATGAATTTGAGGGGTGGAATTTAAAGTAAAATGTCCAAAGAACGCATTGAGCACAAATTTGGCCTTCCAGGTGATGTAGGACAAAAGTTATGTAGCAAAATAAATTATCTGGGGCGTCTTGCCCCAGGCTACCCTACTAAATGCTGGTTTTGGTTTGGGAAGTAAATCAAACAAGGAATTCCATATAAACAGAAAAGGGAGAATGAAAATAAATGTTATTTTCGGTTATAGGTCTTTTCGTCCAGTCAAATGTCACCTCGACACTTGTCCTGAAATCATTTTTTTTCAGACCTGCATGGTCAGGCAGAAAGAACACAGTTCTTTATTAGGTGGTCAGCCCTTTTGTCTTCTGATCCGTTCGGCTCGTGTATGAAGCTTTGATGTACGACCGGGTCGGAACTCCTGCGAAGACACATTGCTCGCATTTGCGGCATACATCCATAGAATCACAAGAAATGGAGAAATTGAAAGGAAGAGCCGCTATCGGCCAAGCGGCAACGCATCGCCATCTACTTACCGCAAGAAGCGAAGTTCATCGTTATTTGTCCTCACAGGGTCGGATACTGTTGAACGTTTGCCGTAATCCTCGCAAATGACAGAAAGAACTTTTCATTGATGTGAAGACCAAATGAGTTAAAGCACAGAGCGGTTAATATGGCGATGCTCTATCAGAAGGGCTTTAAAATGATGAAAATGGGATTAATGATCCCGATGGTAATGAAAAGCGTCCGATAGTGCCTTTTTTGCCAATGTCAGCGCAGGAAAGAAAAAGTTTTATTTCATAAGCTTATCGAAGCTTCCAAAAAACCTGATAACATGGTAATTGGCAGCTACTTTGAATTTCGTTCTTTTCATGAAGCCTACACCATATCTCAAATTTTGTTTTAGCTGTGACCAAAGGTGAGTCACCATCACTTTTTGACCGCAGTTTTTTTTATAGAGAATGTAACATGTGGCTTCGTAACATGTTACGAAGCTGTCAGAGGCGGTTGACACGTACTACGAATACCCGTCACGACCCCTACTGGTTGACCTGACCTGACCTGACCGGACCTGGCCTAAATGCATAAAGACATCATCTGTGATCGAAACTAACATGATAATCGTAATCAATCAGCACCCCGAAAAACCCATAGCAGCCACACTTTACAACGTTCTAACAGATCCAGATTTTCCCGACTTTTGGGTCATTGACTTGACCTGGAAGGTCAACCGATGACATAGGACCTTAAAATCGGGTATCATCGGCTTTCTCCTGTGGCGGGCAGCACGCTCATTTTTTCCGCGAAGCTCTAGCTCGATCAGGGGCCAAACGCGAGGCGGGGGTCGTACCACCCCCCTCCCCTCGTGCCGTCGAAGGACACAAAATGGCCTGTGCCGGCGAGGTTAAAATGAAAGCATAACGTAACTGAAAAAAACCTGCTCGAGGAAAAGAAGTAAAACTGACTGCCTTTAACCCTATCTTTTTAGGATTGTAAGCGCTAAGTAAATTAGAACAAATAAATAATATTTTGGTACAAAACTTGATCCATAGGCTATAAGAACACGTTGAAAATTGTTATTGCCTCGTCGTTTACGTTAATGTTTGATGGGCGACGGTAAGTCTCTTTCTGGGGTCTGTCTGCTTTGTGGCATCCATAGGAGCACAAAAAACGGTTATCCAATTGAGAATCATTCCCTGTAGTGACTGGGTGACACTCATGGACGTTGATTCTTAAGTAGCCATTGGGGCCGGAAACTCCGAAGCTAGGCCTAAACAAGCGCCGACCACCTAAGAACACTCGTATAGTGTGCTTCAACGTAACCAAACCTTGCACAGCTCTGTACACACTCGTAACAGCAAGACGCGCGATGCTCCGCACATTAGATTTGGCTTAGGTATCATGGTATACATTTTCCATCCAGTTTGGTAACAATACCCAAAAGTTTATACTGGCCCCAAAAGCAGACTATTGATTTTTATTGCCACACTGGGTGTATACTTTGTTCAGTGATAGAGCCAATCGAAGGAGTGGAGCATGGTGCATCTATGTCAAGTGATTTCCGATCGACTGATAACATAGCCTTTGAGTTATTATCGGTTTTGTTAAAAAAGAATACCTACTACGCAGTGTGCTGAGGGCTGTACCTATTCCCACGTTTGATGAGTGGTAAAAAAGCGACGACCAGAAAGACAGCGACTCCCACCATGCAGCCATACTTACGCGTTTCGAGACAAATCAGAAAATGAACAGTCCCCGAATGTTTCCGTGCAGTCTTGCCGTAAGAGCGCCTTAGACTGAGTGCCTGTACTTACCGCAGGAGTGCCGTAAGCTGCGAGCCCCTGCCGTCGGGGTGCAGACCAAATGTCTGCCGCTGGAGCCGTGAGTGTGTGTGTGGATGGGGGGCAGGTGAGGGGAGGTTCGCTGCCGCACGAGCCATAGGGGCTCGGGGACCGCCATCACCGCTGGTGGATACGGTTTGAGCGGTGCCATTACCCGGTCACTATCAACATCTAATCACAACTTTCATTCAGCGCCACCAGGCCGGTGTCAAATGGCTTTTCACCCATCCCCCTCGCAGGCGCGTCGATAAATTCGATACTTCCACCGCACGATGGCGGGCGGGAGATTAATATTGTAATGTCCCATGTAAGATTATCGTGTTCTCTTTGACGGCTGTAATGGCGGCGGTTTGAGCCGTTGGAAGCGCGTCTAAAGCCTTGTTAAACCAAGACACGTCAGACAAGCCCAAAGGGACGACTCAAATTTCCGACACTCCCCACCGCAAAATATGAATGAAAATTGCTGAAATGCTCTTATGCCGTATTAGCAGAGCCAACAAAGCCGCGCTGGGGACAAAGCCGTTGGTGAGATCAGACGATCGAGGCTGGCCCAGTAATTCGGCGACTGTGGGCTTCGGCAGAGGCATGGCTCAGAGACACCTTTGTGACATCTCAGAACATGAGGTGCGATGGTTGTGGATGGAATATCTCCGTGGTGTCTCACTGGCCCCATTGGAACCGTTTCATGTGTAGATCAAGCAATAATATTTCAGCATCACAAAGCTACAAAACGCTTTATAAAAGGACAAGTGTACCTACCTCGTGAATAACTGGTATACTTGCCGATTTTATTTGATTGATCGCGTGAATGTGAAAGCGTGAACAATCTGTCTCCAAGAGTTTCTTTCATGCTAACACGGAACAAAAATGATAGACGAACGCGTTTCGGCTAAATCACCGTCATCAGCGACCAGCGTCTAAAAGGAGAGCAAGAGGCACACATCGAGCAAATATCACAGTTCAATCGTTTTGATTTTTACATACACTTTTAAACAAGCATGTTACAATGTGGTTACATTTCCTTTGATAAAGAGAAAATATCCTAAAAGAATCCTAAGAGAATACACATTGTCATTGTCACATTGTCCACATTGTAACATGCTTGTTTAAAAGTGTATGCAAAAATCAAAACGATTGAACTGTGATATTTGCTCGATGTGTGCCTCTTGCTCTCCTTTTAGACGCTGATGACGGTGATTAGCCGAAACGCGTTCGTCTATCATTTTTGTTCCGTGTTATTATACTTGTCTCAACTGAAATACATTTCTTTCATGCTTATTTCAAGATTCATAATTGATTGGTCAGTTTCTGTCAGATCAGGGTCACCTCAAAGTCCCAATCAAAACTAAGCTTTACCGGTAACATACAATTTCTGGCTCATAGCAGTTCCGGTCAGGGTAACCCAGCTACTCTTGTCCGTCTCAGCTGCCCGGGTCAGGCTCTGCATGTCTTAATAAGCCGCACCGGTCCGAATTTTCAGATTTCGGCTGTCTCGGGCAGACCATGCCTGTCCCTGTTAGACACTACCTCTCCCGGTCTGTATCGATTACTAACTAACTGCATCGGTCAGAATGGCACCTAACCCGTTCCGGCTTCAATAGCCCCTGTCAGTCATCACCTCTGTCCGGTCAAAATGGCAGCGGTCCTGGTCATACGTAATTCAGGGAACTCAGATTCAGCTTTCCCTTTCCGTCAGCTCGACGTGAACGGGATGCATGCCGGAAATACTATGCTAATGCTGGCGATGAGCCTGTAATAATCATTGCTTTATGGAAGTGCAATGCATCCTATTCTGCATGATATGCTATCATCAGTATGTCACTGAAGACACAAGCGAATGAGAACAACGGCATGGTAAATTCCTAAGACAATTATGCGCCCCAGCCATGCTAATTCAAACACTGTCAGGACTTGCACTGGTGTTGCTCCAGTACTGAGTTATTAATTCACTGTTTCTGCTGCGTAACGCGCCGGCTCATTATCGGTTATCCTGGTCATCAGCGCACTGGCGGACACTGCCCTGCCGTCAGCGGCGGGTGCGGACCCGGCGGCCGCGTCCCGGTCCATCCGGCGATGTCACCGGTCGACCCATTACCGACCGGCGGCACCACGTCTCGTTCATCAATACACGCCTATCGCTGGCCGCCGTTTTTGGCCGGTAAACACAGAGCCGCCGCAGGTGACAAAAAGGCCACAAAAACGTCAGCCAGCACCAGTAGCAAATTAAGTTCTCACCTCGGTAGCAATTAGTCGATGTTATCGTCGGCGGGGCGCGGAATGTGCCGCTCTGACGGACGGGCCGACGGGCCAACACTGGTATTAATTCATTTCGGCATAAAGGCGGTCTGCCAGATTGACAGCGATAGCGGCGAGCCTGTCACTGGGCCAGTGCTGTATCACCGTCCGGTGGCGCCAGCCCGGCGAGCCGCACGGCCCGGCCAGCGACGCCCCCGACCCGACCCGGGCGCACGACCAGCGAGCAGCGAGCGAGAGCACAAACTCGAGCGGCGAGCGAAGTTCAGGTCTCGCGGGTTTTAACGGTAGGTTTTGCACCTAGAAAATTTAGTGTACTTCAGGCTATATCTTCGTCGTCTTAAGCTTTTAAGTGTTGAGGATGCGATCGACTTGTTGGCTAACAAGCCGGCCATGATCGTGTAAAATAAAATGGTTTCATCGTAGATCGATTGGTTTCTGAGATATAACCGGAAATGTAAAAGTGCCAAACCTAACGCTTAATCTCGCAAGAGCCGTAACTACGCGAGCCGAGCGCAGACCGTCAGTTGCCTTAGTGAATTTATTAGTTACCTATGCTACCTAAGCTTTCTAAGGTGCTCGCATAGGAATACATAAATCTTGTGAATGGTTTGTTTCCGGCGTACCTACCTATCTTTTTTGTTCATTTAGCCAGAACATACGACAGGACAACCGGCCATTGCCCAACTGCACGTGAAGTCGGATATAAATGCTTATATAATTTCATAAAGAAAGATACCCTATGATATGAGACGATAGAAGCTACAACTCGGACCGCCTCTCGGGGGCAGCATTCTCAGATCCTCCCGAGCCAACATATCCGTCATGCATGCAATTCATCGTTCAACATGCAAGAAGAAGGAATGTATGAATCACTCCAACCGCCGCCCGCTCTCAGTCATATTTCTGACATTGTACACTAGATGCAACAATGAAGCCCACTTCGTGCACTGGCTTTGCAAAGAAGTGTCCGACATACCTGGCTCTCTAATATAGTCGCTCCCCAATCTCAGCATCATCCTCTCATCAGTTATAATCTATAGGTGCTCGGCTAAGAAAGAGCATCCGACTGCTAAAGCGATTGGTGGTGGAAGCATTATTTGGTGCTTGGTGCTGGCCTGGCTCCAGACATATCGACATGAATGGCATGCAATCAGCAATGATAGTCGCTTTTACAAGACAGGTGAAGTCGGGTAATGACAAAGATGCCTTTATGTAAAATGCTACCCTACCTTTCTGCATTAAATATAATTTTTCATGATATGTCTATCAGGCAACGACTTGCTTAAAAACTCCGCTTAGCATGGGTCTTTAGAGCTTTAGAGCCTTATTTCTCTGTAACATTTAGCTCTAACTTATATTTCTATATGAAAGCACGATGTTTCCATTAGCGTCTCTTGTCCCATTGCCACCAGACACATCCTACCAATCACTCTCAGATTGGATCAGCGTCTCTGAGGAAAACTGCACGGGTGTCTCTGAGAGCCCAGGCGAGGATTGCCGTGCCGTCGGCCATTCAACGCGCCCCTCCCCGTCCCCCTATAGCGCCGCGGGCCATTCAGCGTCCCTCTCTGCCGGCGAGCGGCGCTCGCGCGCACCACTGACGTGGCTCTCACTGCTGGCGCCTTTGTGTCGCTGCCTCACATAATTTACCTAATCAGCGGACGGGACCGCCATCTTGTAGTTATCCTATTGCTCTTCATTACGGTTCATTTGCATCTTGTTAGCGCTGACGCCATTGTGACGGGCGGACGGGAGATGTGCTCCGCCGGCGGTGTCGCTGCGACCTGAGGCGTGAGTGGAGTCAGAACTCGCCACCATCTTCCTGTTTCTGGATGTGTTTGCATGTATGTCTTGGATTTCTTCTAGAGGTTTGTGTGCCTCCCAAGAGATGAAACTGATTACATCAACTAACGATTTGTAATTTAGGGTTAAATAGGGAAGTCTGGCGCTGTTGCTATTTTCGTGATTTTTCTTGTTTGTTTCCGTGATTTTTGTTATTGATTTTGCTTTGATTTGATATGCCACGGGCGTAGGAACGTCATGAAAAGTGGGTGGGCCACCCTGTCAAGGGGCCTCCTTTTCCAGGGGGCCTCCTATTTTCAGGGGCCTCCAACTTTTGCCTCGTCCTGCTGGCTGCTTTCAAGTATGACCTCCAAATCTAGCTTCTGAGCTCGGGCAGATGTACCCAGGGGCGTAACCGCTTAAGCGAACAGTGCGGGAAGTCCGCGCACCATTTTTAAAACTTATTCCCCTCCGATTTTTTTAGAATCTATTTGCCGCAAACGGCGCATGACCCCTGAAAACCCTTACACAAATGTCTTCCTCGTTTCCCAGGTGCCCCCATTAGCTTCATAGGCGCCCTCTTTGGCATATAAGCGCCCTATGTATAGTCATCAGAGACATCCCTATATGTCCCACAGTCGCCCCGTTGTCGCATACAATGTGCGCTTATCATAGACGTCTCTCTTTTATGGACACTTGAAGGCGCCTCTCTTTGCCATGCCGGCGCTCCTGTTTCTTATGAATGCACCCCCAGGCCCCATGGCATTGATCAATTGCAGTCTGCAGATCTCTATTGCATGTGGACGCCCATATATGTAGGCTTCAGAGGCGCCCCTCTTTCGCATTGAGGCGCCCCTATGGGCTTCATAGGCGCCCCTCTATTGCACGTAGGTGCCCTACTGTCTCAGAACCGCTCCCCTTTGGCATGTAGACGCCCATCTTTCGTACGGAGGAGCCGCTGTGGTTCTTAGAGATTAGACTTAGAGGTGCTCCCAGACGCAGATGGGGCTCTCGGAGTCGACAGTGTGGGACCTTCAGTCGCTGATGGGTGCCCACCAGATGTGGACCCTCGGAGACGCCGGTATGGGGCCCTCAGAGATGCCGGTATGTGGCCCTTAGAGACACCGGTGTGGAACCCTCAGATACTTCAGTGTGAAGCTCTTACAATTGCTGGTGTGGAGCTATGAATGCGCTGGCTTAAATCGCTCAGAGGCCGGTACATGGACATTAGAGCTCAGTGAGAGCTTGTGTGGTGCCTTCAGTGGCCTTGTGGAGCCGTTAGACATCAACATGGTGCTCTCAGGAGCCGGTGAGTCCTCGGAGTCACTGGGGGCCTTCAGAGCTCCGAGATACTGGTGTGGGGCCCTCAGAGGTGTCGGTGTGGGTCCTTCAAATGTACCTATAGAGCCTTGAGATGCACAGGTGTGGTGGCCCATAGAGGCGCCGGTGTGGGGCCCCCAGAGCCACCGATATAGGGCCCTAAGAGACACTAGTATGACCCTCAAAGGCGCCGCTGTGTGGCGCTCATAAACACTGGCGTGGAGCCACCACAGGCGGGTGGAGCCGTTAGAGGCCGGAAAGGGCCCTTAGATGCCTACAAGGAGCCTTCAGAAGCCGGCGTGGCATCCTTATGGGGATAAGCGTGTCTACTTAGGAGCCCTTGAGGTGCTCTCATGAGCTCTGTGGGGCCCTACCGAGCCGTAATATGGCCACGGCCAGTTGCCGCCGCATGGCTCTTCGGACTATCATTCTCAGGGGCCTCATCTGCCTAGTTTGAATAGAAGGGCCTCTCAGACCATCAGTCTCATGGGCCTCCTCTGGCTAGTATAAATAGAAGGGCCTGTTAGACCATCAATCCTAGGGGCCTCCTCTGGTTAGTATAAATAGAAGAGCCTCTCAGACCATTAATCTCAGGGGGCTCCTGTGGACAGTATAAATAAAAGGGCCTCTCAGACCATCAGTCTCGGGGGCCTCCCTAGAAAAGTGTAAATGTGGATAGAGGGCCCCCTCAGATTCATTAGGAGTGGACCTCTCTGACTATCAGTCTCAGGGGCCTCTTGTGGCCAGTATGAATATAAGAGCCTCTCAGACCATCGGTCTCAGGGGCCTCTTCTGACTAGTGTGGATAGAGGGCCCTCCCAGACCACCGCTTTCAGGGGCCCCCAGTGGCCAGTTATATGAACAGAAGGGCCTCACAGCCATCAGCCTCAGGGGCCTCTTCTGACTGGTGTGAATATGAGGGCCTCTCATACCATCAGTCTCAGGGGCCTCCTCTGCCTAGTGTGAATATAAGGGCTTCCCAGGCCATCAGTCTCAGGGGACTCTTCTGGCTGGTGCCGGATTGAGGGACCTCCTAGACCGAAAGTTTTGGGGGTCTCCTCTGGCCAGTATGAATAGAAGGGCCTCTCAGTCCATCAGTCTCATGGGCCTCTTCTGCCTGGTGTGATTATAAGGGCCTCTCAGGTCATCAGTCTCAGGGGCCTCCTCTGACTACAGTGTAGATGGATAGGCCTCCCAGACCATCAATCTCAGGGGCCTCATCTGACTATTGCGGATAGAGGGGCCTCCTCTGACTAGTGAGGGTAGGGGGCCTCGGCTAGACCGCCAGTGTCAGGGGCCTATTCTGACTAGTGTGGATGGAGGGGCCTCCCAGACCACCAGTCTCAGACACCTGACTAGTGTGGATAGAGGGGCCTCCCAGACTGCCAGTGTCAGGGGCCTCCCCAGACCAGTGTGGATATTGGGGCCTCCTCAGATCCACTAGGGCCTCTCAGGCCATCAGTCTCAGGGGCTTCGACTGACAAGTATGAACAGAGGGCCTCCTTGGATCCATCACGGCCCCTTGGAGTCCGTGCGTGGGGATTCGTGGAACTTATTTTTACGGAGTTTGTTTATTCTGGAAGGTGACGACGTCCTCTCAAATCGAGACGAGGGGCCTCGAGTAAAAAGTGGGTGGGCCAAAACACATGGTTGGCCCCCCCACCTCGAAAAGTGGGTGGGCACTTGCCCACCTGGCCCCCCCTGTTCCTACGCCTATGTGATATGCAATATGAGTCACAAATTAATATTGTTCCCGACGATTTGTTTTTTTTTGGCTAAAGCTCTTAGATTCAAAGGTTATGCGACTTTTTCCCACATGAAATAGGGTTACGGCCATCTTCTGATAGAGCGCGGCAATTATCATGCAGATAAAAAAGCTCATGCCGCCAGAATCGGTCCATTTTAACGTTGCAGGTGCACTCCAAGGAAATGCTCAAATATCGTTGCAACTGTGATTTTATTTATGTGGAAAGAAAAACAAAGTGTGGCGCTAGTGACGTATCATTCATTTCGCCTCGATTGGAAATGTAAGGATAAATTCTTTTATCGCAATATGCTCCGATGTTGGTATATCATTTCTAGACTGACTCCATTAAAGTGCACGTGTTATAATTAATTAAAACATTTATTTGCGTATCAATTGAAATTAGAGGTGGCAAAATGTGGACACGAGGACCCGGCCCAAACACCAGTCTGGACCCATATGGGTCCAGACCGGTTCCTGGAAATTTTCTGACGGGTTCAACCGGGTCCTGCCATAAACCATACATCTTGCACACTACACATGATTGCAAAAAAGAAGAAGTGAATGGAAAGAAAATATTTGCTCATGTGTGCTTCTTTGCACACTGTAGCTCCTAAGTATTCCCAGTGGGGAAAAAGGCTGTTTTACGTCATGCAACTAATGTTACCTGCAAATAGTTTGCATTAATTGACATTTGGGGAACGGGTCCAAATGGTTCCGGTTTCAATTCTGACTGGCTCCAGAAATGTCCAGTTGGGTCTGGTTCGAGTCTGGTTCCCAAAATTTTCACCTTTTGCCACCTCTTATTGAAATACTTTGAATTTTCGGGTAATCCCAACAAAATGTTAGGATAAACGGCAATAAGAACCACAACGAAACACAAACATACAGTTCTTTCGTCAATATACCGCCCCCCCCCCATCTTGTGCCTCAGTGCAACAATAAGTAAAAACCCCATGCATATTGCAGTGCTTCACCGTTTTTCAGAATCTGAGTTGCTAGAAATGCTATTCACATCCATGTTCAGGCCGGCGTGGATGCATTTTGGGTGCGTTTTGGCTAAAGCTTTCCACATATAGTCAAGAAACTCAAGATTACTTTCAAACGATATTTATTTTTAAATTACTTTTAAATACACAAAGCTTTCGGTCACATACGACCTTGATCACTGTGTTTCACAATGTTTCACAATTATACAAACTTCGCAAAAATGATACAAAAACCGTCTAAAATTCTTAATGTGAAGCGCATGAAAATTTCTTAGCCTACCTCCAGTTTTGCTGCCCAGGATGATAATGAAATGAACCCACTTCTCGAGTTGAATGTGTCCCGGGTGATGATATGAGCGGCTTCTAACGTTTTTCGTGTCTTCTTTTTTATATTTATTTCTAATATTCTTGTTTTAGTCCAGTCTGGTAAATGATTGCATTTGTCTATATGAAGGACGATGGCATTCGACTCTCTATGATATTTGACATCGCTTCGATGTTCTTTTAGGCGTTCGTCAATGCCCCGTCCTGTTTCACCTACGTAACTTTTTCCGCAACCTTTGCAAGGGATTTCGTAAACCACACTCTTTTCTTCATTTGTATTTTTATCTGATGACGTTGCTTTGGCTATTTCTTGTATCTTGATTCCTGTTTTCGTTGCGAGAAGTGAGAACTCACGTTGAGAACTCACGTTGCGAGAACTCATGTTTTCACGAGAACTCGAGAAAACGAACATTCAGGTCGCAACGAAAACAGGAATCAAGATACAAGAAATAGCCAAAACAACGTCATCAGATAAAAATACAAATGAAGAAAAGAGTGTGGTTTACGAAATCCCTTGCAAAGGTTGCGGAAAAAAGTTACGTAGGTGAAACAGGACGGGGCATTGACGTACGCCTAAAAGAACATCGAAGCGATGTCAAATATCATAGAGAGTCGAATGCCATTGTCCTTCATATAGACTAGACAAATGCAATCATTTACCAGACTGGACTAAAACAAGAATATTAGAAAGAAATATAAAAAGAAGACACGAAAAACGTTAGAAGCCGCTCATATCATCGTTTGTATAATTGTAAAACATTGTGAAACACAGTGATCAAGGTCGTATGTGACCGAAAGCTTTGTGTATTTAAAAGTAATTTAAAAATAAATATCGTTTGAAAGTAATCTTGAGTTTCTTGAGTTGTCGCTATCCAACTGTCATGGATACTTTACATTTCCACATAGTTTTTTATTGATTCGCAAGCGCATGGCAATCGGCAGGCACGGCTGAGAATTCGATCTGTGATAACTAAGTAAACATTGTAGCATTTGGGTGCACGAATTTTGCTTTCATAGGTATGTTTTCATGCCATTTGGAGTCGTCATACAGTTCAATAACTGGCGATCACCGAAGTGGCGAATGGTAAATGAAATGCAAAATTCTTTGAAAAATACCTGTGGCCGCACAGCCCAGACGACCTCACCGAATACTTAGACTTGATTTGGCGCCAAAAATGTTCTGTATTTCTTAGGTGCGACAATTGCTGGCGTGCACAACTGATTCGCCTGAAAGCTTGTCCACTTACTTTTCATTGCATTGCTTAAGCATCGCATACCTATAATTCAGACGAATGTAATAAAAATGGATTTTTTTTTTTTAAGATTCATTGGGTAAGTTTTCTTTGGGGACACCGTGCAGCGGAGGAGTTCATGTCTAAGTATATATAAAAAAGAAATCAGCAAGGAAACTGTTCTCATAGAATAGTGAGCTCAGTTGCTTATTGCTCGATAAGTTTCGAGACGGTCTTTGCGGAGCTATTTTTCCTTGTTTCCGAGTCCGACTGTTACACTGAAAACTGAAAAGTATTTACATTTATCATTTATAGCCACCGTGAGTATTTAGAGCATTTAAAGTCTGTCATTTTCATCTAACAAACTGCTCTTGGCGTCACATATGTAGTTTCGCGTTCCACTGCTATGCTAAATTATAACGTATTTTCTCAAAGAAGCTACATTTAAAACCAACTTAACTGGCAGAGCAGGTAAGCTCTCTGTCTGTCATAAACGCAACCACCAACTTCCAACTTGAACAAACGCCACGTTGGCCGAATAAACGTTTAAAATAATTGAAATGTGCATTCATCTTCATTGCTGCTAGCTTATGGCGATATCTGATGTGTTTAAGGAATGGGAAGTTTTTCAGTGATCGATGTGCGCATGCTGTGAGGGAGGTCATCATTAATCATTATAATCACGCTTTTGAAGCACGAAGAGAATTGTGAACTTGCCAAAGTGTTGCTGTTTTTTTTTTTTTGCACATACCTGACCCGTAATATGTCATCGGCCAACTCGAGGTCAGTAAAGTTACCTTTTTGCTCGACATTTTACCAAGTCTATCGAAAACCATTTGAATTGGGAAAATCAGACCAGTAGGTAGTTTCGGAGATAAGAGAGATGGAGGAGGGGGGGGGGGGGGGTGGCTTTGCAGAGGCCTACCCAGTCACTCGCGCTATGGAATATACCCAAGTCATGCGCGATTTAACCCGCGCACCGACGGGGGTCTGCGCCAACTTCGCACCGACGGGGGGGGGGGCGGATGACCGCCCCCCCTGAGATCTCGAGAACGAAGCAAGATAGCGACAAGCGGTAAACGGCATCGGATACGCACGGTCAAGATCTACAATTTTTACTAAGGTCATTTTCAGGTCAGGTCAAAGATGACGTCACAGGGGTCGAAAAAGTCAAAATGGCGGCGCTAGATATTGAGAGAGTTTTTCTCGAATAACTTTCGAACTAGTCAAGATACTAGTCAAGATAGGAACAAACTAAGGGCATCATCGTGATCCTCTCGTCAATCCGCATCGAATGATATATATGTTGACCTCGAAAGGTCAAGGTCAAAGGTTGACCTCAGGTCACGTGACCTCGAGGTCATCATGTATATCATTCGATGCGTCTTGACGAGCTGAACACAATGAGACCATCCACGCGGCTGTATCTTGTTCCTGTACGGAGTTATTGGCCAAAAACCTTTGGTGACCTTTGATGACGTCACATGACCTCACAGCTGCCCAACAGCAAAACAGACCTCAAGGTAGTGAAGGTTGATCGTATATAAAGTCATGTATGGTATATGGGGCCATTCCGACCCGTTTTAGTGGTAAAAACAGGGAGTTGATTTTTCCCCCATTGACTTACAATGGGGAGGTCGCGAAATTGACCTGACCTTAGGTCACCGATATCAAAATTCCGAGATAAACAAATTGTAGCTACTAATGACCTAATAACATCCTGCGACTTTCAAAGGTCTCCGACATCTACTGTAGCTCTGGCACGGTGACAAAGTTGCAAAAAAGTGACTTGAGGTTGGGTCATTCAAAGTGACCTGGTGACCTGACCTTTAAAGGTATGAGGTTCAAACTTGCACACCATGTGTAAAATTAATGAGGGTATAGTCATACCAAATTTCGCGGCGCTACGCGCCGCGGTTTTCCCGCTATCCGCGAAAAACCTCAGGGGGGCGGATATCCGCCCCCCCGTCGGTGCGCGGGTTAATATATCACCTTTGCCAATCTGAAAATAAATTTTTTACCTCAGCCAGTGTGGAGCTTGTTCATGAATGTGCATTACTGGTAAGTCCCTATCGTCCTTACCTTGAATAGTTGTAAGTTGCAACAAATGTTTGTTGAAGATCGTGCATAGCAATCCGCAATACATTACCCTGTTTGTGTTTTTCGACTTTGTTGTTCTCTTCCGTTATTCTTCACGATTCACGAAATTCTTCACGAAATAAAAATAAGGCCTGTATTGCTCGTTTGTTTCCAAAATCGAAGAAAGTTTCGGTCCACAAAAAGTTATTCCTCTATCGCTCCCTTCCACTCCCCATTTTCCTTCTGAGGGCATATGCTTGCATTTTTCTGTTTCATATGTTGGATCTGTTTGGTTAAAATTGGCATGTTATTTTAGCTAAAAATTTTGACCCTCGCCGAACTTATCGGTTTTCTAGCACGCGCTGGCCGAGGAGAAGGGGTGCAAAGCCCTCCCTTTTTACCATTATTTGAGCTAGAGTTTCGCACACAAACGAGCAGCCTAGCCTATCTACTGTTCACATAACACGTCACACAAGGTTAAATTGCGGGTGTTTGTTATGTAAGTGAAAGTAGGTTTTACGTTACGGCTAGATTAAGTTAAGCTATATTTGACTCAGAAATTAATTTGGCCCGACGGGATTTGAGCCCGCCATCTTGCTACGGAGTTCAATATTCAATAGCAAACACCATTATCCCGTTCCACCGGTGAGACTTGAATATGGAAAAGGCGCGGGAACTCGCACATCCAGGGCTAGTTACATAGAGCTGGAATTGTAGTCGGTCGGATTCAAAAGCTCTGTCTGGGTTCGGAGCCGGAGTTGCAGTTTTTGAAAGCCGGAGTCGGAATCGGAGTCGCCGAAAACCATCGACGCCGCAGCCCTGCGCACATCTGCGGTAATCGTTAAAAAAAGTAACGCTCCTCACTTGGGCATTGCATGATACCTAGACAACGAGTGTGCCTTCACTTGACTTTTGTCATATTTCAGGGACTGCCTGGTCTCCGCCTGACATTTCATGAAAATGAAATGCTTAAAATTTTCAAGCCTTCGCTGTAACGCGAGTATTTTTGCGAATATTTCAGAATTTGCCGACATTCCACGTGATGCCTAGACATTTCATGAAATGCCGGATTTCAGCCGATGCCTACGACCTAGCTAAACGACATTATTCACTGAGCTGTGACATGTTTTATATCATAATTGCAATACTAATGCGCGTCAAATGGTTTACTTTGGTCGCAAAAAATCTTCTGAGGGTGCTGACCTCAGCTCAAGGTCAAATCAAAGCCACACGGGTCAAGGAGCTAGTTGAAGGAAAGTAAATCATGTTACGCATCATCCGATACGGCAAGTACCTTTTGGTTTTTGGTATTTGGTATTTGGTAAGGTTGTCGAAATAGCTGGCTTCAAATAAAGATCAGGCGTATCAACCTTCAACGCTCTAGGCCAGCGCGTTTCGAGCAATCGCAAAAACAACGTCTGGAGGTAGCATTGCCCGAAGCATCTGCCCCCTCCTGGCAAGCCGCCGGGAGGGGGGGGGGGAATCAGCGTCAAAAGGCGCAGATGCCGGAATAGCCTGAGGCACTTGGACAAACATTAGGGAAAGGCAAAAGCCTACTCAATGCAACATTTCAGCTGATGTAAATAGCAGCGGAAGGTTTGCCATTATAAAGGTAAAAATGCATACATCTGTCAATAAAAAGCTCTAAAAAGCCCACCTAGAGCCATTCCCCTAATCCATACCGCGTGGGTATCCCGCACCCCAACACAGCGGAATGCCACTTCACCGTGAGCGAAACCAAACGCCATCGAAAACACGGGCCCTACAAATCAGCTCCAATCCGTATCACACCCGAAGATCGCACGTCACAACAGACACGGCAAACAAGGAGGGTCTGCCCGGCGCCCTCAGCGGCCGGCCCGCAGCCGCACCAGCCGCACACTATTACCACCGACAAAAAGGCGCCCGGCTGCCGGTGACACGACGATTGTGGCGCGCCCGAGTCGGCGGCGCGCTTCGTTATCGGCGCCCCCGAGCTGCGGGCGCCGGGCCGCGGGCGCCGGGCGTGGGAGGTGCGCCGTGACGTGGCGCCCTCAGCGGGCAGAGATCGGCAGGCCGGCGGACCGAGCGGCGCCGGCGCCGCGCCGGAGAGCGCCGGCGCGGTTCGAACGAGAGGGAGATGGTCCGCAGTTCGACAGCGAGTTTTCACAGTTACACAGATAGTTTCACGGACACGACGCGACGGCTCGGTAGATCAGTTTCAGATTCATATTCAACCGTCATCGCACAAATGTAGCCTGACCGAACGACGCCCGACAGATCATGGCACGACATACGACATATGACCGACAGAATAAGTTATCAAGGCGAAGTCACATCAGTCATGTCGGCTTCACATCATTCAGATAGTATCATCATCGACATGGTACGAAGTGACGGAGGTAGGCCTACTACCAGTTGACCTTTGGGATAGTTCCCATCGACAGGGCACTAAGGTGGCGTTGCTATAAAGCCATTTCAGGCAAAAGTTTGCCAATCTTCAGTCTTCACTAGCATATCGTGACCAGCGTCAGGTCACCAAGTGTTACATCTCCAGGCTAGTCCCACGGTCACCAATGTAACCCACTGCTGAGTCAACAGCGGACGGCCTAAGCCTTCAGGCGACGTGCCTTATTGCTGCATCACTTCCTGGGCAGCCCGATCCTCATTACAAACAACCCGGGCTCTGGCCGCGCGTCGAATATCAATTAATGGATAAGTGGCAGATTTTAGATGGCTCCTTTGATAGACGCTGCCCCGACACGTAAGTGCTACCTGTATAATGCGCGCGTGAATTGGACAGCTTTATCGGAGAGCGCATTACGACCGTGTCCGTTGGCCGGCGCGGTGGCGGTATAGCGGCACTATCGGCCGCACATCGGGAGCGGTCGGCCGGTCGGCCGGAGGGCACGGCAGCACGGGAGCCGCGTCTAGAAGCAGCTCCGCTCACTGATCTGCCTGGACAGAGCTGATCCCGAGCCTGCCCACACACACAACATCACAGGAGGGCCGCACAGACACCTCAGAGGCGTCAGTTTGGGATAGGTGCGGTAAGCTTTTCGGGGCTGTCGGAACAATCCGCATTTTACTGTGATACCTGAAAAGCTTCTAAAGACCTATATCGTAACCTACAGTTCCCTTATCGGACGGTAGAGCTTAGGCTATGCGTGACAAGGTCTGGTAAGCGCTGTCTCTGACCCTGTGAAATGTGGATCCCTCCACTCGAAACTTATTCTTTTGGAAACAAATATATTGATCCTTACTAGCTACTTCAAGCTACTTTATCTTAGCTCATTTTGTAGCGCAAGCAGGCGCATTAAGGAAAGATAAGCTGAATAAATGCCAATTCTATTTAATCATCTTTGACGATGTTCTTCTCAGTTCCTTGACAACTGCGCGCGAGCCGTGCAGAATGTTGAGTCATACATACTTCAAGACATTCCATTCTGACGCACATCTTTAAATCACTGATCAAAATTGAGCATTCATTCTTGGTTTACTTTAAGTGCAATCAAAGTTTACTGATATAGCTGTAACGTACATAGACGGGTAGCTGCTGTGTTGGGGTAGTAGACAGCGGAGCAGTACACGAGTAGTGTGCGATGCAGACCGGGAACGGCTCCATCCGACGCGTCGATGGCCTCCTCCCTTGTGAGACCCAGACAGACTGCCGTCAGTCTGTCATCAAACCGCGCACTGATGAAGAATAATTTAATGCGGCGAAAATTGTAACCTTCGCAAATTTATGGGCTCGGAAAGGGGCGCGATGGGTATCGACCGACGCTGCATAATAAACACGCGGAGAATGAGACTGTGGGTCTGTTACAATGGAACGCTCCGACTGGAATTCGGAGCAGGATGCTTGGTCCGTCGGTCGGGCCTTACGTGAGGCTTACATAAGTCTTATTTTGCCTACATTTTAGAGTTTCAGGCTCTTCAATCTGATTTCTTATCTAAGAATGACATTTTAACTCCGTAACGACACTCTGTAAGTAGAATGACACATAACAGCATAATCACTTATTTTTTCACCCTCTTACATGACTGGCCTCGCTAACATCATATTTCATCTCTATTCCTTTCACTCTATCCCTCCTTCCCTTCCTCCTCTCCCGTCCCTCTCCCTTTCTATCTCCCTCCCCGTGTGTGTTTCTCCCGGCCCGGGCACCGCCCATCACATAAACTTTGGCGAAAATTCATAACGGTTATCCCCGCGGGAATATCAAGTGATGTCTTTTGATTGTAATCTCCAGTAATTCTATTTGCCACACAGGTTATGAATGCTGATGTTCTGAGATGGACGCTCAACAAGGGAAGCCAAATTACTGGAAGTTATGCAATAAGAGCTATTCAGAAGAGGTTTAATAGGTGCGGCTCATGCCATTTACCCCTGATTTGTTTGGAGAGAGGGTGGCGATTTTAGTTCATTTGCAAGTCCCCTTCACAGCTCGTTATCGAGTTTTGTTTTAGGCGACAGCCAACTTTCTTTCTGTCATTGTGTGCTTACGACTATGACGAAGTTGTTGTCTCTTGAAAGCGGAGACGTTGGAGCAGGAAAACTGAGAGATGAGGAGAGCTATGAGAGCTCTGCTTCCACATTTTACCCATGCTTGGATCCCGGTCCCGTTTGTAGTTCGATGCGTATTAAGTTGAATTTATTATTTTTATTAGTTCCGCTAAATTTATGGTCCAGTTTGAAAGTCAGAGTGAACTAATCGTAAAAAGATATGCATAGCAATGTATATATTTACTTTGATGATATTTTTGCAGGGGAAGACCACCTCCGCCCACTGAGCTTGTGTGGACTGTGGGTGATTGGCGGCAGGGGTAGAGGTCTCAGCGGGCCAAACCAGTAGACCTACTGGGTTTACAAAAGTTTACACATCCTGCAGTGCCAGTGGTGACTCTCTGCAGGCCAAGAATCTCAGCAGGTCTGACGCCACCACTAGGAGAGACCAACTGGTCCGGCGGCCTACAATGTATGTAGTGTGCCTACATCAGTTTGGCAGTCACTTCATTGTTAAGGAGTCTCAGTTGGTTCGGCGGTCACTGTCAGTATTCTCAGGTGGCTCGGCGGTCACTGGCAAAGACCTCAGCGACCCCCGTCAGTGGTCTCAGCTGGTCCAGCGTCTTCCGTCACTGGTCTCAGCTGGTCTGGCGGTCACCGACAGGATAGAGGTGTCTTCTGACCACTGCCCACCGGGTCAGCGCGCGGGGGATGATGAAGTGCCCGGCACTCTATCACCAGTTCCGTCTCTCCCGGATTGTGAGCCGCTCCTCCGGATCTCATCTGCCTCCCGCGCGCTCTGCCTAATCACCTGACCGCCGGTGGACAAAGGTGTGCCATTCGCCGGCGGCGCCTGGGGGCAGGTGCGGCGCGGGCGATGCGCGCGGCCGCGGGGGGCCGGCCAGAGCACTGGCCACCACTCATTAATTATCGCCTTATGACAGTATCGCGTTATGGGCGGACAATGACGCTCGGCGGGCTGCCGTCAGCGGTCGTTTGTCAACCTCCTCAGCAGTCGAAAGCCTTTAGTAAATCCATCATTCACCACCCGGGTCTTCTGAATGAAGACACCAGAACACAATGCCCGGCGCAGAGCGGATAAAAAGCCGCCACAAAGGTCGCGCTTCAGGTGTCTCTCAGTGCATACATATTACCTCGGAGGGTCAGACTGGCTAAAAATCATCGTTTGCGATGGTGTCGAGAAGCCGCTGAGCGGGCTGGCGGTCGGCGTCGGTGAAGGATCGGTCCTGACACGCGCCGCACATCGATGAAGTCGTCTGCCATTGTGGGCGAGCGCTGCGGCGCGGTGGTGCCGTGTGACCGATTGAGATGACTGCGGCTGTGGGTGTGACTGTGGATTGTGGATGGTGAATGCCGAATGGTGACCTTTGATGCCGTGACTTCTGATTTGACAGATGATTATAAGATGTAACTGTGAAATGTAGGTGGTGACTGACAGGGGCGGCGCCACGGGTTTTCGATAGGGGGGGACGGGGACCGAAAATCGAAAATCCCAAAAGTAGATACTGATCGTGTATGCAAAAAAAAAACGAGGCACGTAACGCCGCGAAACTTGGCAAGGCCCAAAACACATCGAATAGTGCATCCCGTTTCCAAACTTATCCTAGGACACCTAAGATCGATCACCTTTTCAAGCATCCTTGCCTCTAAATTAAAATTTGCAGTCTTGCCAACTCAAAGCTGGTTTCCTACAAGCTGCGAATTGCTTAGGTATGAGTAGCAGTGCCAGCTACTCTTACGTTTCGTACTTTCAAATTTTCGATCTTACGTCTGGTCAGCTTCAGGGCTTCACCATCATATAGTCATGGAGGAAAAGTGGGAATGTCTTCTGCTCTGACAAGTGCGCCAAAATTGCAATATAATTTCAGAATCATGACATCACCACCTGATCCATATGCAACGGGCAGGGTGCAGCTAATGGCTAGCCGTCAGTGGTCATGTCATCGGTGGTCACTCAAAAGGCCATGCTAGGTCATGGAAGGTCACCAGCCGTTATTTGATCACACTTTCTGATTGATTTTACTTGCCAAGAGCTTTGCGGGAAAAACGAGCGCATGCACCGTTGAAAAAAATGAGTGAAAGGGTCTCAGGTCCGGCGACCTCTGCAGGTGAAATGCCCCAGGGTAGGATTCCGGTGCTTGTTGATTAACTTCGTCAAAAATGGCAGTAGAGCTGTGATGTCGGCACCATTGTGTTCGTCATGATCGAGCTGGCGCGACCTGCATCGTTCTCATATTCACCCTCCAATCGTAACAACTACAGCAGGGATTGGCAAATGGCGGGGCACTCCCTTTGGGAGGTAATGGAGGTCTCTGGAAACATCATCCCACATCCCTTTAGCATTAGTGGCTCTCCTTATGGAACAGGTTTCTTGACTGGTCTGTTTCACCCCAGAATTCAAAGACTAGTCAAGGTAAAGCCGAGCGCACCACAGTGAGCACAATTTGATAAGCTGGTGTATCTCAATTTTCATGTAGAACCTTTCACGTATCACGTACCTAAAACCCTTTCGTGCACTCATGCAAAAGCAACTGCCATGTTTCAACAGCTGGTAATGGCATTTTCACAGCCGCTGACGTAAGAAGAGGAGGGATGGGGGGCTCGATTAGACCCCCAGCCGTTCGGCCGCCGACCGAACTTAGTTTTGCAGAAAAAAACGAGTGCTATCGAACCCCTTGACGAGAGGGAGCCGATGCTATATCCAATTATAAGGTCTTGGGCTACTGCGTGCTTTTTTGGTCCTGCCTGTGATCTATCCGAACACTTCTCCCCACAAGTGCTGGGGTTAAATGGCATAGATTTCAAATGGTTCCTGTGGTAGAACTGCCATGCTTGAATTTGACTAATTAGGAATGGAAAATTTTCATATAGTAACGGAAATCTATGGAATTTCAGTGAACTTGGTTTTATCGGCAATGGGGTCTGGCAGTGGGGTGGGGAGGTAATAAGTAATAACCCTGCCTGGCGCCCCAAAAAGGGGGCACGATCCCCGAGGCCCTGCCGATCACCTTATAACTACAGGCATCACAGCTCCACACCTTTTGCAGATGGCCAGGACCCCCTGCGATGCATCCCAACAGCAATATTTATTCAGAACCTGCCTTGATTAACCAACGATGCATTAAATGCGACGGATAGCTCTATAATGCATTATTATCAACTATTGAACGGGCCTCGCCGATAGGGGGGTACTGTACCCCCCTAACTTTCGATAGCGGGGGACCTGTCCCCCCCGTCCCCCCCGGTGGCGCCGCCCATGGTGACTGATTGTGAATATTGACTTCAGAAAGATGACCACAGAAACTGTGCCTATGACTGTAGTCGGTGAGTGGTGACTAAGGATTGCAACTGTGCCTGAATGGATAGGGACTTTGGCTTATGACTTTGATGGTGACTGTGAGATGCGACAGTTAATGATGACAGTTGTTGATGGCCGCACAGATGACCGCCTAACTGTCCGAGCGGCGTGGTTCCCTATGATCGAGCTATATTAAACACTTCGAACTAAATGAATACCACCCACCAGCCTGTGACGGATGCCTCCATCTTTATTTATCAATGCTCATTGAATAATTTGATTGAAAGTTTGTTCAGGGGGAGTGATTGGCACTTTCACATTCGCCACATCTTCCACCTACACGCTGTCATTTGCGATAGAGGACCCATATGTGTAGCTTTGTACGTTTGATTTCGCTAACCACTTGCTGGACATCGCGCAAGTTAAAAAAAAAAAGCAGACGCCGAAAGCCTCATTTAAAGTCGCCGAAAGCCTCATTTACGGCAACATATATGTCCTTTATCATGTCCTCGATCATGAGATAATCGTGATTATATTATAAACACATGCCCTCAGTTTTGTTTAAAGAATCCAAGACAGGAAGCATCAAATTCTTGTTCTTTGTTTTGAAATCACAGCTTGTGGCTCCTGAACCTCAAAGATAAAAAAGTATCATACAGTCGTCATCTGATCTGCGGTCGCCAGCTAACATTTTATTCTGTTGATTCTTCTTCTGTCGATTCCTTCGTACCTACATCCCATGATAAGTATTTTCTCGTTTGAATTCGTGTAATCATGCAACTTTCTGTGAATCATGGATCTATGACTTCAATCAGAGCTTCAACCAGAGCTATATCACCAGAAAGCGGAACCTTTTACCCGAGAAAAACATACTTATTTATTTATTTATTGAACAAAATTGGCACTCGTCCACATACATGTGGCTATTATGAGCCCTCGTCATACAATCGTTAGACAGGAATATACGCATATAGGTACATTACGTGGGCAGTTGGCATTGCACATACCTACTCATCTCTTAATCTTATCTCACATAAAATACTACATGTGTCCCAAAAAGACTAAAAGATGATATGACTAGGTGCTTAAGTTACAGTAGACAGCTTGTAGATCATTTTCGTAAAAAAAGATACGATCAGGCCCAGAAAAGGCTATAAATAGGTACTAGTTTTTTCAAGCAACAGGGGATTAATTTTCGTAAAATAGTACACACGGCCCGAAAAAAGCTAAAAGTAAGACTAGGAGTAATGTACACGAGCTAGAATGACACAAGTAAAACGGCACAACGCGCTGTCTGCCACGTCTCAAGGCACTTCAGGTGATAAGATGAGCCTTAAGCGTTTTCTTAAAACGCACGTATGACAGTCCCTGCATGTCAGAATCGATTACATGTTCGTTGTACAGAGAACACGCCCGAAACCTAAAAGTCTTCCTGCCTACGTTGGTCCGAAAGCGAGGTAGGTGCAGGTGGTCCGAATGCCTGGTAACTCGCTGAACGACATCTCTATTGTAGCACACGTTCTGTCTCAGTACGCCAGGCTCATTGGTTGTGATGATCTTATGCAGGAGGCACATATCATTGTAATCTATCATCGCCGCCACTGGGAGCCATTCCAGACTCTTTATCACGTCGGACACATGCTGGTATCGACGACGACCCGATATCACCCTGGCGGCGAAGTTCTGCACCTTCTGGAGCCTTTTCAGGACAGTTTTGTTCGCACATCCAAAAACCTGGCTACAGTACCTCACATGTGACATTACTAGGGCGTCTACAACGGATGTCAGTACCGGAACTGAAATCATGTGTTTAGCGTGCATCAGACCAATCAGGATCCCAAAACACTTTGCCACGACACCATCTACATGAGCCTCGAAGCTTAAACCAGTGTCGAATATGACGCCAAGGTTTCTTGCTGTAGTCACGGGCTGGAGACTCTCGCCAACGAACTGCACCTGAGCAGGTCTAGCGGCATCATCCCGGAGCGCAGTCCGGTCCCCGATGATCATAAGCTCGGTTTTGGCGGCGTTCACCTTCATTCCGGTCTGCATGTAGTGGGTGGCCAGCGTGTCCAGGACTCCCTCCAGCGCCTTCTGAATGTCCGGAAGCCTGTGTCTGGGTCCCGAGATAGCCAGCTGAGTGTCGTCGGCGTATCTGGTCATACGGACGGGTAGGCCATCAATGTCTGTCGGCACGTAACACGCAGTGCTGATGGTGGCGATGTTGTACAGCATTGGCCCCATGCACGACCCTTGAAAGACACCGATGTTGATCGGGAGCGGCAAATTGTGTGTGCCTACCATGAATTGAGGGTGACGTATGAGACTAGGTTCATCCCAGCTCTCGACGAGTCCACTGGATGGTACTTTACTCCTTAGTGATTTCGAAACCCAAAGGCAAACACAAGGCCTGCGGTGCGACAACTCACGACACGATGAGTTGCAGTCACATTTGCCGGTAAGCTGATGACCACCGACCACAGCTTATGGTGGGATAGTGACCATCGCTCAGGTGGCGGTGTCCACAGCTCCCAGAGGTGACTGCCGGTGGCCATCTCGGCAGGTTCGCCTCCCCGCTGGAGTCCAGAACAGCTGCTGAGCAGCGGCACGCAGTCCACAGGGCGACTCTCCTTCCGCTCGGATCCCAGCCGTGCCTCTCGCAGCGGGACCGGCCACCTGTAATCAAGCCGTTATCCATTTGTCGGCCGTGAAGGGGTCTTCCGATCGGTCAGCCGGTCAGCGGGGGCCGGCTGCCGGCGCGCCGGAGCACAATGGCCACCGGTCACCGTCGGCGCGGCGGTCGGCTCGCCTCCGGCCGCGTGCCGCAGCCCACACAGCCTAATTCAACGCATTTCCCGGCGTGTCAGAAATTAATTTGTCAGCGCTGTGAGTGATTTGGGTCGGCCGTTGAGCGCGGTGGCTCCGCCCGCCTGGCAGGTAATCTAACTCGGCGCGGCGATGTCCGGACTCGATTGCGGGAGTTTGAGGAGGCAGACTCGCCGATCCGCGCAGCCAGCAGCCACAATAGAGGTGTAGAGGAGCACGTCAGACACGCCAGCCAGCACTTTAATCGCTTATAAGGTAGAAATGGCGTGTCACAGCATGCTACCAACACGGTGTGATGAAGATCAATGGATCGATAAATTGAAACATTTCGAATACGCGTATTCATCTGCAATCCGTGTGTTTTAATCATGAAAACGAAAGAGAATCTATAGCTAAAATAATAGAGAAGACTGAAGATTTCGCGTTAATTTTGCTTGATAAAAGGTGTATATTGACAAATTTGCAGAAGACATTTGTTCGAATTCTTTATTTAATTTTCTATTTATCCATCATGAAGATACCTTTTTAGTTGGATAAGGTTTCGGAAAAGAGCAGAAACTTCCAACGCCACCCAAAAAGCAGCAAAAGACCACCCAGCTCCGTCCCAAATCAGCCCAAGAACTCCCGGCTCCGTCCGAGACCGGCGGCAGAACTCCCGGCTCCGTCTGCGACCGGCGGCAGAGCGCCCGTCTCCCCGTCGGCTGCGATAGGCCGGCGGCCGACGCTCCACGGCGCGGCTGCTCCCGATAGGCTCGACAAGGAGCCGCCGTCGGATCGATGATCGGCAGAGGCGGTCGGCGCGGCGTGGCGTGTCGAGCGACGATCTCGGCGCGGCGCCGGCCCTCCCCACCGCTCAATCCGAGCGACTCCGCGGCGAGTGGCGATCGTCTCCTGCCAGCCACGTCCCGGAGAGGGAGGGCCGCCTCCCGTCAGTACCGACGTCGCACCCTGTCGACGCATAATGAAATGGTGAAGCAATGCATTTTGAATGTCGAATGGTTGTGATATACATTTTCTTCTCCCTATCCTTCTTCTCTTTCTTGAGTTTCTCCAACTTCGTCTTTTTCCCTCATGCTGGTTAGATGCTATGTGTCTCTCCTATTTAATTTATATCTATTGCGCGCCTGTGATTTCATCTGGGTGGTTTGTAAAGTTCAGCTTTAGCTAGAGCCGTTTGACCTGCCCATAACTACCCAAACAAGCGCCATTGAACTGACTGCGCGCCTTGACAGACGTATTCCACTCTTTAAACACACTCGTGATAAGTTGCAATCAACAAATGTCGGTTTGCTTGCTATCCCACTGCAGAATAACTTCCACTCAAGTTTAGAAGCCTACTGCTTTGAATCGTTTTTGTTTTCAGAGTCAATCATGATTTTTTTACGTGTGGGGTTAACCCTATTAGTGGCAGGCTCCTGGCTACCCCATATTAGTGGCAGGGGGGGGGGGCTGTTTACGACCCCCCCTTGATATCTCGAGATCTAACCGGCCGATTTTCAAAATTCAAACGGCATTCGATTTGGCTCAACGAGATCTACATTTCTAAAAAAAATAAAATTAAAAAATGTCAATAGGGGGGTAGAGGGGGGTAAAAACGGGCAAATTGCAGATACATTTTAGACTGTTTATCACGGCCAGGTTTCTGAACCAATCTTAACGCAACTTTTGCCGATCGATAGAGAATGAACCAGGAATTCACATGGATCCTAAAAATATGCATTTTCAAAAATCATAGGCGGATACAGATCATTGAGATTGGGGGTACACAAAAAGTATAGTAAATAAGGTTTTTGTTGGTACTGTTTCTAAAAAGGGTGGCAATGGTCTTGTTATGTTACAATTTTCTTATGAGAGAACGACTAAAATTGTATTGGTCATGCATAGGCGGTGTCAGGGCACCTATGTTGGGAGGTAAAAAATAACCCCCCTTTTTGGACGCCTGGATCCGCCTATTATAGCAAAAACGTGTCAAAAGAGGATGCACAATAACTTTGTATATGTTATCACATGATACCTTTCATTCACTGTTCGTAAAACTGGTGCAGCATCGTGATCTTCGCCCAAATGACTCGCTTCACGAATAGGACCCCCAATTCCCAGTGCTCTGGAGCCGCCCCTGGTAAAGTTATGAACTTGAAATTTTCAGGGAATGTGCCCAATTTAGTTTTAGGAAAAGTCAGAAAATTTCAGCATCGTAGCTTCAGCGGTTTCGGAGATATTCCCGAAAAACCTGAGGGGTGGATAAAAACAACCCCCCCCCCTGCCACTAATAGGGTTAAGGCCGATATTTCCCACAGGCTTATAACATTCAAATGTCACATGACTTTATCTTATCAATATGAAGCCTGTTGGCTACCAAGCTATGAAGAACGGCTTGTAGTGATGGTGACAACGACATATTTCCCCAACAGTCCTGTTTGTGGCTGAATGCAGCATACGTTGTCACTCTCGCCCAGTACCCTCTCGCTCCGTTTCCCTATATCGCCGTGATCACACCCTGGGGCGGTGCGTGGCGGCGGACTGTCGAGTGTGGCCCCCACTCTGACCAGGTCCTCCCCATAATCGAGTAACGATCGAACACGGCGCCGAGCACAATGGGCGCCGGAGAAATCATCGCCCACACTCGCTGTATTCAATTGTCATCGATTACCGCACAGATAAGACTCGAATAATCAGCGACGATTCAATTTGGTCTATCACCGAGGCTGGTGACAGGCATTGCTCTCCCGTATCGTGTACACTACCCAGGCTACCGCGGGAGGCCGGCTGTTAGGGATTTGTACGCTGGATGCTGGAAGCATATATCAGACGGACGATATATCCCACCCTTTCTGTTTCTATCGATCACAGTCTGGTAAGTGTGTTACAGCTTGGCGGTTAGAAATTAGAAATAACTATACAACACCAATGCTATGATGGAGGCACTTCGCTTGATAATTACGGAGTTGATAAAGAACTTAGATACAGCCTGTGTTTTACAAAGTATAAGGCTTTCTGTTTCAATGTTTCACTAAAAATTATCTGTAGGTAGGTAATTGTGAGCTAATCACTGAGATTCTGTGTATCAAACGATGTATGTAGCCTTTTATGCTAGATTCAGCCTCTGTAATATTTCCACTGTTTGATGCACGCAAATAAGATGCCAGCCTCGTGTGTTCCCCGATGCCAGAGCTGCCCAGGCCACCCTCCCGCGCTGTCAGTCACCATACAATTTACCGCGGCCCCATGTTCTGACGCCTCTGCTTCCCACCTCGCGTGCCGCCGGTAATGAGTGAGGTGGCGCCCGTGACAGATTGATTTTTATCCGTCGCCGCCCTCGCGCTTGCAAAAAACATTGTCATAGTGTGTAACGGGGCTGTATTTTGTCCGTTTTTTGGAGAGGTGGAACAGCCCAGTACAGAGAGCACACAGCATTAGCACCGCCTAAAGCAAGATAAACGAACAAGGCACAGGAGGCGTTGGGGTGGCGGCGGGCGAACAACGACTTTTTTGCTGGCTCTGCGTCGCCTGTCGCTGCGTCAACTGCGGGTGCGGCGGCGCCGCCGCGCCGGCTCAGCCGCCGCAGGTTGACAAGCGCTTAAGTTGGCGACGACCGATAAAAGTCTTTATACGCCGTTGGCGCATAAATTGCCATTTATCCGTCGCCGCCCTCGCGCTTGCAAAAAACATTGTCATAGTGTGTAACGGGGCTGTATTTTGTCCGTTTTTTGGAGAGGTGGAACAGCCCAACCACCCCACCGAACCGCGAGGCGCGCGACGGGGAGAGGTAGTAACGTGACGGTACACGCCGCGGAGGGCAGGTACGACGGCCCCGCGGCCGGCACTCGGGGTAGCCGCCGTGTCGGGGCCGACGCGGCCTGCTGTTAAATACACGAGTGTGGGGCACAGCCGGGCGAAAAAAAAAAAACCACGCACCCGACGTGGGCATCGGAACAACTACGCGAACCGGCTCACAAGCCGAAGTGATACGACACACAACGAGACACGTCCACCACACAGCATGATTGAGTGAGTGCTAACGGCGCCCGTGCGCTGCGATATGCCTTAAACCATGCAACGAACAATTGGGAGACCGCGCCGCGCGACCGCGATAGGCGGTAGAGATGATGGCACATGGTGCAGAGGGCAGGCACGACGGCCCCGCGGCCAGCACTCAGGGTAGCCGCCGTGTCGGGGCCGACGCGGCTGGTGTCTGGATTGTACACGAGCCCGGGGCACAGCCGGACAGAGAGGTACGCTCACGCGACTAGGGTCGCATACCATCAGATGGAGCGGGTATGTACACATCGCGGCATAACATAACATGACATCACATAACATGAAATGCGACGATACACATCCACCACATCATACACCTGAATTCAGTGAGCACGAACGGCGCTTGTGTGCCGCGATATGACATGAACGATGCACACCAACGTGATGAAATGAGGGGCGCAGAGTTAGCGGCACGTCATCATCATCATCATCATAACCAAGCTCATGAAACAAAAAATACGGGCTGAACTTGTACAAAATATAAGACAGGCGCAAAGGCAAAAGCTTAACTCAAAGCGCCTTGTCTGAATGTCATACATAAACAAATGTAAACACGTAGAACGGTCCGCGCGGCCCCGCGGCCGGCGCCCATTGGGGCAGCCGCCGTATCGGGGACGCCAGCCGGAAGGACGTACAGTTCGCCAACGAGCCCGTTCGCTGCCGTGCGGTAGCCCGCGGCCGGGTCCCAGGGGGCCCGCCGTGTCGGGGCCGCACGGGCGGGGAACCGTCGCCCGGCCCAGGGCAGAGACGAGCAGGTGAGACCGCGGCCGGCCGCCCCCAGGCGGCCGCCGTGTCGGCCCACCTGTCGCCGCGCAGGCGGCCGGGGTTCGCAGTCCGGGCTGGGCGACGTCAGTGCGAACTTGAGCCGAGCTGCAGCAGGGACCCACACCGGCGGAGGTACCGCCGCAAGGCAGATGAAGACCAGCGCCAATGACGGCGACACCGAGCGCCCGCGGCCGGGACCATATTCTGTCCCGCCGTGTCGGGGCTCGCCACCCGTGATGAGGCATCGAACTGTTGGATTGATTGTGTAAGAGCAAGTATGGCAGATCCGTACGTCTCCTGCCAGGAGAGCCCACGGCCAGCGGATACACCGGCTCCGCCGTGGTGAGCTCCGCGTAAGACACGCTGAGAGTAAAAGCTGGCGACACCAAGCGCGCGCGGCCGGGACCAATTCCGACGCGCCGCGGCGGGGCCCGCGACCCGTGATGCGGTATCGAACGTCTGGATGAATTGTGCGACAGCAAAGCTCGCAGGTTGCTCGCGTCATACCACGAGAACCCACGGCCGGAAGACACAACGATCCTAAGACGTCATGAGAGTAATGACTGAGCACCCGCGGCCGGGACCGTGCCAACCCGCCGTGTCGGGGCCCGCAGACCGTGATAGGATGTCGTATATGAGCCGCGCGCCAGGTGGAGCAGTGAGACAGTTTGGTGCCGGAGTCGGGCCAGCCGGAGTGATGCCGGAGTTGGGATGCCGGAGTATCACCTAGCGGGAGCCGGAAGAGACGATCACAATCGTGTAACGCGACTCCAAGGCATGTCATGGCAGGCCTGTACTGGGCACCAGGGTACGCTCCGAGCGTTACAAACATTCTGAGAGCGAGACAGAAATCCTCTACCATCATCGCGGAATAAACCAATTAATAAGAAACAAGGAGCTCAAAACAGAACTGATTGGTCAAGTGTCACATAAAAAGCGGGCGATTTAGATGAGGATGTCGGTAAGCGACCGCATAGGGGGAGCTGTTAGTATTGCCTACGACGCTCAACGACGATGAAACCGTGCCATCCAAATTATTGGATGGCAACCGAGTCGCCCACAGAAAGAGGAATCGGCTGGAAAGAACGACGGTGTCGTGTCGCGGTATGGAAGTCAAAGAGGTGGTGTGGCGATCAGAGAGGAGGTAGGTAGCGGGGCCAGCGTAGGCACAGTGTGCATCTCCGGCAGCGGCAGCTGCTCCGTAGGGGGCGGCAACGGCAGCGGTAGCATGACACGATGAGGTAGCGCTTGTCGCTGCATCGCAATGTCCGCCATCCAGCAGCACCCGCCGACCTCCTCGTGGACCAGGTGACGCCGGCTGTTTACCCGCGCGCTGAGCACCGTTTGGGTAGGCACCGTCTCCGTAGTGGGAGGCGGCTGAGGCAATTGCCGAAGCTGCGATCCGCTCCGTGCAGCAGTACCCCGCAACCAGCCCCGTCCGCGAATTGTGACCAAGCGCGGCGGGGCCGGCCTGAGCCCGCCGTCGACGCAGACCGGTAGAGGGTTTCTCGGCATGCCCGATGTGCCATGAAACAAAGGTAAACATAAACGTCAGTGAAAACAAATGCAATGATACACAGCGATAGGTATTCCCCGCGGTGCCATCATCGCCGCCAGGGGCACTAGCGAAGGAAATACTTTGAGAAATGCAGTGAGGGCGGTACGACACTAGGAACTCGTGGGAGCATCGTAAACCGACATACTATGCCAAAAGCAGAATGAATAAAAGCACATTATCATGTGAGGTGGACAGATGCAGGGTGGTCATTTGGAATAGATGTAAAGGCAATTGGAAACATCAGCCCTGTTTGAAGCGAACAGGGCAAAAGCAAAACCAAACGCACCCATCGAACCACACGGTGTGACATTGTATCTGTATCGCAGTCAGTCCTCAGCGTCAATAGCCGGCTAAGAGGAGATGCCCAAAGTATACACCTTCGCAGACCGCCGACCAGCTGAGCTGGATCATGCTCACGGGCCACACCAAAAACAGTAACGCGCACGGCGGAAGCGGCAGCCAGTAACAGTTGTTATATCGTACCAACGATAGGGGCCGGACCGACCAACCACGGCGTGATACTTATGAGCTGACCGCAGCCCCGCCGGTAAAAGCTGTTAGGAAGCCTTCACGCAAGAAGCCGATCGTGGTGTGAGAGACGCTGACCGAGCTCGACCGGCAACACCTATTAGTGAATATGTGTCCGGAATGCGTAACTCGCCGCTAGAATTATTTTCGGTCGCAGTAAAGTTGACAATGTCTCCAACTTGCGAACAAAACTCGGGTGGTTGTCCCCGCGCGGTATGTCCGATTTCCACACCCTTGTCCTCACATAGGTACAAGGTCCTACAGCGCCGAGAAATCGAGCAACTAGCAATCCTGTTCGTCGCTAATAGCGCTATCCCCGCGAGAGACAATCCAGGCAAGCTCACCTCCTCCATCTTCCCCGTCCGCGGCTGGAAACGGGCAGGCGGCGGTTCGGCTATCGCGCTGCAGCTCTGCTGAACAGCCTGCCACCTCACCTGTCGCAGCTGCCTCTCGCCGTGAGTGATGTGCAAATGTTCTGAATGATTAGATAAGCAACCGCGGATATGGATTCTGAGCAGTAATCGCCACGCACGATGTATGTGGATCGCTCTGAAATGTAAATACGATGCAATACAATACAATACAATATCATCCGCACTGTATGGGCTTATCGCTGCCAACCGGCAGAGAAGAGCTCACCGCTGCTCCGCCGTAAATGTCGATTATCTCATCAGGACGGTAGACTCCATTGGAATGAATCTGTTCAGCTGCATGTATACGAATGAAGAAATAAAGAGTGAACACGCACGGTTAGCGGGACCCGAACATACGCAACCCGCCCCGGAAACTCGAAGGCGAGACCAAACCCCGCCATTCCGGAAGATATCAGGGCGGGAACAGCCTCCGCCATACCGGGAAAATACCAGGGTGGGAACATCCTCCACCATTCCGGGAATAGACCAGAGCGGGAACATTCTCCGCCATTCCGGGAAAATACCACGGCGGGGGGGGGGCCACCTCCGCCAGTCCGGAAATATACCACGGCTGGCACAGCCTCCGCCATTCCGGGAATATACCGCGGCGGGAACAGCCTCCGCCAAGTCGGGAATATACTGCGGCGGGAACAGCCTCCGCCTATCCGGGAATATACCACGGCTGGTACAGCCTCCGCCATTCCGGGAATATACCGCGGCGGGAACAGCCTCCGCCAATCCGGGAATATACCAGGGTGGGAACAACTTCCGCCATTCCGGGAATATATCAGGGCGGGAACAGCCTCCGCCATTCCGGGAAGAAACCACGGCGGGGACAGCCTCCGCCATGCCGGGAATATACCAGGGCGGGAACAGCCTCCGCCAGTCTGGGAATATACCACGGCGGGAACAGCCTCCGCCATTCCGGGAATATACCAGGGCGGGAACAAGCTCTGCCATTCCGGGAATACACCAGGGCGGGAACAGCCTCCGCCATCTTGGAAATATACCGTGGAGGGAACAGCCTCCGCCATGCCGGGAATAGACCAGAGCGGGAACATCCTCCACCATCCTGGAAAAATACCACGGCGGGGGCCACCTCCGCCGGTCCGGAAATATAACACTGTTGGCACACCCTCCGTCATTCCGGGAATATACCAGGTTAGGAGCAACCTCCGCCATTCAGGAAATATATCACGGCAGGAGATATCTCCGCCATTCCGGGAACTTACCAGATCGGGTACAGCCACCACCATAAGACAATAAAGTCTTACAAAACACGCAAGTTTGCGGCGAGATATCGACGCATCCAGCGTGCAACGCCGGGCCGCCCAGAAAGCAAAGCTATCGCCCCCCAACAGCAGCATGCTGAAACGAAAATGAAGAAAAGGCAAGGAGGGACGTAACCAACGGCATGTGGACGGAACGGAGCAGTGCCGTACCCGTTACTAGTCCGGGAACGTACGGCTAAACCCGGTAACTGCCATAAAGAGAGTCGGTGCCAAACTCTTGGATGCCGGCCACCAATAAGCCACAGAGGCGACTGCAGGTACAACATCCGCAAGCCCGGCGGGTACAACGGCCGCCAGTTCTGCGGGCACAACGTCCACCAGCCCCCGTGAGTCCACCCACCTCCGGTGACAGCAGGAAAATCATCTGCAGGCTTAAATAAAGAACACGTCGCGGGGGCTATTGCGGGTATAATGTCCGCCGGTAATTGGCCGGGAACAACTGCTGTTGGTATCGGCAGAAAGAGAGAAAGGAAGAACGTTACTCGCCCCTCACGGTAATAACGTAATACACACCTTACCCCATCCAAGCGGAATACGCAAGCGATCCTGTACCGGGAATCGAACCCGGGTCGCCCGGGTGAGAAGCGAGCGCTCTACACTTGAGCCACGACGCCCATACAATCCGTACTCCCGGGGCGGGATGACGCTCTGCGACAACACTGGGTAGGGGAGGGGAGCGAAACAAAGAAGGGGGGACGCGGCCCTACCCAGGCCCGGGCCTGGGTCAGAGCAGCGTGCCTCGCATGGCATACACCGAATATGGGGGCAAAATGGAACTCGACGAGTATGCATGAACGGCCGTTGGCGACCGACGCCGTAGAGCGGTAAAATGGCGACAAACAGCACGCAACCAGGGCCCAGGCGATGGTAAACCGAGACAACGCGTCTAGGTCTATACTGCCATCAGCAGAGAGTATGTGCTAGATATCGGAACGTAATCACCAACCTGGATGCCAGCAATGTTTCACAAGGCGTGCTGCCGCAGTGGGACTCCAGTAGAAGACTTAAAACCAATAACTACAGCGAACAACGACTTTTTTGCTGGCTCTGCGTCGCCTGTCGCTGCGTCAACTGCGGGTGCGGCGGCGCCGCCGCGCCGGCTCAGCCGCCGCAGGTTGACAAGCGCTTAAGTTGGCGACGACCGATAAAAGTCTTTATACGCCGTTGGCGCATAAATTGCCATATCTCAGCGCAGAGCTCCGCTGAAATAATGACGGATACAGCACGGAACCGCGCCGACCGGCGCTGAAATAATGGTCCACCGCGGCTGGCGCGCACAGCAGACCGACGCTGTCGACGGAGGTCTGTCTCGGCAGACCCGCCGGCTCCGACGGGGGCCTGCCTCGCCAGACCACCGCACCGCCCGCCGATATGGCGGAGGCAGGCCGTCTCGGCAGAAGCTCGGCAGATGGTGTCCGGCAGGCCGCCGTGATTGCTTGTTTGTTATCTCCGCCGCCGGTCGGCGGCTGCGGCGTGGACGCGTGTGGACTCAGACATCGGATAGGACGCAGGCAGTTGGCGGTGACAGCCCGATCGGCGGGCCGAGTGGGCGCCCCGCCGACCGAACGGGCACAGCGGGAGCCGATCGCGCCCTCGGCACCACAAAGCACAGCGGCCGTATGCAGAAGTGAAAAGCAATCACTTGAGATTCGCGATTGAAGGGGCCTTTGATTCGCGCCCGCCTGCAATGTTTGATTTGGAGACAGAAGTAACAGCGCTGGTTGGCTTTGATCATCGTAACGATCACGATCCCGGATTCTAAGAGCAGCGCGTCGGGTAGGATGATGAGAACTCGGGAGAAGTGTTAATAGCATCGGGGAAATACGTTTTGACACGCTGAGAGCATCGATCGACATTTCTCAGTCTAGCACTTGTGAGAGGTGAATGTACCCACGTCGCATTTTGGGGACTCGCGGTCCATATTTTAGTTGCCGTGTAGGTACTATTTGTGATGATAAAGAATAAAGTTTCATGATCGACGATTCATTCTATTTACGAATCAAAAGAGCTCAGTTTTGGAACGGCACATCCGTCTATACCTCAGGACTTTACAGATTATGAGGAGCTGTCATGACATTATTGGCATTTGCATCTGGATATCGGGACAACAGGGTACTGGGGGAATCGGGCTATCATAATGAAAATAAGTAGTCCAAAAAATCGATCCTCATAATGTGAGGATCGATTCTTTTTTATAACAGAAATCGAAATTCAATATTCGATTGGCGCGATCCACACTATCAACATGGATTTTCAAGTTTTGGTATGCAAAAGTGGGCAAACAGGAAATATACCGATTACCGACCTTTTATTCTTCTATACAAGGTATCCAACTTTCAATTCCATTTGGCGCTCAATATTTCTAGCAAATCAAGAGTGCCTAGAATCGAGTCCAGCCTGATTGTCCATGGATCCCAAGAAGGGTTTTTGACATTATTGGCTAATGGCAAAAAGGTCTGCGGGAGCACCCAACTCATTTCTATTCTTGTAGACAAAAGGTGACCTGACAAAGTAGCGGAAGTTAATTTGTTAGCATGAAGTTCTTTTGACAGTGCTAAGAAATATTTGAATAATTTTGTCACTCCACTCCTCGGAAAAGGCTATCCAGGACCAGTTCGATCCTCCGGCAGTGCGCGTGCCACCGGCGACCCATCCACCGGGCCGCGCGCGGCCATCGCGCTGCCGAGTGTTTGTCAAACGGAGCCGCTGTCGTGAAGTGTCCGGACAGGCGTCGGACGCGCGCGTCGCCCCTCGAGGCCCCCGTTTGTTCTGTCTATTAATTATCCATCACTATGGGGCGCCGGTGGCACGCCGATGCTCGACAGCTAACAAAGGCTCGCGCCGCAGGGTGACGGACCCAGTTGGCAGCTCGATGAGCTCTGCCATTGACAGAAGAGCGAGAACGTTTAATACAGTTCCACGCGCAAATATGCTACATGTGCAGCGGACCGGGCAGCTCTGTTTCGGAATGGATATCGTTCGATATTGGGCTGGAGCTAATGCTGTCGTTGGAAATGCTAATGGATGCATATGTGCAGTCGGACCGCTGATGAAGCTATTTTTATCGAGCAAATGCATGTGTCAAACTGCACTTCGCTTCTGATTGAAAACAGACAAACGCATTCCTATGACCTATTATAAGTATATATTTTCACGGTTTATCATGTCAGCATTTAATTTTCACATCAATCATTTACAGTATTATTTCTATCAAAAGTTCAGTTTTTATTGGAGAGACAAAATATTTTGTACATTTCGGACGAGGTGAGAGTGGGAAAACCCCCGAATGCCACCCTAGAGTCATAAGTGAAGTAAGGACTATGCGAATTGAAATGTTTCGTAAAGCATCGCCTTCGCTATCTGCTTCTTCATAACCGAATCAAACAGGTAGAGATTCGCAAATAATTTATGTTGCGCAGCCTGAGGGCGAGAGGACTGTGACTGCGCGAAATATAAAATTAATCATCAATTGTGATAATGTTATCGACACATTTCGTCTTATGAAGAGCATACTTAGCTAAACTTCTCTGTTGAACGATGGCACACATTTATTCTGTCCTCTGAGCGACCTATTCTTCATTTGCAGCCCATGTAGCCTGGTGCACGCATGCCGCCAACCTTGCGAATTTGTCAGTGACGGTTTTCTCAGTCTGCACTTAAGTTCTCCTGGCTTTGATAAATGTTCTTTCGTGATTAGGGTGGGTAGTAGAACAGTAGATCAAAGGGATGCAGGCCACAGGGTGATGTCGGGTTGATCGCTCGATATTTTTCGAATCTGGCTCGGAGCGATCGCGATGTATGGATCAGTGCTGCCATGAGACGATGAGCATCGCAGTCAAGACAAGAGTTAAGTGATGTCTCTGCAAACGATTTGTCTTGTCTTTGTCCACTCCATGAATAAAATACCATATTTACTAGCTCAATAAATTCAAGCTTGGACCAGTTGGCCAGTTGAACCCGTGAGAACCGATGTAGTACCGGCACCTCTCCTCTCCCACAGTCGAGTGTCTGTGTGTATGCACGCACTCACCCACTCCCCCTCCACACACATCCGGCTTCAAAGGAGCAAACGATCTTCCTCTCGCCAGTTGGCAAATACAAGTTGTCTTGTATCCTCCTGAGGTCTGACTCGGGGAGGCGTCACGGCGGCCCGCTGAGCCGCCACTTCAGCAGGCCCTTCACTAGCGGCGCCGCGCACCCGCGCGCCGGCTCCCAAACAATACATAAACAGCGTGACTGCGCGTCCGGCCGGCGGCGCCGAGCCGCGCTCGAGTGGCCACTCGCGGCTATACCGGGAGACAGCCGGGGAGTGCGGGCCCGCCTCCGCTCCAGACGCCCGCGCAGCCAGCCGAGTCCATGGAAAGCCAAAGGTGGCAGCCAATCGGCTTAGATGACGAGAAGGTGATTAGGATTCAGCAATGGGAAACTGTGCTTCTTGTTCTTTTGTGATGCAGCGGTTATTTATCTGTGTTTGTCATGTGCCGTACCTACCTTGGGAGTTTCATGACATTATTGGCATTAGGTTGTCAAAATGACACACCATGCCTGACACCGCATCATTATTTGCACTGATTGCAATCATAATCAGATTACAGTGCGCCTCAATTAAGCTGGCAATGTGCATTTTCATTGCACAACTGATTGGCCTCAATGGCCTCATCTAAGAGAAATAAACGAGAGCCCACCCTATATTGAAGCCGTCTTAACTATTTCATTGCCGCATGTGTTTATATCAATAGTTGTGAATATAACATAACATATGTGATGTTTGAACTCTTCGAGCTCGAGTTCCAGCTCTGAACTTTTAACCCGCGCCCCGCTGGGGGTCCTGGATTTCCACGCCCTGCTGGGGGGGGGGGGGTGTTTGAACACCCCCCCTTCTAACTCGGCTCCTGGGCCACGTAGCGATACGCGGAAGGCGGCGTTTGAAAGAGCGTAAAAAATAATGAGGAAATCACTTCGGTCAATTTTTTGGTCAGGTCAAAGGTCAGGTCACCAGAGGTCATTGAAGGCAAAATTTCGCCGATTTCCAGGTCGAATGTCGACAATTTCCAAGAAGCCAACGCATAACTCGGGAACCAATAGAGCTACAGCGCCGCGGAAAAGCGCATTCGATAGCCCTATTAACGCCCTTTCTGAGTAATTCTCTCAGATTTGACCTAACGTCAACGGTTTTGCCTGCAGGGGGCAAAAACTGCAAAAATAGCCGATTTTTTCGGAAACAGTTTTTCTGCAATAACTTTTGACCCAAGCCTTGTACGAGCTTACTTTTACCGGCATCGTGTTCCTCTCGTCAAGACGCATCGAATGAACTAGAACTTGACCTTTAAAGGTCAACTTGAAAATTTGACCTCAGGTCAAGGTCATGACCTGACCGGAAAGGGTCATGTTGCATATCAGTCGATCCGTATTGTCAAGCTGAACACATCTAAGGCGTTTTCATCGCTCTAGCATGCCTCTATCAAAAGTTATTTGCGAAAAACTGTTAGATACCATTCGTGACCTAAGATGACCTCAGGGCATAAACAGGGGTCACAGACACCAGTTTCATGTTCAGTGTGTCTAAACCACTTGTAATTCAGTGTTTGGGAGTGTTTATAATGTCTTTCGTCCAAAGGAGGCGCATTTCAATTTTCTCCCATTGACTTATAATGGGGAGGTCGCAAAATTGACCTGACCTTAGGTCATCGATATCAAAATTCTGAGGTATACATTTTGTACATGCTATTGCTCTTAGCAATCGCTGAAAGTTTCAAAGCGATCGGTCACTCGGTGTAGCTATGACAGCCATTGAAACTTTTTATGAGGTGAGGTCACTTCAAGTGACCTGGTGACCTGACCTTGAATGACCTTGGTCTGAAATTTTCATAACATGTGTAAAATTGATGTATGATAAGGTGTACCAAAAACGGCGGCGCTCCGCGCCGCCGTTTTTGAGATATTCGCGAAAAACCGCAAGGGGGGTGTTCAAACACCCCCCAGCAGGGCGCGGGTTAAAGAACATTGACATAGTCATACAACTAGCCTGTACCTTTATGCGCTATGGCTACATCCTAGCGATGAAATAAGTTTAGTGACACCAGCGTTTCCTCAAGTATTCCAGCTGCACTGGCGGATCCAGGGGGGGGGGGCCACGGGGGCCATGGCCCCCCAAAGGCCTAAAGTGGCCTGTTTGGCCCCCCCCCAAAACGCCAGAAAAAAATTGCTAAGAAAATATACCTTGATGGAGGTTTTTAGCCACTTGGTGAAGTAAAGCTTTCCACAGCATAATATGGAAGCAATATAGTAGCAGTGAGGCCTCAGTCAAAAGTTGCGCGAGCGGAGTCGACCTTAAAAAAAAGACTGTTGTTGGCACGTGTTTATGGCGCGGCAGCTGGTAGTTGGCGGTGTTTCGCGTGGTGTGGCATCACTGGCGGATCTGGGGGGGGGGGGAGGGGGGGGCACGGGAGCCTGAGGTGCCCCTGACAGGCCCGTGGTGCCCTTGCTAGGCCTGTGGTGCCCCTGGACCCTGGCAGGCCTGTGGTACAGTCCACAGCAGAAGCAATGTGGGGTTTCAGTCATGGGTATGTTCTGCCTCTGAAGCTTAGGAACGATTAGCCAGACTACAATGAAACTTTGAATGTAGCTTATATGTATCGTCACCCTTGCAGCTGCAACTTTAGCTATTGACATCTTCTTTTCAATCACTTCGCATTAAACAATCGCCAGTCAAAGCCAACCGTTGAATTGGTAAAACCCTACATTACTTTAGCGGTGGGCTGTACCTCTGGCGGGCCTAGGGTGCCCCTGCTAGGCTGCTGATGCCCCTGGGACCTGACAGGACTGTGGTGCCCCTAACAAGCCTAAAGTGCCCCCAACAGGCCCGTGATGCCCCCGACAGGCCCAAGGTGCCCCTGCGTGATGCCGTGATGCCTGCGAGGCCGGTGGTGCCCCCTGCGAGGCCGGTGGGGCCCCTGACAGGCCCATGGTGCCCCTGCTAGACCGGTGGTGCCCCTGGCAGGCCTGTGGTGCCCCTGCTAGGCCGCTGGTGCCCCTGGGCCCTGACAGGACTGTGGTGCCCCCCCCCCTGACAGGCCCAAGGTGCCCCTGCAAGGCCGGTGGTGCCCCTGTAAGGCCTGTGGTACCCCTGCTAGGCCTCTGGTGTCCCTGACAGGCCCATGGTGCCCCTGCGAGGCCGGCGGCGCCCCTGGCAGGTCTCTAGTGTCCCTGACAGACCTGGGGTGCCCCTGACAAGCCTGTGGGGCCCCTCACAGGCCCGTGGTGCCCTTGCTAGGCCTGTGGTGCCCCTGGCGGGCTGGTGGTGCCCCTACTAGGCCGGTGGTGCCCCTGACAGGCCTGTGGTGCCCCCGGGCACCAAGGGGGTCATGACCCATGTGGCCCCCCTTGGATCTGCCACTGATGCATAATATATTGATTTGTAAAGGCGTTATGGCTTATGCAATATGCAATTGCAGGCACTTGGTATCCCTCACTTATCCCTCATTGGGGCTCTGGCGGGCTCCTGAGGGCCCACGTCTATCTCCGGGAGCCCATATAGACAGGCTCCTTTGGGTCCTTTCAGTACACTATAGCATAAGAGATCTCCATGCGAGTCCTATACATACATACATCTGAGGGCGTACCCTGATGTCTGAGGTACCCAACTGCAGCTCCAATGGTCTCTTCTTACACTGGCGGATCCAGGGAGGGGGCATTTAGGGCCATGCCCCCTTCCCAGAGGCCTAAAGTGGCCCGTTTTCCCCCTCCCCAAACGATAATGAAACATAGTTCAATCAGGGCGTGGCCCAGGAGCCGAGTTAGACAGGGCTGTTTTACCACCTCCCGGCCCGCAAAGGGACCCAAGCACTGACTCGAAGCGGGTTAAAGAGACCCTCCCACCTTCAAAAAAGTTAATGAATTGGCATGAAAGTGATGTCGCTAGGTTCAGAAAGGGCGAAAACGAATATCTACCAAATTTTATCGAAAAATATTCACCGGTTTTCAAGAGATTAGACTTTTATTTTTGTTTACTTTTTGGGATTTCCGCTGCTGTTCCTAGCGACTTTATTTGAAAGTGCGGCATTTGTTGCGCGCAAAGCAGCCTATACCACCGCATGCTACCAAACGTTTTAGTAAAATATTAAAAAATCATTAGATCTCCGCTGACGTCACACATTCAGAGGGGTATCCAAAAGCATTAGCCCCTCTGAATCAAAATGCTGCAATTTTGAAATTCAATATTTCCGATTTAAGGCATTTCTCGATGTTGTGAGTGCGTGCCGAAACCGGTAATTGTGAGCCAGGGACCCCATTTTGGCTATCTCAGCTCAAATCTAATGTTAAGGTGGGAGGGTCCCTTTAACTGGTCGATAAAAACAATGGTAAGTGTTTACAAAGTAATATAAAGGCATGGGTCGGGTGGGCTACCATTTATATATTTTTCTTTTTAGTTAAAAAAAAATTCATAGTGTCAGGGCTGTGACGAAAAATAAGTGGCCTAAATCCGATGAGAAAACAGGATTTGGGGGTACCCTAGGTTTGGCTCCTGCATGAGTTGGCCCCCCCCCCCAAAACGCAAGCCTGGATCCGCCAGTGTCCAGCTGCACCATCATTCTCGGTACCAATACCGTACCATCATCCACCCAGTCTCTCCATGCGGTGCGGCCGTGAGTGGCATGACCGCCTCGGCAGCCGCCCGGACGTGCACAGTAGCTGAGTCCCAGTCAGGCGTCTGGCCGCTACTTGAAGCTGTCACCGGGTGAGATGGCAGTTTTCGGCTGATCTGCTGATCTGGGCGCCGTTATTGGGTGCGATCAGCCGGCGTGGGGCGCACTCACAGGCCGCTGCGTCAGTGGAGAATCGGGCCCGGGTGGCATGCCCTCCCCTCCTCCCGAGCCCACGCGGTGGTGACAGCCTCAGCCGCTAGATGGCAGCTGGTGCTCCGAAAGTATCCCATAAAACCGACTCATCATTCCCCTCTACCTTTAATGGGTTTCGTGTTTGATGCCGAACACTGACGCTCATCTCTGACCCAGCAGAATACTGACGGCCATTTCTATCCCACTGGATAATTACCTTGTCATGCCACTCCTGTCACTGCTGACTACCTACCCCGGAACCCATCTCTACCCAGCAATCATCCCTACCCCAACCGACACTCATCCCTGCCCCCACAGACACTCATCCCTGCCCCCATACCATCTCCCCCACACCTGAGACTGCACCGATGCACCGAAGCCGTTGCGGGCTACCGTGAGAAATCCGGCACCGATTGCACTAGTCATGACGGACGACAAAAACGCCGGCCGAGTGTTTGGCGATCGGGGCGCTTCAACAGGCTGCCGGCGCGACTAATAAGCCACGACATTGTGCCGCGGGTCTGCAGCGTTACGCGTGATTTGCAACGGCGCCGAGCGGCCGGCGCGGGGTCGAGGGCGCCCAGGGGCGGATCCAGGAAAACTCCAAGGGGAGGGTCATGAATCGAAGTGGTGCCCCTACCTATACCCAAAATTAAAAACTCAACGGATTTCGTCCACTTCATCTTGGTGGTGCCCCCATTTTCAGTTTTTTTTCTTTTTATTTTTTATTTTTAGTCAGTATCTTAACTCTTAGCCACAACCACATTTACCAATTGTAAGCAAGTATATATGAATGTGCTATGTGTATATATGTTGTGGACGCTGAGTAGTGAGTACTTACCAGGAACGTTATCAGGTAAGCAAATCGTTGTCAGTCCGACGAACTTGACCCTGGCGTCTAAAGCGTCTGTCCTCGACACTTCAGGCTTGTCAGGGGCACCAAAGTCCTTCCAGGGACACCACAAACCTGTCAGGGGCACCTACGGCCTTGTAGGGGCGCCACAGGCCCGCCAGGGGCACCACAGGCTGAGGCCTGCCAGGAAGCAGGGGCACCACAGGTCTAGCAAGTATACACGACAGGCCTGTCAGGGGCACAACGGGCCTGTTGGGCCCATGAGCACCCCTAGGGGCAGGGGCACCACAGTCCTTCCAGGGGCACCGCAGGCCTGTGAGGGGCACCAGCGGCCTAGCAGGGGCACCAGTCAACACAGGCCTGCCAGGGGCACCACAGACCTGCCAGGGGCACCAGAGGCCTGCCAGGAGCACCACCGACCTCGCAGGGGTAACTTGGGCCTGTCAGGGCCCAGGAGCACCACGGGCCTGTCAAGAGGCACTTCAGGCTTTTCAGGGGCACCATAGTCCTCTCCGGACGCAGGGGTAGCAGGGGCACCAGAGGCCTGCCAGGGGCACTACAGGCCTAGCAAGGGCACCACTGGTCTATCAGGGGCACCACGAGCCTGTCACAGCCAGGCATCTCAGGCTTGTCAGGGCCCAGGGGCACCACAGGTCTGTGAGGGGCGCAAGCGACCTAGCAGGGGCACCAGTCAACACAGGTCTGCCAGGGGCGCCACAGACCTGCCAGGGGCACCACAGACCTGCCAGGGGCACCAGAGGTCTGCCAGGGGCACCACCGGCCTCGCAGGGGCACCTTGGGCCTGTCAGGGGCACCACGGGCCTGCCGAGGGGCACTTCAGACTTCAGGGGCAACAGTCCTCTCCGGGCGCAGGGGTACCAGCGGCCTAGCAAGGGCACCAGAGGCCTGCCAGGGGCACCAGCGGCCTAGCAAGGGCACCAGAGGCCTGTCAGGGGCACCACAGGCCTAACAAGGGCACCACGGGCCTGTCAGGGGCACCTCAGGCTTGTCAGGGCCCAGGGACACCACAGTCCTTCCAAGGGCACCGCAAGCCTGTCAGGGGCACCAGAGGCCTGCCAAGGGCACCACAGGCCTAGCAAGGGCACCACTGGCCTGTCAGGGGCACCTCAGGCTTGTCAGGGCCCAGGGGCACCACAGTCCTTCCAGGGGCATTACAAGCCTGTCAGGGGCACCAGAGGCCTAGCAAGGGCACCACAGGCCTGCCATGGACACCACAGGCCTGCCAGGGGCACCACCGGCCTTGCAGGGGCGCCTCAGGCCTGTCAGGGGCACCACGTGCCTGCCGGGGACACTTCAGGCTTGTCAGGGGCGTTACAGTCCTGTCAGGGCCCAGGGGCACCAGGCCCGTGGTGTCCCTGCTAGGCCTGTGGTGCCCCTGGCGGTCCTGTGGTGCCCCTGTCAGGACTGTGATACCCCTGATAGGCCGGTGGTGCCCCTGGCGGGTCTTTGGGCCCCCGGGCCTCAAGGGGGGGGGGGGGGCATGACCCATGTGACCCCCCCCTTGGATCCGCCCCTGAGGGCGCCGGCCGGACGGCCCCGTGAGCCCGGCTCGAGGTCGGGTGCCCAGGGGAGTGTGGGCTAATGTTGAAAATGTCAAGGGGGGATGCTTTCGGGGAACTGCTTTCATCTATGATGTGTAACGTTTCAATGACATTTTAGATAGATAATTCTTACCAATATTATTACTTATAGTTAGCTGAAGAAGGAGAAGATAAAATTTTGTGCTTTCATAAATAACACGCTTAACAATGCCTCTTTCCAACAAACGGAGGGCATACTATACTAGCCACTTTAATTTTCCTTAGTTTCTTTTCGAGGCTTAAGAGCTTTTTTATGATTGTTCTGCATTTCGTCATCCTATTCTTATTACTCTGTCTAAATAATCATTTTCTAATTGCGCGACATTGACGTTACATGAATAACTTTTTTGTCGTCGTTATTGTGTTCGAGACAGTGGAGCTCCTGTCCCGCTATAAAATCCGACTTCCGAGGTCGATTGCTTTCTTGAATTTGCATGTTATCTGATTATATTAACATATAGTTGGAAAAATGCCTCATTGAATTAATCCAAACAGTTTCATATTCCATTGTCTCAGCTGCAATGGCAGCCTAGCTATCAAACGAGCCTCAGTGCTTGAACCCCCGCCGCAAAAATAGAGGGAAAATTAAATGAAAAAAGGTTATCGGGTACTCGTTCCTCTTCAAGTGCACTGGCTAGCGTAATCAGGCGAAAAAGCGGTCTAGAAACTAAAAAGGGACATGACCCCATGAACTTGCATCAGTCGGTGTGTGGGAGTCACACTCATAACATCGGTCAAACAGACAAAGCCGGACACACGGGATTTCCGGACCATCACAAGCAGTGTAACTTTGGCTCGGCATTCCGATGCCGACCTGATGTTCAAAGAGTGCACCGGTAGCGGCGGTTCGGCTCAATGGAAGTCAGTTTGGCCTGTCAACAGGGCCGACCTGGGCGCCGCCAGCGTCGAGTGGACTCAGACAGCGGGCGTCATCACCGGGCTGCCTCTTGTCAGGGCAACACACCAGTGGACAAACACGCAGCCGCCGAGTGCTGACGCCGAGCGGTTGGGCCAGCGCCAGCCACAATACAATCTTTTTGAGGCTCGCGCGGCCGGAAAGCCACTTGGCCGTAACCGTGTGACAATGAGGCGCCACGCCGGCCACAATGGTGCCCTGCGTGTGCCTGCACCGCCGCGCCACCGCCGCACAAAGCAGTCGCACAAACTGGCACCATCCCTTTATGGCGCAGCCTTGGAGAGCGCGACCCATTTTACCAGCGCCAATTGTCTTCCGTCACTTTATGATCGATCCTTTAATTCGCATTCGTTGCGTCAAGTGAAGCGGAGACAAATTGATTCAATTACCGTGTGGCTTGCATTCTGTTTTAATTCGTTGTCGGACACACACAATGCGCTCGGCGGCCACCCGCAGGGCGCCGGCGCAGCGTGCGGCCGTCAGGGGAGGCGCTCCGGCGCGCCGCCGGCCGGGGGTGGTCAGCCGAGCGGAGAGGCAGCTCACGACGCGGCGCCCGCGCCCGGTGACCAGCGCGGCGGGCAGGGCCACGTGGGCCACAGGCACGACAGCCCGCCGAACACTGAGTGAGCCACAACGAGACCTAGAAAACCATGCCTACATTGAAATTATGATAGCAAATTAATTAAAACTAAAGAAAAAACTCCAACGCGCATCGCAACAAAACAAGCGGCTAGAGATACATCGCATCAGTAAAAGTGAGGTTTACACTGAGTTAAAATGCAAAAAGGTGAACAGGCAAGGGTTCGTTATGCATGCACATTGACTTCATGATCTTCCGTTGTGTCCTGACATTGAATAATCAATGACACAAGTACTGATCCATTCATACAAAACTGTTGACCTTGATATGCCCAGCTAATGCGACCTCAACGCTGCCCCACTGCTCACATCCGATGTCTCACTTTGCGGTACCATCATCCGACATCTCACTCTTCTCCCCAGCATGACATCTCACTTTGCTCGCCACCCTGACATCTCATTTCGCTCACCATGAGCTGACACCTTGCCACCAACACCTCTCTGGACGGGTCACATTAATCAGCTCGGTAAAAATCACAGGATAGCTCGGTAAGTGTCGGTGGCCGCGGCCGGCGGCAGCTCTCTGGCCGGCCGTCATTACGCATTACACCGTCATCAGAGCGTTCCATGAGCAGAGCGTGGCGCGCCGCCGCGGGCCCGTGCGATTACAGTGCCGCTGATGGCCGGCCGTTTGTCGGCCGACACGGGCCGTGTCGCCGCGCCGGCCCGCTGTAATTAGTCGGTATTTTTCACGCCACCCGCTATTTCCAGTCGAGCAGATTACATGGTCATCTCGTGAACGAGAGAGGTGGCCCGGGAGGTCGACCAAACACGGGCCGGGAGATCGGCCACAGCGCTGTTTTAGGGCCATAGATACCGCGGCCACAGCGACGCATTCCCAGTGCATTACATTGCTCAAAACGCTTTAAGTGTGCTTGAAAGAAAACGAACACGAGGAAAACAAAAACATACTCCTGTCTGTTAATACAATCAACACAGAGGCGCACTCTGCTAACGTTCAAGTGCCTATGTTTAAAAAAAATTAACAACTTTATAACTGGCTGCAACATTCAAGTCAGAAATGCATGATCTAATGGAATTCTGATGACCGATAAAGTCACCAAAGCTGGCGTCACCACTGTTGAGTTATAATAATAAGCTGAATTACTTTGACACACGAATGAGACCCAGTCACCTATGACGTGGAAATTTTTAAAATTTGTTACGTCACAATCATGGACACGAAGTAGGAAAGAGATAAATTGGCATCCGTTTAACATGAACCATGTCATTGCTACAGAACTGGGCGCGACGAGCCAGGGTTTCAACAAACCTTAAACTTGATCTTCCTCTCATGCCTTGCCTACAGCTTAAACCAACTTTTCTCAACAGAAGATGTTTAACTTTCTTTTAGTGCCTGCAAAAAGAAAATAGGAAATAAGCGAAATTATGTTAGCTTCGCGCGCTGTGGGAGAGAAAAAATGTTATAAATGCCCCGAATGCCCACCTTTTTGTACACCAATGACTAATATAGCTCATGTCAGGTTTGCCTGCAAAACCACGATATTTAGCCATATTCCAAGAAAGCGGGATAATGATAAATTCTCACTTCTCACTCACTTCGATTCTCACATAATAAAGCAACGTTGCGTTAGCAGAATACACATTTTGCAGCTTTAAGTTTCATTTAGGCGTACTTAAAGGGACCCTCCCACCTTCAAAAAAGTTAATGAATTGGCATGAAAGTGATGTCCCTTGGTTCAGAAAGAGCGAAAACGAATATCTACCAAATTTCACCGAAAAATATTCACTGGTTTTCAAGATATTAGGCTTTTACTTTTGTTTACTTTTTGGGATCTCCCCTGTTACTAGCGACTTTATTTGGAAGCAATAATTTGGCAGCCTTAAAGTGCGGCAGACGTTGCGCGCAAAGCAGCGTATACCACCACGTGTTAACGATGGTTTTAGTCTAAGATTTAAAAATCGTTAGATCTCCGCTGACGTCACAAATTCTAAGGGGGCATTCCAATGCATTAGCCCCTTAGAATCCGAAAACTGCAAGTTTGAAATTCCATATCTTCGAATTAAAGCATTTTTCGATGTTGTGAGTGCCCAAACCGGTATTTGCAGGCCATGGCCACCAATTTGGCTATCTCAACTCAAAACTAATGTTAAGGTGGGAGTGTCCCTTTAACTTTGAACGATTTAAATAAAGGTCATTGGGGTGTGCGCTTGAGCTGACAGGTCAGGCAGCGCGCCTACTGGAACAGTGTGTGGCTCTGTGCTGTCATTTCCTCTGCCTTTGGGTCAGCGCGACTGTATGCAGTGCAGCGTAGTTCTTATACGGCATTGATTTGTAACATTGTATTCGTGATAATTCTGCAACTACTTTGTACGGATAAAGAGGAAAGTATGGTCCTGGGCGCTGCCCTATTTAGTTAAGGCTATTTAGCTAAGCACATGCATTAACTATTGAAAGATAGATAATATGAATCACGTTGTAACATGATTACATGTTATCTATGAAAGATATTAAAGATAATTCCTTGTCTTCAATGGACTTTCCGCTATTAGCAGCCGAAACAGGAGACCCGTCTCCCTCCCTCACAGACTTGCTGTGGCACCGGAGAGGAGCTGACGTTATAATTTAATTCCCCGAGCTGCCGTCTGGCCCAGCATGTTACCGCTTTATCAATTTGGCGGCCTAGGGGCGGCCTCAGAATTGATTTATCCGAATTCTGGCCGTATTGTATCAAATTCTTGCCTGCTGAGACGATCTGGCAGTAATCACAAACCAACCGAGTATCGAAAGATATAAGAGATAATCACAAACCAACCGATCAATGCTAAAACTCTATTAGCCGAGTGACATTTAGCATGACATCCTCTTATACTCTTATATTCAAAATAACCAAAGGCTTCTTGAAGTTCGGAGGGTATGCTGTTGTGTAGACTTTAACACTGAAGACATAGAGACTCGACAACTCGTATATAAGGATATTCTATGTACTTATGTAAGTTCATCCACTGGCAGGCACGTACTCGTAAATTCACCGATGTTTTCATGTGCGACCGGAAGAAAACGCCAGTCTGGTGGCTTAGCCAGCCTGCGCAGTTGAAGAAGACGAGTAAAACAGTCACTGTCAAGTGTCATGAGCTTCGGCTGAAAGACTGAGAAGATGTTAGTCACGGCACTTGTAGTGTCTCTTCCCTCCGTCCCGGACCTTGACCGAGGCGCGGAGAGTTCGCGATCTTGTCAGGTGTCCGCATGGAGCTTCCAGTGACAACGAAGCCCGAACTCAGGCAGAAATCGGACTGGCGGAGCTTCCGAAGTGCACCATTTGAGGAACATGCACAATTGCAAAATGTGAGGTCCGCTTTAAAGTGACCATCCCACCTTAACATTAGTTTTGAGTTGAGATAGCCCAAATGGGGTCCCTGGCTTACATTTACCGGTTTGAGCACTCACAAGATCGAGAAATGCCTCAAATAGAAAATATCTAATTTCAAAGTTACAGCACTTGGATTCAGAGGACTAATGCATTAGAATGTCCCCTCTGAATGTGTGACGTCAGCGCAGATCTAACGATTTTAAATCTTTTACTAAAACATCTGGTAGCACGTCGGTGGTATATGCTGCTTTGCGCGCAACAAGTGCCGCACTTTCAATAAAGGCGCTATAGGAACAGCGGATATCACAAAAAGTAAACAAAAGTAAAAGTCTAATATCTTGAAAACCGGTGAGTATTTTTCGATGAAATTTGGAAGATATTTGTTGTCGCTCCTTCTGAACCGAGCGACATCACTTTCATGCAAATTCATTAACTTTTTTGAAGGTGGGAGGGTCCCTCCCTGTGAGCTACGCAGCTGGTGCACCCGTGCAGAGAAGTTTAGGTAGGGTGCTTTGTTGTCACATGGCCGCCTGACGGTTTCGATGTGCAGCATATGTAGCTGTCTAGACGTCAATTTATGTGGACGAATCATCAGACAGCGGCGCTGACCTTCAAGTTCGAGGAAACGAACCAACAAATCACACCACCATTGGAACTCCTCATTTAGTCCGACCTCAGTCGTAATGTCTATCGTGATAAACTCACCCTCCCAACACCTCAGATTGGACTGTAACACGTACGCGAAACATTATCACGTGTCCTTATTAGAGCAATATATTTAGATGAAATGATCGCATAATACGGTGTTCGACACGACAGGTCAATTCTGGTGCCAATGACTGGGAGGCTGGAATCATCTCCAGCTGCAAAAACGGTTCGATATGACCCGGTCGGCCGGTCGGCGATCGGCCCGACCGGCAGGCCAGCGGCCCGACGCACCGCTCTCTAAAATTGACTAATGATCTTATCAAATTCATAATTGAGTCATTATTGCCTTGTATTACATTTGTCATGTAAGTAGGGTGCCTATATTAATAACATGTCTGGGAAACACCCACCATTAGGAAGACGGCGCGGCGGCACTGGGAATTATCCGAGTCGGCATCTGTTGTCATTTATCACGGCTCCGTGGCCGGGCGGGCCGACACCTTGCGGCACGGACCGGCCGATCGGCAGCCGGGCTGTGGTCCTAACGGCTCGGTCCTTCCGATCAGCATCCTGGTCTGTGGCCTGTCCGATCGGCAGTCCTAGTCCGGTCCTGAGCAGACTGAACAGTCCGTCCAGTCAGCTCCCTGGTCCGTGGTCCTCTGTCGACAACGGGTGACAGGGTTCGACCGATCGACAGTCCGGCTGGGTCCTGAGCTGACTGTTCGGTCCATCGACAGTCCTGGTCTGTGGTCCGCTGCGGACCCCGAGCGGTACGGTTCATCCAATCAGCATCCTGGTCCGCGGTCATGTTCGACATCCGCCGTTCGTCTGATCGACGACCCGATTCGCAGCCCTGTGTTCGATCCGTCCGATCAGCAGCTCTGGTCCGAGGTCCTCTGTTCGATTAGTGCCCGACAGTCCGATCAGTTTGCGCTGTCTGTGCGTCCAACTCACTGCAACGAGAACCAAGGGAATCGTTGATCGGCATTTGTAAAACCCGAAATAATGAGCGTTGTGTATTTTGTTGCATTTACTTTCACAAGAAGTAATCGGGGAGAAGAGACATGTGTATAAAATATAAATGTTACTGGACGAAAGAAGGACTATAAATCCTGTGTTTCCGGGAAAGCACAGGTGTTTACTTGCTTTTTTAAAACAAGTATTTAAAAGTTAAATTCAAAATAAATGAGCAGTGAGTTCAAGACAAATTTGTGCACTTTATCCGACAAGCAGCAATTGTGTAACAGTATGCCATTGCCAATGCTTGAGGTTGATAATCGAATGTGTAGTTAAAAAAGGCACGTCACGTCTTACCTACCGGTTCAATAAAAACGCGCACGATTTGACACTTTTGTTGCAAATCGTGGATATCTATTGACTGCGACTTCACGAGTCGTAGCGTAGACGTCGCATAGTAATAGCCGTTTTGACGACGGCTATCTGGCACACATTTGGTCACATTTGGTGCGATTTGGTCAAATTAGGTTCATAGCTGATTCCTCACAGTACAATGCCGTGGCACAATGCTGCGTACATTTTGGACCATTTTCCTCCAAAATTAATGAGCTGCTCATCCTCACTCGGCAGAAAAGCAGCATCAGTATCTCGACAGCATTTTGGGCTGAGAATATTTGAAACCCAACTCTACTTCTCTGTTGGATAGCGAAAGAACAAACCAGTTAATGATGCACCCTGAACAATCTGCTGCTTGATGATGCTCTTTCAGCATTGTTCAAGTGTATTGAATTGCTACCTGTGAGCCTCTCGCATTTATGTTTTGCTAATGAAATGATGAACATTTGAGCTGCTGTTGAATGGTCACCAGCCTGCTGTTACACTAATTGGAGAGTCTGATGATATCTGCCTTCTGGTTAGTGCTGACGATGGCCAGTCGCCATTGCAGATCGCTGATAGTCAGATGGTCTCCACTCTGACACTGGTCGTGGGCAAAGGCAATATATATGTTCGGATTCCTGGGGCTGATGGTTAGGATGCCTCCGCGCTGACGCTGAGCGGACGCCAGCGCTGATAATTGGGAGGTCTCTGCGCGCTGACACTGGACGCCGTTCCGCCATCAGCGCTGATGATTGGGAGGTCTCCGCGCTGACGGTGGTCAGATGCCAGCACTGTCGAGTGTCGATAGATGCCAGCGGGTGACGCCAGCGTTGACGGCCGGGCAGATGGATGTGGTTGCGCCTCCGCGCGCCGGACGCGTCCGCCGGCCAGCCGAGGTGGTCTCAGCCGCCACCATGACTCTGTTGGGGACTCCCGACCGTTCCACGACCAATTGGCCCCGAAATTCAATTAACCTGCCAATAGGGAGGTCGGTCAAATCACGATTCATCAGTGTCGGGATGTGACAGCTGGTAAGACAGAGCTGCGGGCTGAGGTCAGATAGACTCAATCTGAGAGAGACACTGAATGAAGTCACTGTGGACACACACATAAGATAGAATAAGATGGATAGGGAGAAAGAGAGAGAGAGGGGGGAGAGAGAGAGAGAGAGAGAGAGAGAGAGAGAGAGAGAGAGAGAGAGAGAGAGAGAGAGAGAGAGAGAGAGAGAGAGAGAGAGAGAGAGAGAGAGAGAGAGAGAGAGAGAGAGAGAGAGAGAGAGAGAGAGAGTCCGACAGTCAGCGAGTCAGCGGTAGCGCACCCCTGCCCGCTCGGAATCAGGTCTCGGCCGGCAGCTCGGGTCTCCTATCGCACCATCTGGGAGCCGGGACCGACCTGTCACCGCCGACCAGCCCCCGCCCGCTCCGGCGTGGCCGCAGAGAAAGCGTTCGACGCCCTCCCACGCCTCAAACATGACAATTACGTCAAATGATTTACCATTTCTGTAATGGGGCGTCCGGCGCGGGGTCAGCGGTCGACTGCGGGCCGCCTCTCGCCGCGCGCGGCCGCTGAGCAACTGGCGTGCTCGGCCGGCCCGCCGTGAGCAGCAGTGCGCAGTCAACAATCGACGGCCGCTCTGTGAACGGACAGCTTCAGGTCGAGCTGGCTGGCCGACTCTCTAAGACACCTCTCTCGGAAAGTCTGCATACTATCGTAAACCTGCGAAACACGACTATGCACACAGCAACAGATTTTATCATTTCACGGAGTTGCACAAAAGGAGACATTTTTCAATGGCTGAAGCCTCCGTATCTTGCACTTCTCCCTTCGAAATTCCTTTTTTTCTGACTTGCTTTTTAACCCTCGCCCCACTGGGGTCTGCGTATAACACGCCCTACTGGGGGGGGCTATTCATAGCCCCCCCTCCTAACTCCGAAACTACTGGGCCGATCGTCAAAATGCAAACGGCGTCTGATAGTCCCGGAAAAACTGTCGAGCAAAACCTAATTTCATTGACCTCAAGGTTACCGATAACGTCACAGGTCAGGTCAAAGTAAAAATTACACTATGCAACAGTCATTTTGTTCCTGAGTAACGACCGATTTTTTTGGACTCATTGGGTCCCATTATAACCGAAATGGGCATTTGTTTTGATCTGAAAATGCTTTTCCGGTTTTCAGAGACGATTTTCGATTTTTGGCCCCGAAATTCGGTTTTTGGCCCACTGTGTCCGGTGTAATTGAGTAATCGACTCGCGGTAACTTTCATCGCTCTTCCTATGCCACAAGCTTTCGAATGATATCCGGTTTTGCATATTTGCGTGTAAAAATAACGTCATAAATCTATGTTAAAGTAAGAAAATATTGAAATTTTGTAAAAATTTGACTTTTTTTCTATTTCATTTCAAAATAGAGAAAAAACTAAAGACCCTATCCAAATTCTGAGCCCAGTTCCTTGAAGAGCATTCAATTTCCGTTCGGAAGGTACTATTTTAGTGCATTTTATCGGTTTACTGTGGCGTCCAGATTGAGTCACTTGAAAAACGGGCCCCCAACAGATCAAGATTCTGAGCGACAGGACTGCTCAAAAGTAAGTTCCTGCGTGTGACCCGAGGTCACAAGGGGTCAACAAAATGACCTCAGTTGACCCCTCGTTGATCCTATGGCGTTAACATACGTTATCAGGTTAATGCTATGTGATATGACTTAGGATATGTGTTTAGGTTAACTCAATCTGGACGCCACAGGAATCCGATAAAATGCACTAAAAAGGTACCTTCCGAACGGAAATTGAATGCTCTTCAAGGAACTGGGCTCAGAATTTGGATGGGGCCTTTAGTTGTTCCTCTATTTTGAAATGAAATCGAAAAAAATGTCAAATTTTTACAAAATTTCAACATTTTCTTACTTTAACATAGATTTATGACGTTATTTTTGCACGCAAATATGCAAAACCAGATATCATTCGAAAGCTTGTGGCATAGGAAAGGCGATGAAAGTTACCGCGAGTCGATTACTCAATTACATCGGACACGGTGGGCCAAAAACCGAATTTCGGGGCCAAAAATCGAAAATCGTCTCTGAAAACCGGAAAAGCATTTTCAGATCAAAACTAATGCCCATTTCGGTTATAATAGGACCCAATGAATAAGAAAATTCGGTCGCTTTCCAGGAACAGAAAATTTTTCATTTTTTGTTGCATAGTGTTATTAGCATTTTGGCTTGTTCACGTTTTGGGCTCTGGCCGCCGTCTTACAAGTCAGATCAGGCTCATTTGTGGTTCACACACTCGTGAACAGATGCTCTAGATACCCTGAGGGTACCAAACTTGTACTTTGATTTTCAGGTCAAGGTCAGGTCATCACAGGTCACGAAAATATTATATCATGCGTCGGTCACGTGACACATGTTTTATGGTCAATTTAGGCCAAAGATTTCGAAGTTGATGTCGTCTGTGTCATTTTAGGTCATTTTGAGTCGAATTTAGCTTAGGCCAGGTCACTTTATACTCACAAGACAAGATATTTAGCTAAAACTTGCTAGATAACCCTAGATAGTCATAATAACTAGATAGTCATATAGCTAGATAGTCATAATAACCCGTTCTATCACATATATTCCGTTTTTTTTTTCTCGAAAAGTCAAAAACTTTTTGAAAAAATGTAAAAATGTAAATTTTGAATTTTATTATATAACATTTCGAAATTTTCAAAATTTCGAAAACCCGAGATAACAGTTTGATAGCGCAGTCTATTCTGAGTCCTCACATGCAAAGAAATTGGATCTAGCTTAAAAACTGAGCCCTTGGGAGCGATTGCCGTGGTTCAATGTTTTGCTTCGAAATCGGCCGAACATGACGTCACTCTGACGTCATTTTCTGCCGACCTATGGTAGCTACGAAGTTCAAATTTTGACACAAGGTGTCAAATTGATGCAGCCGAAGGTACTGAAAGTTTGGCGTCGATACGTGAAGCGGTTTGGAAGTTATTGCAGAAAAACGGGAGGGGGGCTATGAATAGCCCCCCCCCCCCAGTGGGGCGCGGGTTAAAAAACATCAGAGCAAGGAAGCCATTGCTTTTTTATATTTTGCACTCTTACATAAGTTGCTTACATATTACCAAACGTTCGATAACTATAGAAGCATCTTGGCAAAAGAACAATCTAGTATAAAGTAAATGAAGTTTTTGCAAAACATAGGGATGCAATAGAGCCAATACAGCGAGCTAGTAATATGCCCACATTGTTTTATAAACATCGAAAATAACTTAAACCATCTTACTGATGTCACAGCTAGGACGCAAACACTAGTCTTTCGGCTCGAAATAATCCACGACTGACGGCTGACGCGCATATGTACATATGCGTTGTTTCTATTACCTATGAATTTCTCGAAGCATAGCCGGGTCCTCACACCGCGACTTTTCAGTTAACAATAGACTCGTCGATTCGGGCTCGTCAGTAATGACGCTCCATTTGATTAGCACGTGCTATATAAACATTCGATTCCAGTCGTGTTGACTCAGTTGGAGCACAGTGACGGCGCTTTCAGAGTTTCCGAACGATAACTCGATCGCATTTCTCATTCATGCATAATAGCGTGAGCCAATTGACGGATGCTGACGGGCTGGCTAAAGGGTGCTGCGCTGATGTGGTGGGTTGAATCGCGCCAGCCATCGCACTCTTCGCTATATGGTAGTCGCTTCCTGGAACTTTGCGAGTGTTTTACAGTTAGTAGATTCTGATGAGCTTATTTCTTTAATACATTCATCGCTACCAAACCAATATCTACAGTTTTGATAGATTAAAAGAGTTTATGAGAGCTGGAAACTCATCTTTCTCTCCTCATTGTTAAAGTGGGAACGCGCATCAACGTTATTTCTTCCTGCACGTAATTTGATGGAATACTTGGGACTTAGAAGTTTAACCTCTATCTCCAATCAGATAACAGTCAGATTGTTGAAATGTCGCAGAAATTTCAACACTCGACAATATGGCTGTAATGTCCCTTTTGCATCACCTTGAGTGGTCAATACTATTACGTATGCTCAATTTTCGACCAACCAATAAAACATACTGTGAATGTAATACGTATACACCGTTAACATGGCTACCAGTGTCACCAAAACGTGGCAGCGAGTGGCCCTGACCCTCACAAATATGATTACGGAGCGACACCGACCCGTACACAGTAGTGCATAGAGACCGACACCGAGTGTGTATATACGCAGTACCGCCAACCCGTATACGGAGCGTCAGCTTTCCGTCAGTGACGCCACGAGTCAGCACCGGCCGCTGAAAGGCGCCGCGGGAGGCGCACAAAGTCGACCGCACACATATGGACATTTGTCGAACCATTACCGGTAAACGGTCGCCTTTGATACGAGCCAGTCGAGTGCACTCACGGCGCTCTGTGCTGATCAATACCGGTTAATAGGGCGCTGCTGGCCGCCACTGGTAAGACAAAGAGCCGCCTCGCGGCAGCTGCAGTCGTCGGCTAGCCTGCTGCTCCACATAGCCAGCCGAATTCCGTCGGTGCAGTGGCGCATCTTTCGCAGCCGTATGGCCGGGTATGGGCGTGTACCGTCACAGCGGCCACCCGCGCGGCTGACACAATACATCGGCAGTTGGTGGGAATACAGACGACCAATTCGAGAGGGCGCCATTCCACTGGGAACTGCGCTTCTAATTGAGATGATGAGGATTATGCCAATTTCACACCGAATTTGGCAGAAACACACACGAAAGGGATTCGTATGAATACGTTAGGATACCAGTGGCACGTTTGATTAGTGGCTTGAATGCGCTCTACAGACGGCATTCACGGGGAGATGGCCGGCAAGTAACAAAACATAAGGCTCCAGTTGACTTTGGAAACGCTCAAACTCCGCTCTTACTCCGCCTGAGGCGCCATTAGTCGTACTAGCATTCCCTCTCCAACGAACACTCCAAATCCTTCCCTACAATCCTCAGACGTTCCAATCTCACATCCGGGCGCTCCAGATCCGTATCTTCAGAAGCCTCCATAAAAAAATTGAAGAGACGCTTGAACCAAAAAATTTAATCATTTAACAGCTCCAGCTCCAGTTCCAGCCCCACCTCAGTCTCCAGCAAGACTGCAGTGCCGGCCCAGGCGGCCATTCGCTCCGTATCGGCTCCCGCCGCTCCGTGACGGCTCCCTCTGCTCCGTGACGGCTCCCGCCGCTGCTGCCGCGGCCACTCTGCTCCGTGACGGCTCCCGCCGCTGCTGCCGCGGCCACTCCGCTTCACTCCTGCTCAGATAAACAACTCCAAAGCCGATTGAAGTAATCCGCGGCTCCGACACGGATTCCGTATAAATGAGCTGGAATAGATTTGGCGATAGCGCTCCATCTGGCTTACGGCGGCCGCGGGATGGACTTTTTGCCGTAATGCTGCTTACGCGTGGGTCGCGAGCGGCTGTAACAACATGACCCGCTCGAGCGGTCGTCTGTGGCCGCCTGTTTTCGCGTTCAGTTACACAGAGCTTTGAGAGTGGCTGCAGCCGGATTTACATGCTAATTCGTTAGAAAGCTTCCAACTGATGAAACATTGTGATCAAGGTTATTCATATTCATGCGATGTTTGGAATTGTAAGTCGAACAGATAGGCAAACCCAACTTCTAGTATCACAATTTCGTGACGGGAAGGCCAGTTTCTATAAGGAATAATGATTTATTTAGTGCCGAATAAGGACAAGTGGAGGCACAAAAATATTGTCTGAAGTTTCACGAACATATAGAGAACATTGAACCCATGGCTGTTAAATTATTTTTTATTGATTGATGACTTCCTAGACTGTTTTTACGTGACACCTACATATTTCCGAAATAGGTAAGCACAATAATTTCCGCAGCAGTGGGGATCCACCAGTATTAGTGTGCTATCGGTGCGGTCATATCGACAACAATAGGGGTGGAATGGGTCTGTTAGTGCGTAAGATGGGTGGGATTACTCCTACCGGCGATAGGGAACCGGTCCCGGCGAGAACTCGGCAGCCGATGGACACAAATGACTTCCTGCCGTGGCTGTCAGTCGCGTCACTCGCGTTATCGTAATCCGGGCCTGTTGTGCCGGAACTGTGACGGTGAGTGACAGCCGACAGCCACCACTAACACATCTCTCTACATCCTTCCTTTCTATCTGTAACTCCCTCCCTCCCTCTTTCCCTCTCTCTTTCACTTTCCAGCTCTTTCCATGGGCTCGTCCCATCATCATATGACTTCTTTACAATGACCGTGCCCTTTCAAATGACTGTGTAAATTACCTGAGCCCACGTCAAAAGGTCGGATGTTCGTATGCGTACCCAGCTTAGTAAGACATCACCAGGGATATTTTCGAGCCAGCGACTGCCAGGACATCGGATCAGGTACCCGTTTATCTCAGGAACCCACGATTTTGACAGAAGAAGGCAGTGACACGACATTGGAATGCCCAGTGAGGTGCTGACAATGCCCATTGAGCTGCTCTTTACCATTGACCCAGCCAGGTGCGCCTCCCCTCCCCAATGCGAGTACATACATGGTGCGTGCCAGACGGGTACGGGATAGGTTTGCCGATTTTTTCATTTGATGTTTAATCATCATTGGGCATGTAAGGACATGATGCATCATTCAATGACATTTCCTTCGAACACAAGACTTAAGTCTATTTTATAGTTTATTATAGTAGAGGATTCTCCAGAAATGCAAGACTGTTTTATTCAACCGATCCTGCATTGCAGGAATTTGACATGATGATTGCCCGGCCTCTCCTGCAATGTAGAACTGCATGATTGCCCAGCCTCTCATGCAGTGTAGAACTAAGTGAGATTTCCCAACCTCTCATGCAGTATATGTGTATGATTTCCCTCCCTCTTCTGCGGTGTATAGAACCGTTTGGCGTGTATGATTGGCCGGCCGATCGTGTGCCACTATTGATCGGTGGTGGCACCCGACCACCGACCGGGAGTCGGACCGCCCCCCGGCACTGCTGGGTGAGATAATCTCTGCCCACCGACCGCTTTCCCCGTGGCGACCACGGCAATACCGGCAAGGCTGGTCCGGTCTAACTATATGGAACAGTAGGCATATTTACTACACCGAATGGAAGGATCAGTCGATATGAGAGATGAGTCCTTGGTCCTGCACTATAACCACCACTGCACCGGGCGCCTCAAGCGAGAGGCGCAATTTAGCTCCGAAGAATCCTGCTTGACTTTGTCAGCTTTAATGTAACGGCCGGAAATGAAAATAATTGAAACATTTAGATACACTGAAGAGACATAATAAGATATATGGTTATCTACAATAATCTAAGCGATGGAGGTTCCAGTTCTTAACTTATTTGTCATAACGTCTTATGTTGAAATTTTTACAATTAAGGCTGAATACTGTCATTGCTGATGATGCTCTGTTAGTGATGTGACCATGCCGGTGACATTTGGCTCTCTTGGTGACTGCTACAGGGTCTTTCATAATGAATGTTATTTTTAGAACGCGAAGTTGAAGGTGTTCGGAAATAATAAAAGCATAAATTTTGTATTTACCTCATTGCAAATTTCTTGGAATTTCTGTTGATGTAATTAAAACTGCCACACTTCACCAAACTTCCCTTTTGTGCGGACATGAAATGCCTCTCTCTCTCCCTACAACACGGGTCAGCTCTTTTTTCACGTAGGCGTTTTGGGTGGTCGTGGGAAACGACTCACTGAAGGGCACGGCTGTCCACCGTAAGATTCGGGGACACTTTTAGAGAAGAAGCACGATGTCCGCTTTAAAATGATCACAGGCTTGTGAACATGGAATGTCACGGTTGACTGCAAGGAACAAAACGCACGAAAGGTCATGTTTTGGGCTAGCCGTGGTCGACGGGCGGGTCTTCGTCCACTGGTTCGCTTCTGGCTTATCAGTGACCGGGCCAGCTTATCTGAGGCTGCTCAGTGCTCAAGAAAGAATTCTGGCCTCATGTGCCTAGCGGGGTTCAAAGATAAGGCCGCTGGTTTCAGCAGGACGGCGCTGAAGTGAAACAATGGCGGCTGGACGCCATTGGTTGGATGGCAACTTTGACAGACGAGTGATCAGCCGTCTCACTGCCAGCGGCCATGGCCAGCTTGGAGCCCTGATCTCTCACCGATGGATTTCTGATTTGGGGCAGTCGTCTTGGAGACCCCAAGCAGAGACCCTTCCAGTGACCCTCATAGAGCTACAGCCTACAGGTCACAGTGGAGAGGTTTGCTGCAATGCTGTGCGCGGAGGATGTGAAGCGCATGGTGCATCATTTGCGTCAGCGGGCCGAAATCTGTGTCCGAAAGCGAGGCGACACAGTTAAAATCCATGAAGGGTACCTAAACGCGAGTCATGTGCACATAATTTCCCATGATTTGTTATTTCATTGGGGTATTAACAATAACTTTGTGATGTATATCACCTGAGCTATGGATTTTAAAAATAACATTCATTATGAAAGACCCTGTAGCTTTGTTATTGAGTGTATGTAGCTCTACTGGTAACTGCCCGCATCAATGACTGTGACTCACTGATGCCGACTGTCGTTAGCTGTGGTCACTGTCGGTGACTGTCGGGCGACTGTTACCGACAGTGTCGGAAAACTGTGGTTTGCTTTCAGTGACTGTCGGTTACTGTAGTCTGTCGGTGACCGGAATTATCGGTGACTATCGGTGACTGCGTTATGTCGTCGGAGCTGTCGGTGACTGTGTCGGGTGGCCCGACGTTGGAGCTGTCGGCCGGCCGGCCGGGCGGATCGCGTGCGCCGTACGCAGTGCGAGGTAATGGTGGTGAGAACGGCCCAGCTGCCACCGGTAGTGTCCAGCGCGAGCGGACACAGGACACAGGACAGAGGCGAGCAGCGGTGCCCTCAGCTCGGTGACGACACTAGACTCGCACGGAACTGCACGGCAAGGAATGGGCTGCGTGACAATGCTCCTTTACAGTTTGTTTTTGATTGTTAGGAGCAATTGTGAATTGAAATTCGAAAGACATGGGCGGAATTTGAATTTCGAACGCACACGTCCGATGCGTGTCACCACGCAATACTTTCAGTTCGCATGCTACTTTTGTGAATACGCCGACTGAAGGTAAAGAACAATGTCAGTTGAAGTGTTCTTTGACACCTTCTTTTTCTCTATGAAAGCTAAGTTTGCTTGTTTACTTGAAATGAAAATCGTTTTCTTGGTTAGAAAAGCCTTAGTGAATAGGTATTTTGTTATTAACGAATTCCTAAATTTTAATAAATTCGAAACGGTTTTGGAGCATGCACACGTTACTTTGCTACAAAAATAAATGGTTTTGGAAATGTATCGCTATAGTCACACGCGATCATTGCCCCGTAATCACCGCACCGTATCAGCTCCAAATCAAAGTCGACGACCCGCCGTAAGATATAAAGGACGAATGGCAAATCCCGTCCGAGACAAAGCGGCCCTGTGATAGCGGGCTGTGTAAACTATCCGTCCCCTCCACCGGATCACCGCTCCTTTATACCCAACATTCAGGACCGGCCCGGCGCCCCTTTCAAAGGGTCAGAGACGCCGGTAACTGATACGAGTCGGAGCTCATATCACAGGGGACGATCACGGCCGGTGGCAACTCGATACGGCGCCGGACGAATTCCGCGTCCTAACCCAACGGCGGGGCGCGGGGCGGCGCCAGTTGCCCGTAAAACACAGCCTGGCAGCACGGCGCAGTCCGGTCCACGCGGCGTGCTCCGGTCTACACAGCGTGGTCCGGACCGCCGCGGTCCGGCGCGGCCCTCTGCTCCAGTCCGTTCCGTTCCCGCGCCTCCGTTCTGTCCGACCCGATGCGGCCCGATGACATGTATATTACGCTTTGTCGCCGTCCATATCTTCCTTCATCGGCTGGAACCGTGGCAGCCGAGCTTTTAAAAATGAATAAGCCTCGGCAGCGCTGGATAAAGGCCACACAACAAAGCGCCACCGTGAGCGGACAAAGCCAGCGCTCCGCCGATGCGTCTTTTCTTGTGTCACCCGTTGTCCGTGCCAATGGCCAATCGGGTGCTATGCGTGCATAATTCGTGGCGTGCGCGACGTCCGTATTAACCCAAACAGATCGGCGAGCCTCGCGGACGACTCTTCCCATTCTGCTGTGTTCATCTATCACCGGGCGGCGGCGGCGCGCGATGCCCCTCGTACCGTGGCCTCGCCACAATTAGCGCCGTATTGAGAGGGCGCCGGCACGGCGCGGCTTCTCACGCGGTGCTGACGCCGCCACAATTGCTGCATTACGCGTCTCGGTGGCGCGCAGTGCGCCGCCACTGCCGCGGAACCGGCGCGCTGTCACAACAGGCGACGATGGCCGATTGTGCGCCGATTTCGCGCCGCGTCCGCCGATCACGCCGGCGACGAGTCGCGGTCGATGACCGCAGCGCGAAACAGGAGCATCACGCCCCTATATTGTCTCTGATGGCTGTGTGTGTACGTGTGGGTGTGTTTTTGAGAGAGGTGCTGATCACATTGTGCGCCCGACACAGTTGACCGAGCAGGGTGTCGTGGCGGCCGGCGGGCGCAGCCTCCGTGCCCGCGCACAGTGCGGCGTACCTCAGTGTTGTGAGAAGCCACACGGTCTGTCTGTGCGAATGGTTGCGACTGAAGAACGGGCAGTCCTCAGACGTTACAGCATCGTTAGATAGGCGATCAGAATACCACCTGACGTCTTTAGATAGTTAGCTGCTCTCCTGTCTCCGTATATATCTGCACCATTTTGGAAAATAATCACTGAATATATGGATGTTTAATGCAATATAGGTATTTTGCCATTTAATTATGACAAAAAAAGAACGAGAATTGATCATTGATAAAAAACGTCTGACCCTGCAGATGCTCCCGTGTAGTTTCCTCAATGCATGGATTGGTGATTTTGTTCTACCGTTTCTAGCCCCTTGCAGTTCTCACTTCCCACTCAACAATACGGTGAAGCAGAGACAGCGTTTATCAAGCATTAGCGCCGCGTCATTAGCTAGCAGTTTCCTGCCTAAAGAACACATGACAACGCACCGAGCTCGGTTACCGCTTCCGGCGCCGCTGATATTACGTGTCGGGCGGCACGGCTGTGAGGTGCAGCAGATGGAATAAGTCGTCTAATTACCGGCGTTGAGTAGGGTGTCGCATGTTACATTCCGCGTTATCACCTTCATTCTGTTTGTAATTATGTGTGATGGCGATCATTTGTCAGATGTTGCACGGCCAGCCGAGTTGATAATGTAATCGCCGGCGCTCCTGTGAATGGGACCCTTGCACATCGTCGTTTGCAACGTACGGAGTGCCCCCGTGCCAGTGAAGGATGGTTCGCACGGAGTGCCTTTATTTCTAGCACGGAGTAAGGCAGGGAGTGCCTCCACATGTTTGCTAGAGTATGATCAGCGTGCAATGCCTCCCATACATATAATCGTTGCACACAATGTAATCAGAGGGGTACAATTTGAAGGAAGCGCTCTGAGAGTCTGTATGCTCAATCGGGCACCGACGACGCTATTGTGGAGTGCCTTCATTGCAGCGGAATATGGTGTCGGCGTCGAGTCGCGGCAGACGCGGCGCTCTGGTTCTGAGTCGCGGCAGACGCGGCGTAGTGTTTGCGGACTGCCGCGGCGCGGCGCCGCCGGTTTCCGGTGCTCAGGTAACGCCACCAGGTGTCGGCGCGGCCCTCTGGTGTCGGACCGACCCTCTGCTCCTCTCGCCCCCACTCCCCTCTGTCGTCCAACACTCGGTGTGACAATAGCGCCGCTGTATATTTAACATTTGCCACTGGTGCGCAGTGCTCGTCCACATACCGTATTACATTTCTGCACAAACAGCCGCCGAGAGGCTGACAGCGGGGTACTTCCGGCGGTGCCGCCGGCCCCTCTCGGTCCTCCCCCCCCCCTGTGGGCAACCCACTACCACAACAACGGCACCGACTGGTCGGCAAACTAACAATGGTCTAATCTTGGCTTCCTGTGATCATTTACGTCTGACTTGCATTATTTAACCCCATGCCTGATTGGTTGGGGCAACATCATCTCGCGTTAGCTTTCAATCTTCACCGATGTTTTTCAGGTGAAAGTATTTTTACAATGTTTATTTGCAGTTGAGATATTCAATAAGTCACTTCAATAGTTAAGTGTTTTCTGCAGATATTATGCTTTTTAAAACATGTTCCCTGAAATAAATACCTAATAAAACCAACGGTCTTACATCATGAATGATGTGCGGCTGTAAAGGGAATCAAAATAATGCGAAATGGAATGTCTTTCGAAACATGTTTATTACAGGCATATGACGAAATAACGAATGAAGTGAATGGAAAGCACGAAACAGGTGATCAAAGACAGGGAGCTCTTGCAGCAAAATGGTACGTCGATTCGGACCAGTGCAGTGTGAGAGTGCCAGAGACAGAAGAGCCCTTTGCTCATAAAAAAATGCAAAGGCTGCGTTTGTTTTCTGTACATAGTCTGCATAAAGCAAATAGCGTTTCAAATACGCTATTTATAAATATATAAATATGTAAATATTTATATATTTATACATATATAAATATTCAGGTGGCTCGAATACTACCTAACGCGACATTTTAGTTATCGTCGTGTCACCGGCCGCACATATCCAAGTCGCTACCACTTGACTGACAAATAACGACCACAAAACTAGCCCTCGAGGACCCAACAGCCTTTTCCCTCCGAAGGACCTGCCTCCTGGCCACCAGCGCCAACTCAAACTGGATCGCCCCCGGGATCGGCAGATGAGAGCGCCGCGAGGTGTCCAGTGTACCGCAATATTGGCGGTGTTGTGTGGCCAATAAGGCGGCCGGTGCGCCCACCTCATCAGTAACGGGAGAGCGCGAACGGACAGCCGGCAGGCCCAATTACCCGGCTGGTCAAACAGCACGGCGCGTGTCGACCAACAGACCGACTGCCGCAGGGCACACACGGTCAACAGACAACACTCTGTGGGTTCGGCAACACGCTACCGACATCTTTTGGTCTTTTTCTTTTCCAGTAGGAGCTCTGCTTTGTAATAAAATTTGTTTCGGCTTTTTTCACTACATAGTGTCCTCCCACAGCTGCAGATTAAGCAACTATAAACAGATTGGGATATTTTGAGAAACCGACATTATTTGGGATAAGAAGGATGACCTTGCTGCATAGCCAAATAAGTTATTGATGGGCCAATAATTTATCCCCTGGGATAAATTATTTGCCCCGCTTAACCCGCACCCCGTAGGGGGGGGGGGGCGAAACGGCCCCCCTGTCCTTTTCCGTCGATATCTCCTAAACGGCTGCAGATATCGCCACCAAACTTTCAGGACCCCTACGGGCATCAACTTAACACATTGTGACAAAAAAGTTGTCCAGAGGCTATGATAGGTTGGCCACAAGTGACGTCAGAATGACGTCATGTTCTGACATTTTTGACCGAAAAAAGAGCTTCGCCAGAAGAGCTGTCAGGCCTACAGCTTTGAAGATACAGAAAATTGATCAGACATAAAAGGTGTAGAATTGACAGGACTACATAATTATTATCTCGGATTTTTGAACATTTTGGATTTTGACCCCCAAAAGTAAAAAAAGTAATTTTTTAGATATATTAGCAAAAAAATCCAAACTTCTTGATCTCCTGTGGGGCTATCGAGCGCCGTTTGAATTTTGAAAATCGGCCGGTAAATTTCCGAGATCTTAGAGGGGGGGGGGGGGGCGGGGGGGGCGAAACCTCCCTACGGGTGGTAACTGGTAGGGTCCGCCGATAACCCTACGCGGGTTAACAGCTTCATCTGACCAATGACGCGACAGCTGCTACTGAACTTGTATCATTTCTGTTGGGGATAAACGGAGAGCATCTAAGGGTCTCGAAAAGGATTATCACCACCCTGACCCGCCGTGCAGTAATAACTCTCACCTATTGATCCACATAAAGGAAACAGAAGTTTGCCTACGAACTTGCTTTAAGATTACAAGTTTTTTTTCCTTAGAAAGAAGCTGTGAATGCAGAAAAATAATGCAAAAATGGCAATCACCCGCATCAGACACTGAAAGACATTGACCTTCACAAGCCTGCGCGTCCACATCGTTTCTTTCAGGTGATGTTTCGAGTGCCGGTCCTATTCCTGCCTCCAGTTACCCCTCCCCTCTCCTCTCCTCTCTATGACCCTCTCCTTACGCTCGTTCTCGCTGTCTCCTCCCCTCCACGGACACAGCTCCTCCCCTCTGCCCAAACAGAGGGGACGGGCGGTAATTGTACCATGCAGAGGCTGCGGTCGGCCGTGTCCCAGCGACACCCCCTGGGAACAGCACGCAGCGCGCACCCCTCCCCCCCCGCCCTCACCACACACGCGCACACGCACAATTGCGCCGCGCCCCGGACCATGGACCGAGCGCTCCCAGTCGCGCCGTCCGCCCCGCCACCGCGCCGGCAAATGGATTTAGCCAACGCGGTAAAGCGATTTACTCATTCATTCATTTCGCCAGTAAATTATGCTAAGATAAGCGGAGGGAAAATGTTTTGAAATATAACGGCAGAACGATTTATGATTCAACTTTTATATTTCAAGGCCATCTTTTTTTTTTGGAAAAGGCTTCGAGTAGGAACGGCGGGTAGGGGAAGGTGGGGTAAGACGGACCAGCTAAGGTTTGAGGCCGCATATCTTGCTACACTGCTCTCGTAATTCATATTATTTATAGTCTTCGGAATGCTCAATCCTTCCTCTGTTGATATGTGTAAAGACTAAATTTCAAATTAAAGACACCTAGGTGGTGGATGCTCTTAAAGAGGGACATGTCAAAAACTCGGACAAAAAAAAAAAAAACGTGGGGTAAGACGGACCACCCAGCAGTGCCTGCTATCCGTTCATGTGTGTTACACTTCTGCTCTGTACTCTTGTTAGAAAAAGTAACCAGAATGGTAAAATAACAAAATGAGCCTTTATCCTTTACTCATGTGTGATGGAAGTGCAGCTAAAGGCTGGGAACATGTGTGTTGATTGTCGTTTGGCATGAATGCATGCTAACTGAGCACTTGCATGCATGGCTCACATGCAACAAAGACTCCTTCCTGAAAAATTAGCTAACTTAAACTTGTGTCAATGTTTTGGAAAAGAACTTTCCATATGCAGGGTACAATGGACCACCACAGGGTAAGATAGACCACAGTGGTCCGTCTTGCCCCAAATCTAAATTCTGTCATTATCATGACGTATATGTCAAATAGCCCAACATTGCAAAACCTTGCCTTTCCGAAAGTGTGACTATAACTAAGTTTATAACTTTGTTCTTCACAGTTAAGTGCAAAATAGAAACTAATCATGAAAGAAAGGCGCCGTAATTGAATCACCCGTAGACCTCTTATATTAGATCGGTTTGACGAAAAACAACATTTTTCTCAATAACTCAAAAGCTATGCATCCTAGCAGCATGAGCTCAAGGTGGCCATTGTTACGAAGGAAAACAAACATAGTGAGTGCATAAAGCAGTAGATACCAGCAGCGGTTCAGCCGGGAGGGCTGGTGGTCCGTCTTGCCCCGCTGGGCCGTCTTACCCCACCTTCCCCTAACAGGCAAGGATGCTATCATGCCAATGCAGTGGTAGGTAGGTACCAGGTCAATTTGCATATATGTTACAGTGCGTCCGCGAAATTCGTGAGTTTGCGAAGTAACTAGTTAATCCTCGAAATCCCTAGGGACTCCGCGAACTCACATAAACTCTCGTGAATCCGCGGAATCACTGCCGTGGCTCCGCGGATTTACTAGAGTTTCCAGTGCGTTCGTGAAGTCACCATGAAGAGTCGCAGGGATCTGCGAACTTCCTAGGTAATCCGCGGAATAGCGATTCTTTTTCAGTGAATCCGCGGAATACCGATTCTTTTTTCAGAGAATGTCCAAAAAACGTTATTACGAGCGAGCGAGCGCAGCGAGCGAAGTGAGTCTTTTCAATACTCGTATAACGGAAAAATCTCAGTATGAGCGGCCCGGCCCGGCCCGGCCTGTAACGCTTTTGAGAGGCTTATATCTCAGCAACCGCTGGACCGATTGGCATGCGGTCTTTTTTGTTGGGTAGCCCCATCCCTTCTACCCCGTAATTGACTACTTTTGATACATCTCAGTGACCGTCGTGGCACGTGCCACGTGAAAAGTCAAGGGTGTTCAAGCTGTTTTGCAAAAGTAGTGATTTTGAGAGGCTCATATCTCAGCAGTTGCTTGGGCGATTGACTTGCGGTAATTTTTGTAGGGTAGCAGCATGCCTTCTATCCAAAATAGGATACTCTCGATGCATGTGGGTCACCCCTAGTGCACGTGCAAAATACAACAATAAGAGGTGCCAAATTTGTTCCCATTTCAGTAACTCGGTAATTAATGGGCCGATTTCGCTGAAACTTGGCATACAGGCAGGCACCCACCAGGCAATGCATTCCCATGTGTTGCGGTTAGGGTGCTACTGCACGTGCGCACGTGCAGGGGGCGTTTCCAGATCTCGAGAACGGCTGGGCCGATTGCGCTCAAATTTGGTACACGGTTGGGGACCAGTCAGTAGGGTGCCGTGCAAAAGTCATTTTGGACCCCGTTTGCACGTGCGCACGTGCAGAATGCCGCTTCCAGATCTCAGGAACGGCTGGGCCGATTGCGTTCAAATTTGGCACACCGCTAGCGACCAGTTAGAAGGGTGCTTTGCACAAGCCCGTTGGAAGCACCCTCTCGCCCTTCCGCACGTGCAAGGGCTCACTATCTCGCTCGCTCGTTCTTCGCCCAAAAGGCGCTTTACTGGTTTAGAGCTAATGCCGATTATTCGTAGAGGCTCAAAGACAATTGGAATTTGGAACCGAATCATGTTGCCGATATGGTGGTCGTGTTGTGCTTTGGCCGGCATGTCAATTAGGTACAATCAGTCTATCAGAATAAAAATGTCGGGACGTTTGGTAAGTTTTATGTTACATTGTTACGTAGGTACCGTATTTTTTGTAAATAGTACTATTTTCTTAGATTATAAAAAAAAACTTGCGCGCAGCACTATTCCACTTAAACGTGGGTATTTGCTGTAAATAGTTATGTAACTATCTGAGTGGACCTCGACCTCGCAATTGCGCCAATTTCGCAATTTCGCAAAAGTCTAAGGTCATCATTTGACTTTCCAAGTCAGGTCAATGACTTAAAAAGTTGGGAAAATCGGGCCCTCTTAGAACTCCGTAAAGTGAGGATGTTACAGGGTATTTCGGGGTGCTGATCACGAATTTCATGTTAGTTTTTATCACAGACGATCGCTTCATGCAGATATGCCAGGTCGGGTTAGGTTAGGTCATGTCAACCAATAGGCGTCCTGCTTGCTATTCATAGTAGGTGTCGACTGCCATTGACAGCTTTGAAGAATGTTACGAAGTCGCCAAAACTACTTCGTAAATTTTCAAATAGCTGTTAAATTCGAAATCAGCTCCAAAAACCACTCCAGAAACAAATAAAACTCAAAAAGTGAACCAAGGTCATCAATGGTCATTTACCTTGAACTGATCTCACCGTGACCTTGTCGTCCACCATAATGCATTGCATCAACATCATTATACATGTTTGAACGTTTAAAGCCACAAAAAGACTAAAAACGTGCGGATAATGTAAGCTGACGTACGCCGATTCGCGATTCTGCCCAAACATTGTCTCAAGAAATAGGTCACAGGACAAAAGGTCAGTTGGGTCAGGGTCATGAAAATTTTAGGCTAGGTGTAAAATTGATGAACTCGAGGGTACCGAAAGTTTCGTCGTGATCAGCAGCTTTTTTCGCGAGAAATTAGCGAAAACCCATGGGGGTCCATCCGACATGAGGTATGTGCCGTGTGTATACTGTATATTCACCGCGTCGGGACCTCGGTAACGGACAGACGCAGCCTTCTTGAATAGTACTATATACGGCTGAAGTCCGCTCCAATCATGTTAACTCTTATATGACTGAAAAGAATCGGTATTTCGCGGATTCACTGAAAAAGAATCGCTAGTCCGCGGACTAACTAGGAAGTTCGCAGATCCCCGCGACTCTTCAGTGACTTCACGGATGCACTGAAAACTCTAGTAAATCCGCGAAGCCACGGCAGTGATTCCGCGGATTCACGAGAGTTTACGTGACTCCGCGGAGTCCCTAGGATCAACCAGTGAATTTGCGAACTCACGGATTTCGCGGACACACTGTAACATACGAGGCCTGATCAAAAAGTATCCGACCCCATTGGTTTGCTCGAAGGCCATTACGCTCAGGTGTGTGGTACCCTGTGTGGATGATATCTTAATCGTTGTGCACGTACACACATATTTTCAGCGTCCACGTCCAGCTCAGTCACTATCCAGCGTTGCTTGTATGCACGTGCGTACTGCTCGGTCGTCGCATTTCCTCCCAGCGTCAAGATGACCGAAAGAAATGAGCAAAGATATTGCTTCAAATTTTGTCAGAAACTTAGGGAAACGCAGTCCGACACTATCAGAAAAGTTCAGCTGACATTCGGCGACGAAGCGATGGGCGTTACCCAAATCAAGTTCTGGTACAACCGCTTCAAGAACGGTCGAGGTTCAGTAGAGAGCGACATGCGGCCTGGCAGGCCCTCGACGAGCAGAAATCCTGAAATTGGTGCTGACGACGGTGACGATCAGGGTGTTGTTCATCATGAGTATGCTCCAGAAGGTCAGACGATCAACAAACAATACTATCTGGAAGTTCTGCGTCATCTACGGGACGCGGTGCGGCGTAAGAGACCGGCGTTGTGGGCGACGCAGGACTGGCAGCTTCACCATGACAAAGCGCCAACCCACTCAGCCCATCTCGTACAAGAGTTACTGGCCAAGCACGGCATCATGCAGGCGCGGCAGGCCCCACACTCACCTGATCTGGCCCCATGTGACTTCTGGCTGCTCCCCCACTTGAAAATGCCGCTGAAAGGCACCAGATTTCAGGACACAGAGGGGATCAAGACGAATGCGACAATGGCCCTGTTGGCGATCGCGAAGAGTGACTTCTCACAGTGCTTCCAGCAATGGAAGGGCAACTGGGCGAAGTGTGTAGAGTCGCAAGGGGCGTACTTTGAGTAAGAATACAGTTCGATCTCTGTAAGCATTCGCGTTTATTGTCTGGGGACAAAGGTCGGATACTTTTTGATCAGGCCTCGTATACAACAAAAAAGTCAATGATTCTCAAGCATTTATTTAGAGGCATAGTCACGCCTCAGGCTGTGCGCCATCGTTTCCGAATCGGATTTGCGTTGACAGCTCGACGCATGGGCGGCGCCACCGGGGGGGACGGGGGGGACAGGTCCCCCGCTATCGAAAGTTAGGGGGGTACAGTACCCCCCTATCGGCGAGGTCCGTTCAATAGTTGATAATAATGCATTGTAGAGTTATCCGTCGCATTTAATGCATCGTTGGTTAATCAAGACAGGTTCTGAATAAAGATTGCTGTTGGGATGTATCGCAGGGGGTCCTGGCCATCTGCAAAAGGTGTGGAGCTGTGATGCCTGTAGTCATAAGGTGATCGGCAGGGCCTCGGGGATCGTGCCCCCCCCCTTTTTGGGGCGCCAGACAGGGTTTATTACCTCCCCCACCCCACTGCCAGACCACATTGCCGACAAAACCAAGTTTACTGAAATTCCATAGATTTCCGTTACTATATGGATATTTTCCATTCCTAATTAGTCAAATTCAAGCATGGCAGCTCTACCACAGGAACCATTTGAAATATATGCCATTTAACCCAGCACTTGTGGGCAGAAGTGTTCGGATAGATCACAGGCAGGACCAAAAAAGCACGCCGTAGCCCAAGATCTTATAATTGGGTAGCATCGGCACCCTCTCGTCAAGGGGTTCGATAGCACTCGTTTTTTTTTTCTGCAAAACTAAGTTCGGTCGGCGGCCGAACGGCTGGGGGTCTAATCAAGCCCCCTTCCCTCCCCTTCTTACGTCAGCGGCTGTGAAAATGCCATTACCAGCTGTTGAAACATGGCAGTTGCTTTTGCATGAGTGCACGAAAGGGTTTTAGGTACGTGATACGTGAAAGGTTCTACATGAAATTGAGATACACCAGCTTATCAAATTGTGCTCACTGTGGTGCGCTCGGTTTTACCTTGACTAGTCTTTGAATTCTGGGGTGAAACAGACCAGTCAAGAAACCTGTTCCATAAGGAGAGCCACTGATGCTAAAGAGATGAGGGATGAGGTTTCAAGAGACCTTCATTACCTCCCAAAGGGGTGCCACGCCATTTGCCAATCCCTGCTGTAGTTGTTACGATTGGAGGGTGAATATGAGAACGATGCAGGTCGTGACAGCTCGATCATGACGAACACAATGGTGCCGACATCACAGCTCTATGTACCGCAATTTTTGACGAAGTTAATCAACAAGGACCGGAATCCTACCCTGGGGCACTTCACCTGCAGAGGTCGCCGGACCTGAGACCCTTTCACTCAATTTTTTCAACGGTGCATGCGGCATGCGCTCGTTTTTCCCTTGAAGCTCTTGGTAAGTAAAATCCATCAGAAAGTGTGATCAAATAACGGCTGGTGACCTTCCATGACCTAGCATGACCTTTTGAGTGACCACCGATGACATGACCACTGACGGCTAGCCATTAGCTGCACCCTGCCCGTTGCATATGGATCAGGTGGTGATGTCATGATTCTGAAATTATATTGCAGTTTTGGCGCACTTGTCTGAGCAGAAAACATTCCCACTTTTCCTCCATGACTATATGATGATGAAGCCATGAAGCTGACCAGACGCAAGATCGAAAATTTGAAAGTACGAAACGTAAGTAGTTGGCACTGCTACTCATACCTAAGCAATTCGCAGCTTGTAGGAAACCAGCTTTGAGTTGGCAAGACTGCAAATTTTGATTTAGAGGCAAGGATGCTTGAAAAGGTGATCGATCTTATAGTTGTCCTATGATAAGTTTGGAAACGGGATGCACCATTCGATGTGTTTTGGGCTTTGCCAAGTTTCGCGGCGTTACGTGCCTCGTTTTTTTTTTTTTTGCATACACGATCAGTATCTACTTTTGGGATTCTCAGTCAGGCAAGCCCCCGTCCCCGTCCCCCCCTATCGAAAACCCGTGGCGCCGCCCCTGGCTCGACGCAATGGCACAACTGTTCGGTTCGCCGAGTGAGTTGTTACACTTTACAGGGCCAATGATTCATGTTACATGTTAATGCTGCATTGTTGCATTGGTATGACCTCACCCGTGCTTCCGTGCTGGATGTGGCCGGCGGGTTGGCTGTGCGAAGCGATGTCAGCAGAGCACATGGGATGATGAGAGTCGACCAAGAGCAGTACTCGACCAATGCCTTACTTCCTACCTGCATGCCCTTATGCCGTTCGTGTTGGCAGCAGTGCACACCCATACTCGCTCTAATGGGTGCCATAAATACATACCTGTAAAATGAGCAGAGTGCTGTGTGAACAAGAGCGATATCCGTCTCATCTCAATAGCCGAAGCGAGTTCCGGTTGTCACATCACGGTAACAATAGCATGATTTGGCATTAACATGTTCATCACCCCACAAAAACTGAGCACAAACAAATTGGTGCAGTGTGACCTCCCGCTGTGGTGTGGCTCGCGCAGCTACCTTTCACCCTGCGCTCGCGGCTGGCAGCTCGCAACAAAAGGGGCACCATCCGATGACAGATGAGCCCGGCGCCCTGTCGTGACGCCGCCCGCATCCCGCGGCCGCCGCCGCCGACGCGACCGCTGCCGACGCGAAAATTGAATGCCATTACGGCCATTAGAAGGCGGCGAATCTCATCAGGAGGCTGTTGGCGGCGGCTGGCTGCACCTTGTGGCGGTCCAATTAGGGCCGGCCACCGGCCGCCAGATTGCAGCATTATCCCGACATTAGGGCGGCGGTGGCCGGTCAGCTGGGCGGCGAGGAGCGCTCGTGGGGCTCACTGGTTCAGTGAGAAGGGGATAGTTTTCCTCAGAGGAGACACACAGGCACAGTGAGGAGAAGACTGTCCCCTCTGACAATCAGACACGGCGGCGCGGGCAGACAGGGACGGTCCTTCCCGGACAATCAGACATACGGGCGCGGTAAGAAGGGGATAGTTCTCTCGGACGATCAGACATGCCGGCGCGGTTGGCGGAGGAGAACCTCCCCTCTGAGAGTGCATGGATTAGGTATTAGGAATACTTCATCCATGGAGAGTGTGACGTGCCGACTTGGCCTGTCGGCGGGACTGGCGAGGCTTTTTCCAGACAGCGCGGTGGGACGCGTCGGCCGAATCGGCTTATCGAGGACGTCTTAGTGCCGAATTCGTCCTGTTATAAGATGAACACCACCTCCTCTACTCTCCCATTCGCCGTACTGCTTCTAATCTGTCCTCTCTTGTCCGTCGGGTCATCCCTGAGCCAACCTATCCTTTGTCTGATTACTCACCACGGACCACTGAGTTGTCACGTGGCTGCAGTTGCGTGCTGAAGTCGATCTGGTGGATGAGTCGGTAGGTGGAGGTGGTCGTCAGTGACATCTGCTTCCATCAGCCGTCACCCGTGACCGGTAACGCTGGCTGACCTTGGCCACACATCGATTATACCACTGCCGGCTGACCGGCACAGTTAAGGACCGGGACATGTCAGAGTGCTGCCCTAGCCGTATCGAATGGTCTCCACTAAAACAGCTCCTCGTGGCTATCGCACTTTCGCCGGTAGAAACTGGAAGGGAGCGGTAGCCAGACCAGTAGGTAGTTGTTGACATGGCAAAAGTTAATTTCAATAAATGTGCTCAAGCTTCCACTCGCTTGTATTACACCCGCTTGTATTCACTCGCTAAGAACGCTCATGATAAAATCGTCAAAAGAGACGATTTCGTAACGTTACTAATTTTTGTTTGTCGCACAAATTCCTTGTGCGAGCATATAGACGTTTTGAATTAAAATGATGAGTGTTCACTTTCAGCCAAAAACTAGCCCGAAGCGTTGTATCACATTCCAGCAGTGCCTGTTTTCCGTCTGTTTTCACAACGGAAGCGTGCCGATGCGGATTCCGCACAGTTGGCTGCATCCTGTGCGTAGTGCGGACGGGGCAGAGAACAACGGGCACCCACCCGGCCCGCGCCCGCTCTCCCTGGGTCGCGCCGCTCGGGTCTCTGAGCCCAGAGAACCCCATGGGGTTATGGACGGGCAGACGGCCGACACTCGATAGCTCCCAGCTCGACGGGGCACGATGAAGGTATCAGCGCTCGGGGACGATCGGCCCGACCGCCGATTTCACGCCCGGTGACTGGATTAAAATAGCGCTGGACGGCCCGCTGGATAGGAGGGGGACATAAGCGGATTTCTCCCTGTGAGTGGTGTCGGGAGTGGATTTCGGCTGCGGTGTGTCGGCGGGTGGATTTCGGTGCCGGGGTGCAGCCGGAAGTGGTGGCGCGGGCCACGGCGCGCCGCGGAGACCTCTGAGTGACGGCTACTGATCGGTGACGCGTCCCGAGCGTCTAATTACACCAGCGGGGTATCTCGACGTGGTCCGGTAATCCGTGCCGGCCGCGCTCCGACCGCAGCCGCTGAGCGGTCGATGGCTCTCCTCCGACCACTGCACAGGACGGCCGGCAGCCGGCAGCCACCCTGTGCCCAACTGACGGCCGAATCTCATCCATTTAGCGCGAGAAATGACGATGGGGGACCAGGTGGCGGCGCTGAGGGGACGATCCGAGGACACCCGTCGCCGAGTACATGTTATTCGCCGGCTTAGAGAGCGCCAGCGGGTGGTGGGATTGGCGGGGCGTGAGCCTGAGTGACGGCTGAGGAGGCCGGCAGAGCGAGCGAGCACGTCATCACCCGGCGGGTCACTGACAGAGGACACGCGGACGGATCAATCATCAGACACTCTGGCCAGAGCTGACCCGAGCGGCAGACTGACTGACCCCGCCGGCAAACCCGCTGACGAGTCGGGCACTCTGACTCGACCGGCGGGCAGACTGACCGAACGACGAGCAAATTGACTCAGTGCACTCGCGCACGAGTTGGACATCTGACCCGACCGGCCGCGACGGAGAGACTGACCCGGCCAACGGACACACTGACCCGAGCTGACCCGACAGGCGGGGACATTGACCTGTCGGACTCATTGACCCGACCGGTGAATATTCTGACCCAGCGGACACATTAACCCGACCTCCGGACGTGACTTGAGTGACGGGCACATCGATCCGATCGATCGACTGACGAGCATGTTAACCTCACTGGAAGCTGGTGGACATGGTGCTTTGTCCGACTGACCCGAGTAATTGAGCCAGCGGACTCCTGACCCTACAGACTAAACAAACTATCCCATGAGTCCCGGCGCTGGATATTTACTCAGCTAAACAGTCTGCCAAGCTCAGTTGAAACAGCTCATGTCGAAGGAGCTGGCCACATTTTGTCATGATCTCGAGAGGATTCAAACGCGAGGCATGGTAACCCATAACGTACGCCGTAAATAGTGGGAGACTGCCATTTCTTGCTTGCGTCCTGAAAGTCATTACGCTTTGAGACGCATTTCAAGAATGACGAGACATTGCTCCTTCTGACAAGCATCTTTAAATTATAAGTTGTTGGAAAGGTTAGTGATCATTAGTGACAGGTGATTTTAGAATCTTGCTGTGAATACTTAGCACCTTGACGATTCCGGACATTGAGCCGGTCCTATCCATTATCCGGCGATCTCACTCACCTGACACGTCTGTCTGCAGAAGTAGCCGCCAACACGAGCCGTGAACCCGCGACTAGCCAATATCCTCCGTCCATCACAGCACGAGAGCTTAGCGGCGCGTGCTCTCCGCCGGATCGGGACGTGCCCTCCCCCCCCCGGAACGACGAGGAAAATCGGCCCGTGCGCAACCCTCCTCGGAACGGCGCAGGATTAGAGAAGGGATACACACACCTTAACAGCCACCTTGCGAAACAAGACGTCCAGCGATATTGAGCTCTGGAAGGCTGCTGAAGCTCAGCCGACAAATCACCTCGCATTGGTTTCACGGCACAGGGAAGTTTAGCGTGATCGCTAATGCTCCTAAGGCCTACCTCTTTCGCGTATGACCTAATGTAATGTGCTAATGCTGAAATTGAGTTGCGTAGACTGCGAGTGCGAGTACGATAAAGGCTGAAATAGGGAGATAACGAAAATTTAAAAGGATAGCGTACCTATCCTTGTTGTCGGCCGCTTGAATGGTGGACGCTAAAAGTTAGATAATGTTTTAATTACAGTATTTAACTTTTCTAGTTCTGCTTTGCACACTAACGATTCGCTTCATGGATGATTGCAGAATTTTAAAGTCTAGCATAGTGTGTTACAACAAAGCCACAACTTGAACTGAAACACATGGCTCCCAGTTTAGCAGTATATTGTCATTGATAGCTATGCCTATGTCGACGGCTATATGCAGCCACAGTTTCTGCACGTATGCATGTATGTATGTACATCGTTTCGGTCTGGCGCGCCTGTGGGCGGCGCTGTACCGTTACATAAATACACCTCACAACATGGAGTCCGTCGCGGCGCGGGCGGCGGTGCGGCGCGCAGGTGCGAGTGCCGGGAGGCGACTAGTGAGGGGGGAGGGGGCGCGACGCCGGCTACCACCGGCCCGGCGACACTCAGGGTCCGCCCGTGGGCCCACCTAACAACCATCGCCGCCAATATAGGAACTGATAACACAACGAATTAACCACAAACAGTCGCTCAGTCATGCAGAAGTCGCGCACATCTAACATGTCTAATCCATCGCGGATTTAGTCAAATTATAGATATCAGAAATACAGGCACAGAGTTACAGGAACTGAGAAAGGAACTGGCCAGCCCTAGCTTCAATGTGTAGAGACTATTGTCACTGGCGAAGCAGTGAGTGTCCACGCTAGAAGCGAGCGACTAGTCAACTGCTGGCGAAAACTCGGTCTGATAGGACATTACGACCGGCATTATCCGCCTACAACTCGCCACTGAGAGTACAGTTAGTAACTATATTTCAACATAATTCTGTTCATTAGCCACAATTGTGACATGGACGTTAGGACAGAAAGGAACTTGATGCGAGAAGTCATGGAAGACGTTACCACTCTCGAACTCAGACTTACATTTGCATAGGGAAGACTACGACAACGGTGCATCGGGAGCTTAGCAAAACGTAACCTTTCTTCTTAGGCTAACGTCACACCTAATGGAAAAAATATACCCGAGACAGAAAAGGAATATCTCGGCAAAAAAGATGTAAAAATAATGGCAGGCATAGACGAGCAGCATAGCAGAGGACATTGAAATTAATTAATGTGACACACGCACCGGAAAAGTGACTGACAAGGGGAGATCTTTACGGGGTCTATGTTGCTGCGAGGCGCGTCCGGTAAGCTATTACACACAATCGCACACACTCACAACTAGTTATCACATGAAAACGCACGTAACACGGCTGCACGGGAGCTGAACAGAACGGGACCAAAGAGGGTTGTAAAAGCCAATCAATCGGACGGCGGATGGGCCGAACAGATGGCGGCAGCACCAGCATCCGTCACCTTCTGTCACAATTGCACCTTGTGTTGGCATCAATTTTTGCAAAGTGAATAATAATTCATCGAATGAGGCGTTGGCCAGCTCTGCCCAGCCGCACGATTGCCACCTGGTTCTCTTTCATCCCCGGCTCAAACAGACAGTGGATCGCCGACGATCGTCTGCTCACCATTCTGTCAACTCACGGCTGGTTCTGTCAACAAAACGGCCCCATATAACTGAGTACCGGCCCTTCGGCACTGGAGCTATGCCAAAACAGTTAATATCTAATTTTTAATAAGCTCCATCCAAACTAAATTATCTCTTATCGCGGTGTCCCTTTCAGACATGCTCATTGCTCGCTACCACTCACACTGCACAAGAACATAACTGACATTTCGATACATGCATACTTATTACAAATAGAGCCAGCTACCTCATTTTTCTCTCTCTCTCTCTCCCTACCTCATTCTCTCTCATACTCTCTCTCTCTCTTTCTCTCTCTCTCTCTCCCTCTCTCTTTCTTTCTCTTTCCTCTCCGCTTTTTCGAAGACCGCGTCTTTGAGAGATGCCCGCCGGGATGGGAAGCTGGCACCGTCAGCCAGCTCGAGTGCCATCCGCTGCGGCGCCGCTGCCTCTGCTGTCTGCTGCTGCCCTGAGGCACACCAGCTTTACCAGCAGCTAGGTCACGACCGGGGCTCGTGGGGCGCGCCTGGCGGCGGCGGCGGCGGTGGAAAGTGGTGGCCCGGCGGGAACAGGAGGTGGTGAGACAGCAGCCCGAGCTGGGGATGGAACGGCAGCGGCGCCGGCAGGCCCAGCGAGCCGGCCGCAGAGCTGCCCAGACCGAGCACGGACGGCGCGAACGGGAAGTGGTGTGCCAGCGAGATGGCCGGGTACGGGAACCGCGGCAGCGTCAGCGCGGCCGGCACGTCCGACGGCGCCGCCTTGGAGACGGGCGGCGACTCGGCGGCGCGGCTGGCGGCCGGCGAGCCCCCCACGTTCAGTTCCGGAGAGCTGCGCGGCGAGCCGGCCTCGGGCGAGGCGCGCTCTGAGCGCTCCGTGATGTCCAGGTCGTCGTCGGACGGCGCGTCGGCGGCTGCCGGTGACGACGGGGACTCGGACCGCAGCCGGGACGCGGCCGCCTCGTCGCCAGAGCCGCCGGCCTCGTCGCCGGAGGCGGTGGACTCGGCCCGGCCCGGCACACGAGCCGCCTTGTACTGCTGACTGTTCATCCTGAAACAGAGGGAGATGGACGGTGTCACCCCAAAGACGACACAGCTCATGAAGTAGACACAACGTGCCATTGTTATGACTGCATCGTCGTGCCATGTATAACTGCACTTGTCGGGATGTATAAATCATATTCACGTAGCGTCGCTGACATGGAGCTTATGGCCGATCTAAGCCTCATTTGATTTAGGATAAATTGCGGCAAGCGCCTTATGCCAGTCTAGTTCGAACCTCTGCTCACTCATGCCGTGGATCCCGTAGTGACAGGATAGCCCCGGACGACTCGCCCGTTTGGGGTCAATATGAACGCACACACCCATATTGTTACACCCTTACACCGCGGCCGACGTGAAGCGGCCGTCGTCGTCGTCGGCGCGTCGGTCGACGACCATCGACCCGACATCGTCACCGATTGGTGTACAATGAGCGGCACCGCCCCGCGCGCCGACGATAACCGGCAAATGGAGCGGCGGCCGCCCCGCCCCGCCCGTCGGCACCGGCGCGGCAGCCGACCCCGCGCCAGCTGTGTGTATGTAGAATATGTAGACCCCGTTCAGCACACCTGTACCGCAGACCCGCCGGGACCGGGCCGGGGTCGCTAAGAGCGCCAGAGACCGGGGTCGCTGAGGACGGCACGGCACTCGCTGACATGCTACATACTACACGCAGTCATATATTTTTATGTAGGGAAGTATGTGATGGGAAGTATGATGTGATATAAGTATGTTATACACTGGCATACCTTTGACAGCCTGCATTAGATCTCAGACTCATATGAATGTATTGGGATCTCTGATATAATTGACGTTTAGGTCCCCGCGGTGCCCGCCGAGAGCTGAAACAATTGCCACTTAGCGCCATTGTCCGTGTCCGTGGTACTGCAGTAGCGGGCGGCACTCTGCAGCTCGAGTACCGGCAACATCCGCCCGCCGGACTCGGCGGCGTGCAGCTGCCGCGGCGCGACACCCTGATTCATGACTCTATATCCACTGAGTACGGGCGACGCCGCCATTAGCGGCAATGATGGGCGAAATGTGCTGCGACAAGCGACACGCCAGCCAGCGCCGGCCGCGCCGCGGCTGGGGACGGTCGGGTAGCCAGACCGCGGGGTGAGCGCGGCGCACGGCCGACCGAGAGCAGTACTGGTCAATGATCATGGACCATGGTCCCGCTGTGCTGCACAGACCGCTCAACACCACTCTCCGGCTTTCGTTCGTTTCTACCTCCTAAACGGTATGCTAAGAGGCCCAGGTAAAATAACCGCTCTCATGGTGGATAAATGGCAAACACTACCATGCAAATATGAAGATGGGCCGCTCACACAATCCACTTACAGGAAACGTAGTGAGAAATATAAACGATTCGATATATCTCTATCATCTCTGCTTTGTCATCACTGAGGCACATCGGAGCGAGGTCTATGCTTCTCCGTTTACATGGATGACCACCGTAGATGCCGCTGTCTCAGACCAGTGCATAGACCTGACTATCTTAAATGACCTAATTGCCTATGGCGATTGGCCGGAGTAACATTGTTATCAGTGGGAGGCAGTGAAGTCTGGCGATGAATTAGACAGTTCTCCCACCTCCCGACAGCTGGTCGAACAGGCAGACACACGCAGCCAGCTCGATCAGACTGGGGCGAGTGGACTGTTAGGTCAGACAGTTGGACAGTTAGAGGCTCTGACAGTCGAACAGTCGATCCGACAGTTACCCGCGGGCATCCCAGACAGTCCGTCGACCGCTCGGGCAGTTGGTCGGGCATTTTAGCAGTAAAGGACTCGGAGAGCCGAAAGGGCAGTGAAGCACTGACAACCCAGCCAGCTCGCCGATCGTTCGGACAAACTGGTCGGACATTTTGGCAGTAAATCAGACAGTTCACCGATCGTCAGACAGTCGGCTGGACAGTTTGACACGACATCCCAGACAGTCCGTCGATCGTTCGGACAGCCCGGCCGGACATTTCCACAGTAAGTCAGACAGTTCACCGATCGGTCAGACAGTCGGCCCGACGCCCGGACGGACGGCTCGGTGGCGCGCTGCCATGTAATCCCCTCTCTGAAGGGCCATAGGGGCGGCCAACCGGCGTGGAGCCGACAAGCCGACACTTCACGGGCTTCTGACCGCGAGTCAGTCTCCCCGCTGTCCGGAGCTGACTGCAGCAGCGCTCTGCACCAATGGACTAGACAGATGACCCCTGTAGGTCGGCGGGGCGAAACGGGTACCCATTTACTCGTATGTAACTTTAGGAACTTATTGAGGAAGGGTATTGAAGGGGACTGTTCTGTGTCCACCAATATTACGTGTTTCACATGATATTTAGCCAAGCCGCTGCTCAATTCCCTTTATGGAATCAAGACTTTTTGTAAAAAGATAACATTTCGTATGTGTCCCCAGGCAGGCTTTCCAGTTGCGACCTGAAAGAGTAGCGCTGTTACGATTTATCATGTGATGTTTCTGCGCAGAATACGAATATTTCCGCCAAGTATTGAATTTGAAATCAGTAGGTCTGGGAAAATGACTTGACCTCCAGGCAAACAGCTTGTTTCGTTCCTAGCTTGCTCACACATTTTTATGATCACTGATCAGTTTGCGTGGTGAAATTATTTCCATTAATTTTTTTTTATAGATAATCCTCACTTCAGAAAACACATCTACTGCAACCATCGAGCAGCTAACGCGTCGAGTCAAACACTTCTCATACCTACATTTAAATAATTGATATTGCAAAGCGCACACGCTTAATTTCAATTTCAACCATTCGACATGACATGATGGCGTGTAGGTAGGGACTCGGAGGAAGGGACAGGGGGTAAAGCTAGTAGTGTGGTGTCAACATTCGGTAAGGCTCAAAGACCTGCCTCGCGCGGCGTTTCAGCCGCGATACTAGTATCGGCACCACCATCGGCCGGGCTGAAGGAGCGGCAGCCATCGAGACCCGGAGTCCACTCTTGGCTGGCCCAGGGGGACCAGCGCGTCATCCACCATGCCTGGTGAGTTTAGTGCACACTGCTCGAGCGGGGCCCGAGCGGCGACCGCGGAGGCTGCCGGAACCTTCACTAGCGGCGGCGGTACGGTGGGACGGGCTCCAGCCGGCCCGGCCCGGCCCTCGGCCCTACTGGCCCACCGTCTCCCTGAGACAGGAAGCAGACACGGCGGAACCAATGATAGAGGGGAAAGGAGTGGGGACGGAGGGTGGCGGGGACGGTACAGCGCCCCTGACGGTCCTGTACCAGACTCAGAACAGCTTTTACCAGCAGCAGTTTGCCACGTGCCTCATTTATCAGCTGTTGGCACTATTTGCGCTGTTGGCACTTCTATATCGCTCTCGGCTGTCATGCATCCAGATCATGTGTTGGCACAAAGTCCTGTACCGATCTAAGCTGTTGGAAGTACAGTACCGTGTACCGGACCCAGCTGTTAATAGTGCAGTCCTGTACTTACCACCGAAGCCAGCTATTAGTATTGTATGTACATATGTACATACTTCTGTACGGGCCTCAGCTGTTGGCAGTACAGTCCTGTACCGGCCTCAGCTGTTGGTAGTGTACTTCTGTACGGGCCTCAGCTGTTGATAGTTCAGTCCTGTACCGGCCTCAGCTGTTGGTAGTGTACTTGTGCACCGGCCTCAGCTGTTGATAGTTCTGTCCTGTACCGGCCCCGGCTCACAGCTGGTGGCAGAGGTCCGGGGGCCGGCACGGGCTCGCGGCCGGTCCTTCCATTCAGCACCCTCCTCATTCCCAAGTGCCAAATTACAGCATATCTAGCGGCTGAATTGATGCGTGTCAATCACGCCGGTCTACCACTCGCTCAATGAATACCATTGAGCGACACCGGCCGGCTGGCAGCGATACAGGGCCGCGCCCTAATCCCCCGCTCCGAGACCGACACTTTTGTGACGCGGCTGCGGCGATATGCGCCGCATTGTGCGCCATTCGGCAAAACGGCGGATTACGGCGCGTCGCGGCGAGCGGCGGCGGCGTGCCATCGAGCGCGCCGCAGTGCCCCCGCTGCCCCTCTCCCGCCCCGAGAGGCTTCTGAAGAGGCTTTGCTCAGATCGGCGTGCGTGTGTTTATCTACACGGATCGGTGGTGCGAGAGAGGGAGAGAGCGAGCGGCGGTGGCCAGCGTGGGCTCGACAGCGACCACACCATGGCCTCTGCCCGGGCAGGATGAGCCAGGATGAGCGACTGTCGAATGGGCGACAGTGGAGCGAGAACAATATAGAGGTGATGGCTGATAGGTAGATAGAGTATAGGTATGGTGATAATGACAGTTATAGGGTCCATCCCTAATTTGTTTTCGCATTGAATGTAAAACATTTACTACCACAACGGAGTCAGGAAACCCTTATTGCTTCAGTTTACGCAAAATATTATAATAATCCATCGAAAGTAGAGAGAATGATGTGATCATAGATATCAAAGGATTTTATTTTCAGATGTGATCGGTGATCTGTCACTGTTATTTGCCTCCAATTCATCAACAAGCAAGTCCGCAAAGGTCATGCGTTCCTCGGATCCTATACCGGATACCCCATTTCAATCTACTCTTCAGAGTAGACGGACGCTGCTACCGACACCCCCAATCTCATTGTGGCACTTCTCGTCATGAAAGCTCCCGACTGGCGCTCTTCCGGTGTGGGTAAAAACTGCATTCGGCTCCCCTCGAACTGAGCAGGACTGAGGGTCGGCATGGCACAGACAGACAGACAGACAGACAGACTGACTGACAGACGGCTTGTCACGGGCAGTCCCGTCCCTCAAGTCACATCATGCATGGGTTAAGTACGGTTTAACGATGTATGCTCTTCAGCGAACGCTCGCGTCGCATTGACAACTCGGAAAGAGCCATGCTTTGAGCTGGCGATGCCCACTACCTTGTGCTAGATTGAGGCTGTGCATTTTGTGAAAACCAGAAACCAGCACGGCAAAATTCACGAACTGCTTGTTTATTGTATGTATGTACGGGCTGAGAAGTATAGCATTTGTCTTGGACTTTTAAATTGAAAACGAAATCTACTTAAAGTCGGCTTACATGACGCTATGCAATTAAGCAAAAGCGTGTACCAAAATAAAACATTCAAGCAACAACAAAACAAAGTTGGTATTTTCATGGCCCGAAAATGTAAAGCTGAAAAATAAAGTGAAATAAACTTGAACCCTCGCCCTGGCAGGGCATTTTTCATAACACGGCCTGGCAGGGGGGGGGGGGTCGATGCGACCCACCCCCTCGCGATTGGCTCCTATGGCACCTAGAAACACCAAATTTGGTAGGTAGGTGGGCCCCCCGGGGTTCTCGCCCCTGTGCAAATTTGGTTGCTCTAGGTCAATATTTAGGGGGGTTTTGGGGGGTATAAAGGTAAAAATTTCGCTAAAAACAGGCCAAAGGTTTTTCGCTTATAACTTTTGATCTAATTAAGATAGAGCAAAAAGAAAAGCACCAGTGAACTCAGCACGTCAAGGCGCGTCGAATGATATACTTTTTAGCTTGCTTAAGTGTACTTAAAGTTTTTCTTAAATTTTAAGTAAACTTAAATTAATAAATTAAGTTCAAGTTAACCGAATTGCATCATATCGCATATCATTTGATTCGGCTGATCACCAGGAACACAATGATACCATTTTTTAAGCTCTAGCGTCATTATGTGCCAAGTTATTGGCAAAAACGTCATTTGACCTCAGTTGACCTCATTTGACCTGACCCATGGATAAGTACACCAAACAAAGAAGCACCAAGTGACCTGCTGTTAAGTACCGTGGTTTCAAAGCACAAAAGTGATACAACGAAGCGGATATATCCAGTATTTTCCGAATTTAGTATTTTCCCATAGGCTTAACATTACGACGTAATGACCTCTAACTGACCTCAGGTCAGTGACCTAAAAAAAAACGGACTATATGTTATACAACTCGGTGAACTTAGCACATCCTGAAAGTTTGAAGGAAATCAGTCGAAAACTGTGAGTTGGACAGGTGCATAAAGAAAATTGAAATTTGACCATGACCTTGTACCGGTTTTTCTGACCTGGTGACCTGACCCAAGGTCACCCGGACCTGAAATTTTCAGGTCATATGTAAAAAGGTTGCCCCATAGGCTGTGCCAAATTTGGCGGCGCTGCGCGCCGCCGTTTTTACGCTATCTTCGAAAAACCTTAGGGGGGGTCGCATCGACCCCCCCCCCTGCCAGGGCGAGGGTTAAGATAATTCCCAACTCCAAATAAATAAATAAATGTAGGTTGTAAGGGTCCCGGGATCGGAATAAGTCACAGCTATCGATAGGCTATTTTTATGATTTACTGTGTTACAACATTTTTCTAGTTTGTTGTTGTGTTGTCCCTCCAGGCTCTGGTGAGCTGTAGCCTAACGGCTCTGGAGGTACCTGGCGACCCTCGCCAGGGCCGCCACCGCGTCGTCTCGTCGCACGTCGCTCAGGCTCGGGAAGATGGTGCCGAAGATGCGGAGCCGGGCGTTCATCAGCGCCGGGCACCGCAGAAGGACATGGTCCGGGGTGTCGGCCTCTTCGCCGCAGGCGCGGCACCATCCTGCCCGGCATCCCCGATCACTGCACTGGGCGCACTCCGGCGATGGGTGCCGCCCGATTCTGTGCAGGTACTGGGCTGACCCGGACCAGTGTCCTGCTCGTAGTTGGTGGGTCTCCACTGCGTCCAGCCTGTTGGGTCCACGAACCGGCGGCGGGGGACGCCCCTCCATCAGCGTGCGGTACCAGCCAGGAGGCCACTGGCTGGTGGTACGGGCACGCGCGAGTCTCGCCGCAGCTCGGTAGACCGTGGTCACGTCAACAGGGACGTCTTCTTGGGGGAGAGTTGAGGCATCTTTGGCGAGTTGGTCCGCGCGCTCATTCCCAGGGATTCCGCAGTGGGACGGTATCCACTGTAGGAGGACCTGGCGACCGCTCGACGACAGCTCCAGCAGGCTGTCCCAGATCGCAGTTGCGAGGGGCGATGACTGCGCAGACGGTCCCTCCTGCAGTCTTCGGAGAGCCGCTTGAGAGTCTGTGCAGACCACCACTGGATCCTCTGTGTGCGCCGGGTGCTGTCGCAGGTACTCGAGTGCTGCGTTGAGGGCTACGAGCTCCGCCCTGTAGCTCGAGCAGAGTTTGCCGGCAGCGACCCGCAGCTCCCGGGTCTCGCCGTCCGGCAGCTCGAGCAGAGCTCCAGCACCTCCGCTGGCGACTCCTCCGTCGGCCGCGCCGTCCGTCCATACCCACGTGGCGCATTGTGGGAGGCCGCTCAGGTGGAGAGTGGCTACCTCCAGCTTCGTCTGGGCAGATGCTGCTCTCGACGGGAGGCCGGGCCCGACGTCCAGGCGGAAGGTCACGCCGTTCGTGGTCACCCATGGGGGTTGCCGGCTAGCGAGGATGGGCTCGATCGGCGACGACACGCCAGCCGCCTCCCAAACCTCCGTGCCCACCTGTCTCCAACCAGTGACGGAGGACAGGCGCGCCGGCACCACCTCGTCGGCGACGGTGCGGAGCGGGTCCTCGCGCGGCAGGGCTCTCGCCTTGGCCAGGAAGCGGGCCGCCAGCGAGAGACGCCGCGCCGAGACCGGGGGCATACCGGCTTCCGCCAGCAGCGCGTGGGTCCGTGTTGAGACGGGGCAGCCCGTGATCACGCGCGCGGCCGCCCGCACTTCACGTTCGAGGATCTCGACGTGGGAAGCGGGCGTGGCAGGCAGCCAGGCCGCAGCAGCATGTTCTTGGGGGCCCCTGACATATCCATTGGCCACCGCTCGAAGTTGCTGTTCTCGGAGGCCCCAGTCACGCCCAGTTAGCCTCTTGAGCTGGGCTATCCGGGGACGAGTCTTCTGTCGCAGATTTCTGCAGTGCGCCCCAAAGTGGAGGGTGCGGTCTAGAGTAACTCCAAGGAGTTTCAGCTGGGCGCCCGCGGCGCCCAGCTTTTTCTAGTTTCGATTAAATAATTAAACAAAATGTTGAAGAAAAATGAATGGCATTGCTTTCAATTAGGGAAGAGACACTGATCCACTTGATTCATCGACTTTGGTCAGTGCCGGCAGAGGGTGGAGCTGCTTTCAAAAAGGAAGGCGATTGACCAATGTGAGCCCTTCTGGAAGACGGCCGAGAGCGAGACTAAGACCAATCATGGACCATGGAGTCGGTATGTACATACTTACATACAATGTATATTCTGTGGCTGGTCGGGGACCAAAATCAAGATGGAAATGAGCGTCAGGCGGGTGGACGGGAACTAGAGCTAGGGACCAGAAATAAATATCAGGCAGCTTGTGTGTGTGTGGTGGGAGTGGGGAGGGGAATTAAGAACCAGCATTGAATGTCAGACGGCTGACCGAGTCGAGTTGGGGTCTAGAGTTGTTGAGTCAGCAGGCTGACCGAGGTTCAGAGATGAAGAATGTGGTTGTCAATGACTGAGATTTTGGGGACCAAAGTTGCCATGACAGGTAACTGCGCTGGGGCCCAGAGTCACACCGCATGATCTGGCTGTTATTGATCGTATATGTATGTAGAATTGTAGAATGCCGCTGATCCCTGCGGAGGATCGAAGGCATTGTATTAGGCGACACCTGTGCCGACTGCCGGACAATTACCAGTGCCGGTGCCGGCGGTCCCGCGTCACCGGCCGGCGGCGACCATTGCTCACGGCGTGCCGATCGGCTGGGAACAGCCGCCCCCGCGGCCGCGCGCGCCCAGAAATCACTCCAATTACCGCCACCGTCGACAGGGCGCGTCCTGACAAATGGCGCCAAAACACACATTTCTCGGCGCGCCCATTACACGCGCGCCAAGTGCGGGAGCGGCGGCGGCCGCGGAGCGCGGCGCCATGTTGCCGCCGCCCGGCCGCCATTGCCGCCCGGCCGACCATTACCCGGGCGCCGGCCGCTATCGCGCGCATATCTAAATTGCGGCCGGCCGGCCGGGCGAGGAGTCGCGATCGCGGCCACTTGGCACCCGTGTGCCGCTCGACAGGAAGAGGTCGGCCGCGCCGGCCGGACACGGTCCGTCCGTTTGTAAAGCGGAGCCGGGGCCGGGCGGCCGCCTCCTGCCATTCGATACGATCGGCGGACGCCCGCGGGGCGCGCCCGGGGCGCCGGGGCGCCACCTGCCGAGTCGCCCCCGGCCGCGACACCTCGACACACAGAGATCGGCCGGGGGCGATCAGGAGCGGCGGCGCCCCCCGCCGCCGGCGCCCGACGCGACACTTTTGCCGCACACCCGATCAATGGCCGGCTGCGCGGCGCGTTGACAAAACAGTCTTATCAGTCGACAAAACAGTTGCAGGAGGGTGAGAATGTTTTAAAAGGACGCTCTGGTGACGAATCGGCAAAAAATGCTCGCTCCCTCCATCAGAGAGCGGCGCGGCGCTCCCGGGGCATAATAACAGAACAGCGAACACCAAAGCTGGCTGGGAAACACGAGAGCTCGATGGTGAACGGTGATCGGACGAGCGAACACGAGAACAAAACAAAGAAGAAGCTGCCGATGAAGACCGAGTGTAAACACCGAACGCGAGATGTCGAGACAAGGGGTGACGCCAGGGTGGGACGACGCAATAACACAAATAGATGGAGGGGAAAAGCTGCTGCACTAGTTAAAGGGACCCTCCCACCTTCAAAAAAGTTAATGAATTGGCATGAAAGTGATGTCGCTGGGTTCAGAAAGAGCAAAAACGAATATCTACCAAATTTCATCGAAAAATATTCACCGGTTTTCAATATATTAGACTTTTACTTTTGTTTACTTTTTGGGATCTTCGCTGTTCCTAGCGACTTTATTTGAAAGTGCGCCATTTAATGCGCGCAAAGCAGCATATACCACCGCGTGCTACAAAACGTTTTAGTCAAACATTTAACGGACGTTCGAAAGCCTAATGACGTCATCAGATTCCCGTAATGGTTAAGAGATAGGGACCACGCTGGTCCCACCCTGCAAGTAAAGGGAAGAAATTTCTTGAACACCATAAAGCTGCGGTAGTTGCGACCAGGATAAATGGTGGTTTCTGAGCCTGGCCGCAAACTTGGCTATCTCAACTCAAAACTAATGTTAAGGTGGGAGGGTCCCTTTAATACACATACACTTTGAAAATTGGCAGTCTATAACAGATTCTAAGGCAAGAGACTCAAAGAAAACGTCCGAAACTAGACTCAGCAGTCGTCGCACTAAAGTTAAATGGAAAGGGAGGGTAATAATTTGGCAAATTAGTAATTGTATATCGCGTATCTGGGAGCCGAGGTTTTAAAACACACTATGCATGACGAAATAAGGACAAAGGCACTGCGATAACTGATAACCAAACTCACTGTCTCCATACCTACGTGAGGGAAATTGATGCACGACTCTGCCACGACCCCATGAAATCCTTTGTCAAGTGCAATGAGGGCTTCTCAATAGAGTTCTGGCACTGGGTGCGATGATATAAGGAGTGATGAATGATGAGCTCCGGAGACTGGATGCTGATAATTTATAGTAAAAGCATGTGCATTTGCCGCCAAAAATGAAGGTTCTCGAGGTTCATCCATTTTCATCCTATTACTTGAGCAATTGTCATATAAAGCGAGACACGTCCTGTAGGCTGCCACAGTGTTACTTCCTCGTTTGCGCCCCATAAATTATAAACAAAAGGCTACATAAAAAACATTAAAAGAAAATGAAATGGAACGTGATGCTGGATGTCACGCTCAAATTTAGTAAATTGAGCTCCAAAATCGCTCCCCCCGTTCAATGTTTATACCAGTAGCCAAACGATCATCGAAAGATTCATAATGCTCTTCGCGTCATTACCCTGCTTGAATTTATTTTGATCAGTTTCTCATGTGTAAGGTTTGTCCTTGCCACAAACAACGTGCATATTTCGAAACATGTGGGTGAAGCCTTTACCTGATTTTATTTATTTATTTAATCTATTTATTTCGTCATCCTTCCAACAGGCTGATGCGCTTCCTTACATACAGGAAGGCTCCTGCTCCTCCTCTTCCTTACCCGTCCCCTAGGCTACGGCCTATGATTTCCTATGTCACTCCTCAAGCCCCTCACTGTTTTTTTTTTTTTTTACATTTCCACCGTTATATTCCCTCAACTATCTTCTTCTCCCACCCATTGTTGGTTGCACAACGTGCCGTCTTCAAATGGGGCGTAAGGGTTGCGATAATTTCCAAGTTCCCTTGTACTCTATGGTACATTGCGCTGTATGAAAATGCTGACCCCAATCTGAGACGGAAGGAATGCCAAAGTCCAAAGAGACCATAATAGGTATCCAGCTAATATTTCGAGGTAAACAATCGCCAGAAGGCGGAAAATGCTATACATACATTGATTCTTATTTTGTTTAGTTTCGCTGTAACTGTGGCGCTCGCTTTAGGAAGTTGAAAATCGCTGCAATTGAATTATCTGGATCGATAAAAGCTCAAACCAGCAATCGATCATATTGACAATCGCTGAAAAAATCGCTGCTTCAATGTTGTTGGCTCAAATGATGCTCGCGCTCAAATCTCAGGTAGCAAAAGTGGAAGCTCTGAACAACCAACAGACTTTTCAAATGCTTCATTGCGCGTAACCACTGGTAGGTCCAAAGGAAATAATATTTGGGCCTATGCTCCTCTAGTAACTTACGAAATTGAAGGGCTTCCGTTTTGCTCACATAGGAAGAATGCTAAATAACGTTCATTAGAAGTTTGATCATATTATTATTTATTATTTATTATGAATCTTTCTTTTCCTTTAAATTACACATAAACGCTATAAAGTAAAATTGTATGACTTTTATAATGCATAACTTCTTTGACGAGTATGCCCCTATAGCACTCATTGTCACTTTTTCACTTTTTTGGACCCCAAAATGCAGATACCATCATTATTTACCAACTTGATTTTTTTACCTTTTAGACCTGACCTTGATCTGACTTAATTTTTACCTGTCCTTAACCCTCGCCCGCTCAGGGCCTTTCTCAATACTCGGACGGCGAGGGGGTTGGTACGATCCCCCCTGGCGATTGGCTCCTAGTTATGGCACTTAGAAACACCAAATTTGCAGAGGGGATGGACCCATTACAAATCTCTTATCTGTGCAATTTTGGTGACTCTAGTCTAGGTCAATATTTAGGGGGTGGGAAAGGTATAAACGTAAACATTTTGCTAACACACGCCGAAAGTGTTTCGCTTTGACCTATTAAAGCTAGAGCAAAAATAAAAGCACCAGCTAATTTAGCACGCCAATGCGTATTATATGTATGTATGGTAAATTTTTCAGAGTTTGGTGCATGTATATTTTTTCATGAACAGTTCGTGAACAGTGTTTGTTTATTTGAATATTTGATAGTTTATGAATTCTTGCATTCAAGGCCACATGTATGTAGACCATCGAATCTCTGTTCACGAACAGTTCGTGAACGTTCATGAACGATCATGAACAAGTCATCATGTCTGATATCTTTCGGGCAATTATTATCATACTGTGCAGACATGGTTGCAGGCATGATGTTTTATCTGTGAAAATATAGGTACCAACCGTATCTCAAGCACATAATTCGACACCTTTTTTTAAAACCCCACATTTGTCCTCCGGTGAATTTCAGACAAGTTGGTTAGAGACCTTCAAAAAAGGTACAATCACTCGATTTTTCTCAAGTTTGTCTGTCTTGGCAGATGAAGCAATACCAGAACAGGCCTACGAACACACATATTTGATCAGGATCGGACGATTGGACACTTTTAAAAGGAGCTCTTTCGTGCCTCCCGGAAATTCACGGGAGAGCAGATGTGGGGTTTAAAAAAAAGGTGTCGATATAATCGTGATCAATAATTATTCTTGCAACACTGATGCTTAAATTGCTCCAAGTCAATTACCCAAGCAGGTACCGAGATATATGTAGACCTGCCAAAAGCGCTAATTCTGTAGATCTGCTTGAACACTCTTGGCGTTTCACGTGACATCATAGACGGCGGAGCGGGGAGGGCACCGGGGTGCCGTGCCCCCTTTGATTTTGACATTTTCACTTAAGCCCTATGGGCGTTGCATGGAAAGAATGGGACCAAAAGTCGGCAGTGCCCCCCCCCCTTAACTGAAGGTGTTCCGCCGCCACTGCGTGGCCTGTGCCACGACGGTCGCCTGAATGCATCAAGAATAGTCAACTACGGGGTAGAAGGATTGGGGCTACCCAACAGAACAGACCGCATGTCAATCGGCCCAGCAGTTGCTGAGTTATAAGCCTCTCAAAAGCGTTACAGGCCGGGTCGGGCCACTCGCACTGATTTTTTTTCCGTTATACTGAAAAGACTTCCCTTCGCTGACGCTCGCTTCGCTCGCTCACTCGCAATAACACAATTACTGCGATTTAAACATATTTTGACAATCATGTCACATGCAACATTCAAATTCACAGCTTACATACGAGTACACCGGTTATTTGATTGTGACCATGATTTGATGTGAGCCGCTGTGCTTCCGTGATATCAAGTCAACTTCTCTCCAGTCTCTGGACAGATCCAAATAACACAAGCAGGGGAGAGTGGGGCAAAGCGGCCACCCATGGTTTTTGAGCCCTTCACATGCCGGCTTCAGCTCCAGTTTATGGTTGCTTATTATAGTTCTCTTCGCGGTCGTTTGAATGAGCCAGACCGAGGGTCCTGGCCTATCGCCATTTTTCTGTGATACACAGAAAAGCATTTCTTGCCAGTTTGCTATTTTTTTTCTAACTATTTTAACCCGCGCATGACTGGGGTATTTTCCATAACGCGAGTGACTGGGGGGGGGGGGGGGGGCTCTCCAGAGCCCCCCTCCTATCTCCGAAACTACTGGGCCGATCGTGAAAATTCAAACGGTGTCTGATAGCCCTGGAAAAACTGTAGAGCGAAATCTATTTTCATTGACCTCGAGGTCACCGATTACGTCACAGGTCAGGTCAAAGTAAAAATTATCGACATTTTTGCTAGTTCACAATTTAGGCTCCGACCGCCGGACCGCCGCGCCGGTCCGATCAGGCTCATTTTTGATTTACGCACTCCTTGACGGATGCCTTAGATACCCTGAGGGTACCGAACTTTTACTTCGAATTTTTAAGGTCAAGGCCAGGTCATCCTAGGTCACGAAAATTGTATATCATGTATCGGTCACGTGACGCATGTTTTATGGTCCATTTTATTCGTAGATTTCGAAAATAGTGTCGTCTGTGTCATTTAAGGTCATTGTCAGCTGAATTTACCGGAGGTCAGGTCACTTTCAGGTCAGAAAAGATCAAATTTTGAAAATGATTTTTTTCAGCAAAAAAGGTGGCTATCAGATGCAGTTTGAGCTTAGGAACAAGGTGGTGCCATTTATATTGCTGTACGACGTCAAAAACGTACTGAAAAATGGATTTGAAAAACATAAAATTGTAAAATTTTGACAATAATGCGAATAACTTGGCTATTTTTGAAGACATTGGGCTAAAACTTGCAAAGGTAGTTCATCAGTGTGTGTTCTATCACATATATTCCGGTTTTTGCGAAAAGTCAAAAACTTTTTGAAAATCTTTTTTTTTTGTAATTGTAAATACATATTTTTCAAAATTTTCAAAATTTCGAAAATTCGAGATAGCAGTTTGATAGCTACGTGTATTTGTAGTCCACTCATGTAAAGAAAATGGATCTAGCTTTTAAAACTGAGCTCTTGAGAGCGTTTGCCGTAATTCAGTATTTTGCATGAAAATCGGCCGACATGACGTCACTCTGACGTCATTTCCGGCCAAACTATGGTAGCTAGAAAGTTGAAATTTTAACACAAGGTGTCAAATTGATGCCTCTGAGGGTACCGCATGTTTCGTGTTGATCCGTCAAACGGTTTAGAAAATATTGCTGAAAAACGGGAGGGGGGCTCTGTAGAGCCCCCCCAGTCATGCGCGGGTTAACGATTTTTAAATGGTATTTTATTTCATAACTGTTTGAAATTTTATTTAAGCGGTCTCATTCATGCGTTGTGTGGTTGTCGTAGATGTCTTTTACCAATTTTAATGCTTTTTGCCACATCAATAGCTGAGCTGGAATGTTTTTGTCTCGCACGGTATGCTCGGGGCAAAGTGGACGGGGGCCAGCTCCGAATTGGTAAATAGGATGTTTACAGCTGGACAAAAAACGTTATTGACATTGAAATGTATCGTTATTCATTCATCTTGACCACTTTTCGGTTACATGAGTTACCAACTATTGCAATTACATCTTTCCATGAACTTCCTTTTTTGTTTACCTGCAGGTTGGATGATGGCAAATTAAACATCCATCCTCGTTTAAGCGTTATCACCATCAAATACCCTAGTCGTGCATTTGGCAACTATTCTGTTTCTCATGTCGGCAATTTTGAAGTCGCCGGTGGCCGCTTTGCCCCAGGGTATGGGGCAAAGTGGCCAAAATGCATAGGTGTAAAGTTTTGCCAATATCTCCCATATGGGAACGCCTATGGAAATGAAACGCATTGAGATAAAAGGCAGTTTAGTGGTGATCACATTAGTATACATAGACAGAATCTTTCCCAAGTTAAAAAAAAAATCAAGCTTCGGTATCATAAGAAGCATTACGGTGACCGCTTTGCCTCACTCTCCCCTATACACAAGTATACCCAAAGCATTCACACGACTTGAGCTTTTATAACTTGATGGATGTGATGTCAGTAATGAGCGATAGCTTCAAAAATTGCAGTTAATCTGTCATCATACTTATCTACCATATAACCAGTATAGCGCCTTTTGGGGCGACTAACGGAGCGAGCGAGGGGATGAGTCTTGCACGTGCGAAATTTCGAGGGGGTACCTCCAACTGACTTGTGCACGGCACCCTACTGACCGGTTTCTAGCGATGTGCCAAATTTGAGCACAATCGGCCCAGCCGTTCTCGAGATCTGGGAGCGGCACCCTGCACGTGCGCACGTGCAAAATGGGTCCCGACTGACTTTTGCACGGCACCCTACTAACCGGTCCCTAACTGTGTGCCAAATTTGAGCGCAATCGGTCGAGCCGTTCTCGAGATCTGGAAACGACCCCTGCACGTGCGCACGTGCAGCAGCACCCCAACTCTGGCACATGGATATGCAGTGCCTAGTGGGTGCCTACCTACATGCCAACTTTCAGCGCAATCAGCCAAGTAGTTACCGAGATATTGCAACAATTACAAAACTGACACCTCTTCGTTTTGCACGTGGCACGTGCATAAGGGGTCACCCAAATGCATCGGGAATAGTCCAATACTTGGTAGAAGGAATGAAGCTACCCTACAAAAATTACCGCATGTAAATCGGTCAAGTGGTTGCTGAGATATAAGCCTCGCAAAAGCGTCCGCACGGCCGGCCGGCCGCTCATACTCAGAAATTTCCGTTATTCTACGTGACTCCGCTCGCTTCGCTCGCTCCGTAACCATCCCGTCGCTTGGTTTGCATATCACGGAAAAGTTATCCGTTCATGAGTAATGCTGTCTGATAATTTTCCCAACAATCATTTGTCACTTGGTTTGTGTAACATTTATCTTTGTTACAAATGTCAATGGTCATTAGCGGCAGGCAGTAATAACCATTTTCTACGTCGCTAATTATCACTTTTGTTATTGTCACTGGCCTTTGCCATTATTTGTAGCTCCGTGAGCGCAGACAAATTAGGCTATAATGAGGCAACTCCCGCCGCTGTGAGACACATTTGTCTCAATGCTGGGCGGCGATCAGGAAGGGAAACTCAAGGTTTCACTTGGAGATGATGCACGGAACCCTGCCTGTCCTGCAGACACAGGTATTTCACCGGATCATTTCATTTTAACCACAAGCACTCCATTTTGTTCAGAAAAAAAGACGAGGACGATGCAAAAACAATTGCAAAATGGTAACTCGGTGTTATCTGAATTATTTGAACCTGGCGCAATGGGGTGTGGAAAATCATTCTTATAGCGAAATCCATAAATGAATCAATTCGAGCTTAACTAAGCCCTTCGCTGTTTTGAGTTGTGAGTTTTATTGTCTGCAAACATTTGGTCACAAGTGCTATGACATAATTGCAACGAAGAAATAGAGCAATTTGGCGAACCCCACACACTTCCAGTTCCGGATTAGTGTCCGATTAACCCGACATACCGACCGACCGTTCAAAACATACCTAAAAATTTATGTGTTACCGTAGCCATAAGAAACCCGACTGAACACTGCAGGTCCGAGCAAGCCAACATCGGGAGCTCGAGATTCCGATTAGCTCGACATCCGACCACGAGCTTTCCGATTAACCCGACTTGAGCACCGCTCGACCTCCGATAAACCTAACATACAACCCGTTTGACCCGGCATGCCGACACTCCACCTCCAATTAACCCAAGATATTTACCGACCTTTGTAACCCGTTTTACATGACGAACCACAAACTGCGGGTGCGAATTGCTGCCTCGCTACCGCCCACTTTCGGAGTGACCCGCCACAGCTGTCCTAGCAGCTGACTCAACAAAACTCCGTCACCCATCGCCCCCATTAATACAGACAGGCACTCCCTCAACTTTTTTGGTAACACAGCTGGCAGCTTTTTATAGTGGCTGACTATAACAAGATACACAATTACACATTCTGCGCTATGCGCAAATGACTGACGAGGCATTCTACGATTTACGAGTACTATCCTAATGGCCAAAATGGCCAGGCTCAGCTTCCAGTCCGCTGTTGCTGCCTCCTCTGTCTTACTGGGTGCCTAAGTAGTCTTGAAGCCCTTGTTTAGCCTCATGCACTTTCAACCTGCGCCAACCCTTAGCACCAACACAATATAAGTTAACGACAAATTTGCCGTTTAAAAATTGCTTATTTGTTATCATGTCATGATGCGAACCTTCAACAATTATCTGACCCGTCTATAATATTTTCATGAGCTGGTGTTATGCTTATCGCCCGCTCAACTAACGAGTTCGTTCCTACTATTGTGAGTAAAATTGGAATACATCTAACGAGCAGTACTGGATGATATAAATTTGAAATTAAACTGCCGCTTTGTTTATGACTTATTCCGTTCAATTTTACTACGATTTTACCAGCGCTTCGGGATTGAAATAAGAATTAACTTGCGTAAAACTAAATGAAGAACAAAAAGACAACACAACATAATAGCAACTCCAATCACAGATAGGTACTCTTCTACCAACATACTCTCTGTCCGACCCACAATTTCTTTCCCATCATCCTCTGAACGTATAATGCACTCACTTGTTTTTGGCGGCGGCGGCGCGGTCTCGTTGCCTGCGGTTCTTGAACCAGTTGCCCACCTGGGTGGCCGTGAGTCCCGTGGCCTGCGCCAGCTCGCGCTTCTTGGTCGGGTTCGGATACGGGTCCTGCAGGTACCACTCGCGCAGCAGACTCCGCGTCCGCTCCTTGAAACAGTGCGTCTTCTGCTCACCGTCCCATATTGTCCGAGGCATGGGGAACTTTTTACGCACCCGGTATTTATCGACAGGTCCGAGCGCCCGGCCGCGCAGCTTTTCGGCCTCCGCGTAGTGCGCCTCCAGCCACATGGCTTGCAGCTTCTGGTGCGATCCCTTGGAGAACTTGTTGCTCTCCAGGATCTGGTAGAGCTCGCGGTAGTTGCAGTTGTGGTAGGCGACCAGCGCCTTGGCTCGTAGGAACGGCTCACACTTGTACAGCTGGGCGACGTTGGCGTGCGCGACCGGCAGCGACCAGAGGAAGCGCTCCAGTCGCGCGATGTCGCCGCTCTCCTCCAGAGTCTCGCAGACGGCGGCCACCTGACCGGCCGTGAAGCTGATACTGGGCAGCGCCATCAGCGGCGTGGGCACGAGCGGCGCACCGCCGCCTCCCTGAAGAGCGGCCATAGCACCACTGGCCGGCCGCGTGAGACGCAGGATCGAGCCACCGCGCGTCCGCCCGCCCGCCGGATCACTGCCGCCGCCCGGCCGGCGCTCACTGGCTGGCGTCGGCCGTAATGATCTCCCATTCACACCGGCAGATTAGCCGACAGCCAGGGGGCGGAGTCAGCCAGTCGCCAGCAACACCACCTATCATCCTCGTCCGCCAGCCGGCCGCTCATTGGTCGACGCGCGCCGTCGCCATGGCAACGTCGTCAATCAATGTCAGAATTACCAATGGAAATACAGCGGGACAAAAGTGTTTGGGGTGCGGGTAGCTTACAATGTGATTTCAGTGCGATTTACAGTAATGGCTGAGCGGCCACGGCTGAGAATGGAACTCACCCGTCGTGCCGACAGGATGGCTGGGAAACCCGCCGAGCCGGGGGGAGGGGGGGGGGGGGGAAGGGAGCGCCACCATATTGGTCGGACCGGCGCCACAGCCGGACCAACCTAACAAAACCGCCGGGGCGTACCCTCCTAACGATCAACGACCGAGGTTCAGACTCGGTAGAATAGCTTCAAGTGACATGGCGTCATAACACATGAGCTATAAATAGTACGTGTGTGGGAGGGGGAATCGCCGTGGGAAAGGTGAGTTGTATCCTCACCGTGACGGTAAATGCCCCAGCCATATCAATATTGCATTGGAACAAAAAAAAAATATGAAATAGGTACCTACCTGTTTCCACATAATAAAAAAGTTAAAAGTTGCTTCATACTGGACAAAGTCAGTTCGCTGCATTGTATTATGATTTTTCCGTATAATGAAGTCGTGGATTGGCTAGGACTTAAAACGGTTTCACGGTTCAGGAACAGTTTCAGATTGAACTATTTAGAATTGATTCAAAATAAATGGTGATCCTGACGAAACGATACTTTTAAGAGTGAGGAAGAAACACCACCATATCAGCAGCTTGAGCATTTGGGGGGGAATATCCCACTTATTCACCGCCCTATAGCTAAAAAGGGCTCAGCAAAGGCGCGCGAAGTTTTAGGTACTTGTAGCGTACTTTTTTAGGTTAATTGTGGCAAAGAGTAAGACAAAAAATCGGTAGAAAGCTTTTTGGATCATCGAGCTTTACAGACGTCATGATTTGTGTTGTTGTCCAAAAACGGCACATAAAAAAACAATAGTTTCGCCGCAATCGACCGCTTTTTACGCGAGTTATTCGCGATAACCGAGGAGGGGTCCGTTCGACCCCCTCCCCCTATACGGGCGAGGTTTAACCCTATTCCTGGCGGGCTCCGCCGGGACAAGAAACTGGCGGGGGGGGCCGATTCGGCCCCCCTTCAGATCTCAAAAACTACACATCGCAGCGACAAACGGTAAACGGCATCGGATACGCACGGTCAAGATCTACAATTTTTACTAAGGTCATTTTCAGGTCAGGTCAAAGATGACGTCACAGGGGTCGAAAAAGTCAAAATGGCGGCGCTAGATATGGAGAGAGTTTTTCTCGAATAACTTTCGAATTAGTCAAGATAGGAACAAACTAAGGGCATCATCGTGATCCTCTCGTCAATCCGCATCGAATGATATATATGTTGACCTCGAAAGGTCAAGGTCAAAGGTTGACCTCAGGTCACGTGACCTCGAGGTCATCATGTATATCATTCGATGCGTCTTGACGAGCTGAACACAATGAGACCATCCACGCGTCTGTATCTTGTTCCTGTACGGAGTTATTGGCCAAAAACCTTTGGTGACCTTTGATGACGTCACATGACCTCACAGCTGCCCAACAGCAAAACAGACCTCAAGGTAGTGAAGGTTGATCGTATATGAAGTCATGTATGGTATATGGGGCCATTCCGACCCGTTCTAGTGGTAAAAACAGGGAGTTGATTTTTCCCCCATTGCCTTATAATGGGGAGGTCGCGAAACTGACCTGACCTTAGGTCACCGATATCAAAATTCCGAGATATACAAATTGCACATACTGGTACCCTAACTAAAGCCTGAAGAGAAGAAATTGATCGGTCAAAAACTCTAGCTCTGGCGTGATTGCAAACTTTTCTGAGGTAGGGTCACCAAACCGCCTCTGGTGACCTGACCTGAGGTCAGATCAACTCAAAATTTTCAGACATGTTGCGTAGAAGCCTTTTAGGAAAAGTCAGAAAATTTGAGCTTCCTAGCTCAACGCGTTTGGGAGAAATAACCAAAAAACCTCAGGAGGGGGGGCTCCTGAGGTCCCCCCCGCCAGGAATAGGGTTAAAATAAACAAACTATAATAGATTAATCTGGCCTAGATGAATAAATGAATAGACCAAATATTTAATAGCCTGACAATACATATCGTAGAGGCAATTAGACTGCCAATATCCTCTAAAATCAAATGTCTGTCGCAAGGTGGGGCTATTTAAGACAGTGAGACTATATTTGAGAGAGTACCTATGTAGTGGTTTAGTAAAATCGCTAGATTTTTTTTGTCATTTTAAAATACCGCTAGAACGTTTGATATTTTTGTCATTTTTGCTCAGGGAATTTACCGTTCGATTCCACACCGACCTGAGCAAAAATGAAAAAAATAAACGTTTTTCATTTTATAGCGATTTTACCAAACCATCGTCTTCTGTCTCAAATAGCCCACTGTCTCAAGAAGCCCGACCTTACGGTATCTTCGATTTTTGATGATTGTTCTACATTTTCCATGATCTTGAACTGAATCTTAGCAATTTCTCGTACCTATTTACTTTACAGCCATTATGTATGATGCCCCCTTGTTAAGTTGAACATTTTGACCGAAAACGTACTCATTTGATAATAATGGATGTCACCATCGAGTTCTAAAGCCTTAAAGCACCGATAAAACATTTGCCATATATGCAGCGATTGCCGCGAATGCCAACTTTGACTTTCCGGGGCATGTTCTTACCTGAATGACCTGGCCTTGACCTTGACCTAGGCTTAACTGACCCGTGCATGAAGCTGACACTCGTGTAGTGCTTCAATGAGAGATTCTGCATAATCCCGATAGAGTTTTTGACGAGAGACACCTAGACGAGGTTCTTTAGTCCATGCTGCCGTTAGCCCTATTTCAGGTGTTTAACCTGACCTTGACCCAACCCGTTACCTCAAAGTTCAACCTTTTAAGCGCTCATTAGAAGCGTCTTGTAGCGTTCTTTTGTTTGCCGTCTCGCCCGTTTCGCCGCGCCTATTGGTTCTCGAGCCATCGGCTGGGGGCGTTTAACACCCTGCCCAGCAAGTGGAGAGTGGCAAAATAACCCAGCAACTGTCAGGGTAACAATCAAGCATACCACATATCAAATCGATTCTGTTCAACACTTACGAGCATATTATCTCTGATGATTTTGATAAACAGGCCTTTCCAATTTAATCAATACTCAAAGAAGGGAAATGTGTACGTCGGTTTGCTCATTGTAATATTTAGTTAAAGGGACTATCCCACCTTCTAAAATGTTTGATAAAACCAGTTAAATTGTGCCCGACTTTATAGATTGAATGACCAGGAACACGGTTCTGGCATTTATTTTTCATTAAACATCTTAGGCTTCCCATATTCCAAACACAAACTTTCAAATATGTGACGTCACAGCCCAAGATTACCTCCTTCCCCAGGCCACATTACTGCCATAAAGCTGATTCTTTTTACTCTGTAGGCACCACAACGAAGTTCAGACCAAGTTTTAAGCGATTTTTCAACGAACAAACCCATTTAAATCAGAATGACTAAACGAGGTGACGTCACACTAACGGTCGCTCCATGTTGAAGATAGGGCCTTGTACAAGGCCCATTTTCAAATGAAGGAAACGAATTTCTTCAACACCAAGAGGCCGCGGGGGTTGCAACCTAGATAGATAGTGGTTTCTGAACCTCGCCGCAAACTTGGCTATCTCAACTCAAACCCCATGTTAAAGGTGGGATAGTCCCTTTAAGGCGTTTATTTTTCAAAAATAGTCACATAACTCGTGAACTAAAAGAGCTAGATCGTTGTAAAAAGCGCATTTGATAGCCCTTTCACATCGCCTTATTTACAAAGTCCTCAAATTTCACCTGTGGTCAACGGTTTGAACCGCGGAGAGCAAAAGCTGCCCCAATAGCTGAATGTCTCTGACAAGGTCTTTGTAAAATTACCTTAGACTCAATAAATGCAGAGCATTTCTTTCAGCACGATAGTAGGTATTCCTCTCGACAAGACGTATCGACTCGAATAAGCTAGAATATGACCGTAAAAGGTCAACTGGAATTTTTACTTCAAGCCAAGGTCATGACCCCTGACTGGCAGCGGCTCCACCACCGCCACCTGGAGGGGGTGGGGTTGCAGGGTCCGAACCCCCCCCCATTATTTCACTTCCGAAATGCCAACCAATGTATGCTGCATTTTTGGGTCTAGCCCTCAATCCTGGAAATGTGGCGGAGCCCCTGCTGACTTTGCAAAGGTCATGGTGCATATCAATCAATCCATATTGGTGAGGTAGGTAAACGTCTTCCAGGCGCTTTCGTGTTTTTCCATGATTTAATCGAAAGGTGTTATCGAAAAACTGCTGGTGAATTTTATGACTTGACATAACCTTTCAAGTGACCACTAGGCACTAAATAAATAAAAAAAAATATCATCGGCTATCAGTGGCTATCAGCTGCAAACATCTGAGAGATAAGCTGAATAAATATCAGGATCGCATTGTTTTCAAGACTACGTAACCTGACCGTGATCTGTGATATTCTGGGGATAAAGCTACACACGCGATTCAAAATTGATGCATGATAAGGCTGCGAAGATTCTTTGAACTACGCGCCGCGGTTTCTTCTACATACGTAAAACAATCTTGAGCGTGGCGCACCACCTGTCATAAACTGAGCCGCCGAAAGGTCGCCAGTCACATGTTTCATCCTTTCGACCGACAAAAATTTTATCCTGCATATTTTACAACTACAAACGCTGTGTGTACATACAGCCCTCATCTATCAACTTTGTGTGTGATAGGCATTCTTTTTCTTTTTTGACAATGCTGACAATAATTCGAAGGTTATGTTACCAGCCGATCGGAACTCATTACACAAAGACGCGCCATGCTTCACTCTGATTGGGTCTATCATTGAATAAATTATACGGCTGGCGTGGCAACAAAAGGCAAAAGTTTATTTTGGGGGCAAATATAAACTTGTGTGTGTATTGTTGCCAAACTGGGGAAAATGATTTCCATGATGAGCCCAATCAAAAAGGTGAGGAGCCTCGCGCTTCTTGGTGTTACGATTTCCGAGTGACCGATAGCCCAGTATTCGAGTTATTCTCGGTTTTGTCGAAAAAAGAATACCTACCATGCAGTGAGATGAGGGTTGTATCTATCAACCAAGCTGAATTTGGGCCGTAGGTACTCTCACGGCGGCCAAGACCCGAGCAGTGCAATGTGCCAGCTGCACCGCCAGATCCGGCCGGACGTTTCACCTCACCCCCACCCGTTGCCGAGTCATTACCGGAACTGCCGCCGCCCTTTGAAGACGGTGACTGGCGCGGCGGTGCCGGTAGCGGGGCAGACACGCATCCGAAATATCACTACCGCCGGGGTGTTGTGGTATCTTGGTGTCATGCTCCGACCAGAACCGTGACGTTCAGATGCCCGATGGCTGTTGAACAGACGAGTGTTGAGATACCGCGACCCATTCTTCAATATTCTTATTTCTCAGCGACGTCCTCCCACGCCTGATTGTAATCTTTCATTGCTAATTGGTATTTTTCACTATTTATAAACGTGCGTAATTTTCTCACGGTTGGAAAATTATCTATTCAGCATTCGCAAACGAACCTCGTAAGAAGGGCGACGATGGAGCTCGGAATGTGTCATTCGTTTTATCATATGACAAAACACAAATGACATCGCCCGGCGGTGGTGTGGTCCGATCTTGCGAGATACGAGTAAGAGGCTGGCTGTCACACTAGCTCAGAGACTTGCTAAATAGTGACATCCGATCCTAATGCGTCCGTGCTAAGACATCTGAGCCAAACTTTTTGTGAAATGAAATGACCGTTTGACCGCCCAAGAAACATTTAAAAACTGTGCGCGTGGTTATAATTCCAAGTAAATCTTACCACGAAAAAGATGGCAGCCTTATTTGTCCGTACAAAGGCATAGCTTATAGAGGTAATAATGTCGGCTAAGACGCGGATTATTGTCTGTTCACCTCAGTCATGAGGGATAGATCCGGCCTAAGTTTGGCTGAAAATGATGAGCAAGCTCGATGTCAACTGCATCTCATTTAATTAGTGATGAGTCCTAGTTCTATTCACCACCACAACGTGACGGCGATCCGATCATAACAAATAGAAAAAGAAGAGTTATGAAAGGCTATCGAAATTATTTTGAAAGAATTATTTAAAAGGGAAGTATGTGAAAGCATTATTTGAAGCATAGACCACTATATATTTCATAGGCCATATCAAAGGTCGTGTGAACAAAGCGCAATGAATATCACATCTTCCCGATTTATACATTTTATAGGTACGAATTGAAAAAGGTGTTGCTCGTGTTCTGATCACACGTCAGCATCGTAAAAAATGAAAATAAAATAACTCGTAAAAAGGGTTCTTTCTCTTCTCTAGCGTGCCGTTCGAAATGATTTATGACGTGGGACCAACACAGAACAGTTTTACCCGGAGGGTAAGTGATACCGACATACCTATTTATGTAGAAGTTCGTTTCACCGCTGCCTGTGTTTTGAATAAAACAAAATCTCCGTCAACAATTTTGTTATAGGTCACTGTCATTCTGATATAACAATTCTGCTACCTGTTTTAACCTTCATATACACATCTCCCTTTTACGCATTTTTGGTCGGAAGACAGGTAGGTACTAGAGATGCCCTTTTTGAACCCGCAAACCCGCTTTCTGCGGGTTTTCAAAACCCGCAGGGTTTTTGGCGGGTTCGAAAAGCAAAACTTGTTGTGTGGCGGGTATTTGGCGGTCAGACTTTAGAACCTATTTTTTTTTTTAGATGCAAAACAATGCCAAGTGCATTTGCTCAGGTTAACAATACAATATTCATCAAAACAACTTTTAAAACAGAACCAAATATAAAAATATATCAAGGAAGCACATTTCAAATGCAAAACTGAAAACAACCAGCAATAGCATCCACAGTCTAGCAATGACCAAACCAGGGTACAAACAACAAACTACAAAGCATAAATAAATGCTGATGAAAGCATTCCATAAAACATAAAAGAACCTGAAAGCAAAGTTATAGGAAGCTGAACTGAAGTCTATGTGCAGTGTGCACTAGATATACATTATGGAAGAACCCAGACTAAAATGAGATGTTGATGTTGAAAATCAGAGCAAATGCCACATGTTACTTTATTTGCGTCTGGTCGGCATAAAAAAGAGCTAAACAAAATTTGATGCAAATTCATTGATTACCTATCCTACTCTATGTTCTGTCCCACCCTATATTACGAAAATAACACACCAATTACCTGCTATTACCCTTACAAAAAATCAAAATATTGACTGGCATGCGGCCCAAACATAACGCAATACAATACTGGCGCACTTTTGACATTCTGACAAGGATTGGCATTTGACTGCGTCAATTTTGGTCTCTGAGGCGAAGGAAAGCTGTCATTGATGACGCAATAATAATTTTACAATCAATTTTTCTGTCTTGGTTTTTGAATACCTCAAAATAGCAGTTATACATGTTACAAAACTACGTAGCTGGTCGCATTTATTTATTTTGTCCTTTTACGTCCTTATCATTTGTATGCCGATTGCCGAGAGAGCTGCCGGAGAGCATTACCAAGACCAACTATAAAATTATTACATTTTATTTAGTATTTACTGTCTCTTTATTTCCTAACCGGTGATTAACCTCTGAATTGTAAAACTTAAGCTGTTGTGTAAAATAATATTATCAGAATGGCACATTAATATGCATTATACAATGGTGTTTTCGCAACAAGTTCGCACTAACTACGGCTGCAATAATTTAGTCGCTGTAACGTTCCTTGCAATCAGCTGTTGGTGACGCTTCTGACGCATGTTTCCAAAAATGCGTGGTTCATTGGTTAGTTGGTTTTTGCTGGGCTTTTGCATGATTTGTTGGACACGCCTAAGAGCTGGACTTTTTGATGACGTCTTCGGGTGACGTCATGTCGTGTGTGACGTTTCGTGAGCAGGTAAGGAAAAGTCACCACCGCTGGCGAACATTTAGTGCGGTAAATGGCAAACACAAATGCTGCGCAGAAAAAACAAATGTGTAACTTCAGACAACATTCGTTCGGACGACAATGTGATGTCAAGGCGAATCAAGAAGTTCTTCATGCGATTGTTAGTTATCTGTCGTGCTAACTTATTAGCAGTTGAGTTGTGAAATGTATTATCAAAATCAATGTTTATTGAACGCAGATTCAGTTTATTTTCAGATGTACCTAGGTACCCTTACACTTCACTCATCTCAAGCTGTTCAAACACCCTTGACAAAGTCGATTAAGATGAAACGTTGGGTATAATTTATACTGTGTTTTCTCTGCATTATTAACATATTCATCATATATACAATATAAGGGCCACATGCTTTTTACAGGGAGACATGTCAGACAGCCCAGTAGGATGAGGCTTCGTCAAGCGTCATTTTTAGCAAAGCTTTTCTTGCTTAAAATCCAGTCTGCAAAACATGGCAGGGCTTACACTTTGGCTTACACTTGACTCCCAGCTGTTTTGTCTTTGCTATGCGATGTTAAACATATAAAACATCTTACTATTCATGTATGCGCCATGACTCATGTAATCTTTTCACAGCCAACACGCTCCTAATGTACTGGGAATGTGGGGAGTGCAGCAGCATCAGTGCAGCACCAATGGTCAGATGCGAAGGCTGTGATAAATGGTACCACTTCCGTTGCGCGGGACTGTCTAAGGAGCCAGGTAAGCGCAAATGTTTTCTGTCTCAGTCTTTTTGTTGCAGCTATAGTGATCAATGAAATATTTTCTGCACTGTTCAGCCAAACATGTATTTCAAACAATCTGCTTCCCAACCAAGGGCGTCGCCACAGGGGGGGGGGGGGGGACGGAGGGGATCTCGTCCCTCCACTTTTTAAAATTTTTAACATTACGCCTATGGCGTTGCATGGAAAGAATCAACTTGAAATGGTCCGAGCCCCTCCAAAATGGTCAATGTCCCCTCCAGTCGTCGCACCGTGGCGTCGCCCCTGTTTCCAACTACACAGATTTAGTCAAACAATGTGCCAATATGGAATTTTCAGGTTCAGTTGAATGAAATAGGAACAATGATAATTGTAGATTACGTATACCTGCAAGAGAGGAAAACAGAATACATTGTATTGCTTGTCCTTCACCGATACTGTTATTTTTCCATTTCTAGAAACACCGACATGGCGATGCAGGTGGTACTGCCTGGTGAGGCCGCGGTCTCCGGAATCGCCTGCAGACGAAGTCACCTGGCGTCCATCTGCACATCACTTGCAGAAGTGAGGCCTGCTGACAGCGTCTGGCAGTGTCGGCAACGTGCCAGACAGCTATCTGGAGTCCTGCTCACCGCAGGTCGCCGACAGGAGGGGCGACGCATCGTCTCCGAGGTCGCCTCAGCATCAGTGAGACCCCACTGGCCGTCTTCTTAGGCTTCAACTAGATTGCGAACAACCTATGCTGAGACAACGCCCATGACGTGTGATCCGGTACCGCTACCGCACTGCGTGCCTGTGCCCGCCGTGAGCCGCTAGTGCATGGGTTCGACCATGAGAATGTGTGTTTATGTTGCTTTTACTATTGTTTATACGTTGAAGTGACGAATTGTTTATTTTTCGCAAGCCTCCGCTGTCCGGTTGCCTGCAGCTCCATGCAACGTCAGCTGTACTGTTGTTTTAATGTTGTCTCTCCGCTCAGCTGTACTGTTGCCTCTCCGCTCATAACAACCTATGCTGAGACAACGCCCATGACGTGTGATCCGGTACCGCTACCGCACTGCGTGCCTGTACCCGTCGCAAGCCTCCGCTGTCCGGTTGCCTGCAGCTCCATGCAACGCCAGCTGTACTGTTGTTTTAATGTTGTCTCTCCGCTCAGCTGTACTGTTGCCTCTCCGCTCATAACAACCTATGCTGAGACAACGCCCATGACGTGTGATCCGGTACCGCTACCACACTGCGTGCCTGTGCCCGCCGTGAGCCGCTAGTGCATGGGTACGACCATGAGAATATGTGTTTATGTTGCTTTTTATACTATTGTTTATACGTTGAAGTGACGAATTGTTTATTTTTCGCAAGCCTCCGCTGTCCGGTTGCCTGCAGCTCCATGCAACGCCAGCTGTACTGTTGTTTTAATGTTGTCTCTCCGCTCAGCTGTACTGTTGCCTCTCCGCTCATATATGACACCCTCTATATGAATGGCACTACTGATTGTCACACCCACTGTCCGTATTGTCCGTAGTGGTGTCTACGCCCATGTTAATACAGCGTGCAGAATCCAGATTCTATTGAGGAGAGTTGAGCCAAGTCACCATAGGCTCGGGAAGAGAGCAACGTGGAGGCCCACTGCCCCTTCCCCGGCCCCCACTGGGGGCGCCAGCCACTCCAACTTTTGACTGGATGTCAAGAGCGTCGCCACGAGGGGAACGAGTCGCCGGCCAGCCAAGGTAGCCAACGGCGTGTGAAGGTTGCCTGACCTCGAGGAAACTGAGATGGCACCAACGGAGGTTTTGTTAAGTAGGCGACCAAAATTCGAGCGGCAGCAACCTGGGCACCTTCACAGGGAATATGACCGGGGGAATATGACCCAATATCCCCCGTAAATATGTGCCTCGGAAGGGAGACCCAACCATAAAACTCGCCGTATCTTATCCACTATTTTTCGAACAGGTCCATAGATTTCCGTCCTCAAAAGTGCGGGGATATTCCCCAGTGTTTGAGTTGGATGGGACTATCGTGGCGTTTACACCGACAGGAGATTCCCATTGCCGGCTGTGGGAAATTTGGATATCAATGGAATCAAAATCTTATCGATCGATGAAGAACTAAATTACCCCGACCCGGAGAGCGTCTTTGGAATCAAAGCAGTAGCACATGACGCAAGACTTCAGGCAAATGAATCCTTCTCGTCTGAAATAAAACATTTGTGTATTGATAAGCACGTTTTATAAGCAATGGTAGCAAGATTCTTCATGTATTTGGTTTTAGTGATAATTTAGTAGCAGATACTTACCGTCGCATTTCGTTTTTTTAATTAATAATTTATATTGTCAGAACTAGCAACATATCTCTTCACTCAACAATAATTACAAAAATGAAAAAGAAATGATAAATTGCTCATATTTTGGTGAAACTAAAAATTAATTCAGCACATATTTTTTTTACAGCGTTGAAGTCCAGCTCCAAAGGACAGCTGACGATCGTAGCCGAGCAGGCTGTTTGGTACTTCTTCACTACTTCTTAGAAGTACCCGTTAGTACCGATCATGTCTCACATAATAAGCTATTGGAACAAAAATATCCATATTCTCCAAATTATTCTCCTTTCACACTTTAAATAAATACTTTTGAAATGCATTTACCAATTAATTTCACAAAAACGGCTTAAAATTTTACAACGTCAAAATACTTATTCCAATTTCCACCATGAAACCACCACTATATTACTTGCTTACAGAACCGTGCGCACAGTGCGCGCAGTTTTATCGTGACGTCAGAGGGTGCTTCCTCAGTGGCGCCCCCTGGCGGGGAACGCGTGCAAAAAGTCCAGCTCTTAGGCATGTCCGATTTGTTTTGTGTGTAGATCGACTGGATACGCATTATTCACCGTGTCACTATTTATTTTTAACTGGAAATCGCATATCTTTTTATATCAACATTCATTTTGATAACAGTATCATTCCAGAAGCCTAACATTGAGAGGAACCAGAGTGAAATTTTGATCCTCAGCCAATGCTGAAGGGTAAGGTGAGAGAAAGATTTTACTGAATTCTTTTCAGAAAGGAATTTCAAATGTATTGATGCATTATTCGTTTTCCATTATCCAGTGTGCACTTCCTGAGGACTTAGCATAGCAATTTCAAGTCCTTACTATTTGTTTGGCTGTCTTTTTCTGCACAACAATGAAGCAAGTAAGGTTTATATAGCTCTAGCATTGACCCAGCTGTATTTTTTCCTTGCAAAGGCATGTTTTTAAAATTGCGGGTTTTTTGCGGGTTCGGCTCAGCCAAAATCAGCTTGCGGGTAGTTGTGGTTGGGCAAGGGGTAGTTGCGGGGCGGGGCGGGTAATGAAATTGCAAATTTGGTGCATCTCTAGTAGGTACAACGAGTAGTAAAGTAATCTTGGGTACAACCCCCGCGATCCCTTTCGCTCCAAATTGAGCCATAGCGTCACGAGACGCAGCGACTGGCACTAATTTTCATATATCAGGCCATCTGGGGATATCTAAGATAAGGTCAAAGGTCCCTTTACTGACGCTTTTATACGTCAGTGAAAATTTCTTTGGACGTGCTAGAGGGCAGTGGTCGGGCCTCCGAACCCGCGGCGGCGGACACTAGCGCTACCTACAATGGTTTTATACAGGTGCACTGTTACATCCATGCCTCGTCAGATGGCGCTGCCACCAGGCCCAGCCGATGCATTTAGGCATAGCCTCGCCCTGTCTCCATATTTAGTTGCGCTGTGCTTTATTCAAAAAATCATTTTTCAAAACATCAAGCATCCGTTCCGTCGTTTTCTTCCTGAGGATTGTCAAATCCTTCTCCTCCACGCCTCAACCCCTGTTGTTTCTGACTGGATGAGCAGCTTATACAGGGGCGCCGCCACGGATTTTTGACTGGGGGGGGGGGACGGACTGACTGACTGAAAACACAAGTAGACATTCTTACCGTGGCTTTTTCGGTCGGATGCATTCAACGTTTAAAGCAAATATGCCACTTTTAACATAGGGTTTTGAACTGAAGTAACAGTTTTGTAGCTTGAGCTGAGACGAGAACAAATCAGGAGCTTTTATGGCTCAACGATCACCCTAGCCAAATATATAGGTATCGATTTTAGGTTTGAAGACTGAAGTCATTCCCATAGATTACACTTTGTCATTCTCTTACCGAGGAATCCATTCCCTTACGGAAAAATGCTAGCCAATCAGCATTCAGCTGGTTTGAACTACGTACTATGCTTGGTCTATTTATATACACTGTGGCTTGGTCAACGCGTAATCAGCTTCCGCTGCAATATAGGCAAGTAGCCTCTACGAAAGATGGAAAATAGTGATGTAAAAAATATAAAATCCTTTTGCAAATATTCATTATTTCCTGACCATTTTATGTTTAAAAACTCATAAAACTGTGGCGAAATAACTGGTTTGAGGAAAGTAGTTTAGGTAGGTATTTCCTTAAAGGAAAAGGACCACCTTTAACATGGGGATTGAAACTGAGATAGCCATCTTGTAGCCCGTGTCCGAAAACTCTCCAGTCTATCTCCTTACGGCCGATTTCGGCTTCCATTCGTAGGTATCGGCAATTTTAAAAGAGGAATGCGTCCTTATCCCAGGAATGCGTCCTTACCCTGTAATACAGCCACCCGCGGCGAGGCTTTGGTTTTTTACCAATCAGCGCCAATCAGCTCAGCTTTAACCAATCAGCTTATCTGACACAATCCGACAAGTCTGTCTTCTGAACGCTGATTGGCTTGAGTGTGACGTCATCGCTATGCCATCATACAGTAGGTGCCGCAGAGAGTATCAACATAGTACCAATCAAGGCTATAGAACTCCAGGTAAGGACACCAGCCGTTTGACCTTGAACGCCGCCGGCCGGCCGATGACGTCATTGGAGGCAAGCCGGCTCGGCGGACACACAAGGCGAATGCATAACGGAGGGGCGTTGGAACGTTGCGGGAGCCGGGGAGATATTTTAATGTGGTTGTATACCACCATTGTTATGTTTATTGATCTACAGACTGCATTCTTTTAAACCTCGATGCACTCTAGGCCTGGATGGTTCGTACATTCGTGGAACGATCACCCCGTCCGAAGTCCGTGGTCGAAGCTGTCATAGTATTAAAGACACTAAGACGGGTGCAATAACGGCGATCCGATCCCGTCTCTGGCGAATCTAGAGGGGTCGTAAGGACCCAGGCCGAATCTGACCGTCTATTTTTAGGGAAACGGGGTGGGTGAATTGACAACCGATGGCTTAAGAGATAATGAGAAGAGATCCCGTCGTCGATTGTTGTTTGACAGACAACACATGTTGTACTGGACGTATGACCATCAGAGGTAATGCCTGAACGTAGGCAAGCATAATTGTTCTGTCATACTGTTTAGGAATATAAAATGGTAATGGAGATTATTGAGGATATGATCTCTACATTACAGGAATTCGCTAATTACTACGGCCCATAGGGGCACCGCCGGAGCTGTTGTTTTGCCATCGGCCCCAGGCAACTCCAGGGAGCTGCAGTACCCGGCGGCCAAAGCGGCCCACCTCGTCGACTCGCAGGTCCTGTGGGATTCCGTGATGCTTTAGTGCTTCACCCACTGAAGCACGGGCATAGCAGTAGGATGTGGGGCTAGGTGTCTGTCCACCTCTTCATTGAAAGAACAACGTATACAGCGCCTGGTCCCGCCGAAGCTCGGTATCGACCGTGACTTATTCACAACTGGCGGATCCAGGAAGCGGTCTTGGACACTGCGGGGGCTTACCCCAAAAAGGTTTCTCGGAATTAATTAAAAAAAAACTCTGATTTCGATTCCTTGCGCACTGCTGTGCAGTGTGATTAACCAACATTTCCTCAGAAAAGTTGTGAAGTTTTCTTTGATTCTCGAAAAGCGATTTCGGGCGCTGCCAATGTGGGGGAAGACATTTGCCCCAAATGCCTTCCCCTGGATCCGCCAGTGGGTTGCCCCACTCCGAGCTTGACTAAAACCATTTTCAAACCCCACCAGAAACCGATGGTAAGGTGAGTTTAAATCCAATAACTCATCTCTGTCTGCCCGCCTAAATATGTATACAACACATGGTACGGCACCCGGCCCTGTCTGAGCTATGAGCCGATCGCGATATTTTCGGCTTTCCCCAACCCAAGCTCGATTAGGAACGTTCTCCTTCCCCACCCGATTGCTGATGTCAATTCAAATTCAATACCTCATCTCTGTCGGCCCGACCATAACCCATTCATTGCACACCGTTCAGCGCCCCGCCCCGCCAGAAGTATCCTAGCGCGCTGAGCAGTTGCCTCCAGCCGCGTCATCGCGAGGCCCCGCGCGGCCCATAAATTAATACATTGCGCGAATAGCCGTGTCGCCCCCCTGGTACCAATATGTTAAAGGGACCCTCCCACCTTCAAAAAAGTCAATGAATTGGCATGAAAGTGATGTCGCTCGGTTCAGAAAGAGCAAAAACGAATATCTACCAAATTTCATCGAAAAATATTCACCGGTTTTCAAGATATTAGACTTTTACTTCTGTTTATTTTTGGGGATCTCCGCTGTTCCTAGCGACTTTATTTGAAAGTGCGGCATTTGTTGCGCGCAAAGCAGCATATACCACCGCGTGCTACAAAACGTTTTAGTCAAACATTTAAAAATCGTTAGATATCTGCGCTGACGTCACACATTCAGAGGGGTATTCCTATGCATTAGCCCCTCTGAATCAAAATGCTGCAATTTTGAAATTCAATATTTCCGATTTAAGGCATTTCTCGATGTTGTGAGTGCCGAAACCGGTAATTGTGAGCCAGGGACCCCATTTTGGCTATCTCAACTCAAATCTAATGTTAAGGTGGGAGGGTCCCTTTAAATAGTTTTAAATACTTTCATAGACCCGGGAACAGGGGGGGGGGGGCAGCGGGGGCGCTTGCCCCCCCCCCCCCAACTTGGGAGCCGAGGGGGCGGCGCCCCCTCAACTTTGAGGCAGCGAGAAAAGATCTTTTCTCCCTTTTCCGGACTTCTTTCCTTCATGTTTCCTTTATACATCTACACATCAACACACGGCATTTTCCTTGCCATCTGAATGGTTTCTGCTGATACAGTATCGATTTGACAACATCTGCTATTGTCATCCCGCTTTGAGTTGGGCCTGACCGTGGCCATAAATTTGGCAGGCCAGATTGTATACTGCACCAGCTTGAGTCAACTTTTAGAAATACATAACGTACAAGGGTGGTAAAATCGTTGCTATGGGTATAACACAGTTTACCCGTTCCGGGTGTGATGGAGGGGTGTGGAGCAATGAGTGCACTGACGTGGCGCCCTCGGAGGGCCGGTATGGGATTAAAGCTCAGCGACACTAAGGGCTTGTCAAGTGCCTTCGGCTATCGGTAGCACCCTCAGAATCACCGGCGTAGTGCCCTCAGAGCCGCCGGTAAGGGGCCTTTAGAGGCACCGGTGTGGGGCCGCCATGCAGGTGCCGGTGTCGGCGCTCAGAGGTGCTAGTGTGATTCTCTCAGAGGCGCCGATGAGGGTCCTTACAGGCGTTGCTGTGGGCCCTCATAGACGCTGGTGTGGAGCCGTTACAGACGGGTGTGGGGCCTTTAGAGCTGCTGACGCGAACTCTCTACAAGCCGGCAGGGGGTCTCAGTGACCGGCAAGGGGTCCTTAGGCCGGCAGGAGAAGTCCTGTGGGGTCCTTAGAGACCGGCATGGTACTGTCAGACACCGGTGGGGCCCTCAGTCACCGGTGTGGGGCCCTCAAAAGTCACCAGTGGGTGGCCTTTAGATGCACAGGTATTGGTTGGGTCCTCAGAGCCGCCAATATAGGGCTTTAATAGGCGCTGGTGTAGGCACTCAGAGTTGGGGGTGTGAAACCCTCAGAGACACCGGTGTCCTCAAAGGCGCCGACGAGGGTCCCACAGTTCCCGTTATGGGACCCTCAGAAAAATAAGTGTGGGACCATCACAGGCGGGAAATGCCCCTAGAACTGGCCCCTCATAGGCCGGTAAGACCTCTCAGAGGCCAGTGACGGGCCTTTGGAGACCACCAAGGTGCCCTTAAAAGCCGCAAGAGGCCCTCAGAAGCCGGCGTGGGACCCTTATGGAGATCTTAGTGTGGCTATTGGGCCCATGAGGTGCTCTAACGAGCCCCATGGGGCCCTGCTGAGTAGAAATATGGCCATCGTTAACCCTCAGCGGTCAAATGGCGCCGCAGGGCCCCTCGGACCCGAGGGTCCATTTTATCCCGATGGGGGGGGGGGGGGGGGTACGTGTCCCCTTAGACCCCTAACTACGCCACTGTTTCATATGCATCATGTCAGGCATTTTAGGCTCGCCCCCCCAACTTGAAAATCGTTTCCGGGTCCCTGAATACTTTTTCGCGAATTGTGCACTTCTGGCACCAGTTTTAAAAAGAAAATGAAAAATAATAATGTCAAAATGAAAAACAACGATATCTTCATATTTCACGAAGGTGGCCCTTTTCCTTTAAAGTAATGGCTATAGACCGTATTCCCACCGAGTAGGGGAAGGTGGGGTAAGACGGCCCAGCGGGGCAAGACGGACCACCAGCCCTCCCGGCTGAACCGCTGCTGGTATCTACTGCTTTATGCACTCACTATATTTGTTTTCCTTCGTAACAATGGCCACCTTGAGCTCATGCTGCTAGGATGCATAGAAAAACGACCCCCGGGCCCGCGAGGGCTAACTATTTGAAAGGCCAGGGGCGTAGGATCCTATACAGTTGGGGGGGCTTCAGCCCCCCCAACCTGCTGGTCAGCCCCCCCAACTTGCCAGGCAGCCCCCCCAACATTATAAAATATGGACAAATTAAAGAAAGCTCAACTTGGCAAAGTTACAATTTTGGGTAGTAGTAAAGCAGGCGTCACACTTCTTTTTGCAACCAAGGAGATGTGCTATAGGTTAGACTGTAGGGTGTAGGTTTTAGATTTTAGGTGCTAGATTTTAGGTTGTAGGTTGCAGGTTTTTGGTTGTAGGTTGTAGGTGAGTTTAGGTCAGGTTTGGTAAGGTTTGGTCCGATTAGAAAGCATCTCTGGAGTCTGGGTAAAGCGCCTCTCTGCTTTACGACTAACTACCCAATTTTGGCCTTAAAACTAACTGGGGGCTTTGAAAATGTGCATTGCAATGGAGGGAGTAAATCAAATTTATAAAATGACTTTCGAGTCATTTGAAAGAAGATAATAGCAAAACAAAACCAGGAAGGTACACATAAAAATCAACTGTGGTTTTAGCAAGCCTGAAATAATCAATTGGTCAGCATGTTAGGACACCAGTACAGCAGGCGTCACCAAGCAACTTCGGTTGCGGTATTTTACAAGAACGGTTATCTTTATATATTTATGTGGGTTATCTCACCCAAGGCCATCTATAGATCTCACCTCCCAAACGTTGTCACACCGTTTTTGTAACAAGACTAGTAAAATAGAGGTGAAATCAAGGCCGGTGAAATATCGTCAGCTGATTACGTTTATGATTATGTCAAATTTTTAAAATGATAACGTCATAATGAATAAAAATAAAATGGCATTATCTTAAAAGGATTTGGTGAAAGAAATTTGCACATTCACTAACTTTTAACTGTTTTTTCCATCTTTTTTTCCAAGATATCTCTTATGGCTCGCCTTCAGAAGAAAGCCAAATCCTTTTTACGGAATTTGACGCCATCGCAGACATTATCAGCTGACGATACAGCACAAAACTTTGCCATGTTACTATGCGTGCGTTCGGCATCCGGATAATCAGGGAAAATTATCCGGGATCAGCGATAATTATCGGGGATTACGTTCGGTATCGCGATAACGAGACATGTTGAAGATAGGCACTCACCAATAATTTTCCGGCCGAGAATATCCAAACGATATTTTCCGGATGCCGAACGCACGCTAAAGCGGCGCAGAAAGCAGAAAAACACAACAAAACAAAGGCACGACACTTGACGGCTTCGTTTCGTTTGTTTAGGGGTGGGTGCAAGCCGGCCATGTGGGTGGAACTCGGACGGTAGGACGAACGATGAGGACGATTGTTCAGGGACGTACCCAAGATGGACGGGGTGCCCCCCCCCCTCGGGGTTTTCAGGAGGCCCCCGTGGGCCGAAGGCCACGGGGACCAAAATCACGTCGGAGGCGAAAGAAATTCAAGGGAATCCCAAAAATCACGTCAGGATATTCAGGGCCTCTGACCAGCCTGACAGCTAGGGTCCTTCTTACTTCCTGGGGCCTCCTGTGAATAACTGCTAGTGTCTGTGTCTGACCGCTAGGGCCCCTCTGACTCCTCAGTAGAGAGGAGGCCCTCTGTAAGAGGAGGCCCCTCTGTAGAGAGGAGGCCCCTTTAGAGAGGAGGCCCTCTGTAGAAAGGAGGCCCTCTGTAGAGAAGAGACCATCTGTAGAAAGAAGGCCCTGTGTAGAGAGGAGGCCCTCTGTAGAAAGGAGACCGCCTGAAAGCAGAAGGCCCTCTGAAGAGAGGAGGCCCGCTGTAGAGAGGAGGCCCTCTGAAGAGAGGATGCCGTCTGTAGAGAGGACTCCCTCAGTAGAGAGGAGGCCGGAGGCCCTTTGCAGAGATGAGGTCCTCTGTAGAGAGGAGGTCCCCTGTAGAGACTAGAGAGGAGGTCCTCTGAAGAAAGGGTGCCCTCTGAAAAAGATAAACCCTCAGTAGAAAGGAAGTCCTCTGTAGAGAGGAGGCCTTCTGTAGTTGATAGGCCCTGTGAAAAGAGGAGGCCCACAGTAGAGAGGTGGTCCTCTCTAGAGAGGAGGTCCGGCTGTGTTTTGATTTTTTTTTTTGCAAATTTGTGTACGTACAGGTAGGTCAAGTCAATACTAGACCGTGACTGTAATTACACCAACCAACCGTGTCAAATTGAATCGGAATTCATATGTGTACTGTGGAGTGTGAAGGAACTCCGGCTTGTACTACCATACTAAAAGAGTTGTAAAATTTGTGATTCGGAGCAGTGTTTTAACAAATGCTGTTGCAAATTTTCTCGGCGCTCCGCGCCTCCGATTCATACACCAATCAATAAGAAAGGTAACTGTAATAACACCAACCGTGTCAAATTGAATCAAAATTCCCTTAAGTGTATAGTCGACTACAGAATGATGTTCCACTCCTCAGAAGCTATCAGTTGACTGGAGCGCTAGTTGTGCCGTTTATCACGCAATTAAACGCCTGTCGATTGTGAGCATTAGGACAAAGTTATAATTTGTGAACTCAGCCCGTGTGATGCGGCACAGCCTACCACTCCAGGCAAATATTTGCCCGTGAAAAGTGGAACATCATTCTGTAGTCGACTACCTATACTGTTAAGGAACTCCGGCTTGTACTAGCATACTAAAAGGGTCGTAAAATTTGTGTTTTGGAGCTGTGTTTTGACAAACGTTTTTTTGTGTGCAAATTTGCGCAGCGCTTCGCGCCGCCGGTTCGTTAACAGGTCAATAAGAGAGATCGCTACTGACATGCTACTAATGCATTAGGCTAAAAGTGCGGTTACAATATCAACTTCTGGGTTTTTAAGTCGGTTGATACGCCCCCCCCCCCCCAGTAAGAAATCCGTGGCGACGCACTTGTATAGGTGGATTTAACTTAAACTACTGAGCCGAGTGACTTATAACGATAAAGCTTCATCTTAGAAGCGGCGAAGACGAAATGTCTTTTGATCTCGACATACTCGCTCCCCCTCCCCCGGTCGTCAGAATTCATCCATCAGACCCGGCATGTCGGCCGACCTGTAACCCCCCCCCCCCCCACAAAAACGTTCGCCTAGATCCTCCCTTGCCCTCTGTAGAGAGGAGGCGCCCTGTAGAGAGGAGGCCCCCGGGATCCTCCGCCCCCCCCGGCCCCCCTTGGCCAAATCCTAGGTACGTGCCTGCAATTGTTTCGTGCATTTTGAGAGTATTCGTGTGGCTACACGACCTACAACTTTAAAAACAAAATTATGCTTCCAATGCTATGCAGAATGTGGGGGTTTTGCGAAATACTACAACATAAATTGTTCTGTCACTGTCCTGTTTTACCGATCACAATCCGCCTAATTTGTCGATACCGCTATCGTGGCCCTAGAAGTAGTCGAGGAGGTCCCTGAAACAGCCAAAAGGGAGCCATTAAACAGTCTACAATCTTTACACAAAAACTTGACCCTTCCGAAATGAAGTGGGTGATTGGTGAAAAATGAGCACCTAGATTTTAGGAAAGTGCAGGGGTACCTCCAAGGAACCCCTGAAACAGTTTGCCAAACTAGGGGATAGGAATCTAAATACTGAATCAATCAAGAAATTGATTCTCTCATCAGCCTCTTAAGTATAAGAAGAGCATACATATACCGTTTTAGTGGCATCACTTTGCATTTGAAAAGAGCGGGAACATACACTGCATAAATGTGGTTGCAAAACGTTGAGCCGGAATATAAATACCTACGCCTTATTTTATAAGCCTGAACTTGGATCCAGGGGGAAAAAAGTCATATCACTCAAGTCATAGACCCGCTTTTCACCACCATGGTCCACGGCCACGCTCCCTCCCCCCCGGTCAACACCTTTTCCACTGCTGTTCCCCCCCCCCCCGCTCAGCACCTTTCGTCGCCGCCCTACCGGCGTCCGGGGTTCAGCCCCCCAACCTATTTTGCGATCCTACACCCCTGTGAAAGGCAAAGAGGAAACACAAACTTTCAAGCAGAAATCAATGAACTCGATATTTTGTATTTTCAATAGGCTTTCAAAAAGAGTTCAGCCAGCCATCCGACGATGCTCAGCCATCCGAGAAGCGCAATGACATCCGAGATGTGATTCTTGCGTCACCATAGGCATCAGTCACAACTCAGGACAGTCACATTTCGGATCTTTCAAACATATGCTCTGTGCAAAAAGATGCATACATCACTGTAATAATGCACGATAAGAACGCGTTTGAGATATCTATGTATATACGAGGAACTTAGTGACGAGAAGCCAAGTTCAAGCACATGTTCATGTTCGAGTTCATGTTCCCCCAGCAGAGCGCGAGTTCATGTTCGATCTCCCGTCGTGTGATGTCATGCGATTCACCTTTTTCCCAGTGTCTACGTCCCCGCTTCGATGTGCAGCTGAAAGCGAACGCTCGATCAGAAGCACGCCCAAACTGGCTAGAACGGCGATGGGGATTATAATCAGCAACGCGAACGAGTTGCCCAGGGAGATCGGCGCCACATCACTGGTACCGGTGCACACGTCTGCTCGCTGGATCCACTTTCTCTTCATGCGCAAAACGATGCCCGCTTCATTTATTCTTCGTAACACCTGGTTCATTGAATTTTTTAAACCAAGTCCTTTGGCGATGGCCAAATAATTCCTCGCTGCCATTATAGGACCATCATATAAGGGAGTGAGGGTGCAAGCTTTGTCGCCAAGCTTACGGAAGATTGTCCTGATGTCTATATAACTCAGTGTTTTCGGCTCGATTGAAAGATGGGCTCTTTCATATCTTCTTTCGTGAGGAAGAGGAACAACACGATCTTTCTTCGTAACACGTTCGTATAACTGAATTTCATATGGATCCTTGCTCACTTTCCAGTCATGTAACACAATGTATTCTGGGTCTACAGCCAACTTCCAGTCCGGTCTTTTTGAAAATTCCTCCAGACTGCTAATTGGTTTATCGATTTCGACGACAGTTAGGTATGAGATCATTATTGCCGTGTAGCTGTTGACAAGGATGATGTGCAAGAGCCAGGTGAAGATGGTGACAATACGGCCAGACAAAGAGCTGGGCACCGAGGGCCAGCCCTGGCCGACCAGCGACCCGAACACAGACAGCAGGCAGGCCGTCCACGTCATCTCTGTGCTGGTTTGCCTGTCCTCTGTCCTGCTCAGTCGAATGGAGAACCTCAGCGCCAGTGAGAGCAGTAAGAACGCGCCGAGCAGCATCCACCAGACTGACACGTGAAGCGGTTTTAGTAAAGAGCTGAAAGCTTCAACGCTCAGGTTGGATGCATCATCAAGGTTGTTGCTGACGTAAAAGGTATGGAACTCTTCTTCGACAGTTGCAGCGTCCAAAAACTGGACCACCTCCGATCGATCCTTCCTGTTGTGGAGCCAAGAGAGGGCAACGTCGGCTCTCCCGTAGGCCAGCTCTCCCACTAGTCCAGTCCATGTCCCGTTCTCGTCCAGTCGGCCGAAGTCTGCACCTTTCAGCATGGGCACTAGACGGTAGCGGAGGCCCAGCAGCTGGGCCGTGATCTTCCACACATCAAACAGATAACCGTCATAAGTGACGGCACCATCAGGGCCGGTGTTTAGCAAGACGTAGGGAGGATCGTGAAAAGCCGCGACTCGCAGCTCTGGCTCCGTGGCTAGATCGTGGCTCTCCGTTGACCAGTTTCCGCCCACGAAGTGAAGACCGGCCATCACCAGTTGCCGCCTGTCTCGGGACAGTGGTTTGTAACACTGTCCCGACCCCGACACGGCCAGCCGTTCCTCGCACTCTGACAACGGAGTGTTGGACCACCCCGGTTCGCCTGTCCCGCTCAACTATTCACTTATTCACTGGCTTATGTAACAACCAAATCCTGGGCGTACTGTGCTGGCATCCATACCTACATAGTACCAGTGATTGCCAGTGCATTTTCGTGCGACATGACACCTTGTTAACGCCTATAGTAGGCATCAGATTACCCCATAATGCGACAACTCCGCAGCTATGGAAACTTCGGTTCTTAGAACGAGGCATCATCCAAAAAATATGGGCTTTGTAGAGTAGACATATAAACTAGCTTTGCAAAGGCTTAACAACACACTGCAACATGCACTATGCCATTTAATGTATCCAAGGCTTGTTAACCTTTAGAAGTGAACGGTAGCGTGGCCATAAAATACGTAATGCACTTCGTTTATCACCATACATGCATAACTTTCGTGGCATAATATGGAAATTATTTATATATGCGGAAGCTCAGCATGCATGGTCAAGTACATGCCAGAGGCCAATTTGAGTCTGAAATCGTCGCAAGCTGCGCCCCAATGGGGCACTCAGCCGAGCGCGGCTTCCGGCACTGCAGCATGAGGAGAAGGGGGGGGGGTAGAGTTTGGCAAGTGCTGCTCCCTGACGCCTGTTTCCAAGCGGAAAGCAGGCGTCAGCCGGCAGGGATTATGAACTTAAGAGACTATCTAACAGCGGCAGCACAACTTTTTCAGCAAGGCCAGGTTTGGAATAGGCAGGCATAATTTTTCAATCTGCCATGGTAAGGGCGTTTTATGCCCTCGACAATATAGTTTTTCGTTAGTATCTAAATGACTTCCGCTGCACACCCTATAATGCATATTTTCAACAAATTTGAGAATTTTATAGGTAGGTACCCAGGTCCCAGGTCATTCGGGGTCAGGTCTACAGGTCATGTCAAGTGACCGAACCTCAGCCAGGAGAAACTCTGCATAGCTCGTCAAGATGTTATAGCTAAACTTGGATGCTAAACCAACTGAATGATTGCTTTGCAACTTTGAGCAGCTGTTTGGGTGACAGCCAACATGATGAAGGCATAACAGTTTTACCTCGAAATTTCCGAATGCCCCTAGGTCGGGACAGTTTTGCAGCCTAGGTATTATAAATCGACGGGATAAAACTGAACTAAGGTTTTTTTAACCCTCGCATGTGTGCGGCGTTTTCCAGCTTCTAATGTGTAGGGGGGGGGGGGGGTCGGTTGGACCCCCCCCCTTGCCGTTTGGCCCCTGATCGAGCTAGAGCTTCGCGGAAAAAACGAGCGTGTTGCACGTGACGAGAGGAAGCCGATGATACCTAATTTTAAGGTCTTAGGTCATTGGTTGACCTTCCAGGTCAGGTCAATGACCCAAAGTCGGGAAAATCGGGACCTGTTAGAAAGTCGTAAAGTGTGGCTGCTAAGGGGTTTTTCGGGGTGCTGATCACGAATATCGTGTTAGTTTTGATCACAGATGATGTCTTGAAGCATTTAGACCAGGTCGGGTCAGGTCAGGTCAGGTCAACCAGTAGGCGTCGTGACGGGTATTCGTAGTACGTGTCAACCGCCTCTGACAGCTTCGTAACATGTTACGAAGTCACCAAAACTACTTCGTAAATGTTCAAATGGTTGCTAAATTCGAATTCAGCTCCAAAAACTAGCCTAGAAACATGTAAAACTCGAAAAAGTGACCCGAGGTCACCCGAGGTCACCAAAGGTCAATGACCTGACCTGACCTTCAGGTGACCTTGACACACACGGGAGTAACATCAAATCACATGTTTGAACGTTTGAAACCACGAAAAGCTTGCAAACACGCGGCTAGTGCGAGCCGACATACGCGAAATCGCGATTCCGGCCAAACATGGTCTCGGAAAAGAGGTCGCAGGTCAAAGGTCATTTGGGTCAGGGTCATGAAATTTTCAGGGTAGGTGTAAAATTGATCAATACGAGGGTACTGAAAGTTTCGTCGCGATCGGCCGCTTTTTACGCGAGTTATTCGCGAAAAACCATGGGGGGGGGGTCCATCCGACCCCCCCCCCCCCTACACATGCGAGGGTTAACATAAGTCAGTTAACCCGCGCCCCGTAGGGAAGGGTGAAACGGTCCCCCTGTCTTTTTCCGTCATGACGTCAATCTGACGTCGTTTGCAGCCAGCCTATCAGAGCCTCTGGAAAAAAGTTTGGTCACAATGTGTAAAATTGATGCCCGGAGGGGTCCTGAAAGTTTGGTGACGATATCTGCAGTCGTTTAGGAGATATCGACGGAAAAGGACAGGGGACCGTTTCACCCTCCCCAACGGGGCGCGGGTTAACTGACTCATGTTAAAAAACTTAGTTCAGTTTTATCCCATCGACTTATAATATCTAGGCTGCAAAACTTGCCCGACCTTGGGGCATTATCGAAAATTTCGAGGTAAAACTGTTATGCCTTCATCATGTTGGCTGTCACGGCCATAGGCGGCAGAACGGGGAGGGCACCGGGGCACCGTGCCCCCTTTAATTTTGGCATTTTAACATTAGCCCTATGGGCGTTGCATGGAAAGAATGGGACCAAAAGTCGGCAGTGCAGTTGCAGCCCCCCTTAAATTTAAGGTGTTCCGCCGCTACGCTACTGATGTCACCCTGAACAGGTGCTCAAAGTTGCAAAGCAATCATTCAGTTGGTTTAGCATCCAAGTTTTAGCATCTTGACGAGCTTTGCAGAAATTCTCCTGACTGAGGTTCGGTCACTTGACGTGACCTAGAGACCTGACTCTGAATGACCTGGGACCTGGGTAACTATAAAATTCTCAAATTTGTCGAAAATAAGCATCACAGGGTATGCAGCGGAAGTCATTTAGATACTAACGAAAAACTATAATGTCGAGGGCATAATTATGAAACGCCCTTGCCATGGCACAAAGAAAAGTTGTGCCTGCCTATTCCAAACCTGGCCTGGCTGAGAACTTTTGCTGCCACTGTTAGCTGCAAATGTGCATTAAAAATAACACTCAGCAGGTTCTTGGGAATTCACCGTCTTCTGCTTCTCTCGCTGAAAACGTTCGTCCAAAAGAGCAAAATGACCTTTTTTGACAAAATCTAATTTCGAGCGCAGTATCGTCAATCGTGCAGTGCATGACATTGAGCCACGCAGCGTTAACTTTGATTCCGGAGTCGGAGTCGGTAAGATTTTGGCGACTCCGACTCCGACTCCGGGCAGAATTGTCGGCTCCGGCCGACTCCAACTCCGACTCCGACTCTGCAGCCCTGGTAAAGTGTGTCCTGAAATTGATTCGCGGTTAGTACGGCCTGTTATGTTGTCCCTCCTGAGTGCTGAACGAACGTAATTCTACGGGTCCTGCACCCGGGGCACCTGGACCAGGGTAACCGGGGCATCTAAATCGGCCATCCACCGGCATCTGAAGACTACCCCGAAGCTGAAGCCGCTTAACCTCAGGATGCAGCCCTGGCTTACCGTGGTCCGCTCCAGAAGTGAGGCAGCTGGATTATGTCAAGACCCACCAAATCTAGACCATTCAGGACTAGAAGTGTGTCTTTTTCAGTGAATTTTGGTCTTATTGGATTTGTCCAAATGTTTTGATGTAGTGCCACATCAAAATTTACTTCGAAAACTTGCACTGTATGGCATTGACACGAAATGGTTCAGCAGTTATTTGTCTGATCACACTCAGCAGGTTAGGCTGTGTGCCGGTAAAGGACGGAACGTACTGTCGCGCTCACGAGAAAATAACATTGGTGTTTTTCAAGGCGGAGCGCTATCATGCGTCATGTACATGTTGTATGCCAACGACCTCAGCCTCAGTGTCTCAGATGATGTAACAATTGTCCAGTATGCAGACGATACACAGCTGTTGGTCAGCGGAAAGAAACGTGACGTGCAGCGAATGGTGGCCTGTATGGAGAACGCCTTACACCGTATGTATCAGTGGTTTTGTGCTAACGGCATGATGCTTAACACAGCTAAGACACAAATGGTCGTATTAGGTACACCAGCGATGCTGCGCGACCTGCCCTTAGTCTCCCTTCACTTTTGTGGCACTGTTGTTGCTGAGTCGCGAGCCGCCAAGAACCTGGGTGTTTACGTTGACCGCCATCTCAACTATGAAACGCACATCGACAATGTAACTAGAAAGTGCACGGGCATTCTTATTGCTCTGACTCATGCACGTCACGTGATCCCAAGAGTGACACTGAAATCCATTGTCGAGGCACTTGTCCTTTCCGTGTTACGGTATTGTTTGTCAGTGTATGGTTCGTGTGGCATGACGCAGCTTCGACGTGTACAAAAACTTTTCAACTTCTGCGTTCGAGTAGTGACGGGCAAGAGGCGATATGACCATGTATCTCAGTCCCTGGAACAACTGCAGTGGCTCACTGCTGAACAGCTTGTGATATATCACACTGTGTGTGCGGTCGAGCGGGTTATAGTTTCAGGGCAGCCTGAAAGCATCATGGCGACTATTGGTCTGCGGGCTGATCAGCGCCACAGCCATAACACGAGGCAGGGAAGCCTGTACACGCTCCCGACTATCCGAACTGAGGCAGGGAGGAGACGGCTGTGCTACCGAGGAGTAGGGCTACTGAACAGTGTCGGTGTGGAGCCCGGAACGTGCGGGTTCCGTTCTGCGGTCAGACGCGCTGTTAAGTCGCAGTAGGGTATACCCGACTTCATCATGTGCGTGATTGTAGCTGCCAGCTGGTATGTCTGTTTCGCCGTGTCCACAATGTTTTAATTCGCTTACGTGAACTAGTGAAAAGCCATTGTTTTATAATGGATCTTGTTCGAATACATCTATCTTATCTATCTTATCTTAGTGACCAAGCGTCATTGGAGCACTCCTAAGTCCCTAACCGTCCCGACGACCGGTTCTGGGTTCAGGTTCAAGTATCATTCTCTTGGCCTTCCTCCGAAGGCGATATCGGCCGAGTTGTAGTTCCTCTGCATTGACTTTTGGACTGCTGGCCTGCCTCAATGTGAAAGGCTGCCAGCGGCTTGGCGTTTTTTTTTTTTTGGGGGGGGGGGGCGGTCATCCGCCTCTATACCAGTCGGTGGGGCTGCTCTCGTCTGGTACTGTGGCTGCCGGTGTTGGTTGACCGTCGCCGAGCCCCTCGGGGGAGAAGCCGGACAGTGTGGAGTGGCTGGGCTGTCCTCGAATTCGGCTGGCCTCTCTCTGGGTTTGCAGCCTGGCGATCGCGTTGTGCTCCCAGGTGCCTCCGCCACCAAGGTGGCCGGCCGTCTGGGCGGCACGGTAGGCGGCTGCACGGAGTTGGTGGACTGCGGCGATGAAGCTCTGGATGGTGCAGCGCTCTCACTCTCAGTCTCATTGGAGTCCACGGCTTCCTATTAACCCGCGCCCCGTAGGGCTACCGGCGGACCCTACCACCCGTAGGGGGGGGGGGGGGCGTTTCGGCCCCCCCTAAGATCTCGGAAAGTTACCGGCCGATTTTCAAAATTCAAACGGCGTTCGATAGCCCCACCCGGGAACTACCTTGTGACCAAATTTCATTGACCTAGGTCAAACCGATGACGTCACAGGTCAGGTCAAAGGTCAGATTTTCACCGTTCACAGGCAATTCAAGAAATGTGCTGTGAAAGCGAGTAAATTGGTAATTTATTGAAAACCATCGATGATACATTGTTCGTCAAACACATACTTTGCTATCTGAGGTCACTGATACCAGGTCAGGTCACAGCGAGGTCAGGTCACCGGGGGTCACAATATGAATGTGTCGTGTGATACATGTTTTATGGTCCATTTTACATGACAAATGCGATTATGTGGGTTAGGCAGCCTTTGGGGCCAGCCTAGGTCACGTTTTGGTGAAGGTCAGGTCAAGGTCAGGTCAAATTAGGTCAAATTTCAAAGTTGATATTTTTGCATAAAATGGGTATCGATTCGATGCAGCTCGTCACGGGGAGTTTAATGGTGGTCTTCGTTTTGCTCTACGAGTTCTAGAATTGCCAAAAATTGAGTTTGAAAATTTGACGTCATCATTTTTGAACAGTTTTTTTCGCTATAACTTGGCCAAAAAACGAGGTATCGATCTGAAATTTGGTATGTAGATAGAAGACGGTAGGCACTATCACATATATTCCGGTTTTTTCGAAACTCAAAAAACTTTTTGGATTTTTTTTTTGCGAATATATCCAAAAAATGCTTTTTTGATTTTTGGGGGTCAAAACTCAAAAATTTCAAAAATTCGAGATAGCAGTTTTGTAGCCCTGTCAATTCTACACCTTTCATGTCTGATCATTTTTCTGTATCTTCAAAGCTGTAGTCCTGACAGGTCTTCTCGCGAAGGTCTTTTTTCGGTCGAAAATGACAGAACATGACGTCACTCTGACGTCATTTGTGGCCAACCTATCATAGCCTCTGGAATTTTTTTTTTGTCACAATGTGTAAAATTGATGCCCGGAGGGGTCCTGAAAGTTTGGTGGCGATATCTCCAGCCGTTTAGGAGATATCGACCGAAAAGGACAGGGGGGGGGGCCGTTTCGGCCCCCCCTACGGAGCGCGGGTTAAGCAGCTTGGGTGGCTTTGTTCTTGGCGCACACCTAGATGGTTTATGTAGCTGTCGTCCACATCAGAGTCCGGCGTGTTTGTTCGCCGGTCTCCTGCTGCTTCTCTGTTCCGAAGTGTGCTTGCAGCACCGGGCAGCTGCGCTCCCACGCTGCGTGATCTCCGCTGCAGTGGGGGCAGCGCCGGTCGGGCTGTTCTTGCAGGCATGGCCGTGTGATGCTTCCCGGAACATCGGAGGCAGTATGGTTCCACCGCCGTCCGGCACCGCCTGGCACTGTGTCCGCACTTGGAGCAGTGCCATGGATACCCAGCGGACTGGGTATCCATGGTCTGAGCTGGAGACCTTGGAATCCCGCTCGGATGGTCTCTGGGATCGCGTTTCCAATGAAGGAGAGGCGCAACCCTGGGTGCTGCCGCCCATCCTTAGAACGGAGTTGACGTACACCCCGACTACGCCCTGGGGTCGGAGTTCTAATAAGATCTTCTCAGGGACATTGGGCAGGGACATGGCGTAGGTCAGAGCTTCTATGATGTTCTGTCGGAGGGCTGGTTCGCAGGTCACTGGATCTTCTATGAAGCGATCTAGTTAGAGGAGAGTCTGCTTATTCGGGGCTGAAGACGGTGATCAGGAGCGCGCCAGATGACGTGGGCTTCGCAGCCTGCACCTCCCCAATCAGGGTGCGGATTTCCCCAGCGATCAGGAAGGGGCTGACCGCGGAGAATGATCCACCGTCTTGATGCTGAAAAAGATGCTGGAGCACCTCGGCGGTTCAGCTGCTTCGCTGTCCATGGCTAACTTCATAGGAGCGATCTCGGATCTGCTGTGATGGTTCTGGGCCAATAGCAGCTCAGAGGTGCTGCACGGTCGAGACGGTGAGGCATCCGCCGGGGATTCTCGTTTGGGGCCTGCTGGGCTACACACAGAGGTCTCTCTGAGCTTCACCAGGTGCCGCAGGGACAGACCGAGACCGCTGATTACTTGTCAGCCAGGTGGTGGAGAACACTGACGCAACTACGATGCAGCGAAAAAGGAAAATACTTTACAAACTTATTGACTTTTGCCACACATGTGCAAGTACATACATATTCGAGCAGGAATGAATAATGATTTCTGGCTCATTACGCTAGGAAGACCAAGGACTGGTGCCGAGCGAACCGCTAGGAAGACCAAGGATTGGTGCTGAGCGAAGTCCCCTGGCTTCTGAGAGAAGGGACATGGCCTGGCAACAGTCCAGACCTGTCCCGGATCGAAAACCTCTGAATGATGGTCAAACAAGAGCTTAGCTAGCTACCGTCCGCCAGCTAAATAAAGATCAAGACGCTGTTCCACAACGCGTGACCGGGGCCTTGTGAGCGGCGTGGCGGAGTGTTAAAGGAGAAACTCGACAACCTGATATGTGACATGTCAGAGGGCATGATGAGTGGTACCTATACGACTGAAGGAGGACTATAATGGTAATCAGCGATAAATCAGAAATTATTTAAAGTACTTTAAAAGTTATTGAGGAAAAAACAACCGCGCATCAATTTCTGGACGCCCTGTAATATGTATTATATTAAAATGTGCTCGATGTTTGAGTGCTAAGAACCTACCTACCTATCACTGTCGTCCAAAGAAGGCCACTTCAATTTTATTCGATTGACATAAGTAGGCAATAGAGAGGTCGCAAAATTGACCTGATATTAAGTCACCAAAATCAGCATCCAGCGACATGCAATTGTTGTACGTTGGTACTGATTTCCTCATGCATGATTATGAATACCCGTAGTTTACCGGCCTTGTCACACTCACTTCTCCAGGCGTGTAGAGTCCGCCGCCTACTGGTCAACGGATGTACTTGTGGTACCAATCTTTGGCGCAAAGGCCTGTGGAGGACCCGAAGGTTGCCATTTCACCCCAGCCCACTTCACTGTGAATCTGCACTGATGATAAGTGCTTTAAAGGTTGATGCAGTCTGACACGACATAGCCTGTCTATTTACACAGCAACTTAGGACGGTACTCCCATGTGGAGTCTGGACCATAGGTGACCGAAATAACAGCTCAAGAGCATCACTTTATTTCATTCATCGATACATTATAACGCATACAACAGCAATATAAACCTGATATTACAGCTCACTATACATATAGCAATGCAAGATATAACCTCCCAGTGTACATTCCCAGCTGGGGCACCTGGTGTGCCCGTTGAGACGCCCTGGCTCGTGGCTAAGCCCCTTTTCCCTGCGGTCAGATGAAGCAGCGAGCGCTGCCGACTGGCGGCACCAGCCTGACAGCCGCCGGTCGCACAATATCAGCTCGATATCCACAGTCCGCAGAGCCCCTCGATGAAGCCGGCATCAGACGGCGACCGCATGTCTCCGCCATACACAGCCGCCGGCCGCGCAAACCCAACAGAACGCTGGCGGTTCGGCCGGCCCTCACGGCTCGCTCCCAGTCGTCTGGCCGAACGGGATGACCAGCGACTCGCCGGGCGTCACCTGGATGGCCTGGACGGCCTCCAGGAGCCGCTCGGCCGTCTGCCGCGCCCGCCGCACGTCGTCGGGCCGTGCCGGCGGCTCGGAGAGCAGGCGCTGCGCCAGCGGCGGCGGCACGTCCTGGAAGGCCAGCGCGGGCGGCGGCGGCGCGCTGAGCCGCGCCAGCGCGCTGCTGTACTGTCGACACCGCTCCACGTAGTCGTGCTGCTCCATGTTGGGCGTGTCCACGGCGGCCACGTCGATCACAGAGGCGGCCATGTCGTGCAGGATGCCGTCCAGCAGTGTCTCGCCGTCTCCGCGGGCGCGCGCGTCGCCGGCGCGCGGTGCGGCCTCGGCCGGCGGGTCGGCGCCGGACTCGCCGGAGCCGGTCAGACGCTGCTGCTCGGACAGCAGTGCCGTGCGCTCGTTGGTGTCGCCGGCGTCAGAGCCGTCAGAGCTCTCTGTGCTGCAGCAGCAGCCCATGGCCAACGCTGCTAGGGTGGCCTCTCCGCCACTGAAACAATCACAAACGGTTTGTCACAGCGCTGGTCACGAATGGTCCGTCAGTGCGCCAACCTCTGTCTGTCAGCAGTCAACACACCGGTCACAGTACAAGGGCGAGGCACAGGTCAAGGAGGAAGAGGAACTCAAATATCTAGACCTAGGAAATGTGATTGCAGCACCAGCATTATGTTTCCATCAAAAGCAAGGGAAGCACAGATTGAGTTTCACAACATAACACAGCAAATAATATCACAAAACTGATAAGGAAAAGAGGAAAGCTTTTCTGATACAAAGTTGGGTTTGTAAGAGGCAAAGAACATGCCAAAATGATATTGAGATGTTAGCATCCATCAGGTGGTAGACTGAGAACAAAAGACACTACTCTTCAATGATGTTTTTTTTTTGTTCAATATCAAACCTTCATCATTCTTACAGTGATTGCCACCAAAATGCAACAAGAGAATTAACATATTTCTATTGATTCCAACCACATGCTTTTATCATATCAATATACCACAGATTTTCCATAAGCACAACTGGTGCTGACAAACATCTACTGAAAAATACATGCTTGCAGCTTGCAAACTTTAAACTGTGTTCACAGCTCACACACATGACACAATGTCACCAGAAACACTAGCGTACAAATATGAATAAGAAATATCATCCTTCTCCACTCACAAAACTAAAAGTGGGCAAGTATCAAACTAGTCCTTATAAAACACATGACCCAACATGCATCAAATGGCATAGCATATGGTATGGGCATAACATCACAGTACTTAGTCTTAACTCTGAACCAAAACAAGGCATATTTTTGCTCAGAACTGGTCTCAGTTGAAGAAAGTCAAGTGTTTTCATCACCTTTCAGTTTTGATCATTTTCAGCCCTATGCAAAATTATAGCATTGAGAAAGTGGCTCCATGACTTCTTTACTTGATAGGTATGTGGCTAATGCTTTCAATCTACAATTTTTAAATCAAATTTAATTATACTTAAGTAAAATGCATGTTTAACATTAACTTTGTGCTTCTAATAACCCTTTTTATGGTGGAATTTAATAAAGTTTTTTTGTGCCCAAGCAGAAGGAAATTTGCAAAAATGTATTGTTTTGTATAAAATAATGTTGGAAAATGACAGACAAATAACAGGATGAATTTCATATGAAATCCAGTAGGTTTTTGCTACAGATGAAACCACTAAAATTGAAAGAGAAATGAAATTAACGATCATGAAGTAACTTGAGTTAACACAAAGGTAGCTACCTACACTTAAAAATCAAAACAAAATTAATGTTTTAAGCTAAAAGTTGAACACGAACATATCCAGGTCCTTCTGCACTGCTGAATATGTGTCGAGTATAGTGCTTAACCATAGAACCAGATTTAAGATAATCCTCCATCTCCATGACAAAAATGCATCCAACCATGGTATCAATACTTAACAACAGCAGCAGTTAGTGCATGAGTGGTCTGTTGTTGTGTATTATTTACCTACCAGCTACCCCCTTGGCCATGACTTGCAGGGCCACGGCGTGGCCCTTTAAAAATAATCCTAAAATGTTCTGTCATTTTTTCCATGTATGGCTTCAAACTTTTGAAATTTTAAAATTGAAACTACATTTAAGCACAGTCCGAAACGTCCAAAAGACAGGTTGATGCAGGCGTCAAATGAAGTGGTTTATGTGCCCAGCCCAGATCAATGAAGAAAGCTGAAATTCAGTAAAACATGAATGAAACTTTTTCAGCATGTTTAACATTAATTTTTTGTATTTCAATGTGCTACGAAGTACCTACTTACCTTACCTGCCAAGTGCCTACGTGCTCCTGGACGCTGAGTAAGATTTTTAGCTTCACAGTAACAGAGCAAAAAAGCAATGATAAAAGGTAAGAAAGGAAAGTGAACAAAATCAGAGCGCTTACCTGTAAATAGGTCACAAATATTTTCAAATAACTTTAAAGCAGCTTCACACGATGTTGATGTGTTATTGCAAGAAGGGCACTATCATGCACGCATGCCAATTGCGCCTATTGCAAGAATATTCATTTTGCATCAGTAATGCCGCAAATGCCGCATATGGAAGCGATGAAAAAAGTAGGTGGCAGCAATGATTCAAGTCATTGCTGACGTTTGTTGGACGTTCGTAGCAAGGCTTCTGCCATAGGCGTCGCCAGATTTTCGGTTGGGGGGGGGGGGGCAAAATCAACTTTTGTGTTAACCCGCGCCCTGGTGGGGTCTGTTTATAACGCGACCTGGTGGGGGGGGGGGGGGCGGGGGGGCTATTTTTTGCCCCTCTCGTATCTCCGAAATTGCTGGACGGATCCGCAAAATTCAAACGGCGTTCGAAAGGCCTGTCAAATTTGTGAAGGGAAACCAAATTTCATTGACCTCGGGGTCACCGACGACGTCACAGGTCAGGTCAAAGATGAAATGTTTCACCGTTCACGGGTCTTCTAGGGAATGCGCTATAACACCGAAGAAAACGCATTTTGTCGAGAATCAGCGATAGGGCGTCAGTTGTCTAGTACATATGTTGCTATAAGAGGTCACTGACAATACCAGGTCACGTCAAAGGTCTGGTCACATGAACCTAACTTTAGGTACTAAGGTTGTGCGATGCATGTTTTATGGCCAATTTTTTATTCCCAACTCAATGGTGTTTGTAATAAGACTATCAGGTACGGCTTAGGTCACTTTCTGGTGAAGGTCAGGTCAAGGTCAGGTAAAAAAAGGTCAAATTTTAAACTTGATAGTTTTGCATAAAATGAGTATTGATTCGATGCAGCTCGTCACGAGGAGTCTAATGGTGGTCTTTTTTTGCGCTATGGGGTCTAGAATTGCTAAAAATTGAGTTTGAGAGTTTGACGTCATCAATTTTGAACAGTTTTTTTTTCGCTATAACTTCGCCGGTAAAAAAGAGTTATCAATCTCAAATTTGGTATGTGGATAGAAGGCGGTAAGAACTATCACATATGTTCCGGTTTTTGCGAAATTCATTTTTTTTTATTTTTCGGCTATTATATTCAAAAAAATATATTTGTCGATTTTTAGGGGTCAAAATCCAAAATTTTCATAAACCTAAGGTAGCAGTTTTGTAGCCCTGTCAATTCTACAGCTTTTATGTCTCTATCGTTTTTCTGTATTTGCAAAGCTATAGGCCTGACAGCTCTTCCCGCGAAACCCTTTTTTGGGTCGAAAACGGCAGCACATGACGTCACTCTGACGTCATTTCCGGCCAACCTATCATAGCCTTTGGAAAATTTTTGGTCACAATGTGTAAAATTGATGTCCGGGAGGGTACTGAAAGTTTGGTGACGATCGGCGCAGCGGTTCTGGAGATATATCGAAAAGTTGAGTAGTAATAGACAAATATATATATATTGAGACGGGTTACACAGCACATTGGGTGGACGCGTTTCGTCTAAATGACTTTTTCGACACCCTCTCGGAAATTATTGTGTTTGTATTGTTTTAATTTCCGAGAGGGTGTCGAAAAAGTCATTTAGACGAAACGCGTCCACCCAATGTGCTGTGTAACCCGTCTCAATATATATATATATATATATATATATATATATATATATATATATATATATATATATATATCGAAAAGTCTGGAGGGGGGGGGGGCAAAAAATAGCCCCCCCCCACCAGGGCGCTGGTTAAATCTTGCCTTTCCCCAGTCGTTACTCACTCGTGCTACATATCATTCGACGCGCAATGGTGCGAGGAATCCGATGGTGACAAAGTTTTCCTTCTAGCTATAACATGTATTTTTTTACAGAAAAAAATCGAAATTTTGAAATTTCTGGACAAAAATGACCGGTAGAATTACAGTGGCTGCAATTGCCGACGCACTGCAGAGTGCCCTTGTGCAGACGCTCGTCGCTCATGTTTCATCAGCACCCAGAAAAAAGGTGAAAAAACGTTCCATTTAATCGGATCACCCTGCTAAAACCTCCATTCTCGCATGCATGCAGAGGTTTTACATGAAATGCATAGGGCTTATCCTAGGCCCCAGCCGCTAATTGTAGCTAAGTTGGGCATTCGGTGGAGAGTGAATGTCGGAAGTGTGAATCGGAAGTAGTTCATCTTTGCTCCAATGAGAGGAATTGTTTTGTTCACTCGAGTGTGAACAAAAAGTTTCTCGTTTTTCGTGTGAATGGAAACAATTAAGTTTAACGCCAACCAAAAGTTACGCACGGAATAGCAGCAAGGGATCCCTTAGAGATAGGCTTGGGACTTCCAGGCCATTTTAGGCCACTGAGGGTCCGTGTGGACTCTCAGAAGTCAGAAGCCTGCTTAGGATCCCGGAGATCGGCGTGGGTCACCCCAAGTATGTGGTGTTTTAGGGCTTTCCAAGCCCAAGGTGGGACCCTCAGAAGCCAGTGTGGGCGGCGGGCGCTAAGAGACTAGCCCCAGGGTGAGCCTGGAGCCCTCGGATAACAGTGTGCACCGTCGGTGTCTGTGTCGAATCCCTAAGGACCCTACGTAGGGGCATAAGAAACATGTGTTGCGGCCCTAGGAGGGACACGTGAGCTGTGACCCCTCAGATGCCGGCTTGGGGTTAGCAAAGTCTGTCGCCTGAAAAGTTCGGCTGAACTATCAGAGGCCAGTTATGGTTTTCAGAAGGCATCCTTAAAGATTCGTGTGGCCCTTCAGAGGTCTACGTATGTACCTATAAGGCCCTCAAAGATCCCTATATGGGCCCTCAGAGAACATGGACACCAGTGGGACTCTCAGAGGCCGGTTTGGGCCCTCTGAAAGCTTCTTGGAGCTCAGTGGAGCTCCTTAGGAGCCTGTGTGAAAAGCAAACTCATGAGCCCTGTGGCACCTGAACGGTACTTGAGCCTGTCGCAGACATTTGACGAGAGTTTAGAAAGGCCCCGAAGATTTCGTGTCATGCTTTGAACGAAAATTATGTGTCAGCACTCCAAAACTTATGAAAATCAGCTATGAAAATATAATAAAGAACCAACTAGGAACAGGGAATGAATCACAGTAGGCATTAACATTTCCGAGTTTGGAGTCGGAGTCTTGAAGATTTTGGCGACTGCGACTCCGACTCTGGTTTGAACTGCACGCTCCAACCGAGTCTGATCTCACAGGCATTCCCAGAAAGGTACCCCCATTTTTTCCCGACTCCAAAATCTCATCGGATCTGTATCGATCTTAGGGGGTGCCCGGTCCGAGGTTGGGGGGGGGGGGGCAAGCTGCCCCGCTTGCCCCCCCCCCCCGTGGCGACGCTGCCTTCTGCAGGCCCAAGGCCATAAGGCTGGGCCGGCCGCCGGCACAGGCGTCTACTTTAGTCAGTGTAACTAGCCTTTGATGCAAAATAGGCATCTAAATGATCTTTCATGGGCAGAGTGAATGTAACCAACGATTTACCAGTAAAACGCCTTTTGGGCGACCAACGGAGCGAGCGAGAGGATGGGCCTTGCACGTGCGAAATTGCGAGGGGGTACCTCCAACTAACTTGTGCACTGCACCCTACTAATCGGTCTTTAGCGATGTGCCAAATTTCAGCGCAATCGGCCTAGCCGTTCTCGAGATCTGGAAGCGGCACACTGCACGTGCGCACGTGCAAGCGGGGTCCAAACTGACTTTTGCACGGCACCCTACTAACTGGTCCCCAACCGTGTACCAAATTTGAGCGCAATCGGCCAAGCCGTTCTCGAGATCTGGGAGCGCCCCCTGCACGTGCGCACGTGCTGTAGCACCCCAACCTTAACACATGCAGATGAATTATCTGATGGAGACCTAACTGTGTACCGAGTTTCAATTCAATCGGCCCAACCGTTGTGCCGTTATTGAGGTTGCAATTTTGGGGGTTCTTAAAAAATGTCCAACTTTACCACGCGCCACGTGCGGTGGTTGGCAAGAACGCATGGTGGTCATCACACCACATAACTTTGACGTCCAAGTGACATTCAGTAAAGAAGACCGCTTGTCAATCGGATGTCCCGTTCCTAAGATATTAGCTTTTGAAGAGCGTCCCCACGGCCGGCCGGCCGGCCGGCCGGCCGCTCATACTCAGGATTTTCCCTTAAAGGTAGACTGCCACCTTTTTTTTCCACAAAACGGTTTTCACTAGAGCTGAGCCACCTATGTCCCAGACTGAAGTCGGTTTTCCGAAATTCGAACCCGTTTGCGAGAAATCGGAGACCAAAGTTCAGTTTGATGCCATTTTTTTAGTCCAAGAAAACCGACATCTCTACTGTTTATCGATCAAACTTTGAAACATGAATTTTCTTATCTTTTGGTAAATATATGTCAAAACTTTGATTGTTTCGAGATCAGAGAAGAATTTTGGAGTGTCAAAATAAAAGTTAAACTTATATATTCAGTAGTTCATTTTTTCCAAAAAAGTGTGGGAAATGGGGTTTAACATGGGCCAGACCCATTCCAAATGAGCCATGATTTTTAAATGTTTTACGAACTTAAATGCAAACTAAATTAAACATGGCCAATTTCTTATGAAATCATATATTAGTAAATCATAAAATATCTTACTTTTTCAAATAAAATGTAATAATCTTATGACCTTGAAGTCTAGTGATGTGTAAACATTGTCGCTAGACATTAACCGATTGATAATTGTATGATAATCGACATTTTTTTCGCGATTCACGTGATGATACTTTGTCAGGTGAATTCTAAAATTTTGTTTTGTCCAGGGAATAAATCATAGGCCGATCTGAGAAAACTTTTTGAATGTGGCAGTCTTCCTTTAATTCAGTATGAGACTCCGCTCGCTTCGCTCGCTCCGTAATCAACCCGCAGCCTGATGGGGTCTGCCGAGCAACGCGGTGTGATGGGGGGGGGGGGGCATTTTGCCCCCCCTAAGATCTCGAGAACCACGCAACATAGCGACAAGCGACAAACGGCGTTGGATAGCCCCAATAGGGAACTACCTTGTGACCCAATTTCATTGACCTCAGTCTAACCGATGACGTCACAGGTCAGGTCAAAGGTCGAATTTTCACCGTTTACAGGCATTTCAAGAAATGCGTTGTAAAATCGAGTGAAATGCATTTCATTGAAAATCATCGATGGGGAAATGTTCGTCAAACACATATTTTGCTAGGGAGGTCGGTCACTGATACCAGGTCAGGTCACAGAGGGTCACAATATAAAAATATCATGTGATGCATGTTTTATGGTCCATTTTATATGCCAAATGAGATTATGTGGGACAGACAGCCCTTGGAGTCAGTTAAGATTATGCTTTGGTGAAGGTCAGGTCAAGGTCAGGTCAAGGTCAGGTCAAATTAGGTCAAATTTCAAAGTTGATATTTTTGCATAAAATGAGTATCAATTCGATGCAGCTCGTCACGGGGAGTTCAATGGTGGTCTTTGTTTTGCGCTACGTGGTCTAAAATTGCTAAAAATTGAGTTAAAAAATTGACGTCATCAATTTTGAAGTTTTTTCGCTATAATTTGGCCAAAAAAGGAGGTATCGATCTAAAATTTGGTATGTATATCGAAGAGCGCAGGGACTATCACAAATATTCCGGTTTTTTCGAAATTCGATTTTTTGGGGGAATTTTTCGATTTTTTCTTCAAAAAATCAATTTTTTTATTTTTGGGGGTCAAAAACCCGATATTTGAAAATCCGAGACAGCAGTTTTTTAGCGCCGTCTTTTTTCTACACAACCACATAAAAAACTTTAAAATTGCTTGTACGTTGTAGATTTGGTGAGCGTTTCAAGATGTCATGTTTTTTGCTCATTTTTACTCGAACATGACCTCAGTTTGACCTCAATAACTCCTGACCCAAGGTGACCTGTGACTTGAAATTTTGTGTGAAGGTGTCAAATTGATGATCGGGAAGGTACACAAAATTTGGCGCGCCGCCGCTCTTTCGCTATTTAAGAAAAACCACAGGGGGCCGGGGGGCCAAAATTCCCCCCCCCCCATCAGGGCGCGGGTTAATTATCATTTTTACCCGTTTACAAATCCGTCACTTTCCCAAGCCTCCGATATCTGGAATCGATGTGGTCTTATAAGGAATGTGAGAAAGTTGATAGTATCTAGTTGAGATGTCCTTGGTGATGGTATATATGGCTCCGAAACTATAATCCGTCGTACATACATGACTTTTTATTTTCAATTTTCCGCCCTATTGTTTCGAGAGACAGGACAGAATGAAGCTATTTGTGCTACTCACGCATCAACAAAAAGGAGGCCACAATGCAGTTAAATCCGTTAGTGGTCGTTTTTCGTCACAAAATTGTTGTCACTCATCACGCTGTTGTATGCCTATTTCAATATATATTTCCATACATGTAGATAATGTGAAAGTGTAGATGTGTAGATCCACTTGAATCCTGACAAAATAAGGCAAAAATGCATTTGTTCCAAATTTGCCATTTGTGCTTAATCTTTAATCTTCCGTCTTTGCTAAATAATTGCTAAACCTGAATAGCTGAGAACCTGAGCCCTGAGGTTGAGTGGCTAAGCAGTATGCACGTATGTAAGTACGTAAAATGCATATGCTTAAAGGGACCCTCCCACCTTCAAAAAAGTTAATGAATTGGCATGAAAGTGATGTCGCTCGGTTCAGAAAGAGCAAAAACGAATATCTACCAAATTTCATCGAAAAATATTCACCGGTTTTCAAGATATTAGACTTTTACTTTTGTTTACTTTTTGGGATCTCCGCTGCTCCTAGCGACTTTATTTGAAAGTGCGGCATTTGTTGCGCGCAAAGCAGCACATACCACCGCGTGCTACCAAACGTTTTAGTACAAGATTTAAAAATCGTTGGACCTTTGCTGACGTCACACATTCAGAGGGGTATTCAAAAGCATTAGCCCCTCTGAATCAAAACGCTGCAATTTTGAAATTCAATATTTCCGAATATTAAGGCATTTCTCGATGTTGTGAGTGCCGAAACCGGTAATTGTGAGCCAGGGACCCCATTTTGGCTATCTCAACTCAAATCTAATGTTAACCCTATTAGTGGCAGGGGGGGGGGGGGTTGTTTTTATCCACCCCTCAGGTTTTTTGGGAATATCTCCGAAACCGCTGAAGCTACGATGCTGAAATTTTCTGACTTTTCCTAAAACTAAATTGGGCACATTCCCTGAAAATTTCAAGTTCATAACTTTACCAGGGGCGGCTCCAGAGCACTGGGAATTGGGGGTCCTATTCGTGAAGCGTGTCATTTGGGCGAAGATCACGATGCTGCACCAGTTTTCCGAACAGTGAATGAAAGATATCATGTGATAACATATACAAAGTTATTGTGCATCCTCTTTTGACACGTTTTTGCTATAATAGGCGGATCCAGGCGTCCAAAAATGGGGTTATGTTTTACCTCCCAACATAGGTGCCCTGACACCGCCTATGCATGACCAATACAATTGTAGTCGTTCTCTCATAAGAAAATTGTAACATAACAAGACCATTACCGCCCTTTTTAGAAACAGTACCAACAAAAACCTTATTTACTATACTTTTTGTGTACCCCCAATCTCAATGATCTGTATCCGCCTGTGATTTTTGAAAATGCATATTTTTAGGATCCATGTGAATTCCTGGTTCATTCTCTATCGATCGGCAAAAGTTGCGCTAAGATTGGTTCAGAAACCTGGCCGTGATAAACAGTCTAAAATGTATCTGCAATTTGCCCATTTTTGCCCCCCTCTACCCCCCCCCCCCTATTGACATTTTTTAATTTTTATTTTTTAGAAATGTAGATCACGTTGAGCGAAAGGGTGGCTATCAAAGCATACAAAAGCGCAGCGTACAATCCTCAAAACATACAGAATCGCAACATACAACGCGCAAAACCTACAAAACAGGCCAGGTAGGGGACAGCCCAAACGTACAAAAGCGCAGCGTACAAAATCCCAACGTACAAAAGTTTACCGTCTAATGGGTAAAGCGTACAATGGCAAATCAAACAATGATCAGAACGTACAAAATTGGAACGTACAATGGCAGATCAAACAAACGCGTATCATACAAAATTGCAACATACAAAACGAGATGATCGTATCATACAAAATCGCATCGTCGAAAATCGGAAGGTACAAAATGCCTCTGGTTGACGCCGGGTGAATTGATATTTAACAAGTCAGCCACCAGATGGGGTAATGGTGCTGTGGCAGTGTTTTTTTGGAAGCCACTAGGAAATAGAGTGGAATGCCACTAAGTCCCTTAGAAACATGATACCTCTGGACGCTGCACCGGCCGGCTATCGACGCTGCGGGCGGTCGGAGGGTGCCGAGGGGAATGGTTCCGAGCAGGCGGGAACACGATACCTCTGAACGCTGCACCGGCCGACTATCGACGCTGCGGGTGCCGCGGGGACCGGTGCCGAGCAGGCGACGAGGAGAAGCGGGCATCAAGACCGTGAGAAATCTATTATATTGGCGGGTGTGTATATGTAGGTAAATAAGGCAAACGTGCATAGGTATGTAACACCTTCAACCCTTGATCACACACCCCTACCCACGCACTGCGGGGGGGGGGGGCTGTTTGAACCACCCCTCCGGTTTCTCGCGAATATCTAAAAAAAAAAACGGCGGCTCAGAGTGCCGCCGTGTTTTGCACATCTTACCATACATCTTTTCTACACCTTCTGTGAAAACTTCAGACCAAAGTCATCCAAGGTCAGGTCACCATATCACGTCAAGTGACCTTACTACATGGAAAGTTTCAATGCCTGTCACAGCTACACCGAGTGACTGATCTCTTTGAAAGTTTGAGCAACTGATAAAACAACAGTATACACAATACACATAATGTATACAATAATAATAATAATAATGATACACAAAATGTATCTCTCGGAACTTCGATATCGGTGACCTAAGGTCAGTTCAATTTTGCGACCTCTCCATTAGGGGAAGGAGGGTGAATTGCGCCACCTTATGGAAAAACGCTAATCGTAAGAAAACCGCTGGAGATGTAAGCATGCACTGGTAACCATTTCAAAGAGGAACTCATTACCTACGATTTAAGAGCCTCCCGATCAATAAAGAATGTTTCGTTTGCTTCTGACAATTGCTTTTTCAGAAACATGCAAAAGGGCGCATTTACCAACAACTGCTGTAAATTGCGCCAGGGGGATGGCGCAATTAGAATCCAATTGCGCCCTATCCTTTAACATGGCTAAGCAAAGGAGACGGAATGCATACACTCCGGCATTCTATGTCATTGTGGCTTACTTGAACATGTGTTATGTGAATCAAGCTCGATATATAATAAATGTAGATATAAATTACGATGTTTTTTTGCGCAGGTAAATAACTTTATTTGTGTCCGAAAACGTTTGATGTAACCGACTAGATATATATGAACGTATGCGCCTAGACGGTTATATTTTCAATCGTTTCTCTCAAAATTAATAATTTCTATTGCTTCTACAACTTTTTTGACATCAGTTTTTACTTTGTATCATATCTGTCACCTCTCACGCCTGTGTCCATGTTAAAAATGCCGTATTTTGTCAGTTACACCGCAAGTTCATAGCCCAAATGGCAGCTACATTATAAGTTCGATGAGAGAAATAATTTTTGGACTGACGATGGCGGGTTGCTCCCCTGCCTGACATAAAACTCCTTCTTTATTGCAATCAGTTAATGATGCATTCATACTGTCGTAATACAATAGCGACACCATTATTCTATTTGCGCCCCCCTGGCGCAATTGTCATGGGCGCAATTAAAATTGAGGTACTTTTTAATAAAAGCGTAGAAGTTACCATAAAGATGCTGAAGGATGTTTACTGTTTCAGTGAAATATAATTAAAAAAGAGTTTTTCTTTCCAAATATCACTCTCAAAATCACACATGTATCGCCTATTTTTATAGCCAACGGTTCAAAATGCTGCAAAAAAGTTAAGAAAACGCCGTAATATCTTTGATGGCGTAATGAGCCTTGCTGATTGGCTTCATCGGAGAGCTTGGGCCATAAAAGGAACTATCCAGTGGTGAAAATAATGTTTTCGAAAACAAAATGCTTAACATGCCATTGAATTCGTGGGAATATGGGCGGGCGCAATTGGTTAGGAGGGCGCAATACACCCACTTTCCCCTATAAGTCAATGGGAGAAAATTGAAAGGCGCCTCTTTTGGCCGAACGTCATTCTAATCACTTTCAAACATCGAATTACAAGTAGACATGACAAACTGAACCGGAAAATGGTACCCGTGACCCCTCTTTATGTCCCTGAGGTCATCTCAGGTCACGAATGGTATCCTACAGTTTTTCGCAAATAACTTTTGACAGAGACATGCTAGAGCGATGAAAAAACCTTATATGTATGTGTTTGGCTCGACAATACGGATCGACTGATGCAGCATGACCTTTTCTGGTCAGGTCATGACATTGACCTGAGGTCATGACCTTGTCATGAGGTCATGACCTTGACCTAAAGTAAACTTTTCAAGTCGAACTTTTGAGGTCAACTTATAGTTCTTTCGATGCGTCGCCTTGACGAGAGGAACACGATGCTGCTGAAAGTAAGCTCGTGCATGTTTTGAGTCAAAAGGTATTGCAGAAAGACAGTTCCCGCAAAAACCATCTACCTATTCTGGCAGTTTTTGGCCCCTGCACGCTAAACCGTTCCTAAGCTATGCGCCGGTTTGTCGAAATTATCGAAGTTTGACCTGGAAAGTGGCGAAATTTTACCTTTGGTGACCTCTGTTGACCTGACCTTTGAGCTGACCTAAAAAGTGGCCGATATAATTTCTTCATTACTTCTGCCGCTCTTTCGAATGCCGCCTACGGCGTGTCGCTACGTGGCCCAGGAGCCGAGTGAGAAGGGGGTGTTCAACCCCCCCCCCCCAGTGCAGGTGGCGCCGAGCACCGGCCCGGCGCCGGTTAGTCAATCGCATGGCGTTTAACATAGCGGTATATCATCGGTGTTTAACCCGCGCCCTGCTGGGGGGGGGGTGTTTGAACACCCCCCTCCTGTGTTTTTTCACAAATGTCTCAAAAACGGCAGCGCGGAGCGCCGCCGTTTTTGGCACACCTTATAATACATTTTGTACATACTATTGCTCTTAGCAATCGTTGAAACTTTCGAAGCGATCGGTCACTTGGTGTAGCTATGGCGGACATTGAAACTTTGTATGAGGTGAGGTCACTATAAGTGACCTGGTGACCTGACCTTAAATGACCTTGGTCTGAAATTTTCAAAACATGTGTAGAATTAATGTATTATAAGGTGTGCCAAAAACGGCGGCGCTCCGCGCTGTAAACTATACTGAGATAAACTCTGCATATCTCAGAGTTTTGATATCGATGACCAAAGGTCAGGTCAATTTTGCGACCTCCCCATTATAAGTCAATGGGAGAAAACTGAAAGGCGCCTCTTTTGGACCAAAGCCATTATAAACACTCCCAAACACTGAATTACAAGAAACTGAGACACATTGAACATGAAAATAGTATCCGAGACCCCTGTTTATGCCCCTGAGGTCATCTCAAGTCACGAATAGTATCTAACAGTTTCCAAAAAATCGGTTATTTTGGCAGTTTTTGCCCCCTGCAGGCAAAACCGTTGGCGCTAGGTCAAACCTGAGAGGATTATTCAGAAAGGGCATTAACCCGCGACCTGGTGGGGGGGGGGGGCTATTTTTTGCCCCCCTCTAGACTTTTCGATATATCTCCAGAACCGCTGCGCCGATCGTCACCAAACTTTCAGTACCCTCCCGGACATTAATTTTACACATTGTGACCAAAAATGTTTCCAAAGGCTATGATAGGTTGGCCGGAAATGACGTCAGAGTGACGTCATGTTCTGCCGTTTTCGACCCAAAAAAGGGTTTCGCGGGAAGAGCTGTCAGGCCTATAGCTTTGCAAATACAGAAAAATGATAATGACATAAAAGCTGTAAAATTGACAGGGCTACAAAACTGCTGTCTCGGATTTTTCAAATGTTTGGATTTTGACCCCCAAAAATCAAAAAATAATTTTTTTGAATATAATCATCGAAAAATCCAAAAAGTTTTTTGAATTTCGCAAAAACCGGAATATATGTGATAGTCCTTACCGCCTTCCATCCACATACCAAATTTTAGATTGATACCTCTTTTTTTGGCGAAGTTACAGCGAAAAAACTGTTCAAAATTGATGACGTCAAATTTTCAAACTCAATTTTTTAGCAATTCTAGACCCCGTAGCGCAAAACAAAGACCACCATTAGACTCCCCGTGACGAGCTGCATCGAATCAATACCTATTTTATGCAAAACTATCAACTTTAAAATTTGACCTTTTTTGGTCTGACCTTGACCTGAGCTTGACCTGAACTTCACCAGAAAGTGACCTAAGCCATACCTGATAGTCTTATAACCAACACCATTGAGTTGGAAATGAAAAATTGGCCATAAAACATGCATCACACAACCTTAGTAAAGTTGGGCTCATGTGACCTGACCTGTGACCCTTGGTGACCTGACCTGTGACCTGACCTGGTATTGTCAGTGACCTCTAATAGCAACATATCTACTAGGCAACTGACGCCCTATCGCTGATTCTCGACAAAATGCGTTTTCTTCGGTGTTATAACGCATTCCCTAGATGACCCGTGAACGGTGAAACATGTCATCTTTGACCTGACCTGTGACGTCATCGGTGACCCCGAGGTCAATGAAATTTGGTTTCTCTAAACAAATTTGACAGGCCTTTCGAACGCCGTTTGAATTTTGCGGATCCGTCCAGTAGTTTCGGAGATACGAGGGGGGGGGGGGCAAAAAATAGCCCCCCCCCCCACCAGGTCGCGTTATTAACAGACCCCACCAGGGCGCGGGTTAATAGGGCTATCGAAGTCGCTTTTCCGCGGCGCTGTAGCTATATCGGTTCCCGAGTTATGCGTTGGCTTCTTGGAAACTGTCGACATTTGACCTGAAAATCGGCGAAATTTTGCCTTTCACCACTGGTGACCTGACCTTTAGCCTGACCAAAAAAGTGACCGAAGTGATTTCGTTATTATTTTTGGCGCTCTTTCGAACGCTGCCTTCCGCGTATCGCTACGTGGCCCAGGAGTCGAGTTAGAAGTGGGTGTCCAAATACCCCCCCCCCCCCAGCAGGACGTGGAAATCCAGGACCCCCAGCGGGGCGCGGGTTAAAACACATTTGGAAAATATAAATATCTTCAATACAATGTGCGCTAACCAGTTTTCTCAGTAATTCAGCTAGCAAATATCGTGCTGTGTTGTTTACATCGAGGGTCGAACTTAACCCGCGTCGTGCTGATGGCCTAAGTTTTCCGTGTCGTGCTGGGGGAGGCGTTTTCAAGTCCCCGTCTAACTCGGCTCCTGGGTCAAAGGTCACGTCACCAGAGGTCATCAAAGGTAAAATGTTGCCTATTTCAACATTTTCCCAAACACTCAACGCATAACTCGGGAACCAATAGAGCTACAGCGCCACAGAAAAGCGCATTCAACAGCTCTTTCAAAGGCCTTTCCGAGTGCTGTTGTTAGATTTGACCTCAGGTCAAATATAAATCGTGACGTTAGCAACAACGCACGATACGTTAGACGCTGGCAAAACACCAATACGGGCGAGGGTTAAATCATATGTGAACCAACCAGTTTTTGAGTGGTTAACCCTCGCCGGCACAGGCCATTTTGCGTCCTTCGACGGCACAACGGGGGGGGGGGGGGTTGGTACGCCCCCCCCCCCTCGCGTTTGGCCCCTGATCGAGCTAGAGCTTCGCGGAAAAAAAAAACGAGCGTGTTGCCCGTCACGAGAGGAAGCCGATGATACCCAATTTTAAGGTCCTAGGTCATTGGGTGACCTTCCAGGTCAGGTCAATGACCCGAAAACCGGGAAAATCGGGACCTGTTAGAAAGTCGTAAAGTGTGGCTGCTATGTGGTTTTCCGGGATGCTGATCACGAATATCGTGTTAGTTTTGATCAGAGATGATGTTTTTAAGCATTTAGACCAGGTCGGGTCAGGTCAGGTCAGGTCAACCGGTAGGGGTTGTGACGGGTATTCGTAATACGTGTCAACCGCCTCTGGCAGCTTCGTAACATGTTACGAAGGCACCAAAACTACTTCGTAAATGTTCAAATGGTTGTTAAATTCGAATTCAGCTCCAAAAACTAGCCTAGAAACATGTATAACTCGAAAAAGTGAACCGAGGTCACCCGAGGTCACCAAAGGTCAATGACCTGACCTGACCTTCAGGTGACCTTGACACCCACCCTAATGTATGGGAGCAGCATCAAATCACATGTTTGAACGTTTGAAACCACGAAAAGCTTGCAAACGCGCGGCTAATGCGAGCCGACATACGCCGAATCGCGATTTCGGCCAAACATGGTCACGGAAAAGAGGTCACAGGTCAAAGGTCATTGGGGTCAGGGTCATGAAATTTTCAGGGAACGTGTAAAATTGATCAATGCGAGGGTACAGAAAGTTTCGTCGCGATCGGCCGCTTTTTATGCGAGTTTTTCGCGAAAAACCTTAGGGGGGGTTGCATCAACCCCCCCCCCTCCCCTGTGCCGGCGAGGGTTAACCTAGCAAACATTGTAAATGTGTTCAACAGGATGTTTACAGTGAGGGTTGAACTTGAAAAGACGGGCCATTGCACGATGGGACCGCGGCCGGAATTAGCGTGACATTGGTGGATTTGCCGCCCTTTCCCAAACTGAGTTAGACTGTTCCACGTTGTTCAGAAATGTCCAATTCCATGGACCACGAATCTGCAAATATTTTTCGTCCATGGTGTATAGGGTCCGCGCCACATCAGCCCGAATACAAAGTTATGTGACAAGCATCGTAGACCCGTTTTCGTACGGAGAAAAGTAGCAGCTAATGTAGGTAAGAAAAAATGTATATTAGACGGCTTTATCAATATTTTCTGGGTCTAACCTGATAGTTTAGACCATGGGCTTCACGATGGAAAGAAAAACTTATAACGGAATATATAAATACGCTTCAAATGTTAAGTTTGTAGGTGCTTTTAAAATTGTGAGTTAATTTTGCTGTTATAAACATTCTAGAATGCCGATATAAAACGTCCCGCTAGGTCGCGCTCTTCTTTTATCAATATGGTCTTTACCGATCAATTGCCTTTCAGAGAATGTATAATTTAGCTGCTTCAGCCTGCTACATCGAAAATGAGGGGCATTTTTGTTTTTACTTCAGGTCGCCGGCGCTGGCCGTGCGCGGTTACCACGAGCCGGCCGGAAGCTGGGAGTAACAGATCGACAGATCCTCCTAGGAGTCGAACAAGGCTGCCAAATGCCAACTATATTTAAGTTTTGTCCGGAAATATCCGTACCTGCTATCGGAGTGTCTGATACACTTTTCTGATCCTCACTTTATTTGTTATATAGTCCATCAGGCTATCAGATTCCCATCATGGTTTTGGTGGCTACATTATTTGCTTATGGGAAGTTCCGGTTCCGTCATGACTTGACCTGGCAGGTAATGCCATCTTATCACGTGACCGAACCGAGTCAAGGTCAACGCAGGTCAACTGATTAATTAATTAATTCATATCAATTGATTAAATGACTAATGAATATTTAATTGAATTTATCAGGAATTGCTTCGAAAGTACACCGACTACCATTTGTATGATTCTATCATCCCTTTCATGTGAAAAGTGGGCACGAAACATGAAAAAGTACCGATGTCGCGCTAATTCTCGCTCCGGTCCCATTGTGCATTGTGAGAAATAGTTTTAGTGTCTATGCTACATATTTTGCGACCGATACCCCCTGAACCCGATTACGACTCGCTGACGAAGTTTTGTAAATACAATTTGAAAGCTCCGACCCGAACGATTTCTTGTGGAGTGAAGCTCTCATTCACTTATTGCATTAACAAACTCCACAGTCCACATCAAATCTTTATGTGTAACTACGCTGTTGGTGGCGGTAAACACCCATTTGGATGTCGGCGGTGACGCCTTATGGTTGAGCTAACCTGACCCGACCTACCCAAAATGCACGGATACATCGTCTTTGATCAAAACTAGCACGAAATTCGAAATCAGAACCCCGATAAAAAACTCACTAACAACCTCATTTTAAAAAGTTAAAATAGGACACGATTTCCCTGACTTTTAAGTCATTTACCCGAAATGAAATGCCAACTAATGACCGGCGATCTTAAAATCGGGTATCATCGGCTTCCTTTAGTTACGGTAGGACGTTCATGTTTTCGCGAAGCTATAGTTCGGTTAGAGACTGAACGATTGGGGATCCAACAGAATTCCCCTCCCCCCCGCAATTATATGCTAGCGGCTGAAAACGCGGTGACGCAAGGGGTTTTAAAGAGCATACAAACACATAAGTCCATAATCCTCGCTCGTACTGGTGTTTTGTCAGCCGCGAACGTATATGGGGGAGGGGGGGGGGTCCGTTGGAGACATAGTTTGTTACGAGAGACGCCCAATTCGAGGTTTAAAGTCCATGCTATTAAAAGCCTAATTTCAGGTATTTAAAATAATCTTGAACCGACCTGTGACCTCGGAACTCCACTTCAAGGTACTCATCAGAAGCCTCTCGTAGCGTTATTTTGTTTGCTGCCTCGCCCGTTTCGCTGCGCCTCGAGCTATGGGCTATGGGCTATGGGTTCTCGAGCTATGGGCTGGGAAAGTTTACCCCCTCCCCTCCCACCCCCACCCAGCAAGTGGTGTGTGGCGAAATACTCCAGCAACTGCCGGGTTAACCCTCGCCCGTATTGGTGTTTTGCCAGCCTCGAACGTATAGGGGGGGGGGGCGGGTCCGTTGGACCGCCCCCTTGCCGTTTGGCCCCTGATCGAGCTAGAGCTTCGAGAAAAAAAAAACGAGCGTGCTGCTCGTGACGAGAGGAAGCCGGGGTGATACCCAATTTTAAGGTCCTAGGTCATTGGTTGACTTTCCAGGTCAGGTCAATGACCCACAAGTCTGGAAAATAGGGACCTGTTAGAACATCGTAAAGTGAGGTTGATGAGGGTTTTTCGGGGTGCTGATCACGAATATCGTGTTAGTTTTGATCACAGATGATGTCTTAATGCATTTAGGCCAGGTCAGGTCAGGTCAGGCCAATCAGTAGACGTCCTGCCAAGTGCCAGGTATACATAGTACGTGTCAGCCGTTACTGACAGCTTCGTTACATGTTATGAAGACACCAAAACAACTTCGTAAATGCTCAAATGGTTGCTTAATTCGTAACCAGCTCCAAAAAGTAGCATAGAAACATGTAAAACTCGAAGAAGTGAACCTAGGTCATCAAAGGTTAATAATCTGACCTGACCTTCAGGTGACCTTGACACCCACCATATGCATGGGACCAACATCATATCACATGTTTGAATGCTTGAAACCGCAAAAATACTGCAAACGCGCGGCTAATACGAGCCGACATACACCGAATCGCGATTCCGGCCAAACATGGTCTCGAAAAATAGGCCACAGGTCAAGGCTCATTTGGGACAGGGTCATGAAACTTTAAGGGTAAGTGTACAATTGATACTCGAATTTAATTAATTGATAATTGATTGATAGACTCGACAGTACTGAAAGTTTCATCGCGATCAACCGCTTTTTACGCGAGTTATTCGCGAGAAACCATGGGGTGGGGGTCCGTTCAACCCCCCCTCTACGGGCGAGGGTTAAGTCAGTTAAATTTCTTTTGCAGTTTTCAATTTAATTTACGAATTATAATCCGGCAGCTATGGTCAAAATGAGCAGAATGCTGCTCAATGTACCAAGCGCCACTTCGTTCTCCGGCCCGCAGAGAGCGGGGATGTAAGTCAGGCACGGCCTTGGCCGTTTCCTCTGGGGCCGCGCCGTCTGCCGAGGGAGGGGAGACCTTGCCCAGTCTGAGGGAGGGGGACGACGGCGCCACCGGGACGCCCCGTCGCTCCGAGACCGGCGCTCACTGTATAAACAAGCAAAAAACGCTGGCCGTGCAAAGCTTGGCTGTGCTTTGACAGAGGAGGCATCTAGCGGAATATTTCGTAACTACACAAACTTCTAACAAAGATGTCGCTTGAAGCGCAGTTGAGATTGTAGGTTTTGATCCAACTGAAAATTGACATCTCAAGGACGACGAAATGATGTAAATTTATATGAAATGGTTTTGTATGATGCGTACTTTGATTAATGCCATTAATTTTCCACTGCCTTTTTGTGTGAAACGATTTTGTACCTTGCGGTTTTGTATGACACGATTTTGTATGCTGCGCTTTTGTATGTTTTGACTGTCCCCTACCCGGCCTGTTTTGTAGGTTTTGCGCGTTGTATGTTACGATTTTGTATGTTTTGATGATTGTATGATAGGATTTTGTATGCTTTGATATGGAGCCGAGCGAAATCGAATGCCGTTTGAATTTTGAAAATCGGCCCGCTAGATCTCGAGATATCAAGGGGGGGTCGTAAACAGCCCCCCCCCCTGCCACTAATAGGGGTAGCCAGGAGCCTGCCACTAATAGGGTTAAGGTGGGAGGGTCCCTTTAACCGTTCGACAACTCATGTGTGCTTTTTAACAAAAAAGCGCAATTCCAACGAATAGTGTTTTAGTTATTGAGTAAAAACCTTTATTGAATACCGTTGTTCAGACAAGTACTTCACCGGTACAAATAATTATGCATGGGAAAAAATGTAGGATTGTTTTTACTTGTGAATGCCTGCAACTAGGCACTTACTTTAGATTATTTGCCAATAACTGTGGAATTGAAATAGGTAAGGACCACAAAACATGACTCTTAAATAAAACCGTATCACAACATGGATCGCCAGGACACACGCTATCACCATGGAGTGACAATAGGTCAACTACATATTGTACTACAATCTAGTGACGCGTCGTTTCATAATCCAATCGTCAAAATGCCTGTTTTTCGCTACTGCAGGCATGATGATCATAGGAAAAGCGATGTGCATGACCGAAATATGCTGGCTGATAAGGGCACTAACCAGACAATATCTGCAGCGCGCCCTGTGCAGTGGTAAATACCGGTGATATGTACCATCAATAATGCCCCGTGCAATGTGAATCTGCAAAGTCTGTAACGAGCTAGTTGTGACATGCGACATGCTGCACCTCTTGTTGCACCCCTAACACTACGACTGGGTTTTTCCAACGGCAAACGATCAGTCTGGACGAACTGCAGCCAAACAGCTGACCCTGGCTCCAAACAAGATCCATTTCGTTATACGTGTAAACATGCCCTATCATTGCATCCACGTGACGTTGTGAAGAAGGGAGCGGCACAATGAAGTGAGCTTCTCCCGCTGTGACGTCGTCAGCAGCGCGCCGCACGCCCACGACAAACTGACAGCACTTCGACGGCAACCTTGCCAACATGTCAGATCGGCGACACTTTTACCCCAGCCTGAGCCCCTGATCCACCAGCTAGGAATCGCATGACTCTGCCGGATTGATGGCTAAATGTCGGCTCAACCAGCTTATAACCGATAACACTGCGGCGATGTTCAATAGATTATAGGTACTGGAAGGGAATAGCGCGATCAGATTTGTTCGAACATACGAAACAATAATCTTCTATTCAGAAAACGGCGTTGTTAGCGAGTCAATCGTTTTCATCATATTCGATTCGCCCGCTGTCCTTGAACAGGGATATATCAGACTCTCGACTCCGTCGTCATTGAAGGACGGCGTTTGATCAGCATTCATGCCTGGGCTCCGGAGACCCATTCTAAGCCGCCCCAATAAAGCGCCGATCGGGAGGCACCGATACCGGTTTCTTAATTTTATCCATACAGTTCTAGCAACAGGCTTTGCAGAGTTCATGACAATACTGCCATCGGGGAAAAATCCTAGCCGAGCACGATATCACGCGACGAGCTATGCACCATCGTATGAACTTCATTTCACGCACCTATGTACGACAGTGGTATTACATCGATCATGTGCATTTCCTGTCAGCATTTACCTGGTGGACGGTGTGGGGTCACAATAAGTTGCTAAGCGGACAAGTATGTGCACTGCAGGCCCGGCGGTTATAGAAATCAGGCTGGACAGTGGACATCGTGGGAATATACTTTTTCAAACACAGTCGTCTGAAGTCTCAACGATATCATTCTTACGTGATAGGTACGACTTACATGTTTATGTGATACGACAATATCATGCCTATTATGTGATTTGATGATGAGAAAAGATGCATGACCTTAAATTATCATGGAGTTATGGATTTATTGCGCAGCACCACTGTCCAGAGGTCTACGCTTGGTACTTAGAAACTATGTTCATGATTCAATTCATGAACTTATAATTTATTTGAGCTTAGAAGCAAATTCATTACATTTATGAGGGTGCGTCAGCGCAGCAACCAATGCTGCAGCATCTTTCCAAACTTCCAACCGCTTATGTCAAAGTATAAGTAGGTACGATTATGTTCGATAGCACAGTAGGTATGTACAAGCGGCTGTCACTGCTGCAATGCCAACAATTAATTTCCGGCGTTCAACAGTGCGTCACAATGTCATTCGACGATCAGTTTACAATCACTTCAGTGCGTGGTGGGAACGTTACGGTAGCCGCATTCCAAAGGTTATCCGAAAGTGGCCTTCCAAAAGGTAAACATACCTATAACTACCAATTCGTCGTTAAACTTCAGTCAAACAAGTGGTAGAAACCGAATTATCTAGGCTGTGCAGAAGCGCTGTAATCCTTTCCCCCGGCCGCGGATGGCCCCTGAGGAGGGCTGGTGAGCCGGCCTGGGCCGACAGGCCGCGGTGGTCGTCACGCGACGTCGGCGGCGCGCCGGGTCACCCTGACAGCTCGTCCAGTACTGCAGCAGAGGGGTGCCGCCGCGCCGCGTCAGTCCCGGCTCGTCCCGAGTGTGAGGTGCACCCGCCCGGCGCGGTCGTCCAGTGAACGTGCGGCCGAGCGCAACTACCGACTGCTGCAGCGCGCGGAGGAGCGACAGCCGACATACTAGGTGGAAAGGTGAGACGTATTTAGTTTTCAATATGTGGATCACGTTCGTCACAATACATATTTTGTTTTAGAGATTTTACTAAATTATTCATATCTGAGGGATTTCCGTGAGATATGGGAAAAACGGTTGCTTCTGAAAAGTATTTTGGTTAGAAGACGTGGAAATGAGGGTCGGAAGATGCAAAATGTTTTTTGGATGGTGAGCTGGGTCAGTCCTCTTTCGTGAATAGCTGTAGGTAACTACTGTTGGACACATGAGATGCATAAAGTTGGCAGTGCAAGTATTTAACTTGCTTCTCGCTCGTAGGCACTGGTTTCATCATGCGGTTACCGGATCTTGACACTAATGAACCAGTAACAATCATTCAATGTGTATCGCAAATTTTCCTGCCAAGAAGCATCGCGTCACAACTCACACTTTGTGTGAAAAATAAAATGTCGCTCACCTTACACTGGGCCCGCCTGATTATATTCGACATGGCTTTCCCGTCTAGTTTACGTCAACGTGCCTTTGTGTTGGTGAACAGCTCTCATTTCGGCTTAATTTGCAATTACACAGTTGTTGATGATCAGCAATAAACTTGTCATTTGATCTGGAAGGTGTATGCTGTCCGTGAGTCGATAGGTAAAAGTGCAACTTGCAAGCATCGAGTAATGTACCTATAACAAGAAATCAGCGATCCCGTCCTTCCCTTCACCTTTCGCACAATGATACCTTGCTTCCGCTTGGATTTGTGGATTCCCAATCGACCGAAGCACCACGGCTTATCCTGTTTATCCTACACATCACCTTAAGTCCTGATGTTAGATTTCCAATTTTGCAGTATTATAGTTCACGCAATGCGCTATGAAGACAATGATAAAAGAGTGTGTTTGCTATACCTTTCTGATTTTTGTTACCGTCTTCGTTTTAACTACATCGATAAGAAATCAATGTAGCGAAACACTGCGCACCTTTACTGTTGCATGTCACTTGGCTGGTCCGCAGACTTCTTTATTTCCACACCTGCATATCATTTTCAATCTTGCGAGACGGTACTCAGCATGCTCAGTATTGATGGAGCGCACCTCAGATGATGCGGCTAAGCTGCACAAAATCCTAGTTAAATATTTTTTGCCGAAATAAGATCTAAACAATGATATACATTTGAGGTATATTTGTATTATCTTAGCTTCATATAAACTGCATGATGTAGGCATGTGATAATTGATAACATTTATACACCACTCTTGGCAGAGCGAACTGCGAAGTTTATCGGGACTTGGTTCGTTCACCTATCCCTAATTATTGGCCATTGACCTTCGCACCCTAGCGGAATATTTAACGGTGACAACCTTTCTTTCCGGTACCGAATTAGGCATGCCTATTATGTAACGTCACACAGTAGGTATACCTAATTGGGTTCCTTTTCCGCGCATTTCAGTCTGAATGGAACATGAACTCTCGGTCATATGCAAATGTAAAAATAAGAGTTTGTTTTAGACAGCACAACTGCATTGTCATGTGAATTGTGAAAGCTGGTCAAAATTTTCTTACAAAATACCATATGATGCCTTTCTCAGCAAATTTGAAGACTGCCTATTAAGTCTTTAATATCCAAAGACATTGCAAATCCAAATAACATGTAAACGCTGCTTAGCTAAGGATAAAAACCAATTTGTTAACATTGTGGTCATCGATACAAACAACCGGTTCAAACAAACTGATCCATTGCAAATTTATTGCAATATCGCACTTTTTGCACGGCTCGCACAGCGGCACGTGCCACGTGCCCGTGCTATGGCCACATGGCGAGTTGATATCACCATGTATCACTAGCTAGGTATGTGGTGGAAGGAGTGACACTATCTGGTCCATAGGAGCGTCATGGTCGACCGGCTGCCCGCTTCGGTAATTTACGGCTATCAAAACGGTGACGAAGCCGGTTTGGTCCGCTCATACTTTTATTTTTATTTACCCGAGCCACGCATGAACTCGCTCGCTCGCTAATAATACACTTAGGACTTACCATATACCACAGACCAATGGGTTCAAGAGCAAGGTCGAATGCTGCTATTTACGGATCTACGTGCAATGTGCATATTACCGACGAACCACCAAAAATCGCTCGGATTGCGTATTGCATAATACACATACAGGACAATGAAATGTCATCAACATGCAACTAAGTGTGCATCACAGACCGCAACTATGAATGTCGAAATTTTCTCAAACCGCGGCACGCACCACATTATAACGGAGCTAAGCACGTTATAACTGAGCGGAGCAGACGTGCCCCATTCGATTAGTGTCATTTTGCAGCGATGCGATCCTCAGACAACATACCTTCCAAAAAAGCGCCATATGGTTCCACGCAAGGACTCGTGTCCCTTCAATGCTAGCGTGCTTGAATGAAGCACAGATGATTGCGTGATTGAAGGGTGAGCCTAGCCGTCATTAGTGAGTTCAAGGCTCAGCGTCGAAAGTTCTACATTGGGATCATTTAGCAAAGGATGATCGTCATACCCGTTGGCTGCAACAAGTGACTGGCTGATGTTCACTGAAATGATATCGCACTATAGGCTTCCCGCACGTTCCACACTGTAACGACTTATCCTCCATGCTTCCTTTCATTCTTTCATATGTGATTCACCTATGTAACACTGTGCTTTGGCTCCCCGTGGATTTTAAAACTCCACGGTTTCCTTCATTCTATCTGGTGCGATTCACTTGCATGACAGCTGTGTTTTGACTATTTCCAGGTGTATTCCGGTGTCGGTGACGTCAGCCGGAGATTCAGCCATGAGGCGACGCAGGGTGTTGGCGGCGATGGTGCTGGCAGTGACGGCGGCCACGGCCTCGGCCAACATGGTCACCGACCTGCCCGGCGGCGGTCACGTGGAGGTCGAGACGGGCAGCCGCGGCCAGGTGTGTATGTACATCACCGACGACTGGGGTACCGTGGAGACCACCCAGTGCACCTCGCAGCCGGGCACCTACACGCTGACCGGCCGGGGCGGCGGCCAGGCCCGTGTCACCATCAACGACTTCGGCGGCGTCTCCGTCAACACCGGCTACTTCGGGGACGTGGAGCACAGCGGAAACTCCGCCACCAGTCACCACCGGCAGCAGCAGTCCAGGCACCAGCCCAGTGAGGAGGAGGAAAACAGCGTCCGGTTCGGCGCCTTTGTGAACCCGCGCCCGGTCGCGCCGCCCGTTAGCCCGACAGAGGCCAGCCCGGTGCAGGCGCCGTCGGCATACGCGGCGCACTGGCCGGCGTACCGCCAGCGAAGGCCGCTGCGCCGTCGGCCCACGCCGCCGCCGACCCTGCCGCCCAACCGGGTGCCGCACCTGCCCAACCGGGCGCGGCCCACGTTCGGGCCGCTGGTGCTGCCGCAGGGGCCGCCGGTCACGGAGGCCGGTCTCGGAGCCGTGGAGATCATCGCCTCCGGCCCCGGGCAGCTCACTGTGTTCGGTGACGGCCCCGATACCGACGGCGACTCGGGCCTGGCGCTGACCGGTCCCTCCTCTCTGTACCCCACCATCAAACCGCTCATCGCCAGGAAGAAACGGAACCGGTTCAGCTCGTCAAGCTCCTCGGACAATGAGGAAGACGGCCTCAGCAATGTGCGTCTTACGCGCAACTCCAATGGAGCTGCCACAATGTTCGGGGGACCTGGCCACCAGTTTAGCTCCGTTCAGTCCCCAGGTCATGGCTCAGTTCTCAACAGCCGGCAGGGCGCAAACCGCTTCTCTTCTGTCCAGTCTTCTGACGGCAATTCAGTTCTGAACAGCCAGCAAGGCGCCAATCGCTTCTCCTCTGTCAACTCTCATGATGGCAGTTCGGTTCTCAACAACCAGCAAGGTGCCAACCGCTTCTCTTCTGTTCAGTCACCGGACGGGAGTTCGGTCCTGAACAGCCAGCAGGGGGCCAACCGGGTCTCTTCGGTCCAGTCTGCTGACGGCAGCTCGGTGATCACCAGTCAGACGCCGGACGGCCAGCGGCTGGGCCTGGTGCGCTCCCCCGACGGCTCGGTGGTGTTCAGCACGTTCATCGACGGCCGGCTGGTGAACGTGGTGCAGTCCTCGGATGGCTCGTCGGTGGTCAGCGCCAACATCGACGGTCGCCAGGTGACGGCGCTCACCTCACCTACCGGGCAGCGGCTGATCGCCGGCGCCGGGCCCGGCCACAACCTGGACGCCTTCTTCAACCGGGTCATGCTCCAGCTGGCTGGCACGCAGTAGTCGCCCGAGTGCACCTTCGAAAGGCAGATGAAGTCGCGAGTCGTGGTAGTTTGTTGACAGGACGAGCCGCAAGCCAATAAGGTGTTCTGCACATCCTGTTGGTAGACTGATGGCGAACACCTAATGAAATACAGGGTAGTTGAGGACGGATTTTCTTATTGCGCTTTTCCTGATAAGAAGGGAAAAACAAGCGTAGGTAGTTGCTTTTAATTCATGCTTCAATCACGTGGTCTTACTTTGGATATAAGTGATTTTTTAAACGGATCCGGATGCTGCTTGTGCCACGAACACGAAGGAAGATGGAAATCGATTTAGGAGTGACACTGCTGATGTTAGCTAGCTCGTGGGAGGGTTAGATTATTAGACTCTAGAGCTGCACCGCGCCTTCCACATCAGCGAACTAATAGCTTTGCTACTAACAGCGTTCGCTTACTTTCAACGTTACCTTTCAAATAAGCATCACATAAATTGTCGACTCTGTTTGAGGCTGTGCTGCCTGGAAAGTTGGGAAATGGGAGTTCCTATGAAGTGTCGCTGAATGTTTATCATCCATGTGTAGGACCTGAGCTCACTGCATCGCAGAACCTTTCCCGCCGTCGTCTTTTGTTTATACGAGATGTTTATGATGTGCTAAGCTATAGACATCACCATTGCAATGGTACATACACTTTCGCTATTGAATGTTAGATTGTTTTTGTGCAACGATGATCGATACATGAGCAGTTTATGCATATTTGAGAAACATTTATATGACGGCGGAAAACGAGTTGCAGGCACAGCGGACCTGATAAGCTTTCGATGCCCATCTCGGAGATTCGTTGCTGCCGATTTGAGAACACATTTGTTAATCCTTTTCGTAACTAAGTCAGTTAGCTCAAAATTTTGATAACTGCCGAATCAATGGACGTTTAAGGATCGATTATTTACGCATAAAATAGCTCACGATCCATGCCACAAATACTTTGTGCCGAGTTAAACATGACCCCGGTCCAAAGGACGCAGCACAGTGCGCGTTACATTTGATCGATGCAGCCCTCCTGTCACGCCGCTCATAACTGAAGCGCAATCGTAGCCGAGCATTCTCTGCTGTCTTTCGTGCCGAATAAAGTCAACGTTTAGTCGTGCTGAGCGATGTTAACAGCTTTTAGCAAACTGTCATGTTCACCTGTTTGTTTCTTCAACTGCTTCGTGTTTAATTTATCCATGCGGCTGGCAAAGAAGAGGCATGTCTTGCATGTCACACACGAAATATCTGCCCCGGTTAAAAAGGTAAATTGTTTAAGCGAGAAAAGCGGTGATCCATTAGCATCGGCGAGCATGTCCGGAAATCCGAGGTGGCACGCCATTTGTTCGGCGGGCCGATGTTGGGGGACGATGGCTACCGAGCGGCGCTCCTGCCGGTCGTGTTTTCCTCGAGCAGCGCCGCCGGCCAAGGACAGCCCGGTGCGGCGCGGCGCGGCCCTGTGTGCCAGATGTCGGCTATTGTCTGCAGCACCCGTTATGGCGCGCTGCCCGGCCGGCCCGCTGCAGCCACCTCACGTCAACGCTCGATGGCACTTTCACGAAAATTCGCCACACAATGGGAACTTCCCCAGGAAGACCGACTTAACGAATTCCGCTTAAATGCCTCCTGCGCTTTCAGATCGAAGCCAATGAAAAGCATCACAAACATTGCGCCTGTTGCGATGAGTTTTTCCGCGTGACATCACGATCCTTCTTGTGAAGAGCTAAACATGACATAAAATGGAAGAAATACTGGTCATTACGCCATAAGTGTCGCTATTGTCGGTTAATACATTACCTTACCAGTCGACTGATGAAGCTGGTTACGGAACTAATTAACACTCTGTGAAAGCATGCCCATGGTGAATGGCAGCAAGTACTTATGCATGACTCATTCGTGGGCGATTTACTTTCACTTCTGAGCCGAAACGTACAATTTCCCCCGCTCGAAGGGGATGGTGCCACTCCCTAGCGGTCAGGTTTTTAGAACGCGTCGCTGAGACCTTTCGTTTGGCATTGCTTTCATACTCACGACTTTTTTATCTATGGATATACCTACACAGGTGAAAAACGAAAAGTACTTTTTCTTCCGTTGGCTATAGTGTTCAGGCTCACTCCCCTCCCCGGCTCGGTCATTTTAAGTGTAAGGTCAGGTCATTGACCTCGCCACTTTTCTTTTGACAGTAGCCGAGCAGCCCATACAGATAAGTACCTAAAGTTTGTCCGTGTCTGGGTAAATAAATAAAATAGAATACGCTAAAAAATAACCCAAGCCGGCGTTTTAACATTTTTCAATGATATCTCAATTTCTATGAGAAAAAAAAAGACACTTTTAAATGGCCTCCTTACAATGAAATACCAAATGATGACATAATGAAATAATTATTGATGATTTCGACCACATGTCATTATCAAAATCAGCCAGACAGAACTTTTGTCGGCTTATTTCTGTCTGGCTTATTTTGATCACAAAAGTTCTGTCTGGCTTATTTTGATCACAAAAGTTCTGTCTGGCTTATTTTGATCACAAAAGTTCTGTCTGGCTTATTTTGATTTTGACCTGTGGTCGAAATCATCAATAATTATTTCATTATGTCATCATTTGGTATTTCATTGTAAGGAGGCCACAAAAGTGTTTTTCTCATGGAACCTACCTATGCCTTACATATAGCAAGTGCTACAACAAGTAAATATCACAATTTCCTTTAAATCACCCGAGGGGGGGGCTATGGGAACACTCCAGTATATCTCTTATTACGGAGCGAGCGAAGCGAGCGGAGTCTTTACTTAGATATCATCCATTGCCAAAGGTCTTTAAAGGTAGAAATTTCTGAGTATGAGCGGCCGGCCGTGCGGACGCTTTTGCGAGGCTTATATCTCAGCAACCACTTGACCGATTTACACGCGGTAATTTTTGTAGGGTAGCTTCATTCCTTCTACCAAGTATTGGACTATTCCCGATGCGTGTCGGTGACCTCTTATGCACGTGCCAACTGCCACGTGCAAAACGAAGAGGTGTCAGTTTTGTAATTGTTGCAATATCTTGGTAACTACTTGGCCGATTGCGCTGAAAGTTGGCATGCAGGTAGGCACCCACTAGGCACTGCATATCCATGTGCCAGAGTTGGGGTGCTGCTGCACGTGCGCACGTGCAGGGGTCGTTTCCAGATCTCGAGAACGGCTGGACCGATGGCGCTCAAATTTGGTACACGGTTAGGGACCAGTTAGTAGGGTGCCGTGCACAAGTCAGTTGGGACCCATTTTGCACGTGCGCACGTGCAGGGTGCCGCTTGCAGATCTCGAGAACGGCTGGGCCGATTGTGCTCAAATTTGGCACATCGCTAGAGACCGGTTAGTAATGTGCCGTGCACAAGTCAGTTGGAGGTACCCCCTCGAAATTTCGCACGTGCAAGGCCCACCCTCTCGCTCGCTCCGTTTGTCGCCCCAAAAGGCGTTATACTGGTTTTTGCTTTTGTAGGTGAAAAAAATCGGTGCGAAGCACCACTAATTTGGCATAGCTTTATCGTGCGGCAGTTTTGTATCGGTGAAATGTTTGAACCTAGGTCACTTAAGATTAGGTCACAGATTAAGTTAACCTGCGCCGTGCTGGGGGTCGCCGTTTTCGGTAAACCTGTTCAGTGTTCATACATCCTTTCCGCACATGTGAAAATTTCAGACCCCCGTCGTTCAAGGTCAGGTCACCCTAGCTCACGTCAAGTGACCTTGCCTCAGAAAAAGTTAAAAGGCTCGAGTCAGATGTGTTCAGCTCGACGATACGGACCGACTAATATGCAGCAACACCCTTTTCGGTCATGTCATGACCTTGACTTGAGGTCAAATTTTCCAAATGACCTGTCAAGATCAACTTAGGTATAGTTAATTCGACGTGTCTCGACGGGAGGAACACAATGCGGGAAAAAGTAATGTCGTGGGTCTCTTGAGTCAATAGTGATTACTGAAAAACATTTTTTTTTTGTAAAACGGTTATTTTTAGAGGTTTTGGCCTCTGGGGGCTAAAACGTTGACACGAGGTCAAATTTGAGGACATGCTGGCGAAAGAGCGTTAAAGGAGTTACCGAATGCCCTTTTCCGCGGCGCTGTAACTCTATTGGTTCCCGCGTTATGCGTTGGGTGTTTCGAAAACTGTTGAAATAGGCAAAATTTTACCTTTAATGACCTCTGGTGACATGACCTTTGACCTGATCTAAAAAAAACGATTTTTTTCTGTTATTATTTTTGACGCTCTTTCGAATGCCATGTAGCTACATGGCCCAGGAGGAGTTGGACGGGGGACGTGACAACCCCCCCCCCCCCGCACGACACGGAAAACTCGACTAGGCAGCACGCTGCACGGCGCGGGTTAACCCTGTTCCTGGCGGGCTCCGCCGGGACAAGAAACTGGCGGGGGGGGGGGGGCCGATTCGCCCCCCCCCCTTCAGATCTCAAAAACTACACATCGCAGCGACAAACGGTAAACGGCATCGGATACGCACGGTCAAGATCTACAATTTTTACTAAGGTCATTTTCAGGTCAGGTCAAAGATGACGTCACAGGGGTCGAAAAAGTCAAAATGGCGGCGCTAGATATGGAGAGCGTTTTTCTCGAATAACTTTCGAATTAGTCAAGATAGGAACAAACTAAGGGCATCATCGTGATCCTCTCGTCAATCCGCATCGAATGATATATATGTTGACCTCGAAAGGTCAAGGTCAAAGGTTGACCTCAGGTCACGTGACCTCGAGGTCATCATGTATATCATTCGATGCGTCTTGACGAGCTGAACACAATGAGATCATCCACGCTTCTGTATCTTGTTCCTGTACGGAGTTATTGGCCAAAAACCTTTGGTGACCTTTGATGACGTCACATGACCTCACAGCTGCCCAACAGCAAAACAGACCTCAAGGTAGTGAAGGTTGATCGTATATGAAGTCATGTATGGTATATGGGGCCATTCCGACCCGTTTTTTCCCCCATTGACTTATAATGAGGAGGTCGCGAAACTGACCTGACCTTAGGTCACCGATATCAAAATTCCGAGATATACAAATTGCACATACTGGTACCCTAACTAAAGCCTGAAGAGAAGAAATTGATCGGTCAAAAACTCTAGCTCTGGCGTGATTGCAAACTTTTCTGAGGTAGGGTCACCAAACCGCCTCTGGTGACCTGACCTGAGGTCAGATCAACTCAAAATTTTCAGACATGTTGCGTAGAAGCCTTTTAGGAAAAGTCAGAAAATTTGAGCTTCCTAGCTCAAAGCGTTTGGGAGAAATAACCAAAAAACCTCAGGGGGGGGGGCTCCTGAGGCCCCCCCCGCCAGGAATAGGGTTAAGCAACTATCAGCCTTCAACAATCTTTGCGATGGTGTCATTCCTACAGCTAATATCCCATTCGTTTAAAACTTGGTGCTCCCGTGAGCAGTGAGGTATCAGTAACATCAATTCGTAGGAATATCTTGGATTTCTCATATTTGTGACCTGGGGTCAGGCCAGATTTGTGACCTCACCAGTCACCATTAGGTAGGGCAATAGGGAAAGTTGCAAATGCCTCCTGGTTTGAAAAATGTCAAAACACAATATATTTGCCTACGGAAACATGACCATTATGCTCATATGCAATGAACATGGGGCACAGCTGATGACGAGCGACTACTAAAGAAAGCATATGTATTATATCATAACATAAAATTCATCAGTAACTTATCGACAATAACTTTTGACGTACAATAACACCTAGAATGTGATTGGGTCATCAATACGGATCGATTGATATGCAACATGAACTTTTCCGGTCAGGGGGGGGGGGGTAGTATGGAAAGGAACTAGGTATTGCAGATATTTTCCTCTTTAAGAGTTATCCTCTAAAATTATTGATTCTATTAGAAAAAATAACTTTTAATAACTCTGAACGTTTGCACGAAACTGCCCCACCCATGGTAATGAGCAGTAATCGCCACGCACATCGTATGTGGATCGCTCTTAAATGTAAATACAATGGGGTACTTTCGTGCAAGGGGTGGGGCACTTCCGTGCACCCTGCAAAGTTCGAGCAATTACCGGGCATTACCAGAAAGTTACCAAAAGAAATTGGCAGGGGGTCATTTCACTTGATTCCTTTCGACAAGAATGCATTGCACAACATATGAAGAACTAGAAAGAATGGGCTGGCCAACAAGAATGTACCAGCTGCCGGCCTCCGTGACCTCGCCAAGGTCGCGTGAATCACTTGTCACGACGTCGCAAGCAGCCGAGACTAAGTCAGGCGAGCGTCATTAGTGAAACCTACAGATAAAGTTATAAATCGCAAAAACGAAAAAAAATGCACGAATGTGCCTCTAGGCAGTGCATACACGACCCTGCCCCACAACGTTTTTCTAAATATTTTTCAAAATTTCTTGTTAAAAAATGACACTTTTTCAACAAACAAGTTTGCAGCAGTTCCGTGAATAGAGTAAGCTTCTTCGCCCCCAAATTTTGAAAAGCTGAACCACATTTCCAAGTCAGGATCACGAAAATTGATGATATGAGAAAAGTTTGGAAAGCGCACGAATATTACAAATTTGCGTTTTTATCAAGCATGACAGCAGGTACGGTGTTGTCTTCTACAGTGAACGAAGGGCGGCAAGGATAGACATATTTCCATAATTTACCTTGACGGCTCGTGCAGTCACTCGTTTTCCCATAAACTTCTGAAAACGAATGTGCCCCATGCACGAATGTGCCCCACTCTCCCCTATCGGCCTTGCACCGCAGTTGCCGAAGAACAGACTGAGACTGATTGCCCAAAACGTGTTCTTAGGCTGCCAAGACAATATTCGTTGCATACAATATCATGCAAAGGTCAGGGTCAAGGTCAGGTCAGGTCACCAAAAATGAAATATAGAAAAGGGCATGTGCGGCACATGTTTTATGGGTCATTTTATTCATAGAATTCAATAGACACACTCAATAAGTGATATGGACCACATCTGGATGAATTTCAGGTCAAGTTCAGGTCAAGGTCAGGTCAAGTGAGGTCAAATTTTGAAGTTGGTTGTTAAGACCTAAAAAGGTGTCTATCTGATGCAGTTTTTTTACGGCGAATCGAATGATGCTATTTTTGTTTCCGTAAGCGGTCTAGAACTTCGATTTTTTTAAATTGTGTGTCAAGACGTCATAAAATTTTGAATAACTCTTACATTTTTGAACCGATTCTTCTAAAAATTGGTATGTAGGTGCTCACAGACCACTTCTGTGACATATATTCCCGTTTTTTCGATTTACTAAAACTTTTGGATTTTATAATTATTTTCCCAAAAAGTCAGTTTTTTGAAAAATTTGGGCCAAAATCCAAAATTCTAAAAACCGAGATAGGCGTTTCATAGACAAAGTAGAATTACGTATAACCTTTTTTGTTACGTCTTGATTCCTTTAAAAATGAAGATGTTAGCGGCGTTTGAAACTTTGCCGTTTTTAGGCGAAAATGGCGGACATGACGTCACTGAAACGTCAATTTCAAAAAAAAAATCTGAAGGATTTCGCTCCAGTTTTCAGGAAACGTGTTAAATTGACGTATGATAAGGTACTGTCTAATGAAATTTTGGCGTCGCTAGCGTAACGCTTTTAGACGTTATTGGCGAAAAACGGGAGGGGGCAGATTCTGCCCCCCCCCCTCCCAGCGGGGCGCGGGCTAAGGATTTTTTTTTTTTAAGTCAACCTCATTAGGTCAATTTGTAGCTCATTGAAGAAGTCTGTACGAGAAAAACATGATGGCGTCAAAAGCAATGTCCCACAAATATTGCCGTTTTTCTGCGACTCTACATAGCTCTTTTGGCTCACGAGAAATAGTCGCTTTGTGAACAGTGAAATAGTCAGAATCGGAATTATTCGTGACCATTGGTAACCTTCCTCCAGTGACCTCAGCGATGACCTGATCAAAAATGTCCTAGATAATTCTGAAAGATCCTGTAGCGAGATATATGCTGCTTTTCTGCGTCTTTCTAGCTTGCTTACTTTCCGAGATAATCTGGTATGACCAAAAAGGCCCCTTACCATAGCGAAGTTGGCTGAGAGGCCCATCCGGGCGCGGGCTAAGCAAAACATCCATGGTTTTGTCTTCCGTTGACTACATATTACTCTTCACGTCGATTTAGAGACAATATTTGGCTATTTAAGCAAATTGAGGAGGTCGTTGGTAATTGGTTTTACTGGGGACAGTCCCCAGTAGGCAGTAACCCACAAGTTAATCAAATGTGGACCGGTCCCCAGTGCCCCCAGTTGGTGGTTACGCGCCTGGACTTGAGGTCAAGTTTATGCATGACCTGACCGGAAAAAGAACGCTGCATACCAAGTCGATCCGTATCGTCAAGCCGAAAAGAATCAATGTGTTTTGTGGCTCATCTACGCCGAACTGTCGAAATCTGCAATTGCACATGCTACTGAACTGTGCGCACTATGTCGTTATTTGTCAAAAAAAGGTGTGGGTATAATATACCCCGCGGTCGATGTCTTTCGGACCACGAAGATTCTACGCCGTCCGGCCAATCCCGTTCAAGATCAGTGGGGGCTCGACTGCAGCTATGGAACGTGATTGGCCGGACGGCGTAGAATCTTCGCGATTCTACGTCGTCCGGCCAATCACGTTCCATACATAACCGCAGCCACGCCCCCGCTAACCTTGAACGTGATTGACCGGCAGTGACGGATCCAGGGGGGGGGGGCAAAATGGGTATTTGCCCCTCCCAAACGGCATAATTTTAACATTACGCCTATGGACGAGGCATGGAAAGAATCGATAAATTGTTATTGTTTGCCCCCCCCCCCAAAGCTCTGAGCTGGATCCGCCTCTGTTGACCCGGCGACGTAGAATCTTCGCCGTCCGAGAGACATCGAACGCGTTACGCGGGGCAAGGATCTATAGACCAGACTTGTCCCGCGTTCGATTTGTCGGACGACGAAGATTCTACGTCCAGAGGCGGATCCAGCTCAGAGTTTTTTTTTTTTTGGGGGGGGGCAAACCATAACAATTTATCGATTATTTCCATGCATCGTCCATAGGCGTAATGTTAAAATTATGCCGTTTGAGGGGGGCAAATGCCCATTTTGCCCCCCCCCCCCGGATCCGCTTCTGTCTACGTCGTCCGGTCAATCCCGTTCAAGGTCAGCGGGGGCTCAGCTTCGGCTATGGAACGTGATTGTTCGGACGACGCTAGACGTAGAATCTTCGCCGTCCGAGAGACATCGAACCCCGAGTTAGTACCGGCTAGTACGGAGGGCGTGTTTCTTTTTTCCAACCAAAGGAAGGCGCTATACCCGAAGATGCTTCTTGGTAAACAAACCAAACAAAAACAAACATAACCTAACCTCACCTGACCTAACCTACAACCTACAAACCTACAACCTACAACCTAACCTACAACCTAACCTACAGACCTACAACCTACAAACCTACAACCTACAAACCTACAACCTAACCTACAACGCGCCAAAAAGTTCGGCCGGCGGCGGGGATCGAACCCTAGTTATTAGATCACGAGGCGAGTGTGCTCACCACTACACCACGCAGCCAGCTGGCCGGTGAGAGGTGTAAGTCACTTCTCAATGACGCAATGGGATATTCTCCGTATAGCGCCTTCCTTTGGGTGGAAAAAAGAATTACGCGTACGGAGGTATCCGAGTGTGCTTTCGCTCGGGTAGTAATAAATGTGCCACCCACAAATGAAAGATAAATTTTAATAAATTGCACATAAAAAATGACTTTGTTTAAAAAAGAAAAATACATTTTGAATAAAAAAGTACGGGTCAGATAACCTAGAGCAAAATACTTTTCTTCCAAAATAAACAATTATGAAAAATGGCAACGCGGTAGTCCTTTTGGATGTTGACATCCGTTCAGTGCAAAGATGGTGAGTTTGCGGATATTAATTTAGACATTTTCAACTGGTTTGCCTACTTATATTCTATCCGTAGGATATTCAATTGTTGAGGCACACCGTCTTTGGTATTTAAGTGACGGCAACGCCATTAGCGAAAGTCGTGTTATGCCGTATTTAAGTGGTTCTCTTTGTGGCGCGCATTCGTCCGACCGGTGCTGTGTTAATTCTAACCCAAGGCTGAAAGTGACCATCCCACATTAAACGGACCCTCCCACCTTAAAAAAGTTAATGAATTGGCATGAAAGGGATGTCCCTTGGTTCAGAAACAGCGAAAACGAATATCTACCAAATTTCACTGAAAAATATTCACTGGTTTTCAAGATATTAGGCTTTTACTTATTAGGCTTTTACTTTTGTTTACTTTTTGGGATCTCCCCTGTTACTAGCGACTTTATTTGGAAGCAATAATTTGGCAGCCTTAAAGTGCGGCAGACGTTGCGTGCAAAGCAGCGTATACCACCACGTGTTAACGATGGTTTTAGTCTAAGATTTATCAATCGTTAGATCTCCGCTGACGTCACAAATTCTAAGGGGGCATTCCAATGCATTAGCCCCCTAGAATCCGAAAACTGCAAGTTTGAAATTCCATATCTTCGAATTAAAGCATTTTTTGATGTTGTGAGTGCCCAAACCGGTATTTGCAGGCCATGGCCACCAATTTGGCTATCTCAACTCAAAACTAATGTTAAGGTGGGAGTGTCCCTTTAAAGGTAGTGTGCCAGCTTTCTTGGACCGTATGGAGTTAATGGCCCAGATAAGGAGAACCGGATTTTTAGAACTTATCCATACCTTCAAAACTCATGGAAACGTCTTAAATTCTTCAAATTTTGAGTACCCCAGTGCGAAATTCGCCCCGACGGGTTGTCGGTCGTACCCCAACCAGGGCCTCGTCTAAGGAATTTTCACTGGGGGGGGCCAGAGACTCAAGGAGCCAAACCTAGGGTACCCCCAAATCCTGTTTTCTCATCGGATTTAGGCCACTTACTTTTCGTCGCAGCCCTGACACCATTTTTTTTTTGAAACGTTAAAACCAAAAAAAACGGGACATCCGAGCCATGCTTTTACATCAGTCTGTTCATCACATCAGCCTCGAAGGCTAGACTGTTGATCTGAGTTAAAATTCAACGACATACTCCCGTTATGGCTATGACAGAGCCATTATTTCTTCGTATGCGCTTTTTGACTCCTCTGGTTCGTGCAAGGTAGAGTTACAACATTTTTTATTATAAATTTAGCCCGAGCGAGCGCCTGAAGTTATGCTCTACCGTAAAGCTTTAGAAATTGAGAATCTCCGCCAACAGTGCGGAAAATGGCTCCAGATATAGAGCTGTTGAAGGAGCTGCCATTCGTGGTTCCGAATCTAACGGCTTTCAAAATGCAGGGCATGCTTCGGCCCTGTCCCTTACCTACCAGTGAAATGTGCGCGCTCTTGCTCGAAAGGGTCAGCTGGTACCGCGGTCGCCGCATCGACGGGTCTGGCTGGCCTCTCGCCGGCATCAGGGGCGACGGGAAAACCAACGCCAATCGTCTCATCGGGTTATAAATTTAGCATCGATGTTTTCTTGACTCCTTTGCTTTATGTACGTTGACGCCTCGCAGAAAAAAAATCATTTGCCTTTTCGCTGTTGCCGGCCCCCCAGTAGGGACGTTTTTGCCCTGACTGGGGGGGCCAGGCCGGTGACTGCGGGGGTTTGGCCCCCCCAGTTAACATGTTAGACGAGGCCTTGACCCCAACCACATTTCACACCACTATGAACAATAAATGCACACACTGAAATCGCTATTACCGATATGCTCATCCAATCAAGTTTCGATAAACCCGTTCATCATCATCTCCTGCGGTTTCGAACACGCCTGTTAGGTGGCTTCTGATGCTCGTCGAGGTCGGAATTTCCAAATACGCGTGGTGCGTCGGGCCGCGCGCTCTGACTTCGGCCAAGAAAAATGTGTCAGCTGATCATTGTCATTTCTGCCACTTGCGTGTGGTGAAATGGGGTCATAACTTATAAGACGGCTTTTTCATATCAATTATTTTACATAAAATCATATTTCAAACCATAAATAATGTTCGACAGCCAAATAAAAGAAACAATACCAATACGGGCTTACAGTTTAAGGCTCGACATTGTGTTGTCTACGATTAGACAGCTGATAACTCATTCCCGTACGTCGTATGGTCGTAACACTATAATGACCTTTGCTTATTGTCACAAGTGCGCCGCATTCGCGATTGTTGCCCGACGCCTGTTTGCAGGTGAGCCCACTACAGTTATACATATCTAAAAACCGAAAAACTTTTAGGCGAAAAAGGCACTATTCCAGGCCCATTTTTGATTTTTTTGCGATATTAGGTAAAAACAGAAGCTTCTTATCCTAGGAAAAATAAAATGGGAAATCTTTCAAAGGTGGCACACTACCTTTAACATTAGTTTTGAGTTGGGATAGCCAAATTGATGGCCATGGCCTGAAAATAACAGTTTGGGCACTTGCAGCATTAAAAAATGTTTTAATTCGGAGATGTGGAATTCAAACTTTCAGTTTCCAGATTCTAAGGGGCTAATCAGTCGGGCACACTGTGGTATTTCCGATCCATTTATGGAAACGTTTCCATTTTTGGAACAATGTTCCAAAAATGGATAGGGGAGAGTGGGGTAATTTGGCCGCTTTTTTTAGAAAACGTTATAACTTAAAATTGACAACACATTTCTGCATTTTCTCAACGCTGGCAGGTGTCGCATTCATTTTACTTTAATGGACAGTGAACTTGAAATGACAGAGTAATTACTTATATTGAAATTGTGACGTATTACAAAGGTCTGCAAGGCGGCCAAATTGCCCCACTAGCAGGGTTATTTGGCCGGGGGTGTGGGGCAATTTGGCCGGTGTTAGTTTGCGGTCGGGATTTCTTTTATATTGCGAGTCAGCTTCAGATTCAGCAATGGCGCAGTGTCAGAAAAGTGGTTTGGGGATCTAAGTTCGCGGAACAAAATGTTTAGCTGCTCACGGAACAAAAATCATAAAGTAAGGCACTGTAGGGCCATGCGTATTGTTCTAGGTATGCTTTAAGTATACAAGATATTTGCCAGAGTCTCAGTCAGAAACAGCAGCTTCTACATATAAAATAAAGGTTCAAGGAACACAGCAGGTTGTGGCCTTACAGCCCAAGTGTTAAGACTTATTTATAATTAGTTAGCAAATCTGGACATGCAGGTAATGGATGACCACTGATGCTCAAAATTATTCATAATGGAAAATATACAAATTATTCTTAAAATTGTGAATGCAGTGAGAAAAATGAATGGGGTATAAAAATATACACAACATCCAGAATATGCTTTTCAAATGACACATTTTCACATGAAACAAAAACTGCTAAGTATATTGAAATATTATTTGAAATACCTTTAAGCAAAATCAAAACATAGCCACGTGGACTGGTACCTACCTACCTAGATATTATCAGTATAAATGGCCTTGTACCTACCTATACCTATCTAATGCAAGTTTGACAAATTTGACGCAATCCAGCTTGAAGCAAATAACCAACAAATAACGAACCACAAAGACACAAAAACATGCCAGCACTTAAAGAAAAAAGGTCTTGTGCAAGACAACCCCCAAAAACCATGCCACAAATGATTATAATCAATAATAGATAATTGCCAACGCGCTTGCCCAAACTGAAACGGACGCCTCTCGCACCTCGAGCCTTGAGAAATGGCGCGGAGGATGACTCGGCGAGGGAAATTAGAGGAAAGGGATTTCCTCTTTACTGGTTTTCAATTTGATAAAAATGATTCAAATTGATGAAAACTTCAAAATAGCATATCATATTTAAAAAGAATCTAAAATAAATGAATATTCAACCTCAATCTGGCTGCTTTATTTCAAATAATATATTTATAAGCAAAGGGATTTTATGCCCTAGACAAACATTACTTCATGTAAAAGTGATATCAGCATATGTCGGTATTATACCTGCAATCGGCATCAACTGGGCAATAATTTTATGCTATGAAAAGCGCCGTCTCTCAACGATTCTAACGGTACCCAATTTTTTATAAATACAAGTCGAGATTGCTTAAACGTTCCAAATTAAGTGAGTTGTTCCGTGACGAAACATGGTCACGGCGTTTCAATAAAACTATATGAAAACGTCCATAAAAATATAAAAATTTGACATAGAAACAATCAGAATTGAACAATCTATGATGCCATACCTAACTTGAACCGATTGCAAGCCTACTTCAACCTTTATTCTACCCTTACTTTTGTTCCGTGTCACGGAACAAGAATATGGTAAACTGAGAAATGCACTGCCATTGAAATGCCGTTATGAGGATATGGCAGCCTCACTGAACGGGCGAAAGCGACCGTCTTTTGGGAAATTCGACAAATAATGCGCATCACGGTCAAAAGTAATGTTTACTTTTTATTTGATATCAGTGTTTCCTGCATAAAAATCGTTTTCTGCCCAATAGGGGACGAGAAAGCAGGAAATCGGTAGTTACTGATTTGATGAAAGAATACGTAAAAGGAATGGCAGTGTATCCATAAACGTGGTGTGGATTGTGCATTGTGCAAAGACATTGTGGTGAGGCTGAGACTTGAGGACTTGCCATTCAAGTCGTAGGTATTGGTATGGGTGGTTGTTCGTGATAATATTGATTTATCGTAAGAAGCATCTAACCTCATTCCGTGCACGTGACATGCAGGTGATCATGGTTGAATTGGATGGTAGGTATCATCCTGTCACGGGCTGCAGATTCTCTTTCGTAAACATCTGATTCTCATTCGTAGACAAACCAGGTGAGAAATGTGATGGAATGGAAACATTTATTTATTTCACAAACACACTCAATAGCATACATTCAAGGCACGTATACTGGATTCATTCCTTCACGCTTGTTTTAAAACTTGCTGGATAGTTTGACATGGTTTGTCAATACTTCTATCTTGTAAGCACTTCAACTTTGGAAAGTAATGAATGACTGGCATTTTAACTGATCCAATTATGATGATTGCATGGTGAAATTGTGGAGCAACTGCTTCTTATCTGTTTCATTAGTACTTGCAGGATGCTTGCTTGCTGCTTTGGAGATCTGAAAACAGAACAAAGCACAATGTCAAATTTTCAATTAACATGTTTCTTTAGTAAGTTTCCCTTTCAGTCCTGTGATGCCCAGTTGCAGTTGATATTTAGTCAGTGACGGAACAAAAAAAGTGATTATTAGCAGTGAAAAACCTCACAGAACAAATCTTCCAAGTTCAAAAAAATTGAGAAACCGGCCACTTTTCTGACACTGCAATGGCGTGTGCCCTATGACGCATTTGCCGCATTTTGGAGGTTGGCTCAGGGGTCAAAGGGGTCAAAATAGCCAAATTAGCGGCTCTAGATGCGATCACAGTTTTTTACGAATAACTTTTGAAGTAATCAAGCTAGGCCAAAACTTCGAATACCATCGTAATTCTCTCGTCAGTCCGCATCGAAAGATATATGTGTTGACCTTGAGAAGTCATGGTCAAAGGTTGACCTCAGGTCACGTTGCATCAGGTCGCTTGACCTCAAGGTCACGTGATTTCAAGGTCATCATGCATATCATTCGATGCGCCTTGGCGAGCTGAACAGAATGAGACCATTTGTGCGGCTGTACCATTTTTATGTAATGATTTATTAGCAAAAAACGTTTGGTAACCTTTGATGACGTCACATGCTCTTACAATTGGCCAATCGGAAGTAAGGCATCAAAGTAGTCAAAGTTGGTCATGAATCATGTCAATTATGGTACAATTGACCATGAAAACTCGGCCCTCCCAGCATAGTGACCATGAGCGCACCGGCCAAGTTGCCCCGCTAGTCCCGGCCAAATTACCCCATATTGCCGTTCTGAAAATTTTTGTCGATAAAGTCATCACGGCTTTACGGAATTAGATAAAATTGCTCTTGGAACCGCTGAACACCCCCAAGAATGGCGCTATAAGGTCTGAATTCGTTTTTAGCCCAAATGCTACATGTTATACAACTTTGTAAACAGAAGTAAAAGTTACCATTTTCTAATGAAATTAACGTTTGATTAATTTTGAATAAAACTACGAGGGGCAAAGTTTTGACATTTGTCCTCCAGTTATTTCTACCCATGACAAATGAATACAGACTAGAGTTATTTCACTCACTTTTATTAGACATCGTACAGGTGGGGGCGGCCAATTTACACCACCGGCCAAATTACCCCACTCTCCCCTACGCCGTTTCCAAAATTAGAAACGATCTGTTCCATAAATGGAGACGCTGTGTGCATCGCTACCTTTAAAGCAAACTGGGCATTGATTGGTGCAATTTGGCATGCGCAGGATGCCACCAATCGACAGCCAGCATTCTAGTTTATGTTCCTGTTCTCCGACTTTCCGATCAGAAAACCGGAAGTTGACGAACGTGGCGATGCTTATAACATGTTGATGTGATAAAAAATTCACACGTTTTTCTAATCGAAAATAATAACATTTATGAATGTTTTGGACAAAAAAATAACGTTTTTAACTACTGAAAGACTGACCCATTGATTGGAACAACCACATCACCGGGAACTTCAGTTTTTCATTCATTTTCACGCTGCGTTTTCCGGTGTACCAGCTGCCTGGTGGTCGTCAATCTTCGATTAAATCGCATGAAAGCTGTTGCAAAGCCCTATTTGGAGACTTAAGTGGGCATTTTATGATATTTCAAATGTGCTGAATATGATCGTAGGCTCGGATCAACGTAAATATCCGTGCAAATACGTAAAAAGCAGGATGGAAATAAGGTCTGCACCGTCGTCACACCAAATACCGTTGTATTCTGACGATGAATTTATTCATTCTAGCTCATGTGTAACATTTATATTAATTTTATATATTGAAATGATATCTACGCTTTATGTATTGCCCACTTTGGACCACATCTGTCCAGTAGTTTCTGGGAAATCTTAGTTTTAGTTGACTTTTGAATGTGCTCCAGTTGCGGCGCGTAAGGTATTATTATCGAACCCGACGTCCAAGGTAACTGCCGAGAGCCGAGATGCTAAACGAGTCCCAAAACATCAAATTTTTAGTTGCATGTGAATTTTAAAAACACATTTAAGCTAAGTTTGCACACATTTGAACTTCAGCGTTTCTATTTTTGGAACATCGGCGTTTCCATTTTTGGAAACTAAGTCTCCATAAATGGATACGATTCAGGAGCATTTTAAAGACGTGAATTTTAATGCATACGACAGCTTTCCATGCAAGAAGACAAGTGCTTTTGGTGTAACTGAGCTTGTTTTACGCGAAACAGTTGTTATACATCGAATCCAGCCACCCTTGGCAAGAAAATATGTGCGGAGATGTTAGCGTTTCTATTTATGGAACGAGCGTTTCCATTTTTGGAACAGAAGAGTAGTCAAAGTTGGAAACGTTTCCAATAATAGAAACGTCTCCATAAATGAATCGGAGATACCACAGTGCGCCCGACTGTAATGCAATGGAATGACTCTGAAGAATTTGTGACGTCAGCGGAGATCTAACGATTCTTAAATCTTAGGCTAAATCCATCGTTAAAATGTGGTGGTATACACTGCTTTGAGCGCAACGTCTGCCGCACTTCGAGGCTGCCAAATAATTGCTTCCAAATAAGTTGCTAGGAACAGCGGAGATCCCAAAAGGAAACAAAAGTAAAAGCCTAATATCTTGAAAACCAGTGAATATTTTTCAGTGAAATTTGGTAGATATTCATTTTTGATCTTTCGGAACCAAGGGACATCACTTGTATGCCAATTCATTAACTTTTTTGAAGGTGGGAGGGTCCCTTTAAGAAGAGGTGCTGTACCCAGAGATGTAGGTTGTAGATTTGTAGGTGTCAGGTTGTATGCTAGGTAAGGTTAGGTGAGGAAGCAGCATCTCTGGGTATATTGCCTCGCCTTGGTTGCTAAAACAAGTGTGACACCTGCTTTGTGACTACCTACCAAATATTGTTCATACCAAATATTGTCATAACTGCCATGTAAATGTTAAAACTACTTGGTACGTGAGGTCAGATTCTGACCTCATGAAGTAGTTTTTGCCTTTGCACAGCAGATATTATGATAAAAGTCTGGTACACCCCCAGCAGAAATACAAAAAAAAAAATCAAAAACTTTTACCACAAGTAAGTTGTAACCTGATCTGACATTCCGAAAAATTATTCGACACCTGTAAAATGTATATGAATTGGTAGCTTTCGGGGGCTGCTGCCTCCTTCATCAGCCTATGTCCCAGTACAACAATTCCATATTTAAAACCTGATCTGACCTTGCCTAATGCAACATAACCATGTCTAACCTGACTGAACATGAGGTTGGGTGTAACTTGATAATGTTCTGTGCAAAATGTATCTTAAGTACTTATCAATGTGCAGTCTCACTTTTAAATCTTAGATGTTTTTTTGTTCATGTTTTTACTTTGTGAATTTCTTTGCAGATGATGGATGTAGGATCCCGCATGATATCTAAAAAAAATGTCTGACCTCAGTCCTCGGTTAATAAAGCCAAATAAATCCAAAACACCTTGTCACCAAGGTGGATTTATTAGTAGATGCCACTGATAGATGCAAGTAGATGCAAGTAGATGCCATGTAGATGCCAAGTAGATGCCAAGTAGATGCATGCAAGTAGATGCCACTGTTACTGACTGTATATCCATAGAGTATGTCTAGGAGCTTTAATGCTTCAAAAATATTCATTGAATCTGATTCCTTCTGATATTTCCTAACCAGATACATTTGATCTATTGCCAATTTTTTATATTCAACATTCCACTCTGTGACTTATAACTATGGTATGCAATGCTTTCGTGAGTGCTCATAGTATGGAGTGCTACTGACTATTCCAAAAGCACTATGAAATCAGGTTGCAAATTGCAATGTTGAGACATTTCAGAGTTGAGGTAATGAAATGGATGTTTTTGGTTGACAAGTATATTTTGTCGGGCATATGCCCAGGATTTGGCGGGGGATTTCGGAGGAATCCCGGGGTCTCTATGGAGGAGTTGGAGGGGCCCTAGCGGTCAAACACAGACACTGGTGGTTATTCACAGGAGGCCCCAGGTAGTAAGAAGGACCCTAGCTGTCAGGCTGGTCAGAGGGCCCTGATTGTCCTTACGTGATTGTTGGGATTCCCGTGAATTTCCTTCGCCTCCGACGTCATTTTGGGCAACGTACGTAGGCCTTCGGCCCGCGTGTGCCCTGATTCCATCGGGGGGCCCTGAAAACCCCAAGGGCGGGGGGGGGGCGGGAATCCCATCCACCCCTCCCCCTTGAGTACGTCCCTGCATTTTGTAGTAGTGTCAAACTGACCATGATGTATTTCCTTGGTTTCAGGGTTCTAAAAAATCATTGAAGATAAAGCTGAAGCTGGCGAAGAAACTTCGCCAGAACCAGCCGATCCCTCAGTGGATTCGCTCACGAACTGGCAACACTATCAGGTAAAGAATGCTTGCTTGCTGTTGCTTCTTCATTGCCACCCTAGCATTACATACCTATTAACTTTTCGTGTTGAGTGTTCTCAATCAGAAGCATTTAATGCAGTATAAAAACTTGGATGCCTTGTTATGAGAAGAAAACTATTTAGAAATGTGATGCATCAAGATTAGCAAATGAGGTGATTTAATGTTGAATAAGGGAGATTTTTGGAATGGTCCCAAAGGTACCATCTGTTGACGTGTGACGTGTGCATTCCTCGAATGCTGATAGTACCCTCCCCCTTGCTACTTGGCGGCTACCGCAGACTTATGTCTACGAGCTAGAGCTGCGCGGTATATAACAAATTAACTAAGGTTCTGAAATTGAGGATGTGCATGTATGACACGCCTCGCCTCTTCTTGGTGACAGGCACTCCCAAACTGAATGCCTTTTTGTATGTGTTGCACCTGTGTAATCTCAGCTATTCTGCGTGGTGTTCACGTCATATATTTTTTTCTCATTTTTATCCTCATCTTTGTTCTGTCAGTCAGACAAGTGGCGTGAGAGCTTTATGCCTGCCATTTTGATTTCTATTAAGGAAATTCCTGATATGTGAAAGCTTGTATTCAAACAGCTCACTGACTCAGTCTACGGTAGGGAGAGAGGCCGCACACAGCTTAGGAGGGGTATTGGCCCATGTTCAGGACGTCGAAACTCGCAACCTTCGCTTTAACTTTGCCTATTTTCCATCGAGGGTAGAGTTCGTGGGGACCAGGCCAACTTAGTGAACATAACGTCTGACTGACGATCTTATGGATAGTTGTTTAAAAAAAGTATTGTATGTAATATGTATTCCATGGCCGCTGTCCCGGTGAATTAATCGAGGACCCCTCAAATTGGACGACGGTGAAAACAGGGCGCCTGGGGGCTGGGGCGATTTGATCAAGGTTCGTGAAATTCACACGTGACATTTAGGATCTTGAAGGCCCTTGGAGGGGGGAGAAGCTCCAAATGTCACGTGACTAATATGCCCTCCGGCGCCCTGTTTTCACCAGCGTCCCTCAAATTCAGATGTGAGTCATCGTTTTCTCGCTGCCTGTAGCAGACCGCCGAATGCAAGCCGAGAAGACTGTTAGGTTACTGATAAGCATAGCATTTTGAACCCGCAGCCTAAGTGGATCGCAGCAGCCTTTTTCTCATGTCATCCCTACCTCACACCACCCTTTTCGCTACTTTACTTTAGCATGTGTAAACATTGTGGCTTTGAATCATTTTGTCCAGCGCTTCAAAGTTCATCTGCGGTGCCGCCCCATGTTGTATAATTGCAAACACGGTACTTACGCATTTGCCTTCCGACAGGTACAACGCGAAGAGGCGTCACTGGCGTCGCTCTAAGCTGAAGCTGTAAGCCCCGTCCGCTGCCGTCAATTCCTCGCGGACTGGATTGGACGTGCTGGTCACCGCGCGCCGGGCGACCGAGCGTCTTTGCTGAAACATGTACCGTTGAAAATACAATTGTCCATCCACTGAAGTAAGATTTTTAACGCAGTCTGCGTCAAATGGGATATTCGAGGAACGGGCATGGGTACGGGTCGGCTTGTAAGCTAGGCAATACTTTTGCGACATGGGGAGCTTGCCGCTGCTAGTATTTAGAGTCTTTAGATGTTCAGTTTTACTGGGTGGCCGACGTTGTGCTGGCATTTTCTGGCCTAGTGCCGTCTGCAGGTCGGCATGTACCACGCCGACTGTATACATGGACTTCTACTGTAGACGTAGTACGCTTCTGCTCTACAGCTTGCGGCATATTGTACTGAATAACTCATTACGGGGACGATCCAATCACAAGCCAGCTGCACCATCCGGATCGGCTTGTCCTAGACCTCTCAGCTCTCATAGTCCGAATGCGACCTGTTGCGAATTGATGTTTCATGTATCAGGGTTCTCACTTCTCAGTCAAGGCTGCAATTTAATGAAATGGTAGCAAAGTTTCAGTTGGCGGCATTTTCCTCTGTTTCAAAGAACTGCTTACCTGAGTCCCACCGATCCAATTTTTGTCCACTTGGTCCTATTCTCTGTTATAAAGACTAGCACGATATCATTTGTATAAGCCTTTGTCTGAAAACGAAAATTTCTCGAAGTTCATTTTATTCGTCAAGTGTGAAAAAACACTTCTGCACCCTTAGACGACACATTTCAACGGCCAAATGCAAAAATGATGCCGGGGGAAAAACGTCGAAGACAACGGCTAGCCGTTTACATAACTAACATGAGAACTGGAATGTTAACTGTCCTATGCAGCCATAAGCCGACGGTCACCGCGCAGTACCAGCTCCATGCAAACAGTCATCTTTGGCAGTTTTGTTCTGTCAGACCTTGCCCATTATAGATGCATTACGAAGTAACACGCATACAACTTCTTCAAAAATTGTTTTGGATGCGACGTGACCCCTATGCGTTCACAAAACTAAATGAACACCATCGAATGGTTGATTCGAATGCACATCCGTAGAGTGTTGTTCAGCCGGGCTTCCGGTTTATTCTTGCAGTAGCGGGAGGTACTGCAGGTTGAGCACCCCGAGGCACGGCTGACCGGGCCACACGTGGTCGCAGCTCGCTAGTTACAACTTCACAGTTCTCAGTATTCAATTCACAACTCTGTTCACAGATGCCCATACAAAATCTCAGATCTCAGGCACAGATCTCGTTGACATCAATCTACGCTATACATAATGCTACAAGCAACAGAAACAATGCCAAAAAGCTCCATAGTTTCGAATAGCCTCTAAACTATCACACGGAACATCTGCAAGCGAATTAACTAACGCATGCGTGCATTTCAAACCAATAAGCTAGTGTGAACAATGAACATGGACGGAAATGGAGGATATGCATTAGCATTACGCCGGTAAGAGCTCAGCTGATGCACTCGTTGTGCAGGCAATTTACTTCGTTCTCATTGCGAAAAAAGGTATCTTTATGTCAATCTCACAACTAAATAAACACGTGGCAATGGTGTCGGCTCACAGACGACCAATTTTTATGTCTGGTAATTCCCGTTTTACCGAAAAATGGCTAAACATGACAGTTTTGGACATGGGACAAGGGAAACGGGTCGCAAGGACAAATCGTACTGACAGACCTGAGCCTGGAAAACAATACTCACGTTGGTGGGCTAAAACTGCTGCGTGATGTGCATATCCTCCATTCCTAGGCGTGGACTAGTGATACATTGCATGGTGGAATGTAAAAATGAAACACTCGTGCACTCAAACACGAAGCCAGATATACATGAGCATCTCACACGATGCGTTGTTCAACATATGCAGCAAGGCAGGTGTAAAACATGCTTGTGCATTCAAAAATCATACACCGCTGGCGACAGCTACTAGACGAAAGCTCACGCTGAAACTGGGCTGAAACTACTGGACGAAGAAGTACTGCTTCTCATCAAGCAAGTCATCTAGTACACTAAGCTGCATAGCAAAACCAACTACGAGCTGCGCTGCACCGCTCCGCACACACTGGAGGGCCTGTCTCACGGCAATCACGGCATAGCGTCTCCAGCATGCGAACTCACTGACTCGCCGGCCAACTCACCGCGTTTTATACTCCGCTGGTGCGCCGATTCGGCGAACTGTGAGTGCAGCTCCGCGGCTGTCCTTTGTCGCGGCTGGAGATGCTCAGGGAAACCATCAGAAGCCAACGTAAATTAATGATCGCCATGTTGCACTTATTGTAAGTCGAAAGCTCCGAAACTTGACCCAGAAGGATATGACCAAAAGTTTCCTCTCGATGAAGAAAATGAATGGGTCTGCATTTGCATTGGCAAAAATTCAGCTAAATTCATCACGCTGACGGGATATGGGAGAAGCAAAGGTAAATAAATTACGACGTGGTCTGTGCGTTACGTCTGCGATGGTCCGAGTCACATGGGCTCGTCCTGGTAGCAGCTGGCCACCGAGGGGCGCGGCTGGTCGGTGTAGACGGAGACGGACGGACGATGGTGGTCGGTGGTGGTGCTGTACAAGGACGGACGGCGCGAGAACCGCCGCGAGTTGCCGCCGCTCAGCATCGATGTCGGAAGTGAGTTCAGGGTGCCGCCCATCTGTTGGGAGAAAACATGATCATTATGCTTTTGAGCCGCGACCGGACGTTAGACACGGACTGTATAAGAGCAGGCAAGATAACTGAGGATCGCAGATGGAAAGAAGTGTGAGCGGCTGGTCGTTCGAGAATGACAAGCGATAGTCGCCATATTGTGGGTCATGCCAGCAAGCGGTGGGACAAGAGTGCTCGTCAAAGAAAGCGAAGATATAGGTCTCAAACGCAACGCAAACGCAAACTCAAGCGTTTGCGGAGCGGGCCGGACCGTGCCCGTGCCCTGCTTGCGCATGTCCTGACCTCTATCGCCCGATCGGCGAACTCCGCAGATGGCAGAATGAGGGATCAACTGGAGAGTTGGTGGCAATTGAATATAACCTTCAGCGTGGTTATGGTGGAGAACGACCGTCTCCGCCGTTCACTACTTTCTCGTGATCTGGTTGCCGTGAGCAACCTGTCATTGACCGAGTCGAAAAGGATTTACAGCTGGCACTATTGGCGTGCTCACCTTCATGCAGGCGATGTCCTCTAGTCGTGACACCTCGGTGAGCTCGTTGAACATGGACCACACGATGAGCCAGCAGTAGACGTTCAGCGGCACCATGGCGGCCCAGGCGGCGCACATCAAACCGTGGTACGAGAAGTACATGTCGTTGACGAACGCAGCGAATATGAAGGCGAAGAAGCGCCACACTGTGTGGAAGAGCATGGCGAGCAGCCAGGGCCGTATCCGGGGCTCGTACTCCTGCCGTGAGAGAACATACAGGATCAGCAACGCACGTGGACAGGGACAACGGCAGGTACAAGCTGGCCAACTAGTGTTAAAGACATAATTTGCCACATTACATGTTGATATACTCAGCAGAAACAAACTCTAGAAAAGAACAGGCTTTATTTACCTCCTGGAGCGCTTTGAGTAGAAGGACGCTGGTCACCAGAAGCATGACACCCAAAATGGTGCTGCCCAGGGCTAACACCATCAGACACCACCTCACTGTAAGGAAAAGTGATAGGTTAGCAGACATGGCCGGTAATCAGTTCTCAGACTAGGTACCGATTTCTTTTGAATATCAGTATAACACATGCGCAGGTTGACACACATGGTAGTCATGCCCAAAATACTTGGAATAATATTTGACTCACATTAAAAGTTATCACTCAATGACCATGTTATGAACACAATATAACAGGCACCCCGGCACACACCGTAAAACATTATATTACGTACCATGAGGGTTGCCGGCATAAACAAACTCGAATGAGATGATGTAGTAGCCAAAATGATCCTTTCCTGGTTCGGCCTCGGCCAAAGTGTACATGTCAAATACACCAGTGATGACGGTGAACAAAGACTGCAGCTGCAAAATGAGAACAGAGATAAGCGATGCTCACGAAACATGGACTTGTAGCTCATGAACAATCTGCGAGCGGCAAGCATCAGAATATCATGCATGACATTTTCAGAGGGGACTAGACACAGTAGCCAGTGCTGGCCACCCTATGGGAAAAGGACTGCAGCATAGCATCAACTCACTTGTGGAACTAGACCAAGTGGCAAGTGGTACTTTTCCACCTCAACAGAATGGGAAAGTAGGAGATCACTGGATTTAGTGTACCGATCCGGGCAAACACTCATTAGAAAAGGCTGTACAGGCCCCACAACGGATGTCATTCAACTTCACCTTGCATTACTCAGTAACGACATTAACAAGAACACTAATGACGACACACCGACCGACTTACAATTGAGTAGAGGGCCGTGTAGTGGGAGGCGCGCGACACCGTGGTGCAGCACGCGGCACTCAGTACCGGCGGGCGCCACTGCTCCTGAGGCGCCGTGAACCCGGCGTGTGAGCGAGCCACCGTCGAACGGATCGAGATAGCCGAGGCGGAGCCGTACATGGGCATGTTGCGGCGTGACTCGACCGTCTGCCGAGATACCTGCGAGGCCGCGCGCGACGGCGGCCGCAGCATCTCCGCCATCTGCGGGAAAGAACATTTTTCTAGAAATGTCTGTTTATTGAAAGTGCAAACTGGCATCATTACCATTATCAGCAGCACTGTAATCATCAGACCGAACTTTGCCATTCCAACAGCATCCTGTTTTTTCAGATCATGCTGGGTGTGCTGTTCAAGTACCTTCTGATCCTGATTAGTAAATGATGGTTAACATCTCACCAGAGATCAGCTAAGCCCTAAGGTAAGTAGGTATCTTTAGTTTTATGGGCTGGAAAAGGTTGTTCCTGTAAGGATTTTAAGGACAGGTTGCAGGGAAAGCTAACCAGTATTTGTATTATGTATGTAGTTGACAAAGTTGTCAACTACATACATAATATTGTAACTACATACATGATGTAAGTTCTTACATCTAGATCTGTGCTGGGCACTGTTTGATCAGAGTTTTCCCGAAGCAAGTCTGGTGGAGATCTTGTGTGGGGCCTCATGCTGCCAATGAGTATGCTGGTGCTGCTGCACCCAACCAGCAGCACCTGAAAGAAGGAAATCAGTTCATTTCACAGGCGACAGCATATTGCATTACTGAACACAGATAAAGAGAGGCTAACATTCTGCTCATAAAGCATTTCTCTCTGACTAATCTGCTCCTATCCTGATATCATCTTTATTTGACTTCTCCAAAGGCAAGTGAGAAAACTAAGCAAGTTTTATTACAAAATTTGCTTGAACATGCAGGAAGCTAGGAAATTTCGGGGAACCTGAACCACAATATCTGGCATTGCCTTTGTATATCTGCAAGGAAGTCATTGTAAGAAATTGACCAAGATAGGTATTAAGTAGTTCAGGAGTTTAAAATAAAAACACCTTCAGAAGTTTTGAAAGTATGCAACTTTTCTTTACCATGATTAATATAATCCAATCAAAATGAATAATAGCCTTTTATTCTTGCTTTTTCTCATGAGTAAAGGAAGCCCTCCCTAAACAACTCGGTATATTTTTGCCTTTGCATGGCAGTATGGTGCTGGATCTTCCTCAGAGAAAATCAGCAAACGAAGGTCTGGTTCTGAAAACAGCATTTTGGCTTTGCTTTTGGTTTAAGTTATGAACAAAAAGTTATTTACCATTTTTATTACAATTAGGGGAGAACCGTGTAAAACACCCTGGTAGGCAAAACATCCCATGCCCTTGTTTATGTTACAATTGTTTCATTCCTTTTATAAACACTTTAGGTAAAACAGGTGCTGTGGAAGCAAAATGCTGCGGAAGTTTGGTGGGTTTTATTATCATTGGGCTGATTTTATAGACAAAAATGAAAAAGATGAATTTATGAGATTTCTTAAATAAATATCTGTAGAGATTGCATTAATTCACTGTTCAGTTGTCACTTTGATCTGAGATGCTTTGGTACCTAAATAGAAAAGTACGGCTGGAAATTTTTAAATGCAATATTTATGCAAACGAAGCTCATCAATCAAAGTGAGGTGTTTTTCAACACCCGTAAAGTAAAACACCCTGTTTGCAGAGGTCTTGCAAAAGCTCATTCTTGCCAGAATGCAACATCCAAGTGCCTTGCATATTATTTTGTTAAATAGTCGGAAGATAAGACTAACAAAATACCTAATGACGCATGGTGAAATAACCAGTTTAGAGGTGACACACCGTTTTTCCTTAGGGGGGGGGGCGTTTTGGACGGCCCTCCCTAATGAGAGGCACTCAGTTAATATTCATTCAGGACTGGACACAAAACTGGTTGCATGGAAAAACGTTAAACATGATAAAACCATTACATGCATTTTTCAAACTTAAATTTATTGCTTTTAGTACAAATATTACCAATATGAATATTGATTCACTGGTTGGTCGGTTTGGTTTAAGACGACCGCCCCCCAAGTCCCAACCCCAAAGTTTCGCACTTTAATCCAAAAGTTCTTTAACCAATCAATTCACCATTCCCAGCAAGTTTCAACTTTGTTTACACCCCACCCTGACTCCGGGGACACTCCCACAATGTGTTTAGACAAGAAGCCGCGACTTCTGTTTTGTGCTGACAGCGAATAAAGGAGCCAATGATAGCGCTGCGCTTGCGTGTGTCGGCGAATCGAAATCATGATTGTGAACAAAAATGAAAGTATTGAATGTAGAATACGCGCCGCTGATGCCGCATAATTTTACTGCCATATACCAGTATAATTTCTTATCTAGTCTTAGGCTTACAATTCTAGTAGGCTATCTAGTGATATTGTAGCTATTCACCAGTCACCACCAAACAAAAAGGCAAGTAGTGTAGGTACGCACATACCTATAGCACGGTCATTGACTCATTGGCGTCGAAAGCGCGGGGGGGACGGGGGACGCGCCCCCCCCCAGCCGATGAATCCGGGGGACCCGGGTCCCGGACGTCCCCTCCAAAAAAATCAACCATGAATGTTTTAACCCTCGCCGGCCGAGGGGGTGAGGGACGGGTGCCGCCCCCCCCCCCAATTTTTTCGCGATAGCTCCGAACACGCTGGAGATAGAGAGCTGAAACTTGGCATAGGGTAGACCGGGGCAAGTCGCCCCGCCGAGGTAAAACGCCTCACCGATGTTTCTCGGAACTGGCAGAGTTCTGGGGAAACATCCTCTCTTCTATAAAACGTGCTCTATATGATCATTATATGAGCAGACTGGAAAGAAATTGTGATGACTCTTTCGGGAGATATAGCCAAAAATGTGTTTTTTTGAGTTATTTTTATGTTTTGTTGTCAGATTATGCATCATGGCGTTCTTTTATGGTCCACATCAGGTTAACGACTTTTATGTATTTTGAACAACTATTGTCTAACGCTTATCATGCCGGGTTGGTTCGTGTTAAATTATGTCTTGCTGGAGTGCAAGGCGTTGTTCTCTGACCGAACTACGTGATGGGGTAAAACGCCCCAGTAGGTCGCGGGGCAGAAAGCCCCATGGGGCGTTTTACCTCGTGTGTTGTTCGGGCTACCCACTTTCTAATGTTCGGTAGCTGGCGAACAGTAAGTTTCTATGCCTTTATGTGTATTTTTCTCAGCAACTGGATGGCAAAGGAAGTATTTGGTAAACATTTGCATTGCAATAATGTATTATTTGGTCTTATGAGGCAGGTGAAAAACCCGCTCATACAATAGTGTCATAGCTGAACACCTGACAGGATGGAATGTGCTAACTTCAGTGCCGTGCCTCCAGAGGTCTAACGGACCTCTCACATAAGATTTAGCCAACTACCATGTTAAATCTTTAATCTAGAGTATGGGGCTACTTGCCCCAGACTGTGGGGCGTTTTGCCCTGGGGTTGGGGCAAAATGCCCCATTTGCAGTTGCTTCACAAATCACTTCCTAGCTTGGAGTCCGATCATAAGTGAATGAATTTGAGGGGTGCAGTTTAAAGTAAAATGTCCAAAGAACGCATTGCGCACAAATTTGGCCTTCTAGGTGATGTGGGACAAAATTCATGTAGCAAAATAAATTATCTGGGGCGTCTTGCCCCAGGCTACCCTACGTACTTTTGATTCAAGCCGGATCTTTTGACACCAACCGCATTTTCGGGTCAGGTCAGGTCCCTGGCCAATGACGTCATAAGTAAACCTCTGCACGGTCTTCAGATGTCGTAACTTTGCAACGCCCTCACTGCCAGAGGGAGGAGCTTTCACAGGAAATGAAACTTGCAGGATCTAATATCCATTACGAGTCGCGCAACTTGTAAAATTATATCTCGGATTTTCCTTAACCCGCGCACCGACGGGGGGACGGTTATCCGCCCCCCCCCCTGAAGTGTTTCGCAAATAACGGAAAAACCGCGGCGCAAAGCGCCGCGAAATTTTGTACGACTGTTCTGTCATCAGTTTTACACGTGGTGTGTAAATTTGAACCTCCTAACTTTTAAGGTCAGGTCACCAGGTCACTTTGAATGACCCAACCTCAAGTCACTTTTTGCAACTTTGTCACCATGTCAGAGCTACAGTAGATGACGAAGTCCTTTGAAAGTCGGAGGATGTTATGAGGTCACTGGTCGCTACAATTTGTATATCTCGGAATTTTGATATCGATGACCTAAGGTCAGGTCAATTTCTCGACCTCCCCATTATAAGTCAATGGGGGAAAAATCAACTCCCTGTTTTTTTTTTCACTAAAACGCGTTAGAATGGCTCCATATACCATACATGACTTCATATACGATCAACCTTCACTACCCTGAGGCCTGATTTGCTGTTGGGCAGCTGTAAGGTGACGGTCATGTGACGTCATCAAAGGTCACCAAAGGTTTTTGCCAATAACTCCTTACAGGAACAAGATACAGCCACTCGGATGGTCTCATTGTGTTCAGCTCGTCAAGGCGCATCGAATGATATACGAGATGACCTCGTGGTCACGTGACCTGAGGTCAACCTTTGACCTTGACCTTTCGAGGTCAACATATATATGGCTCGATGCGGATTGACGAGAGGATCACGATGGGCCCTTAGTTTGTTCCTAGCTTGACGAATTCGAAAGTTATTCGAGAAAAACTTCCTCCATATCTAGGGCCGCCATTTTGATTTTTTTTACCCCTGTGACGTCATCTTTGACCTGACCTGAAAATGACCTTTGTAAAAATTGTAGACCTTGTCCGTGCGTACTCCATGCCGTTTATCGCTTGTCGCTATCTTGCTTCGATTTCGAGATCTCAGGGGGGGGGGGGGCGTTCATCCGCCCCCGTCGGTTTTAAGTTGGCGCAGACCCCCGTCGGTGCGCGGGTTAAGGTCATATGAGGTCAGGTCATTTTCGTGACCTCACAAATAAGTGGGGGGGAAAAATGAAAACTGTTATTCTGGCGCCAGAAACGATCTCCAACTATCTCAAGCACACAGAATCGTCGGATTTGATGCACTCCTCGCAAGGTTACATCTCCAGTTTTGCAATGTTGACCTTGCGTGATGTCAGTTATTACGTCATTAGGGTCATATTACTTTTTCGTCAATTGCTCCCGATCAAATTGAGCTACTGAGCCTGGAAATCCACTAATGGACTCAGGAAGGAAGACCTGCCGAATCGAATGATATGCGACATGGCCTACTTCGACCAATTTCGTGACTTGGGGGCGCTGACCTGACGGTGACCTGAGGTCAACACCCAAAGTTGACCTCACCCAAACAAAAAGTATATCATTCGACGCGCCTGAGCGAGACGAACAGGATGCTGCCAAAATCGCAGCTCTGCGGCCGTTTTTAGAAATATTCACCAAAAACGGAACCGTATCTTGGGGTACTTGATATGACCTCAGAGGTCACTGGTTGACCTAGGACCTTAAAATCGGGTATCAATCTCTGCGTCTCGTAACGGCGCACAGGCTCGTTTTTTTTTTTTTTCGCGACGCGCTAGCTCCACCAGGGGCGAAACGGCGAGGGGGGTCGTACCAAGGTCGTATCCGCCCCCCCCCCCCTCGGCCGGCGCGTATGTAGAAAACCAATAGGTCCGGCGAGGGTTAAAAAGTGAGTTCCCGGTCGTGTCACTCGCTCCATTATTGGCTGTCAGCTCACAGATTGTTAGTGACAGGTTAGCGTCGCCTGGCCAACGGCAGTCGGTCGGCGTCCCGGCTCATCCCAACTCGGCGCGCGCCGCGCGGCGGCTCCATTAGTCGACCGACGCGCCGCCAGATAGAAGCCAGCGTCCGGCTGCAATGAACGCCACCGTCGACAACTGCGTGCTGCAGATGCCGCAGCTGCGCTGCCAGCGGCTGGCCGTCTCCACGGCCGCCGGCGCCAACACCTCCCGGCTGGTGTGCGCCGCCAGCGACGGCCAGGAGCGCGCCACAGACATGTACGCCGCCCTGGTAGCGCTCTCAGTGCTGATCGTGCCGGCGGCCGCGCTGCTCAACCTGGCCGTGGTGGTGACCGTCTACATGAACCGGCGACTGCACACCGTCATCAACGTGCTCGTCACCGTGCTCTGCATGAACAACGTCATGTGGACCGGCATACCCGTCATTTTGGTGAGCTTTCCGAACCTCCAACAGCCGGCGGCGTGCCACGGCTTCCTGTTCATCTTCATCGTCAGCAGGTCTGTGATGTTCGCCTGTATCGTGATTATCACTCTCCTGAGGTACTTCACCGTCGTTAAAAACCACCACTTTCCTCCCAATAGTTCTAACATTGCTTTCTTCGTATCAGCCACCCTGGTCGTTGGAATAACCAAATGGGTACTGCAAGCTTTATTCAAAGAATTGAGGTGCCAAAATGAGGTTGCATGGACTCCGGACAATTTTGTGATACTGGAAAAACGAGACGATTCCACCAAGACGGCTCCGGCTACAGTCGTTTTATTTGCACTCGAGTATGGCTGCGGCATTATTATTTTGATCTTCTGCTATGTGAACATTTATAAGAAAACCGCTCAATCACGTGGACGACTGGATCAGTTCAGAAATGGCCAGCCTCCCGAACAGCAAGCAAAACACGACGGCACGACCGGACTTGAACCAGAGGGCGAGACCCAGAAAGACAGCCGTTCGACGCTCAAACAGAAAGCATCCGCAAGTCAGAATCTGCCGGTTTCAAACGGTCTCGACCAGCCTTCCACCTCTGCCCAGCTTCTGTCGGTAGTCACCGTATCCAGTCGGGACGAGGGGTCTCCGCCGCGCGCGACAGCTCAGTCGGACCAGATGGCCTCCTCAGCGGAACTGCCCGAGATCGAGCCAGACACGCTAAGGAGCGTCTGCGCGCTGCGCTTTCGCCAGAAACCCAGCGCGTCTTCCCACTCGTCATCTGAGCTCCCGGCGCTGCAGCCGGCCGTACCAGCGACAGCAGCGGCACGAGCAGAGCATCAGCAGCCAGCGGCAGACCATCCTTCACCGCCACCGCTCCGGCGAGCCCACTCCTGTCTGCTGCTGCGACCGGCACTGCTCCTTCACCTCACCCCCCGGGAACCGGCCGGTGCCGCCGGTGAGCAGCCGCGACCGCGCGCCAGCCGCCGGCGGGTGGACATTGTGGCGGGAGCATCGCTGGCCGGCTGTCTGCTGCTGTTCCTGGCCACGTTCATCCCGGTGCTGTTTAGTGCCCGATTGATGGCTAGTACGCCGTGCGTCATCCTGCCGTGGCGCCGCCTGCTCACCATGGTCTCCATCGTCCTCGGCTCGGGCGTCGCAGCCGTGTTCAGCGCCGTGCTGCTGGTCGTTTTCAGTCGGGACTTCAGGCAGGCGTTCGTACGCACGTGCCGTGCGGCGGCCGGTGCCGTCGGCGTCAGCAGCGAGAACGTCAACAGGAACAGCGAGCAGCGGCAGACGGGGGACGGGAGCCGACACTAATCCAGCTAGGAGAGCAGCCAACGACAGCCAGCTACGAGCGACGGGAACGGCAACGCAACCCACAAAGACCGTAGGAGAACAGCGACCAGCAATGGCCAAACACCGAGTAGCAGCAGAAAATGGTCGACGGGATACAACACCGGACAGCAGCGAACGAAACACGACATCGGATTTGGTCGACTTAGGTCAACAGGCAACAGCGAACAAAAGGTTGCAGGGAAACAAGAGCAGGTCGCCGAAATCATTGCAGGCAGTAACGGACACAGATTTACGGCGAACAGCATCAGCGAGCGAGGGGCAGCATCAAACAGATACGGATATTGTACGGTCGATGGGCGGCAATGCCCTATAAATAGTGGCCGGCGGACTAATGCGTCCATCAGTGTCAGTCAGTGTTATTCAGTTCCTAATGCCAGTGCATCAACACGAGGCCTGCTCGAAAAGGTAGGTCCCAAATCGGGATTTCTGTAGGTGCGTCTGTAGGCATATGAAAGAAACTGCCGCAAGATTCTCAATGCCAAGATGGACTACTCCACGTTATGAAGAAGTCAATAGCAGCATTGGTCTTTGAGCATTACTGAACGCTATAGACTCAATGGTTGTCGGGCAACTAAGCAAACACCGCATGGTCCGTAGGTTGTCATGCTATATATATATATATTGATGTTATGTGTAAGTAGCACATTTATTGTTGAAAATAAACAAACTGTGCGTCACTTTCAAGGGGAATAATTCACTTTCTTGAAATAAGTTTTTTTTTTTCACAATGGATTTATTATTTTTTAGGCGCAAAATGATCAGAAAGTAAAGTAAAAGCTTTTTAGAGTATTTTCTATATTTTAACCTGCGCACCGACGGGGGCACTGGCGGTCGCAGCCGCTAGCCAAGGGGGGGGGGGGGGGGCAAAGTCACACTCGCGGGACTTAACATTTATCCGTCACGGGGGGGGGGGGTGATCGGCTAAGTTTTTACGTGTGTAGCAAAATCTACGCCACGAAGCGCCGCGCAGTTCGCGTAAGTTATGCTACATCCATCTCAATCTTGCGTAAAATTTTTGAACTCAGTTCCATTTACCGTTCCACGGTATGCTCACCGTGGAACAGTAAATGGACGGGCCGCTGCACCATGGCCACGGATCGTTGCAGCATATACCGAAAGGTCGTGCATCTTAAGAATTTCGTAGGATATTCATACGAATTTTGACGTGAATATCGATTTTTATAGAAATCCAAACATTTCGTAGGAAAAAACTTGACTCGGCCCCTGTGTTTTTTCTTAAATAGCGAGATAACAGCGGCGCGCAGCGCCGCCAAATTTTGGGTACCTTACCGGGCATCAATTTGACACCTTCACACAAAATTTCATGTCACAGGTCACCTCGGGTCAGGAGTTATTGAGGTCAAACTGAGGTCATGTTCGAGTAAAAATGAGCAAAAAAAAAAAACATGACATCTTGAAACGCTCACCAATTCTACAGTTAACAAGCAATTTTAAAGTTCTTTGTGTGGTTGTGTAGAGAAAAGACGGCGCTACAAAACTGCTATCTCGGATTTTCGAAATTTTGGGATTTTTACCCCCCTCCCCCCAAAAAATGATTTTTTTTAAAAGAAAAACTCAAAGAATTTCCAAGAGTTTTTTCGAATTTCGGAAAAACCGGAATATATGTGATAGTCCCTGCGCTCTTCGATATACATACCAAATTTTAGATCGATACCTCTTTTTTTGGCCAAGTTAAAGGAAAAAAACTGTTGAAAATTGATGACGTCAATTTTTTGAACTCACTTTTCAGCAATTCTAGACCACGTAACGCAAAACGGAGACCACCATTGAACTCCCCGTGACGAGCTGCATCGAATCAATACCCATTTTATGCAATAATATCAACTTTGAAATTTGACCTAATTTGACCTGACCTTGACCTGACCTTGACCTGACCTTGACCTGACCTTGACCTGACCTTGACCTGACCTTGACCTGACCTTGACCTGACCTTCACCAAAACATAATCTCAACTGACCCCAAGGGCTGCCTGTCCCACATAATCGCATTTGGCATATAAAATGGACCATAAAACATGCATCACATGATATTTTTAATTTGTGACCCTCAGTGACCTGTCTCTGTGACCTGACCTGGTATCAGTGACCTCAAATAGCAAAATATGTGTTTGACGAACATTTCCCCATCGATGATTTTCAATGAAATGCATTTTACTCGATTTTACAACGCATTTCTTGAAATGCCTGTAAACGGTGAAAATTCGACCTTTGACCTGACCTGTGACGTCATCAGTTTGACCGAGGTCAATGAAATTGGGTCACAAGGTAGTTCCCCGTTGGGGCTATCCAACGCCGTTTGCCGCTTGTCGCTATGTTGCGTGGTTCTCGAGATCTTAGGGGGGGGGGCAAAATGCCCCCCCCCCATCAGACCGCGTTGCTCGGCAGACCCCATCAGGGCGCGGGTTAATGTAAGGATATCTAAGGTAAATACAAATTCCACGAGAGGAAATGGGTGTAAATTAGTTAAGAATTTTTCCAAAACCAAGCTGAGACAGACGTTTTTTTTTACCAGCAGGGTCATAGAAGCTTGGAATGGTTTACCGCCCAAAGTCATCAATAGTTTCTCCTAATGGAAAAGACTCGTACTTTAAGAACGTAGGACATGATGTGGAGTTTGCTAATGTAATAATTGAATGAGGACTTTACTCCACAAGAGATCGTTCGGGTTGGAGCTTTCGAATTGTATTACAAAGCTTCGTCAGCGTATCGTAATCGGGTTCGGGGGTATCGGTCGCTTTTTGCGACCGATACCCCCGAACCCGATTACGATACGCTGACGAAGCTTTGTGATACAATTCGAAAGCTCCGACCCGAACGATTTCTTGTGGAGTAAAGTCCTCATTCAATTATTACATTAAGAACGTAGGTTAGTTTTCGATGAAATTGTGTAATCGGTCTTGAGTTGCTGCTTTATGTGTGTACGTACGTACATTGTTTGTTCGTCTTATGTAACCTCGAGTTTTATTCACGATCGATGGCAACACAAGTCAAATTCCTAAAACCAGACGTTTCGGCCACAGGGGTCAGGGTGCCTTCGTCAGTGGACACTAGTGATTAAATTAAAAACACATAGTATCAAAAACAATCGGTATAAATCGTTCGAAGTCGACACATCGGGCACAGGTTTCGAAATGAAATTTTCGAAATTTAATCACTAGTGTCCACTGACGAAGGCACCCTGACCCCTGTGGCCGAAACGTCTGGTTTTAGGAATTTGACTTGTGTTGCCATCGATCGTGAATAAAACTCAATATGTCTGATTATTTACATTATGTAACCTCGTTGGGCCCAAGTAGCCTGTTGCTGCATGAAATCCATGTTATGTTATGTTATGTTATGTTAAGGTGGGATGGTCACTTTAAGCATTTTTCAATATTGTCGACATTGAGGAAATTTGACCTACAGTGAAAATGTAGAAAACACAAGTGGTACAGTCGTCGCTCACATATGTGGGCTTCAGCTAAACTGATGTTTTGCCCGACCCGGCGGGGCCGCGCGGCGCCTCGACCGTCGGCCAGCACGAACGAACGAACGGCGGCTCGGCGGCGGCGCCTCGGCCGGTCAGTCTGCGCTCCGCCGTCCAGTTGTGAGGAGGCGGACACTCGCCGGCGGCCGCGGACTGTCTCGTGCATGTGACGACCCCATCGGCCTGTCCCTGGCACCGTGACCGGTTACAGCTGACTGCAGTCTAGGTGGGTCCGTGAGGAATTAGGAAGGGGCAGCTGCTTGTTTTTCAGTCGTCGTCCTTAGGCCGTGACTCGTAACTTCCTATAACTTGCGGTATTTTTGTGAGTACGTTGACTGTATGCATGCATATCAATGCATGAATGATATGCATATCTGCGGGTTTTCTTTCAGGAATGTATTTATATAAAAAAGTCCTTTTGAAGGAAACGTAATTAATTGCAAGAATTGTTTGCAAAAGGTACGTAGGCCCGAAAGTGTCCCAGCCTTCACGTTTTTCCAAAAAGCATAATTCGGTGGAAATATTCGATTACCGATATATGGTTTATTTAAAATCAAGAAAGCATTCTGCGACCTCACCTTATAAACTCCAAGCAAACTATTGTCATGTTTTCACATTTCATGCTATAATTTTTGAATTTACCAATCGCCCACTTCTTGGCTGTAGGTATACACAATTTCCACATCAGTACATCTTGAAGGACGTACTAAATTATGCGTACCTTTGCCTTAGATATAGGAGAATCGGTGTTTCCAGACAAATCCTCAAGTTGGTTTCGTAAGGGGACTCCTATGTCTGCCGTCCGTCTTTTCGAGCTGCTCCTTTCAATGCTGAAATGTTCTTGACGTTTACTGACGTGCCGATCCTACTCACGGTAACAATAGAATTTTTAGCGATGATTTATGGGGACGAGACCTGTTGACTTATCAATTTCATTCCCCACATATAACTTTTGGTGACATTGGAAAGGCCCACTTGCAAGTTGCGATGATTTATGCCAAGCTCGCTTGATTTTATCACGCTCTTAGGTAAATTAGGTTTATTGCACTCTGCACTTGCAGCTCTGGGGGCCGGAGACAGCTGCTGCCCGCTGTCACGATATCCGCAGGCAGGCACTCTGTCTCTCCGGTCCCCGGGACAGCCACCCCAGTTCCCGCAGACAGCCTTTCAGCCTCTCTGTCTCTTGGCAGACAGACACTGTCTGCATCTCCTGTCTCATCAGACAGCCACTTCAACCCCGCAGACTGCAGCCCGGCGCCTGCAAGTGCAGACAGACGTTTTCATGGAGAGCCCTCCGGTCCCAATAGACAGTCCCCCCGTCTACACAGTCAATCTTCAGTCGCGACCTGCCCATCTGAGACACAATTGCAGCTGATGCAGCGGTGACCGGTGCTAACTGCTACGAGCGGTGTCGTGACCCTGCGGGATGCCTCTGGATGGAGTCAGGGTCGTCGCCGGCTGCTTGGTCTGCTGAACTGTGCAGACCGATGATCGGCTCCCCTGCCTCTACTGACGGCTGTGGCAGCACGGAGACAGTCGCGGGGGGGGGGGGATACTGACGACCACTCCCCGGTGTCGGGGCAGCTCCAGACACCGACTGACATGGCTCAACAGCCGCCGACAGCTCGCGCATTGCTCATCAGTCAGACAGACAGGCAGACATAGTTTCATATCGAACTTTTGATCAAAGGACTTTGCTGAATAGAGGCTTGCCTTTTACAGTAAGCCACTGACAGCGGGGCTCTAGCAGGCTTGGTGTTGTCATTTCTTCTTGGGTAGGTATTTACACTATGTATATGTAGAATACTACTAAAATAGGTATTTAAATACACACCGCAATATCTGCCTGGCTCAGCGTCCCTCGACAGTACAGACTTTCCTTTAGAGCTTAGTTTATACCCACATTTGTAGGTTCGTCGTGCGTACCTATATTTTTTTTTTGTTGCATGAATAGGAGCGTGAAACAAAGTCACGTTCGAGGCTCTGACGCGTTCAGGGCTACTCTTAGCTCGGACATTTCCTGAACATAAATTGTTCAGTCTTGAGTCTCTTCCATCTTCGAATCCTTACCAGTCGCAGAAAGACTAATTTATGTTTTCATAATCCATGGCACTACGAAGGATATAAATTTCATGGGCTTTAAATGCGAAGTTTCCAAGACACTCCAATGCCTAAGAAAATTAAGTGTAACATTATAATTGATTATTAACATTACAATTTCAGGTTATTATATGATAAAATAAATATAACATCTAGGTATTTGGAGCATCCCCTTGACAGACATCAGCGTATACACAAATGGTCGGCGATTACCCAACCTTTCACTTCTCATCTTACTTTCATTAAAATGAAAAAGGTTAGATAGGCACGATAATCTGCTATATATCTTTTCAAGCATCACTGTACGATTTCACAGATCTCCGTCACCAGATTGATAAAATACCTATCTATTTTCGCTGCTTCCACGCAACTTAGAATCATGTAACGGTCACATTCCTGATGACAATGTTGTAGTGGAAATTATTGCAAATAAAAAGTTATAGCATAAACATCCTTGGTTCGCTAGAACTATCAGCATCTTAGCAAGCGAAAACCGTCACTTTTACAATTTATTGCCTTCGTCAGACTGTTAGATAGATAACGTTCTACTCGTATGTTTATAGGTGAGTGCACTCGTCATAGGAATTTGACGTGGCGGGAAAACGTTTCTTTTTTAATTTACATTTTTCATTGCTGAATTGGATGCCGATGGGAAAGGACCGGCTGTCATTGAACGTGATTCTTACATTGGGGAAGTCAATAAATAAATTACTGCAAAATTATATGGGACTGCTCTGCTGGCACCGCGCCAGGTCAAGGTCACGCCGTGTCTGCAGCTCGCGCCCGGCTGCCACCGAGTATCTGCAGCAGAGCTCGAGTTGGTGCATGGCCGCATTTCCGCCTTCCCGGACTGGAGAGGCGGCCCGCTGAGCGACCACGCTCTGCTGGGGTTGTGTTACGGGCCGGCCGGCGAATGTCAATCGGATAGCCACAGCCCGGCATAACCGACTTCCAGTGCCGTAATTTGAAGTGTTTTTCGATTTCATTCAATCTGCAACGTGGTGGAGATAGTCGTATTTATCCCCGAATCAATTAAAATTGAGGTCTATCCGGCTACCGTAAGCAAGATCATGTCCATGAAAATATAACACTCACCCACTGCACTGATGTAACTGTCCGACATTAGCCGTCCCACTGCAGCTGACTGGGTCGCCAGCCGAGTGGGGCGTCCGTCCATCGACGACCCCGTGCCCTCAGCCCCCCTCCCCCGTCAGTCCATCGGTGTCGGCGTCTGCCGCCTCAGGAGCGGCGGCTCATCACTGCTGATCGGCGGGCGCCGGTCCGACTCGCCCACTCGCACATCATCCATCATCAGACCAATCCGGCCGGCGGACGACGGGACACGTTCTCGCTGCGAGCCGTACCGGCACCGCCCGGCCGCTCTGACGAGGCTGACCCGTGTGGCCGGTCAGGGGAGACTGACTTGTGGCCGGCTAGTCATGGGAGACTGGACTGTGTGAACTGTCAGAGAGGCGGGTGCTTCGTCTCCGTGGGCTAGTCTTTTTAGTGAGGGATTGCTGAGATGTGGAGAGGTTACAGGCTATTGACCCACGCCCGGTCAGAGGCTGCTTGCTTAGCAATCAGGGGCTTCTGACCTCCGCATGTCAGACACCAGACGGCGACTCCACGGCTGGTTAAAGGCTATTGAAAGGTCGCGCCTTTGAAGCTGATCTTTGCCTTTCTAATTGCAAAAAAAAAAAAGAATAAAAATGAACACGAAAGAAAATGTCATTTTGACATTTCGCCCAGCTCGATGGTCGTCCCTTGACTATGGAATGGACAAACGGGACCGGTTTGTCTCACTGATGATCGGCAGTGCAAGCATGCATACCTAAAACCTCGCTCAGTGAGTTGACCAACTACCCTACGAAAAGAATAACGTCGATTGCATGCAACTGTTCTTTTTGTCACTGCTGTCAGCAGTCCGACTAATACATAAATTCAATCACCGTAATTCGTTAATCTGGAAATACAAAGGTTTTCGTGTTACTGTGGTTCGTCTGAACCAAATTTTTAACCGATTAATGATTCAATGGCGTTAATTATTATATGGCGTGTGAACGAGTGTGCATCACAAGTGCACGTTTTTGAGACGTTCATCGATCAATTGCCGCCGATATGAAGATAGCCTCGCGAAACACATTCACGCTGCTGCACCATTGACTCAGCAATTAATATACCAATGCACGCGACACTTACGTGGCTGTCTGTCAACAGCGGTGACCTGACCTGCGTGCCCCAGAGCTGGAGGAGCAGTGACCTGGTCTGCACATTTTTGGGTCACTGACTGGTGACCTGGCTCCTGTGTGTTAAAACCGCGGATCAATGACCTGATTTATGTGTCAAAGAGGAGTAGTGACCTGTCATGTGTGCCTCACAGAACACCAGTGACCGAGCTAAATGTGTTTCGACAGGACACACCGGCGGCACTGGCAGTGACACCGTCACGCCATGGCGCGTCTGGCGGCGCTCTCCGGGGCGCTCCTGGCCATCACGCTGCTCGGTGAGTACCTGAACACGAGTGCTGTTCAGTGTCGACCTCCTGACCGGGCTGCACGAGCTGACGGCACCCAGCGACCTTCACTCGCCGCTGATCCACAGGGAAGGGCTTAGGAATGTCCACCCCGCCCAGAGTCCCGTCAAACATTGCAAACTCCGCCGTGCAAGCGACGGCTGGTAAGGCCGACAAGCGCGTTCTGCGCTAAAAGTATCCCGTATCTCACACGAACACTGTACCAGTACTCACCTTTCGTTAGAACCTTCGTCCACCGCTGCTGTTTAGTGTTAGTCCCACGCCGTGGCCTGTTGGGATGCCGAGCAGGCGCCCCCGGGACGCTCCGCTGAGCCTCTCAGCGGCGGCTCTGCCCACCAGAGCCCGGTCCGGGTGGCCATTGATGAATGACTACACACGCGGCCCCGCCAGGTAGCACGGGGCCGCTGAGGGTCGTATGAGTCACGCCGGTCGTCAGAGAGCACAGTCGTGTCCGCTGCCCGGGGGATGGGCGGAGGACGCCGGTCTCAGAGGACGGGCCGGGGAAACTGGAGAGGGACCGGGAGGACGAGTTAGAGGAATAGACCTGGGGAAGAGTAGTTGAGAGGACGGTTTGGGAGGATAGGTGAAATGATACCGTGACAGATAGTTCGGAAACAACGACCTCAAGGACGGCTGAAGTGTCAGACTCAAACACGAGGAATCAAATTCGGGTTCGCGTAAGTGCGACAAGTTGCTCAGAAGTCATGAGGCTCCATAACAGCACAGGACAGTTGATCGGCCATAATTTGGGAACGTCCCTCGATAACACTTCCTCCAGTGCAGCGGCGCCGGATCTGGCCGTGCAGTGGGTCGGGAGGGCGGGGCGGGGGTGGGCCGCCGGCGCCACTGCTGTCTGATGTGTCTGGCGGCCGGGCCCGGAGGAACCATCAGTAGCGGCTGATGGCTTCGCCGGCCCCAGACCGCTGACGGAGCCGGCGCCAACAAACGGCCGCACGCAGAAAACACACACGCCGCATTCCATTGGAAACGGCCGACGCCCCAATTTTAGACCACCTCCGCGCGGGAGGAGGAAGATTTATGGTGTACATGAGCCATAGGCTCGCAACTTTCCTTCAGTGAATAAAGAAACCAGTTTCTAGTCATTGTCGTTCTTTGGAAGGGCGTCACAGATAGCTACACTAAAACACCACATAAATCACAAATATCCTTTCGGGGAAAACGAACCTTAAATATTGATGTTATTGTCCGAGCATAAAGCTTATTTTAATGTATTCGTGCTTTGCGGTCGCATGCCGTTTGTTCATATTGTTGTCTTTGATTGTCAGATAGGTCCTTAAAAAATCAACTCATTATTTGGATCGTTATAACTAAATTTACCGCGCAAACGTTCAGTGAGCACAGCGAGCAGTCAACATTCAATAGTGAACAGCATGCACTGAGCATTGAACAGCGAAGACCGTGTCACCTCGTTTTATTTCAAACACTGAGATCAGACGGCCAGTGACTGGCCAGTCTTGTTATTGTTTGATCATTAGGACATGTTTTGACGGTGTAACTAACCATCGGAGGGGCGGGCGTCCGGCCAAAGGGTATAACTGACCACATTGGTCATCGGAGCACATTGAGTCACCGGATCTAGTGAGTCAAATGAGTCAAAGTGTATCGAGCTCGAGCAGGATGGTGTCATGGTGTGTGGCGGCGGCCAAAGGATGCGACTGGTTCGGACTGCTCTGAGGTATTCAGAATCGGCGCTGATGTTTGTTAGTGTGTTTGTTGCTTCAGCCACTCGGTCCGGCCGATGGGAGGTCCTGAGGATGTTTGCCGTTCGATCATGCGGTCTGTATGCTGTGTGGTCCGCTATCGGATGAGGCACAGTTGCGCTGTGCTGCGATCAGCGGCGGTGTCCTGCTGAACGTGCTGAACTGGAAAGCGTGATGGGAGTTGTGGCGAGTTCTTACTTCCTTTTTATTAGAGATCTTTGTTCTTATTTTATCACGCCTTATTTGACTCATGTTTATTTTCTTGTCATTGTTGCTGCGCGCGTGAAAAACAATATTTCTTTTTAGCTCAGAAAACCGAGTCAACGCAGGGTATATTGAATTAGGGGGTAGGACCAAGTTTAGTAGGCATGATCTCAGCAATTATCTTGTTTTATATGGCGGTTTTCATTATCACAATATTATTTTTGATATCATTAAGTTTGTATATCTCGGTTTTACGAAAAATAGTAGGGCAACAAAGATAAATTTCGCGAAAAAATAATTTTAGTTGGAAACATCCATTCTGGTATGCAAAATTCAGTATGAAGCCCAGTATAGTGACCGTCTACTGTGCTTCCAAGGCTGAGTACCTGATATCAACAGGAGCTGTTTACTATTTTGCCTTACGTTGCTAGGTGGTTGCTAGGGAGCTAAGGATACTCTCTTGCGCGATCATGTTGCACTTATTTTTCCTCATTTTATCGACATGTTGCTGTTTCTGAGACCTAACTCATGGTAAGAAAAAAGCAGTTTTCTTAAAATGTGTATTTAAGTGCCGTAGTATTAACACAGCTCTGCAATTCTGCTTAAATATCTCTAAAATCCTGACTTCCCGGAAAATTGTTGGTGGTGATGGGGATCGAGCCCGTCGATGAAAAGTAAGTCAATATTCAAAGGCTTCAAAACGTTATTTTTTGTTGTTCTGTGAAATAGCAATGCAAAGACCGATGACAGTGCCAGTGTTGAGCTTTCCAATGAAGCATTGCAATTAGTAGTGAGGTTATTATCACCTAAGATATCTTGCATCAAATATTAGAATTCTGCCATTGTCTTGCTGTAGAACAGGGTTACTTTCAGTCTCTTGGGAACACGATTTGCCGGTCTCAGATCGAAAAACACTTCAAAAAGCATTAATAGACAATGAAACTTCCCACCTGATAGCATCTCGGGTTTGTATATATCCTGTCTAGAAATTTCATAAATCAGACGTAAAAATGGCCAATTTCGTCAGATTTCGAATTTTTGCCATTGGGTCTAATGTAAAGCATGGCTACTTTCAGTCTCTTGGGAACACGATTTCCGTACCTCAGATTGAAAAACACTTCAAAAGTCGCAGATAGTAGACGATTTAATCTACAAGATAGCATCTCGCTTTTTCCTGTATCTGGTCAGGTATATTCATAAAACCCTCTCAAATATAGTCAATTTAACATTAAAGTCTATGGATTTGGAAGAATCTTCATATCCGACTAGATTTGGGCTACCATGTCTGTCGACCGGGGGCCGAGTCAACGTCGATGTTTGAAATTGTTTTTAGTTCAGTGTGCGGCCTACTTTCAAACTGCCATGTTCTTTATTTTCATCTCTCAATATAATTTTATCATATTTTATCTATTTGTCTCGGCCGCCACATTGGTGACCCCGACGTGATCTGAATTTAACTTTTAAACAGTAAATTATTGCTCTTCAAGATTGTATATATACCTGCACATTCAAAGAAGACTTTAAAAGAAGAACGAGGAAGAAACATGGAAAACGAAAACGAGATGCATCTACTACGTTACTCACACAAGAAAGACAACCGACCAGACGATCACCTGAAGAACCGCCGGTGGTTTCGGGCCGCGCCGCACCCATGCCGCGCCGCCTCCCTCCGCACCGGCTGATACCAGCGCACCGACCTCAAGCTCGCTTCTCCCAAGAGCGGCTCCGCTGACTTGTGGCCTAACCAAGGTGGATCCAGGCCGCGCTGAGCCACGCCGCCTGCTCCACCGTGGTGCTTCTTATCTTCGTACCTACCTACCTACATACCCAAGCGTTCGTCAACGACATGAACCTATACGTCGCCGCGCAGGGCCTCGGCTAAGGAATTTTGACTACTGGGGCAAATCGTCAAAGTGTGTTGGCGCCCTGCTGGGGGGGCCCCCCAGCAGGGGGGGCCGCAGGTGTTTGAACACCTGCGGTTTTTCCTGTGGTTTTTCGCGGATATCTAAAAAACGGCGGCGCTCCATCACCCATCAATTTTACACGTGTTGTAAAAATCTCAGACCAAGGTCATTCAAGATCAGGTTACCAGGTCACTTCAAGTGACCTCACCTCATGAAATGTTTCCATGTATGCCGTAGCTACACCGAGTGACCGATCGCTTTGAAACTTTCAGCGATTGATAAGGGCAACAGCATGTACAAAATTTATATCTCGGAATTTTCATATCGGTGACCTAAGGTCAGCTCACTTTTGCGACCGATCTATTATAAGTCAATGGGAGAAATTCAAAACCACCTCTTTTGGACGAAAGTTATTCTAAACACTATAAAACACTGTACGTGACTTTGACACACTGAACATGAAAATAGCACCCGTGACCCTTTTTTATGCCCCTGAGGTCATCTCAGTTCACGAATGGTATCTAACAGTTTTTCGCGAATAACTTTTGAAAGAGGCATGCTAGAGCGATGAAAATGCCTTAGATGTGTTTGGTTAGACGATGCAGATCGACTGATATGCAACATGACAATTTCCGGTCAGATCATGACTTGAACCTGAGGTCGAATTTTCAAGTTGACCTTCAAGGTCAAATTGCAGTTAATTTGATGCGTCTTGACGAGAGGAACATGATGTCGGATAAAAGAAAGCGCTTGCATTGGGCCTTGGCTCGTGCAAAGCATGAGTCAAAAGTTATTGCAGAAAAACTGTTCCCCCAAAATCGTCTTTAGTAGTTTTTGCCCCTTGCAGGCAAAACCGTTGGCGTTAGGTCAAATCTAAGAGAAATAACCAGAAAGCATGCTAATATGGCTATCAAATGCGCTTTTCCGCGGTGCTGTAGCTCTAATTGGTTCCCGAGTTAACCCGCGCCCCGTAGGGCTACCGGCGGACCCTACCACCCGTAGGGGGGGGGGGGCGTTTCGGCCCCCCCCCTAAGATCTCGGAAAGTTACCGGCCGATTTTCAAAATTCAAACGGCGTTCGATAGCCCCACCCGGGAACTACCTTGTGACCAAATTTCATTGACCTAGGTCAAACCGATGACGTCACAGGTCAGGTCAAAGGTCAGATTTTCACCGTTCACAGGCATTTCAAGAAATGTGTTGTGAAATCGAGTTAATTGGTAATTTTTTGAAAACCATCGATGGTACATTGTTCGTCAAACACATACTTTGCTATCTGAGGTCACTGATACCAGGTCAGGTCACAGCGAGGTCAGGTCACCGGGGTCACAATATGAAAGTGTCGTGTGATACATGTTTTATGGTCCATTTTACATGACAAGTGCGATTATGTGGGTTAGGCAGCCTTTGGGGCCAGCCTAGGTCACGTTTTGGTGAAGGTCAGGTCAAGGTCAGGTCAAATAAGGTCAAATTTCAAAGTTGATATTTTTGCATAAAATGGGTATCGATTCGATGCAGCTCGTCACGGGGAGTCTAATGGTGGTCTTTGTTTTGCTCTACGAGGTCTAGAACTGCCAAAAATTGAGTTTGAAAATTTGACGTCATCAATTTTGAACAGTTTTTTCGCTATAACTTGGCCAAAAAACGAGGTATCGATATGAAATTCGGTATGTAGATAGAAGACGGTAGGTACTATCACATATATTCCGGTTTTTTTGAAACTCAAAAAACTTTTTGGATTTTTTGGCTAATATATCCAAAAAAATGCTTTTTTGATTTTTGGGGTTCAAAACTCAAAAATTTCAAAAATCCGAGATAGCAGTTTTGTAGCCCTGTCAATTCTACACCTTTTATGTCTTGATCATTTTTCTGTATCTTCAAAGCTGTAGGCCTGACAGGTCTTCTCGCGAAGGTCTTTTTTCGGTCGAAAATGACAGAACATGACGTCATTCTGACGTCATTTTTGGCCAACCTATCATAGCCTCTGGAAAAATTTTTGGTCACAATGTGTAAAATTGATGCCCGGAGGGGTCCTGAAAGTTTGGTGGCGATATCTGAAGCGGTTTAGGAGATATCGACCGAAAAGGACAGGGGGGGGCCGTTTCGGCCCCCCCCCCTACGGGGCGCGGGTTAAGCGTCGGCATCTTGTAAACTGTCGATATTCGACCTCAAAATCGGCGAAAGTTGGCCTTCACCATGACCTGACCTTTGACCTCACCAAAAAAGTGGCTGAAGTAATTTCGTCATTATTTTTGACGCTCTTTCGAACGAAGATGGATTATGGGGTGTAAAAAGATATGCTTGCTAATGTACAGTCCACAGCAGAAGTAATGTGCGGTTTCAGTCATGGGTATGTTCTGCTTCTGAAGCTTAGGAACGATTAGTCAGACTACAATGAAACTTTGAATGTAGCTTATATGTATCGTCAGTCGTCACCCTTGCAGCTGCAATTTTAGCTATTGACATCTTCTTTTCGATCACTCCGCATTAAACAATCGCCAGTCAAAGCCAATCGTTGAGATTGGTAAAACCCTACATTACTTTAGCGGTGGGCTGTACGCCTATGTTTTTGGATGGAAATTGAGGGTGCAGCTGCACACCGTGCACTCCCTCTTCCGCCGCCCCTGATTTCTTGCCACAAACGTCTTCAACCGCTCCCGAATGAAAGAATGTACGTTAATATTGATATATTCTCATTTTGTGGAGGTCGGGCAAAGCCTGACCACTACTGGGGCATTCCTCGACTCTACTGGGGCATTTGCCCCAGTAGTTAACATGTTAGCCGAGGCCCTGTCGCCGCGAACGCAGAACGCAAGTCAGCGAGTCGCAAGCCGCCGTCGCCGGAGTTTCCGGGATGCTCCGTTTCATCGCCGCTCCCGTCCGACGCGGCACGCGCTGTGTCGCCAGTCACCAAGAGCCGGTCTACGCCTATTCTGTCTGAGAACTTGTGATCGATTTTTTTTTAGCAAGATATATATTTACTTTACCTACTTACTAGCTCCGCTCTATGGCGGGGAGTGTTGTGGCGAGTTCTTACTTCCTTTTTATTAGAGGTCTTTGTTCTTATTTTATCACGCCTTATTTGACTCATGTTTATTTTCTTGTCATTGTTGCTGCGCGCGTGAAAAACAATATTTCTTTTTAGCTCAGAAAACCGAGTCAACGTCGATGTTTGAAATTGTTTTTAGTTCAGTGTGCGGCCTACTTTCAAACTGCCATGTTCTTTATTTTCATCTCTCAATATAATTTTATCATATTTTATCTATTTGTCTCGGCCGCCACAGATTGAGAGACCATCCCTAGACCCAGGGGTGTAACTTTTTGTTTTTCGTTGGGGACACTGCTGTGAGGGGCGTGGGAGCGACTCAGACCATACCTATTACCAGGTCGTGTATGTGGACCATAAGTCATTAGACCACAGTTCATATAGACCATTCCACAGGCCGCCACCAGATCACGACATAATCGAGCCACAGACCATCATCAGTCCAGACTACGAACCTCAGAGACGCAGACTAGATGATTAGACCACATACCACATGATTAGACCACAGACTACATCTACATGGATAGACCATAGAACACATGGTTAGACCACAGATCGCATGGCTAGACTTCATGTCTAGACTGTAAACCATGCCTTGCTATAGGACGCCATTTAATTGCGTCCCAGAAAAGCTATTTCTGGCACCTAAAAGCTGACTTGCCCCAAAATTGGTCCTCAGCACCTATTTGGTGGATACCAGCACCAATCATGAAAAATGACCTTAATTAGCTGTTTCTGGCACCTATTCATCGGTACGCCTTAACTCTTTTTTTCTGAATCTGGCACCTAAATGCTGAGCGTAGCACCAATCTAGTAGAAAAATGAACTACTGGCTGGTAGAATCATGTTGTTCTGGTATAATGACCCCTGGAGTCTAGCCTAAAGGTTGCCAGTGCAGCTACACTCTAAGACAGCCCCGTAGTGATCTCAGCATTGTATATGACGTTTAAGTAAGCAAATAATATTAATTTGTTTGAAAAAAAACAATGTCATTTAAATATGTAAGAGTATTTATTTGTAATGCTTAAAGGGAAACATTTTTGTGAGTAATTGTCTCGATTTTGACCATTAAAACGGGTATTGTATTTTTTGACGTCATCAAATAACTCCAAAAAAGAAATGTAATGTTTTCATTCCGTTCAAGGCCGCTGAAGAAACGCGGGATCTTGCGTGGGACATTGTCCGTTGTTTGCCGCGCAGAGTTGTGCCGTGGTTGTGCCTTTTACATCCGTTTCTTACGTATGGCATATGTGTGCATGAAGCTTTGATTTTGTTTTTGGTTATTGTGTGGCCGGTGAGTCAAACGCCCCTGTAGAAACCGGATGCTGCCTTTGATCGAGATGGAGTCAGACGATGATTGCAGAAAGCTAATAATATTGAAAAGAGGGCCGGTTGCGTGGCATGTCTGTTCAGAGTTGACATTTTGCTTTACTCCAGTTTATGACCTGAGAGCCTGGCTGGAAGTGACGGATCCAAACTTTTCACGTTAACCCTCGCCCGCACATGGGGGGGGGGGTGGTTGCCACCCCCCCAGGCAGTCTTTCTGCTCTGCACTCAACATTTTTAGAGCTAGAAGGCTGATTTTTTGTATAGCTGCTCGTCTATCCTTTCTTGATGTCCACTGTAAATTTCAAGTTTCTGTGATTTTTGGTTTCGGAGATATGACCTTGTTTTTCAGGTCATGTCATGACCCAAATGGCCAATTCTCAACATCTTGCGTTTGCCATGGGCCTTGTGAGCTTTTGACACCCTGATTTCGGCCTTTTATGCCAGTCTTACCTCCCACCTATCATGGAACATGTTGTTCGACGATGTACAGGGGTCAAGGTCAGGGTCAAGGTCAACCTAGGTCATCTAAGATAATTGCGTTTTAGGCAAGCTGAATTTACTTTTTGTGAAGTTTTTTGACTGCATTTTTGGTAAAAGCTTCTCAGATCATGATTTCATGTGATATGGACCCAAAAACAATCGGTGCACACATCAGTATACACACAGACACACACAGACATACAAACACATATAATTGACCTTGACCTAACTTGACCTGAAATGACCTCAGCAGCAAAATTCTGGTCGGATAGTGTGACAAAGAGGTTCTAGCTGGCTTGGCACCAGAAAACAGCATCGTCATCGGTATTTGATAAGCAGCGCACTTGATATCCAACGGTGACCCAAAACAGCAACATTTTTTAGTTTGACCTGACCTGGAAGGTCAATGACTGACCTGAGAAGGTAAAACTGGGTATCATTGGATTCGTCTCTTCCCAAAGAATCTTTTTGGTCTTTACTGCTAAGCTCTATCTCCAACAGGAACGAAATGGCACGGGGGGGTGGCAACCACCCCCCCCATGTGCGTTCTAGGATGGGAAAATGGCATGTGCGGGCGAGGGTTAAAATGGCTGAGGGTGCAATAATCTCTTAGTCTCTACATAGCGGGCTGGTATAGGAGCGTCTTGCTACGCTGCACCATAGCTGGCTAGTGATTCTCTTTTGGCTAGAAATGGCATTAATCATTATCTCCACTGGCGAAAATAGCACTTGACATCACTGAATGCAACGTTCATGTTGTTAGGATACATAAAATCAGGAAGATTACGCGAATTAGGTAGGCAAACGTGGAATAAAATAGGTGCTGGATGTTTTGGTTTTGGTGCTGAATCAGCAAACAGCAAATACGGAGTTTAACTAGACGATCTGGCAACTTTAGGCTGTGTGGAAGCAATTAGGTGCCAGATTCAGATATTAGGGTCGAATAAGCATTTTGGGGCTGATCAGCAATTAGGTGCCAGAAACAGCTTTTTAGGGACCAGAAACAAATATTCCCCCTTGCTATAATATCGTCAACCGAACGGCATGAAGCCTACGCCGGTCGCTCGATGGTCGACGCTCGGGCGCGGCTGATCCGTCGGCCCTTTCGGCGCCCGCCCCAGCTCTCTCTTTCTCCTCTCTCTGCTCTGTCTCAGCCTCTCTGTCACTGTCGTCCATACATGGCCAGGTTCAGCCGCATTGCACACGCAGCCTGCATTGTACTCTGCAAACGCGCATGCCCTTTGCAATACGCACTGTGCATAATACTTAGTCGGCACATGGGGAGATAAACTTCACAAGGTGCTTCTCGCATATAGATCAGCCGCGGTGTGACTCACACTCGGTGAGTGTCTGTAGAGAGCCTGCCGGCGGAGGCAGCTTACGCCTCCTGAGAGCCGAGCGGCGTCGCCGTCCGCCCCCACCCCGGGCGGCTGATCAAAATCACCGCCCACCCCTCCGGCCCCACCGGCGTTAGATCAGAGTCGGTGCCCGCCTGTTCGCCGCATCCACTCTCCCGACAACATGACACGTTGAGAACCACCGTCCGTCCACTCTACCTCATGGCACATGATCAGAGGTCTCCCTCAGTCACCGTCCTTCTTCTCTGCACTACTCACACCTCCCTCTCCCGCCCGGCACCTGCTCGCAAGTCTCGCTCCCCGCTGCGCCATGATCAGAGTCGCCGCCCGTTCCGGCGGCCCATGGCGTCTATTCAGAGTCGCTGTTCGTCCCGTGTGTCAGTGCAGCCCCGGCGGCGACAATTAGCGTCCCTGGACGGGTGTGCAGACCGCGTCCGGTGCCGCTGCTGGGTCAGGGCCAGCCGGCAGTGGCCTGCAGACCATGGACGGAGCAGGCTCACTCGGTCAGGCAGTCGAGCTCTGCAGCCTGTTAGCAAACAATAACAGTGGATCAGACGGGTACTCAGTATCCGTGTCTGAGGATGTGTCACAGCGGGGTGGTGCCGGGAGGCCAGGGAGTGTGATGTGCGCCGTCACAGACTGATCCGCATGCCTCAGCCGCCCCCGTCACACCCGTCTCGTGCCTCCGTCACGTCACTTCCGGCAGAGCGGCCGGCTGTGGTGGCTGTTTTGGCTGCGGGTGGAGCGACCATTGCGGCATTCCTGCCGGCGATGTGGCAAATAAACAGCCATTGACAGATGGCGTCCGTCCGTCTCGAACCCGGGCCGCAGACCCGCGCCCCGGCAGCTCTATACCACCCAAGGCAAGGCAGGATAAGCTACAGACCCGCGCTACGGGCCGGCAGCTCGATATTAGCCACGGTCAGAACCAGAGCAGCTACAGATCAACCCACACATTTTATCCACCGGCAGTCTCGTATAAGCCACGAATTACCCTAGTGTCCCAGCCCACCCGCTGGTGGTTTCAGGCCAGCCGCCGATCCCCCCGTGCCCACAAACCGTCTGATCTGCTCCCTCTGCCGACCGGACTGCCTTCGAGGCTACCTTGGAGGCCGGGCCTACTGTGCGCGGACCGGCTGTGCCTGTTGTGTGTGACGGCGTCCGGACGAGCCTTTCATCCCAGGCCCCCTCAATGGCCGTGTTTTCGTCCGAATCATAAGGCGACGTTTGACTTCCCGACCACGTTTCTTTGAGCTTGCGGGCGGCACAGGTGCCGGCGGACAATGCACAAATCGCACTAACAACATCCCTCCCCCTGGGAATTCCACGGGTGCTGCCAACAGAGACGGAGGGACCTCGGTGCGTCTGTTCCGGTGGGCGCAACGCAGGGCCATGTCTCCGGTCCTCTGTCTTAGATTCAGCGAAAGGCTTGAGATCCTATAACAGACGCCGCCGGAGAGTCCTAGCTACTTCCTTGTAGTCCGGCGCAATGAGCCTAGCCAAAGGTCCTCCCACTAAATTGTGCCGCGGTGAGCTCGGTGCGGAGGGTACTACCGTATATTCTGTGTGCCTGTAGCGGCTGTCGGCCGGTCGGCGCCGGCCGGTGTTGGTGTTGGCCGCCGCGGCCGACACCTCTGACAGCCACTTGCCGGCCGGCTCAGCTCTGAGTCTGACTCACCGAGCCATGAGCGTCCTCGACTGGCCTCCGCGGCTGGCTGAGTCACTCCGACCCGCCAATACCCGCCGATCGACGGGCCGGCGACGGACCCGAGACGTACCGTCGCGTCGGCGCGGGGGCGCTCACTGGAGGAATGAGATCACCCAAAAACGAAATGTGGATGCATGGAGTCCTGGAAACCTTAGTTTAGCTGCTCAGATTTGTTGTAATTGTTTGTTTGTGTACTCGTTATAACTAATGAACCATTCAAATGGTTCGAGGAAAATTATATGCCGATTAGCCAATCAGTTTTAATTGACCTCGCTGACGAAATGGTTGCTTTGATATTTCTGTGGCTATGTTTACAGCGGCTTTTACAATTAGTTTGATTAGTTTTGCAGAAGAAATATTATTTGAAATTTTTAATGCCGATGAGTATTAAAATGGGACACGATCGGTCACAAATGATTATTTTTTTACCTTCGATGTGTGGCCTAATTACCCGTATCATGAGGCTGACAAATAGGCACATACCTTAGGTAAAGGTTATTTTATTACAAATGCTGTCCACATGTTGAACTGTGAATCAGACAAAGCTTACAAGTTGGCTAAAAGGAATTATCTCGTTGGCTGTTTTATGTATGCGTTGGGGCCCGGGTAAACTTCTGATTTTTTTTGCATGTCATTCTCATTTCCAACTTCAATTGTAAATTCAACCGCAATGTCATTGCAACTTCAGAGATTTACGGCAATAGCTGTTAGGTATTGTGAAAGCTTTTTGAAAGGAATTTATCAATTAAATTGGATCGATTTATTGATTGAGTGAGTCATCATTGATCCATGTCTGCAAGACTGCCCGCTCGCTGCTCAGTCTGCGTGGGTGGGCGGATGTGGCAAGGAGGGGGTGGGGGAGGTGTACCGTTAGGCGTCTGGCCGTCTGCCGTGCTCAGAGCTCGGCGTCTGGCCGTCTGTTCAGGTGCCCAGGACAGGTCGGCTGGCCGTCTGTCGCGTCGGGAGCGGAGACTGGGTGTCTGCCCGTCTGTCTATAGTGCTGGGCCGTCTCTCGTCTACCCAGGACAGACTGTCTGGCCGTCTCTGCTGCCCAGGACAGACCGTCTGCCCGTCCCCCGGGTCTCACCTTGCGCCACGGGCTGCCGGAGGTGCGGCCGCGCCGTGTGGCACGGTCGGTACGTGCGTGATAGCCGTTCGACAGCCCGCGGCGCGCCGCCGGCCTCCCTCACACTGCACCCGCCCACCAATATAGCACTAGATGCACCCGGCGCCCCGCCCCGTGCCGCCCGTCCAACGGCGCTTATGTCACGGGTTAATATTCTTCTTCATACCTAATACATATGGATTATGCACTTCATTATTTTATTTCGGCACTATAATGGTTTTTCCTTTAAATATCTACATGCCGACATAAATACCGGTGTTGTGATTTGGTATGGTGATCGTCCACGGTGGAGGTCGTTTATCTCCTCTGGTCACGCTCTGCGCCGGTCCGGTGTGTCTGCGGGCAGGCGGGGCTCGTCTGCCACCTCCTCCCCGGCCCGGCCCGTGTGCATGTCGACCGGCCGTGGCGGGGCGGCGGCTCAGACAGCACGCGCCGCTTTTCCTGATGTGAGGACATCAGTGCGCGATTTACGACCCCCGTCGCTGCACAGAAAATACGGACGCCGCCCCCGCCGCCCGCCCCTTCCCCTCCCCCGCCGAGACGGACGCAGCTGTCAGCGGGCAGCCGTTTCCACTGACCACAGCGTATCTCAACATTGAGCCTGTGGTGACGACAGATAAAGACGTATTGCACAGGCAGAATAGTCACCTATGATACGGCATGTTCCGAGATTGCCTGTCTGACCCAATGTCACGTTATTACCTAACTCTTTTTTTGTGATAGGTGCTTTCTTTCTTCTGACATGTTGGACATGTTTGTGCTATAGTGTCCTGGCACTGATCTGGTTTTATCCAAAGACCTATGTATGTGCCTCAATTTTAAAAATCGCATTTTGTCGTGGACGTGCACATACTTGAGATGGATTTTCTCCAATATTGATTAAATTGGTTGTTATGGATGCCATACCATCCCTGTTATCCGATTGATAAATAAAAGTAAATATTTGTGTACGTTTATTTTTGACCAAAACGACAGCCTAATTCCTCCCTGAGGATTTCCGACATTTTTTTCTTCAAATTCGTTCTGTATCTACGAAGTTTTTCGCTGCTTTTCAGACAGTACTTGTGCCCTCATAGGTCAATAGCAGTGTTTCAAACAATGTGTTTCAGTTTCAGATGCCAATGTTCTGAGATCAGCAAGAGGTCATACCAATGCTATGTCAATGGGATAATCATTCAAATGAGTGTCGTTCTGAAACCATTGCATATATGAGCAGTTGACTGCGTGCTTTCGACGTTATGTCACCATATGTGGTCACCGTCCTCTTTATTATCTGATACACAACATTCGCATCGTTTTCAAATCACATAAGCAAATAACATGGATGAGTGAAGATCATTTGAACATTTTATTTTATCTAGGACGTTATTTTTTAACTAAACATAAGAAAAGCCAGGACGCCTACATATGCTTTGCCCCACGATACTTACGAGCGAACAAAGGTCCCAGGGGGTTTTAAGAGTGTGGGTTTTCAACATAAATGAAAGCTTATCTTTTATGCAAATGTCAAAAAAGATCTATTGACGTGAGAAGGGATGCTAGTAACACTCGGAAGTAGGAAGTTTTTTGTTCCTTCGATCAGCATCGTCCGAGGCAATATATCCTATCAGTTATCGTTCGTTGAAATTCGAAGATTGTATATCGCTTCATACTCCCGACGTATGAACTTTTGACCTCAAGCCCCGAAATGACAGAATAACAATAACCGGGCTTCCTACCAACCATACAAATCAGGTGTTATTCTGTCTCATGGTCCTCAGAAGCCCTGGGTGTGCCGCACTAACCCCCTGTTCACCTGTCCAGCCGGACAAGCGGGTGTAACGACCAAACACCGTTTGATACTTTGGCCGAGGAGGCTCCCTGGGTAGAAGTCCTCTCCATTGAGGACTGGACGAGGGAGGATCTCCGCTCGCAGGGAGGATCTCGGAGCTGGGAGGATCCGCTCGGCCTTCAGCGTCCGCCGTCTCGATTTCACCGCGCGCCGTCCTATTTGTGATGGGAGCAGATTGTGTTTCCCTGATGGTAATCTGTGGCGTGGTTTATTTGGTCCGTAAATTATATGACAGATTAATTGGCGTGATTGCCATGGATGGGTGAGGTGCTGCAGCGGTTTATTCGGACAATCGCTTCTCACATTCCACTGATAACAGCCTGAGCAGACAACGACTCTAGTGGTTTTTGACAGCGGAAGATATTTATTCCTTGTACATTCATAAATGGTCCTTTTATGTGTTTGTTTCGTAATGGCTTCTTACTATCGGATGACCGATATCAGATTTTGTGCATCGGAGTATGATTTGAATAGGGCGTCTCCTGTCTAGATCTGATCTAGAGTCAGTGTAAGCCGTGCGTGAGGATTTGATCGCGTCAGCACCCCGCTGCCGCTTTCTGCGCCTATGGTAGATGGGTCACCGTTAGCAATGTGGTGGGCTCACGCGGCGGCCGCCCCTCCCCTCCCCCTCCCCGGAGTCCATCGAAAGGCGGCCGACTGCGCACCTCAGCACTTCGATGCCATTCCAAGCGGCTTCCAATAGTGACACGGTCATAAAACCGACACACCGACTACAATATCAGCCGAGTGTCAGCAAAAACGGCCCATCTGTGTGTCAGAGTGCGGCGGTAAATCAGTGCCGGCGCCGCGGCCGGTCGGTGATGACCGGAGCGCGCCGCTCGGCGCACCGGCCCGTCCTCAGAGAGCGGCGGCGCCCCATTCATGTTTAAATCATCATCTGATTAAGGAGCGCGGTGGCACGCCTCGACCGAGGCAGACAGTCACGCGTCCCCGGCGCTCTCCATCGGCTCCTCCCACACAGCCGAGCCGGGCTCGTGCCGCACGCGCGTGGGAGGGACCTCACTCGGAGCTGCCGCCGCGACCCGCTCAGGTGGCTCCTCTGGTGTCACATGGCCGGCTCAGGTCTGCTTCGGTGTCGTATGACCGGCTCAGGTCTTCTCCGCCACCAGCACCGGCCCAGCTTACCTCTGGGGTCATATGGCACACACAGCTCCAGTTCTGGTGTCTTATTACCGTACAGATATACCTCTGGTGTCGAATTACCGGCAGAGCTTCGTCTGTGTGTCATATGCTGACACAAGCTCACCTCTGGTGTCAAGTGACCAACACAATCTCACTTCGAGCGTCGAACTAACGGCAGGTCACACTTCCGGTGTCTTATGACGGGCTCAGTTATGACGGGCTTTCACGATGTTTATTATTTGGCACTTGTTGGCGTTTAGCATGTAAGCATAAAGCTAAGATAACACGTCAAGGCTTAATCGTGATTATCAAAACAACATTGTTGATGCAATGCGATGGTGATATCTAATATCATCCGACATTAGTTTGACATCATAATGGTTTTCAAAAGTAACTTCCGGTTCGGTGTCATTCGATAGACGATACCAATGTTTTCCGTTTCGGGCGATTGCATTTGTTTCACAAGATATCGATATGAGCTGCAAATAAAACCAATAGGACAAATGGACATTGCATTCAGGGTTGCCTTGAAATAAACTCAAATCAAAATGATTCATCAGCGTATTTTCATTTAACAGGGACACACGTATGTTCCTAGTCCGTTAAAGGTCAACCATGGCTTTGCAGTTTAGGCATACGATGCTTGTACGTATCGTTGAACGACTACAAGTTATAATCGTTTATTGGGGAGGCATTCGTGATCATATTTGGGGCCTGAAAGAAGTTGATTTAGGAGGTTTTAAAGATAAATTTAGTTCTCCATGCTTCTACGAGTACTTTATGCTTATCTTTTGGGCACCTTTGCGCCTATGTAGGTGCTCCGCGCGCCCAGGTCTACTTCCCAGAGGAGCGGTGTTCGCAGTGTATTGCCTCATATTCCGGCCCGGGCACTGCCGCCGCTCCGCGCCTCTGTAGACCCGTATGTAGCCGGTGGGGTCGTGCGGCGCGACCCCTGTTTACCTTCTGTCTGTGGCTGACGCTCAGTGGTGCCGCTAACGAGCCAACAGCGCGGCGCCACCGCTGATGGAGCGGCCCCGGCCGAGCGGCAATCACACACACAGAAACCCGCAGCCCGCAGCCTACATAGTCAGCCCACCGCTAAAGTAATGTAGGGTTTTACTAATCTCAACGATTGGCTTTGACTGGCGATTGTTTAATGCGGAGTGATCGAAAAGAAGATGTGAATAGCTAAAATTGCAGCTGCAAAGGTGACGATACATATAAGCTACATTCAAAGTTTCATTGTAGTCTGGCTAATCGTTCCTAAGCTTCAGAAGCAGAACATACCCATGACTGAAACCCCACATTACTTCTGCTGTGGCCTGTGGACTGTACATACAGCCATCGCGCCAGTCGGCAGTCACAGAGAGGGACCCACAGCCACAGCCCGGCAGGCACGCGCAGTGAGTTCCACAGTCAACAGCCGTGGTCCCGCCAGGCAGTTACAGAAAGCTCCGCAGACCCGCATGTCTCAGCCGGCTGAGAATTAGACAGACTCTACAAGCCTACAGACCCGCGGACCTCAGCTGGCCGGCAAAAACACACAAAGACCCGTTGCCCCCTACATGCTGTAGGCTGTTTGAAATAGACACTAACTATTCCCTAGAAAGTGTTTTCTATTGAAAACAACCGGAGCAGTTCTCACTTGGGGTATGTTTTCCACAGTTGGCCCCGTAGACCCGCAGACTGGGCGCCAGTCGGTAATTACACAGATCCACAGATCTCCGCTGTGGCCGCGGCGGCAGCCACAATGGTTTGTTTTCCTAGAAATATGAGATAAGAATGAGTGATTACCATTACATATTTTTCGTAACCTTTGGCGACTCAAATTATTTGATTTGTGAGCATTTTGTTTGGCACCGCGATATTTGCTGTAGGCGCAAAGTCAAAGCTTGAATGTTATCGGATGATAAGTTATTAGCATCTATCGGGGCAGGTGCAGCTATAGGCGCCACTCAACATCGGCTGACATGCTCCCAAAAAGGCCGATCATGCAGACCTATCTGGCCGACCGGTGTGGTCGCAGACCTGGGCCCGCTGCAGCCGGCCAGCCAAACGCGGCACCCCGCGCCGGCCTTGGTCGAGCTCTGCGCGCTGGCCCGGTGCACGTCCAGTTCCCGACCCCATCAACTACGAGCACACCGGGACGGAGCGGGCGCCTTCCGACCCCACCCACGGAGCGCGCTAATTGAGTGAGAGGTGACCGGGGCGCCTTATTTGCACGTCGGCCGGGCCGCGCGGCTGGGTGGGCCGGGTATTCAGCAGAGACGGACGGTGCTCTGCTCTGAGCTCGCAGTGCTATCGGTGTCATCGGCTGCGTGGGCTGGTTTGACTGAGCTGCCGGCTCCGCGGCGGCGGCGTGGTGGTGCTGACAGCCTGTTGGGCCCGCAGCGGCCCGTCATGACCCAGGTGGCCGCCCAGACACCAAGCAGAGGCGGCCTTATAGACAGTGATCCCCGGGGATGGAGAGGTAGACAGTGATATCACATGGGGGGGATGATCTTTAGACGGAGGGGAGGGGCGGGACAAGCAATGATATCACGGAGAGGGCAGACAGTGATCTTTGGACCAGGGATGCGGAGCCGTGGAAATTTTAGACGGCTCCGGCTCCGGCTCCGGCTCCGGAGAAAAAATCGGCTCCGGCTCCGGCTCCGGCTCCGGGTGAAATGTTACGGCGGCTCCGGCTCCGGCTCCGGCTCCGAGTAAAATGGTCCGGCTCCGGCGGCTCCGGCTCCGGCGGCTCCGGCTCCGACTCAGTACATCCCCTATGCAATCAATCAAATACGGGTGGAAAAAAATTGGATTGGTTATACGCGTTACTCTTGGCCATGACCGGCTCACCACGTCCCCGCGCAAACGCACCTCGGAAAGAACTGGCAGAACAAAGGACTAGGAAGCGATGGCATTGGAAACGCAGTCGCCGCGAATCGGAGTTCACTGAACCATCTTAAGCTGACACCCGTCTCGGGCTGCATTGGGGGGTGGGGTGGGGGGAAGAGACGGTGCTGGGAGTCGCAGTCCACTGCACTGGCTTCAAAACAATGGCCGTCACCTGATGACCGGTCCTCATGTTCTGGGGATGCAGCAGACGTGGGGGGAGGAGTAAACAGGAAGTTGATTGGGTACTGTGGGATGCTGGGGATATTCGGCTTTTTTCATTCACTTGATGGCCCATGACGTACTATTGGTCTCAAGATAAGAGCCCAGGCGACCTGTAGTTTTGATGCGGTGAATACCCTTACCCTCGCCACAACTCGGGCCGAGTGCAACCCTCCTCCTAGCCAGCGCCACCCCCACTCGAGTTGTGGCGAGGGTGAGGGTATTCACCGCATCAAAACTACAGGTAGCCTGGGCCCTTATCTTGAGGCCAATAGTACCATATGTTTTACTGCCTTGTACTGTCAAACCGAACTAGGTCAATTATTTTTTTCCTCTTCAAAAAATAAAAAGGAGCCGGAGTCGCCCCCTTTTTGGCGGCTCCGGCTCCGGCTCCGGCTCCGGGCTATATTGTTTCACGGCTCCGGCTCCGGCTCCGGCTCCGGGCAAAATATGCCGGCTCCGGCGGCTCCGGCTCCGACTCCGGCTCCGGCTCCGCATCCCTGCTTTGGACGGAGGAGAGGGGCGGGGCCGACAATGATATCACTGAGTGTAGGGGAAGGTGGGACAAACTCCAGACAACATTCCTCGGCACAAGAAGTAGGCGTGGCATACACTACCTCGAATTGGAGAGGGTGGAACATAGCGCAGTGTCCTGCGGATGGAGTGCAGCAAGCAGCATCCACCTCCTTGCTAGGTCAACAGTGGGATCAACAGATGGCCAATGGACGGCGGGGGCGAGGAGCCGGTCCTTGTATATGAGTGCGGAGGACGAGTTATGTGGACGGCACTTACAGGAGCATTGCCGACTCGGAATGCCGAACCCACGCGCCAGGAGCGGCGAGGTAGGCGACCAAGCTGTGGGCGGGCGAAACTGGACATCGCATGGACTTGGGTGCATAAAAAGACATGCTGGCCATGAGGAAAAGAACGCTCGCGTTAAATAATGTTTTCATTTCTATCTACAGGGAAGTATGCGTACTCGTGTAAATGTGTCAGAAACCCGTATTATTGCCTAAATTTTTTCCATCTATTGATGTTTGAATTAGTAGGAAATCCGTGTATCCAACTATTAGTATTGGCTGGCATTCGTCGTGCTCTCATCGAGCAGCGGTCGCTCCTCCATCGTATTATAAAACCGGCTGACGGCCGTGACCAGACCTCGACACGCAGTCACGTCTTCATCCGCAATCATGGACTTACAACTCATTTCAGGCTGTTTTTCATACCAATATGGTTTTGGAATGCGTCTGACCGGTGAAACCGGTTTATGTGATTTATTAGTAAGCTTGGTCTATTATTTTCGGTTTGTTATTAAAGTTACCGTGATTTACATTTGCCATATGTGCAGAAAAATTCGGTTCCTAATCTGGTTGAGTATATAAAGTTATAGCTCAGCAGCGCAGTAGGCATGTCTTTATCCTGGAGTCGACTCAAGTGAGTCAGACAGGACTCGTCGTGACTCGGCGTGCCGGTGACTTCCGTCGTGACCCAGGGAGGGCCGCAGTGACCCCGGGCGACCGCCGACGGTTGTCGGACACCACTCACGCCACATCACACAGAACAATAGTCAACAAATGAGTCGCCATTCGTCAGTGCACTTCACTGTCCGCCGGGACCCCGGTAAAAAGGTGGGCGGGCGGCCCGGCGGCTCCGCGCCGCCCGTGGCCGCTGCACAGCCGGCCGACAGTCGCCGGGTGCAGTTCATTGTCTGCAGCGCGTCCGGAGCGGCTCCATTTGGGGGCAGCGACACAGGTCGGGCCGGGCCGCCGCGCGACATCCCGCTCCCTCCTCCCAGGGAGGCGGGCGGGACGCGAGCTGCGCCGGCCGGCCGGCCGGCCGAGACGGCGGAACGGCGGTCACACAGCGGAACGGAGGCGGTCACAGTGGACGCTGAACTCGCACAGATAGCAGAATGCACTCACTCTGTGCACAGACAAGAGAACGTGCACTGCGCACAAACAACATGGAGTCGGTAGTCATTTGGCTTTCAGGAGGGGCCAGAGGGCCGGATGAAGAGTCGGAGCCTCCTTTTCCAGTGCGCTATATGCAGTGGGCGAATGCCGAGATACCAGCTTACTTCCAGGATCAGGGAAGGGCTTTAAACTTGTAACCAAGTTGGATTTCTGCGTCTGCACGTTGCAAGTATCTAAACACCAGCCAGACTGCATGGCGAGTCAAGCGGAACCGGAATGCCATCGATGCACCGTCCTGTGGCTGTACACGGGGACGGCGCGTGTCGTGTCACTCGGTCCCCCGTGTCGTGTCGCTCGATGTGTCCAGCCTGGGCGGTCCTGTGTCTCCGGCCACCACCCCACCGTGTTCGGAGGCAGCCTGAACAGCTCCAGCTGTATGCAACATCGTGTTACCCTTGCCGTACTTGCATGGTATCAGCCTGCATTAATGTGGTCACTTACATACCTACCGTAAGTAGCGCACCTGTCTCGATACTGGACAGGGTACGGCCTCGGTTAAAACGCTTCAAGGACATTGGCGTGCCGGGAAGACGACAGGGAAGGGACTGCCATGCCTTCGGCATAAGTAGGCATTGGCTTATTGTTGGTAACTCCCAGAAAAAAGCTTTCGTAGGGCATCCCATCACATCTATATCGTTAGGTCTATGTAGTTTTGAGATGCCGAATCCGATGCTTCTTCATCTATGCCTGTGCGTAAAACTTTCGGTCAATTCGCGAGGATTAGGTACTGATGACTGAGGAAACCATGGTCAATGATCCAGTGGTTGGCGGCTCACCAGTGGCTCTATAGTCTGATGTCAGATTGAGCTCGTCTCGTGCGACGGGCACCTCCGGAGCATCGACAGCCTCGTGTCGGTCACGTTGCCCGCGACGCTCCCCTCCCCTTCACCTACTACCCCCCCCCCCCCTCCCTCCCACTATACGGGGTTTCCGAGCCACCTCGCCAACTCGGGACGCCACGGGACGCTTCTTGCTGGTCGGTAAAAACAGAACGGTGCGCCGCCGTGCGCCTGTCGGGGGCACGGCCAACACCCGCGGCGCCAGCTCGGAACAATTACATCAGGCACGGCAAATGACGGACAGAGATGTGATTCAATGGCGTGTTAAGTACACATCAATCGACGAGACTCACTATCGTTAATACGTTATCATTCTATCGGATATTTTTATATGCATACCTATCGTGGAAAGAGTGTAATGACACGATCTTCTAATATTGTGTGGCATAATGATCATCATATTATTACGGAGCGAGTGAAGCGAGCGGAGTCTTACGTAGAATAACGGAAATTTCTGAGTATGAGCGGCCGGCCGATTCTGCGACGCTTATATCTCAGCAACCACTTGACCGATTTACATGCGGTAATTTTTGTAGGGTAGCTTCATTCCTTCTACCAAGTATTGGACTATTCCCGATGCATGTGGGTGACCCCTTATGCACGTGCCACGTGCAAAACGAAGAGGTGTCACTTTTGTAATTGTTGCAATATCTCGGTAACTATTTGGCCGATTGCGCTGAAAGTTGGCATGCAGGTAGGCACCCACTAGGCAATGCATATCCATGTGCCGGAGTTGGGGTGCTGCTGCATGTGCGCACGTGCAGGGGTCGATTCCAGATCTCGAGAACGGCTGGACCGATGGCGCTCAAATTTGGTACATGGCTAGGGACCGGTTAGTAGGGTGCCGTGCAAAAGTCAGTTGGGACCCATTTTGCACGTGCGCACGTGCAGGGTGCCGCTTCCAGATCTCGAGAACGGCTGGGCCGATCGTGCTCAAATTTGGCACATCGCTAGAGACCGGTTAGTAGGGTGCCGTGCACAAGTCAGCTGGAGGTACCCCGTCGAAATTTCACACGTGCAAGGCTCACCCTCTCGCTCGCTCCGTTAGTCGCCCCAAAAGGCGTTATAATACTGGTTTCATAATATGATGACGTGCTTTGCCCCTTGCTCGATACGATACGAGAGCGAGAGCGAGAGCGAGAGCGAGAGCGAGAGCGAGAGAGAGAGAGAGAGAGAGAGAGAGAGAGAGAGAGAGAGAGAGAGAGAGAGAGAGAGAGAGGAGAGAGAGAGAGAGAGAGAGAGAGAGAGAGAGAGAGAGAGAGAGAGAGAGAGAGAGAGAGAGAGAGAGAGAGAGAGAGAGAGAGAGAGAGAGCCGCTGTAGCCGGGTGGTTGCCCGTGTTTTTCTCGGTCGGTAGGCGGCCGTTTGAGCTGCCGTACGATCCATAATGGGTGATGTGTGGTCGTGATTCGGCCGCAGTAGCAGGGAGGGAGTCGACATTAATTGCCGCCCGTCGCGCCGTATTTATAGATGAATCGACGTGCCGGTGGGCGGGCGCCGGTCGACACGGCTCAGCTCGTATAGCCGCGGATGGTGAAACACGTCACCGGCGGCACGGCAGCTGTTAGTGGCTGCGGTAGCTGTCAGTAGCACGACAACTATCAGTGGCACGGTGGCTGTCAGTGGCTACAGCTGCCATTAGCTGCCTGCGGCACAGCAGCTGTCAGTAGCTGCTATGCGGCAGCACGGCAGCTGTCAGTTGCACGACATCTGTCTGCAGCTGTTAATAGTTAGTACGGTAGCTTTGAGCAAATGCATGGCACGGCAGCTGTCAGTTACTGTGGCAGGTGTTAGTTGCTGCAGCTGCCACTGCCAGTGGCTGTTGTCAGAAGTTGCAGCTGTCAGTAGCACGGCAGCAGTCAGCGACTGCGACGAGCAGTCAGCGTCAGTAGCTGCAGCGTAGGTACCTATATGTCAGTGGCTTCATCTGTCATTTGCCGCCTCTGTCAGTAGCTGCGGCACGACAACTGCCAGTAGCACGGCAGCTGTCAGTGACTGCAGCTGTCGCCTGTCCGTGACGGTAGCCTGCTGGTCAGTGCCGACAGACGCTATTACGACAGCTGTCAACAGCTGTTACTGGTCAGCAGCTGCTACTGACGGCAACACTTCAACTTTCAGTGACAGCAGCTGCCGGCAAGGTGACAGCAGCTGTTGATGAATGCTGACGAACACCGCACGCCATCATGATGTGACAATTATCCAATTATGCACTGAAGGCAGAATAAATACCGCTTCTTTGGCCTCCAGGCCCGTCGGCGCCGCGCCGCCGCGCCGCCACGACGCGACAGCCCCTAGCCCCGTATGGTGCCGAAAAATGGATACCGTTCCTACTGATTGAGACCGGGCTGATTGCATCGATGGGCGCAAACGACACGTGGGTAGTATTTTGCCTGGTGACTGGGTAGTGGGTGGCTTACAAACTGTGTAGTACCCTGTTACGTATATTTTTACAAAAGCAGATAAAACTACACCCAGTCCCGCCACACATCTTCATTTTTGTATTTCAGCTCGGGGCGAACTGCCCTTTTTTCCTAAATTTCATGCATTGGTGAACAAATTCCACCAAGCACAAGAAACCATTTATCGCGACGTAGTGCACCATCGCCAGACACAGAAGAAAATTTGTTACCGTGCAGATCTGCGGGGACCGCTGACACCAGACCTTGGGAGATTTGTCGGCGCGTCTGCAGGCCGCCGTCCCAGTCCCAGGTGCGGGCGATTAATTACGCCACGCTCCTCCCAATGTGCGCTATCCTGGGTGGACCAGCTTCACGCTGGCACGCGCTCCGTTCATTTTCAGCAGTCGCTGCACCGCAGCCAAGTCACGGAGCGCGCCGGATGTCCTGCCCGTCCCCTCCGGCCCCGAAGGACGGTCATCGGCCGGCCCGGAGGACGGTCCCCACTCCCAGAGGCTCTGGGGACGGTTATTCCTATGCGCTGAGGACGGCTATCGGCCCGGGGTGGCCGACGTGCTTACAGCTCAACCATTGGTAACAATGTTCGCACATATGTAGTCATTTAATTTTTCAGCCTGCAGGTCGGCATCGAAGGACACGGGGCACAAGCATTTTTTATTGCTCGACTATGCTATGTATGAATATGCCGTTTTAACGGAGGGTGATGCTCGATGATTAAAACCGACATGCCACTTGACAGTGACGCTTATAGTGTGATGGACCAACCCTTTTAAAGACATAATCCTGCAACTGAAGTGTCGTACTACCCACGTCTAGCATTCTAGTCAGCTGTGAACAGTAGCGATAAAATCCTTTTCGTAACGGCATAAGTGTTCCCTAGAATCTCCCACCCACAGACTGATGATATACGGCCATGTCTTCAGCAAATTTGGCTGGTCGGTAGTAGGTAGGGACAGGGCTCCGCCGGTATCGTGTCATAACACCTGTCGTCAGCCCAGGTGACGCGGTTGACACTGGTCGCAGCAGCGGTCGATGTCCTTTTGGGGCGGCGCGGCGTGCGGTACGCAGCGCGGCCCGCCCGCTGACGTAGGCTGCTTCTCTCGGCACCTGTTGAACGCTCATCACTCCAGCTGATAACCGGCTCGGCCTCGAACCCATGTGCGTGTGCAGATTGCTGCAGTTAGGCATTTAATCCCGCTCTGATAGATAGCGATTTCCGCGGCCAAATAGACGGCCAATTTGTCTCGGCTGACAGACAACCGAACCCGTCCCGTTTAGGCAAGCTAGGCAGTCAGTTTCGTCCTGATTTGTAGCCAATCCCTCCCTGGCCTCAGCAATCTCTACCTAGGTATCTGTTAGGCTGAAGATTGTTTTCACTTTTCTACATGTTTATCCTTCATGTTTTGGCTCAATTCATCATGTCATGTACAAACCGTAAATCTTTTACGTTTTGTACCTACCTACAAATGGAAACATTTTATCCCCAGCATTAAACATTTACCCACACAGCGCAATCAGACCAAACTGGGACCATGGTCAGCCGTCAGTAGGCGCATCGTTCCCCGAGTTAAATGACCTCATGACTACCAGCCAGGCTGACCGTTGCGTGCCCGCGTAATGGTTCACCGCGTGTTATGCAACCAGGCCGGCCGGCCGCCCGCATTCAAGGACCGCTGACATGATCAATGATCATGGTCAGCGTCAGACCGTTTGTCTTTGTACGCGAGATCACTGCGAGGCGGCGCGCCACCTGTGCCTCTTCCATGTGGAATTATGAACTATTGCTAGCAAGTGCAAGTGCTGTGAACATTTAACATTGTTTCTGACTCATTCACTGATGTTTCAGCCGTTTTGGTGGCATCTGTCGACATCGGTGACACTTCTGATGTCACGAAGAACGTTCAAACCGTTTTGGAGGAGCACCACTCCTTGGACACTTCCAAAGGCCAAAACCTGAACAGGTGAGGACAAAGAGCAAAATTGTACGGAAGTCTTGCCAGGTGTCAATATCGTATCTGTTCTGTTTTCCCTTGGACCTCTAATTAAACTTTCAACATAGCTCGACCCAGGGCCTCGTCTAAGGAATTTTCACTGGGGGGGCCAGAGACTGAAGGAGCCAAACCTAGGGTACCCCCAAATCCTGTTTTCTCACCGGATTTAGACCACTTATTTTTCATCACAGCCCTGATACCATGATTTTTTTTTTGAAAACTAAAAAAAAATAGTAGGCCATCCGACCCATGCTTGTATACCTATTAGTTTATAGCCCCCTCACATTGCCCCATCAGGCAATAATAATCACACTTCTCGTTGTTGAGCGTGTGATTGAGTGGCAGTGCCTTGTCTAAGGAATTTGCATGCCGAGCCTTATGTCGAGGGCCCACACGCATATGTATTTTTTGCGAACCACATCGGTTACAGATGGGCCCCTCTGAGCGCTCGATGCCGATCTCTGAGGGCTAATGCCAACGTCTGGACCTATATTTCGGCCTCTATGGTAGCCCACACTGGTTTTATATGATCCATACCAGGCTTTAATGGTCAATCTGAGTGGAGACCGTATTTTCCCACTAGGGCCCCCTCAGACCAGATGCCTGTGTATCAACTTGGAGACTGATGGCTTCTCAGGTGGATTCTCCGTAATCGCCGTGGATCTTCAACACAACCTTAAGGTCGTCAGAGGCTATAAGCTAAACAAAAATGAAGATTACCCCGTGTAGTAGTGCTTTGAGGCCCGTTGGGACCCTAAGTGGCTGGCATTTGCCCCCCAGGACTCCATGCCGACTTCTTTAGATAATCCAGCTGTCAGAGTTCCCGTCCCCACAGACAGACCACCAATCTGGCATCTGCGCCTGCGTACGACCACCCAGAACGGGAGCCTGCTTCATTACGATTAGGAGCTACTCTAGCCGCACACCGGTGACCGTCCAGCCAGAAGTTGGACGCCGCTAGCGAGGACGACGATAGGCAAAAACAAGAGATTGGCGCCCCGAGGGGCGAAGACAGAAACAACAGATTGATACCTAAAGGAGAAATTGTTGCCGGTAGAGCCTTGGACTCCGCGTGGTGAGGGCACGCGTCTCGGTTATAACAGTCCGGGTTCGAAGCGCGACATCGCTCGATCTTTATGACCCTCCTGGCGAGTACATGGTTACCTACGGTTGGTGGCAGGCCGTAGCCATTCGAAGTCAGTGAGGGGACCGGCCGTGTGCGGCTATGTGCATACGTTAAACTTTGGGCTCTAAATTCTGCCATAGATCACGAATTGCGCGATCGGAGGGTAGAGGGCAGGGCCAACGCAAAGCTCTGCTTAGCGGGGGCTCTGTACTTGTGAATCCTTCCATTCAAAAGGTTCGGACTAAATTTATGAAAAAAGAATATCCGGGACACGGAGTTGGGCGCCTGAAAAGACGAAATGTAACGCATTGCTGAGCGAAAAAAAAAGGTTCAGGTAAACAAAATAAACACATAACAGCCCTAGGTAATGAGGTATTTCAATGTGCTCACATTGCATCGTTTCGTTTACGCATTTGTTTTTATGTGCACTGACGCCGCGAAATAAAAATTAGTTTGCCTTTTGGCTATTGCCGGCCCCCCCAGTAGTGACTTTTTGCCCTGACTGGGGGGGCCAGGTCGATGACTGCGGGGGTTTAGCCCCCCCAGTTAACATGTTAGACGAGGCCTTGGCTCGACCTCTGCACATTGAACCTGAATATTTACCTATTTGTTTGTTTGAAATAAGCATAGGTACTAGTTAGTGACATGGGATCGGGAATAGAAAGAGAATTTCCTGGCTTTCATGTTTTTAAATTGCATCTGTTAAAAAAAAAACATCACGACAAAAACAAGATGATTAATCCTTATAACCCATAAATAACCTAGAACCTACAAAACTGAAGGGCTTTAGCGGGGCTTTCAGACCCTGCTCTGTGGCCCCGGGCACAGCTGACCGAGTCGCCCACAATCCACAGTTTCGGCTGGGCGCCCGTCTCCCGGCTGCGTCGAGCGGCGACTGATGACTCCTCTCTCAGTCGCCGGGAGAGGCGCCGACGCCAGAAGGAAGCCAAGGAGCTGGAGCGGCGCAGACGCAAGGAGGCCAAGGAGCGCGAGCGTCTCAGGAGACAGCAGGAGCGCCAGGAGAGGAAGGAGAGACTCCGGGAGGAGAAGCGACTAAAGAAGCAGCGAGAGCGAGAGGAGAAACGGCGGCTCCGTAAACTGCAAAAGGCACTCGAGAGGAAAAAGAAGAGAAAAGGTATGGACGTCGATAGTATTCATATTGATATTGACGGAACTGTCGCATATTTGTGGTCAGTCGGCTGTCATAATTTGTAGTGGTGCCTATATTGTCTTGTTTCACAGAAATCGTTACTCCGAAAAATGGTTCATGTTTTTAGTCGTAAACTTTTTACGTTAAAATCTGGTACCGAAAGCAAATGTAAACATGGTGTGCTGCTTATTTGCCATAACGACTTGTTATCATCGGAGTCTGCACTCTGCAGTCTGCACAACATGCAGGGCCAATTTTAACTTCGATTTTTGTTTCAGACAAAAAACGGACATCTAAGAACAAAAATGCCTCTCCGGTCGTCATCGACATCCACCGCTCTCCGGGAGCTTACAACCACACTTCGGCTGATCCCGGCACGGCTTCCACACAGCACCTCCAGACCTCCACTACCCCCGCCGCCACCACCACGCCCAGTCCGACGAGTCAGGACCTGACGCCCACACAGGCGGCCTACACGGAGGCCTGGGTGACGGCTCCTACCTGGCTGGTGGGCTCCACACTAGCTGACCCGCGACTGGAGGCCTCGTCGGCCGATACAACCGGCAGAAAACGCAATGTCGATGATTATACTGACGAAGAGGGTGAGGAAGAGGACTATTATGATGAAGAAGATGAGGAGGAGGGACAAGAAGAGGATGAGGAGGAAGACGATTATGATGAAGGCTCTGATCCCGCTGAGGGTGCTGATGCTGGAAAAGAAGTCGAAGCTGATACTGCTCAGAGAGCAGAGGCATCACAATCGAATAGTGAAAATTCCTCGAACGGTAATACAGAACGTACGCAAGACAGTGACTCGGATGGCTCTGCGAATAATAAAGGAAATGAAGATGAGGACACAAACGAGCTCCCGGAGAGCGGAGACGAATATTACGATGGTGACGATTACTATGATGACGGTGACTATTACTATTACGATTACGAGGAAGGGGAAGAACCAAACGGACAATCTTCGCGTGACGAGGACCAGGATAGTGAAGATGTCCCGGTCCCAACCACACCAGCCACCACAGCACCTACTACCACCACTACCACAACAACCACAACCACAACTACAACACCTCCAACTACCACTACAACTACTGTGGCAACAACGACGACCACCACTAGAGCGCCTACCACAGCAGCCGCTCCCACGGCAAGCGGTCAGAGAGAACCATCCGTTGACCGTCGGCCAGCCGACTACAACGACCTCTATGACGACGACTACCTCGACGGAGCTGGGGAGGGTGCACCGGCGGATAACGGGCGCACCTCACCACCTCAACCTACCGAACAGAAGGAGACAACTGCTAGCACCAGCGACGATGATTACTACGACTATGGCACTGACGACTATGACTACGAGTACTACGACCAAGCCAACGAGATAGACGCAGCGGTCGAAACAAGGAGGCGTCCTCCGCCGCCACCGCCTGCGACCACCCGCGCGCCGCCGCCGCCGCCTCCGCCCCCTCCAGTGGTGACCGACCCCTCAGGGGGTCAGGATGAGGACCAAGAGCTGGCCGAGCTCGCCGCTGACAGAGTAGCTGCTGAGAAAGCCGAGAGTGCCTTCGTGGAGAAGCTACCTGATCGGCTGAATCGTACCGCGCTCGACCTCTCCTGTCTGAAGCTGTTTGGACAGGGGGATCTGCCACGAGTAGTGCCACCGGCCGTGGCGCACGGCGGCGTGGTCTCCTATAACAGGTCAGTGAGGAAGGGTGATATATTTGTACAGGACTGTGGGGAGTTGTGATTTCCTATAACAGCACGCCCGTGCGAGGATTCTATTCATTGATCGGTAGGGGCGGGGGTTGTGCTATATCATTTCGGTGGAAGTTCATTGGTATGGTAGGTAAGTGAGAAATGAGGATGTCATCAGCTATGACGATTTTAAGAGAACAGTGTGTAGGGGTGATATTTCTATGCCAATATGCACCGAACGATGTCGGTATCCACGCCTAGAACCGTGTCCGACCGCTGTCCACAGGGTGACCAACCCGGAGACTCCCAACAACGTGTACCTGGAGGCGCGCTTCATCTGCGAGGGAGGCTACGAGATGGCCGACGATCGCTTCAGCACCGTCTACTGCTCCGAGAGGAAGTGGCACGGAGTCCTGCCCAGATGCGAGCCAGTCGGTGAGAGCTCGCCTTAGTTTTCACTTGTTTCTCTCGGTGTCCAAAGTATTGCTTGTCTTATTGCTTCGTTTAAAAAAGGTATATTGTTCCCGAGACGGTGTAGAATCAAATCCATGTTGTAAAAAATCAGGCGTACAGCAACACATACCTACATGACTGCATGTATCTCCTTTGCTGTGGCTGATCTATTTTGCATGTTTTCATGCAGCACCGTTTACATGTAGGTAAGTGAAGAATTTCATTACTAAATTGATGATTGTTGGTTGATAACATTTTCAGCAACTAATACCCATACTTTATTTCATTTTGACGATCTTTTTCGACACATAACTTCCCCTCTTTCATCTTTATCGGGCTCAGTTAACGAAATTCGGCTGGTGGTGTCTCAGGCGCAGAAAGGATTGCACTGGAGCGTGGTGACTATATGAACCCCACTGAATCTGTTTCCAGAGGTGCCATCGGAGCCTGTCTGTGGCGGCGACAACGGCGGCTGTGAGCAGGTGTGCCAGGTCACCGGAGGTCAGGTCAGCTGCGCCTGTCACAGGGGATACCAGCTGGCCGACGACGGCGTCTCGTGCGAGGGTGAGTGCGCTTCACTTCTGTAAGAAAAGGAAGTCTGGACTGGGATCGTTTAACAACACCAAAGTATGTGTGGGTCAGGCATATGTCCAAGAAAGACTTCTGTGCAACGCACACTTTTGTCGGAGTTAAGCATCGGTCATGTACTGACTTTGATATTTGTCCTCCGTCTATTTCTGACCACTAACGCTATCATCTGTCGGATTCTGACTTATCTTCCCCTCGCTGTTGACAGATGAAGACGAGTGTGCCGGCTCCGAGGCCGTGTGTGACGGCGTCTGTTTCAACAAGCGCGGCTCTTACCAGTGCTACTGCCCTCGCGGATACAGGCTGGCTTCCACCGGCGACCAGTGCATCGGTCAGTCTGATCTCCGAGGGACTAGCTGTGTGGTTTCTTAGCGCGGGTTACAGGGGCCTCAGCGCAGACCATAGAGAGCCCTGGGCTATCGGTGCCCACGAGAAAGATTTCGTGTGTCCTCAGCTCTGTGTCGTACTGACACGTTTTCGTCGCATCATAACTGCATCGTCAATTGATGTGAATGTAAGTGCATGCGTTGTGTAATAGGCATACCTGATACCACAATACTTATTTCCTTCAAATGTAAGCATTTGACATCATGATCTCGTTGTAAATAGTTATGCGGCGACGCGCCGTTCATTCTAAAACCTCATTCTCTCCCAATGTGCTATTATCTGACTTTCTGACTGCGTTCCACCAGACAAGAACGAGTGCCTTCTGCGGAACGGTCACGGCCCGTGTCAAGACCAGTGTATCAACACAGAGGGCGGCTATAAGTGCTCCTGTGACGGCGTTCCAGGTGAGAGAACCGTCTGTCAGATACTCACTCCTGCCTCAGGGACCGCAGTCCGCCTGATAGTATCGATCCCAGCCAACAGAGTCGGCGTTTACAGACTTCTACCGCTGTACTGCAAAAACAACCAGAGCCTGTTTGCCAGTGTATTTTCCCTTTTCCTTCCCCATTTGTCTCCCCTTCCGTACACCGACTGACCAATGAGTAAATCACTCGCCAATACTTATCTTACTGATCGGCCACCGCGCTTTGTCATTAGCACCACTCTCACTTTAATCCGGCTTTCCCTCAGGCACTCGTCTCTCCTCTGACGGCCACACTTGCGAGGACCTGGACGAGTGTAAGGTCAACAATGGCGGCTGCTCGCACGGCTGTCTCAGCACGCTGGGCTACGTGTTCTGCACCTGTCCGGCCGGCTACCTGCTCGGAGACGACTGGAAAAACTGCAACGGTATGCAGTTTGTATTCTAATGCATTTACTCGGGTTGTTTTAAATTGGAGGATTGCTAACACTTTATCGGGATATGTCAATCAATTGCAGGGTATAATGAAAAGGTTAAATGCTAACCGTTCATCACCAGTCCGATACGATGCTTCTCGCATATTTAATAGGAAATTTATTTGCCTTTTTTATACTACGAAATGCAGTTAATCCCAGAGATGTAATCCGATGTGCTGATTAGGACGTTTACAAGAGAACCTCTGCCTATACACCAAACCATATCCTAGCTTACACTACGCATCGATACTTTGCCTGCAGATGTGGACGAGTGCGAGGACCCGTCCGTGGCCAGCCAGTGTGCGCACGGCTGTATCAACACCCCGGGCAGCTACCACTGCGGCGAGAGGAGGGCGCCTGACTGCCCGCACGGCTTCACCAGGGAGCCGGACGGCAGCTGTCTCGGTGTGTAAAGTAAAATTCTGTCCACGGGATGTGCTACGGACCTGTCTTTTTCGTCGTAAGTGAGGCACCGGTCTGCCTCTGTCCTCCGTTCCCTGTTTTCCATCCTCAGGACAGACAAATCTTTCTCCTCCACGCCTCTTTTCCCTGCTCCGGGCTGGACGGGCAGCTTTATCCCATGCGGGATTGCCCGCAAGAGCACGCCCGTAGCCGGGTGCGGTGAGTGCTTGGGGGGCTGATCGGCCTGCCCTCTGGACGGGCTCAGCCCCGGCGAGGCTCACCAGGGTGCCCGCCCAGACCAATGTCTCCCCCTAATTCCTATCATCCTTTCGGCCCTGAAATGGTCTCGTCGGACCGAAAGGGCCTATCCCATCAAGACAATCTGCCTCTGTGATTCGTTGCGGACCGGTATGTTTTTCGGGTATGTCATGGGACCAGTCTTTCTCCAGGGCATGCCTGGATATCCTCGGGGGTATACCATCTCAGGACCAAGTCATGGGATCCATGTGACTCCGGGGATCTGTCCGGGCAGATTGAAGGGTAGGCATATCCTCAGTAGTACAACAAGTCAGGTCCAATCCATTCGTTGACCGTTAATCACTGTGTTTGGTGTTATCTCTGACATTTTCCGTTTCGGCAGACATCGACGAGTGCGAGGACGGCTTTGGCTGCTCTCACGATTGTGAAAACCTGGAAGGCTCGGCCCGCTGTATCTGTCCGTATGGCTTTAGCCTCGGACCCGACGGGAAAAACTGCGAAGGTAAGAAGGCGGCTGTCTAGTACTATCTCAGTGAGGATTGGTCTATTTGCGGTGTATGCTATGAACCGGATCCTCCCGGACATACAAGAGCCTGACTCCGGGATATATTGAGGAACTGTTTTTACGAATATGTAATGGATTTGGTCCGCCTTTCGTGTATATCAAGCCCGTGACATTTATGTTGCAGAGCTTGACCATGATGTTATCTCTGGTTCTCTCCGGCAGATATAAACGAGTGTGAGTCTGGCTTTGGCTGCTCTCACGATTGTGAGAACCTGGAAGGCTCTGCTTTATGCATATGTCCGTTGGGCTTCAGGCTTCGGCCCGATGGCAAAATATGTGAAGGTAAGAGAACTTCAAATGGAAACAACGATGCTCTGCGCATTTATCATCATTGGTTTGTTAGTGCTGATTTTCGAATGTTGCTGTCAAGATGACACATTTTGTTTAGCTTGCAAGTTTATGCTAAGCTAAGACCGCCAAAGAAGCAGGGGAAATAATCCTAAGAAAATTGTCGGCGCAATATAATCGCTAATCCTTTACTAAATACTGCCTGGACGTAACAATAAACTTGTGCGTTCGTTTCAGACATCAACGAGTGCACGAACAACAACGGCGGCTGTTCATCTCTATGTCTGAACGAGCCTGGCTCGTTCTCCTGCTCGTGCCCACCTTCTGAATCTCTGGCCGACGACGGACGCACCTGCCGAGCTGACGACCCGTGCCTGGAAAACAACGGAGGTTGTCAACACACCTGCTCCCCGCGTCCTGACGGCCGTGGCGCACAGTGCAGCTGCCAGTCCGGGTACCGACTTAACGACGACGGCTTCACCTGTGGAGATGTGAATGAATGCGCTGAGGATGTCCATAAATGCGATCATCAATGTGAGAACACCCCCGGCGGGCACCAATGTGTCTGTTTTGACGGGTATCGTCTGGCGGACAACGGCCATACCTGCGAGGATCTGAACGAGTGTAGCGTAGCCAACGGAGGCTGCAGCGACATCTGCTCCAACGTTCCAGGAGGATCTGTGTGTGCGTGTCGGCCGGGTCGGGCCCTAACCGACCCCGACGGTCGACTGTGTGCTGATCTGGATGAGTGCCTGACGGATAACGGCGGCTGCTCGCACATCTGCCGTAACACGGACGGCTCGTTCCAGTGCGAGTGTCCGAGTGGTATGAGGCTAGACGATGATGGCCTCACCTGTCTAGACGTCGATGAGTGCGCCGAACGGCTCGATCACTGCTCTGACGAGTGTCGAAACACAGAAGGCAGCTACCAATGTCTCTGTCCCGAAGGATACCGGCTAGACGACGAAGACACCTGTCGTGATATAGACGAATGCGCCGAGGGTGGTGGTTGCTCTCACCTGTGTGTGAACACAGAGGGTTCGTTCCAGTGTGGCTGTCCGCCGGGACACAGTCTTGCTGCCGACCAGCGAACCTGCAGAGATCTGGATGAATGCCAGGCGGAACACGGGTGCTCTCACCGCTGCGTCAATACTCAAGGCAGCTACAGATGCTCGTGCCCTGCCGGTTTTGTGCTAGACGAGGACGAAGCCACATGTGTGGATCAGGATGAGTGCTCGGATGGTGGCTCAGGCTGCTCTCATCTTTGCAAGAACCTCCCAGGCTCCTTCGCCTGCGACTGTCCCGAAGGCATGCAGCTTCAAGAAGACTCCAAAACCTGTGTGGACGTCGATGAGTGTGCAGTTGATAATGGCGGCTGCAGTCACATCTGTATCAACCTGGAAGGATCGTCGGCATGTTCTTGTCCACCGGGATACGAGCTGGCAGAGCCAGACATGAAGCACTGCATGGACCGAGACGAGTGTGCGTACGCTGACGTGTGCCAGCACACATGCACAAACACAGATGGCAGCTACGTGTGCTCGTGTGATCCTGGATACCGCCTATCATCTGATGGCAGCTCTTGTGACGACATTGATGAGTGCAGTGAAGGACTGGCCGGCTGTTCAGAGCTGTGTGAGAACACTGACGGCGGATTCCGCTGCCTCTGTCCCGACGGGTTCGTACTGGAGCACGATAACCGCACCTGTTCTGACCTGGACGAATGTCTGGACGGCCGGGCCGGCTGTGAGCACGTCTGTGAGAACGTCGCCGGTGGGGCGATCTGCAGCTGCCGGGCCGGGTTCCGACTGGGAGAGGACGGCCGAGCCTGTCTGGACATCGACGAATGTGCTGACGGTGAGCGAGGAGGTTGCGATCACATCTGTGAGAACACAGACGGTAGCCACTTCTGCCGTTGCCGCGATGGCTTCCAACTAGCCGAAGACGGTGTCAGCTGTCTCGATGTGGATGAATGCGCAACTGGCAATGGCGGCTGCTCTGAAGAGTGCGTCAACGAACCGGGCGGTCACCGATGCCTGTGCCGGCCAGGATTCCGGCTGAAGTCCGACAACCGCACTTGCGCAGATCGTGATGAATGCTTCCAAGACGCTTACGGCTGCTCACACATCTGCATCAACCTAGAAGGAGGTGTATTGTGTTCGTGTCCCCCTGGAATGGAACTGGCGGCCGACAACCGCACATGCCAGGATCTGGATGAATGTGCTGACCGAAACGGCGGCTGTGAGCAGCTCTGTGTCAACATGGAGGGCAGCTTCCGTTGTACTTGCCGCACCGGGTTCCTTCTAGATCAGGATGGTCGCTCCTGTGACGACGTAAACGAATGCGATGCCAACAATGGTGGATGCGAGCATGATTGCGTCAACCTGGAGGGAAGTAGGAGTTGTGTGTGCCGACGAGGCTTCCAGCTAGCTGAAGACGGCAGTAGCTGCATTGACGAAGACGAGTGTGCGGCTCGAAACGGTGGTTGCTCACACGACTGTGAAAACGAGCCGGGAAGTCACCGTTGTTCTTGTCCGGACGGGATGCGACTGGCTGTGGACATGAAAACCTGCCAGGACATCGACGAGTGTGCCGACAACAACGGTCGCTGCTCGCATATCTGCCGTAACACAGCCAGTAGCTACGTGTGCAAGTGTCCTACCGGCTACAGACTTCAGGGCGATGGACTTACCTGCGAAGATCTGGACGAATGCGCGGAGAACATTCATGGATGCTCGCATCAATGCCTCAACACCGCCGGTGCTTTCGAGTGTCAGTGTCCCACTGGACTGGAGCTGGGCAAGGACAACCGGACCTGCACCGACTTTGACCAGTGTCTGGATATGAACGGTGGCTGCTCTCACATCTGTACCGACCTGCACGGTGGCTTGGTGTGCCGCTGTCCGGACGGCTGGGTGCTCGGTCGAGACCGACGCACCTGCCAAGACGTCGACGAATGTCGAGCACAGAACGGCGGCTGCGCTGAACTCTGTATCAACACGGAGGGCGGTCACCACTGCGGGTGTCCTCCGGGTCAGCTTCTGCAGCCAGATAACACCACTTGTCGTGCTGCCGCGCCTTGCGCCGACGACAACGGTGGCTGTGAACAGTTATGTACCGAAAACGCTGGCCTGGCCGTCTGCAGTTGTCAGTCAGGCTACGAGCTACAGCCGGACAAGCGTTCGTGCAGAGACGTCGACGAATGTGCGCGTCGCCGCGGTGGCTGCCATCACCTCTGCCGAAACAAACCTGGGTCGTTTGAGTGCACCTGTCGACCGGGATACACGCTGCAAGAGGATGGTGTCACGTGCGGCGCCATCGACTACTGCGCTGAGAGCAACGGCAACTGCTCCCACATCTGCCTGAGTATGATGGACCGTGCCCACTGTTTGTGCCCGCCGGGTCTGCTACTCGGCCGGGACCGACTGACCTGTCAGGATGTAGACGAATGTCGTGAAGCACCCGGTCTGATGTGTGCTCAGCTATGCGTCAACCTCCACGGCTCGTTCCGATGCGGCTGTCACGATGGCTTTCAACTAGCCGCAGACAACAAGTCCTGTACGGACATCAACGAGTGCCTCCAGGATAACGGAGGCTGCAGCCACGTCTGTATCAACCTGGCCGGCGGTCGCAGCTGCGTCTGTCGACCGGGCTACCGTCTCCTCTCCGACGGACGCACCTGCCACGCGCTGGACGCTTGTGCTGTCGATAACGGCGGCTGCTCGGATGTCTGTACCTCACAGGAAGGCCGCGCAGTGTGCTCCTGTAAGGCTGGCTTCCAGCTGGGGCGCGATCAACAAACCTGCGTGGATGTCGACGAGTGTCTGGAAAAGAACGGCGGTTGTGAGCAGATGTGTGACAACACTGCCGGCGGCCGCCTCTGCCGCTGCCGTGCCGGTTTCAGGCTGGACGAAGACGGAGTCAGCTGCCGCGATGTGGACGAGTGTGCCAACAATAACGGCGGCTGCCAGCACGAGTGTGTCAACGAGCCAGGGACGTTCCGCTGCCGCTGTCGTCCCGGCTACCGAACGCACTGGAGGTGAGAGGGATACCGAAGGGCTCTGACTGAAGATAAGGGACTACTGGAGGGGTTTCACTGTAAACGAAAGGAATGATTCGCCAATTCTAGAGGCCCTGTTTGGTTTAAATAGACAGGATACGAACGGAGTTAGACATTTCATTTGCTCAGTTTCCAGTTTCCAGTCCAATGCTCCCCTTAGATACCCGTATCAAATGTTATTAAGCTTTCGTCTCTCAGATAAACCTCTCAAATATATTTTCCCGTCGCCAGGGATCAGTCTCAGTGTCGAGACGTCAACGAGTGCGCCTACGAGAACGGTGGCTGCGCCGAGGACTGCTACAACACCGAGGGCAGCTACAAGTGTGTCTGCAGCGACCTCTACCGGCTGGCTGAGGACGGACGGTCGTGCATACGTGAGTATAGTGCACGGCTGTGAATTAGTGTTTGTCTTCTTACGTTCCACTAGGTCAGCCCGCAAAATATCGTTTCAATGTTTTACATAATCGGATGCTGACGGCCTAAGGCCTTCACGAGGAATCATGTGTATACCTGCTCGGGCTGCTAGAAAGTAGAAATCATCGGAGCTGAGCTGGCTCTCGATCAGGCAGTGTTTAGTCGCAGTGACCCGACCCGTGACCTGACCTGACGTCTGCTGTCCCAGCGGCCGATGACGGCTGGTGCCGGCCGCCCACGGCTCCGGCCCACAGTGACTTCATCTGCGACTCGCCGCTGGAGAGCGGGGTTCGATTCCCGGTGGGTACGCAGTGTCGGGTTCGCTGCCGGCGCGGTCGACACCTGGACGGAGACGGAGTGGTTACCTGCGACCGGGACGGACGGTGGCGCGGAGCAGCGGCCAAGTGCCGGCGACACCAGCCAGCTGGGACGCCGGACCGGACCGATCGCCGCCGGCCCAGCACAGGTGGGTGTGTTGCTGGACTGCCCTAGCGAGTGAGCTTATCGCGATATTTTATTCTTTCGACAACGAACTCATTATAATTTCATGAGAATGCAGGGAGAGATCTGCTGCGATTGTTGAAGCACTGCGTTCTAGCTGTTTCTACCCATGACATTAGTCCTCCAACCAAGGGAATATTCAACAATGAATCGCCATAACCTCTTCCTTTGTGTCATCTTACAGCGCTGGCTCCGTCGCCGTCTCCACCTCTTCCTCGCGGAGGGATGTGCTCGGCCATCGCCCCTCCTCCGCACGCCACGCTGCGGCCGCGCCGCTGTCTGAGGGCCGACACCCGGCCCGGCCGGCGCTGCTACATCGTCTGCCAGCCGGGGTTCCGTGTGCGCGGCCGGCGCCGCCTCACCTGCCAGCCGGATCTCAGCTGGACGTTCGAGGGACGCCACGAGCCGCGCTGTGTGCCGCGGACCGGCGCTCAGAGGCGGAGGAACGGACGCAGACGGGGTGAGATAGCGGTGGACGGGACGGGAACGGGATAAATAGCAGCGGATTGGACGTAATCGAAAGTAAATAATCGATTTTGTTTGTGCTTATTTGAAACGGTGTATTGATTATTGCGAGTGTGGCACTTTACGAATGCGAGATGTTTCTTACCTTACCAATTATCAGATGCGTTCGTTGCCATACCTCTAATGATGAATCTTAACCCGCGCCCGGCTGGGGTCCTGGATTTCCACGCCCTGCTGGGGGGGGGGGGGTTTGAACACCCCCTTCTAACTCGGCTCCTGGGCCACGTAACGATACGCGGAAGGCGGCGTTCGAAACAGCGTCAAAAATAATGAAGGAATCACTTCGGTCAATTTTTTGGTCAGGTCAAAGGTCAGGTCACCAGAGGTCATTGAATGCAAAATTTTGCCGATTTCCAGGTCGGATGTCAACAATTTCTTAGAATCTAGCGCATAACTCGGGAACCAATAGAGCTACAGCGCCGCGGAAAAGCGCATTCGATAGCCCTTTTAACGCCTTTTCTGAATAATTCTCTCAGATTTGACCTAACGTCAACGGTTTTGCCTGCAGGGGGCAAAAACTGCAAAAATAGCCGATTTTTTTCAGAAACAGTTTTTCTGCAATAACTTTTGATCCAAGCCTTGTACGAGCTTACTTTTACCGGCATCGTGTTCCTCTTGTCAAGACGCATCGGATGAACTATAACTTGACCTTGAAAGGTCAACTCGAAAATTTAACCTCAGGTCAAGGTCATGACCTGACTGGAAAGGGTCATGTTGCATATCAGTCGATCCGTATCGTCGAGCTGAACGCATCTAAGGCGTTTTTATCGCTCTAGCATGCCTTTATCAAAAGTTATTTGCGAAAAACTGTTAGATACCATTCGTGACCTAAGATGACCTCAGGGCATAAACAGGGGTCACGGACATCATTTTCATGTTCAGTGTGTCTAAACCACTTGTAATTCAGTGTTTGGGAGTGTATAATGTCTTTCGTCCAAAAGAGGCGCATTTCAATTTTCTCCCATTGACTTATAATGGAGAGGTCGCAAAATTGACCTGACCTTAGGTCATCGACATCAAAATTCTGAGATATACATTTTGTACATACTATTGCTCTTAGCAATCGCTGAAAGTTTCAAAGCGATCGGTCACTCGCTGTAGCTATGACAGACATTGAAACTTTTTATGAGGTGAAGTCACTTCAAGTGACCTGGTGACCTGACCTTGGATGACCTTGGTGTGAAATTTTCACAACATGTGTGGAATTGATGTATGATAAGGTGTACCAAAAACGGCGGCGCTCCGCGCCGCCGTTTTTGAGATATTCGCGAAAAACCACAAGGGGGGTGTTCAAACACCCCCCCCCCCCAGCAGGGCGCGGGTTAATTGAAGCGGATGCATTTCCCTCCCCTCCCTTGCCAACAAATGCGTACTAGAGTTGCTAACGCTGATCTAACCACCTCTTGTCCTCTGTGGCCCAGGAGGCTCGCTGTCTCGGAACCGGTCACGTAACACCGAGTCGTCGCCACGTCGACCGTCACCGGCGGCAGAAGACGGAACCAGACGAGTGGGGACGACTGTGGCTCCACGGCGCGACACCGCTACCAAAAGCAGCACCAGCTCCAGCAGTAGCAGCAGTGCGAACACCATTAACAGTATCATCAACAGAGGCAGCAGCAGCACCACTAGCAGTAGCAGTAGCAGCAGAGACAGAAGCAGAGGAAGAGATCGCAGCAGCAGCGGCAGAGGCCGTGGTAGCGGCAGCAGCAGCAGCAATAACAACAAAGACAGCGATCGCAGTAGCCGCAGAGGAAACAGCGATCGCAGCTCCGGCAGCAGCAGAGGTGATATCGATCGCAGTAGAAACAGCAACAGAGGCACCGATCGCAGCAATGGTAGGGACAGCAGCAGAGACAGTCGGCGTAGACCGGCCGCCGAGTCGGTAACTAGCCCGACCAGTGGCCGCAGAAGGCCCTCTGCCACCTCCAGTCGTCCGCCGTCCACCGGCGACCCCATCATCACCTGTCCGGACGACCAGCGCGTCGAACTGAAACCCGGGAGAAACTCCAGTCTGGTGCGCTTCCCTCGTCCCCGTAACAGTCTCCACACACGACTCTACGTGGATGGAGAGCCGGTGAGGGGCCAGGGACGGCGACTGCAGGCGCAGTTGCCGGCCGGACAGCATCGGATCACCTTTGTCACACACTCAGCGGTCACCAGCGCACCGGCCAAGTGCTCCTTCAACGTCCAGATCGTCGGTGAGTAGCCAGACCAACGACACCGGGGCTCGGTGCTGTTGACGAGCAGAGACTCGTGTCTCATGCTCATGGACACTTTGTCTGCTTACAGAAATTAGCTAAACGAAAATTCTTTTTAGTGCAGCTGATGGTGCATTTTCTTATATGCTGTTAGACTACAGGTTTGACCTAGTGAGCTCATGCGTCTGACTTATTTATTTGTTCAGCCTGTTTGTTCCGTATAACTCGTCTCTGTTCTTTTGCGGTCCATGTTCGTTCCATGTGTGTACAACCAGTCGAGAGAGGACGCTGCTGAGTCTCGTAACATCCCTGATCGCTTGCACCCCTCCCCAGACACGGAGCGTCCCCGTGTCCACGGCTGTCCCCGCTCGCTGAACGTGATGCTGGAGGAGGGAGAGCTGGACGCCCTAGTCACCTGGGAGGAGCCCGTCTTCACCGATAATGTCGGAGTGGTCAACACCTGGCAGTCACTGGTGAGGGTTCAGACTGCAGTCAAGGACAGTCTACAGTCACCCACAGTCTGCAGTCACGAGCCAGCAGTCTGACGCCACCGGGCAGTCTGAAGTCCTTTCAGTTTGTGGTCACGAGACCGTCTGACGTCACTAGTAATCTGATGTGCTCTCAATCTGAAGTCTACTCTGCAATTATCCACGCACTTTGTAAATATTCACTTTACTGGAGCTTCATTATACGCTTATTTGACCCTGATGAACTGTTGTCCTGTGAGATCTCCGTGACCTCCCTCTTATTTTTCACTGTGACCGTCCCTCCAGGCTCCATCTGACCTCCGTGACCTTTTTCAGCGGCCCAACGCCCGCCTGCCAGCCGGCAAACACCGCGCCTTCTACATAGCGCTGGACAAGGCGCGAAACAGAGCCAACTGCTCCTTCACGATTAACGTGACCCGTGAGTGGGGTGGGCGGTACCGGCCTGAGGGGGACCCGCCGAGTTATCACCCTGGGACCTCTGGGCTGAGTGGGATTCTATCCATGGCTAGGGGAGAATCAGTCTAAAACCGTACTGTAGTTAAAATCCATGGGGTCCAGATCCGGAAGACTATACCCGTGGGGACATATTCGTGGGATGGTAACGGTAAGGTCGGCTCTCTGGTACATTAGGTCCGATAGAAGTCAGAGGATAAGTCTGGAGTGTTCTGTCTTGCCTTGTTTTGTTCCCTTTGCTGGGAGCGTTTTGACTTATTTACATCTATCGCGTTTCCCTCCCTTTTTACACGAATCTGTTTTATTTTGTTCTTTCATAAGGCCATGCGTATACATAAATCATTCTTTTACATTCTGGGGTTAAAGATAACTACAGATAACATTGAATTGGATGCATGTTTCGGTATTTCTATTTTCCTTGCGTATATTAAACGGCTTAAGTTTTCTTCAGTTATTTTTAAGTTCGATTACTGGCTTTATTGTTTGATTGATAGGTACTGTGGATCATTTTAAGCCATGTTTAAACGTCGTGACGTGACGTACAATGAACCCTGAGTCCTGCTCGGTGGCGCGAGACCTTCCAGCAGCTGTTGGCGATGAGTCGTGAAATAATTTTCTTCCATTATAACGGAGACTGAGCCTCACTGGCTACGCACTGCCGATAAAGCTGAAAATGCTTTATTTCGATAGCAAATACCTATCAGAACGTGCTGAACAGACACAATTCATGTTGCGTAATTCCGTATACTCCTTGGTTTGTTTGTTTGTTTTGTTGGGTTAGGCCCTTTCGGTCGACAAGACCATTGCAGAGCCGGAAGGATGATAGGAATTAGGGGGAGACATTGGTCTGGGCAGGCACCCTAGTGAGTCGCCGGTGCTGAGCCCGTCCAGAGGACAGGCCACCCAGCCCCAAGGCACTCACTGCACCCGGCTACGGGGTGCGCTCCCTCAGGAGCAGCGGTGCCGCTCCAAGGGAGCAGCCCGCATGAGATAAAGTTGCCTATCCAGCCCGGAGGGGGGTTGCGGCTTGGAGGAAAAGGATTTCAGTATCCTGAGGATAGAAGCACGGATAGGTGATACTCCTTGGCGATGTCCAGCTGCTATACCGAGCAGGACTCAGGTCAATGCTAGTCCAGGAGCTCCCTGCGCGGCGACCGCACACTAGCGCCACCTCTGGTAGATCTCTCTAGTGCTGGCACCTACATTTCTGCCACGGGTTTCCTGGGACGCCGCTAACTGGCTCTATCACATCAGCTTGACAGTAGACAGACACATTAGACAGTTAGAGTAGTCACTACACGGGTACTGCCTGCCGGACCGGGTAGACGATTGGTGACGGCCTCAGGGTCTCAGAGCATGCCCCGGGAGTAGTTGGTGACCTGTCTGGTGACCTGTGACCGGTGACCCGTGACCCTTGACCCGTGTGTTTGCAGCGGTCCAACGGCGCTCTCGCTGGCTGCGGTTCATCCCACGCTTTGATTAGACTGGCTTGTTTGTGTTGTTATCCGACGGCGCGCCTGTCGGACCACGCTGGAAGCGATTGTGGCCCTCTGCTGCCCGTGCTGCCCCCCCCCCCCCGAGTCCTGCCCTCCGCGAGTCCCCTGAGGCCTTTGGGACAATCCAGAGGTGGTCGGCGACCCCTGTGTTGGGGCTTCGGTGTTGTTGCGTGTTGCTTTGTTGTGTGTCAGCTGGCTGCATTTATGTGTTTGTTGGTGTATTTGCGTGAAACATGGAAACACTCAGCTGTAAATGGTCTTTTTATGCAATTTATGGGCGCATTTTGTAAATAGCCTGCAGGGACTTCTGGCATATTTTAAGTCATAATATGCGTAATAACGTAAATATATACGTAAAAATGTAACACAGAGTTCAGAGTTGTGATATGCGCTCTAGCCGATGCATGCCGATATCGCAATGGCATAGTTTTCATTGATACAATATTGTTCAGAAAGAGAGCTTTACATGGCTTTCCGTGCTTGTAGAGCTGCACACAATCAGCATATCAAATCTAACCTAAAAGGCGAGCACAGGTGATAGCGTTAGGGTAATGGGCTCGAAATCGAGCGCTCCATTAGAAGACATTAGAAGCCAGGATTGTCGCCCTGGCTTCCAAGACGCCAGTCGGTGCTTTTGCCTTCGCTCTGGCATTGCCGAACACAGGGTATCTTCAAACTGGATACATAGTACGGTGCTGAGTTTTTCCCTGTTTCTTTCATGAACCCTACCGTGGCTTTTATTCTGTGTTACCCCTGCCTGCTGCCGTCCCAGTGCACCTGAGTGACCCTAAATATTGAATCCCTTTCGCCAATAGCCGAGCCTTGCTCTGATCCACCCGACAGCTAATGGCCATCATTCCTCTTCTTTGACTGCTCCACAATCCTAGAACCTTACACGTACTCCCTTCCCTAGAACCTAGCACACTCTGCCCCTGGACTTGACACCTCCGGGGCCTGACACCCTCTGCTCTGGAACCTCACACCTCCACTCCGGAGCCCCTCTCTGCGTGTTTCCCTGCCCGTGCCTCCCTCCCCGCCTGTCTCGCCGCTTCGGCCGGTGTCTGTGGGTGGGTGCCACTCTGCCTGCTTCTCTCTGTCTCCGCGGCTGGCTGTGGCTGTGGCTGTGGCTGAGCCGGTTTGGCTGCTGCTCTCTGCATGGCTCGGCGCAGGCGGCGACTGCTCGCCGCCGCCGCTGACCGGTGGCGACGTCATCTGTATGGCGTGGCTGGGCGGCCGCCTCTGCCAGCCGGCCTGCCGCACCGGGCGGCGCTTCTTTACACCGCCCGCCTCCGCCATTTTCATGTGCGGCTTCGGACGCGCCTGGTCGCCCAGAGACGAGTTCCCCGTCTGTGCACGTGAGTACGCAACAACTCGGGTGGGCTTGTCACCTCTGGCTTCCAGAGAAAGCAGTTAGGAGACGTCTTTGCTATGGAAACTTGATTTAAATTAAACGTAGAATAAATCCAGAGTGATCTATTGAGCTACTTTTGCAATGCTTACATGTAAAATAGCTGAATCAGCAGCTAATAAAATGCCTTTAGTCGAGACTTTTAGGGAGGATCCGGCTTGATCCCATCTAAGTAAGCCCAGTCCAATGTAATGGTTGGTTTACCATGGGCCCACATTTTGCCGGTTCTCATATGAATTCTTGAGCTGTTAAGTGTGGTGTTATTGATGCTGTGCCCGTATGATGTTTGTGATTATTTGATTGTTTCCTCAGCTCATGTTACCACAAAGACAGCTAGTTGTCTGCCCGGCTTCGAAATACGGCAAGGCTTTACAGATGTATGCGGTAAGTAACATCATTGCGGAGTGTTACACGTCAAATTAAGTTATATTTAGCTAGTTGTGATAATCCATCACTTTCATTTCAAATAGACTGTCTTACGATGCCATCCCCCCAAATTCAAGCTCTTACTGATTACCGACTGACTCACATACAGTCTTAAAGTGTTGACACCGAAATGTCGTTTCAGTGGGATGTCCCCCCGGGATGTACGGTGAAGGAGGCAGTCAGTCCTGCGTACACTGTCCAATCGCAACATACCAGGAGGAATTTGCTCAGTAAGTCATCTATCCTGACCGACATTTTCACTTTTTACCGCTGGAATTTAAATAACCTTCGCTTACCAGCAAAGGCTGGCTAGGGCTATGGCCTTGATGTGTGGTAAAGTATAAAAATCTGGGATCGTAATCCCATAGTGGTTTGTATTGGTATCCAGTCCTCGAACAGGCTACCGAATTATGGGAGTCATGTGATGTTTCTCGTCCCTGTCATAGCACGCACTGATGTAACCGCTCGTTGCCGCTGCGTCGTTTCCAGGGCAGCGTGCAAGCCGTGTCCACCGGGTCAGACCACGCTGGAGGGCGGCGCCGACTCGACGCTCCTCTGTCGCTCGGACGTCCCTCCCTTTGTACAAGGAGGCCTACTACCGGGATAAGGTGCTGGCCACGCTGCGGCGGGTCAACCGGCTGCCTCGGTCAGGCCGGAAAGCTTACCCAGCTCCCTGAGCTAGTGCTCGACGCTGGGCAGTCAGGCTATACACTCCTGAGAGGCCCCTAGTGGAGATTCCGGCGACCGGGAGATTCCGTGCAGGCGGCGCTGGATTGGAGCGAGCAGTGTACGATGGACTGATGCCAGTGTAGAGGCAGCTCTATGTGCCTTCAGTGTAACGAGCCGATGTCGCTCACGTCGCGATACTCACTGCCAGAACGCATTCAACTCACAGTGTTACTGAGTGCACTCCACCCGCCCTCCCATGTAGACTGGGTGGACTGGAAGTGGATACTGTGCACTGTGAAGCGTCGTCGACCCGCAGGTCACTGGGTCACTCCCTTGCACCTGTCGGTCTGTGGTCTTCCCGGGCCCTTTTTTGGCCCAGTGAGGTCAGTGCTGCGCGACTCGCAAAGATAAACGATGTTACACTTTTTCACCGTCAATATTTGCATGTGAGAATGACGGTGCGCGTTAGTATTGACAAGTCGTGGTGTCTGCGAGCTTGTCTCGTGGGTAGGAGGCGATGTCTGCGAGCTTGTCTCGTGGGTAGGAGCTATTCTCGCGAGCTTGTCTCGTGGGTAGGAGCGATGTCCGCGAGCTTGTCTCGTGGGTAGGAAGCGACTCCTGCGAGTATGTCTCGTGGGTACGGCACGATATTGTCGCACTGGCCATTCGCTCGTAACTCAACGAGACTGGCGCGAATCCCAGTGGCCGATGAATAGCCACAAGCCACGAGAGGTCGGCAGGGTCTTAGAAGTCGATTGGACAGATAGTGACCCTCAGAGGCCGCGCGAGACTGATACAGGCCCTCGAAATACTTGTAGCCTGCATAAGTGTCATTGTTGCAACAGGCCCTTGAGCGTCGCGTAGCAGTGCTAAGTGTCGATTATTGTGCTTTTACGTGTTCGCAATGTCAATAACATGTTCGTCCAATTTGGGCAGCTTTTAGGCGATATTAACTTTGATATTTTCTGTAACGGGCAATGTAAAGATTTTTAATACGTCATTCTTCTAATTGCCCTGATATTTGTGTGATGACTGGTGACAGTCTACATGTATAATATATATGTTCACTTATTATCGTCTTACTATGTGGCATTTGCAGAAATACATCAAAAGGACTTTTTAAACATTACATTTTTGTCTCTGCCTCTGAAATGACATCCGATGAAATGTGACATGAAATGAACACTGTTACAATATTAGCAAGTGTAACTTCTCAACTATTGAGACCTCTATGTGGTTTCACCTCTGTTTCAATTACATTAATTTGTCCAGCAATGCCAGTAATTATACCAGGGAAGCAAATATGGACAAAGGCGTAGGTATGTATTGAAGGAAATACAACGTCCGGCGATTCGTGAGCCACCACGCGCCGATCTGAGTGTACCAGTCACCGGACCGAGCCAGCTCGTGCCTCGCTCTCTCCGGTTGCGGCTGGCCCCTGCCGCGGGTCGAGCCCGGTGACAGGAGTGTGGCGACATGCTGCTGACCGCTGACCCGCGACCCGGCGCGGTACGACCGCCGCCGGCGGCGGCTCCGAGCAGCGCAGACACACGCTCAGCGGGCCCCATGGAGGCTGATAGTGTAGGGAAGCGGGGACCGCCGCTGGTCGGATGGGCCGCCCAGCTCCACTGTGTGCCGGGAGATGTGATTTTGCGACGAGCGGCTCGCAGACCGAGGAGAGCCCCCCGGCAGCAGAAGGTGTGCTGCCCGCGAGTGTACACCATCTCGGCAGATGGAGGATGGAGAGTGGCCCAGCGCCGTCACCGCGTCCCCGGCAGCCGTCCCAGCCCCGTCGGCAGGTCAGTCCAGCAGCTGTCTTCTCAATCCAGTACAGCCACTATTGTCAGCCTTATTCCCGAGATATTTTCAGCCCAGTCATGACTAGCTGCAACCCTCAGGCATTTCGGCAGGTCAGTTACGGCAGACGAGATATCTCCAATCCTGTCGGTCAGTCAGTCAAAGCAGCTGCGAGCCTCATCACCAGCGTGACCTTCAGCCGGTCCAATTTTGTTTGCTTGGTTTGCAGTGTTAGGTCCTTTCGCTCAACGAGACCATTTCAGAGCGGAGGGATGATAGAAATCAGGAAAGGCATTAGTCTGGGCGAGCACGCCATGGTGGCCCGACGAGGCTGAGGTCTCAGGGACAAGCCAACCGGCCCCGCTAATTTTCACCCCATCGCACGTGAGCCTACTCCAGAGGAGTTACTCTCGTCGGAGGTAGAGGACCGCCTACCCAGATTCAGGGAGCTTTCGGCGTCGAAGAGAAGGATTTGACTGTCCTGAGGACGGGAAAATAATATCGGAGCGGTGAGCCGGCCCGAACTGCACCCACAGTTTTTTTTTTTCAGTCACGGGTACGACCATCAGTCCTACTTCAAGTATACTTTCATTATCCTTATCGCGGCTGCATCCTCATGTTGATTCCAGCTGCACCTTCATTTCCATTGTAACTGTAGCGTCAGAGTCAGATCAGCCGCAGCTGATCATGGCTCAGGTGGCTCAGGTAACGCACTCAAAACTACAACACGTGCAGTGCGCACCTTTATGCCTTTTTTGCGTGCTCACGAACTTATTGTCATAATCGACCCCAGGTCAAGGTCAACACCCGAATGTAAGAGGCCATTCAAATTGAATTAGCGGGTCGGGAAAGCCACCAATGGATTCAAGAACGCCTGCCGAATCGAATGATATAATATGACCTCCTATAACCAGCTTCGTCACCTGAGAGGCCGTGTGCTACTGCTGACCTTGACCCGAGCTCAAGACCCTAAGTTGAGCTTAAAATTAACCATCGCCGACGCCGGCCGAGGAGGCCGCCCGCTGTTTTTGTGATAGCTCGGAACACGCTGGTGATAGAGAACTAAGAAACTTGGCATACCTGACCTTTGATTCAAACCAGATATTGTGACACCAACCGCATTTTCAGGTGACGGTCAGGTCATGTCACTGACCCACGATAAATACGACGTCATAAAAGAACCTCCACACGGTCTTCAGATGTCGCAACTTTGCAATGCTCATTGCTCTCGGTGCCAGATGAGCTATCACAGGGAGATGAAACTTAGGTACGGGACCTAGTATCCTCCAGAGGTCTCACAAATTATAATTATAGTCTATAGATATATCAGGTTTTTTCGTTATGTCACCTAAGGTCAAGAGCTATAAGCCGTTTTCACGACGGACTATCCGCGGCGAGTGCTTCTAATCTGACCGAATCTGCACCTAATCTCTTTTACATCAAATATCTTGATTTTATGATTTTATTTCAGTGTTTTGATCGATGATACTCTCTGATAATATGACAAAGCAGGCATATAAGCAATTAGTGCAACCCTAGCTGATAGCTACGAAGAGACACACTGAACCTAATTTGACCAAATCTGCACCTAATCTGCACCAGATGTGCACCAAATGTGTACCAGATAGGGTGAATAGGTCAAAAACGCCCCCATTAAGCGCGAAACCTTCTGACACTCAACCCAACCCAGATTACTCAAACCTTTGGGCACCATCATGTAGCTCATTCTTTTTACTACGCTTTGAGACCAAGAAAAGACACTTGCGTCTGGTATTTAACCCCCCAAAAAGGTTTCCGCATACCCTTACAAAAGGGCGTTTTGCCCCACACCCTGGGTAATACGCCCACACCCATGTGCAAAGCGCCCCCACCCCATCCATCAACAGAAAATGATGAACGTGGCAGAACTTGACGTCATTCTGACGTCATTTGTGGTCAACTATCATAGCCTTTGGAATAAAATGTTGTTACAATGTGTAAAATGGATGCCCGGAGGAGTCCTGAAAGTTTGGTGACGATATCTGCAGTCGTTTAGGATATATCAGCAAAAAAGGACAGGGAGAGGCCTTTTCTGCCCCGACCTACACGGCGCTACCCTGCACTCTCACCACCGTGCAAAACGCCCCCCTTTCAGAAAACTGGGGGCGTCTTGCCCAAGGCTATATAAACCAGGTAGAACGCTCCCGACGAAAAAGTGGTGACAAGCGATAATTAGTAGCCGCGACCCTCTTTTGTTCAAAACTATATCCGCAAGCAGCATTTACAGGCTAGCGGAAATCGACCAATCGGCGTTCGGCAATACTCAACGCTGATTGGCCCGATGCTCGTGACGAAATTGCGGGGGACTGCAGCTATTCCCCTATGGCGTTTAATAGACTTACGGCTTTTGAAGGGGATTTGTACCAGTTTTTGTTGGGTTTGAGGCCATTTTTGAGCTTGGATATTCTTTCTGTGACTTTTGACTGTGTAATAACGACATTTAATCATAACATTTCTATATACTACCGGTGTCACATCGACCAAAAAGACCGTAAGTACATGGGATAGACGGACCACTGCTGATGGGGCCACACATGCCGGCGTGTGGTCATCGGAGGCCCATGAGGGCTCGACATAGGCCCTTCATGGGTCGGTATAGGCCCGGTGGGTCCAGTGCAAGCCTATCAGGGGCCGGTGCTGACCCAACAGGGCCCAGTGACATATAATGTAAGGCCGTCTAGGGACGTTGAGGGCTCATGGGGGCCATATAGGACCAATAGGGACCACATAAGCCAATCAGGGGCCATTTAGGCCAATAAAGGCACTTCAAGGGACTTGAAAAGGTCATTCAAGAGCTGTGGTGGGCCCATGAGAGGACGGCACCGGTCCAGCAGGTGCAGTCAGGGGATGTTGTACGGGTTTCTCAGTGGCCCATTTGGGCATATCAGTGACCAATTTAGACCCAGCAGTGGGCTTTGTAGACCTATCAGGGGCTGGTGATGGTTCATCAGGGGCCAGCGTTAGTCCATCGGGGCACGGCATATGCCCATCAGAGGTAATTGCGAGCCCACGCTGAACAATGCTGGCCCTTCAACGGCCCCATGGATCTACATTGACCCATGGGCCATGATGTGTCATGTATGCCCCTATGACAGGCCTACTCAGACCCCTGATGGACGTTCCCGGCCTCTGATGACCCTATGCTGAATGCTGATGGGGCTCTAAGAGTCTCCAATAACCCTTCGTCACCCCATTATTACCATACGCTGGCATTAGGGACCCCACATCAGCCGCAGGGCAGTCCGTACTAGAGATGTCAATCGGATACCAACTTTTTAGTATACCGATACCAAACCGATACCAACTTGGTATTTGGTATTTCAATCGTAATGTGTTTGGTATTTTGTTGGTATCGTGAACCCTCACTAATGTATAAGAGACTAAGAAATCGGTAAAAAGTTGGTTTTGCCTCGTTTTCCCAAGTTGGTTTGGTTTCGGTATTTCCCCACGGTTTTGGTTGGTATTTGGTTTGGTATCGGTATTCCGATTTTCCGTAATTGACACCACTAGTCCGTACCATGACAGCATGTCTTTTCGGCCGATATTTCATCGGTAATATTTATCAAAATCATGATTTTATGGTGCCATTATATAGGTAACAGTCATATGAAATATATTTCAACTCGAAAACAGCTCGAAACAGCATATAATTTTAAAGAAACCCCTCCGAAATCCAAAAGCCTATTCGGGTCCATAGAGAATAACTGCGGTCCCCCGCAATTTCGTCACGAGCGTCGGACCAATCAGCGTCGAGTACCGCCGAGCGCTGATTGGTGAATTTTCCGCTAGCGTGTAAGTACTGCTCACGGAACAAGAGTTCGTCGACAATCCTCCACAAACGTCTGTCACCATTTTTCATAATGCTTAACAGCCGGAGCGTACCCCCCTGGTCTTGCCCCATGCATCGAGTAGGCGTCTTTCCCCATCCACTCCGTTTCTGGTCAACAAAATATTGACAAAAAACGCGCCACTATCGCCGCAGCATAATAAATTCAAAAGAATGACAATAAAACGCAGTTTTGAGTGATGTGCACAATAGCAAGTTTTGTGATATAAAGAGGGCATCAAAAGCTTAGGAATCTTCTGTAAAAACAACAAAAACAGCACCCAAAACCAACATCAGCACCTACCCACGCTGCTCCTCAAGACGCAGAACCGGAAATAGAGAACTACGTAAACAAGCAGCTGACTGTTCTGAAAGGCAGGATAAAACACCTATCCGTCGATAAGATCTACGATTTTTTTAGGGGAGGCGTTTAACCCAGGGGTGCGTTTTCCCCACAGTTACCCTAGCCGTCGTGAAAACGGCCATAGCGAATCGAAAAAGCCACTGGTGAACTGGGCAAGACATGCCGAATCGAACGATAGGTGGGTATGCGATATGACTTCTTTCAACGAACTTCGTGGCCTGAGTGGCTCTGACGTCTGCCTGACCTTGACCCGAGGTCAGCGCACCTTAAGTTGACCTCACCGAAACAAAAAGCATACCATTCGACGTGTCTGAGCCAGGAAAACACGATGGCATGCCAAGTTTGCCGCTCTGCGACCATTTTTGGCAAAGTTAGTTACCAAAAACCGAACCTGTGCCATGAGGCACTTGACCTGACCTCAGAGGTCACTGGTTGACCTGAGACCTTAACCCTCGCCCGTAAACGGCGATCTGCCACCTTCGCCCATGCAGGGGGGGGGGGGTTGGTGCGACCCCCCCCCCCTTGGCGTTTGAAAACGGAGCGTCGTAGAGCTTAGCGGAAAAGACCAACGGATTGCTCTCAACGAGATCTCGCGATTGGTTGTATATTTTTTGGTCCTAGGTCAACATTTGACCTACTTTTGACCGGTCAAAGGTCAAATTTTTCGGAAAAATAGACTTTTTCAACTTTCCGCGGCGATTGCGGCAAAACGGTAGGAGATATCGACTTGAAACCTTCACTATCGTGTTCCTTGATCAATTCTCTATCGTTTGGTATGTATTTCGTTTCCCTAGCTCTAAAAATGGCGCGTTGGGAGCGCCGGAAGTCGGCAAGGTCACAGTCGGCGGCAGAAATTCGAAAAATCAAAATTTAAATTTTTGAAATCTGATTGTATTTTTGGATTTGGGAGGTCCATTTGCTCCCTATAGAAGCTAATATTGCTGCATATTCCCATCGAGGTGACAAGAATTAGCAAAATAGTGGTTCGGGCGCTTTTCAAAAATAGTACCGGACGCTGTTCCTCTTGTGACGTCATAGCTCCGTGACCTGACCTGACCCGGTCAAGTTTCTTATACCATATGATAGCCAATACTTGCCCCAACATGCATGGGAAGTTTCATCACGATCCATCAACCGATGTCCGTACCACCGGCAGGAAACCTCGGGTGTTGGCACTCAGTTTGTGAAAATCCGGCCGGAGGCTGTTCCCTTTGTGACGTCATAACTCCGTGACCTGACATGACCCGGTCAAATTTTTTTTTATCAAAAGATGCGCAAGGTTTGCCCCATAAGGTACCCAAAATTTGGTGGCGCTGCGCGCCGCCGTTTTTGCACTATTTTCGAAAAACCTCAGGGGGGGTTGCACCAACCCCCCCCCCTACATGGGCGAGGGTTAAAATCGGTAGAAAATCTGCGTTCCATAATGACACACACGCTGGCTATTTTGCGAGGCTCTAGCTCAATAAGGGGCGAAACAGCTAAGGGGTCCATCCGGCGGCCGGCTTCCAACCTTCGGCCTTCTGCCGCGGCGAGGAGACGGTTGACATTATTGCAGCGCAGTTGGAAAGAGATGAACACCCAAAAATCAGCTTGGACGGCTGCCTGCCCTCTCATTGTGGCTAGTACTGGCAGTGTGTTCAGCTTCGTGGTGGATGGCGTAGTTTCCTTGGGTATTTCAATTATGTTCCTTTTAGACTCCAAGCATCTGCAACCGGGGGCATCTGATCCACACTGCGCCTAAAACGACACCTAAGATATAATCTCGGCATTGAGATTCGCTGGACGCTGATCGACTATCATGTAGGATACCAGAAGGTAGCTGTCCCACAGTCTTCAAATAGGATAGGTGAGCCTTCTTATACCAATATCACTTCGCGGAAACTTCAAACGGTTATTAATTGTACGAATAAGCACGTCCCCGACCAGGCGCCTGTATCTGCATTCTGCGGTCATTCCCGTCACATTTCGCCGCTGGCATATTCGGGTTAGTCTGCTACCGTGCGTTGGAACACGTGTAACCGTTGTCGCCGTGTGCCGGTCTCTCTGGGGTCACCGTCGGACTGAGATGGGGCCGGCCACCCTCTGTCACGTGCGCCCGTCAGCTGATGAGAGTCTGCCGGCGCCGCCGACGGCGGAGGGAGGGCAGCGGCAGCAGCGGCGGCGCGGCGGCGGCAGTTGGGACCGGCGCCCTGACCCGTCAGCACGCGCTATGGAGCCGTCGCGGCCGGACGAGGTGGCGCGCCTGACGCCAGCCAGCGCGGCGCCGTCGCCCCTGGTCGGCATCCAACACCCGGGCCGCAGGAAGACCTCGCTGCCGGCGCTGTTCCTACACAGGAAGCTGAGCCACACGCCGACAGCGGCGGCGGGCGAGAGCGCGGCCGCGCCGTCTGCGCACCATCACGCAAACGGCAGTGTCGGAGAGGCGCTCAAGAGGATCAAGAAGGTCGTGTTTGCGTGAGTAGAGCCAGCCTATTGAGGCAAGGGATGGGACACGGGCGTCGGACAGACCATAAATCTGTGCTGTTCCCAAACGGACAAAAACCAGGGACAACATTCAGAGAGGGAGGGAGACCGAGATGGGAGGGGAGATTCCACGACTTTACACTGACACGGTCCTACAGGCTCACCTTCCGACCTTTGGACTCCCGACCCCTGTATGTTTGTTAGTCGGCTGTAGCATCACTCCAAAGGCGATGGACGAAACGTATCGGTAACTTGTCGCACCTTGATGTGGTAGTCACATGTTCGAGTACTTGTATACCTATCTCGGTTCAAGTGGGTGACGTTTTTGCGTGTTGAGTTGACCTATCTTCATCTGACTCCCTCAAGGATAGCACAAAATGACACGGTAATTAATATGTGTATCGTCATTGCTTGTACTCGTGATTTGCGAGCCTGCTTAATGCGTGAATGCCTGCTTAATTTTGGCTTCTAGAATTAAATAATCAATTTGGGACTTGCAAGCATAGTAAGAAAAAAAGTAGGGTTTTGCACCCCCTCTCAATCAACAATAAATAAAACTGAAATTGAATTATCAAACTTCTTCATTGAAAATAGTTTGTTATTTCTGGAGCGCAGGTATGTTATAATGATCCGAATCATTTCGTATTAATTTAATATTCTATTTGTTTAGCGGTCCATTTATGCAGTCGCTCACGTTGCCCGGTTGCCGTTTGTTTCGGGCCGCCGGCCGTGCAGGAAGCCGGGCGGAGCGGCTGTTTTGGTCGGTGCCGCCGGTTCGTCCTTGATAGGGCGATGTGTGGAGCGACTCCTATGCTAAGTGGGTGTCAGTGCTGTCGCCCCGGGCGTGTTGTGTGTTTGTGGGAGCGGCTGGCGGCAGCCAGAGTCAGCCCTGCGATAACGTAACGTGTGTGTCACGACATACTACCTGGGACACGGACGGGAGCGGTCAGAGGTATTCACAGAGCCATTCGGAGACATTCAGAGAGACTCGCGGACTATCAGACAGGCTGTCACAGACAGACCATCACAGACAGAGACTGTCACAGACAGACCATCACAGACAGAGACTGTCACAGACAGACCATCACAGACAGAGACTGTCACAGACAGACCACACAGACAGAGACTGTCACAGACGGAGGCTGTCACAGACAGACCATCACAGACAGAGACTGTCACAGACGATACAGACAGGCTATCGCGGACTATGACAGACAGAGACTGTCACAAATGATCACAGACAGATACTGTCTGTGAGAAAAACTGTCACATCCATCCACAAAGACGATCACTCTACAGTCTGTGGACTGTGGATGTGAGACTGTAATAGGGCATCCACATTCTACAGACTGTAATAGGACATCCACATTCCACAGACTGTAATAGGACATCCACAGATACTGCAATAGACATCTTTTTCCGGGATGCAAAAACGTAAAACATTACCGCAATTTGGCTGGTGGACGTTCACGGAAGAAGGAGACTGTGAAAGGCTTGTCACAGGATCCAGAGACTATCTGTCTGTCACAATATGACATACGAGTAGAGTATCCGTTCGCAGTTTAAGTCTCCATTGACCCTCGTCTATAATATGTAAGGAAGTTTCTTAGTTAGTGCGAAGTGGCACCGTAACGGTTTATCAGCCATGAGCCATCTCACTCGGGTGTGAGAAATGCTTTAGTTAATAGCAGTGGTTAATAGTAATTAATAAAACCACTAAAATTGATGGTGGGAATCCCCCTGAAAATAACATGAATAGCTGCCCATAAAGAAACTCAGGCAAGGGACGTAGGCGCGCGATGAGCGCACGACTCAAATTAGCGGGCGTTAATACAGGATTAACTATAATATAGCTAGCTATAGCTCTATAACGAGCTAGCTATAGCTATAGCTCGTTACTTTTCTCCTGAAACTGTCATCGAGCATATTTCACTTGTGCAATGCGCATTGATTTTAAATATGATGATAAATGATTCATGGAGGTGCAGAGTTACCACCTCTGTCTAGTTGACAGCACCTGCGCGATCGAATTCCAACAGAACCAGGGATGGACCTAATTTAATTCCGAAAATTCGGAATTGAAACGGCAGCTCACGTACCAGTAGGTCGGTAGCCACCATGAATATTTTATGTATCTTTTGTCAGAGTAGCGTGCAATACAGGAAAGGTAATTTACCTATAAACATACCCTATACAGTTATACACTTATACAGTATGCCTACATACCTACAGGTACCTATGCATGCACGATTAAATCGCGCAAAGGGAACAGTTCATTTGTGCGCAGATCTGCTGAACACGTAGATCGATATGAGTCGCAGCACTGCCATAGCTCGCCTGTGCGTTGTCGCGGCACGGTGTTAAACAACAGAGCTGCACTGCAAACGTATCACAATCCTTATGTATGGGGTGGTTGTTGCTAGTTGTGCGTTCTGCGACAGCGGGCCAGCGTGGAGTTACACAATATGCAGTCGGCACGAGCACAGAGCAGGGGCACACGCCACACCGCCACACGACCCGGTAGGTAGGTACACACGGTCACAAATCTGGGCGGTTAGGTGGCGCAGGAGAGCCACAAACCACTGCACTAGCACCGGAATGACGTTAAAGGGGCCCAGGCCAGGGCGCGGTCTGCTTTCTTTGAGGCTTCTATGAAAAATTCTCGCAAGCAGACTTGGAAGGACATTAGGAAGTTTCTCGTTGCCTCGGGGAAGAGGGGCGGAGCTGGCAGTAGTGGTGCGCCGGTCACGGACCGCACACGGGAATGGGCAGAGAAGCTCAATCGGCACTTTTCGTCGGTTGGCCCCAGTATCGCTGCGTCCCTGAGTACAGTGGCGGCTGCCGGGCCACAGCTGTCACCCCGGCCGCCCCGTGTCTGCAGCGGCGCATTCAGGGTGAGACCGGCCACTCTGCCGGAGCTCTCCAGTGCGCTAGAGCGGATGAACTGCTCCAAGGCAAGCGGACCGGACGGCATCACGGTCAGCATGCTCAAGCTGACGTTTCCGGTCGTCGGCCCTCACCTGCTGCACGTAATTAACCGCTCTATCGTGAGCGGTGTGGTGCCGGCGGAGTGGAAGGTGGCCACAGTGACGCCGCTGTTTAAATCGGGTGACATTTTAGACGAGAACAACTACCGGCCTGTGTCAATTTTACCTACCGTGTCGAAGCTAGCCGAACGTGTCATATGTGATCAGCTGATGTGGTATCTTACGAGCTGTGACATTATCTGCCCCGAGCAGCATGGTTTCCGGCCGGCCCACTCCACGGAGTCGGCCATGCTTGACGCTGTCAGTTACATTTCTTCTCAAGTTGACAGGGGGCAGGTAGTCTCTCTTATAGCTGCTGACACCTCTAAAGCTTTTGACAGCGTTGAGCATGGCCGGCTCGTGGAGAAGCTGGGCTGGTATGGTATTGACCCCTGGTGGTTTGCCGACTGGCTCAGTGACCGCAAACAGACGGTCAGGGGCGGCTCGGAGTCCCTCCCGGTTTCCCACGGTGTGGTACAGGGTAGTATTCTTGGACCGATACTTTTTACAGTTTTTACCAACGACCTTCCGTCTCACGTACCGTGCGGCAGACTGATTATGTACGCGGACGACACACAATTCATTAATACCTGTGGACAGACCAGTATCGGAGAACACGCAGCCGACCTAGAGGTCATGCTCGGGGTGGTCCAGGCATGGTACAATCAAAACAGCCTGAGGATAAACCCGTCAAAAACAGAACTGATCATGTTCGGAAAAAATCACGGAGCCGATTTTTCTATCCAGTTTGCCGGTGCAGTAGTTCAGCCATGTGAGAAGGTGAAGGTGCTGGGAGTGGTGCTTGACTCGCGCCTACAGTGGGTGGACCACGTGTCTTTAGTGGTGCGCCGGTGCTACAGCACCTTATCAGGTCTCTCAAAATTCTCCCATCGGCTGCCGAGTTCGGTCAAAAAACTAGTCGTCGAGTCCCTGGTGTTCCCACACATTTTGTACTGCGCTACTGTTTGGGGCGAGTGTAATAAAACCCAAAGACATAGGGTTCAGAAAATTCTAAACCATGCCGCGCAGATCGTGTCGGGATGTTCACGTCGGACGCACGTTACGCCACTTCTAGCCCAACTGGACTGGCAGAGCGTGGACTCCCTCATACGCGAGAGAGATATCATTACCGTCCACAAGCTGACACACTCGCATCTGGCTCCTGTCAGACTGAAACAGCTGCTAACACGGCGCAGTGAGGTGTCAAGCCGCAGTACCCGGGCTACGGAGGCGGGTCACCTGGAGCTGCCCCAGGTGCGCTCTGAGCAGGCCCGGCGGCACTTTTGTTTCCGGGCCGCTATGAGCTGGAACGATGCCCCTGATGCTGTCAGGGAGCCAGTAACTGTCGCCACGTGTCGTGCGAGACTGCGATCAAAGTGAGCTTCTGCACTGTGATGACTGCATTTTAACTCTGTATCAACTTTGTGTATTAATCTGTAGAACGCGTCGCGAGGTACAGTGTTTTATAGTTAGGCTGTGATTCTTGTGCGGTGACAATAATATGTAGGTATGTAGAAACCATGTGATCATAATTTGTATGTAGGTACCAATACCATACATGATGCTTCAATGTATATTGACGCAAGCTTTAAAACCCACCATGTGGAGGCTTAAGATCGTAAATAAATAAATAAATAAATAATATTAAATGTTGGGTTTATTTTAAGCCATCGGAGTCATTGGCTGTTGACTTTCTCGGAATTTACCCGTTTTCTATTCAATCTACGAAAAAAGAGAGAAGAAAGAGGAGAGAGAGAGAGAGAGAGAGAGAGAGAGAGAGAGAGAGAGAGAGAGAGAGAGAGGAGAGAGGAGAGAGAGAGAGAGGAGAGAGAAGATGCGTTAGACAGAGCTCCCAGTCAAACAGACGAACGGACAATTGACAAATAATGCTAAGTTCTCCCTCCTAGTAGATCTGTTAGCCGTTTTCACGACGGGCTATTCGGCGAGTGCACCTAATTTGACCAAATATGCACCTAATCGTTTTTACAGCAAATATCTTTATTTTATGAATTCATTTCCGTGTTTTAATCGATGACACTCTCTGATAATATGACAAAGAAGGCATATAAGCAATTAGTGCAACCCTAGCTGATCGCTACTAAGAGACACACTGAACCTAATCTGACCAAATTTGCACCTAATCTGCACCAGATGTGCACCAAATGTGTACCAGATGACCGTCGTGAAAACGGTTATTATCAAAATATTTTCAGACTATTTCAGACATACAATGCCCGGAACGGGCTGTTGCCTGTTACTCCAGTCCTTGGTGATCATGTCGACTGAATAATCCTTCTTCCAAATGGTCTTCGGGATCCTGATAGCGGAATATATCTACATTTAGCCAAGTCATCCCCGATCGTTTGGGTGGCAACATGAATAGAGTCCTTCTCCTCAGTCCTGTATGATAATTTTAAAAATTGTTAACAATAAAGTTCCTGACCGCTACCGCCTACCACACGTAGAGATAAGATTGAGATTTAAAATTGTTAACTTTAAAATTGTTAAATTTAAATCTCTACCACGTAGACTGCAGAGATTTAAAAATTGTTAACAAGAAAGTTCCTGACCAGTGACCACTACCACGCAGAGATATATAGGACTACGTAGTACCTACGTATTCAAGTGGGTTTCAACTTAATTTTAAAAACACTATGCTGTATATAAAATGGCTCTGTTTAGGCTTGTTCTAATTAACGGTGATTAATGGCTGACTTTTTATGTTTCTCTCCCCTACAAAACATATCCCGACTTTCACCATGAGAGCTTTAGTTCGAGTTGCACAATAACATGCATGGCTAGCACAAGGGATGGGCTTCCCATGCGTACATCCCTGTCAGAATTCCATTACATTCCTGCGCCCAAGGTGTGAAATTCTCCGAATGGGAGACGTTGTTCGCGGACCCCGCGGACGGTGTCAGTCCGTGTGTGTCTCTATAAATGTACACATACATCTCTGATAGCGTGCACTGTGCACTGTACAGCGACCGCAACACGCGTCGTGTCCGGCTAGGGCCGACAGGGACCGATTCTGACCGCACGGGGGGGGGGACACGTGCTCCGCGCCGGTCATACGATGGGGGGGGGGGAGGCACAGACCAACCTGGGAGGATGCGGTCACTGAGCTGCTTCTCAGCGACTTTGCGTGTTCGACGAAATGCGAGCATTTCTTCAAATTTTGTTTTCCGAGCCATCATTTTGATAAGAGACGTCTATATCGTGAACGAGGGAAAGGATTGACATTGAAACTATAGAAATGACAGACATTTGTAAAATATAAAGCAAAATGAGAGAGGGAACATTAAATGCACTTAAAATCATCCGGAACAATACAATTTTCAATTTTGTTCGTGACAGCACGCTAAATCTCTTGAAACTATTTACGATTTTGGTCAAGAAGTGCAGGGAAAGCTGCATGAACCAATGCAAATGACCACGCTTCCATAGGCACTCGTGATGCAGATTACCAAATTTAAATCGTACAATTTTTTTAACTGTTCTCTACAAGCTTAAATTCATAATGGATTAGATTTATGCAATCAGTTATTCCTAATTTTCAATTTCATATAGTATCGAACTATTACCTACTGAACTAGCCTACCCACTTGTATGCTGATCCGGATCACGGGTACCCATGGAAACCGCGGGCTAATCCTTCCATGTCCCCCTTGTTCCATGCCCATGTGAGACGTGAAAATGAAAATGTAAAAGGAGTGGCAGTGGTTGTTTATTCCTGACTTTTGATGGCAATGTAACGTATAATTTTACCACTGAACCCGGAGAGTTTGGTGTTGACCTGACCCACCGTGCCATGCGCGGCGACCCGCCGGCGGCCGCGCCCCTTCGGTCGCGCCCTAGCCCAACACCATCGGTTCACAGGCGGCCCGATCTCCACACGTCACCGTCCCGGACGATTGAAATGGCGTCTCAGTCGATATCGCTGCACCCTGCATATGTTTTGCATGTTTTGTCGTCGATTTTATGGCGGCCAGCGGGAGGCTATCAGAAAGCGTGACCGACCTCAGTTCTCCTGTCCGGCACCAGGCTGGCGACCACGCCAGATGCCTGCTGGGGTGACGTATGCATGCACGTGCATGCCTGCGACAGCGTGCATATGGATGCGTCGTCGCCCAGTTGTTGCCATGGGTGTCGCCCGATAAAGCAATAGATGCAGAACAGCCATTAACTCGCACTATTTTACACTATTTACACCAGTGGCCGCACCTTACTTTTAGACAGGTGAGGTTCTCATTAGAATCTGGCAAACAATCAGTTCGATTTAATAAGACGCAAATTGTATTCGGAGTTTGCTTGTTGAATGCTAAGCGCGCGACCAGCGAGCTCAGGCCACGAACTGCTGGTCACATGCAGGTCATGTTCCTTTATCTGACCCGTGCCCCCGTGTGTCACCACTTGGATGACCGGACCTGCTCACTTGCTCAGAGCTCATATGCTTATGCGAAACGATGAAAGCTACATTTCGATTAACATATCACATGTCATTTTTACCTTTTCACTAATAAATTGGATGGTTGAAAGTAGCATGACTATTTCAGGAGATTGTGGTATTGCTCTTTTGTAAGTTATGCCAACGAACGTTTAAAATGTCACCTGCTAGCACCTTATTTATTTGAGAGACGTCCCTAAATAATTTGTAATGAAAAACCAAAAGTCAGTAACATTTTCTTGCAGTCTAGAATGTGAGGACAAGATGATAGGTAAAGGTATATCGACGGTGACACTGAACTGAAACCACTTGACATACAAGGGAGCAATCCAGCTTGAACTGGAACAATTCAGCAGACATAGACTGATAATCGCAGCATTATGCAGCTCATGTCATTGTTCGACGAAAAAAAGCAGCGCATGCCCTTCATGTAAGCGTGTTGTCTGTCAGTCTAAACACATGGTGCGATAACCGCAAATGGCACTAGATGCTTGTGACATTGGCGCAATGGAAGGACGACACCCCCGGTGACGGGGATGGTGATGCTTGAAGGGCCGGGGTGGGGTGGGGGTCAGCTGCCAAAACAGGAGGGGACAAGAGAGCCAGTCGACGTCTTAATCTTCGGATGCGCACAAGTGCAACGAAGACTGTAAAGTGCTTGGGTGTTACGGTCTTTTCGTAGGAAGATCATTGAAATATAGCAGTATATTTCGTTTACTTGTGAAAAATGAGGTGCAAAACCAAGGGACTGCTTCCTAGACGTCCTACTGGATGTGTATCTCCGTGCTAGCCGCTGGGTCAGTTGGACCTCTCTGCCTCACATCTTCTAGCTTGAGCCTGCACCATGCCATCTGGCGTCCACCAGCTCCGGGAGAGGGCCGCCACCCCAGACCAATTAACGGTAACTCCGGGAACCAATTGCCACTTCATGACCGGTCAGAGACTTGCTGATCGGCGTGCAGTTGCACCGTTTATACCGACCGACACCGGTCTGGGCTGGTCATCATTACCTGCTGCCTGCGGGCCCGGCTGGGCCTGCCCCGGCCGGTGGCTGAACCACTGCAGTTCGGAGGGTTGAACGGTCAGCCCTGCAGGTGTGTGCCAGTCGCTCGCGCTAGTCTGACGGCGCCACGGCGGCGGCGCCGAGCTGACTCCGTCTGTTACACCGCCGGACCGCGGAAGGCGGCAGGTCGTGACGATTGCTCTGCAGACATCAGAGAGGACAAGACTTCGGCTCTATATATGGCACCACTGACGGCTGACCAGGCAGTCGGTATCGGCCAGTCCGAGGCACGCGGCCTTCCGAACCGACCCCAAGCAGCTGCGCTAGACCAGCGATCGAATACTAAAGCCAAGCAGTTGCACTAGAAGACGTCTGACCGACTTTTGTATACTGACCGGCCGGTCAACCGACAGACCGACCGATCGAGAGAGTGATTGAAGGCACTGTGCAGGCCTCGGAGCAATATGCTTCTGTTCAAAACGGCCTCGCAAAATTGGAAACTGCTAGCTGAAGTCGACCTTGTTCACAAGCGGGCAGCGGCTTTCGTATGACCTTTAATCCGTGTCGCAAACAAGATTAGGGACTATAACGATGTAGTCATATTTTTCTGCTTTTTTATTCCACCGTTTTAATTCTTTCAAACGATGCTCGGCCGTTCTCTTCACATAAATTTACTCAAAGGTCAGTGGATGCGTTCATTAGACTTTCATCATACACATTTAAAGGTGAAAGAACCTTCACCCAGTCCCTGTACTCCAGTAATACCCTCTCCCAGTGTGCCAGGCTTCTGCGATGCCTACATTGGCTTCGGTTCGTCTCTTCCTATGCACATGCATGTACCTGATATCGTGCATATCTTGTAAAGGGGATTCTCTTGAACAATGAATATTAAACTCCTTGTAGCCATGCCCCATTATACAGAACATTGAGATCAATCGGGTATGTTGAAAGTGAAATAACATACAGGAAAATAACTTAAGAGAATAAATTAAAAAAGTGAATATCAAATATGAAATCAGCATGTAATAATCAATATTCGTGGCTTTGTTGTTCATTTGTCGGCGTTTTCAAGAACTTACCAAACCATGTCTGATAGTGTGAACTGTTAAGTGTATGTAGGGTATCGGTACCTTCTATAATTTGGCAGTGGAACAAATAACGTCCGACTTTTTTAGTGCGATGAAACGCGCTTGAAAAGCGCTCACGACCGCGATTGCCCTTGCGATTCACGCTTTGACAGTGATTTTGACAACCGGACCCCTTGTCTCCCTCAGGTCCATCAGTCACGTGCACCATGAGAGCGAGCCGTGCCCGGTGCCGACGATCCTGCCCCCCGACTCGCCGTCGCCGGTGCGACCGGCGCCCGTCGGTGACGGCGATCGGACGTCGCCGCCGACGACGGCCGCCGCCACCGACACCTCCGTCCTGCTGCGGTCCAGCCCCGGCAGGGACCGCGACCGGGACCGCGAGCGGCACAACACCGAACGGAGCGTCGATAGGTCCGTCGACAGGTCAGTGAATGGGTCAGGAAAGTGAACAGGTGACAGGTTAGGAAAGGTTAGGCAGGGTACGAGTCAGGGGACAGGTCAGGGACAGGTCAAAAGACAGGCCAGTGGACAGGCGAGAGGACAGGTCAGTGGACAGGTCAAAGGACAGGTTAGTGGACAGAACGGTGGACAGGTCCGTGGACACTCAGAATGGGTCAGTGGATATGGTTTGACACGTGGGCCAAACAAGTGATGGGAAAGTTGACAACTGGACAGTGCGCACGGTACAGGTCGAAATGTGGATGTTATATATTGGTTAGGTAGCTAGTTGCTAAGACGATACTGGGCAAAATATGCAGGAAAGCTGGACTCGGCGAGCGTCGAATTTATGTCAAATCACGATCGCTTCCTCGTCATTGGAACTGTCGACTAGATAAATTGACACCACTCAAAAACATTCATCGATGGATCGCTTACGATAGATCGCTTAGGCCAAAAGACTTGTGTCTAGTGTATTCGCAATCACGTTTTTGTGGCTAGTCGATTACATGTCTGGAGCAAAAAGCGCACAGCGTGTCTGCAATCGTTTTCCATTTGTCACTAATCAAGGCCATGGGCCACACCATGCGTTTCTAGGGAGGTTTGGCAGGCACACGGGGTCGTCGTTGAATAACATCGTGACAGTGCCTGCTCCCTCTTGGATGCGCTGCGCATTATTATGTAGGCACGACCTCTCAGCTCGACCTCGTTTGACCTCCAACGCCAGCCGATTGGCAGAGTGATGAGGCACCACCACCGCCGCCCATTCTGGTACACAGCCAGTAGCTGCGCTGTACACAGCTGCCATACAGAACTAGATCGTCTGACATCAGATGCAGTGTCAATCAATCATGAACAACTCCGTACTGCCGCCGATCAGCAGCCCGTCATGGGTATTTCATGCGCAACAGATCGCGGCCTCACGTGAGGAACTTCTAGAACGAGCGAAACTGATGGCACTGTTTGTGAACACGGCGACAGGGCTGCCGGTGACGCGACAGAAGGATCGGTGTCGTTGTTGGAGAGATGGGGAGGGAAGGGGAGGGCTAAAACAGAACTGGTGGCTGTCGAACAGTGACCGGACCGGCACGTGGATCGGGGGGTTGGGGAAGGGAGGGAGGAGATGGGTACGACAGGGCCAGCGGGGTTTGATCGACGAGGGAGGGGAGATGTCGCCCCACGTGGCGAGCGCGTGATCCTGCACTCATCAGCTGTGAGATGTGGGTTACCAATTCCCATTCACCAGCAACCTCCTCAGGGTCACCAAGATGATAAGTATTTTACACGATCTCGCTTGCAACGGAGCTCAGCTTCCCTGTACTCGCAACTCAACTGTTTGTTCGATTTACCCTCAGCTTCACAAGACCGTCGCTCCTTGACCTTCTTATCCGCTATACGCTCTTATGTTCGGCCTTGCTAACTACGTAGGCACACGTGCGTTTAGAACAAATACCTACGTATTGCGTATGGAGAGCCTGCTGAACGTTTAACGTTGTCCGCTAGAAAGCTGATCTTCTCCCATTGCTGAATCGCTAACCAACTTATCGTTTTGCTATAAAATCGGTTTCCGGCAGCAATTTTTCGTGTTTCAGTGTCATTTCTCGGTTACCCATTTACACTGGCGTTGGACCCCATTCATTGTGTTTCTGGGCCACATATCGCTAATGTCATCACGATTCTATGTTATTGCACTGAACTTACAGCAGTTCCACCCAATATTTTAAGTGATCAGTTACCAGCCCACGTGCGGTTGTCGTGTCGTAATTCAGTATCCCCGGAAACTGCGCCAGCGATGGGTCAGCTTCCGCGTAAAACGGGCTATATCGCTGATGGTGCTGTTCGTTGCCGTGTTTGCGCCGGTGAGGACTGACCGCTGTGTGGTCTGGGTGCCGTTTCAGTCGGTCAGAGATGGATTTCTACCTGGACTCAGACGATGAAGACAACAACAGCCGCACCTCGACGCTGCTAACTCAGAGTAGAGGAGGTGGACGGAGGAGCGCAGGATGGTGAGTACCGAGTATCGAGTGATGTGACCTGTACAAGTGCTGATCTACTGAACAATGACCTGCTGGACGTATTATTCCTTATTTATGCGTATTTTCTTTCTGTCAGTTCGGGAATGTACCTCTCCTGAATATTGTAATGTGATCTTTGAACCGAAATGCTTGTAGTTAGATAATTTACGGTATGGATCACAGGAATATAGTGTTGGTTTTGACTTCAAATCACATCGCTCCATTCAATGATAGGTACTTCCCAAACTATGCCCAAACATAAAATGTTTCAATTTATGTGGCAACGCACCAAAGCTTGCGGCACAAAGAAGCTGCGTACCTTTTGACCCGTCCAGTAGTTAAATTCTCTCCAATCCGTCTTATTTTACTGCGGCCGAGTATCGGGAACTGAGCAGAACTGTATTTCATTTGGAGACGGCTACATGCTGTTCGTACGCCTGTGTGCATACGTAATTATCGCATGTAGGTACATTTCGTGTGACATTGGAAGTGGCCTCGGCAGTCCCGTATGGCGCTCTGATTGCAGCACTGATAAGCTGTTAATTGAGCTCATTGGCAATGCTATATTCAGATTAATCGTAGCCAATTGGGATGGAAATTAGCAAGGCGGTGGCAGCTAAGGTGCGGCTCTTCACTTGATGCACCTCTTGCTGAACAGAGGACGTTCTGTCTGAGTGACACTATCCATCACTCGCTAGGTCGAGGACGGATGTAGGACAACTCCTTTCTGTTGAACCGCCACGTGTTTCTGCGAGTGAAACCGGGTGCTCGGCGCTGCCTGAGCCACCGGAGACCGTCAGCTGGACGTTGTCAGTGACAGATGGACCACCCGCACGGTAATAGGAGTCGGTCCATCTGGGAAACCGTCGGATCAGAGGGTCGCCGTCCACCAGAGCAGAGGGTCACTGGGGCCGGCGGGTCATCCGGGAGGTAGACGGGGAGATATAGCCATCTGGAGACAGCAGGGGCGAAATATACAGGGTTCCTGGATTGCTGGTCCATCCGGGGGGCAAACGGAGGGGGCGGGGGCTACGGACCGACGGTCCATCTGGGGTCCAGCTGGGAGAAAAGCCCTCCCATGTGGACTGCCCTCGCGGTATTTCTGTCCCCTGAACACAGTTGATTAGAGCAGATCACCAGCAATTGCCCGGCTCAGCAACTGCAGCAATCGACCGGCCATATGACCGCTGGCCCCTATCAGGTCTGCGACTGCTTGCTCCAGCTGCCAGCCAGAAGCGACATGTCATGCCCAAAACGAAACAACGATATCATCTTGCATTGATCCATTACGGTTTGATCAGGCGCGTGTGTTTTACGCCTCACGCGATCAGAGACCACCTTTGAACATGGCACGAATGGTGCGAGCTGTAAATCACCAGCCTTGCTACTGTTTTACGGGTCCTAATGGAGTGAAACCAATCAGTGGCCTGTAGCTTCCGTGATTTGGACCTTGAGACCTTCGATATTCCTTTGAAGTAGGTATCCAATATCCATCTACAAGGGAACGCCGAAACATCGCCCTAATGGGGAGCACGGAATGGCTTCACAAAGAAGAGCCGCGACGTGTTTTACACTTTAGGGTGACCGTAATGCTGCTTCATAATAAGCGTCTCGAACACTGATAATGGGATGAAATTCACCGTGCGTTCGCCGAAGGTCAAGCGTCACTGCCGTTGGTGATTTGATAATTTGAATATAGGCGATGTGCGCGATGTGAGTGTCCACGTCCACGCACACCAACTGCGCAGGATAGAGCTCAGAGGGGCTAAGCTGTCTGAGAAGGGCAGAGCGAAAGAGTGAGCGAATGCTTCAAGCGGGGCCTTGACTTCAAGTCAGCAAACACAACTAAGTTATAATACCGTTTTTTATCATTGTACATGGTTTTGGGTGAAAATGGCTTCCCACTTACAAATTGCGACAGAACATCGTCTTATGTGGATGTTTATGGGGGCTGTTTACGGGGACAATGTCACCTTGAAGCACGTGCACTGTAGGTGATGGAGCCTTCTACATAGTCTGGGCGGCTGTTTGACCTTGGGTATTGGCCAGCAACACTGATGTTGCGTGCTGGCGGCAGGGCGATAGGTCCCGCCTCAGGAGCGTGCCGACTTTCCTGGCCGGCCTCAGTGCTGATCGGGGGCCGAGGGTCGGCAGACGGTCTGTGCCTGTGGCTGCGCCTTCAGTGGGGACCGGGACCCACTGAGGGTTCATTCAGGAACCACGGCAGTGCAGTGCTGATCAACGTCAGGCTCCATTGGTGAAGTGGTTGGCCAGTGTTAAGGCTCTTCAGCAATAGCAAGTTTGGATTGGCGCTCAAAGGGGGAAGTGGAAGCGTAGTGATCTATTTAGACAAAGAAGTGGGTTGGCTAACCAACGAAGCAAGATAAAAGTGAACACAAGCAGGCAGCGATCGAGCCTGAAGCACAGAGAGGCTGTACGACTGATGGTGGTGGTGGACAGAGTTTCCTTCCGGCAACTGAAGTGAGCCTCTGAATACATAGAGTCATTGTCATCTGGCTACTTCGACATTTGTGGATGAGCTGCAACTTAGAAGTTGCCTTCCTTTCATCGCCTGAAGTCGTGCACATACCTTAACACTTTTGCGTGTTTTCTGACTGTGAAAGAATGCCGTCGAGGCTTTATCTGCAAATTCCATCGTTCAAGTCGGAGGCTGTCGGCCAGTGTGACGGTATGACGGACAGCCCTCCTCCGCGACTGGAAACGCGTCCGGCACTGCTGGCGACTCCCGAGATCTGCATCAACGGCAGTCCCCTGTCGACTGAGGTGGCCGCCGCACCGCCGGCTCCACAGCTGCAGCTGCTGCTGCCGGAACCGGTCAACAACTGCCAGTCCCCGCCGCCCGTCAGCATCGCAGTCAGCCAGGACGGCGCGGTGACCCTGCGAGCGGTCCCTGCAGGCGGTGATGGCCCCATCAATGGATCTTTCCCGACGGAGACGACCTCCGCGGTGCAGGAGGCAGGGACTTCATCAACCACGGCCACCGAACAGACACCGGCAGACCCGGACCCAGAGCGGGAGGCCGGGCCCCTGGACGCCTTCCGGCTGGATGCCGACGATATCGCCTTCGCCGACGACGAGACGACACCGGACTGCGTGCAGTCCGCTCCACCATCCCCGCATCTCACTCGCGCGCTACCGCCGGCTCTCTCGGTGCCCGGGCGTCGGGCCGGATCGCCGGACCTCTCCGAGGCCTCGACCATCGACCTGGACAACTCGCCGGACGACCGACTGAGCCTGCTGGAAGTACCGGGGAGACGGCATCGCTCCGTCAGCTTCAGTGAGGGCGGCGGGCTGAGCGGGGCCAACTCGGTGTGCTCGCTGGCCTCCTCGGTGGAGGGACCCGGCCCGGCGCGCTGCGTCCCCGCCGCCGACATCCAACAGAGGTGACTGACGAGCCGCCGGGGCGACACCCAGTTCCATCGCGTAATTCCATATAGGCTGTGATTCCTGCAACTAGTTTGCACTAGGCAATGTTTTAGCAACAGGACGGTACGCAATGCACATGCAATAATGATCCCAATTCCAGAAACAGAAACGGAGCACCGCGCTTCCTGCGTAGTCGCTCCACTTACTGTGCGTGTCAGCGTGTGTGGGCGCATATACCCGATTTGGAAGCTGACACTTCACGCGATATCGCTTCTATCGTCGCACTTACTAGCGTTAAATTCTTGGCATTTAGTGCTGGTTGGCGCAAATTTACGCACGGAGGTGTTTCATTAGGTTTGAATTTACGCAGTAGGTACATGCCAGACGCTCTGTGTCCTGTAGCCATCACCTGTAGTTATTTGCGTCTTTGTATCCGTCCCCAGTGTTTCGTTCGTCCTCACTGACCAGCTCCAGTGTCCAGTGTTCCGTGTATCGTGTTCTTGTGTTCATCCCTTTGACACGAGTCCTTTTGTTGCAGCGACTCGCTGGTAGTGATCATCAGCGCGCTGTACTGCAAGCTGCTGGTGGTGATCGGGCTGGCGTTCCCCCTCTCCGAGGTCATCTCGTCCAACATCCCGCCATTCTACTACGAGGTCAGCGAGGTCTGAAAAAGACTAACCCTAACCCGTAACCAACCGCACTGCTTCGCCGCCATGGGAGGAAGGAGATGCTGACACGGGGGCTTACGGGCAGCAATGCGACACAACGTCTCGCGTTCGTGCTGGGGTCCGGCGCAACAGGTGACAACGGGTAACAACAGGTAACAACAAGTATCAACAGGTAACAACAGGTAACAACAGGTAACACACAGGAACATACAGAAATCGGCAGCCAACAGTAAGAAACAATATGACATGCGTAATGACTGACCTCTCGCTTCCTCGCTGCATATATGTAAGTGCTTGAACAATTTGGGATGAGACACGCGGTACATTTTGAACATCATACAAGCCTGAACATACAAGCATTGTCGATATATTTGCTTCTTAATCGTGCGCCATTTATAATGCTACCTATATATTATTGTAAACGCTAGAAGCTGTATAGGTATGACTTGAAGTCGTGTGTCACTTCTCTCCGATGCATTGAGAAAGGCGATATAACTCCTACACTGCACACGTCGCTTATTTTCAGGAATGCTCCGGCACATTAAGATAATGATTTGAGAATTATTTCGATGAATAATATGACTTTATTATGCGATTTCTACATATTATACTTGTACATGACAATTGATCATAGAACCGTAAATAGATCATAAATCAACCTGTCACATTTAAAATCCGAAACTGGATTTCCGAATGAAATCAACCGCCATAAGTCGGATAATAAATTACAAACTTATTTAACACAGACGTGTGTTCCTGTTCAGACTACCACGCCAGTGTAGTCATAGGAGGAAAACGAACGATCTTATATTTTGGTAATATTACTAAGTGCTCGAGCGAGGAACATATTGAATATAATTAGATAAATAAAAGAAGTTGACCTTTTCCTCGACATCAAAAATGTAAAAAGCCGAATAATATATTGTAAAAAACGGTGAGCTTTCGGCCACTGGCCTTTATCAAACCAACGTGATAACCAATGTTATCACGTTGGTTTGATAAAGGCCAGTGGCCGAAAGCTCACCGTTTTTTACAATATATTATTCGGCTTTTTACATTTTTGATGTCGAGGAAAAGGTCAACTTCTTTTATTTATCTGATCTTATATTTTACCCAACTATTTCATTACCGCTAATTCACAGCTCATTAGGTCCATGTGTGGCTTAGTAATGAAGAGAATGTCCCATCACAAGACACACACGCCAAACTGGCGTCCTGTTGATATCAGAGCGTATAGCCGACGTTAGGTCGGTGCACGACTTTCTCAATCTTCCCTAGCAACGCCAGCGATGCACCCGCCGAGCTTGACTATGCATTGCGTCGATTTGCCTTGATTCGCTCTTTGTTCGATGCTCGTCACAAGATGAGCCAGCACGCGACGCATCCGCCGCCGTTGACGACAAACAGGCGAACGGTGTAGATATGTACGGCTGTTGGCGAGTTGCTTGTGAAGGATGTAGGTCTGTTTGCCAGTGGTAAACGCTTAGACGGCTGTCTCATGTCTGAATCTAAATGTGTGCGTTTTTTGCACGGCTGTCTGAGTCAGTGGCATCTGCGATTCTGACGTTGCTGGTGCCGGACCGGCCGCCATCCCCTTACTGGTCAAGTAGGGCCTTGGGTCACATCACCATTGTGCTGACGCCTCGTGGCGCAGGAACTTCCCTGTCCACGCTCTTACCTGCTGATAGATAACTCATCTATACCGGGGCACAGAAAGGACACCCCGAACTGCGTATGTGAGAGCACCATGCCTACTTCGTCACGGTATGCATAATGTCTCAGCTGACTGGACCAGGAATGTTCGATAATGGGTGCCGATAGGCGCCGCTAGTCAGGACACAGAGAGGTCACCCGGTAATACCGGCCATAAATTGACATGGGCGGCTGCATACGCTCAGCGAGATGAACTTTTGTCACATCACGGTGTCGGTCGCGCGTGTCAAAAGTATCAGATTAGTGTGGAACTGTGGGAGGAGTACCTAGCGTGTCGACGAACCTTCTCTCATTAAGATAGAGCTGCATAGCAAATCAGAACGGGACGATGGACAACGGTGATGCCATTTGAGCCTGATTGTTCTGCTATTATGGTTGATATTCAGGCAATGCGGCGGTGCCTTCTGGGTCTAAGAGACATTAAAGGTAGTGTGCCAGCTTTCTTGGACCGTATGGAGTTAATGGCCCAGATAAGGAGAACCGGATTTTTAGAACTTATCCATACCTTCAAAACTCATGGAAACGTCTTAAATTCTTCAAATTTTGAGTACCCCAGTGCGAAATTCGCCCCGACGGGTTGTCGGTCGTACCCCAACCACATTTCACACCACTATGAACAATAAATGCACACACTGAAATCGCTATTACCGATATGCTCATCCAATCAAGTTTCGATAAACCCGTTCATCATCATCTCCTGCGGTTTCGAACACGCCTGTTAGGTGGCTTCTGATGCTCGTTGAGGTCGGAATTTCCAAATACGCGTGGTGCGTCGGGCCGCGCGCTCTGACTTCGGCCAAGAAAAATGCGTCAGCTGATCATTGTCATTTCTGCCACTTGCGTGTGGTGAAATGGGGTCATAACTTATAAGACGGCTTTTTCATATCAATTATTTTACATAAAATCATATCCGTGTCGTCCACGGCTCCGTCACCCAGACAGGTCAGCCGGGAGACGAATATGGTGCTGGCGGCACTCAGACGGCGCACACGCACCATCCGACAGAACATGTCCAGGGGCACGGCCGGGCTGGAGGAGTCCAAGGGCATAGTGGCAGCGCGTCGCATGGTGATCTGCAGCAGACGGCCCAGCTGGAGCGACGCAGACGCGTCGTTGAAGAATGTGACGGCCGAGCGTGACACATGTTCCACGCAGGCCGTGTTGCTAGTGCGCTTCTGAGCCATGTTGCGCATAATGATTTCGGTCATGTAGCGGGCAGCGCTCAAAACCGTCGCCGGGTTAGACATCATGTTGCTCACCAAACCGAATCCTGAGACTTGGGTAGCGACAATCAGCAACAAACTGATTGCCAAATATGTCTTCATTTTGGAGTTTGTGATATGCGTTGAATGTTGCTTGATACCCTTCAGCCTTGTCCGATGTTTTGGGATTATCTAAATGATGCTAATCACTTAGCTTCAAAACGGAAGCTAAGTGATTAGCATCATTTAGATAATCCCAAAACATCGGACAAGGCTGAAGGGTATCAAGCAACATTCAACGCATATCACAAACTCCAAAATGAAGACATATTTGGCAATCAGTTTGTTGCTGATTGTCGCTACCCAAGTCTCAGGATTCGGTTTGGTGAGCAACATGATGTCTAACCCGGCGACGGTTTTGAGCGCTGCCCGCTACATGACCGAAATCATTATGCGCAACATGGCTCAGAAGCGCACTAGCAACACGGCCTGCGTGGAACATGTGTCACGCTCGGCCGTCACATTCTTCAACGACGCGTCTGCGTCGCTCCAGCTGGGCCGTCTGCTGCAGATCACCATGCGACGCGCTGCCACTATGCCCTTGGACTCCTCCAGCCCGGCCGTGCCCCTGGACATGTTCTGTCGGATGGTGCGTGTGCGCCGTCTGAGTGCCGCCAGCACCATAAAATCATATTTCAAACCATAAATAATGTTCGACAGCCAAATAAAAGAAACAATACCAATACGGGCTTACAGTTTAAGGCTCGACATTGTGTTGTCTACGATTAGACAGCTGATAACTCATTCCCGTACGTCGTATGGTCGTAACACTATAATGACCTTTGCTTATTGTCACAAGTGCGCCGCATTCGCGATTGTTGCCCGACGCCTGTTTGCAGGTGAGCCCACTACAGTTGTTATACATATCTAAAAACCGAAAAACTTTTAGGCGAAAAAGGCACTATTCCAGGCCCATTTTTGATTTTTTTTTGCGATATTAGGTAAAAACAGAAGCTTCTTATCCTAGGAAAAATAAAATGGGAAATCTTTCAAAGGTGGCACACTACCTTTAAGTTCATGGCTTGAAGTTAAATTAGACAGAAGTTTGAGGCCTCTCGAAACCGGAATAAATTGATCATCATAATTTATTGTTCATCGAAATGTTTATTTTATCAAAACGTAACGTTTTTGCATTATCTGCATTTTGTGCGTATAGGTATGATATATAGCTACGGCAAATTTGCACCTTATTTGCAGAGCCTCCGATCAATATGATCGTTAGACGTCATACAATTTGAGAGCAGAAGGATATATGGTCATGTTAGCTCAAAAAGGTCCGCATTTAGCAGCATATGGGATCTTCTCCGAAGCAATATAAGCCTTCTTTGGCATAAACTGATAACTGACTACTAAGCTGCGTTGGACACAACACTTGACGCCTCGCCAGCTCCACCCTGTGAAAATTGTGTATTAATGCATGCAACCTGCTGGACAATGATGGAAATTCTCTTGCTATCGACGACAGTGGGCCATTAATTTACAGGAATCCACGCTTACCGGGCGTTCCTCTGCATTTCAAAGGGCGCGGCGGTGCTGGAATCCGGCTCCACGCCGATCCAAATCTGTGCGAGCTGCCTGCAGAAGTTGTTTGTTTCCAGCGCCGGGTCAGGAGGCCATCCGTCACAAGGGGCTCGCAGTGGACAGCTGGGATACGGGACAGTTTCGCGCGCCTGTTACCTGGCAGGCTCTGGGCCTCTCAACTCTATCACTGGGTGCTAGAGAAAGGAAAGGGACACCACTGGTCTTCGCTCTTTCAGTCGTATCTACAATGATATACAGTTTTGAAACTTAGCACACGTATTTACGAATGACACGTATCGCGTAAAAAAATAAAAACACAAACCGGTTCCGGGTCGGCCAGAGCAATGCCTTATGTCGTCGTCTACGCCATCATTGCAGCGTTAGGTTACAGAAGGTAAACACCTTTGGTACCCTTTCCTTATTGTGTCCTTCTGGAAGTGCTTTAGGCCCCTTTGATGACGCTATGTGACTGGATGTTTGTTTGTAAGCGCACTCAGCAGCACTACTGGTTGCAGGTGTTCTACATCTACCTGTACAGCTGCAGCATCCTGTTCCTGCTGTACGTGTACATATTTCTGCTGAAGGACGCCACCGTCACGGATACCGCCGGATCCACGTCGAAACTATCGCGGCTCTCCAGCGCCAGCATGAGCCGAATCGGTGAGTGGGGCGACGAAATCGTGAATGTGAACTGTTATCGGACGAAGCCGAATTGCAAAATGGGCAGACATAAGTATGTTGTGTGCACCTTCGGTTCGGTAGACAGGATTACAATGATCAGCAATTTTGCAAGCTTGCATTTTGAATTAAATCCTGCAATTTTTGTAATGCTGCCAACCGTCTCCAGCTGAAGTTGCTCTTGTAGTCTCAGTTATTACGATTACCTTATTTCTTATTTCTCATAGCTGAGGCATATAATTATTGGATGGAGGCTTATCGGTGATCAGTGTTGGTTCATCTCCGTTCGTCTGGGTGATGCCCTCTCAGTAAGGGTCAGTCGTCAGGCCCTATCACCCCTGTTAGTCTATTCTGTCGGCCCGGAAGCTTAGCGGAGGTCAGCAGTCTGTCCCCGTCGCCGAACCGTCCTCTCGGCGTCAGGGACCGCCGCCGTGCGTGGCACCGCCAGCTGCCGCGTCCCCGACCCACTACTTGGCTATGCTGCCCCACGCTCAGGCGTCACAATACGCGTCGTCAGTCGGAGGGTGTAAAAAGGCTTTCTGACAGCTTTTGTCATCGGAAGCCGATCGGTTATTCTGTTGTGATTGCAGTTGCTACATGTAAGCACCATAACTAGCTCTATTTTTAAGCATTTATGAGATTTATCCTGCTGTACACAGAAGATTTACACATTTACGCATCAATCAGCAAATAATGCCATCGACGATCTAAGAGTTATTTTTGCTAAATAAGTTGCCAAGGCATTTCAAGCGTCCTCCAAAATCGCAGCTACTCTTCTACTGGCCGTTGCAGTCTCCACTAATTACGGAGCGAGCGAAGCGAGCGGAGTCTCATACTGAATTAAGGGAAAATCCTGAGTATGAGCGGCCGGCCGGCCGGCCGGCCGTGGGGACGCTCTTCAAAAGCTAATATCTTAGGAACGGGACATCCGATTGACAAGCGGTCTTCTTTACTGAATGTCACTTGGACGTAAAAGTTCTGTGGTGTGATGGCCACCATGCGTTCTTGCCAACCACCGCACGTGGCGCGTGGTAAAGTTGGACATTTTTTAAGAACCCCCAAAATTGCAACCTCAATAACGGCACAACGGTCGGGCCGATTGAATTGAAACTCGGTACACAGTTAGGTCTCCATCAGATAATTATCTGCATGTGTTAAGGTTGGGGTGCTACAGCACGTGCGCACGTGCAGGGGGCGCTCCCAGATCTCGAGAACGGCTGGGCCGATTGCGCTCAAATTTGGTACACGGTTGGGGACCAGTTAGTAGGGTGCCGTGCAAAAGTCAGTTTGGACCCCGCTTGCACGTGCGCACGTGCAGTGTGCCGCTTCCAGATCTCGAAAACGGCTAGGCCGATTGCGCTGAAATTTGGCACATCGCTAAAGACCGGTTAGTAGGGTGCAGTGCACAAGTTAGTTGGAGGTACCCCCTCGCAATTTCGCACGTGCAAGGCCCATCCTCTCGCTCGCTCCGTTGGTCGCCCAAAAGGCGTTTTACTGGTGATATACGCGCTCCTTGCGATTTCACGTCTATCAATGCTTATAGTAGGTATGTAGTGAGCTACTTTTCCGTTTCGCAGGTCGTCTGTTGCGGATGGACTCCCGGACGTCAGCCGCCGGTGACCCGGAGACGGCCAGTCAGATCAGTCGTACCTCCCAGCACAAACCCTACATGGTGCTGGTGGCCAGCTACGGCAGCTTCTACCTGCGCATGGGAGCCGTCTGTGAGTAATAACAGTCCGTTAGTTAATCTGTCTGTCAGTTCAGTCTGTGAGTAACGACAGTCTGTTAGTCAGTCTGTCAGTCAGTTCAGTCTGTAAGTGGCTGTAGCCAGTTTCAGTCTGCTGACTGCAGTCTTTCTGTACATATAGGCCTTAGACTAATTGGTTAGGTACGCATTGTGCTGTCCCAAGAAAACGACCGCAGTGAGTTGTGACTTGGGTATGAAGTTAAAAGTTTTTTGGCACTTTTTGCAGTCTGCCGACTGCCGAAACATAAGCGATGTCTGATGTCTGGAGACATGTCTGCGTGCTTAGATTGTTCAAGTCATAAGTTTTTTTCTTTGCATTAATCGATTTCTCATTGCGATCTAAGTCATCAGGGGCCTCTTTGATCAATTTAGAACTAGGTTGTGTAACCAGGCAAAATACGCCGCGTTCCACTTAATCAAAGCATCTTATTGCGCTACAACAAGACATATGACGGTTGCATTGCCAAACGGTTTTGTTCCGGCGGCCATTTCTAGCATCGTTTTACCAAATTGTGTATGTACTTATAAGTACGGACTTATTTCTTTCTGGAATAGTCAGGCTATTTTTAAGTTGAAAGTGATGCATATATATATTTACAAGAGACCTTGCAGTTCACTGCGCTTCAATTATTGCATGGCTGCCTTTAGATAGCTGATGCAACGTTGCATGATGTCTCTAGTTCCACTGGGTGAGGGTGGATCTAAAGTGGGTGGATTGAATGCACAGTGGGCGGCGCCACATTGTTGTGTCGCGTGCCGGTGCAGGGCGCTCGCTGACACCCTGTCTGACCCTCCTGTGGACAGTGTTCGGCATCGGCAGTATGATCTACTCGGGCCTCGAGATGGGCCAGTACTTCGAGGTGCCCCACACCGCCGAGTGCAGCAACGTACTGCGCGCCGTCACCCCCGGACTGAGGCTTACGTTCATCTTTATTCAGATGTACTTCGTCTTCCTCAATGCCAGCGTGAGTTTGACAACTTTGAGCTTGTCACATACATATTTGCTCCCGCATAGAAGTCTCATGAAAACCATGCTCGTAGTGCCATAACCATAATTGAACTTCTTCAATCGATCCCTCTTAGTTATAGCACCTTATATGCATGACTCTAGACTATCGATTAAGCAGAATCACATGTGAAGACTGAAGGATAGGTGGACTTCACTTGACACACAGCTTAACACCTTCAAAGCCAACTGGCTTGCTATCTCTATTTACGCTCCTCGCTGTTCCACAGATGTCGATCAACAAGCACAAGCTGCTGGCGCGGTTCGGCCTGATGCACATGGTGGGCACCAACCTGTGCGTCTGGCTGAAGGTGGTGATCCAGGAGACCAAGCACGAGCTGGTGCACCTGCTGAGCGTCTACGAGCTCGGCGGGGCAGGTCACCACGACCGGCACCGGCGCGGCGCCGGAACCAGTGTCAACGCCACCGGTGAGCTACATCTCGCTGAAAGCTCCGCAGGTTCTTTTACTCTACCCACTAGTTCCGGTCCTTGGTTTAGTTCCCGGTCCTTTATCCTGGTTTATTATTCAATAGTCCCTGACTGAGGATGCACTGTAAGATCACTGCTGCGTTCCCCTGGTCCGTGCCCGTTTGTTTCTATCCGAAATCCAACGGTCCCAGTTCGCTGAGCCACAGGTTCGTATTGCTACTTCAAGAGTCCATTATTCCGGTCCCACTGGTCTCGGCTTGGTGGCCCGCTGAAGTCGCCCTTTCCTCCCTTGCCAGCCTTTTGGCCCGTTTATCCCAACTTGCAGCTAGAGGACCCCAATGTGGTTGCCGTTAGCTCCGGCTCCCTGGTCCCGCATGCCACCCAGCCTGCAGGTCGTTGTGCAGGTCAGTGTCCGTCCCACACAGGTCCCCATTCTGGGTCACGCTGGCCAGTGGCCCCGTTTCGCTGGTGTCGGCGCCCTGTCCAAAGTTTCCGAGTGCACGCGGTGACCGGCCGACACGGGCGGCCAGCGGCTGCGCAGATTACAACGGACAGCAATTGGCGATAGTGGGCTTCAATCCGTCTAATTGGATTGGTGCCACTGTCGCCGACCGCCGCGGTAATTTCCGGCCCGGCCGCGGATCCTTTAATGCCGCCAGTGTCGCCTTCGACAGTGTCCCTCATCCTTGTCAAACGATGACAATGTCTCTGAAAGGTTCTGAGATCAGGCTGGCTCACATGTAGGTCTTCTCAGAAGGCACTCGAGTGAACGATGGGTAGTTAACAGTGACTCTGCATTATACCTAGCCAATTTTCTCTGGGATTTAAATCACTGCACTGCACTGGCGTCTTTATCTCATCCCTCCCTCCGGCTCCGTCAGTGGAAGAATATTGAGTGGAGCTTATAGGACCCTACTAGAGAGTAGCTCCCATGGAACCCGTCTTCATGGGACCGTAAAAGACCCCCTGTTGTCCATCTTGTGCAGTAGCTTATCGTGACTTGCGGTCGAATTTAGATGGACTTGCATCGTGGCCAAATAGTTAAATTCGTCTGCATAACCAGCTCACTGCTCAGACACTCAGACAACATGAACTTCCTCCACAGATCACCACAGTCCGCCGGCTGCGACGACTCTCAGCGACATCGAGACGGGTTTCAACCACGACCTGCAGGAGTTCCACGACAGCCAGTCGGAGGACGGCCTGCTGCGTCAGTGCGCGCGCTCCGACATCATGGGCAACCTGGTAGACTCGGCGTCACCGTTCCTCTTCCCCTGCACCATCGAGTACTCGCTCATCTGCGCGGCCACGCTGTACGTCATGTGGAAGAACCTCAACAAGCTGAACACGGTGTACGTGATGCGAGACGTCAGCATCTCGCTGAGCGGAGAGAAGAACAAGAAGCATCAGTATTCGGTGGACTGCGCCAGGTGGGTGGGCTTGGGGCTGGCGGAGGGAGAATTAGTGCTGATGTTCTGAGGCGAGTGAACAACGCTTTAGGAATGCCTAACTTCATGGCTAGCTAGTCTTGTTGTGCATTTGCATTCTTGCCATGGAAGGCTAAAGTAAGTTATGTTCAGAGAGAAAGGGATGATGTTCAAGCACCAAGGGAATGTATGCATCTTTATGTCTTACAGTATTTCGCCAACCTTTCGAAGTTGTGGGATGTATGTCCCTCTGCCTGATGACTATAACAGAGCGGCCGCCATTTTCCCCGTTCACAGAGCGTCCAAGGGCTTGTTTCTGGGCATCCTGGTGCTGGTGGCCTCCATCATCTCTCTGATACTCTTCTTCGTGCTCATCAACAAGCAGGGCTTCAAGCAGACGGCCATCGTCAGCGCGAGTATGACGGAGCTGGTGCTGTACTGCGTCACCATAATGGCCATCATCATCGGCATGGTGCAGATACAGCGACTCAGGTGAGAGGGATGTTCGAGGATCAACATCAGGGCACTCGACGTCATACTCCGCTGCTCCGGCAGTGTGATACTACATTTGATCGATCATCATTGCCACCGTCTATAATCGCGATGCAATTATTTCTTGTTGTCGCTCGTCGAGTACGGTTGAATTGACCAGACCAACGATGCCAACGTGTTCAGGTACCGATCAGAGAGTAACATCGAGCTGGACAACATCCTGCTGGTGGTGGCGCAGACGGGCGTCTACCTGTACGCCTCCTTCAACATCATCGGCTCCCACTTCTCCAACGACCTGACGTCGCTCGGCACCAGCGTCATGGCCATCGCGCAGGTGAGCCTGAGGCACAGGGTTATTATGGGTGAGCTAAGTGATCGAGCGTCATTTCACTCATCATCAGCTATCGACCTGAAAATAAAATAGACATCTGTATTCTGTTAGGGCGTCACATGCAACTTCTGACGTCCATAGATAGATTCATGGAAGTTTGTAGTTTGGACTTATTACTCCTGTCATATTACTTTACTCTTTTATCTAAGTGATCTTCCAATCAAACCCCTCGAACTAACGTCCCACGATCACTCTTAGTTAGTACGTCTTTCGTCCTCGATATGACGATATCTCTGACTCGTAATGCATTGCGTCGTCTGTAATTGATTATGACGTCCCTCATTCTGGTGTTCTCCACAGGTGACGATGCAGACCATGTTTATCCTGGACGCATCTTGTCGCCAGGCGTACCGTTCCAGTCACGTGAGTACTCCGTGTACCCGGGCGGCTGACTGGGTCGAGGCTCAGCTGAGTGCCGTCACGGGGCGCACAATGGACGGCCTGCGCTGTTTACCGCGTGTGATGAGGCCCTGTTTACACCGGTAGATGATTGCCCCATGCCGTGACTGGGATGAAACTTGCTCACGCTGCCGTAGTTGGCACGGATTGATGATATTTGTGCAATCTTACGGCAACCATGTTTGTGTGCTTACCGCAGCATCTACCTTTCCACATACCATTATCACTTCTTTTTTTGTCTCGACATTTCTTATCGCCTGCCTTTTCCTTATTTTATTTCATCCGCTTAATACGCTTAAACTCATTTTGTGTATCACTCTTCTTCTTATTTCATGTAAATTTGATTCCGATCGCATTTGTCTTGTCTCTTCGCTGGCCCGACTTCTTCCTACCTATCCCCTCCCGTCTTCCCCGTCTTCCCCAACTCCGTCTCTCCCCGTTCATCGGTTACAGCGTCGCCAGTGACGGAGCTGCTCGGCGGCAGCGCGGGCGGCTCGTGCTGGGGGGCGGCTCGGTGGCCTGGTCGACTGTTTGTCATTGATTGGCACAATGTTGGCTCAATTGGAGTGATTTGGGGCGGTGCGTGTTCTCTCCCGTCCCCCGAGTGGCTACCGCGAACTGATAAAGGGAACAGCCATCGCATGTGGACGCTGGTCGGTCGGTCTGTGCGGGTTAGAGGCTCGTAGGCTAGCTCAGTCGTCCGTGGACCGAAAAGTACGCTATGTAGTTCGGTAAAACTCCGTATAGACCATATTTCCCGCTCGGAACCACGTGTCACCGGAACGGCGTAGCACGGTCGACTGTTCACACACGCACACCTCCACTCAAATCTGATCGGTCTGCGTTTTCCGGGATTGAAAGTAATTAATTCACGACGTTTGACGCATTAGTGTGCTTTGACCGGCGTAATTGGGGATCTGCTTTGATAAGAGGCCATAAATGTCACTGCCCATTACGTCTTACGTCCTTTTATGCTCGGGAAATACATCTTCCAAGGAACAGCTATAGCGCGGCTGAAGGCTATGTTGCAATTTTTTCATCGTGTTTACGCATGGTGAGGTGTTCAATACCTGGGCTATCATTATATTTAAGTGAAGTGCCTCACATTCCGTCTGCTCACTTATTTCGCTAATAAACTTTTATGTGACGTCTATCCATACGTAACGCCGTCTAATCATTTCCCGATCTCATCACCATTGCGTACTCTACTAATCGAGCCGCTAGACTACCAACGGAATTAGACCCTTGATTTGGTAAGTGAAACTTTTTTAATTATATAAAGGTGCTGTATTATAGAAAGCCTTTCTATTTATACATATTAAAAAGTATCACTTATCTAGTCATACTTGTCACAATGAACGTTCAGAAAAGGAACTAGATCCCCGTGTCTCTCCCCCTCCACTCCCCTGAGCAAGGGCTCACGAAGTCCGTTTTTGCACAACTATCGACCACCGCACGCTCTTGTTCAGCACGTGGGAGTCGGTGACCTAGATATCAACTCAGACATAAAACGCACATAGACCGAAACCCTCGCCTCGTAACCCGGACGCTGGAAGCAACGTTTTCACTTCTTATGTCTATAACCTTCCTGTTTCTTTCTGAGCGGGGTCTGTGAACAAAACCAGACACCACCAGCTGAGACCGGCTGGAAGTGGTAGATCTGCCAGAGAGAGTGACCCTGAGCTCATACGGATTCGGGATACCAATGTAAATCGTGATGGAACCGAGGACATGACATCAAAGAGTTTACTGACTGTTGGTGTCCAATAGGGTCAGGTAATAGAGGATAGAGAAGACGTGACTGCGTATCTATTGTACATACATGGAGCACAGCTATCTGAAACGGACGGAGCTCCGGAGATGGATGGGCCTCCAGTCGCTTCTCTAGGTCAGGGTTAATGGCTCCGGCCGCGTGGCTGGGAAAGCGACCTTCAAGCGGTGGCTAGTGAACCTCAACTCACGAGGCTTCCAGACGGTCAAATGGCGAAGGGCGCGCCAATTAGTTATGAACGTTCCTCCACGACACTATCCAAGCAGCTGCAGTCGTTAGACTAAGTGCAACAATGATCCCACCTTATATCTACTTCCCCATATCATCACACCCCGATGTGATCTGCTGACAGTCTGTTGCCCGGCCCCTAACCCCGCGGTGTGATTATGATACAACTGTAAGTGTAAACGAGCTGACCCCGATGTGACCTGAGCTCTGCTCCACTGACATACGATCTCCTTCGTCTGTCTCCAGTTGCGTGACAAGCCCGGTCGTGAGGTCGTCACCTTCCTCCTCATCTGCAACCTGGCCCTCTGGAGCATCCACGTGTTCGAGACCTCGCGCTCGGACGCCCACCCCCACCAGCTGCACTTCTTCGGCTTCTGGGCGTGGACCATCATCAGCCACGTGTCGATGCCGCTGGCCATCTTCTACCGGTTCCACAGCACCGTGTGTCTGTGCGAGATCTGGAAGCGCGCCTACAAGTACAAGCCGGAGTCTGTGTGACGGCGAGCCACCGTGGCCGAGCTGAGTGGACTGCGGGGTCGGCGTACTCGCTGTGTGTGCGCCGCCCGCGGTGCGCCCACCCGCGGCTACACGGTGTGAGCGCCCGCCGCGACCCCGACCGCGTCCCGACCGCGCCCCCGACCGCGCCCCGACTGCGCCCCGAGCAAGCCCCGACCGCGCCCCGACCTTTCCCCACACGCAGGGGTACGTCCCAAAACACCAGGCTGAGTGTCGGGCCTCCGTCCGAGTGAGAGCGAGTGAAAAGTGTGCAATGTGCAATGATGACCGAAGGCAGCGAGTCTTCGGTCCAGAGACTGAGGATGTTGTCCGATTGGTCCGAAGAGCGGGCATTGAGGACATGGGCTGTCTTGCCAAGCTGTCCGACCCGGACATGCCCCGAGACGGATGAGAGCAGCTCTTCTGATTGAGACTGAAAGTGAGGAAGTGAGAACAGTAGCAAGTAGCAACCCAACCGGTAGACTGGTGAACGAGAAGTGCGGACAGGAACCGTGTAAATAGTCTGCAGCCCGGAGCCTGTGGGCAGTCTGTCCGGTCAAAGATGAGAATTGAGGACATTAAGTGATACTCGGCTTGGAGATTTTAAGCAGTTTGACTGCAGTGTAAATACATGATGGCAGCAGAGTTAGTCTGCGATATACATAGACTTTAGACGTGTGCGCGTGAAACTTAACGAGCAAGTGTGCCGTGACGCATTGCAACGAGCTGAAGTGAGAGCATTTGTACACGATCGTTCGTAGAATCGCTACAGATCGTTTTGATTACCGTCTCTGCATACATACTTCGTTGAAATTCGAGCTGTCTGAGAGGATCTTGGCGATATGAGTGATATGTTTATAATATGCCAAGCGTAGTAAACATAGCACGCGACCTACGCAGTGGTCAAGCTGCAACGGGATAGGTGTATCATTTGTTTGAAGAACAGTGGAGATATGCTGTTAATAAATGTAATAAACTGAGAAAATAGAAATCGACTTTGCACAGCCGTTATAATTACATTTGCGGGCCTTCATGCGTCCGTATATCGTAGAAAAGACTGTTAAAAGGTAACGTTTTTATATTTGTTGAGTGAAAGAGGATAATAATCGCTAATCAGTGCTGGGTGATCGAAAGGCAACTACGGCAACAACGCACAACACAATTCTGAACGCTCCATATGTAACACATTTTTCACAGTGCATCTTGAACGTAAAGAATTACATACAAACGTGCTAGGGGTGAAAGTTTACGGAAAGCTGATCCTTATTCTGTTCTGCTACCTGGTCCCCTGATGGAGCGGTGAATTGCTAGCGGCTGCGTTTTAGACTGCCGCTACCGTCGACCCTTCCCTGCCATCCTCTATGTCTCCGTTCTGATTCGCCGCTGCCTTAGCGCTCTGCTTAGGCAGGCTGACATCAGACAGACATGCACTCTTGTCCCGCTGCTCCACTCTCACCTTACAGTAGACGGTGTCTCGTGTCATGTTGATACCGATCAGTCACGATTCGTGCTGCCAACATTATGGCGTCGCTGTTGTGGCCTGTGAGAGTGTGTTTGTGATCAGATGAGGTTTCCCCGGCTGTATATTTCGCGATGGGCTCTATAGTGGCCGTCCATCCTGCTGATGTGCTGATGTGACCAGTATGCGCTGCGCATTTGTAGCACGTTGTAGACGGTGTAGTGTGCAGTGTGGTTCATGTCTGCTGCTATGTCTATAGTATCGCGTGTGTGGTGTAGATGTGTGTATTGTGTTGTCTGCTATCCTCTAGGACACGTTGGCACGATATTTGTTTGTACTGTGTAGGTGATGCTTGCGCCATGTTGTGTCAATTGCGCTCTAGGGACAGTGCATATCCACCGTCCAAAGGTGGTGTGTCGAACTCGAACTGGGCAGGTTCAGCACTTAGCACAGCAGTGTTGTACCGCGCCAGCCTCTGTGCTGCAGTTCTCACACCCGCGCCGCAATAATACGGATGTTATTCCGCGTGGAGATTGTAGCTTGTAGGTACCCATATTGTAAATCGAATAAAGTCGTAGCGAGGTTAAAAGTTTTGTTGTATGTTTGTATCGTTTCCCTTTGGGGTTTTATCATCATATGGTACCAAAGTATACGTTTTCTCACCAGTTGGTTCGGGATTTCGTTGAGGTAAGATGATAAGAAAAACTCACGTTCGCACTGTTGCAGGGGCGTCGCCACGGATTTTTGAGTGGGGGGGTCGGGTTTTCGGTCTTCGTCTTGATGGGTAGGGATGTTTTTAGCCACACTCCCGGTTTTTTTCGTGTGCCCGGAGAAAAACCTCGGCGCGCAGCGCCGCGAAAGCAGCGGTATATCTTATTGTACATCAATTTTGCATCGTGCATAAAAATCAAGCAGAGGTCACCTGAGGTCAGATCACAATGTCATGTCAAGTTCAGTTTTAATGCCTCTTAAAACTGCAATCTTGCCATTCCTATAGATTATCTCCTGACTCCTACAAGTCTGAAATTTGGTGTAATGAATGGGATTATAAGTGCCAACAGTTCATGAATCTGGGATTTTACATCTGAGAAGCGAAGTCAGGTCAAATAGGTGTGTGACCTCACGAATCATGATAAGATATGGGAAAAGCACGATGCCCTCTGCTTTGAAAGAATATGCTAAAAACGCTAGATACTTTTGTAGCCATTGCACCTTGTTCATTTTAGAGATAAGGTGCAGCTAATGACCAGTGGTGACTGAAATGGTCAGTCATTAGGTCATCAAAGGTCTCTAACACATTTTCGACAACAACTTTTGATGGAGACGTTTTAGAGCGATGACAGCACCTGGAGTGTGTTCAGCTCAGTAACACAGATCGATCCATATGCAGCAGGTTCTTTTCCGGTCAGGTCATGACCTTTACCTGATGTCAAGTTTTCTATTCAAGTTTTTAAGTTCAAATTGTAAGCCATGCGACGTGTTTCGACGAAACAAAAACGATGGTGATAACATGAATATCATACACATTCACTGAATCATAGGTTGTTACAGAACAAATGTTTCGGCAAAATCCGTCCGTTTAGCTGTTTGGACTCTGGTACACAAGCCATATAGACCCGAAGTCATATCTGAGGCGAAGTTGGCGAAAGAGCTTTAAAAAGCTATCGAATACGCTTTCTGTGTTGCTGTAGCTCTTATTCGTATTTTGCGGGTCGCTAAGGTAAAACGTTTACCAACGTAGCGCATAAGGCGAGCTTTCGGCCCCTGATCGAGGTAGAGTTTCGCGGAAGAGCGAAAATGCTGCCCGTGATGAGAGAAAGCCGATGATGCCCAATTTCAAGGTCTTGGCCGGGTCATCTTAGGTCAACGCCCAAAAGTAGGAAAAATCTGTTCGCCTGCTAGAACTTAGTGAGCCGTAGCTGTTATCGGGGTCCCGAGTATGAGCTCGATGTTAGTCTTGAACAAAGATGATGACTCCATGCATTTTGGGTAGATCGGGTCGGGTCAGGTCACTGGTCAGGTCGACCAGCAGGCTTCCTGCCGGCCATCTAGAGTGGGTGACTGACAACCACCAACGATAGCTTCGTAACATGTTACATAACCATCATTTATCAAAACTACTTTAAACGGTTCAAACGGGCGCTAAACTCGAAATCAGCCCCAAAAAACACACTTGTAAGTGGAAGCAAATAAAACTCAAAAAAGTTAACCAAGGTCATCCATATTCGAATCAGGGCCAATTTGTTTCAGAATAGGTGTAAAATTCATTAACTCGAGGTCACTGGAAGTTTCGTTGCAATATACTCCTTTTTGCGCGTCTTTTTAGGAAAGCCCCAGAGGGATCCACCATCTGACCCCATTTCCCCTATGCAGGCAGGTCCGAGGTAGAGATTGCAATCCCGGAACGTTTTGCCAATCCCGGGATACCGAAAGTTTTTATTTCGGGATCCCGGGATCCCGGGATCCCGGTCTTGACGTCGTAAGAGTGATTTCCTAATGACATATTTTGCGTCTTTTAGCTTACCACAAACAAAGAGGCAACCAAAAGCCATCCTTCAACCATGTCATTTGCATTAAAAACGATTGAATTTGCGAAGAAAACGTTTCGATTTGATTAGCATTAGGTATTCCCAATTGGCCTTTATAAAACTTTGCGTGGACCAGTACGTTTACTAGACGGGTTCCGGTACAACCACGCCTCACTCACTCTTCGTCTACGCTACTCGTAGTTAGCGCGACAGTTTAAGCCATTGCTGGTAGGTCTGTCTACTTAAAAACTCGCAACCAGTGTACGCCAAATTTGGCAGCTCCCTATTTCACAATGTTTTCAAGACGTCCCTTGGTCACTTCACCTCCTTCCGGTTCCGCTTTCATCACTAATGTCTCTCATAATTTGCTCGAAAGTCGCTTTGAGAGCGCTTGAGAGTCACTGACTGGGAGAGCTCTACTCTACCGTCTTCAACGTCTGAATCAGTGAGCTCTGCCGTCACTTGCGTGACATCTGTGACATCTCTCTGCGACACGAGCTCAAAGACTGTCTTGATGACCTCTTTTATTCCGGTTACGGACGGGCAAGTCAGAATCGCTGAACGATCTGTGATCATGATAAAGATGTTGCAGCACTGATGCTACAACTTTTTTTTTTGGCGTTCGGGACCATTTTTCGTACATACAAATTTAAGCGGCTTAACCGCTGTGGGTGATACCCGGCAGCTACCAACACGGTCGATTGTGGACGGCCAATACGGGGTGCCAGCTAGATAGTTTATCTGCTTTATGTCACGCAGCACCACGAACAGTGTAAACAAGATTCGTGCAGCGGCTGCATTCTTTTTTTATGGTGAAAAAACTGATTTTTTCGGGATCCCGTGATTAGCGGAATTTCGGGATCGGGATCGGGATTAAAATCCCGCCGGGATCCCGGGATCCCGATCCCGGGATTGCAATCTCTAGTCCGAGGGTAGCAGGGCTGAGGCTAGCCAGGTACCTCGTAGTTACTGATACGTCATCCGACGAATCGACTGCAACCATTACTTTGACAATCAGACGAACGCTTGGGTCAGTTTTGACGCGCTCGCTCATTTGAGGGACAAAAAGGGACTAAAATCATATTGTCATGCTGATGTTCTAGCCCACAGCTTATTGACCTATAAGCAATAGGGACTAGGGAGCTCTTGAAGCGATTCTGAATCTGACGTTGTATTTGTTGATGTTGCTGACGCTAACTTCCCTGACATGATAGCTAAAAAAAAAAGCATATTCAGCATCGCCAAAAGTTGGGGGGGGGGGGGTGGTCGACCCCCCCGGTTCTGACGAGTGGGGGGGTCGCGACCCCCCGACCCCCCCCCCCCCGTCGGCGACGCCCCTGCACTGTTGACTGCAGATCTCCCCCATTTTGTTTCGTTTCCTTGCGCCAGCCGCCCCGCTAGCCGGCGCCAGGGGCGCCCCAGGCGCTGGTCACATGACCTGACCCAAGCCAGAGTCGGAGTCTGGTGTCGGGACTCCGGGCCGTAGCGGCGAAACGGCGCATTCCCGTTCAGGCAGCCGGTGGTGGAGACTGGAGAGGCTGCTGGTTAGGTGAGGTCCCGCTGATTTGATTATAGGCAAGCTCCATTCGGTTGCTTAGTTATAATTTCCTATTCAAAAAGTTAGATTTCGTGTCGAAAGGCATAATCTAATAATGGTTCACCTCTACCGCTCAAAAGTGTTTCTTATCCTTAACCCGCGACCGCCTGGGGGGGGGGGGGTCGGATCCGACCCCCCCTCCGTTTTTCTTGAATAACTCATGAACCACTTTCGCTATCTACTTGAAACTTAGCATACCTTCTCCCCCATCAATTTGACGTCTCCTGTGCAATTTTTAAGAAAAAAATTCCAATTTTTTTAGATATATCGATTTAAGTGATGTAACTACATGGCGTTTTTAGTCAAAAAGTGGTAAATGTTTAAAAAATCGCCAAAAATCAGGGTTTGAAGCAAATTGCAAATTAAGGACATGAAAAGACGCAGCTCAACGAGTTCTTGAACATGGCTATCTCGGATTTTCCATAAAATGCGTTTTTTACCCCTAAAAATTCAAAAAACTATATTTTTTGGAAAACAGCTAAGAAAATCCAAAATTTTGGGAATTTCCCAAAAACCGGAATATATGTTGTAGAGCTTTATTAGAACATTAAATGCCCCAAATTTCAACTTTCTATCTTCATTTTTTACCCCCAAATTGTAAAAAATAGCTCCAACATGCATATTGCATAGGGCATGGTGACGTCATAAGCATTTTCGTGAATTAGAGGCACTTCTGAACATCGCATGTAAAAACAAATGGCACCACTAGATTTCTGGGACAAAGCTCGTCTAGAAAAGTGCATTTTTATGTCAAAAATAAAAAGTTGAAAAATTGACTTTTTTCTTAGCCCTCGTTTAGTTATGTATAGTATAAACGATTTTTTATGCTTTCAATGCACACTTATCACCAGCACAGTGACTTGGGGTCACATATAACCATTATTACCATCGGATTCGGCGTGAAAAATAAGCCATAAAACATGTGTCGCACGCCCATGTAGCAGAAAGTGAAAACCGTGACCTTTCGTGACCTGACCTGACCTTGACCCGTGCTTAGTATGACCCCTATACGCACATGGTACCTTCATTAGGCCTTTGAGGTCATTTATGGTGAGTTTCGAGCAGCAGCTATCGATTCCGCTGTCCGTAAGCCGATTCATGCAAAACCCCTGAATTTGACCTTTGACCTGACCTTGACCCGAAAGTTGACCTCAATCTTAAAATCTTAAGAGTGCTTTGGGAAGGTCTCGTAGAGACCTTTCGAACGCCGCCTCGCGGGGCTCGATACGACCATTGGTTCTCGAGATAACAGGGGGGTCGGATCCGACCCCCCCCAGGCTGTCGTGGGTACGGAAATAGCCCAGGCGGTGCCGGGTTAAAAAGCTGACGCCCACTCAAGTTCCCAATGGTTACCGCTTGTTACCCTTCTAAAAGAAAATATCTTGGATGTCACCCTCACTAAACGGTTGAAAGAGCTGAGCTTGGTAACCGTGTTCTATGTAGAGCGCCTTTGATTCATCTTATAGTCTACCCACTGACCCTGCGTGGTCAGTGGGTAGGTGAATGTAATCGCGGCTACAGGCCTGAACGCGGGTAATTTAGAAACTTCTGGCCAAGGCTCGAGTGTATTTATTATTTTGATTAAACCCTGTTTATCTTGCACGATCTTGCTGCATAACATGGACATTGGACAAGTAACGAGGATTTTTCAATAAAATAACTTCACAATTGGCAACTGGCAACACAACACATACTTCACGTACACACATACACATCACACCAGTCTATGTCCTGAAAAGCTCGAGCGCAGACGCATTCATTTCGGGACATCACCATTTCACGCATACACAATTCCCGCAACAACGCTAGGCAGCAGGTTACCTGACACCCTAAGCACTTGCGCTAAAACTACAATAAATACACTAGGCACGCGAGCACGATTCCTAGCGAGACGTTTGCTCCGTGCCATCACGCTCCTATGGGCTACGGCTGTGGCACATGTTTGAACGGGCTGCTAGGAGCTCGGTAGCCCGGAGGCCCTGACTTCCACCTAACGGTCTTTGGCATCCCACACCGGATTGGCAGCACCGCGCCCGGGGAGGCTAATCCCGCGCTAGGCGACCGACTATTCCTCTACCAATTTGAGCATGGAGATCACGATGAGGCGGCTGTCGACAAGTCCTGACACCTCTTAGGGGCTGGCGCTGACAAGTGACACCGCCGGGGTTAGCACTGACACCACCAGCACTGTCGTCGACAACGCCAGGAGCTGACGCTGACAGTCTGTAGCCAGCGTAGTCGGCTATTCAGGTCAAGTCTGATCACAGTCCTGTCAGTAACTTTTCCCTCCACTCTTCAACCTCGTCTTCTTCGTGTATCGAAGAAAGAGTTGTTATCGTCGAGGTCGAAGAGGGAAGTGTCAGTTGTGCCCGCCTGTTTCGTGGAAGCTGCTGTTGTGGCCGTGGGACCCGAATCGAAGAAAGAGTTATTATCATCAGCGTCAAAAAGAGCAGAGTCTGGTTCTGAGTCTTCGCTAGAAGGATCACCTGCGCTGTCAGTATCTGAATCAAAGAAGGAATTATTGTCGTCGAGGCCTGCCGAGGAATCGTCATCGAGGTTTTCGTTTTCCAGTTTGAGCCCGTTCTGCCCGGCTGTTCCGCCGTCGCCGCCCAGCAGTTCCTGCAGCTCAGCTGCCGCAGCCGTCGGAGCCGATGGGGCCGACGGAGACTCTTCCTCAGCGCCCGGCTCTGACGACAGACCGAACAGCGCCAGTGTGTCGGCGTCGACATCGGCCAGAGGATCGGCAGCTCCGGACGAGCTGGGACTCGCTGGGCCGGCAGCCGGGACGGACGCCTCGCTGGCGGCGTTTCTGCCCGTGCCAACATCTTCCAGCATGTCGCTCATCCCGGCTGAAGTGAGACCAAACATGGCCAGGGTCTCTTCGTCGAGATCGGCAAGCGGGTCGTTGGCACTGCTCGATCCACCTGCGGCGGCTGGCGCTGCTGCAGCCGGTGCCGGCGTGGCCGCATCCGTGTCGCTGCCGCCAGACTCGCCCGTCAGACCGAAGAGAGCCAGGGTATCGGCATCAAGGCCAGCCAACGGGTCATTGGCACCACTGGAGCCTCCAGCTGCTGCGGCAGATGCCGGCGTGGTAGCGTCGGTGTCACTTCCACCCGACTCTCCAGTCAGACCGAACAGAGCCAATGTTTCGGCGTCGAGACCGGCCAGTGGGTTGTCGTCATCTGTCGCAGAGCTGTTCGAGCCGTCCACGCCGTCCAGGCCCAGCGAGGCCAAGGTCTCCGGGTCGATGTCATCCGTGTTGTTGAAGCTGCCGCTCGACGAGCTGTCGTCATCGTCAAACAACACGGAGAGGAGGGAGCCGAGGCCGCCACCGTCGTCTCCGCTGTCTGCGCCAAGGACAGAGTCCAGCAGACTGCTGAAGTCTGTACCGTTCGCCTTTGGCTCCGGGTCGGGGAACACGATGCCCGGGTCACGCGCGTACACGTCGCCGTTGATGGTATCGGCCAGGATCGAGTTGATGTCGACTTCGCGGATCTGCTTGGCGATGGCGTCACGGGCGTCGCGAGCCACCATTCGTGCCAGCAGCCGCTTGGTGGTGTCAGAGTTGATCTGTTTGTCAGCGAGATTGTTGGCAACCAGCTCCAGAGGGCCGAGACCGGCCAGCTTCACATCGATTTTCCTGAAGAGCACAGATAAAATGATGGGTCAGATACGAGTTGAACCACGTGCACGTTCCAGACATGAAAACGTGTTTTGAACGATCGCTAAGGATACGGTCAATGAAAGCCGCACTGATAAAAAACACTTCGACGAGCTAGATGAAATGCACTTTGGCTACCCTCTATAGAACGAAACGACAGTCGCAAGACACGAGGGTGTCTAAACAGGATTGCTGCTCTTACCCGATGTGCAGGACATCCAGTCCAGTCAGGTAGATATCCATGTATTCGGCGTCTAGCTGCACCTGAACTCGCAGCTTGATATGCGAGATGAAAGTCCACAGAGTGAACTTCACCGGTCGGTTGAGGACCACCAGCTGCGCCTTGTACGCCGCCTGGTGGCAGAGAGAGTAACGTTAGTTGCGGATAACACCCACTAGGTGACAGGGTGGCGCCACCGAGACCGGCAGTGGTCTCAGCGCACAGCAGCATATGTCGGCTCACGGCTCCTACACTCCGTAAAAGGAGGTGACTGCACCAAAATCAGCTTCCATTAGCATAACGGACCATACCCAGGGCAAGAAGAAATCTCCATGATAGAACGAACTACGGGCACCATCTTGAGGTTCGATGCAACCGACCATAATAGCGATATTTAAACGGTGATCGTCTCATTTTGGGTCAAGTTCATTTTATATACCTAAATGAAATCAAAGTACGAAACCGTTGAACCACTTAAAAACGCTTATCTCCAGCTTCCAACACCAGCAAGGGGTATAAGAGGTCATACCTTTAGATTGAAGACAACAGCCTCGATGGTGAAGGTAAAGTACTCCTTGTGGCGCGAGATGAGCGTGTCACCCACGCGCCGTAGGTTGTGGGCTCCGAACAGGTGGCCCTTGAACAGCTGGATACCCGTCCGCACCCACCACGTGAACAGAATCTGTGGCAAAGAAAGATTCAGAGTCAGATGGATCAACAATCACCCGGGCTAAATCAGGGGAAATCCAAAATTGGACAAACCAGTACCCAATTCAACAAGCCAATGCCAAACGAGACAGGCCCTGGGTTAAATGCGAGAAACATATGGTCAAGATTTCCAGAACCTGAGTTATGGAGGACAACGACACGAGTAAGACCTTTAGGTACTAATCATACGTGACAAGCCATAAAAGTTATGATCGAAAAGAGATATCAGATACAGCGAAGTAATTTAGAACACATCAGAGACCATCTCCAGCCGTAAAGCTCTCCTGAGGTATGGAGAACCAGGTGGCTCCGGTCCGGTTACCTTTTTGGTGGCCATGATGTCCTGTGCGGGCAGACCGATCCTCCTTCCGTACAGGAAGTGGGAGAGCCGGCGCATGACGCGGTCGACCAGGTGGTTGTTGGTGATGGTCGGGATGTAGTCCTTGTAGTAGGGACTACCCGAGTCATCATCGAACCTGCAAACGATAAGGAGACACACCAGACCTGGTCAGCGGCACGAAAATTTACATATGGTCGTAGCGAATAAGTAACTACGACAGGCATTCTCTCATTGGCACATCGAACATTCCGGTGATCACGATGGGAAGAGTTTTATTCCCGAGTTAGTCCAAAAAATCCCAAGAAAGCGCATTGGGGAGCTAATCCCGGCTCTAGCCATGATTATCAGCTACAGTGTTGCGCAACGTGAGAGCTTGAGAGATCTTCACTGCATTTCTGAGACCATGTCCTAGGTGACCTCTAAGTGAAAGTCGTGGGTGGGACTTACCCGAGGTAGATAGCAACGAAAGTCGGCAGGTAACTTCTCCACTGGAAATCTTTGAGGAATCTGTTTCCTTGCATGACCAGCGAGGGAAGACGTTCCTCACGGAATGCCTTGATGAAGTTTCTCAGGAAGTCACCTGACATGCCGTCGAGGAACTGTTGGGCAATCTCGCCGAAACCGGATTCCTCCAGGAAGCCTTCCAAGTTGATCTGTGTGCAACGTTCATTCAGGTTATAAGATTAAAAAGTTAATTACTGTTTACAATAAACACTGCCTTTAAAACGGCTCTTGTAAAAGTGGTGGTAAAAGCGGTCTTCATGATCCCTTGTCCCATCGGAACGGAAAGTTTCGTCAATCAGTAGATTGGCTGCTAAGCTTCCCTATAAAACACAGGCTCCTAACCTGTTGATGCTGTTTTTTATGTTTCTAACCCGTTACAACCACCCTAACCCTACTGACCGTAGTGTTCGCGATGGCCAGCGTGAAGTCTACCCGGGTGATATGCAGACGGTCATAGTAGAGTCGCGCCTGCATAATCACCTTGACGTCGACGTCGATCAGCTTCAGACTGGGGGCAGAACGGATGGCGTTGGTAAAGGCGATGTCGCACAACATCAACCGGAGACGAGGATGACGGCAACCATTGTCGAAAAAGAAGGGACAAATCGACATGATACTGCGGTGCACCCACGCCCTTGCATGCACCGTCGGAGATCTCGACTACTCTGTCGGACAATCTTAGCCATAAAAACTACGTCTCCTTCGTTCCAATATTTTACCCATCGCTAGCACGGAAATGGCAATCAGACGGGTACCGCTGCTTAGTAAGGGGCCCGGAACAAGTGCAACCGAACTCTGGGGTCTAGACACAGTAGCGGTCAGAGTGTCTTACGTGAGCGGTCCGGCGCCGGTGAGCGGGAACAGGCCGCTGAAGGAGCCGTCCAGGCTGTAGTTGGCGTCCAGGGTGACCAGCGGCAGCCGCAGGTCGGCCGCCACCGACAGGCCCGGCAGGTGGATGTCGATGTCCAGCAGCTGCAGGTCCTGCAGACCGCGCACCATGCCGTTCGTGATGTTACCCGCCAGCCTGAAACGGACCGGCGAGGGAGCTTTGTCAGTCAAGGATGCGGGAACTGACTGTAATTTGTAAATGTTATCTACGCCTGGCTAGGTGAAATATGTCATGTCAAGGCGAGAAGTGTCGAATTTGCAACCGACGACCGACTTTCGAGAACTACAGCAACTTTAGAGATCATCGATATATATCTACATCTTACAAAACGATAACTGAAGCTAAATTAAATACTTGCTGCTCTTGTGAAAATCATCCATCATCAACAGCAGCATTAATATCTAAACCACTCGGTCCAAGAAGACTCAGTCCCAGCCACTCACTCGACGACGTCCATGGTGAAGTTGACCGGCATGTCTGGGACGGCCAGCGGGTCGAGCGGGCCCACGCCGAACTGCGGCAGACCGTTGAGCGCCACCTGACGCAGCAGGTGGCGCCGGGACAGGATCGTGTGCCGAGAGAAGGCCGAGATCTCCTCCGGCGGTAGGATCCCGCGGATCAGCTCCGGATCCAGCGCTGAGGGTGCGGAGGACACGGGTCAGCGGATACTGTGGATACCACGGATACTGTGGTCAGCGGCTAAGCTCCGGGTCCAGCGCTGAGGGTACGGAGGACACGGGTCAGCGGATACTGTGGATACCACGGATGCTGCGGTCAGCGCCTAAGCTCCGGATCCAGGTTTGAGGGTACGGAGGACACACGTCAGCGGATACTGTGGATACCACGGATACTGCAGTCAGCGGCTAAGCTCTAGGTACAGCTATGACGGTACAGAGGGCGTGGTTTCAGCGGTACAGCGGATGCGATGGTCGCCGCGTGACAAATATGTAAGCATGACATAATATGATAAGTAGGCATATCGGTAAACATTACCTGGAACACATGGAACACGCGCTCATGAGCATGGCATAGTGCAACTGCACACGTGAGCACTGCATGGTGCAAGGTCGAGCGTGTGTGATCACTCATGGTGCACCACCTTTCCCATAGCCCGAACACGCAGCGCCTCAGTCCTTTGGCACGGGCCGAAGGCTCAGACAAGGACGACGTTCAAGATGCGAAGGATATCTCTAAATGTGACCCTAGATCCTGCGAAACGAGTAGGTACCCAAAACACGGATGCGATTAAACGGACCCCTTCATGCAAGTGTTTCGGCCACACACGTGACCCTGCAGACCCTGCAACACAGGTGTCCAACAGCAAATGTGACCTTGCAACACGAGTGACCTAGCCATATACATTACCCTAACCCTGCAACACAAGTGACCCGACAGCACACGTGACCCGGTCACACAGGATGACACTCTGTGAAACACTCAGGTTGGTCGTCTTGCCTCCTGCAGTGCCGTCTCCGATAGTCGGGTTATCCCCAAAACCGTCGGTCGTCTCCATCGTTACGTCGTTTGCATCAGCTTTGGAGCACAGGTTATGCAATATTAACAGGGCATATTGCTACTAAGAAAGGGATACTTGATCGGTTAACCCGCGCCCTGCTGGGGGGGGGGGGTGTTTGAACACCACCCCTTGTGGTTTTTGGTACACCTTATCGTACATCAATTCTACACATGTTGTGAAAATTTCAGACCAAGGTCATTCAAGGTCAGGTCACCAGGTCACTTGAAGTGACCTCACCTCATAAAAACTTTCAATGTCTGTCATAGCTACACCGAGTGACCGATCGCTTTGAAACTTTCAGCGATTGCTAAGAGCAATAGCATGTACAAAATGTTTATCTCACAATTTTGATATCGATGACCTAAGGTCAGGTCAATTTTGCGACCTCCCCATTTTAAGTCAATGGGAGAAAATTGAAATGCGCCTCTTTTGGATGAAAGACATTATAAACACTCCCAAACACCGAATTACAAGTGGTTTAGACACACTGAACTTAAAAATGGTGTCCGTGACCCTTGTTTATGCCCTGAGGTCATCTTAGGTCACGAATGGTATCTAACAGTTTTTCGCAAATAACTTTTGATAGAGGCATGCTAGAGCGATGAAAACGCCTTAGATGTGTTCAGCTCGACGATACGGATCGACTGATATGCAACATGACCCTTTCCGGTCAGGTCATGACCTTGACCTGAGGTCAAATTTTCAAGTTGACCTTTCAAGGTCAAGTTATAGTTCATTCGATGCGTCTTGACGAGAGGAACACGATGCCGGTAAAAGTAAGCTCGTACAAGGCTTGGGTCAAAAGTTATTGCAGAAAAACTGTTTTAAAAAAATCAGCTATTTTTGCAGTTTTTGCCCCCTGCAGGCAAAACCGTTGACGTTAGGTCAAATCTGAGAGAATTACTCAGAAAGGGCGTTAATAGGGCTATCGAATGCGCTTTTCCGCGGCGCTGTAGCTCTATTGGTTCCCGAGTTATGCGTTGGCTTCTTGGAAATTTTCGACATTCGACCTGGAAATCGGCGAAATTTTGCCTTCAATGACCTCTGGTGACCTGACCTTTGACCTGACCAAAAAATTGACCGAAGTGATTTCGTCATTATTTTTTACGCTCTTTCGAACGCCGCCTTCCGCGTATCGCTACGTGGCCCAGGAGCCGAGTTACAAGGGGGGGTGTTCAAACACCCCCCCCCCCAGCAGGGCGTGGAAATCCAGGACCCCCAGCAGGGCGCGGGTTAATTAGGATATATTGGGCCTTTTCTCTATCATGTAACCTATTTTCTATATTATGTAATTAGAGACGTCAACAGTGGATTAGACCGAATTGAGACAGCTTATCTTATTAGCCTGTTTGCTTAATTCTTAATTGCTCGTCTTTATTGTTTCGGCAACAGCGGATTATGCACACATAAAACAATATGACTGAATAAAATGCAAATTTGAAGACGGCAGGATCATCGTACAACAACTGGAGAGGCTTGGCACCTCTCGGAACGTATTACAGTTTCAATGCGGAAGTTTATTGGTTTTGCACATGAAGATATAGCTGCATTTGAAAATGAAATTAAGATTAGCTTAAAAGAAATTAAAATACCAAGGCACCTTTGGTGTATTGCTCTTTTGCTGCACGACCTATTCGATAAATTTTAGTTGATCGATGTATGTAGTTCAGTTACCTAATCTGAATTCATTCAGATTCCCACATATCTCGTCAAAGTCACCGATTTCGCTGGGTTGTAAAGAGACTAGGTATATCTGAGCCGCAAGCAAATAGCGAGCACCGAAACGGCTCCAACCGCGCTCTCACTGTTCTAATGGGGTTTATGTGTCGTGCGATATACTTGCTTACATTATCCTAAGTGATCGCTGCACTTATTCAATTTCAATGCAATACTTACGATTTATATTTCCACTGAACCTATCCTGATTCTGAAGAGAAGATCCGATCTCTCAGTTGGATTGTCGCGTGTCTGTGTGATATAAGGAACACACCATCTACTTTTAAAGTTTATGACTGTCGTGTTGCAAGGCCCGTGTTGGTATTGCTGAATGAAATGTTTTACGACCGGATTAACCAGATGCACAGCTGAGTGAAGGCCAAATTGCTCGGAAATTATCGCACACGTGCTTCCTACTTTCCACGTCCAAATCATTGCAGAGTCTGAGAGAACACAATAGCTCTGTCTGATGCAGAATTTGCTCTATGATTAGTCGGCGAAAGAGGTGATTGCGTTTACCCTTAGCATGCCTGCACAGAGCGAATGGTGCTCGCATACCGCCCAGAGCGGACACGAAGAGAAAGTGGTGCAGAGTGGCCGCCAGTCCTCTCTGCAAATCTGCCGCGCCCCGGAGGCCCTAGGTCATTACCATTCCTGGCGGTAGGCCGGCCCACGCGGCGCGAGCGGCGCACCACACTCCTGCTGGGACCTATAGTGATCGAGTGCCGGTGGGAAGTGCCACCTCAATCAGAGGTTCACAGTTGCCGGCACAGCGGGGTTGCGAAGGGCAGCAAAGGGCCGTGGTTGGTGACCCACCCGGGCTGCAGAGAGCATCCTAAAATGGCGCCGATACTGGTCTGTTCTCTGCATTGTGTATTCTCTGTATTAGTGTCTACAGCGACTGCTTCCTGTATAAGGGCGGCATCATTGCTAGCATGACGGCGGCTGATAGTTCCTGTTCTGCGGCTGAGCCCCGGCACGCACCAGCGACCACTCCTATCCCGACCATACCCGGTGACCCAGTCAGAGCGCCACACCGCTCTCCTCCGCAGCAGCGCGACCGACCGTTAACAGCGAATCACACCGCCAACGGCAGGGCTGTGAGCACGAGCTGCGCCGTCTCACCGCTCATCCGCAGCATCCGTGCGTCGGGTCGACCCGTTAGCTGAGTGCCCCGCTCGGCGGCCTCCACTGGCCTGGAATGTGCCAGTCTCCAGGGCGGGTCAGCCAGCCGTTTTGGGAGGACAGAGCAGGAGGGAGAGGACTGACGCCCTCATCTGGTCCTGTGACCTAGTTAGTTGTCGAAAGGTGTCTTCTTTTCTCCCCAGCTGCTTCGTTAGCTTTTCTACCTGAGCTACCAATCTGAACTGGGATGCCCTCTTCTGATCGACCCCTCTTCAAATTGACTAATCTGTCAGCCTTTCCCTCTGCCTGCTTTGCTCCCCGTCATTCAAACCCTTTATGTGCCGGAAGCTGCAGCTCCACGTGCCCCAGCCCTATGTGCCTGAAGCTCTGCGGTGCGCAGGCACTGACCGCCGGACCGCAGCGACCTGCACCAGCTGCCGGCTGCCGGCGGCTTCATTCAGCGTAGATGCGCGTCATGCTGGTCACGCTCTGGGCCGACTACCCGGTGCGCCGCCAGTGGCGCACTCGCCGTTCCGTGCTTCTATCCTCAGGATACTGAAATCCTTCTCCTCCACGCCGCAACCCCCTCCGGGCTGGACAGGCAACTTTATCTCATGCGGGCTGCTCCCTTGGAGCGGCACCGCTGCTCCCGAGGGAGCGCACCCCGTAGCCGGGTGCAGTGAGTGCCTTGGGGCTGGGTGGCCTGTCCACTGGACGGGCTCAGCCCCGGCGACTCACTAGGGTGCCTGCCCAGACCAATGTCTCCCCCTAATTCCTATCATCCTTCCGGCTCTGCAATGGTCTTGTCGACCGAAAGGGCCTAACCCAACAAAACAAACAAAACAAACAAACCAGTGGCGCGCGTGTGTGTGTGGGACCGCCGGTCTGAATGGACCCTGGCAGGAGCAGCACGCGTCGCCGCCCGCAGTCGCACCTGCTGAACGAGCCCCGTCGCCGCTGGGCTTTCAACAATAGACAGGTGTTGGATGTCTGTGATACTTCTCGATCAACAGATGTGGGTAAACTGAAAAGGATACCAAAGAAAGCCCGGGAGATACCGGTGAATGAGTTCATCAGAGACCCCAGGACGGCGACAGGAGAGACAGACGACAGGAGTGGATATTTTCGGACAATGTAGTGGATAATCACACGTCTGCTGATAAATATTCGTGGGTGTCAAAACTGGATATTCATGGAAGTGAAGTGGAGGTGTCTAAATATTCACGGAAGGTGAAGTTGGCATTCTTGGACGCCCCTGTTAATCAACAAAAATAACATTTTTACTGAAGACAATGGTGGAATTATTCACGGACAGTGGCTGCAGATATAATCCGACTCCTGTAGTGATATTCACGGTCAGTGACGGCGGTTACTCACGCGGCAGGTGAAGCGCGCCCTGACGCAGACTGAGACCCCGCAGTTTGGCGGAGACGCCGGGGTTCTGGACCACCAGCGCCACCATCACCAGCACCACGAGTGGCCTCATCAGACAGCTGCCGGCTGAGGGACAAACGGGAAACCAACGTTATAGATGGAGGGCCATAATACCCTCTCAGCAACTCGCCGTCTACTTTCAGCTACGAATATGCTTCATGCTAAAATAAGAACAGAACACTAGCCATGGAAACAGCACAAAAACGATATATAAGGGTTCCGCGCTACTACACACACACAAAAATACGGCATCTTCATTTTACGTATTAAAAGTTTCAATAACTTGGTTATGCGATTAAGCTGAGACGGTGCATTGAGACGTCACAACTGATTTTCATCGGGACAGAGTAGATTAACAACAAAATGTTAACTCCGAGTGGTGAACTGCGAATGGCACGTTGGCAGTTGGATAGCTGAGCATGGCTGAGCCTCCAAGTCATGCGAATGGCACGTTCATATAGAGAGAGCTCTCAGTTCTAGGGCAATGTGCCACGTTCCGTGGGAACTGTCATATGATCGTTCGGTACAAACACGCGTAGGAGAGTAACTGGACATTTTTAAAATGGCGAATATTTTCCCCCAGACGCTTGCCTGACCTTTTTTCATTCATCAATTTTCAAGCCGTTGTTCTGTTTCGACATCTCGACTGGCACGGTTTCGGGTATACATACAATGCTAGGCAATCAATTAAAAAAAGTACAAACCCACAGACAGTACGGTTGATTGTGTACGAAAATGCACTATCCTACTACCCTGGAGAAGCCCGTCTATCAGTCAGCAACCCTGGAGGTCACTGTCCCTCGTTCGTCGCCCTTCCATTACCAGCCAGTCCACGGTCCATCTTCCGCCCCCGGCGAGGGCACCTGTCGCGATTTGTCCTTGACAAGGCGCCAACTGCTCCAGCCCATTCACCTCCCTTCCTCACTCTCCCCCTCTTCCAGCGCCAGCCCGCTGCTGGAATCCCACCTGCCCTTCTGGAAGCCTAAGAGTCCAGTCCTTCCACCAGTGCGTTTCTAATCCGCAGAGCTTTCCCTTTCACCGCTAAATATGTTGACGCGCAGTGCGGGGCCATCGCAGGGGCATATCGGAGTGTGATCAGTCGTCTCGGGACAAGGCCGAAGCGCCTTCGAACCTGACTGGCGCCGACTCTCCGGGATGACGGAACCTCTCCCCGTGATGTTGTGGTGATTGGTGAGCCACCCGGGTGGGTCCGGCGACGGGCGGTCATTGTCCGTGGTGGTGAAGGCCTAATCCAGGCCCTGGGTGGCCGGACGAAAACATAGTAGCTAAGTGACGCGTCCGCTGCCTTCGAGGGAAGGCCAACGGATTAGCTAAAGTCGCGTAACGTCTGAATACCTTCTATGACCAGCCTGTTACTGAACGGCCTAATGATGATGAATTGATGAGGCCGCAAAACGGTGACAGGCAGCAGCTCCGTTTTAATGAGCGATACACGAGCAAACGGTCAAGTGGACAAAACGGGCGACCAACTGGGCACCACAGACGGCTAAACGGGACTAAACGGACTGCTCAACGGGTCAAGCAAACGGCTAAAGACAACAGCCAAACAGAAGGAGAATTCCGTCAAACAGGCATGATGGTTATACCGCGGATAATAAAAAAACGGCATAGCTTAAGTTGCTCGGCTTATGTCACCTGGATTGATAACGTTGACTGAGCTCCAAATAGACGTTCTCGAGGCATTGCTTCACTTCATCATTCATCTTTGTAACACTCAGTGAAGGGATGAATGAATTACTGCTCATCCGGTATTACGCAGCCACAATTAATGACAATAATTACTGGGCAATAATGACCTACATGTCAATTAAAAATTGTATAAGCATGCGTTAATGAAATTCAACTAAGAAAATGAGGTGGGTGGTTACGTAATAATCTGCTGCAGGAGCCGCACCAAACTGTGACGCTGAGGGTGCTCCATCCAGTGTAAGCACACGTGTGACGCCGGTTCTAACCCGGTTTCGGGCACCACCCACCACTTTCCAATATAATCGAGCCGGACGTCCGGCCGTGCTACATTATTGAAACCGCTTCCTTGGTTGTACTGGACTCGGGAGATTACAATAAGCCACGTTTTGAGCATTTTCGCACTGGATGCCCCACTACAGTTGGACGTCTTTACAATTTCTTTACGTCTTAACCCTCGCCCGCACATGCTATTTTCCCATCCTAGAACGCACATGGGGGGGGGGGGTTGCCACCCCCCGCGCCATTTCGTTCCTGTTGGAGATAGAGCTTAGCAGTAAAGACCAAAAAGATTCTTTGGGAAGAGACGAATCCAATGATACCCAGTTTTACCTTCTCAGGTCAGTCATTGACCTTCCAGGTCAGGTCAAACTAAAAAATATTGCTGTTTTGGGTCACCGTTGGACATCAAGTGCGCTGCTTATCAAATACCGATGACGATGCTGTTTTCTGGTGCCAAGCCAGCTAGAACCTCTTTGTCACACTACCCGACCAGAATTTTGCTGCTGAGGTCATTTCAGGTCAAGTTAGGTCAAGGTCAATTATATGTGTTTGTATGTCTGTGTGTGTCTGTGTGTATACTGATGTGTGCACCGATTGTTTTTGGGTCCATATTACATGAAATCATGATCTGAGAAGCTTTTACCAAAAATGCAGTCAAAAAACTTCACAAAAAGTAAATTCAGCTTGCCTAAAACGCAATTATCTTAGATGACCTAGGTTGACCTTGACCCTGACCTTGACCCCTGTACATCGTCGAACAACATGTTCCATGATAGGTGGGAGGTAAGACTGGCAAAAAAGGCCGAAATCAGGGTGTCAAAAGCTCACAATGGCCCATGGCAAGTGAAAGATGTTGATAATTGGCCATTTGGGTCATGACATGACCTGAAAAAACAAGGTCATATCTCCGAAACCAAAAATCACAGAAACTTGAAATTTTCAGTGGACATCAAGAAAGGATAGAGGAGCAGCTATACGAAAAATCAGCCTTCTAGCTCTAAAAATGTTGAGTGCAGAGCAGAAAGACTACCTGGGGGGGGGCGGGGGTGGCAACCATCCCCCCCCCCATGTGCGGGCGACGGTTAACGTCTTTAAGTTCTCGCCTCTCACGATACCTACATGGAAATTAATTAGAGTTCCGCATCTTCATAAGCCAAAAGTTGCGATCAAAATTGTTGTTTTAGGCTCAATAAATTAGATTTGAAAAATGGACATCAAAATTGACGTCGAATGACCAGGCATGGTAATCTTTGTGGCGACTGACATTACAAACGGCTCAAAAACAAACTTATTCATCATGTGCAGTGGACCTTACCTACGTATAACTTGCCACTTAGAGATACGGATACAGAAACTGAGATACGGAAAGCGAGATAAGATGGTTACGAATTACGATAAGCTGAGATAGAAAGAGAAGCAGAATTGATCGTTCAAGTACCTACAAACATATACATTATGCATACCAGTATAGCGCCTTTTGGGGCGACTAACGGAGCGAGCGAGGGGGTGAGTCTTGCACGTGCGAAATTTCGAGGGGGTACCTCCAACTGACTTGTGCACGGCACCCTACTGACCGGTTTCTAGCGATGTGCCAAATTTGAGCACAATCGGCCCAGCCGTTCTCGAGATCTGGGAGCGGCACCCTGCACGTGCGCACGTGCAAAATGGGTCCCAACTGACTTGTGCACGGCACCCTACTAACTGGTCCCTAACCGTGTACCAAATTTGAGCGCAATCGGTCGAGCCGTACTCGAGATCTGGAAACGACCCCTGCACGTGCGCACGTGCAGCAGCACCCCAACTCTGGCACATGGATATGCAGTGCCTAGTGGGTGCCTACCTACATGCCAACTTTCAGCGCAATCGGCCAAGTAATTACCGAGATATTGCAACAATTACAAAACTGACACCTCTTCGTTTTGCACGTGGCACGTGCATAAGGGGTCACCCAAATGCATCGGGAATAGTCCAATACTTGGTAGAAGGAATGAAGCTACCCTACAAAAATTACTCCGTGTAAATCGGTCAAGTGGTTGCTGAGATATAAGCCTCGCAAAAGCGTCCGCACGGCCGGCCGGCCGGCCGGCCGCTCATACTCAGAAATTTCCGTTAATCTAAGGAAAGACTACGCTCGCTTCGCTCGCTCCGTAATCACTGCACAGGATTGGACTATTGTCGTGTGGGCTCTTACCTGTCATTATACACCCAGCTCTCGACATTGTGGCAGCAGCGGGCAGACCGTAGACGGTAGTTTACAGACGGCAGACGGCAGGCGGTAGACTTCAGCAGCTGTATTGCCGGGTAGCCGGCAATGGCAGTGATAACAGCAGCGGCAGAGTCGGAGCCGAGCAGTGGCAGTGGCAGCGGCAGCGGTAGTAACAGTGCCGGGCAGACGGCAGATTACAGACGACAGCAGCACTGGCAGTGCCGGGCAGACGGCCGGGTCGGTGGAGCCGCGCTGTTCACCCGGATCGGTCGGCGACGGCAGACCGACGAGCCGGTGCCGTGTGACACATCACCGAGTCTGCGGCAGAGAATGGCGCACTGTGTTACACACACACCACAACTCGCGTCCTCTCACCGATGGCACTGTTAAGACCCACCCCAGACGGCGCGTCGTCTGTCACCTTCTGATGGGACGATTGGTGGCGAGACACGTGACCGGAGCGCTAAAACGGTCTGCAGTGGCCGTCCATTCAGCGGTCCCGTTACGCGACAGATTCGCCGCCCTTCCCCAAATGACTGACAGACGCGCGCCGTACCATCAGCACCTTCGCCTCAGCTCGTAACGATCGAAAACGGCGCGTTCCGTTTAGTGAAAAGAGGGCGAGTTTGGGAGAGGGCGAGTAGGGAGAGCGCGAGTTTGGGAGAGGGCGAGCGGGGCGGGGAGAGGGCGAGTGAGAAGAGCCGGGGAGACGGCGAGCCTGGTAACCGATTTACTGCAGGGCGACGGGCGATATCTAAAGCACCCGAGGCTGACAGGTCAGACTCGCTGGAGAGCTACCGGGCACCGATAGCCAGGCACGCAACTTGTCGCAAGAAAAACGATCGAAAAGACGGCTGCCGCGTGAGACGTGCAACGTTCGGCGGTGGCCTACACTTCGGGACGAAAATAAAAACAAGATTGCGTGCTCAGATGGGCGACCGAGTGTCAGGAGCCGGGATGCGGGGGTGGCTTTCGGCAGCGTTGGCTTTCACCGAGAGCTGCAGCTATCGGCGGGCAGGGGTCAGCGAGTCGGGTAGCGGACACCCAACGTAAAACAGTGTGTTGCACGATACAATCTTTCAGGATTGGTTTCTCTGCACGACTTTAGTTTTCTTTGGGGTTCCTACCGATGAAATACTTTTTGTTTTTCGTACTTTTGAAGGTTTTAGTATCGATATTATAATCAGTCTGATATTTTCACATTATTTTCTATGTAGAAAAAATAAACATTCATCAATATCGGGCTTTCGAATTCATATTGTCGCTCCCAACGCGCGTTTCGTGATCAAGGGCGGCCAAAACAGCTCTTATGACAACGGCCCAGGTGCTGTGCTGTCTCTCGTACATACAGGTTGTCTCTCGTACCACCTGTCGACCTTCACACGACTAGGGGTCGGAGATCAGCGCATACGCCTGGTTTGCTTTGTAAATGAAAGGAGAAAGTTCCTTTCTACCCAACTATTCATTTTCAGTCAAAAGTCGGCATCTTTATGTTGTTTGTGCGTGACAATGTGAGAATGTGTGAACCGGGGCTTTGGCTGATAATTGTGAAAATGGGTTGTTAAAAACAAAACACGTCGAAAACAAGCGATGAATAATGATGAACGTGCTGTCCGACCCATAGTGTTACGAAACTCAATTAAAAACTCCACCAAAGAACGCAGAGCTACAGGTAATCTTAACGGAGCATTCAGCTTAATGTAACATCAATTAAGAAAAAAAAACATGTAAACATCTACACCCAAATGCCAGAAATGCGATAGTCTCTAATTTGTATAATGCAGACGTCACCGCGCACGGCCCATTCCATCCGGATACCAGTCATACGTGCCTAGCCATCATGACTCTAAGCCAAGCTGCGGTCACACGGTCACGAGTTATCCGGTCGATCCTCAGTGAAAGTTCCCCCGAGAGCTGGTATGCACAATTAATCCACTGCGGCTCAGTGCGCCAGTTTCATTCCACCTTCCCGACTGCAATCCGCGTCACGAGGCATATGCGCGGGCGAGGCAAGCCCGTTGGAAGGAAGTTGCGTCACAGCTCCTGTACAGGCAGGAGAGGCGGGTTACTTGGCAGAAATGTTGAGAGTAAGTGGATTTGAAGCAGCTCGTCACCATGCCCAGGTCATAAAGGGAACGGATGAACTCGAAAGAAGTAGATTGGAAGTATTAGGTAATTCCAATGCCGATTACCCATCCTCCACATATCGGAGTTCATGGTCATTGGTCAATAGGAGAGCTGCGCCATCGTGGTACATTATCTTTGGAATCAAAACAGGTCATCCAGATCAGTCAGTCGGGTGCGACGTAGCACGTGACTTGACCAGTAAGGCGTAAAGTGGAACACGTGACATTGATGGCCGAATAGGTGGCGTAAAAGAAATGATATCCGTAGGCCGTACGGTGTACGATGTAACACATGGGCGTGGCTGTCAGTTGTATGCTGGGTGCTTCGTGTACTGTAACACGTGACTTGCTAATCCGGCGCCCTAACTACCGTGCCACGTGACCTAGCCAGCCGGGCGGCGCCGTGCATTTTATGTAACACGAGCTGTGCCTGCCGCGGCGCCAAGGCGTCACAGTCCGTCACGCGGCACCGTCACGTTACGGCACCATGGCACGAGTACGCAACACTGCCGGCGGATCTAACAACGGTGCCGGCCGCGGCGGCCCTTCCCTTCCCTCTCCCTATCGACACACTGGCCCTCTCTCAGCACGCGCATCTAGACCAAGTGCGTGTTTACTGGGCGGAGTGCTCATGAAATTTCACCAGCCCGGGAGAATTTCGGCATTGGAATTACAGGCGAGTGAGTTAGTGGCTATTTGCCGAGACTGGAGGTGGCTGGCCGTCCTCCGTGGGCGGCCGCCGCGGCTGACGCCCAGAATGGGGTCACGTGCGTCTCCGTCCGGCACCGGGGGCAGGTATGCGGCGCGTGGAGCCCACACGGCACGGGCGAACAGGATTTCCGACACGGCGCCCTCCGGCGGGGCGCGGAAGGGACACCACGCGCCGATACTCTGCAGAAGCGCCGCGGAAGATGGTGTGAATTGTGAAACGCACCTCTGTGCATTCCAATAGCGCTGCGAGCTGCATTCCGATAGCCTTGCATGCGACGTGCAGGTGCACATTTATCACACAGGGTTCGATCTTGGGTTCGATCATTACCTAACGTTATACCGGGCTCAAACCGGATGTAAAAGATAGTGGTTGTAGCTTCGACAGCGAAACTGACCCATAAAAATGTGAAAAAGACAGTCTTTATCGCAGACGCAGCTGAAGCAGGCCATAATAATGAATCGTGGGAGCGACAGCCACCAATTGAAAACAGAAAACCCAACTAGCTTGAAACCCAAACCGGCCACCTGAGGGCCTGTCGGAGCGACCACAGACTAGCTTGCTGGCGGACTTCCGTTACCAGTCTGGTAAATGGGTTACCAGACGCGTTGATTGGTTGATTATAGGATAGTCGTCACATCTTGTGAACCAAGTGCCAACCGGTACATTCCTGCCATTCCAAGCGATATGAAAGCGAAAGACCTCATGCCTTGTTCGAGTGACCGCTCAGAACTTGTCCGTCCTCCCGGCCACCTGGAGCGGTTTGATGTCACCCCACAAAGCCGCGGTGTCCGTTTCCCTGCCGCCGGAAGGTCGGTTGCCGAGTCCCGCCACTCCGACCTCCCGCACCTGCCGCGTCATCCCCCGCCGACGGCCTTGCGAAACCCGCCGCGGTCGGCCCTCCACCGGAACCGCGGCCCCCATACAGGTGCCGGGGTGTCGCCACGGCAGGACCAGTGCCGCGCCTGCCGGGACGGTTACCGACTGTAACGTCGGCTGGCTGGGAGAGATTAGCGGCAGGGACCGCCGAGTGACGGTCCGGCCCTGATCGGCGCCGGGTCATGCGGCGCCGGCCCTGAACCGGAGTCGTCTGCCCCGGCCGGTCAGTGAGGTGATCTCCGCCCGGGAGAAAGTTACGGATCCGGCAGCGGCGACCGGTGAGCCGGCGCGGTCGACGTCGTCGGTGCCGCTCGGACGGTGGCCATCGGTGGCCAGTGGAGCGCGCGCGGCAGCTGAGCGTCGGCCGACGACTGGCACACTGACACAGCCGGCCGAGCCGAGCCGAACTGGGACGACGACACAGCTGCCTATCACACAAATTAGGGCAAATTCCTGACGTGTTTTCTCAGCCAGGGGCGTGGTTAACGGACGTAGTGGATACTCAGGATCCGGTTCCGAACAGCGGACACTCATGAGTCTCATCAATCGCCGGACCTCGGTGATTCTCTTCGACGTAGAAAACGTTTGGCTGGTATGACACATTTGCTGGTAACGATGCATTTGACGGTTCTCATATTGTTGAGAAGCGGGGAGGTGACACGGTATTTATACATATATAGGCAATGTGAATGTCATCACCTCTCATTTCTTGCCGGAGCTCATCGCGCCTTAGCTGACCAGCATTCCTCCCAGGGGTCTTGTCCATCCGCTACGAAAGCATCACGCCGATGAAAGTGAGCGTGAGTTATGACACATCAGTCCTGCAAGAACGAATCTACATTTTTTATCTGACCTGAGCAGGCGACTCTCCGTCCAGCCAAAAAGATAAATATACAAATATACACCGTCCATCCGGGCTCTCGATCTGGTAGTGCGAGTGTTGCGCGATGGTGGGCGTGCAGCTGCGGTCACCGGGCGGCCTGTCCCCGATTTCACAGTCTCTGCGCAGCGCAGTGTCACTCCGCTCCTGCACGCTGCGCCGGTGGTCAGCAGCGGTCCGTTCCTAGTCGTACCCCGCCTTGTTGCTTCTCAGACTAGTCTGTCCCACGCGGCTGACTGGCTGATGTTCGCATCAACAGGCGACTGCTAACAATAATCCGTAACGGGCAGCCAAACATTCATATTACACAGTGGAGTGACATGTCAGTTTAGATCATGCAGCTTATGACATGAGAGGGATGATGTGCTTTGTTTCAGCACACCCTCAACTGTCTAAGTAAGTGTTCAGAGAACGGATTTGTTATCGCGCGCACGTCCATACGATAGCCTCAAATCACAGAGTTCTCCTGACCGACAAAGCTCATGAGATACAATGATACACTCTTGCACCGTCGAGACCCCGTGGAGATCCAATCCTACAGCGATGGAGGCAGATCTGGGGCTGCAGTGTTGGTACGTGACCCTGGTGACCTGCTTGTGCCGCTCGACTGGCCCCGGTGGCCCGTGACTGGCCCGGCCCAATCTGTTCCGGACGGGCGGCTCTGAGACTCTCAGATTCGGCACGGCACGCCTCCAACGGAACAGGCAGCTATTACAAGGGATTTATAGGTAGTTCACTGCCTTTAGGAAGGATTTTACCTAGTTCAAATCATTAAGAATCTCACCTTTTACGGGTAATTACTCCTAAGAGTTATTTTAACATATACTGCAATGGTTCATTTGGTGATTCTAATACAATGACGAATGCCAACTAGTAGGTCGCGTCGCTCTCCATCGACAAAACTCATTATTCAAATGCGTTCCTAATGTCAGAAGTTTAGTTCTTTATCCTTTGATTGAGTCATATCTGTGCATATTGCGAAAGATGGCAGCTACCTGGAAGCACCAAGGTGAGATGAGATAATTTTGAAAAGATGCGCTTTAAAAGATGAAACCTGGAGGACAGTTTGAACCTAAAAAATAAATTGCGAGCTGGCAGGGGACGCGGCGCCGCCCGGTGTTCGGGCCCAACTACGCACTGCAGTCTCCGAGAGGCGACGGCGCCGGGCTGGCCACGCGACGCCTTCAACTGACTCAGCCTCGCTCTGTCCTCTATAAATATGTTACCCTGTAATTTTTAACTTCACTTACTGCCCTGGCTGCATCATCGTGCTTTTTATTTCTGTAGTTCTTTTTTCTTTTAGCTGTTTCTCTAACTCAAAGCTTTGTTCTATATGATTCAACCACATTACCACTCATTCTTCTGCGATAAACAGACAGAAACAATGCCTAGCCTATAAGGTGACGATTACCAACTATAGCGTGATCTTGACCTTATAGCTCAAACGCAACTAACGGGCACATCGGTCTCTAAAAAGTTGTTCGCCTTGGTAGTCTTATGTCGACAGCCCGTTCTTCGGACACCTGAGTTGACATGGGCACTGGACAAAGTGCCCACGGCTCATGCCAGTGCAGCGAACAGTGAACATGACCAGTTCGACCATTCTGTGACCATTCGCTACCGACAAGTAATTTGAACTGCCATCTGTCACAAACTTTGATGGACATTCCAATTCGTTTGGCTTAAGCAGTTTGAGTCATTCAGACTTCACGTCTAATAAACTCGTATCGTGCACGCGCATTCATCACCAAATTAGAAAAAAGCTAATAGGAAGACGATTTAAAATGTCCTGCTTGTCTCTCTCAACATTGACAATATGCGACGAAGTTCATTTGCATTGCCGGTAAACTTGTTAAATATCATCTCAAAGCCACTTCAGTCCCGTCAAATGTCAAAGGTTATGCCATCGGAGTTATGTGGCTTCACTTTGTCATTAGCAGCAGTTTTTCACATTGAAGCTTGATAAAAAGTTGTCATGGAACGTTTATGAGCATTTGAAATGACTAATGCTCGTTGATGTGTGGCGGTTATTCTAATTAAGGTGACCTGGTAACCTGGCCTTAGAGGTCAATAAGGGATAGATATGAGTCAAAGTTTACTGAAAACAGGAGCACTGTGCACAATTGTTTTTAGATATTCAACAAAAACCTAGGCGTGTCGTTTCGAACATATTTTTAGAGCGCTATACTTGCTGAGTAAATGTTAAATGCGTATGCGTTGTTCAGTAGCGGCGACACACCCTCACTTAAGGGGGGGGGGGGGGGCACTGCCGATTTTTGGTCCCATTCTTTCCATGCAACGCCCATAGGGCTAATGTTAAAATGCCAAAATCAAAGGGGACACGGTGCCCCGGTGCCCTCCCCGTTCCGCCGCCTATGGCGTAGTTAATGGCATAATCACATTGATAGCACGATTTGTCAGTAAAAATTCACATAATGTTTGATTTTTTTAGTACCATAAAAATGGATCAGTTTTCAGACAGACGTGGCTGCTACGCGAATATCATACCGCTGACCTATAAAGACTTAAACGATTGGAAGAGCTAGAAAGAAATAACCACAACCTGGATCATGCTGTACTGACCAGCTGTTTCTCGCATAAACTATTCTATGAATGAACGACAGACCACAGCCATATGGCCATTGGTAGAGTGTCACACGCTCATTAGTACGACCAGTCTATGCGAGAATTCCTCACCGGATGGTATACACACAATACTACCGGTGAAAGTAGATACAGACGCGCAGCTGACCACAGCAGATGGTACCGCGACCTAGACACACACACAGCAGCGCCTTACTGAGCAGAACACTACCGATGGCATCCGAGCTGCGACGAACTATGACAGAGACACCGACAGCAGAGCAAAGTGACGCGTCATTTTAGAAATCCAGATTCTGCAAGCTATGGCTCACACAGTCAACCGTGTAACAGCGGGACGGATTCCCAGCTCCCATACCATGGAAACTGGCGGTAACGGAAAATATCTTGGGTGGTCATAAGCCGCGAGCACATGGAAACACCGGCCAAGGGATATTATCAGAGGGAATGGTTGACGCGTCTTAAAGCTATCTGGTTTGAAGTCAACTACATAAGTACTTATCTGAAGATTGTAATAGTCCGGGCCACAGCAACGACAGCAGCTAGGGCTGCTAAAATTCAAGTTCAATGCCCAATAAGACTGAGTTGACTGAGTCATAACTATAAGGCTCCGTTGATCTGCGTGTAGTTATAAAGACATCAATACTTTATAACTACACGTCTTTTTATACTTTATAACTATCAGTCGTCAATAGCCGTTTTCACGACGGCCATCTGGTACACATTTGGTGCACATTTGGTGCAGATTAGGTGCAGATTTGATCAAATTAGGTTCAGTGTGTCTCTTAGTAGATATCAGCTAGGGTTACACTAATTGCGTATATGCCTGCTGTGTCATATTATCAGAGAATATCATCGATTAAAACACTGAAATAAATTCATAAAATAAAGGATATTTGCTGCAAAAGAGATTAGGTGCAGATTTGGTCAAATTAGGCGCACTCGCCGGATAGCCCGTCGTGAAAACGGCTAATGTTGCTGGAAAAAATCTTACACAAAAGGATTATGCACTTTCTTACACAAAACAAAATCCTCAACAGCAGTCAGTTTGGGTTTCAAAAAGGGCTGGCCACTTATATGCCTTTGTTGCTTTTACAAGAGCACATAACCAATGTATTTGAACAAGGGAAAATTGCAATAGCCATCTATTTAGACTTCAAAAAAGCGTTTGATACTGTTGATCCCGACATACTAATAGCTAAATTAAAACTGTATGGTATCCAAGATGTTGCTTTAAAACTTATACATTCTTATCTCACTGGTCGGCAGCAACAAGTATAGTACGATGGAGTAAGTTCAGAATTTATGCCAATCGAAATGGGAGTTCCTCAAGGCTCGGTACTTGGACCGCTTTTGTTTTTACTTTATATTAATGATTTGCCAAATGTCTGTAATAACGCCAAATTTCTTCTGTTTGCTGATGACACAGTTGTGATATTTGATAATACAAATACTGCAAACCTACAAAATGACCTTGACGCACAACTTCCCACCTTATGTGAGTGGTTGAAAGCAAACAAACTCTCATTAAATACAAAGAAATCCGTTTATCAACTTTATAGCAAATCACATACCAATGCCAAAATAAATGTTACTTTGAACAATGATGATATTCCTGCTGAAGAAAAAGTAAAATATCTTGGTGTGATTATTGACCCTCACCTAAATTGGAGTTATCATATAAATCACTTGAGTTCCATCATCAGTCGTAACATTGGCATGCTAAATAGGTCCAAATTTTTCCTTGACACTAATTCACTGAAACTTCTATACAATACACTCATCCTGCCCTATCTCAATTACTGTTGCCTCGTATGGGGATTCACTTTTCCTACCTACTTGAGGAAGATCGAACTCCTGCAAAAAAGAGCTGTGCGCATCGTTGCACAACAACATCGGTTGGCTCACACAGAACATCTCTTTAAAAACCTAAAAATTTTAAAGGTAGACGCCATAGCGAAACAACAGCTGCTTGTGTTCATGCACAAGAAACTCTTGTGTAATTTACCTGAGAAATTTGAAGATCTCTTCATCTTTATAAATTCGCCCAGCATAACAACCAGAAGCAGAAATCACTTTATTGAACCTTTCACTGAAAAACTTTACCGGACTCGTGTAAGTAAGTGGATTGGGCCAAGAATCTGGAATGCTATAATTGCTCCTGATTTTACTCTTGATTCTGCCTGTGAATTGTCCAAAGACAATTTGAAAAAGTTTACAAAGCATTACTTCCTGCATGCACCCCTATAATTGTCATTGATATTATTTGTCTCTACATATAAAAGTTTACTATCCTACAACGTTCGATCAAGATCTTATTATCACTGCCTTAGACCTGTACTTAACCTAGATTGTATGTTACAGTTCTCTATGTACCGTGATGTTACCAATCTCACCCGCAACATGCCGTCTTCTGGTGCCCATTCCACAACAAGCTCTGCTTAGTGGATGAGCACCGGATGACGGCAGACTGACTATGCACGAACCTGACCAGCCCTTGCCTCTGCCCAGCATGAGTATGAGAGTGTCTGTGAGTGGGTGTGGGTGTGGGTGTTGCGTGTTTGTTTGCATGAACTGAGTATGGTCTTGTATGTTTGCATGTTAAACTGCATGCTCCTCTCCCTGCCTTCTTCCTGCATCCGATTCTGTTCTGCATGGTGCTTTATCATACTATGGGGTACTGGTAGTATCGGTATAGCGGACAGTCATTTGCTGGATTTGGCGTGACTACTTCTCTCTTTTGCATGCTAGATAGTAATTTTGCCTTTTGTTTATTTCACCTTCTTAGCAGGGAGTGCCGCGACTAGTACATACTCTTATGTTTTGTCTGGTGTTAACGTAAGGTTCTGTGAGTCGCTGGGACTGCGGTGGGGGCACTCCTGGTCATCTGTTCATGGGTGACGGACTATTTAGGAAAAAAAAATGTAGGCACAGCAGCTAAAATGAATGCTTCGTTTATCGATAATTGATCCATGCTCGTTATTGCTCCATAGAGCTTACCTCTAAACATAATAAAACTGACTGGTGTTACTGACACATACGAGTAGATAGACGATTGAACAGATGAATCGACCGACACAGCCACCGTTTGACACACGAATGGATGATGGAAAAGACTATATGTTTGACAGACGAATGGATGATGGAAAAGACTATCTGTCGGACAGACGAACGGATGATGGAAAAGACTATCTGTTTGACAGACAAACGGATGATGGAAAAGACAGACTATCTGTTTGACAGACGAATGGATGGACTGACTGTTGGGCTATCAGTTGCGTCACACTGCTCCCTGCTCAGTGCCGTACGCTGTCCGGTCCCATGGAGGCACGGGCGGCACACGCAGCGGCTGGCGAACGCGGTACACAGGAGGCACATGAGGCACAATTATGATACACACGACACATATGATGCACAGGTACACACGGCACACACAGCACACACGGCGGCACACACAGCACACACGGCATACACATAGCACACACGCATGGCGGCACGCAGCAGAACCATGTGACGTCACCACAGTGGGCCGTTTTTGCTCGCTGCGGAGACCACTGTTCTGCTTTGGCCGTCCAGTTTTTGTGGGTGGCTCGCAGCCCTGACCCCGAAGACCCGCCGGGTTTCTCGGCCCAGTGTCAGCAGCTGCTCATGGGATGGCCAGAGAGACTGGTCCGTCCGACCGCGCAGCGCGGCCAGGTAACCCCCATAACCAAACACGGTCCACAGAGGGACTGATCAGAGCCGCTGATAAAGCCCCAACTACCCAATGTTTATTGGTCAGGGATACCATAACGATACTCATTTACAATGTCATAACATGAGAGCGACCGCCTCAACGGGCCAGAGGTCACCGTGGATTGGTCGGTCTCCATTGTACGCAGCATAGTTATCTTCAGACGTTGCACGTTCACATTCTTTCACGTAAATGGGCAAACAAACAATGCTGAGACGTGACCTTTGGGGCTGGCCAGTGGCTAGGTTCCCGACATAACAACTTTTTGATACACCACTTTCGTTTCCCACTTTCGTTCGTCTTACTTCTAAAATAGATGCGTGGTTAGCTTTAACGTTTTTTTTTCATCAGGCTGGAGCATTTTGGGGGAAACAAGATGTCCAAGCTGAATTTTCACACATCAATCGATTAGAGCATGGAGCATAGAAAGGGCCTGAAAATCTAGTCGACCTACAATTTTTCCAGCATTGTAGCATGTTGTCAACAAAAGCGACATAAATGAACGCTAATCCGATTGTATTTCGTGTCAATACATTCGTATTATTCCGACAACCGTATTGTGAAATTTGAACTGCCCGCCCCAAATAGAGAGGACTCTCACTCTCGGTCTGGCCTTGACAAAATACGCATAGTAAGTGGTGACGGGGCCATACCGGGTACACGGGTGCAGGGGATGACAGGTCAGCCGCTGCTGCACCCCTGCAGCTGATCTGACGCCCATAAAATATTCATGCAGCGAAATTAGAAAGGCGACTCGCAAGTTAAGCGCTGGCATGTCTGCCAAAGGCGGCCGGCCCACTCCACGAGTGCAGTAAGCTTGCACTCCCCATAAGACGTCCGGTCTGCACTCACTTTCATCTAGCACTGCAGGCGACGTCTGCCACAGACCACAACCCACCCCTTCGGGGGCTGATATAGCGGATGCTGAACCGCCTAACCGGCCTCTAGCCGTCGTTGGGAATAGACCCAGCGACCAACAATGCTCTCGCTAATGCAAATGATGCCAAACTTGGCGGGCGTGATTCCCCGCCTCGTGACCATTATGGATCGAGTTAATTGGTGCCGAAGAACCTCGGCAATTCACAGCACTACCGGGGTTTGATGTATCATAATATGCTCGAATGTTTCTTTGAACTAAAAATGCGTTTTTTTATGCTGAAAATTCCGTCCATTTTGATCTTGCACATTTTTTTTTGCATGGCGCAAGTAAGAGTTACACTAAGGTCGTTATCTCAAGGGGCTCATCAAGAGTGTGGACCTGTGACCCAATCTTATATAGTATGACCCTGTAGCCTGTTTCTCTCCCTTTAGACATACCTAGGGATAACGTTCTCAGCAGGCAGGGCAGGACTCGATCTCTCAGCAGGCAAGGAAGGCTGCGATGCAGGACGGTATACAGCAGGGTAGGGCACAGTTACATTAGGTAGGACAGGTGACGATACCGGCGCAGCTGTCACAGAAGGCTGCGGTCTCGCATATTTACGTCTGGACAACGAGTTGCGGGGAAAAGTGCTGATTTTGTAGCAGTTTTAGGAGCCGGTAATTAGGCTGGATTATTGGGTTAATTTTTCGCTCTGATTCATGTATTTCATAGTGTTTGGCTTTTGAATATTTTAGTTCTTTCAGATAAATATTACTTGCCCTACAACTTTTGTAAAAACGTTTCATTTTTTTATAAGCCGACCGTCAGAGTCCTAAAAATACATCACCACTACAATCATTGTAAACAAACAAATGGAGCACCACTTGGCTCTGTTCCAAGGCCCTTTCAAGTTTATCTAGTGGTTTCCGTACTCTTGTACGTCGTTTTGTTGGATGTTTTGAATCCCTTAAGATCGACTTATATCATATTTAAGAAACATGTTGACTGAAAACAATTCCATGTATCCAGGAGGCTGACAGAGGTCCTGCCGGAGTCCTGAGCAATATCAATATCAATATCAAGTTGAACTTCAACTTGAAGTTATGAAATTTTGGTTGATAAACGCAAGTTGATCGGGCTCACATATCAGCAAGAAAAAGTAAAATTAAAAGAGCTTATTGGCCGAAAACAAGCTATAATATTGCATGAGATCTTGGATCAATACTGAAGAGCACGCTGAGCAGTATTGAGTATCATGCTAGAAAATGTTGACTGATGAGCGCATATTGATGTATTGGTATGAATATTGAATGATAACTTACAACAGCAAGATAGATTAGTGCTAACTATCAAGTGAAAAATCTAGAATGGATGGACTCGGGCAGCTTAACTATGCTTAGAAGTTAGATGCTATGCAGTTGGTAATGTGCATCAGGTACTCAGTGTGGCAAATGAAACATGTGATCATTCCGTTGCTACTGGAGGAGAAAGCTTGGATCACTAAATCCATGTTATGTTGATTTTGATGTTAATCATTAATGTATTGTTTGAAAAAAGGATTTTAGTAAAATTGTCAAGGTGACAATCCATGCAACGATGTGATTGTGTGTGTTCATAGTCATTTGTGATAGTGACTGTTGGTCCAATATACAATGGCAAAGCTCACGGTGCTTCTTTCTGTGGATGGCCAGAAGTGACTCAGAACTTAGAAGTATTAGTTTTCTTCACAAGGCTGGGATAAAAAGTACTGAGGGTAATCTTCCTCCAAGGAACTTTACTTTGACATGGTATTATGAGATGTAAGCACAAGTAGGTAGGTGCTTGATTCCTATAGTCAGTAGTTGCGTAGGTTTAGTTGGGTTAGCTTAGGTTAGGTTTTAATTTGCAAAGTGTCCATAAAAATGTGACCTGAGCAGTGCGCATACCTGACTAGCCTAACAGCTGACCTAACATCAATCATCACACATATTTGCAACCGCCAAGACCTGCATAGCAGTACAGCAGTGCACCCAGTTGTAGGTAGGACTCACCATAACTCAATATTACCTGCTAACCTTCAACTTGCCAACAGTTAGCTCACCTTGCCAAGCTGCATCCAGGGAAACAGTCAACTGAGGAACTGGCTCATTGGGTGGCTGGTGCGAGTCTGTGCATTTAAAGTGTGATGTGCATTCTCTGAAGCTGCTCTGCACTGCTGTATGTCATGTTAGATGCTCAGAAAAATGTGGGAAATGATACCTAACTAAGCTACTTTAGTGCTTTATTAATGCTTGAGACATGAACAAGTACAAATCCTGCAGGACAAAGCCATGAGTTAGGTGCTATGTGAGTATGCTATGTGAATGTGCTGGTTCCCTGTTTGACTGTAGTAAGTATACAAACAAGCACAGGGTCACAGTTATATTCAATCTCCACATAAACATACAGCAAAACGGCCATATAGCCTAACTCCGAACACACCACAGATAACTTAAGCCTTTGCAGGCACAAAATACGCCCGGTTATATATGACAAGATATAACCGGTTTTTCCGCGACACTACGAGCGTCTTCTCTGGGGCGGCCCCGGAGCCGGGCCGGCCTCGGCGAGCAGCGTTCGGCGGCAGGCGGGCGGCCGCCTGCGCCCCCGGGCGGCAAGGCCGCTAAGGCGGCGGCCTCCTCTGATTGGTGGAGCGACTCGTGTCACGTGACGGTGACGGCGCGCCGCGCGGGGTTTGAGTGCATTTGCGCGGTCACTCTGTTCTAAGCCGCCCGGTCTGACGCAAGTCAGCAGTGTTCTCGCTCTGAAATGTTTTGCGTTTACTGCGGTCGTGTTCAGTGGAAACTGGAAGACATCAAGGGGAGTATAAGTTCGGTTTTATATCGTTGTTATATTGATTGACGAGGATGTTTTTCCTTTCGGGTTTTTTATGTTTATTTTTACTGGTTTGTTGTTTGTTAGTTGTTTGTTTTTATTTTCGGCATGAGGTTTGGTTATTTTTGTGCTTATGTTATGCTATCGAGGTAAGAAAGGGGTCGATGAGCAATGGGTCGGCAAATGCCTGGGCCCGTATTCAGGTCGACGGCGTAAGTACATATTTTTGCGTAAGTACAAAATTTGTATTCAGGTTGACATACTTAAGTATTATTTGCGCCGAAGCCATCTACTTACGCCATTTGGTATTCAGGTCGAACAGCGTAAGTAAGTTTGGTATTCTGGTCAAAAACTTAAGTAAAACCTACGCCAGTTGGTATTCAGGTTGACATACTTAAGTTAATGCGTAAGTAAATAATCTACCTACGGTATTTTCCCATTGGCTATGGATGGAAACTCGATTGCTTTATTTGCTATTACCATCGACATTGCTTGAATTCCTTAGTGACAAAGTGACAGAAGTGTTTCATGTTTATTTCGTAGGCCGGACTGAGTGACAAAAGTGTTTCATATTTATTTCGTAGGCCGGACTAACACCATTATGGCTAAATTGTGATAAATGCATTCTCACCAAGCATCCATTCGCAGCTTAAACCGCGCATCGACGGGGGTCTGCGCCAACTTAGAACCGACGAGGGGGGGCGGATGACCGCCCCCTGAAATCTCGAAAACGAAGCAAGATAGTGACAAGTGGTAAACGGTATGGGGTGCGCACGGGCAGGGTCTACAATTTTTACAAAGGTCATTTTCAGGTCAGGTCAAAGATGACGTCACAGAGGTCAAAAAACTCAAAATGGCGGCGCTTGATATGAAGAGATTTTTTTCTCGAATAACTTTCGAAGTGGCCAAGCTAGGAAACCCTCGCCGAAACCCTAGGAAGCCCTAGGAAACCCTAGGGTTTCCTAGAGCGAGGGTTAACCCTAGGAAACCCTAGGGTAACCCTCGCCGTGCTGGTGGTCTGAGTTTTCCGTCTTGTGCTGGGGGGGGGGGAGGCGTTTGTAGGCCCCCGTCTAACTTGGCTCCTGGAAGAGCAGCAAAAATAAGCAAGGAAATACCACTGGCATGTTAAGGTCAGGTCAAAAGTCAGGTCAGCAGAGGTCATCAAATGTCAAATTTCGCCTATTTCAAACAATTTTCGAAAAACTGACGCATAATTCTGGACCACCAATAGAGGAGCTACAGAGCCGCAGGAGCAAAGCTACAGAGCTACAGAGCAAAAAAGAAAGAAAGAAGATGGTTTGCTACCTAGAATATCCCCTCGCATAACTTGTTCAAATTATGATGGAAATGTCTGAAATACAAAGCCCCCGCCGGTTTCTCTGCAATATCTTTTAAACCGCTGGACGTATCAACACAAAACTTTCAGTACATTCGACTGCATTAACCCTTGCCCCGCTGGGGGGGGGGGGGCAATTTGCCACCCTGGTCGCGCAGCGCCGCCAAATTTTCAGTACCCACCCCGGGCATCAATTTGAACTCTTCACACAAAATTTCAAGTCTTAAGTCACTTTAGGTCGGGAGTCATTGAGGTCATATTCGAGCAAAAAATGATCAAAAACATGATATCTTGAAACGCTCACAAAAAAATACAGTTGCCAAGCAATTTCAAAGTTCTTTATATGGTCATGAAGAGAAAAGGCGGCGCTACAAAACTGCCATCTCGGATTTTCAAAATTTTGGGATTTTGATCCCCAAAAATTCAAAAAAATATTTTTTAGAAAAACGCATCCGAATTTCGAAAAAAAAAACGGAATATATGCGATAGTCCCTGCACTCTTCTATATAGGTACATGCCAAATTTTAGATCGATACCTCCTTTTTTGGCCAAGTTATAGCGAAAAACTGTTAAAAAATTGATGACGTCAAATTTTTGAACTCAATTTTTAGCAATTCTAGACCACGTAGCGCAAAAAAGACCACCATTGCACCAGGGTTGTATACCAATCAAGTCGATTGAATTGATTGATTTGTTTCAACGCGTATTTTGAGTTGATTGGATTGAGTCGATTGACTTTTCGAGATGACTGGTTGACTGACTCGTTTGACTTTAGCGACTGGTTGACTGATTTGATTCCCGAAAATTAGAGTGACTCGTATGATTGAGTCGATTGAATGGAAAGTTCAAATAAGTTTTAGTTGATGAAAAATAATGACACCAACTGATGACATCAAAGATCACAAAACTACACTGAAAACTGCTTGTCAATTGTCATCACAACTGCAATATGGGGTAGATGGCCAAATAAAGAACAGGGCCTAAACATGAACAGCCAACTTTGACTTTCAACTGCAATAACTCATAACTTGAACTGCTCCAATCCTGGTGATAGAACCTGGCGATGCACCTACCTACCTTTCTGCACTCAGCAGGAAACGTTTTTTTTTTTTAATCCAGATGATAAAGTGCAAGGCCCTATATACTAATTGTTCCCGCCCCAGCGGCTAACCGCATCAAGATATACGGATTTGTTTTTGACTGGCATTTGTCTTTCAGGTGTCGCATATGTGTGCCTTGCCTCTGATAGCTGACTACTGTGCTTGGTAGCCACATTGACTGCACGCACGACCACTCACAATCCCGGACGAAGTGAGTCTCACTTATATCTCTTCGATAGGCACTACTGGCACTGGTTAGACAGCGCGATACTGTGTGATTGGATTATTTAATCAGCCAGTCTGGTATATTTAAACGAGCGGTGCTTAGAGTTTGAGTTCAGTTTCTTAGTAACCAACATGATCTGTTCGCTCGTTCATGTGCTACCCCCTACTGCGGCGATTGGTTATGTGCCGGATGTATTACACCTTTCGTCCGTTGTCCCCACAGTTATAACGGTCATCACGGTCTGCGACTACTGTGGGCCCACCGACTACAAGCCCTGATCACAATAAATCTTGTAGAACTCTGCCCTGGTAGTTTTTTCCTGTTGGCCGGATCACTAATAAAGTGTGATTAATTAATAATTCACATCTCCACATCTCCTCAGAAACAACCCACTGAACTCTATAAATATCTGAAACCCCTACAAAAATAACTGAAACAAAAGCGCCGTTTTCGTCTCGCTAATTACGTTTACGTATACCAATTAATAGCTAATTTGCTGCATTGTTTAAATTGCAGCAGAACGTTTGTTGATCCTTTTCTCCTGAGAGCCTAAGCATAACATATTTAATATATTTCATTTTCCTTAAAATATTTTACCGAATATTATTAAGTGGTTTTATTTCAAATGAAATAATAATTAAAACGAAATTGGTGTTGTACAACCGATTTATTTTATGATGATCTACCATAGTACATGATAATCAATGACGTCATCTTACAAAAAAATCAAAACACGTAGAATAAGGATTTATAAAAGCTTAGCATACTTATTGGCAAAACGTTTTCTTTTATTCACAGTCGCACCGTGCCGTTTTCGCGTTTTAATTTTCTTTGTTCCTACTTCCTTTGTCCTTATCTTATCCTGTGGTTCCAGAGTCCCTGTCCTCTCCATTTCCTTTTAAATACTCATCCTTATCCCCCAGTCCTAATAGTTTCAAATTGTATTGCAATTAAATGTTTTGAATTTTTCACATAGGTACCTACCTAACATTGACATGCCACGTCCAGAGTCGTGGACCGCTAAATACTTCAAATCTCTTCCTTCCCAATCTGACAACATCCCACGCCTCAAATGCACATTGTGTGGAAAGATTTTTCAGGCTGCCCGTCAGACTCTGTCTAACTGAAACTGTCACATGCAGGTAAGATATTTATTTCTATTTCCCTATGGTTAATATGTTATTGATGCATATTATCCATTAAAATAGACGTGGTGTAGGGTAAATTGTCCAAATCACGAACACTGCCAAAATCCGAGCAGCCAACTTTCAACCGGAATATCTGATATTTAGTGTAAATGGAGTTGGAATATGGCCAAAATTAAATTGACAACCTTTAGGTGAAAGGTGGTGATTTGGGGGCGAGTCAACTACTGGGTTATTTTGCACCCATTAAATGAAACTTCTGCTCCAATTCTACCCATTGAACCTCAATATCATGATCCACCTGTCCATCACTAGGTATCCATCCTTATTACATAGAAACTTTGAATGGCATGGGAATTTATAATTTTAAATGACAATATTTTTATGTTTCTTCTGTGGGTAGGTAGGAAGGTAGGTAGGTACCGGGTGTTCATTAATGAATGGAATAAAGTAGCTACGTCGCGTGATAACAATAAATCACGTACGCGCATTTTTTGCCTTGTAAATATGAAGCATAGGCCTTATCATTTTTTAATACATTATAACTTAAATCACGGCGTCATCCAATCGCTTGTGAATGGCTCTGGTTTCGAAGAGCCCAAATCGGCACTTCAAGACAAACTCGCCGTTCAATTATGAACAAGCGGGTTGGGTTGTGGGGAAGTGTGCCGGGTTGGAAAGTCTTACCGTGGTTAGGCGGGCTTTCCGCCTTAAGTTCTCTACGAGAAAACCAGCAGCAATACCACATCTGAATGCTTTTCAGCGTTTGGTGGAAGGATTTAGGATGGTTGCAGCGACACGGCCATGTGTGCGCTCCGGGCGCCAGCCGATGACCCCTGGTGAAATGGAACAGGTCAAGGATTTCTTCCGGAAAAATGCCACAGCTCATGCTCGGCAGGCGTGTGAAGAGTTTAAAATGTCCATTGGAAAGGTATTGAAGATCCTAATTCTGCCATGGCCTCCCTCGATCGAAGTTTAGCGATCTCGCGCGGAAGTGCCATCTGCACTGGCCCGCATACAGTCCCGACCTGTCCTGCCTGGATTTCTCGTTCTGGACCCAAGCTTTGGATCGCGTGATGGAATCGGAGCCGGAAACAATCAAAGAACTGAAGAAGGTCGTGGAGGACTTCGCCAGAACATAAGCGAGGAGCAGATGAGGAAGATGGCCCGGCACACACAACGCCGGGCAGAGCCGTGCGTGGCCGAGCGAAGGTGTTACTTTGAGCACTTCCTGTAGGAGACACAAGTGGCAAGCGGTGATCGCGATGATGTAATCATAAATGATAAGCCCTCCTGAAAATGCATTGTGTGATTTGATAACGTGAGATGAATATATATCTTTCTGGTGCCTACCTACTTTATTCCATTCATTAATGAACACCCGGTAGGTACACCAGACTGCTATGGACACTTTTCCAAGTTGGTGGGGCAAAAAACCTAATGTATGTGTTGGTTTGAGTCGTTTGATTGAGTTGATTGATTCCTTTCATTGTCGCGTTTGAGTCGATTGAATCAATTCCCGAAAACTGCTCTGACTTGATTGATTTGATTGGTTTCCCAAATTTGTCGTGATTGAATTGATTGCTATTGATTGAGTCGTATACAACCCTGCATTGCACTCCCAGTGACAAGCTGCATCGAATCGATACCCATTTTATGCAAAAATATCGACTTTGAAATTTGACCTTATTTGACCTGACCTTGCCCTGACCTTCACCAGAACATAATCTAAATTAACCCAAAAGGCTGCCTGACCCACATAATCGCATTTGACATATAAAATGGACCATAAAACATGCATCACATGATAATTTCATATTGTGACCCTCAGTGACCTGACCTCTGTGACCTGACCTGGTATCAGTGGCCTCAAATAGCAAAATATGTGTTTGACGAAAATTTTTCCATCGATGATCTTCAATGAAATGCATTTTACTCGATTTTACAACGCATTTCTTGAAATGCCTGTACTGTAAACGGTGAAAATTCGACATTTGACCTGACCTGTGACGTCATCGGTTTGACCTAGGTCAATGAAATTGCGTCACAAGATAGGCCCCTGTTGGGGCTATCCAACACCGTTTGCCGCTTGTCGCTATGTCGCGTGGTTCTCAAGATCTTAGGGGGGCAAATTGCCCCCCCCCCAGCAGGGCGCGTGGCTCGGCAGACCCCAACGGGGCGCCGGTTAATTTGACACCGGCTCGTGTCTCAACAAATGAATTTCCTAGCCACCATACGTCGGCCGGAAAAGACGTCATAATATGTGTATATATTTTTTATATATTTAATATATATATATTTCTTTTAATATGTGTATATTTTTAAAGATATTTTTTTAAGATTTTAAGATAAAAACGAGTGAAATTTTATTAAGTAATATGTAACTAATTAGCTACGAAGCTACGTCATCAAACATGCATGCATGAATGCATGCACATACATTCCTAAATGCGTGATTCAAGCTTCCATTCTATTCAAAAAATGACTTACGTGTCCTCCGGAGCACACGTAACTTCACAATGATAAACAAATGGACATACTTACGCCAATCGTAAGTACATTTGACATGAATGCCAAATATACGCCTCACTTACGTGCGCCGTTCGACCTGAATACCAAAATGCAAGATTTACGTAAGTTGTCTGGAATTGAACAATTTTTACTTAAGTATGTACTTACGCCAAAATGATACTTAGGCCGTCAACCTGAATACAAAAACTACTTACGCATTTGCGCAACTTAAGTAAAACTTAAGTTGCGCCGTCGACCTGAATACGGGCCCTGGTATTATAGGTTCTTTGAAGGTTGGATAAAAGAATGAAACATGGACTGCTAATTTGCTTGGTAGTGTTTTTCAGATTTTGGGAGATTGGGTGTAGGTTCTTGCTATGTGTAACATAGCTGAAACTGTTTTTTTTTTCTTCCCTGGAACGGAACGCCGGACTTTGCCATCCTACACTCAGTGTGAGTGAAATCAGCTCATGCTTCTCGGTGTAGCAGCTCGGAGTGCACGGCCTGGCCGGCGTGGGGTTTTTGGTGGCCACGTGGTGTTGGCCGGTGGTTGGAGTTGGCAGAATTGCCGTTTTGTGGTGCCTGGTGTTGGTTGAACTGTGGTTCCCATACAGGTGAACGGTTACTGGCGTAAGGTGTGCCAGGTGGGTGTACCCCGTGGAGGTACGCCCAGGTGGGCCAGGTGGGCCTGGCCGGCGTAGGGTTTGGTGGCCACGTGGTGTTGGCCGGTGGTTGTGCAGAGAGTTGGTAGAATTGCCGTTTGGTGGTGCCTGGTATTGGTTGAACTGTGGTTCCCATACAGGTGAACGGTTACTGGCGTAAGGTGTGCCAGGTGGGCGTACCCCGTGGAGAATGAGCTGCTGGTGATGTTGGCTCTGTCCGAGCGTGTCCGAGCGGGGTTTTCATTAGTGGGTTAGGGATTGTTGATAATAAGGGTACCAACTACCAGGTGAGACTTGAGAGGGTAAATGGAGTTCATGCTAATGATACCCAATGCAATGGTATTGGTCTAAAATGGTATTGTTACCTGGTTAGGTTGGAGTGAAAGGTTAAGTGGGTGATATAGGTACGGAGGTGCAGAGGTGATAGTGGAAACCACTTGTGTGGTAAGTCTCGGGAGTCGGGACTAGGATATTTTAGATTAGATGGGAAATTATGTTAGGTAGTTTGGATGCACTGGCGATAATATAGTAAGTTACAGGATAGTACCCAAAGGAAGTTTTCACCCTCATATTTAAAGACTGCATTAGGTATGCCATTTTCTATAACGATGCAGTTTTATGGTAGCCCGTGATTGTTTTGCTCTCACTCTACATTGAGGTGCGAGTTAACTGTTTTCATTTTTTTTTATGGTAGTGGCGTTTGTGAATCGTTTTTTTTTTTGCCAGAGTAAGGTGCCTTTTTGTCGTGGTCAATAAATAGAGCATTGCCTAGGCATGCATAAGCGACATCAATCATCATGGTAATGTTGGTATGCAATATGCATATCCTGCCGATGTGTCATCGCGCGCATTGTCAGATAAATGGCTCCAGTATGTATAATCCCTCCTGATACCCTCCTTTGATACGAGCTTTCGGCTAAAAATGGTTATGTGACACAATCCGTTTTTTTTTTCTTCCATGGCTTGGTGGGTGGTTGGCATCCGACTCTGAACGGCGACGGATCGGCACACTCGGCGGGGCCGGCCCGCTGGGCCAGAGTCTTCTTTGGCCGCTGGAGGATTTCTTCACAGCTCCCGCGTCAGCTGAGGGAGTTCCGACCCCTCCCAGCTCATCTAGCTCCAGTGGTGCTGCCCGTGCTGCCTAGCAGGTCTTACGGGACATCGTCAGGTATAGGCCAAGGTGGCCGGGGTTTTGAAAGGTACGTTGTTCCATGTATGCCGGGCCCGGTACATATCTGTTAATGGAGGTTCTAGTGACGTTCTAGGGGGACCCGATAGGGTAGATAGTGAACGCTTGGGCATGGGCGATATCGGCATTTTTGTGGGGATATTTGGTTCCACCAATAGGAACATGAGGGGCAATGCTGGTGGAAAGTAAGATAGTAATAAAATTCTGATAAAATCGTTACGAGGCCTGAAGGTATTAAAAAAAAAAAATGAAATCTAGTCAACTCTAAGTTCAACGTGTTTTCAACCTTGGTTTGCTGCTGCTGCTGAGGCTTGTTAAATCGTCTATAACTATATTCAAAGCAGTCTGTTTCTTTGATTTTTTTTTTTCTACTTGTCGCTATAGGATATGGGATGACCTTTCTCCTGCAATCAGCAAATGAACAATACAGGTCAGGTGCTATCAATAATAGGTAAAAAGGATTTAGTCAGTATACGTTGTTAGGACTGGGGTACCCCTCGGTGTCCCTAAATTGTATTTTGGCTGGGGTGTCTGAGGAAAATTCCTGGGGGCCCGGGAACGATTTTCAAGTTGGGGGGGGGGGGGGGAGGCGAGCCTAAAATACCTGACTTGATGCATATGAAACAGTGGCGTAGCTAGGGGTCTAAGGGAACACGCACTCCCCCCCCCCAATCGGGTTCACAGGGACCCTCGGGTCCGGGGGACCCTGCGGCACCATTTGATCTGAGGCTTAACGATGGCCATATTTCGACTCGGGAGGGCCCCATTCGGCTCGTTAGAGCACCGCATGGGCCCTAAATTGCCACACTAAGATCTCCTTAAGGCCCCACTCCGGCCTCTGAGTCATGGTCCCACAATTATTTTTCTGAGGGCCCAATAACGGCAACTGTGGGGGCCCTCATCGGCGCTTATGAGGACCCACACCGGTGTCTCTGAGGGTTTCACGCCTCCAACTCTGAGTGCCTACACCAGTGCCTATTAAAGCCCTATATCGGCGGCTCTGAGAGTGAGGACTCGAATCCCTACCAAACACCTGCGCAGTGCGCATCTAGGGACCACCCACTAGTGACTTCTGAGGGCCCCACACCGGTGACAGGGGCCTCTTGCCGGTCACTGAGAACCCCCTGCCGGCTTGTAGAGGGTTCGCGTCAGCAGCTCAGGCCCCACACCAGTCTGTAACTGCTCCACACCAGCGTCTATGAGGGCCCACAGCAACGCCTGTAGGACCCTCACCGGCGCCTCTGAGAGAGTCACACTGGTGCCTCTCAGCGCCCGCACCGGCACCTGCATGACAGTCCCACACCGGTGCCTCTACGGGCCCCTTACCGGCGGCTCTAAGGGCCCTACGCCGGTGATTCTGAGGATGCTACCGATAACCGGAGGCGCCATACAGGCCCAAGGTGTCGCTGAGCTTTAATCCCTACCGGCCTTCCGTGGGCGCCACGTCAGTGCACTCATTGCCCCACACCCCTCCCTCACACCCGGAGCGGGTAAACTGTGTTATACCTATAGCAACGATTTTACCACCGTTGTACGTTATGTATTTCTCAGGGTTGGCTCAAAATGGTCCAGTATATGTATGTAAAAGCTGACCTGCCAAACTACCAATCAATCAGGCCCAAACCAGTGGGATGACAATAGCAGATATCAAATCGATACTGTATCGGCAGAAACCATTCAGATGGCAAGGAAAGGCCGTGTCCTGATAAGATATATAAAGGAAACAAGAAGGAAAGAAGTCCGGAAAAGGGAGGAAAGGTCCTTTCTCTATGCCTCAATGTTGAGGGGGCGACGCCCCCACGGCTCAAGTTGGGGGGGCAAGCACCCCCGCTGCCCCCCCCCCCCCTGTTCCCGGGTCTATGAAAATTTCTCACCAAAAAGGGATAGTGTGGGGTGGAAAATTGATGGTCAAATAAGGCCTAACAAGAGTGAAAAAGGATGCGCGGCAAAATTTCATAAAAGGCTGGTATAATGTGGGAAGTAAAATGGCTATCCATCCATGCGAATGCTTTTTCTGGGTAAAAATGGGAGTGGAAAATGGGCTATTAAAAATTGGAGGCGAGTGAACAGTGATTTTCATTTGGGTGACGTTTCCCATGCCTTAATCAACAAATTTTTGGGCACTGGTACCCCTCGCCAGCATCAGGGTTGACGTCACTCACTCAGTACTGACTGAGTGTTGAGCTGTCCGGATGGTCGCAGCTCGGTTGTGGCCGCCTTGGCCGTGTTTTTTTGGCGATCTAGTGCAACCGTCGCAGAGCAAAGGGAGTATGAAATTCAGTTTTTTTGTGGGTTCTTTCGCTAAGAAGTATTTTTCAATAATTAATGTGTGTTCTGTATGCAATATTGCTTTTGCAAGGACGTTGATTGTTTTTTATACTTTGATGGCTGATAAAGTTCGTATGCAATTTGTTAATAATGGAGGGGTTGGTGGGATGCCTAACTGGTCCGGGTGTCTTGTTAGTAAGAGGTGGAAAGTGGGCTAGTTGCGGAGTTATTTGAAGTGGTTTATGGCTGGGTATGGTTTATTTCCAGTTAAAATATTAATTTGTTTTGGCAGGGGTAGGTTAAAAAAAAAAAACTCATCGGTTACAACTCATCATTTACAAACTAGGGGTCTTATTGTTTTCTTCTCTTAGATCGCTGGACTTAGCCGTTCCACACTCTGTATGGGTGAATTCAGCTCATTTTTTCACGGGATAGCGGCTCCAAGTGCAGAACCTGGCCGGGTTACGTGTTGGGTGGCCACTGATGTGGGCCAGTGCGGTTCACCAATGATGTGGTGATGGTGTTGTGAGCGGTGGTTGAATTTGTAGAGTTGTCCGGTTATGCCTGGCTATGGTTGAACCTTGGTTCCCATGCAGGTAAACGGCTACTGGCATAAGGTTTGCCATGGTGAGCGCACCCCGTGAATGGCGGGCTCAGCTATAGTGGCGTGGCGCTGTCGGAGCGATGAGTTTTAATAGTAGTTTATGGCGCTTCACTGGTCAACGTCAATTGCGCTTAGGTTATTTGGGTAAATGGGGGTTAGGTATAAAAAATGTAGGTATATGAAATAAAAAAACTAAAAGAATTGTAAAGTAAAAATAAAAACAAACAAACAATATAAAAAACAATTTATTGATGGCGCTTCACTGGTCAACACCAAATGTTGCCCAGGATATTTAAGTAACTGGGGGGTTTACGTATTGCTCCGGTAGGTAGGTACTTGATCACTTTAGATGGAATTTGTTATACCTTTTTGTTTTTGCTTAGAACGCTGGACATTGGCATTCTACACTCCGTTTGAGTGGATTCAGCTCATTCTTCCAAGGGGTAGCAGCTCCAAGCGCGCGACCTGGCCGGCTTAGGTGTTGAGTGGCCACTGAGGTGGGCCGGTGTTCACCGGTGGTGTTGGTGTTGAGGGTTGGGAGTTGAGTTTGTAGAGTTGTCGTTGGTTATGCCTGGCTATGGTTGAAACGTGGTTCCCATACAGGACAACTGATACTGGCGTAGGGGTTGGCGTAGTGAGCGTACCCTTTGGGAGGTGAGCTGTTTTTGTGATGTATGGCCTTTTTCCAAGCGTTATATATTTTTTATTAATTTATTCGGAGGCGCGCTGTCAGGGGTCGCGCGCGGTCGCTGCTCGCGCTGTCGGCGTCACCGGGGGTCATTGAGTGGTTGGAATTTTAATTTTACCATACGATGTTACGAGTAATTTCTAACATTTTTATGATAGCAACCTGGTGTGTGTACTCAGGTTATGTACTCTTGTCACTCAGGACCTGCCTATGATTGGTTGGTGGGTGAGTTACTGTACCTTCTATGGGTGACATTGAGGCAGCTCGGCGTTTGGAGGCAGTAAACACCTCCAAAACGTGTCGAGCTAGGAAGCTACGGCAATTTTTACCCATATTGGCCTGTTTACAGCGTAGGGGCTGTCTGTATGCCGGTCTTTTGGTCCCTGATCAATCCGGAGCTTAGCGGGAAGGCAAGCTTGTTGCCCGTGGCGGGGGGATGCGGATACTATCAGATTTCAACAGCGTGTATTTTGGTATTCAGGTCGGGTAATTGCCCTAAACATTTGGAGAATCTTGGGATGCCCAATTCTACAAGTCCCGGGTGAAGCTCGCTAGTCTGCCCGGGGGTATCCCCTTCTACAACGACCCCGAGGCAGCTCGCTAGTCTGCCCGGGGATATCCTCTCCTACAACGGCCTCGGGGCAGCTCGTTAGTCTGCCCGGGGGTGCCCCTTCTACAACGGCCTCGGGGCAGCTCGCTAGTCTGCCCGGGGGTGTCCCCTTCTACAACGACCCCGGGGCAGCTCGCTAGTCTGCCCGGGGGGGGGGGGTGTCCCCTTCTACAACGGCCTCGGGGCAGCTCGCTAGTCTGCCCGGGGGTGTCCCCTTCTACGAACCCGGGACAGCTCGCTAGTCTGCCCGGGGGTGTCCCTTTCACAACGGCCTCGGGGCAGCTCGCTAGTCTGCCCGGGGGTGTCCCCTTCTACAAAGGCATCGGAGCAGCTCGCTAGTCTGCCCGGGGGTGTCCCCTTCTACAACGACCCCGGGGCAGCTCGCTAGTCTGCCCGGGGGTGTCCCCTTCTACGACCCCGGGACAGCTCGCTAGTCTGCCTGGGGGTGTCCTTCACAACGGCCTCGGGGCAGCTCGCTAGTCTACCCGGGGGTGCCCCCTTCTACAACGGCCTCGGGGCGGCTCGCTAGTCTGCCCGCGGGCGTCCCCTCCTACAACAGCCTCGGGTGTAGCTCGCTAGTCGCAAGTCTGCCCGTGGTAGTCCCCTTCTTCAACGGCCTCTGGGCAGCTCTCTAGTTTGCCGGGGATGTGTTTTTCTACAACGGCCTCGGGGCGGCTTGCTCATCTGCTCGTTGGTGGCTGCCGCCAGGACGCCGGTAGCGCAGGCGTCATTCCGGCGGCTTTGAATGTGGATGCCGGCGGGCGTTGAGAGCTCTCCCCTTTTGCTGGTCGGCTATCTATGACCTGATTACCTATAGTTTCGTGGTCACTGTTTTAACCTTTGCAAAGTTTTAGGTAACATTCATGGTCGTTATCATTGCCACGCATATCACAGGGATTAAGGTACACGTAACGGTAACTGTGGCCTCTGTTGTCAGTTGCCTAACAACCATTGGGTTACCATGCTTTTTTTGGGGGGACGGCGCTAAAATAATAACAATAATAATGACAATAATAATGACAATAATAACAATAATAATGACAATAATAATAACAATAATAACAATAATAACAATAATAATTAACATTAGCAATAATAAAAGGAAAAAGCAGCTCGCTAGTCTGCCCGGGGAAGCCGTTTCTCACGGCCCCTGGTGCTGCTCGGGATGCTCCCTTCTTCCACCTTCTACAACGGACACGGGGCGGCTCGCTAGTCTACCCGTAGGTGGCTGCCACTAGGACGCCCGGTAGCGCGGGTGTCCTTACGGCGGCTTAGAGCGCTGATTCCTGGAGCGGGCCGAGAGCCCTCCCCTTTTTTGCTGGGCGGCTGTCAACGACCTTCGTTGATACTGTTCTATAACCCCTTCCAAGGTTCTGGGAAAATTCATGGTCGCGCTGATAGGCATGTGCATTGTGCATAGGTTCAAGGTCAAGGAAAATACAGCTTCTGTTGTCAGATGCCTCAGAACTCATGGATGGTTGTTTTTTTCGGCGGGTATATCGAGGGCCTTTAGTTGGTGGAGGCTATCATCGCAGTAGTGGCTAATGCTACTGGTTGTTAGTCCTGCTGCAAGGGCTTCGGTATAAATGCCGTAATATTGTTCTTCATTGGTGACCGCTGTATCGCTCACATTCATGTTGGCAGGTTTTAGGGGATCGTGGCGTTTCTGGTAAGCTTCGGGCCAGGTTGAGGAAATAATTACCTACCTTCAACCAAGCACGTATTTGAGGGGTTCCGCCACTGGTCTCGACACTGGCGGCGACTATAGGTCTTTTTGTGTTAATTTGTATCCCCCATTCGGTCTGCTGGTCTCGGGAAGGGGGTGTTTTATTTTGGCGCATTGGTGTCTGGGTGGATGTATTGAATGGGTGGGGACACCATTGCGCCGCGCGGGGGGAGGGGTGGCGGCCCGTTGGCAGGGCAGTCTTGGTTGAGACATGTATACTTGCTAGTATGTTTGTGTCGTGTTCATTTGGGCTGAATATACCAATAGCCCCTTTTTGTACAGCTACAGTGTTTTCCCGGAGGGACTTGGTTGTGAGGTTTGCGCTGAGATTGGTAACGAATAGCATAGCTAATTGTTTCTATGTTTGCTGGCAGCTCGAAGGGGAAGCGGAAAATACGCCCGGTTATATATGACAAGATATAACCGGTTTTTCCGCGACACTACGAGCGTCTTCTCTGGGGCGGCCCCGGAGCCGGGCCGGCCTCGGCGAGCAGCGTTCGGCGGCAGGCGGGCGGCCGCCTGCGCCCCCGGGCGGCAAGGCCGCTAAGGCGGCGGCCTCCTCTGATTGGTGGAGCGACTCGTGTCACGTGACGGTGACGGCGCGCCGCGCGGGGTTTGAGTGCATTTGCGCGGTCACTCTGTTCTAAGCCGCCCGGTCTGACGCAAGTCAGCAGTGTTCTCGCTCTGAAATGTTTTTGCGTTTCCCACCCACCCACCACCATTTTTGGGGCTTTTTTTTACACGCACCACACTCTTAAATAAAGATGGGTTTTTCCACAAAATGTGGTTTTTTCCCCAACTAGGTCCCCCGGTTTTTTTCTAGTTAGGACTTTTTCCGGGGGAGGACACACACGACAGGGTTTCTAGTTTGGGTGGGGACACCATTGCGCCGCGCGGGGGGAGGGGTGGCGGCCCGTTGGCAGGGCAGTCTTGGTTGAGACATGTATACTTGCTAGTATGTTTGTGTCGTGTTCATTTGGGCTGAATATACCAATAGCCCCTTTTTGTACAGCTACAGTGTTTTCCCGGAGGGACTTGGTTGTGAGGTTTGCGCTGAGATTGGTAACGAATAGCATAGCTAATTGTTTCTATGTTTGCTGGCAGCTCGAAGGGGAAGCGGAAAAATGTTTTAACAGGACAGGTATACAATATATCCTCTGTCCTTGGGGAATCTTGCTGCCAAGTTGAGGTACGATGACTGAACTTCAGGATTGATCAACCTTTTCTTAGCAACTGCTTATATACGAGAACGACCAAATGCTTGTTTGTACACTGCGTTGAAAATTTAATGATCCACCTTCAATTCTGACATGAAGGCACAAATGAAACAGTTCCCTCTCCTTTTGGAATACACAACGCAAAATATTTTATAAATTTTAGTGGATGGACAAGAGCAATTAGCATAGCTTTCCCTCAATGGCACTGATGAATTCAAGGCTATATCATATGATCAAGGCTATATGATATGATGAAAATTACACTGACGCTTATTCGCTACATATTTTGTAACAAACGCGCAAAAAATGCAACATAACAGCACTATATGCTTCTTCACAAAATGCAATAGCAGTAAAACTTAACGCTGATCGCATTCACTCTTAGTGGAAATGCAATTACAAAATATTTTGTACTAACTATTAAATTTCGGCTGAAAACAGTGCGCGGTTTCAAAAAGAATCATTCCCGTGACGGTCCATTCTTGCGGTCCTGAAATCGCCACTATTTTCGGCCTCTCCAACGCAACTCGTTGTCCAGACGTAAATATGCTGCGGTCTCAGCCGCGGCATGGGGAAGGCCGCAGTCCTGCAGCACCGGCAGAGCGGAAGGTCACTCAGCTCTCTGTCGTGACACCATTTCCGGCCTATGCTCGTCGCGACCAGAGGTGACCGGACGAGCCAGCGCGCCAACAGTGAAAGCACAGACCATCGGGTGAAAATGAGATTCCCGTTCTGTGGAGAACCGGTCAGCCGGCGGCCTCTCGGTCGGTCCCACAGTGCCGGCTCGAGCGCGACCGAGGCGCGCGAACTGGGACAGCCACCGACGGCGGCGGCTACTCCCACCCCCACTCCGGCCGGCAGCGGACAGCAGGATACTCCCTGCCCATCGGACAGCGGACAGCGGGATACACCCCGTCCGCTGGACAGTGGACAGCCACCGACGGCGGCGGCCACTCCCACCCCCACTCCGGCAGCGGACGGTGGGATACACCCCGCACATCTGACAGCGGACAGTAACCGACGGCGGCCACTCCCACCCCCACTCCGCCCGGCAGCGGACAGTGGGATACTCCCTGCACATCGGACAGCAGACAGCGGGATACACCCCGTCCATCGGAGATCGGACAGTAACAGACAGCGGCCACTCCTACCCCCACTCCGCCCGGCAGCGGAAAGAGGGGTACACCGTGCCCATCTGACACCGGACAATACTCGATAGGGGCTTCTCCCACCCCCACTGTGACAGCGGACAGTAACAGACAGCACTCAAAAGCGGCTACTCCCTCCCCTTTTGAGACGTTACCTGTCTAGCAGCGAACACCTGTAGCGTTTCCTAACCCAGTATCGGACAATACCGGCCATTCACGGCCTCTAATGACGGTCTCTCCTGACCCAATATCGAACGGCTGGCTTTTCCCATCCCGACAGAGGACATGCGGTCCCTGACCACTCAGCAAACTACTACAATTAACCAATTAACTACCACACAGTGCATGTACGATGACGCTTCACTGAAAGCTTCCGTACGGTGAACCTGCACGCAAATCACTGCTGTTTACTATCAACGGCACACTGACGGATAAATTAAGTCAAGGTCGAGGCAACTTTGAAAATGGATTGGATGATTTATGCAAGCTTGGGAGACCGTTTTGTTTTTATTGATTTTACGAGTTATTCGTTGAAAAAAAAAAAAACACGGGAGGCACATAGTCATTAGCAATCTATGTCCATACAAAAATGAGCCCGTTTTGTTAGCGATACAGCAGTGGTAACTGTTCCACGTGGTCGGCGGTGCTTATGACAAAAGTAGGCAGATTTATTCCATAAGGCATACGGATCAATCGGTGATATTGGCTAATAGCAGACCACCGATTACGGTGATGCGCTCTTCTTTGGTCATTTAAAAGGATGAGCGATGCTTTAGAAAACAGGTCAAACCGCAGGAAAAAGTGGTCAGCAGCAAGCTCCAAACGCAATCACTGGTCATCCTGGAGCACGGTCATCAGGGAAAGCAGGCTTTGAGCAGCCGTGACGGCATTGCCGCAGAGTTTAAAAAAGTACCTGTGACTTCATAGTACCATCGTTTACCAGCAAATAAGCATTTGAGATGGAAATAAAGTGGCCCACACCTCGGCCCACACCAAAAAGCAGTACCATGAATGCAAGCTAGATTCAGCGACTTGGCAATAAAGATGTCAACCGTTTAAACAGTAGCATATCGAGAGCATACAGTGCTAATTAGGTCACTAATTAACGAATGCATATCAAGTGGCATCTGAAACTAGGTCACTATCAAGTGCGTTTCTCTAAATGTTCCGCATTAGCGAGCTACCTGAACGTGGCATCTGCTGCCTTATATTGCCAGGCCGACCAGACACGGGCCATTGCACCAGATGCGTCGCTGGACTGATGGACCACTGGATGGTTGTTGGGCCACTGGTTGTTGGACCAGTGGCCACTGGACGGGCCAGACATGAAACTTCAGCTCCATAGGTAGGGGCCACTGGGTGGACACAAATAATGGACGGTTGGACCAAGAGCTGTACAAGAGAGACGGGCCAGGCCCGGACCACTGAACGGGTCGGTCCCGGGCCAGGGGCATGGACCGTTGTGATGATTGCGCCAGGAATAATTGACCAGTGGACTGTGTGTCGTATTGGAGACGAACCGATGGACGATCTTTATAGACATGAACTATTTGCAGCTGCTGTGAACTTGTTAGAACGACTTTATAGCAAATACTTGATCAAAGTCCTGATAAAAACGCAAGATTGAGCAGTAGGCGCAGTAACCGACTGCGCCACCAAGGCGGCCCTGGTGGCGCAGTCGGTTAAGGCGTCGACCCGGGGTGCGGGCGGTGCCGGATTCGGGTTCGATTCCCGGTTCCGCCCGTTCCGCGGGCGTCGTCCCCGGCTGTGTCACCAGGTGTGGGGTAGGCTCCCACTTCAGCCGTAGCCTGGGGGGTGGGGGAACAAGGGCCAGGAGGAGGAGGAGCCCTCCTGTAAATGGGCCACAAGTGCCCGTTGGAGGGAGGCCTGAATAAAAAAAAAAGTAGACTATCGACGAGAAAACAGTGATCGTACTAGTGATTGCAAAAATTTCAGAGGGCTCAACCCGGCCAATCTCCGCAGGCGTTTAAACGTTTTTTGGTCTTGATAATGCCAGATGAAACCACATTGCGCATTAACCCTCGCCGGCACAGGGGGGGGGGGGGGTTGATGCAACCCCCCTAAGGTTTTTCGCGAATAACTCGCGTAAAAAGCGGCCGATCGCCACGAAACTTTCAGTACCTTCGCATTGATCAATTTTACACCTACCCTGAAAATTTCATGACCCTGACCCCAATGACCTTTGACCTGTGACCTCTTTTCTGTGACCATGTTTGGCCGAAATCACGGTTCGGCGCATGTTGGCTCGCATTAGCCGCGCGTTTGCAAGCTTTTCGTGGTTTCAAACGTTCAAACATGTGATTTGATGTTGCTCCCATGCATTAGGGTGGGTGTAAAGGTCACCTGAAGGTCAGGTCAGGTCATTGACCTTTGGTGACCTCGGGTGACCTCGGTTCACTTTTTCGAGTTTTACATGTTTCTAGGCTAGTTTTTGGAGCTGAATTCGAATTTAGCAACCATTTGAACATTTACGAAGTAGTTTTGGTGCCTTCGTAACATGTTACGAAGCTGTCCGAGGCGGTTGACACGTATTACGAATACCCGTCACAACCCCTACCGGTTGACCTGACCTGACCTGACCCGACCTGGTCTAAATGCTTAAAGACATCATCTGTGATCAAAACTAACACGATATTCGTGATCAGCACCCCGGAAAACCTCATAGCAGCCATACTTTACGACTTTCTAACAGGTCCCGATTTTCCCGGTTTTCGGGTCATTGACCTGACCTGGAAGGTCACCCGATGACCTAGGACCTTAAAATTGGGTATCATCGGCTTCCTCTCGTGACGGGCAACACGCTCGTTTTTTCTGGGTAGCTCTAGCTCGATCAGGGGCCAAACGCGAGGGGGGGGTCGTACCCCCCCCCCCTTGTGCCGTCGAAGGACTCAAAATGGCCTGTGCCGGCAAGGGTTAAAAGACTACAATTCAAGCAGTCCGTTTAGGTGTTAATTTCTAATTTCTACCAAATGAACATTTAACATCAGCAAAGTTTAATAGTGTAGGATATAAGTATTGAGCAACTTTGAGACATTCTTAAAGACCTATACGATTAGTCAAAGCGAAAGCTCTGCAAGACGGTTAGTCATATCCAGACTGCAACGGTAAAGATGCCCTTCTCGACAGACTAACATCCTATCGGTCGTTCTCAACTCGACAAGCAGCGGCTATGTAAAGTTTTACCAACAATATATTGGTTTAGCTTTCCTTGATCTGCCTATGAATGATTACTTGTCCGATGAACATCAACTCTTACTGTGAGACCACTCGTCCGACTGCATAAGACCCTGAGCTGATGCATAAGAAGCTGTTTATGCAAAGAAGTCTTATCACTGCTTTCACTTCCAAATCCGACGCTCACTGTCCTTAGGAACAAGGATTCTCGTCATAACAGAGAAAACGCAAGTGTTTTCAGGCTCAGAGTAATTCATAAATCGCCACGCCTTGAGAAGACAAACATAACACAGAATATCTTGTAGCGGTCGTGGGTAAAATGAAAATGAGAGAGGGGGTCAGGCGCCAGCAGAGGTTGAGGGAGAAGAGGGAGGAAGAGGGAGGGAGCAAGAGAAGGGAGAGCAGGGGAGAGGTAGAGAGATAAAGGGAGAGGGAGAAAGAGCAAGGAAGAGTAAGATAAATGAAAGAGAGAGGGAGAGAGGGAGAGAGGGAGAAAGGAAGAGAGGCAGAGAGAAAGAGATGAAGAGGGGAAGAGAGAGGGAGAGAGGAAGAGAGGAAGAGAGGAAAGGAGGGAAAGGGGAAGAGAGTTGAGAGAGAGAGAGGGAGGGAGAGAGGAGGAAAGAGAGGATAGAGAGAGAGAGAAAGAGGGAGGGAGAGAGAGGAAAGAGAGGATAGAGAGAGAGAGAGAGAGAGAGAGAGAGAGAGAGAGAGAGAGAGAGGAGAGAGAGAGAGAGAGAGAGAGAGAGAGAGAGAGAGAGAGAGAGAGAGAGAGAGAGAGAGAGAGAGAGAGAGAGAGAGAGAGAGAGAGAGAGACCTGAGGCCATCAGCTGTACCGCAGACTGCAGCAAAGCATCACGGAACTCGAGGAATGGTTGATTTCCGTTATCGATGCGGATATGAGTTACTAGCCGAGTGGAGTGGCGCGAAGTTGAAATAGGCAGCGATTGCGGTCAACTACTATACCACAAACGGATGCACCCCACTTTTTTGGTTTGAGATTTGCGAGCATCGTTACCTAATGAATCACCTTTGTATAAGGTGTTGCCAAAGTAACATATTCTTATTTCCATGAGCGATATTCATTCCACCCGAGGGCGCCATTGCTGACATCGGACCATGCAATGGTTAGGTGTCAGGTCCGGTACGGTACGGTCCGGTCAGCTCCGTACCGGCTTTCCGTGCCGGCTGCATGACCGGCAGCTCGGGTATCGTCGCCAGCTCAGAGAGCTCCACCAGCTCGGCTGCTCCCGACACCGTGCAGCGCGCAGTGGTAGGCGCAGAACTCACCTGACGTCCAGTAATCACTCTCCGCCGGTACTATATCAGTCAGCCGCTCCTCCCGCGGTCGCCGGTCGCCGGTCGATCGGTCTCGGTCACCGGTCACACCCCGCTCCGCCGACAGGCACACGTGCTCTCCCCGACACGACTCGACACCGACTGACTGGCCGCCGCTACCACCACCTTCCCTTTCGTGAGACGCGCCGCCGAAAGTGGGTCTCCCGAGAGCCGGCTGGTCTCCCGGCGCGCGGCTCGCGCTCAGAGGCCGCGCGGCTGCGGCCGTCAGCCGGGGGACGTGGCCGCACCGGTACACTATCCGCATCGTTCATAATCTATCTACGAAACCTCAGTCAGTCACCACAAGCAACAACTAGCCTGTGATATTTTACAGACAGCTGTATTTATGGCTAAACAGGAGTCAATAGGGAAATATAGGTCAGCCGTAAATAGGTCAGCTGATAAGGTCAGCTTGCCTGAAGGGAGCATTAGGTAAGAACGTTTGTGTATGCCGCCAGAAAATGGAAAATTATCGATTGGATTTGGTGTAAAAGCGGCCCTCGTTGGTGCACTTGACATTGCTGCATCAATCTACGATAGGTGGGTGTGCGTCCGACAGGAAATAAGAATACTCATTTGTCATTTATTTTATTTGTCATTTATTTTATTTTCTTTACATTTAACATCTCTATCGTTCCGGCTAAAAATTTTCGGACTTTCCCTGATCTTCTCTTACCACACCCCTGCCACTTGCCTGACTGTTTACTAATAGGATTTAACGCCGAACGGCAGCAGCTCACGGTAATCCTCCCTTAGTCCCGTATGGGGGCAGTTGGTTGTAATCAGCAAAAAAAAAAAGCGGAAACAAGTGGCCATGGAGTGAATTGCATTTTTAGTCAGAATGGCCATGGCTGCTTTGCTCTCCTGTAATGCCATGATCTAGCACGGTTATTATCTAAGAGCAGCGCGGCAGTAGGACAGGTCTTACGGGTCTGTGGTCCGAGCAGCTCGGCAGGACCATGTTATTCCATTGTAGCGTGAATGATAAATACCGGTAGGTATGCATCCATCACCCTGGCTACAATGTGGCATAGTTACGCGCTAACGGAAAGCAGCGACGCAATTACAATATGTTGACTGTTGACGGTGTAGTTCCCGTAAACCGTCAGTCTTGCGGAGAAGCCGGTTCCTTCGAACTGGCCACTGTGCGCTCTGCGCATAAATTGTGCTCAGGATGCCTAAAGTCGGAACACAGCTTTAGAAGCTGCAACTCGCGCAGTTGAGCCTTCAGCCGTCAGCCATCGACCACTCTCTTCTGGCGGACCCCCCCCCCCCCGTTCCATGTCTCTACCCACTGTCCATCATCATCTATGCTAGTAATTCGTATTCGTTTCGGGCTACACTGAGGTAAAAAATTGTTAAAAACCAAATATTTCGGCTTTATTGAGTAGCCTTGTTCAATGGTCTGCTTTTTTGGTTTTTAACAATTTTTTACCTCAGTGTAGCCCGAAACGAATACGCAATTACTATCATTTACCTGAGGAAATGAAGATTAGAAATGACACTTCGTCAATACCTGATCATCTATGCTGGTAAAGGTCCAGCAGAGCAGCTACTGTCTCGTCCTTACTCTTATCTCACCTAACCTATACCTTTGTAGGTTCTTATTGACCTTAGTTGCTTTAAGGGTAAACAGTCGGGGTAAGTAAGTATGTACACTCAAGTACAACAGTCCGCTCAGCAGTCCACCCCACGCGTCGGGGCAAGCACAAGTAGTTATCATACTTTCGGAAGCTTGAGCCGAAATCCAGCGGAAGCATTACCTTCTATAATCCTCCAGGAAGTAACAAAAACGCGACAAGATCCTACCTACACATTACGAAATGGCCTGCACCAGCTCAGGTTACAGTAGTAGAAAGTTGCGTTGCATTTAATTTTTACCGGACTTAGTCGGTTGAAGGGCTTATTTCTTATAAGATTTTCTTGAGACTCTTGAGTGGCAGTCTTTTGCAAGCCTTCACATATCGAATGTGGAGAAACGCAACAGAATATTTGCAATGAAATAATGAAATAATGTTTAAATGATTGATGATAATGTACAATTTTTCAATTAAAACCCAAAATACTTAAATACGCATAAGCGAAAAGCCAGTAGCAGTTTTCAAGACGGCCTATCTAGCGAATGCACCAAATTTGACCAAATCTGCACCAAGTCTCTTTATAACAAATATTTTCATATCTTGAAATTATTTCATTATTAAAAAAAAAGATGTCAGATAATTAAAAAAATGAGGCATATAAGAAGCATCTGTGCAACCCAAGCTAATAACTTTTGGGAAACACGATGAACCTAACTTGACCAAAGCTGCACCAAATCTGCAGCAAATATGCACCCAATCTTCACCAAATGTGTAACAGATGCAGCCGTCGTGAAACCGGCTATAATATAGTTTATATATGATTTGAAACAAAAGGGCGAAGAAAGTTATTACACACATGAATAATCAAAATAACAGAAGCATAATCACATTCAAGGTTCCCTTCAGCATACTTTGAGAACACACCTAGTTATGTAGGTAGGTATTGTGGAGTGGCAATGCCATAGCATCGCCGTACCGAAGGTTTGAAAGAAAAGCACAAAAGCACAAAAACTAAAAACAATCAGAGAAACCAATTAAAAATGTAACCCTCGGACCAACCGCCGCCAGTAGTGCCAACGCCAAGGCTATCGAACTCCGCCAACGCGAACGCCGCAAAAAATAATCGTATATGATATGATATATCACATACCTATATCATAAATGGCATTATTATTATTATTATTATTATTATTATTATTATTATTATTATTATTATTATTATTATTGTTATTATTATCATTATTATCATTATCATTATTATTATTAATATTATTATTATTATTATTATTATACCCCATATAAATAATTACATTAACAATTGAGCTAACTTCATAAATGAAATGCGGAAAATGAGTAAACACTTTTTGTTTTATTCGTGTGACGTTTCAGTTCAATTAAAAGTATGAAACAAAGGTAAACATACCTATTACCTACCCATACTCATACCTATATAAAAATGATTTTTTATCAGTGTCTTTTGAGGAAACTTTACCTATCGGTAAATAACTCTTCACAACATGCTATGTCCTTGCTGCACACTGCATAGATAGTAGATATATCACCTGTACACGGAAACATTCTAGCTCTGTCTCCTGGAAACTGACCCTGCAGCTTGACCCCAAGTGCAAGTTGGTCACGCAACTAGAATGATGAAGGAGACTAACAGACACCTGCGAACACTTTGGGACGTTTATTTGTATATTTACGGTATGAACACTTCGCGATGCACGAAATAACCTTAGAAAACGTTTGGCTAAGTAATAAATATGTTCAAACCCGTTCGAACCCACTAATTTAGAAAAGCAGAAGATTTAGTTGATACGCCGGTAGGTATTAAGAGACCATCACTGCATCGCAGCCTAGTCAGAAACCGACTAAAAGCGGAAGTCAGCCATGCCCAATGCCCACGTATGCTGAATATGCAATGTTGGCAAATATTTCTTGGCAAAAAAAAAAAAAACTCATTAGGTGCTGGACAATCCAGTGGGCCTAATGGTATCATTCAGCGATTCCTGCCATAAAATATCTGCAAAACAGGATCAATGGCACCCGACAGTTAACTACCGAGCGGTGGATATTAACGGGGAATATTTGTTTCTGGTCCCTAAAAAGCTGTTTCTGGCACCTAATTGCTGATCAGCCCCAAAATGCTTATTCGACCCTAATATCTGAATCTGGCACCTAATTGCTTCCACACAGCCTAAAGTTGCCAGATCGTCTAGTTGAACTCCGTATTTGCTGTTTGCTGATTCACCACCAAAACCAAAACATCCAGCACCTATTTTATTCCACGTTTGCCTACCTAATTCGCGTAATCTTCCTGATTTTATGTATCCTACAATATGAACGTTGCATTCGGTGATGTCAAGTGCCATTTTCGCCAGTGGAGATAATGATTAATGTCATTTCTAGCCAAAAGAGAATAGAGATCACTTCCAGCCGACTAGAGATTATTGCACCCTCAGCCATCTTAACGTGAAAAGTTTGGATCCGTCACTTCCAGCCAGGCTCTCAGGTCATAAACTGGAGTAAAGCAAAATGTCAACTCCGAACAGACATGCCACGCAACTCTTTTCAATATTATTAGCTTTCTGCAATCATCGTCTGACTCCATCTCGATCAAACGCAGCATCCGGCTTCTACAGGGGCGTTTGACTGACCGGCCACACAATAACCAAAAACAAAATCAAAGCTTCATGCACACATATGACATAAGTAAGAAACGGATGAAAAAGGCACAACCACGGCACAACTCTGCGCGGCAAACAACGGACAATGTCCCACGCAAGATCCCGCGTTTCTTCAGCGGCCTTGAACGGAATGAAAACATCACATTTCTTTTCTGGAGCTATTTGATGACGTCAAAAAATACAATACCCGTTTTAATGGTCAAAATCGAGACAATTACTCACAAAAATGTTTCCCTTTAAGCATTACAAATAAATACTTTAAAATATTTGAATGACATTGTTTTTTCAAACAAATCAATATTATTTGCTTACTTAAACGTCATATACAATGCTGAGATCACTACGGGGCTGTCTTAGAGTGTAGCTGCACTGGCAGCCTTTAGGCTAGACTCCAGGGGTCATTATACCAGAACAACATGATTCTACCAGCCAGTAGTTCATTTTTCTACTAGATTGGTGCTACGCTCAGCATTTAGGTGCCAGATTCAGAAAAAAGAGTAAGGCGTACCGATGAATAGGTGCCAGAAACAGCTAATTAAGGTCATTTTCCATGATTGGTGCTGGTATCCACCAAACAGGTGCTGAGGACCAATTTTGGGGCGAGTCAGCTTTTAGGTGCCAGAAATAGCTTTTCTGGGACGCAATTAAATGGCGTCCGATATTAACCCGCGCGGGGCTGGGGTCTCCAGCCGAACGCGCGGGGCTGGGGGGGGGGGGTAAATTTTACCCCCCCCCCCCTGTTATCTCCCGAACTAATGGTCCGATTTGGAAAATTAAAACGCCAATCGAAAGCTCTCATCACGAACTACTAAAAACATGTACTTGATTTAAAGTTTGAGGTCAAGGTCAAGGTCAGGTCAAGGGTACAAATTGCAAGTTTCTACAGTATCGGCCTTGCACCATAGTTGCCGAAGAATGGAGTCATGGACTGAGACTGATCGCCCAAAACGTGTTCTTAGGCTACCAAGACAATATTCGTTGCATACAATATCATTCAGAGGTCAAGGTCAAGGTCAGGTCAGGTCAGGTCAGGTCACCAAAAAACAAAATATAGAAAAGGGCATGTGCGACACATGTTTTATGGGTCATTTTACTCATAGAATTCAATAGGCACCCTCAATAAGTGATATGGACCACCTCTGGATGAATTTCAGGTCGAGGTCAGGTCAAGGTCAGGTCAAGTGAGGTCAAATTTTGAAGTTGGTTGTTAAGGCTTTAAAAGGTGTCTATCTGATGCAGTTTTTCACGGCGAATCGAATGGTGCTATTTTTTGTTTCCGTACGAGGTCTAGAACTTCCAAAAAAGTCATTTTTCAAAAAATTTGTGTGTCGTGACGTCATAAAATTTTGAATAACTCCCACATTTTTGAACCGATTCTTCTAAAATTTGGTATGTAGGTGCACATAGACCATTTCTCTGACATATATTCCGGTTTTTTTCGATAGACTCAAAATTTTGGATTTTATAATGATTTTCCCAAAAAAATCAGTTTTTTGAAAAAATTTAGGCCAAAATCCAAAATTTTCAAAAAACCGAGATAGCCATTTGATAGACAAAGTAAAATTACGTATAACCTTTTTTGTTACGTCTTGATTCCTTTAAAAATGAAGATGTTAGCGGCGTTTGAACTTTTGCCGTTTTTGAGGCGAAAATGGCGAACATGACGTCACTAAAACGTCAATTTCTCAAAAATTTTCCGACGGATTTCGCTCAAATTTTCAGGGAACGTGTCAAATTGATGTAAAAAAAGGTACTGAAAGTTTGGCGGCGCTGCGCGCCGCCGTTTCTGAGATATCGCAAAAATTCGCGAGGGGGGGGGGGTAAAATTTACCCCCCCAGCCCCGCGCGGGTTAACATTTGGCATCTCACGATATTTAATTAGTGTTTTAATTAATTGGCAGCTGGTCAACGACGACGCTGCTGAGGAAATTGAGGCTAAACACTGCGGATCTATAGCTAGGATTGTCTTCTGAAAATGGCATGAACTCCATCCTTAAAGCGGTGTCAATCATAGGTTGGCACAATAAAAACTGTCCTATCGATACCCTGACCTTTGAGTTCATATCGAACACCCAAAGACGTGTTTATTTGCTGATCAATGTTCGCTACGCAGCGCAGGGCTTCAGAGCGCGTCGCTCGTCGTCACGATGCGACGACCAGTTGACAGAGGCTACGTCATATGTAGATATTCTTGTAAGTACCCATCGAATCATGACAGTGTTTTTAAGAGTATGCAGAAATGATTATCATGGACTGACGTCACTTCACTACAAAAATATTGACACATTTGCGCACGATAATGGCGCATGTTCGCAGTTGATAAATCAAGCTCCATGTTTCAGACCTGCCATAATGCTCAGTTATAATAAATATTTATTGTGATTTCTAACTAAAATCCACAGCAACAGCCAACATTACACACATAACAACATACAGATCTTCGACCCATCGATGGTTGGCTTGGCTGCCAAGTGAACTATACATGCAGTACGCCCATGCGTCCATCAGCGATGCGTATTGGGGAACAGTTGAATGGCGCATTATAGTAACTCACCGGGAGTTTCTGGGTGCGAGTAACCGGCTTTTCCGTAGATCGTAACCCCATATCTGCGTGCATACGGTAAGCGTCGTCTCATTTATCGATCATTATGTGTGCTGGGGAGTCGGGAGCAACATTACATCATAAGCCATCAGCGCACGCCAAAACTAGCTTCTTCAAAGTACAAACTTAGCAATCGGTATTCCACATTACATAGGCATTTCTCTGAATTGATGGTGTGGCCTTGTCAGTGACAGCGCGCATAAAACTGTCTGGTTGGTAACACTATTCCGGCGCCAGCTCACTGAATAAAATCTCCACTCATTTGAGCTGTACCCATGTACCTACATACGTATGCATGCATATTGACACACCAGACTCACGTACAAACTTTGCAGCTGATGTTCAAAAGTGAAAGCACATGACAAATCTAAGCAACCGCTTGGCGCCATACAAATCCTCAACTGACCGTTCATATACATTTACGCACACTGCGCTCCGTACCAATCACTTCAAGGTCACCGAAAGACAGCTGGAGCTTCAATACATCAGCAACATTACCTATTCCACCAAAACCAGATGGGTAGGTATAGCGTGTGCTGTGTGCACATTTATTCGGTGTTATGTGTTCACATTGGTATCAGTAACCAGACAATTTCTGCCAGCAGAGAAAAGTCAGGTTGCGGGATGGCTCCTACCTGGCTCCGTCACTCATTAGACAGATGCCGTAAAGCGTTGGGTAGTGTACCGGGAGAAACTGTACTGCCAAGCCCACCTCCTGTCAACCTGGTGCGAACACCAAGACCCGTAGCCGCTTCCGTGTGTCTCTGGGAAAGGCCGTCTTCACCTTAGTGTACTAGGAGTGGTTAGATGCTGAACACAATTTGTCAAAAATTGTAGGTATCTGCTTTTAAATGGCTAGTTTTTTTTTAAGACAAAGTATCCCTGCAGAATGCAGATATATACCAAAGTTTCCAATTGTTTTCACTTCAGGACAGTATATTTTGAAAAGAGTGTCTGAAAACCGTTTCCTTAGTATACGAGTGGACGATAAAGCTTCACTGCCCTCTTACAAACATTTGTCATAAACTTCAAAAATAAATGAATAACCAGAATGGCTGCATTAATGCCTTCTATTCAAGTAGTAGGTCCAGTATAAGACATTAAAAATGGCAAATACCACTGGGAATAGTATCTTAGACACGTTATCCACCAGGCTACCCTCCTTATCCTTCAGCTTTTTAACCAGCAGTACAATGGCGTTGCTGAGCCAAGCCATCCTTCCATTGGTCGGCCGTACCACGATGATCTTGGGCTGTCGTTTTCCGTAGGGGTTGTGTTCGACACCGAGAACAGCGACCGGCGCCAGTCCCGGCTCCACCACCGGGGGTAAGGGACTGAGCGGCGAGCTCCCCCGACGGTCGTCGCCGTCCTTCTCGGCTGGCTCGACACCCTCCGGCACCAGGATGCGGAAGTTGTAGGCGAGCGTGAACTCCACCATGGCGAGGAACACGACCACGATGCAGAGGAACATCCAGACATCCATGGCTTTCATGTAGGAGACGGGAGGCAGCGAGCGCTGCATGGTGGTGAACTGAGTGGCCAGCGTGAGCAGGGAAGTCACCCCGAGAGCCACCCGACCAGGCACGTTCTCCACCGGGATCCAGAAGCTAAGGAAGGAGACGAGCACGATCAGGATCGACGGCAGGTACATCTGCACGAAGTAGTAGCTGAACTGGCGGTCCAGCACGAAGATGCCCTGGACACAGGTCTGGTTGAGCGGCTCACCATGGAAGTGGTACTCATAGTTGCAAGACTCTGGCTCGACTCCGCTCAGCGTGTACTGCGGGATCTTGAACTTGAAGTTGTTGAAGTAGATCCCCGGGTCGCCGAACGTCAGGTTGACGAAGGCCCCATGGTAGATGTAGGGCTCGATGGGCATCGGGCAGCGCTGTCGGTCCATCGGGAAGAACCGAAAGTCGAACGCGCAGAAGTTGGTGACGGTGAGTCTCTCGCTGTAGAAGACCTGGGTGTTCTCTCGGGACAAGCGTAGACCACCATTACGCAGCAGTACGTAGTGTCGACTCGAGGTCTTCGCCAGGGTGAAGTACAGGTCGGGCATCCAGAGCTGGTCGAGCTGCGCCTGGTCGAGCAGCACGAACGAGCGCCGCTCGCAGACCGGGAAGCGGATCCGGTGGTCGGACCACCACATGCGGAAGTAGATGTCGACCGTGAACTCCTGTTCCATCTCGTTGATGTCCGTGATGGAGGCCACCCAGAGGCTGATGTAGACGGAGAGCGGCTGGTGCCACGGGAACGGCGGCATCGAGGCATCGTAGTCGGACGGGATGACCCGGTACTGCGGCTGGACGACGCACGCGCTGGCGTTCAGGTTCTCCTCGGCAGTCAAACTGAAACATAAGCATAACTTACTGCTGTTTGGGCCATGCGCTTCATGCTATTATATGATCTTCATGCTATTAGGAATGCATGGCCTTTGATTTTGTAAATAAAGTTGATGTGCGCACAAACAGAGGAACTTCATTACTAATCAGTTTTCTGCTTTGTATTGCATTTGTTATTGTTATTGTATTTGTACCTTACAAAAAAACGCGAGTCCGTTTTTCCCCATGACCGTTTATCATTAATTATGTAGTTTCAGGTCAGAAGTCCTAACGCCGAAAGGTTAGCCGATTAAAAACAAACTTATTTGTATTTTGCTACGAAATTGATCTTATATTTTGCTACGAAATTGATCTGACGCTTTCGGTCAAGGTCAGTAACCGTCTTTAGAGATATGTTACAAATCAGTTCATTTGTCCTGATGAAACAAGAAAGGATTCATATGCACCATGGCATGGTACATGCATTGTCTGCAGTTGTTAGTGATCTATGATGGTGTCACACGACCTCAAATGTATGCATTTCTGAGTCAGTCTGATGCGTGAACTATATGTCGAACTAAACGCATAAGCTCAAATAAGTGTTGTGTTAAAGATCCAAATGAAATTGAACTCCAAACATAAATAAACGTAAACGTAAATAAACGTAATAGGGAGGAAAATATTACTGCTAGATGAAATAAGTAAATAAAGCGAAATAGCAGCCCATCATCGCAAACGGTCTTCTCATCACATAATGCATGGTAGTTCACAAAGTTGACCTGGCCCAAGGTCTCTGATACAAAATATCGAGCATTTTGTACACTCTATCTTCATTGTTAATCACTGAAATCGTGAGGGAAAGTGCAAGGAAAGCTGTCAAGCCGGTGTAGTTAGGGAGAACACATTTCAATATTTGCTTTTTCTTGAAGTGTGGCAACTGCACGTGATCTCGTGGTCTGAAGATGGTGGCCTGGGGCTAAAATCTGTCAAAATATTCACGTAAAATCGGCCCTAAAGTCTTCCCAAGAGCTCATCCATCTGACTGCGCGCCAGGAAAGCAGAAACGTTGCAAACATTGATATCAGTAACGTTTTTATCGCTAATTCAAAACAAAAGTCCACTGGTGAAATCAATGAGATCCGATGGACTGTCGATGACTCATAGAGAGGATGACACTGGTCAAACGCTGCAACTAGAGAATCTCTCCGATCGTCCTCCAGCAAGATGTCCCAATCGTGTGGGAATTACATACTTTATCGCACCGTCACATCTCAGGACCGCGCAGGAGCAAAAAGCACGCGCGTGTAAGCGTGTACCCGCCTATTTGTCGGGCCGGCCGGCAGCGAAAGTCGAACCAGATTGCCGACGCGCTTGACAAGCTGCGTCTGCTCGGTACTCGGTACACCGGCAGGACCGGATTAGACCGGCCCGTCCGGCCCCTGCGCCGGTCTCCGGCCGCCCCTCCGCCACCTCCCAGCGGCTGGGAGCGGCGAAAGTGAAACTGGGGCCGCTGCAAACTGGCTCAATCGGCTTATCCGAGAGCACTGGCGGCGCCTCTCAGCTGAGTGGAGTGAGGAGTCCACTCTGGCGTGGCCTGCTACCGCGCGAATCAGACGTAACGATTCACGACAGGTCGCGAGGAATTTGGACGCTCATAATCCTTCCGCGCAGTCGAGTTTCACTACAGATGCATTGCGCGGGGATAGCCGGTTTCTAGCTAATAGATTGACAGGGTAGGCTAGGCAAATGCACTTGTCACTTATTAATGAGCATTCGTTTTACGTCACCCATAAAACGTGACGGTTACGTAAATAAAAATTGAGGATGTTTTTATTGAAATCCATATCCTATGTAACTTTCATACGTCGATATGAAATGGAAGTTTCGGGTACTTGTAGGGGACAATGTCCGGGACACTTATATTGCCTTATCTAAAAATGTAGTTTTCATTTGATCAAATCGATCCTACAGATAGCAGATGTCTGTGATATGAACTAAAATAAGTTGGCAATAGTCAAATAATAAATTAAACAGGTCCTATAATAGGGCCTATAAAACAAATAGGTCACATTGATAATCCTTACTCCGGGAAAAAGAAAACGGTTTACAATGCTTCACCGGCTACAGTAACAGCTGCTTGGAAACTTAAAGTCGGGGTATTGGGATATTGGGGGAATAAAATGGGTAAAGTGGTTATTAAAAAGATGGTGAACGTATTATGATAGTTCCGACATTTATATTTTATGGCCTGAGCTTAGGTCGAGGTTCAAGACGACTGTAGAACATATTCTATAATCTGGTAACAATTGGCGATGGTAGTCAATTTTTCGGTCTAGTGATAAGGTGAGCGAACAGACCCAGTCTTCCCGCAATGGGAATGGTTGAGCGGCGTCGGGAGCCAGCAGGCAGTGATCCGCTCTGATGGGATGGGGAATTATGAGCGGTCGTGAAAACACTATGACCGGTCGTGGTGAAATAGGGGAAAACTTTGTGCCCCGGTAGTGAAGGTGACAGCTGGTAGGGCTACGGGAGCCAGAATGACCCGGCCTGATGTGATGATGAGGTCCACTATGACCGGTCACGGTGAGGCCATGGGAGCACTGGGGCCCACAATAACTCGGTTAGTGGAACTCTCAACTCACAGGCGGCTGGAGTATTTTGTGAGGACGGGCCGCACTCCCAACACGACGAGCAGGCACGCGGCCAGCTGGACGGCCGCCATGGCGCCGACTGAGCTCGGATCGAGCTCGGACACGGTCAGCGCCGATCACCGATCACTAACCACTGGTCATCGGGTCAGCAGTCGATCGAACATACGGAAACAGCCCACCATTTCACATCCTCCGGTCACTCCCGGGGGCTCCCCCAACCGGCAGCTGAGCCCTCACACGGTATTTAACGACCAACAATAAAATACCGGCGGTAGTTGATAGTCAACTAAACACAGAGTGTTTAGTGAATATTGATAGCTAGGTATTTTAGGCCACTTCCATTTGTAATCAAGTATGCAACGACCCACGCATATTTTATTACTCCTAACCCATGTAATTAAAGGTCGTTACCTTTATGACTTTGCAATTCATCGGAAACCATGGTAACCGTCCACAAAACGGTACGTAATAACTAATAAGAACTCTACTAAAATCAATATAAACTCGTTATTAGGCATATGGTTAAATGCTCATATACTAGTTTCGAGCCTTGTTGGGTTAATCATTTTTTAAGGTTTTGCGTGACCTTCCGTGACGTTACGAAACTAAGGTCAGTTAATTAAGGTCATTTGAGGCCACGGACTTTTTTCATCAAGAAGTCCCGATCAAATTAAACTCGCGACTCGGGAAAGCTACCATTTGATTAACTCAGAATGAGCCGCAGAATCGAATGACGTGCAATGCGGCACCTTCTGACCAACTTCCGGCCAACTGACCTGAACGGCTTTACCGACAATGACCTGAGGTCAACACCAAGGCTGACCTCTCACTCCTCAACGCAGTTGGGCAAGAAAAACGCGATAGCGTCAAAATACACTAGATATACCATTTTTGCTAAGTGATTTAAAAGATATTGACCTGACCTCCGAGGTCACAGGTTGACTCGATACAGTTAAATTTGAGGCAAACTATTGAAGCTCTAGCTCAGGTAGGGTTGAAACGGCGTAGGCGATCACGTGTGCCCTCCATCCTGCGGTTGTATGAACTATGATGAGTGCCGATTGGTCCGGCGATGACTCAGAAAATGCCTGTTCCTCTTTGGTTCATCACTAATACATTGAGGTAAGCGTTTTGAAATTTGGATAAGCCGTCTTGTGCAAGTGACCGACTGGCAACAAACTCATCGTTGCAGTGCAACATAAAATATGCACTACCATGTGGACAATATGCACAAACATGATTGAACTAATAAATTGTGATTATGCATCTTCAAGCAAGCACGTCATTACCCCTAAGAAGGGAAGCCGTCGTCAAAATATGCGAGCTCAGTGTGACGGGTGTGATGCAATCTGTAGTGAAATATCCTTCCTGCCAATACCTGCTGGCACAATTATTCTATACCACATAGATCGATTACTAATGCAACGCAGATGAAAGACGTTCTCCCCATCAGTTTTCCACTCCCGAGCCAAAAGAAACACATTCTCGGATGTATCGACGAATACATATATTGTGCTTTGGTCATGAGTGGGTGCAGCAGCCGCGCCGGTCGTCCCTCAAACGTTACCAGCTGCCGCCGACCGCAGCCCGGCGATATCACACCAGAGCTGTTCACTCGGCGGCGCCCAATCCTTCCCATCCAGCGGGGACGGCCGGCGGTCACAATTCGAACTTCAGGTCATCCAGAGCCAATGGCGACAAATGGATCCTCTGCATCACTGCCAATATTCGCAAACAAGGCTTGCCCCTCCCCTTTATTATCGTTCGGCTGCGCCCGCGACCGGCGGGTGTCGCTAATAGACAGCGGAGACATCCGACCAGCAGCCAGCCCCCCAAATTACTCCCAGCGACTAACCGCCGGAGATACACGATGAGTTGAGACACACATTCAGATGGAATCGATGAAAAGGAAGAGTGAACATTCGACGGGCCCGGGGCGGCGCGGCGAACGGACGGCACAATGCCGGGCCCCGGCCGGCCAAGAGACGCCTCAGAGGACCCCCGATGGCCACACAGACCCCTCAGAGGGCCCCTGCCCAACGAAGGGCCCCAGCCCATCACAGGGGCCCCGGCCGACACCCAGATCCCTCAGGAGGCCAGCCGCCCACACACACACACACAAACGCCCAAGGGCCAGAGATGAGATACGAGACCGTGCCAGCCGAGCCCCAGACCCCACAGCAGTTAGAGACAAAAGGGCGTTAGCCAGCCTGGCCCGCCCGCCAGTCCAACCTAGAAACACCGACGGACGAGTGGTGCTCTGCGCAACACACACACACACACACACATACACACTACGAGACGACGAGCCAGCGCGGACAGAATAGAAGCCGAGTCACCAAGCGAGCGCCAATAAATACACTGAGTGGCACACGCGCCGGGACAGTCAGCACTAAGATATCACATGTGATCACTAAAGGCCGCCTAGGGCCGCACATCATCGTCTTTCGTTGTGGCGCTGGTATTCCTGTAGGCAGTTCGTTTCTCCTGCGCCGAGCGCCTGCTCTCGGCAGGAGAGGGCGGCGGTCGGGTGGGCGAGGCCGTCCCTGCCGCCGTCACCTTATCCTCTGGTTCCACGCGCGCCGCCCGCCGGCGCAGACTGCCCTCGCGGCGCCTGCTGCGTTCTCTGCTCGACGGTCGCTCGGAGGACGAAGGAGGCTTCTCCCCGGCCCCGTCACCAGCCTCGGCCGGTCGGTGGGTCACCGTGGAGACGTACACCGTCTGCTCGGCCCGCGCCGGCGACCGTCCCGGTGGCGCGGCCGGTGGCGGGGTTCCCGCGGGCGGAGTGTCCGGCCGCCGCGGCCCCGGTCGCCGGTGGTGGCGGCAGTGGGGCTGAGCGCGCGGCCGCCGGGACAGGTCCGGACTGGCCCCTCCGTCAGACGAGGTGAGCGCTCCGTCGGTCGGCGGCGGCGACTGTGCCGTCACCGTCACCCGCGGCGGCGGCGACGAAACCAGAGGAGAGATGGCCGGCCGGCCGTCGGCTCGATGCAGCCGGTCCGGCGACAGCGCGCGCCGCAACAGAGGGCTGCCCGGCTCGGCAGACTTGGGCCGCATGTACGCCTTGGCTGCGGCAGTCGGCGCCAGACTGGCGGCCCCCGGGCTGTACGACTGCACCGAACAGGCCGGTGCCGAGGACGTATGCGCCACGGGGAACGCCAGCGGACTGGGTGACCGGGTTGGCGACACCGGCAGCGGACTGGGAGACGGTGTGCGCGCCAGCGGGCTCAGCGGGATGTGGCCCACCGACTTACGTCGACTGGCGGCGTGCGCAGACTTGGTGGCCGCGTGCAGCTTGTGCTTGAGGCCGTGCAGGGAGGAGGGCCGCGGCTGGAACTGACCGGCCGCGGCCGCCGCTGCTGCCGCCGCCGGCGAATTCGGCACAGAGGACGAGGGAGACGATGAGTTGGATGAGTCGCTGTGACTGAGCCGGTGAGCCGGCCGAGCCGCGGCGCCCGGTTCACAGGACACGGAGCGGCTCAGAGAGGAGAAGCTGCGGCTCGGAGTCAGCTGCATCGGCGAGTTGCTGGCCATCTGCCGACGAAGGAGAAATTGGTGTCAGAAGGGGCCGCAGAGAGCGTAAGAGGATCATGAGCATCGGATGGACATCAGAGGGGCGTCAGAGGTACGCCTAAGAGTGATCAGTGGGCGTCAGAGCGTTGGGTGAAAACAAAGGAAGATCAAAGGCGTCAAATGGATGTCAGAGGGGCGTAGGAGAGACGTCGAAGCGGACATAGAAGGGCATCAGAGGGGCGGTAGTGGAGTCAGAGGAGCATCAGAGAGGGGTCAAAGGGGTTAAATCATTCACAGGCCAGACAGCTGCCCCAGCCTACCGTCTCATTACAGAAAACATTGCAACCGGCAGCTATATCGACAAACATCGCGATTGGAAATATCGACTAGAACGGAAGCTGCTAGTTAGTTGGTGCTCATCGAATACGTGAGCGCGTTCCGTTGAACTGCAATGCAATCGCGCAGAACAATTAAGACCCGCTTAATGATCAGCACAATCACAGGTCGCTATGGTCATTACAGAGGTTCCATACCACAGCCCAATCAGCACGAATGGCAAGCGACAACGTCAGACCGTCGATAGGTCTATAACGGGACCGGTCTCGGCTGTCTAGACGAGACTCCAGACCGACCTCCCATCATCGGACCGTGTTTAATTAAAGGCAGCACATAGCGGAACAGAAATCCTCACCTGATGAATCTCAGCACTGGCGCGCTTGCTGCTCAGTTTCCGCAGTAGAGACGCCTTTCGTCGTTTGTCGACGCTGCTCTCCTTGCGTTTGCGGCGATTGCCGGCGCGGCGCGCCAGTTTGGCGGCTCCGGGCGCGCGCTTTCGGCCGCCGCTGGAGATGGAGGTCTGGTCCAGCGGTGTGGCGCGCAGAGTGACCCGGTCACCACCGGACAGCAGCAGCTGCAGCACCTGCGTGTGGAACAGGCCCTGCACCGGCTCGTCGTTGATGTGCGTGATGAGGTCGCCCGGACGGAGGCCGGCGTCGAACGCCGGACTACCAGAGTCCACCGTCTGTAGAGCGGAGGAGATACACGGTCAGAATGGGTCACTGGACAGACAGGGATAACAAAGCACAAAGGGGGAAGTAGACACAATTAGATAGGACACACATGCACCAATGGCATGCCGATCAAAAGTTTCACGGAACACTGAAAGACGGAAACTGCTTTTCTAGGTCCGTCCTTTCATTTTAATAATTGATCATACAAAGACACGGTCAGAAAAGGACAGGATCAAACCGGCAGATACAACCAAATCGACTCCTCCAGAGCACATATCAGTAATACCTCAAAACCAGCCCATACTATACATCTTCCCCATCCACAGCGCCATCCCCTTCAAACTACCCACTCACCATGACAAGGTGGTGGACCGTGTAGTAGTCCGAGTCTCCCAGGTACACACGGATCGCGCGGATGGTGAAACCGAAGCCACGCGCGCCGCGCCGCAGGATCACGGGCGGCTTCAGGTTGTTGAGCAGCGGCGAGAGCTCCCGGCACGGGGAGGCGTCCCGCGAGCTGGCCGTGGACGAGCCGCCCGGGGACTGGACCGGCTGCGGGCAGGCGTCCTCTGCAGGACGGAAGGCGAGGAGCGTCAATTACAAGGGAACGGGGTCCAGGTGAACAGTTTACCGCACTAATTATGTAATCAGCTGCGCAGAATGAGCGCAGTAAAACGGAAATAAAAAGGAGGCACTAACCGATCAGCAACTGGAGGAAAGTATATGGCACATTCTACTTAGGTCATTAAATTATTTAGCGTCAGAAATACTTGAACTTAGACCCGATCATCTTTGCTGGCTAATTAAAATTCAGAATAGAGACCACATCATCAACCAGAACCCACCAGGCGGTATCATGAGGTTGAGACCGGACGCCGACGCCGACTTAATGACCCGGTGCATTGGTGACGAGGCCTTGGGCCGCGCGCCAGCCGGCAGCGGCGGTGCGCCGCCCGGGGTACGTATGATGGGCGGCGGCGGCGTGGCGGCGGTCGGGGGACGCAGACTGCCGCCGGTGGGTGCTGGTCGCTCTCCGCCAGCGGCCGCCGCGGGGCCGGCGAGGGTACCGATGGCGGCGGGGGCCGAGCTGGTGGTTGTAGGAGCAGGAGCCGCAGTAGCGGGAGTGGTAGTGGTTGTAGCGGGAGCAGCAGCGGTGGTCTTGGCGCCAGGCCCCGACCGCGCAGCACGTTCCGCGGTACCGCACTCCACCGTGGGAGAGTTACGCGGCGGTGACTTCTCAGACTCCTCGACGGGCGAGAGCTCGCGGACGTGGTCGGTACCCGTTGACCTGCCAGACACCGGGTATACAGTCAGCCAGGGCTCGAGTAGAGCTTCAGAGCAAAGCAAGGAACGCTTTGTAGTACCTTGTAGGATATAATTATTTTGATGTCATTGCTCTCACTCACAACTTCACAAGACGTAAGAGTGAGCATAATTTTCACTTCTTATTACAATCAAATATCAATTAATTCGATCTTTCTGATAAACATTGAAAGACTAAAAACAAAGTCACATTTTACGAAATTAATCATGCTCATCTAGACATCAATCTAGAGAAAAATAGCAACAATAAAATAAGCGCATGCATGCACATTAACTACCACGGTAAACCATCGACTCCGAGCGTCGGTAGCTCAGTTTGTTGTGAGCGCCGCCTCTGGTACCGCGCGCGCGCGCTCAGTGCCACCTACCCTCCGTCTGCCTTGTCGACGGCGACGGCCGGCCGTGGCTCGCGGTGCCGTCGGCGCCGCTGCACCTGAGGCGACACGTCCTCGCTCTCCGTCTGGGAGCTGTCCGGAGTGATAAACGGGCTCCGGCCCAGGCCCGGTCCGGCAGCACCCGACCACAGTCGCAGCGGCCTGTCGCCATCGGCACCGAGCATGCATTAGACGGCGAGCTTACAGACACATACAGCCAGCGGCCCGGCACGCAACTGCGCCGGGCACAACACAGCACGATAGCACGACTACCAGGCAAAATAAAATGGCAAAAATAACGAGCGAATCGACAAAAAACGAGCGAGTTGTCAAAACGAGCAAGTTGGTAAAACGAGCGAGTTGGCGAAAAACGAGCTGTACATACGGGGGAAAGGTGCGTAGCGCGGCTGGGTTCGTTGTGCCCGTGTGCACGGGTTTCAAGATGGGTGAGGCGGGAGCGGGGAACACTGAGAGGGGCGGGGGTGAAAGCTGCAGGGACAGAGACGGTACTCACACGTCCGGCAGGCTGCTGACGTGCTGGATACGAGCCAGCCGGCCGGAGTCGGCCGCCTCGCCGCTGCCGGCTGCCGACGACTCACTCTGGTCCGACTGGCCCGAGTCGCCCTGCGACATGGACTTGCGCAGGTCCAGACGACCCTGCGACTGCGGAGAGGCGGAAATGAACAACGGTCAACAGAGGAAACACGACGGGATATACAGCCTACAGAGTCAGCCAACCGCAGACGTACAGCTGCTGCGCATCGACGGTACAAGAAGCAGAAGACTACCGACTATCATACGCGACATTTTTGATCAATTGACTGCTATTTACGTACAGTCGCACCATTGACGAAGTTTCATTATGATCCAACTTAGATCAGACCAGATGGTCTGGGTAGACAACGGGGGACTGGGCTCTAGCGAGATAGTCCCATCGGGTTGTCCAGCAGAAGCGGGATCTCCCCTTACAGTCGGTTCATTGCGGAATGTAGGCTGCCCAGCGCACTCACCTTTTTGAATCTGGGCGAGCAGGACGAGAACGAAGAAAAGAGCAGCGACTCCTCGGTATCGTCCGTGTCATCCTCCAGATCGTGATTGTACCGGTCCGCCCGGGCTGCAGCACACAAACGGACCGCGTCAGAATCCATGGCAGTACCGAAGGCTAAACAGCTGAACTATCAACGTAACTCAGAGGCTTCCCGAGAGGTGACTATCATAACGACTAGTAGAGAAGCTACCCTCTCAGCCGGTGTAGGCAAACAGCCGAGAGTGTTGAGCGGACCTGAGTGTTATAGCGTGGTTTCGAACAGGGCGAGGCTATAGTCTGTTCCATATCAAGCTTGCGGTCGGAGTTTCTTCGGCAGATCGCTCCTCCGCTCAGGAAGTAGCGTCTTAAAATGTAAGAACTGTATATACAGAAACCACGCACTGCTTTCAGCAGGGTACTTCGGCTGCAAACTTGAAACGGAACAGAGTATAGACAATATGACTCACTGTCGAAGTAGCTGGTATCTTCGTCGTCCTCCAGCTGCGGTACAAACTCGACCTTCTGGCGCAGCAGGTTCGTCCAGTCCAGGTTCAGGAAGAACGCGTGGTCCTGCAGGCAACATCACACGTACCATTAGCACTTACAAACCTATTTAACTACAAAGTCCACAAATTCACCATTATACTTAGCCGGGACGGTTTATGTAACAGATTCATTCATTTATACGCTTGGGTTCAATAAGAAACGCAGACGTTGACAAAGCCGTGGCACTCGCAGTGTGGCCCACCCAGGACTCACCTTGACCTCCTGGGCACCGCCTGTCCCCAGTCTTTCCAGAGGGGTCTGCTGTAACAGCTGGGAGATCAGGTCACGGGCCTCGGGAAGCACCTGGAACTCCTCGTCGCTCGGCCACTCAATGTCATCTGAAACGGAAACGAGCTCCGTGGAAGACCATCCGCCGAACACCTACAGCGGTTGTGCGAAGCGAGACTGTTCGATTGAGGACAGTGAGTCAATCAGGCTAAGCTAGCACTTACATTATTCTCATATGCATACAGTCATCTACCACATCACCATAATGCGTCTGAGACGAGGTCGAACTGATCAAAATAAAATGTACCGGTAACAAAAACGACGAGATGACCCGGAGAATGGCGACGATCTGTATGGCACTATTCAATAGACATGAAGAGAAGGAAAGAACAGCGGCAGTCAGCAGTCCCCACGACTGGATGACTGGTATAACCTCACTAGCCTAGAATCAGTCATACGGACTGACTAGGCTTTCCTCACAGCCCCCTCGGTCACTCACCATTGACGGTGTGCGCGAACAGCTCCTCGGGTGTGTCGCCAAAGAAGGGCACGCATCCGACCAGGAACTCGTACAGGATGATACCCATGCTCCACCAGTCGACCGGCTTGCCGTATCCCTGCCGTAGGATCACCTCCGGCGCGATATACTCGGGCGTGCCAAACACCTGGAGGTCACAGAGGTCAGGTCAAAGTCACGGTCACAATACAGGTCAAACGTCACATCTCACTTGTCATGACCCATGGCTATATCTCATCGGCTAACCTACATGGCCGATGAGATATGGCCGATGAGCTACATAGCTGGTTTGTCTCGCGATGAACCAGCTACATCACAATTCACATGGTATGTTTCAAAAGAAGGTTGATGACCACGCCAGTCACGACGATAAGCGAGTAAGTCAAAATGGACCCACATTTAGAACAGCTGAGGGCAGGCCCATAACGTCTCTAGCTACGTTAGAATATGGAGAACCATTACGGCAAGCACTGGACGGCTGCTTGGCTTACCTGTTTATCCGAGAACTGCTTCGTCTCTTTGTCGATATACCCCTCGTACAAATTCGTGGCCAGTGACATGAGGCCCATCTTGCTGAGCCCAAAGTCGGTCAGCTTGATGTGTCCCATGCTGGTAATGAGTAAATTATCCGGCTTTAGATCACGGTGTACGATGCCAAAGCTGTGGAGGTATTCGACAGCCAGCACAGTTTCGGCGAAGTAGAGTCGCGCCATGTCGGCGGGCAAGATACCGATGTTTTTCAGCAGGCAGGCGCAGTCGCCGCCCTCAACGTACTCCATTACCATACACAGGTGCCGCTGGAAACGGACGGAAGGAGAACGCAATAGCAGTGCAGCTCCGTGCCACAGGCGAGCAATGTGAAATCGCACTTATATTCATTCCATTATACTGGAAGGAAGCTTTAAAATAAAATTGCGCTTCCGCGACAATACGTAGGCATAATATGTATGTAAAATTTATTTGAATAAGTAATTGTGTTGAAATAGCCTGCACCTGAGAGAGAATATTACACTGTATTTAATCCCGAAGTCCATCCGGCGGGACTTCGCTCTCCCAGGCACTCACCTTGGTCTCAAAGCTGCAGTACATGCTGACGACGAAGGGGTTGTCGGTGAAGCTCATGATGTCTCGCTCGGCCAGCACCTGCTCCATCTGGTTCCGCAGCACCACGTTCTGCTTGCTGATCCGCTTCAGGGCGAAGCGCTGTCGCGTACCGCGCTGCCGTACTAGGTAGACGGCGCCATACGCGCCGTTCGAGATCAGCTTTACACGCTCGTAGTCGTCCTCGCTGGCCACCTGGTGGAGCGAAATTGGTTGTCGGTGGGGTGCTGTGTCAGGGAAAGCGACTAAAAAAAAAAAAACACACACACACACACAAACACAGATAGACGAATCATCTAAAGGGCGTATACAATACATAAAGTCAGACAGGCTCAGGTCCCAGGAGAGTACACCACATATACACGATCAGACGGGGACGACTTCCACACCAGGGACGCCCACCACAGACACACAGACATACAGACAGGTCGTTCCAGAGCAACAGACAATAGACACAAGGTCAGCTGGAGCGGGTTCCCCTGGGATCACATCCCAGACACACCATCAGGCGGAACGGAGTTGGTGTCCCTGGGGCACAATCCCGGGAGCGCTGAGAAAACTAGCTCCTACAGTACCAATCAACACCAGCCTAGTCGATAGAGAGGTAGCTGACAAGCCAGCAGCCGGCTCGGCAGTGACCAGCAGTTCAACCCACCTTGTGCACAGTCCTCCGCATCGGTTTGGCGTCCTCTCCGTCGGCCTTCTTAGGAGTGGAGGCCTGCGGCGGAGCGGACGCCGACGCCTCCTCCTCCATTTGTACTAAGTCTTCGGTCAGCTCTGAAACATGGGAGAGATGCCAACGTAAGCCTCAGTGCGACACGGCATCGCTTCTAAGGTATTGTACAGCTGGAAGAAAATCAATAGACGGAGTGGCGGCACTTATGGGACCCTTAACAAGCCGGCTCGTCACATAGAGAAAATGGGTTACAAATGGCCAGCACGCGACTGTTTCGCAAGCCGCTTGTAAAATGGTGTCAACATAGAAACATAGGACGGTAAGACGGTGTCAACATGGAAACATAGGAACTTTGGCAGGCACTAAGGGAAATGTCTAATTAAGGTTCTACCGTACCAGCACCCTCTGTTCACCGTTCACCTCTGATTCTCCAACCCAAGGAGTGTCTGCCCTGTCCAAGATAACTGTGACCATGGTCACAGTTACTGTCCACCATGGTCTCTCCGTCCTCACCTGCCAGCGGGTCGCGCTTCAGGCCCAGTTTGCTGACGATGTACTGCGGTATATCGGTAGTGATACCCTGACAGGAGCGCGCCTGTCCCTCGGCCCGCTCCAGAAGGTGGTAGAACTCCTCCGGGTCGAACTCCAGACACTCGAGTAGCCGCGCCGGCCGAGAGATGATGAGAAGGAGGCGACGGACCAGAGAGCTCACCCGGCGGGCCGCCTCGGCTGACTTCTCCCGGGTCTGAGGGGCGAGGAGGGTCGGTCAGTGCGTGGCCTATGGTCGGTACGGGGAATACTCTACTGATACGCATTGTAGAAAAATACCGTTCAGTGGTTGTACAACTCATCAATTGGTACAAAGACACAATGCAGGGGGTTCCCTAGGAAGTGGCAGTTCCATAACACACATAAGCTCTCAAGGCTCATCGCTCAACACTTACCTCATTGAGCAACTTCTCCAGGTTCTCTGAGAGGTCGTAAAAGTAGCGACTTGTGATACACCGCTCCTGAGACTTGCTCAGACAGTCGCGAACCATTTCCATCACCTGGCAAAGCACACAGATGTCAGCCAACACGCAAATGCACTTCACTCGGACAGGACACAACTGCTATCCAAAGTGGCCTCAAACTGTTGTAAGTTAGCATGGTTCGAACCACAATGCACCAGAAGACCAGAAACTCCATAATTTTACGGATATCATCGCAAGTGATGTTCATCGGCTTTCACATCCTCATCCGAGCTACCCTGATGATCCGTATCTTGCGTCTCGCTTTCCATCGTTCGAAGCAATACCAGACTGCGTTAGCCCAGTGTCTGCCCGTGGGCCACAGGAACAGAGCGATGGGCCAGCGCTATCAGCCATGACCATGAGAGCCAGCGGGCCAGCACGTACCTGATGCCGCACGAAGCGGAGGATGGCCACCGCCGAGGGTGACGAGTCTTCCGTCTCCAAATCAGTCACCTCGTTCTCCTCAATTAGCTTCTGAAGACGGTCCTCCATCTGCTGCGTCGCCTGGGGGCACGAAAGGTCAGAGGTCAGAGCAGGGCAGAGCAAAGCACGCTAGGTGGCGGCGTATAATGCCTAACAAAGTCGCGTCAGGTAAGGTCAAACCAGGTCTGGTTAAGTTAGATCTAAAAATAACGAAGCTTGGCAGGACACATAATGTTCTGCATAACTCAGAAAGGGACTTGCCACGCAGAGGCGAAGCTAAGGAATAAATCTATATCAAAGGTCAAAGGAAAAGTCTCCCGATAGGGTAAAGCAGCTATAAATAACCAGCACAGGAACACAATCAGCCTCGCTAGCGGTGATGAATCGTTTGTCCCTTGCAGCTGGCAGAATGGTTTTCCGCATCAGCGCTGCGAGTGACGTCATCAATTTCGGGGCGGACGGATCGTCAGCAGTTGGCTCCGACGGCTCGCTGAGCTATGACGTCATTAGCCTGAACTGCGACCCGCTGGCGCCTGGGTTGGCTCGGCAGAGGCCAGTGGATGGAATGAAGGTCGCAGCTATAGCTTTGGCAGCATCGTGATATGACCAATGAGGGCAGAAATTAAACCCATGACGGACCCGGAATCATAACTAAGGAACTCAGATCAAAGACAGACCCAGACCCAGTATCAGACCTGCGGCAATATCTGACCTAAAACAAATCCAGGCCCATTATCAGATCTCATGTCAGACACAGACCCAATATCAGACTTTTGGTCGGACCCAGACCCAGTATCACACCCAGGTCAGCCTCGCTACCACCGCGGCTCGTCTTACCTTGGGGAAGCGCTCCTTGTAGAGTGTGTTCATGATCACCACGTCATTGTCAATCAGAGGCGTGCGCATGGGTGAACTGAAACAACAGACGGGGAGGCGAAGGTTAGAAGAAGGCAGAAGTACACAAGTCCGGGGTCCCTGCCCGAAGACACACTGCCTGAAACACCGCGAAACAGTCGGGACACGTCAGATAACGGGGCACGCTCCCAGGAATCTCTATGGGTTGGAAATGACTGGGAGCAGCTGGCTCATACGTTACAAGCCAAATAAACACAAATACAGAGCGGCGTTACACGCGAGGCAGACTCAAACAGGCCGAGGCTTAGGGTGATACAAACTAAAGCGGATAGAAGGCTGAATACATTTTAACGTTATATGAAAACTTGTTCATGTCAATAGCGAAAAAAGCTCAAGACTATTTCTCTTTTAACGTCCATGCTCAGTAATCGTTTGAAATATTGCGTACTAACAAGAAGAGAATACGCATCTTCCTACGGCACCGGCTGGTGCCGGTGCTCTGATCAGCTACGTTACACGATCGCCTCCAAGTTAGCGCAGACACTGAACAGTCGAACTAAAACAGCTGCCGTCAAGAGAAGACTTTGTGAGTAATTATACCTTTCAGGTTACATCAAACGAAGGGGTAATTACATCGAAGGGTATATTGAACGAATAGGTAGTTTTGTGGTGGGTTTATCAATCAATGCACTTCTATTGAGGCTACAACTTGAAGTACTTCCATTTCTACTACAATCTAAAAATGTTTCCAAAGACTATTATACAAGTATGCAACAATGTAGCAGTAAAACATATACAAGTATGCATTTACATTTAAACTACGCTATTAAGCAGCACTCCTAACAGTCAAACAAAATATAACAAATGCATGACACATCACCGAAACTGTGATAACATCCATGAAAGTTACGAACACGTCGAAAAGTTTCTGCGACACCACATTTCCACTGCCCGGACAACATTTCAGCGAGTGTGCGATAAAACTGGGCGCAGTAATAGACGACCAACTCGTCAAACATTTCACAGGGACCGGCCGGCTTAGGCCGTCAGAGGTGGAGAAAGTCGTTAAACTCGGCATCAGGCCAGCTCGTAACTGCTTGGCGAAACACCCTTCCGGAGACAGCCGGGACCAAGCGGGTTTGGTCTTTAGTTTTACAGTGGGGTAGACGGCTGGTTAGGTCCGACATAGAAGGACAAAGGGTCGGTTTAGCCAGGCCAGTACAGTGAAACGGAGTGACAGTCGAAAGAGAGTCAAGGCGGATGTATACGGTAGACAAGTCAGTCTGGTCTCTAGAGCACTACGAAACAGAAGGCCTGCCTGCTCTGGTCTGTACGATAAGACAGATAATCGGTCTGGTCTGGTCTGGTCTGGTCTGCGACTCTGTACGTTCAAACAGGTCAGGTTTGGTCTTTTCAGTGGGACATTTCAGCCTCGAATTCCGCCCCAGTTCCGTCTGACCGTCCACCGCTGGTTAAGAGGAACCCGCTGTGGTGCTCAGTGCACCCACACGGCTACCCTGCACCCAGCCATCCCTACTGCCGGAACCGCTCACAGTGAACAGTGAAAACACCGGGAAGCAATTCATCGGACTGAACTTTAGAACCGAGTGGGGACAGCAGGGCGGAAGGAAAGAGACGCAGTCGATAACAGGGGACGTCCACCAGACAACAGCGCGTTGACCCCCGTGACTGGAACCATATCCTCCATAGACAAGTTCTTTCAAAGAACAAAGTACACCGTCCAAACAATAAATTTATATCATACGCAACAGATGCGAACAAAACACTGTACCAGCCGTAAAATAAACACTGTCCGAATACACAATATCATAAAACCCAGGGCATATGACGCAAGCGCTTCTCATTGCATTATCTTCACTGGAACCGATAAACCCACTCTATCCCAGACTTCGCTGAAGCCTTCTTCCTTATAAAAATGATAAGCATGCTTCCCACGGACTTCGTAAGTCTGAACACGCCATATATCCTGTCTGATACATTATACCCTGTGATGATGCGATACTAAAGCCCGGTACTGGCTCATCTGCTAACCGACCAGTGTAGCTTTCACTACATGAAATTCCACTGGCCCTTCAGCATCCACATTCCACGCCAGTCAGTTTTAGCCGTTATGTCGATTAGTGACCGACCCACCCTATCCTGGAATCGTAGCAATACGACACATTCGGAGCCACTACCAGTGTTTTTTTTTTTTTTGCCAAGCTCAGCCAAATACTCTCGATCGCAGTCCTATCTGAGTAGGCATCCATCAACGTCGCAGAGTTCAACATGCTCATCAAAATAAGATATAATGCTCGCGGGATTTCCATTCCAGTCGACATATCATATTTCCATTACCTCACCAGACAGGAAGAAATGGAATGGAATAAATCGAATGATTTGCTCGTAGTGGTTTATAAACAAGATCCGCATCCATTTCTCTCAAACTAGACAGAGGCCAGTTGGGATGGTAGGTGCTCATTCCGCATACACTTGTCTGACAGCAAGCCAGGAAAGGAAAGGAAATGCCAGTCAGGAAAATGGGATCACAGGCGCGGCGTTGTAGAGCGGAAGGGGGCAAGCCAGCACAGCAACAGAGCAGGCATCCAGTCAGTCATAGACAAAGCAATGCACAGCGGCCGATAGTGGAGACGAGGCTTACTCGAGAGTGGCAACGCAGAGCCAGGCCAGGCTGTGGACGGCCGGGGAGGAGCGGTGAGTGGCGGTATACACCGTCGGCACCGGACGGTCTCACACCGACAGGGGCGAAATTAGACAGCACTCCATTGCTGCTAGAGCATACCACGAGACTAATTGAGTCCCGGATCCATGACTAGGGTCTAGTCATGGACCCTGACTAAGCTACCAAGGTGTCAAGGAGGAGAGGGCGACACTCACCTAAGAGACCGGGAGCGAGGCCGGACCAGCGGCGACGAGCGGCCCTCCTCCTCCAGGCTGGGGTTGGACTCGTTGGACGAAAAGTGACGCGCCAGGTCTCCGGTGACCGGCGCCGGCGGAGGGGGAGGCTGGGCACAGCAGTGCAGTTGGTGCAGCCGCTCCTGGGAGGAGCACTGAGACTGCCGGGGCGCAGGGGAGTACACGCAGCCGTCAGTAATAGGTAATCACAACGTACTCACTGGCTGCGCTCACAGCGGACAACACAGAGCACGCAGAAACGGGGCGTACTCCGTGGGAACAGGGCGGCGTCAGCGGATGGCCAAACTGGGTGAGTTTACAGTCAATGACCCTGTCGAATCAGTTGCCGTGGGGTAATTTCGGGTAACATTAGTGACTGTTTGCGAATGCGCGGTGGTGTGGTGACTGTGGTCGGTGTGAAGGTGAGCTGGTGACAGGACTCACAGTGGCCGTCAAGGACTGTGAGATGGTGTCAGTCATCGTATGGGACTGCGGTAAGGTGTAAGGGGTCCCGAGGAGTGGTTTCTGCGGCCGTGCCGAACTCACCGAGACGTTGGAGCTGCCGGGAGTGGTGCCGTACCCGGACGACGGTAGGGAGGCCACCGACCAGCGTCGCCCGTCCACCGTCCTGTCAGAAAACATACCGAACACCAGTCAGAGGGGAGCACACACAGATCGCTCGTCACTGGGGAGCACACACCGGCCACCGACCAGCACCGCCCGTCCACCGTCCTGTCAGAAAACATACCGAACACCGGTCAGAACAGCGAGCACACACAGATCGCTCGTCACTGGGGAGCACACATCGGCACCCGGCCAGCGCCGCCCGTCCACCGTCCTGTCAGAACACATACGGGCCATCAGTCAGAGAGGGGAGCTCACACAGGAGACCTTGGGGAGCACACACGGGTCGCCGGATAGATTGAGACTCTGACCACTAGCGTCTAACATCCTACCAGAGCACATGACGTCCACCGGTCAGATCAAATAGCTTAGTTACGGAGCGAGCGAAGCGAGCGTAGTCTTTCCTTAGATTAACGGAAATTTCTGAGTATGAGCGGCCGGCCGGCCGTGGTCACGCTTTTGCGAGGCTTATATCTCAGCAACCACTTGACCGATTTACATGCGGTAATTTTTGTAGGGTAGCTTCATTCCTTCTACCAAGTATTGGACTATTCCCGATGCATGTGGGTAACCCCTTATGCACGTGCCACGTGCAAAACGAAGAGGTGTCACTTTTGTAATTGTTGCAATATCTCGGTAACTACTTGGCCGATTGCGCTGAAAGTTGGCATGTAGGTAGGCACCCACTAGGCAATGCACATCCATGTGCCAGAGTTGGGGTGCTGCTGCACGTGCGCACGTGCAGGGGTCGTTTCCAAATCTCGAGAACGGCTCGACCGATTGCGCTCAAATTTGGTACACAGTTAGGGACCGGTTAGTAGGGTGCCGTGCACAAGTCAGTTGGGAACCATTTTGCACGTGCGCACGTGCAGGGTGCCGCTTCCAGATCTCGAGAACGGCTGGGCCGATTGTGCCCAAATTTGGCACATCGCTAGAGACCAGTTAGTAGGGTGCCGTGCACAAGTCAGTTGGAGGTACCCCCTCGCAATTTCGCACGTGCAAGGCCCACCCTCTCGCTCGCTCCGTTAGTCGCCCCAAAAGGCGTTATACTGGTACCATTTACATGCCTGCATGATGGAAAACATACGTCTACACGCGCAGACTACGCTAAGAGCATTTACCATCACTCAGCCAATGGAAGTCCCTTATATGGGGCAAGTCTCTTAATTCACTTGTCAGCATTCTGAGTGCAAACTTAATGCCTATTGCTAGTGCTCTCATCACTCAGCAAAGCAAATATATTACATATCTGAAGGCTAATAGGTCAGCTTTAGTGGAGGATAGAGCCTTGATGCCAGACTATCCGACCGTCTATGTATGCCTGTTTTATAACGAGAGTCCGGGACCGGACAAGACTGAACCGGACAGGACTGGACCGGACTGGACTGGTCCGTACCGGACTAGAGCGGACTGAACTGGACCAATGCGGTCCGGAAAAGACAGCCATACTATGGCGGATGGAAAGGCTCACGCGATCTAGCTAAAGTAAGAGACCTTTTCGCTAGTTAGGAACCAGTTAGGTGCTAGCGATGACTGCGAGCGAGTTTACTGGCGCCCGACTATACCGGATGATATCAAAGCTACTCAGCGCGTTCGTCATAGACCTGACAGAGGACTGAGCCCCATGATACCCGTCCAGCCAGGGCGATTGCACAATATCAGTAACACTAGGCACAGAGCACTTACCGTTTCACGGCGGCAAACGCGAAGTGCTGGTTCGGTGACATATTCTTGGGGCTGTCGACGGGACTGCCTGTGAACACGATGTGCCAGACCGTCAGTGACTTTCACAGATAGACAGACGGACTGAAAGGGGAAGACAGCGATAGACACTCGCTCACGCGCGTACGCACACCCTTCACGCGCACACGCGCACGTACGCCCACCCACCAGCTCGCACTTACACGTGCATCTCCCACACACACCCACACCCAATGAAGGACCGTGGCGTCACACGGCTGGCGCCGACGGCCGCTGACGTCACAGCCGTGGGCGGGGGCGGGGGCGTGGCGGGGCGACACGTGATTGGAGATGCGTCGTTCCGGCCAAATGGCTATGTCGTCATGGATGGATCGATGGCCGCTATCTGGCTCAACCGGCGAGCGATACATCCGCTCTCGTTATTTCCACGTCAGGGCCACGCAACCGAGCCGGGGAGGGTTGGGCTGACCACTGAACAGAGCCAGGTCACAAAGTACATTGGATGACAAGAGGATGCTGCTTCGGAGCAATGCTTTTGCTTGCAATTATGGAAAATGATTTTGGTAGAAAGGCAGCCTGCGCTGACTCTTCCAGGCTGTTAAACGTTCCTGATACCCACTGCTGCGGGTATATCCGAGCGTCATATTCCAGTGACTTTGCTGACGATGGGTATATCCCGCTGTCATATTCCAGTATGCGAGTAGGCGGTAACGGTCGGTGAGCATAATCTGGCGTCATACTCCGCTATAATCGCTCTATGTGCGCACATCGCGGCGTCACGGGCGCGGCCATCTGCTCCGATTGTTGTCCCGCTCTCTCCCACCGTTATCCCAATCCCCAAACAAACAGCGCGGGTGGGGAGAGTGTGAGGGGAGCTATCATCAGAGATCTGACACCAAACACGACCCGAGGCCACTTTCCGGGGCGGTGTTGACCGAATGACAACACGGCGGGATATCGGTGGTGAACGGGAGAGAGGAATGGAGGATGGGGGGGGGGGTGGAAGTGGGTGACGGAGAGATATGAGGAGACAGAAAATACCTAAGAATTTATTTCGTATCATGAACTTTGAGAAGACAAAGTTTCATGGGGCCGGGAAGGAAGAAAATAGTAATTATGTCGCCATAAAACGTTAAAAATATGCTTAATCACAATTCGCCTTTGGTATACGTCCCTATTCGATGCTTACCTGGCATTGGTGAGTGACATCTCGGCAGTGTCGGTGACGATGTGACGATAACCGAGCGGCGGTGGGCCCGCGACGAGCGCTTACTGATGTTCAGCTCCTTCTGCGAAAGACCAAAGGGGGAACATCAGACGGCAGCCGCTCATTGAAGCAGAGAAACGCACAGTGACAGATCGACAGCCAGAACGACTGGCCGAGACGGGGCACATTAGGAGACGGCCGCTCATTGATGCAGACGAGACAGTGCAGCGCCTGACAGAATATCACGAATGATGCAGACGGGGTACCTACATTAGACGGCATCCATTCAGATATGTATACGACGCAGAGACTGACAAATAATAAAACAGCATTATTACGAGCGAGCGAGCGCAGCGAGCGAAGCGAAGTCTTTTCAATATAACGGAAAAATCTCAGTATGAGCGGCCCGGCCCGGCCCGGCCCGGCCTGTAACGCTTTTGAGAGGCTTATATCTCAGCAACCGCTGGACCGATTGGCCTGCGGTCTTTTTTGCTGGGTAACCCCATCCCTTCTACCCCGTAATTGACTACTTTTGATACATCTCAGTGACTGTCGTGGCACGTGCCACGTGAAAAGTCAAGGGTGTTCAAGCTGTTCTGAAAAAGTAGTGATTTTGAGAGGCTCATATCTCAGCAGCCGCTTGGGCGATTGTCTTGCGGTAATTTTATAGGGTAGCTTCATCCCTTCTACCAAAGGTCGGATACCCTTGATCTATGTGAGTGACCCCTACTGCACGTGCAAAATGCAAAAAGAAGAGGTGCCAAATTTGCTCCCATTTCAATAACTCGGTAATTACTGGGGCGATTTCGCTGAAACTTGGCATACAGGTAGGCACCCACCAGGCAATGCATTCCCATGTGTTGCGGTTAGGGTGCTACTGCACGTGCGCACGTGCAGGGGGCGTTTCCAGATCTCGAGAACGGCTGGGCCGATTGCGCTCAAATTTGGTACACGGTTGGGGACCGGTTAGTAGAGTGCCGTGCAAAAGTCATTTTGGACCCCGTTTGCACGTGCGCACGTGCAGAATGCCGCTTCCAGATCTCAGGAACGGCTAGGCCGATTGCGTTCAAATTTGGCACACCGCTAGCGACCGGTTAGAAGGGCGCTTTGCACAAGCCCGTTGGAAGTACCCTCTCACCCTTCCGCACGTGCAGGGCTCACTATCTCGCTCGCTCGTTCTCCGCCCAAAAGGCGTTTTACTGGTAGGTATTAGACACATCACACAGAGAACAACTATAACATCCACTGAACGACAAGGGCGGCACCACGGTTTGACAAATGTGTCAGACAGCATCACTGTAGATACAAACGATTGACACAGACAGGACCACCGCTGGCATGAACGACACCCGGCGGAACCACATATGACGACTTCCATCAAAGATCACGACTGATCACTGATCATATCCACTAAAACAATGCATGTAATTCGAACGTATTACGACATAAAATGTGTCTCAACACAGAACGAATTCGAACAATAGCACATCATATCAGCACATCAATCGGGATCTGTCAGTTTCTGTATCTGCCAGCCAGTGTCAACCGATGTGTGTGTCAGTCAGCGTCAGTCCGTCCGCGCGAGTCAGAGGAGTAGCGATGTCAAAACCGCTGGCCGGGCCAGCTGCGTCAGCTGCCAGCTGGCCCGGGGGTGGGCCGTTCGGCCAGAGATCTCTCCTCTCGCGGCATCAAAACAAGGCCATTCGTCACAGCCGCCGGCCGCAGCGGTTTAACGGCACGGAACGCCACCGCACAGCCCATTCGGTGGTGCAACGCCGCCAGCCGCCGGGCGAGGGCTAGCCCACGGCGCCAGCCAGCCGCCGGGCGAGCGGCTAGCCCACGGCACCTGCCAGTTGCCGAGCGCGGGCTAACACAGCACGGTATGGAACGGGCCTTTCGCCGAGTGCAATACTGTGTCCTATGCTCTAGCCGGTCCAGTTGCCAGACAGGCGGGGAAAATGAGGCGGGAGGGGGAAAGAGCTACGGCACAAAAAGGGTTGTTCGGGCGGCATTAGAAGGGAGAATTAAGTTGGACAACGAAAACGACGGGTCTGCTTCGTAACAAGTAAACAAGTCTCTTGCGAGACTTGTTTACAAGCATCGTTACAAGGGTGAGCCCAAATTGGAATGAAGACCCTAATGTGCAAGACACCATAAAATGCAGGAAAAACTTTCTCGGGGCTGGGGAAGTGCTTTCTCGAGAAACTCAGCTACAAATCACACCTCACAAGACGGGTGAGCGGAACTAGGGCTGAGTTAGAGGGTGGCGCTGGGTCGATTGTTTGGGTCTCGGTTTCCGGCGATGCAGGGAGGGTGCAGCTGTCGACTCCGCGGTGCGCACCACTAAACCTACCTGCAGCTGCATTGAGGCCAGCGGCAGTGAGAGGGGCCGCTGGCGACGGCCGCCCGAGTCGCTCACTGAGCGGGCCATGTTGCGCCGCAGCACGACCGCCGGCTGTGGCTCGTCGGCCCCGTACGGCGCCGGTGCGGCCATACCTTCCTAGAGACAGAGCGGCGGCGGCGGGCGCGTCACCACCGGGCCACCCACCACCCTCCCCTCCCAGCAGGTCAGGTCAGGTCAGGTTAGATGCTCCGGACTAGAATTAGTGAGAGAAGATTTGTTAAATATTTATTTCATCGCCATGATGTCCTTTGCTCATCAATCTATTACCTGGTATGCATGGGAATTAGAGGGTGAACCAGATTGGCCAAAGGTCAGCATTGACCGCTGCCTATCATTACTTTGAAATAAGGTAATCTTGACCGTGACTGCCGTCGTCAGGCCACCGACGTCACGCGGCCACCTATCTCGACCGCTCGGCATTCGTCCGTCTCGGTGGTCGTCCCTCGGACCGGCGACCACTCCACATCCCAGCCATACCACGCGCGCCGAGACGCACGCCGCCCAAGGCCAGGGCGGCGCTCCACAATCCGCCCTCCGCACTGCGTCTGGTCCAGAGTGGTCTGTGGACCGTCCAGGGACCGACACACCAGCGCGGTCCGCCGCTCTCAACAGCGCCCTCCGCGCCGCGGCGCCTCATTCCGCCACCCAGGCCCGATTTATGGGGACATTCAGGTCGTCGGGCTCCATTTTAAGCCGTGCTGAAAATGGATACGCACATCAGCGAGTTCATTTCCATTTCAAATTCCATCACCACAGTGGTGATCTCGCAAAAGAAATCCTCATCAGCCTCAAAGCCTGGTAGACCATTTTCGAAACTCCGCCCGAGCCCATTAGGTTCAGCTCGATATTCCATGGCCAAAATCCCGCTCTCCCATGCCGTGCCAGCCCTTGTCGCTTTGTCTCGGATACCGTTGTCCGTAAACGAGCCCTGAGAACGCTGAGAACGGGTCTCCGCCGCCGCAGTCGGCTAGTCAGCTGATCGCTGGCTCAGAAGGCCAGCGCGCACCTTTTTCCTGGGTTTCCAGGAGCCGGGAGCGGCGCCACAGCGGTCCCCGGCTAGCCAGGTGCCAGTGGTTACCGAGACAGCGACGCAGAGCCGTATTATGACAGCCTCTCCGTGCAGGCAACAACCGGCACTCCACTCCGTACCCGACTGCTGGTCAAAACAATGGCAGAATGCCGACAGAATGACGCCCCGCCAACAGGCAGGTAGTCCGTAGGCTCACTTGGCCAGTAATAACGACCCAGTCACGATGACACTGTCAGTCATCGCATCCAACCCCAAGTAGCCCATGACGTAGGGTGTCCCGCCCAGTTCATCTGGGGAGGCCCACACTTTCATCCAGGGATGTCCAGCAGTACCGTTCTTCTGATCATCGTCGATTACAAGTGACTTTGTTGCAGCCACATGGGACTTGGGAAGCCCCGCCTCTGCAGTACGGCTACGCAAAGCCGCAAACAATATCGCACAATGGAGAGGAAAACTAAAATGTTTGCGAGGTTTGGTCTAATAGTTAGGGCACGCTAGGGCTACCTATGAGTGCGTTCAGATTTGAGACTACAATAATGTTTTGTGACTTGCGAGGAAAATATGCCACAAATTAAAAGAGCTCTTCGACAGCTAAATTTACTTTCACTCTGTTCATTTCCCGCCACCCAACTCTTTGACAGCTATTAACATTCAGTGACGTTCAAAAGGCAGGGCGCCATCTCTGCCTGTCAACCTAAGCACGCGCCATCCGAAACAAAGCGGCGGTTATTAGAATGTGGCAGACGCATCCACGAATTAGGGCGGCCCGTATGCGAGGACGCGCGTCACCGGCCACAAAGGAGGAGCGTCGGCGGCCCTCCAGTGAAACAATGGCGGCGCGCAGCCCGCTATCAGGCGCGGCTCACGCACAGGAGAGCGAGCCGACTGCGTGAGCGAGCGGAGCGCGGGACGACCGCACGGGAACACGGCGAACCGGGTCAGACGGCCCGAGAAGGTCGCCCGGTCCAAGGTCAACCGGGGGGGGGGGGGCGGAGCGGTCAGGGGAACATACGGAGAGCTGATGGCTCAGTCGGCAGACTCAGAAGCCAGTGAGCGCTGATCGATTACAACTTACGTCGCTACATTATTTTGAACTTTTTTATGTCATGTCGCCTGCTTCAACTTAACGGCAGTCAAAACAGTACGCTTATAAGGTAAACAGCCAACGAAAAGTTTATCTTCTGTTAAACTCATTCGATGCTGACCGTATGGCGTATGGCCCCTGACATCAGTTCTCTCTGGGCCAGACTACGAAAACGATGGGAAGATACAGGGAGATGTGACAGCCGGCCGCCAATCGGCACCCTACCACAGCTTCCCAACATAGTTACGTGTCCGAATAGTCCATATATAACCCGCCAACCGACAAAGGCCACGCTGATCCGCGGGCTTAGTGTCGACGCTGGCTCAATATGTGGGCAATCAGCACATCCGGCGAGCGGCCAGTTGCCGCGTCAGCAGTCAGCACTCGGCCTGCTGACGTCAGCGGCGGTCGGCCGATCTCTCCGGCAGATGAGGGCCGCGCGCTGAACAAATCTGCCGAGAGGCTGCCGCAGCGTTCACCAAATCTGCCGAGAGGCTGCCGCAGCGCTCACCAAATATGCCGAGAGGCTGCCGGCACCTAAACCTGCCGAGCAGCCGCCGGCGCTCACCAAATCTGCCGAGAGGCTGCCACAGCGCTCACCAAATCTGCCGAGAGGCTGCCACAGCGCTCACCAATTCTGCCGAGAAGCTGCCACAATTGCTCACCAAATCTGCCGAGAGGCTGCCGCCGCGCTCACCAAATCTGCCGAGAAGAGGGGACTGCCGCGCTCACCAAATCTGCCGAGCAGCTGCCGTCGAGGGACCCGCAGCAGCTGCAGAAGAAAGGACGGTATGGGATCGCAGCAGCTGCCCGCGATAGGACTGCAACAGTTGCCGACTACGGACCGCCAGATGAGCGCCAGAATGTTCACGATTTCCATATAGGAAGAGCAGCTGTCGAACGTTCGACAGATGGCTAAGTGGCACCAGACGGTACGGCAGCTTTCCACAGCAGCACCATCAATAGTTCCACAGTGGCACCATAGGGTAGTGCGAGATCACCAGACGGCACTACTCCGGCACCATACGGCGCTCGTCCCAAGCCATCTAACCAGTAACCACCCAATCCATTGCAGTGTCTATCATGTCAGGCTGCCCCCTCTCCACCCACGCTGAGCCGATTTACCGACGACCGACAGCCAGACAGCCAGACGACAGGTCACGTTGAGTCATCGGTGCGACGCTAACATGCTGATAAGTCGCCCCGTCGGCACGGACGTGATAGGCCAAACAGCCGACGACACCTCCAAATATTGCCAGGAACAGCTGACGTTTCGCCAGGCAGCACGCTGTCGAAAACAATATCGTTCGGCGCTAGCACCCATCGACGGCAGAGATGACGGATGGGCGTGATGAAGGGCCGCCAGAAAATGTCGTCTCAGCCGTCAGACAAAACCCGCCCGGCCTGGGCAGAATTCGGGTCACCAAGCTGTGGTTTGTACACGCTGTATACACGGATGTGTGTTAGAAGGGTGGAGGGGACGCGCCTTCGATACTAAACCCTGGGGTGTGCAGGGGAGGGGGAGCTGAAGGGACCGTCTGAAACTCTGCACCAGGCTCGGGTTCCAGCACCCAGGGGAGCCTGCCGGATTCCAGCCGCGGGTAACACCGGAATCCTAATTGTTATGACGGCCGAGGTCCCGCGGACGGCCGCCGTCGCCGCTGTGCTGGGGTTCGGACATGTGCAGAATTTGGATATCTCGCTGGGGAGAGAAACAGGAGAGTCACTGGGGACGGAACAGGACGCGGGGCTGAACACCGAACCCAGGGGGAAGGGGAATGGGAGACGAGGAATGTGAACTTGGGAGGCGAGAACCTGACACATCTGGAGTTTCAAACCCTTCGTCTAATATCGGAAAATTTGGCGCCTTCGATCGCAGTGCAGTTACTACCATCAGTAAGGTCAGTGACGGCAAGACTCGTTGCGCAGAATGACTCCATCTGGAACCCGGCATTGGCACACACGTCACCCCAGCAACCCGAACTGTCTACATCAGACGAGTTATGATGACACTTCGGTACGACTGTGGCTAAGTGACGAGTGATGTAACGCGTCAATTCTTAGATCAACAGGCCTGGCACGACGGAGGACGATGACCACATCGGCTTCGACCGAGGTTTGGTCAGCACTCAGTGCAGTCAACCCGGCTACCCCAGCTAGCCCTGAGCAAAGGCAGCTCAGTCAGCTGGATCAGCACTGTTGACACTCAGTGCAATCAACCCGGTCAGCTATGGTACTCTGCGTCAACCTGGTTAACTTGGTCAGCCCATACCAAATCTGACGAGTTATTTCAGTCAGCTGGGTCAGTTGGGTTGTCCGGTCATCTCAGCAATATCGATAAGCTCAACGAGCCCTGTCAGCTGGTTAACTCGATTATCTCCTTTGGAACGGTCATCGTGGTCATCGCGATCATCTGGGTCATTCCAGTCAGCTGTGACGGCACCATCATCCCGGTCAACAACCACAGTCAGTTCAGTCAACATGACCAGTTTAGTGAATCCGGCCATGTAATCGCGGTCAGCCGGGTCACCTGAGTCATCGCTGCCCGATAAGTCCACCCGCCCGGTACGGTCAGCTCCATCATCCGGCCCCACCCGGTGCCGTCCGGCCGGCCGGCCTCGGCACCGGTCACGGCAGCCGACCTCCGAGCTCCGGCGCCGCCCCAAATATGGCCTTAGAACGCCACAGCGCGGTGCTCTCTCCCTCCCGCTCTCTGCTCCCTACCTCCCTCCCGCTGTGACCTGTGCCGTCTCTCTGGCCGTCCGCAGCCAGCGCGGGGTTTCGATGTAGAGTGCTGCAGGGACTGCGGACCACGTCAGGGACGCAGATGGGACGCGTTTAGCGAGTTAGTTTGGAGACATGACACAGCGCCTAAGTGGTTGTCACCAGCCAACTCCACGCCACTTATCATCATCAGATTAAGCCTCAGGACTAGAGCGGCACACATCAGCTGACATCACAGCACTCATCAGCTGACGTCACGGCACCCATCAGCTGACGACCACGCTCGACCCACGTGGCCATCACGGTCCCCGTTACGGCCCCTAACGACGGCTTCCCTCGTCCCGGTCCCACGGGACAGCGGGCCTGATGGTCCCGTCACGTCCTGTGCTGGTCGTGGCGTCACTTCCTGTGATGGGTTCGTCACGGCGTGTGACGGCGGCTCGTCCGTCACGGTCCCACGGGACGGACAGTGCAGTTGGACCCCCACGGAGCAAAGGCAGAGGGAGGGGAGAGGGAGGGGAGAGGGAGGGGAGAGGGAGGGAGGGATCAGCCACATCGGGCTGGGGTGAGCCAGCGGAGGCCTGGGAGTGGTAGCGACGCCATAACGGGGAAAAATTCCGCACCGAGCGGCCCTGGAGCGGCCGCTCGGAAATACCTCTGCCCAGTTCGGCCACAGGCTGGGGGCTGCGCCAGTCGCTGCCACAACCGCTAGAGCATTTTAACCAGGAGAAAAAGGGAGCCGCAGGCCTGATAGACCCAGGTCACCGGCCTGACGACTTGATGGACTTACGTCGAACGATCAGATGAACCTAGTCAATACGTCAAAAACTCGGTGGACCCAAGTCAACGTGACCGACGGACCAGGGTCAGCGGACCCGATATCCACGTCGGCGGTGGAAAGGCACCCGTTATTTCCGCGGATGAAAACCGTGGAAGGTCAGGTGACAAATTTTGCTCCTACAGATGATTTTCGAGGTCATGGAAAGATATATGACAAAACTGAGCACCTCATATGCAATCTTACGATAGATTATGCACTCTTCTTTCCAACAAACTAGGGTCAACAGTGGACTGAGATGGAAGGTAACATCCACCACCTTCCATTGGATTCGCCACCTTCACCGCCACCGTGACTTGAAGGAGAACGGATGTAGAGGACTAGCGAAGAACACTCACCTGAAGCCGGACCTTCAGCGACTCCAACATGTTCACTCCATCCATGGAGGTTGACGCGGTGGACGCCACACGTCAAACTCTCTCACACACTGACACACACTGTGGTGGTGCGCGGCGCGCCCGCCCGCCGTCCACGCACGCTTTCACCGCGCGACTGGTGCAGCCAGCAGCGGGCGGCAGCGGCGGGCGCGGCGGCCTGGCCTTGGACTAGCCGCGCGCCACACAGCGACAGCCCACCGCCCACGGTACCGCGGTACTGTGGTACGCGACGGGGATGTACCGGATCCATAATGCCCCGGTAACCGGGGCATTATGGATACACAAGTAGCATGGCGAGAGAGGAGAGAGGTAAGCCACACCACACAACGCCGTTTCCCGGGTCCGCTTGGGTTTTCGTGACGGGCCAACCCAGCATGACGGTCTGTGAGGGCGGCGTGGCGGCGCGGCAGCCCGCTCGCCACACCGCACACTGGTCGGCAACGCCCTCACGAGAGGCCATGGGCGATTCCGGAGTTTCGGATTATTTTTTATATAGATCGATTTGAAATTGATCAAATTATTATACTTAGGCCAAAAAACTAATCCGGGTGACCAAAAATAACTGTAATCAGCCCCCGAAGATGGGGTATCCCAGAACTCGGAAACTGACGCGGAGCAAGAGGTTTCTTGAGCCGGATATTCAGAGTCTTATTGCTGATAGACACCAAATTGAAATCCCACATATTATGCATCAAAATGTTCGTTATGAAGTTGCCGACTGGTCAGTGCAAAATTTTTGGTATACTTTTTCCCTAACTAAGATTTACTGTAGCTTTTTTATGAAGGCTCTCCTACAGTGATTCTGGAATGTAACTGCAAAGTTTAGGTAAGGAAACAACAGGTAGTCCCATCTAGTTCCACTCTGATTTTTTGTGAGATGAAGCAGGATTTAAATTTACACCAGGGCAACATAAAAGCTAACTGCGCATATTTGCGCAAAATTTGCAGGAGCCGCTCTTCCTACCCAAGTACCGCCCGCCCCGCCCCAGTTTCGGCTCGGCCGCCTCGCCCGGCTTACGCTGACCTGTGTGGCCTGCACGCATCCATGCGTAGTTGACTGGTCATTAAAAACAGATGCGCTTGAGTTTATGAATTTTGTGAAAAGCGCGTTTTATGTATGCATTTATGTATGCATTGGCATCAAAAGCCTTCCACATATTGCGTGGCGATTACCGCTTGCATTTAGAGAGCCTTGCTATTGACAGCCATCACTCGGCTGAAGAAAGTGGAAATTGAAACCTTCGTGAATATAAGACGCTGCAAATATCACTGACGTCGTGTGTGATACTGACAGTATCACACCTGTCACTGACGTCGGGTTACCTTGGGCCGTCTTTTTACATTAGATCACAATTCCGGTATTTAACCCTGGCCGGACCGATTGGTTTTCTATATTGACCGGGGAGGGTTGGTACAACTTCCTCGCCGTTTCGCCTCTAATTGAGCTAGAGCCTCGCGGAAAAAAAACAAGCTTGTGTGCCGTTATAAGACGCAACAATTAGGTACTACCCGATTTAACCCTATTCCTGGCGGGGGGGGGGGGCCTCAGGAGCCCCTCCCCCCCTGAGGTTTTTTGGTTATTTCTCCCAAACGCGTTGAGCTAGGAAGCTCAAATTTTCTGACTTTTCCTAAAAGGCTTCTACGCAACATGTCTGAAAATTTTGAGTTGATCTGACCTCAGGTCAGGTCACCAGAGGCGGTTTGGTGACCCTACCTCAGAAAAGTTTGCAATCACGCCAGAGCTAGAGTTTTTGACCGATCAATTTCTTCTCTTCAGGCTTTAGTTAGGGTACCAGTATGTGCAATTTGTATATCTCGGAATTTTGATATCGGTGACCTAAGGTCAGGTCAGTTTCGCGACCTCCCCATTATAAGTCAATGGGAGAAAAATTAACTCCCTGTTTTTACCACTAAAACGGGTCGGAATGGCCCCATATACCATACATGACTTCATATATGATCAACCTTCACTACCTTGAGGTCTGTTTTGCTGTTGGGCAGCTGTGAGGTCATGTGACGTCATCAAAGGTCACCAAAGGTTTTTGGCCAATAACTCCGTACATGAACAAGATACAGACGCGTGGATGGTCTCATTGTGTTCAGCTCGTCAAGACGCATCGATTGATATACATGATGACCTCGAGGTCACGTGACCTGAGGTCAACCTTTGACCTTGACCTTTCGAGGTCAACATATATATCATTCGATGCGGATTGACGAGAGGATCACGATGATGCCCTTAGTTTGTTCCTATCTTGGCTAATTCGAAAGTTATTCGAGAAAAACTCTCCATATCTAGCGCCGCCATTTTGACTTTTTCGACCCCTGTGACGTCATCTTTGACCTGACCTGAAAATGATTTTCGTAAAAATTGTAGATCTTGACCGTGCGTATCCGATGCCGTTTACCGCTTGTCGCTATCTTGCTTCGTTTTCGAGATCTCAGGGGGGGGGGGCCGAATCGGCCCCCCCCCGCCAGTTTCTTGTCCCGGCGGAGCCCGCCAGGAATAGGGTTAAGGTCTTAGGTCAGCCAGTGGCCTCTTAGGTCAGGTAAGTGCCACAAGGCACGGGCTCGGTTTTAGGTTAATTACTTTGCCAAAAATGGTCGCCCTGCCGCGATTTTGGCATCATCGTGTTTGTCTAGCTCAGTTGAATGCTATACATAGTTACTTGGTGTTCGGGTGATGTCAACTTAAGGTGTTGAAGGGACCCTCCCGGCTCCCACCTTAACATTAGATTTGAGTTGAGATAGCCAAAATGGGGCCCCTGGCTCACAATAACCGGTTTCGGCACTCACAACATCGAGAAATGCCTTAAATCGGAAATATTGAACTTCATATTTGCAGCATTTTGATTCAGAGGGGCTAATGCATAGGAATACCCCTCTGAATGTGTGACGTCAGCGCAGATATCTAACGATTTTTAAATGTTTGACTAAAACGTTTTGTAGCACGCGGTGGTATATGCTGCTTTGCGCGCAACAAGTGCCACACTTTCAGCCGCCAAACTATTGCTTCCAAATAAAGTCGCTAGGAACAGCGGAGATCCCAAAAAGTAAACAAAAGTAAAAGTCTAATATCTTGAAAACCGGTGAATATTTTTCGGTGAAATTTGGTAGATATTCGTTTTCGCTCTTTCTGAACCGAGCGACATCACTTTCATGCCAATTCATAAACTTTTTTGAAGGTGGGAGGGTCCCTTTAACCTCGGGTCAAGGTCAGGTCGGAGCCCCTAAGGTCACGAAAATGGTTGAAGGAGGTCATATCGCATATCATTCGATTCGGCAGGTCTTCCTGAGTCCAATGGTGGCTTTCTCGACTCTCTAGCTCCATCTGATCAGGAGTTATTGACGAAAAACTTATATGGCCTTAGTGACGTCATAAATGACGTCACGCAAAGTCAACAATGCTAAAGTGAAGCACTGGACCTTGCAAGGAGTGCATGAAACCATTCCCGGTGCCCGAATAGCAGCTCCCAATTTCCCTTGTTGACTTAAAGTGGTGCTAGATCCTGTATTATACTCAATTATGACGTCATAACTTAACAGATTCACGTCATATATTTAGTGCTTGACATCCAAATGATAGCTTACATATGACAGAGAAGGTATGCAAAGTTTTATGAAGTTTGCTTCACTAGTTGTGGAATAACAAGCAAAAAACTTTTGCGGAAAGGCCGCTGGCCTCTCGCTGGAGCGTTTCCGACCAGTGTGCACCGGAGTGGACGGAGCACACCATCGCGTGTCAAGTGGTGACTCAGCGCCAGAGGTAACAGTCCAGGTCGGGGCGGGACGCCGACGCGCTACGTGGTCTGACTCACGTTGCGACACAGACGGGTCGGCGCCGACCACCGGAAGGGCCGCCCGTGCCGCTATGGGGACACTCCTACCGCTCCTACACGAATAGAACCGGTAGCCGTGGGTAGACGTGGGTAGACAGTCCGGTAGACAGTCCTGACCGGAGCGGAAGCGTGGCAGGTTCAGCCGCGGTGGACGTGGGTAGATAACAACCCCAACTTGCGCAGAAGGGTGGCAGGTTCAACCGGCACAGCTAGGTGACAGACTGGGGAGTGGAGACGGGCTGACAGGTGACAGCGACCGAGGACAGGCTGACAGGTTATAGCCCTGGCCATCGGCAGACAGCTGCCGTACAGGGGGGGGGGGGAGACATGTGACAGCAGTGGCCATGTGAGGTGACAGGACCAGCCGAACTGCTAGGAAGGCCGACAGCTCCGTTCACTGCAGGGTTCACTGCACTGCGCCGTGCCGTCATTGAGCCGTCAGATAGGGAGGTGAGCGGCTGCTCTGAGCTCTCTCTCTCTCTCCTCCAATGCTGCAGCTACGAAAAACGGCCACGAATCTCCGCCGAGAAAGAGCCGCTTTCTCCGTATCTGGCGCCGCCTGCTGGCCTCGTCGTGCGCTCGTATCCAGCACGACTGCCGGCCGAGACGGCAAAGGCTGTCGGGAGAGCGAAGTACCCCATCCTACCAGCTAGTCGTGACCAGACTCCACTGCTCTCTGATGATGTCAAGTCGCGCTGCCGTGACTGCTACCAATGGCTTCACCACACAGGTGTGGTAAATGACCCGAATTAGAACAAATCAATGGCAAAGGTTGAGCCTGTTTCAACTTTGCGGTTGAACATTAATTTAATCTCCTTTTGATTGGTTGCAATAGCGGTAGCTGAACAAAGTGGAAAGGGCACTTCAAGAGAATTCCCATCTGTGGTCACTAGATTGGACAGGCGGCTAAAACGTGACAGCAGCAGCCGCGCCGGTCAGAAGCCGGCCAGGAGCTGTGATCGGCTGGACAGTAGCCGGCCAGCAGCTATCAGCAGCTGTCAGCAGCTGCGGGCAGCCGCCGGCCTGCTGTCGCGGCGTGCCGGGTCGACGCCAGCTGTCCTGTCGGTAATTAGCTGACCGGCTGACACGACACGAGTCGGCGCCATTAGCGGCCCAGCCGGCTCCGGGTTCTGTCGACCACGCCCCGGTCACGAACGGACTGCCAGGCGCAGTGCGACGGGGTCCGGCCCCACCACACCAGTCGAGGCATAATCGCAGCCTCTCCAGTCCAGTCACGGCCTCGACACTCGACAGTCCAGTCACGGCTAATGTTGTCCCGATCAGCCAGGGCCAGTCTCCGCCCCACCAGTCCAGTCACCGCATTGGCTACCCAGTGACTGCCCCATCGGCCCAGTCACTACTCAGTGATGGCCCACCAGTCCAGTCACTGCCAGTCACGGCCCCACCATCGCAGTCACGGTCCAATCGCCGGCGCGGCGGGCGGTGCGGCGGCCGTCCGAACTGTGTCACGGTCGCCTCACCTTCACACGCCGACCGGCGGTACCACGCACACTTCAGGAAGTGGCCAGCATCGCCGCCGGCGCCGGACGCCGTGGACACTGGACAATGGGCAGGATGGAGTCATGGGCCAGACAGGTAAACGGGAGGGGGACATGGCGCGGTCACACCGTCAAACGGGGCAAATGGGAGGTCAAACGGCTAAAGATAGAGCAGGAAAGATATATCACTGCATGAAAGTAACTTGTCAGTGGTTTATGCGAGAGCTAAATTACTTTTGACCTTGATCACAGGTAGCACAAGGGCATAAACGCAAAACAAAGTTCACACCTGTGTTGCTAAAATATATCACTTATTCAGCCTCGGTGACCGCCCGGGTCCTGCATTTCTCGACTCCCACAGCTGTTTCTGAGACTCGTCGTGTCACCACGGATGTGCCGTGCGGACTATCTGTCTCTCCGACATGGCACAGGCCCCTCATCAGACCCGTCAGCGGCACGGTGTCGGTTGATGACGCCGGTCTGTGCCCTCATTATCCACACTACCCGGAGCGGACGGACGAAGGAGGGAGGAGGGCCGAGCCATGCCGCATCACCACAAAACACAGAGGAAGTGGGCATTGGTAAATAGAAGACGGCCCCAGTGCGGAAGTGACCAAAGCCTGTTGACTTGCATCGCTGGTCAAACGGTCAGTCGTGAGCATACAACACGTGGATCAGGGCCATTGGACCTGACTGCACAGTGCACACACTGTCGAGGAGGTATGGCGAACCAAACAGAGCCAGCACAATCACCAGCCCTGTTTGTACTCTGACTAGCAGTGCTGCGGGCACTAGAGCACGACGTAATATCGCTATTCGGGTATATCAGCGTGGCGATTTCCGGCCTACGGTAATAGTAGACACTTCACACTGCGATAGTACTCGTAGATGCGTCTCACCGAAAAAGTCTCACGTCAACAAATAAGGAAGTGAACCCCCTTTGCCGCAGACACAAACTGCATGCGGTCTGTAAGCTGCGTGCCCTTTATAAACTGCATGCATGCTTTGCGTAATTCTCCTTACGTAAGGGACCTTAGATTGAGTTTACTGAGATCCAAAAGAAAACTAATTGTAGCCTGCGGCCGGAGGCGGGCCGGTTAACACCCCATAAACCACAGACGTCCCCCGTTGCGTAACGTCGGACCAGTATTACCCGGCGGCGCGAGGACACAGAGCCAAGGTTAGTGACGCCCACAGCCAGTCAAAGGACAGAGGTGAGCGGACCCACACATTCCGTGACGCGTCGGAACGGATCCCGCTGGGACCGACGGCCTTCCCACGCCGTCTGCCGCACCCAGTGGGAGCGCCCACCGCGCCCCGGATACGTATATATGGACACAATGGGATCATCCACCGGGTCCCACGCACGTATATGAACCCAGTGGGACTGTCGGCTCAGCAACTAGACACGCATGGATCCAGGCGCGCCCTAGATGTGTCTAGATCCGAGGGGAATGGTAGTCGAGCTACGGGCATGCTTGGTTCCTGTGGGTCTGTAAGGCCACGAGTCTGACATGTCTTGACCAAGCGGGACTGTCAGCCGCGCCCCGGTCTGGATAGGTCATCCAACAGTCACGCACGCGTCCCGTGCCAGCGCGGTCGGCGAGTCTTCAGAAGTTTCGGAGGTCAGTGACCACCGAGCATAGCAATATGACAGAGAATTAGAAATATGGTTCAGTGCAGAGTGGTCGCCTTCTAACTTCAGCGATGCATCACAGTCATGACTTCTTTGGAAAACGGCGAAAATGTCTTCCTCAGTTTTCTGTAGTTCCGAAATATATCGTATTGCTTGCATTATTCAAGGCAGGCAACAGCAATGACTGCATAATGACCTGCTGCATTAACTACATCAAGTGCTCTCACATCTCCCATGTGACCTGAATGATCCCCCCCCCATGCTCCCCCGCCTCTTCATCAATCATCCCGCTCCTTCCGGCAGCCCCTCTCTCCCCCGGCTGTCCCTCTCTCCCCGGTAGCCCACCCTCTTCCTAGTCGATGGCCAACCACGCCAACCACCACTTTGGGCGACAGCCTCAGTTCGGCTAAAGCGTCCACAAAAAAGCGTCATCCGATCGTCCATCGCATCAATCTCGGGTGACAATTAGTGCCGGGGGCGGCGGAGGCCGCGCGGGCCGGCCGCGCCGAGCTTCGGCGAGCCGAGGGTGGCTGCAGAGCGGCTCTGAGCCACACGGCCAACTGGTGATGCAGTAGTGGACGTATGGGCTTCCGGTGACGCAGTATAACGGACCTTACATGACAGGTTACGGGCTCATCAGCTAGACGGCGACGGAGTAAGGTCCGTAACGCCGTTGGTGACGGAATAACGGACCGTGCAACCATTCGGTGATGTAAGGATCGTACGACCAGCCGATGATGGAGCATGAAGGCAGCGATGGATCGTACTGCTAGTGAGAGTGACTGAGTGCACGGCAACATCGGAAGTCACTTGGACACGATCTGATTGGTGTGTAGCGTATTATAGTGAACAAACCACAGATTCTCATATGTGTAGGCCCCCTACGGGCACTCTCGCCAGACACTCCATCTGCTCGGTAAACGAGGCTGTTCTGCATCGACTCACACCCAGTGTCCCATGTTGGATAATGGATACTCCCCAGTCTACAGTCCCCAGCTATCTCGCCCGGGCCGTTCTGTATCGATTGGTCCTGGTGGCCCACATTTGAGACCCCACAGCTCCTCGCTAGACGCTATCTCGTCGGGCACGTTCCGTATCGATTGGTGCTGGTGTCCCATACTGGAGCCTCCATTCGCGATACGAATCAGCCGTGTTTCGACAGGTGAGCCAGAACTTTCAAGTGGTGTTGTGCTTTTGTTGACACTGGAGTGGTGGAAAGCCAAGGCGGTCGAAGCGTCTAGCGACCAGCCCACAGGCTGCACCGAGCCAACACACCCACCCAACACGGCAACGCTTTAGCTGTCCGTTAGCTGCAGGCGACACGAAACAAAACACGGCAAACAGCAACACACGGGATTAGGGACGTGTTATGGACCTACGCAGTGTCAAAAGGTCAACACGCCCGCATGACGGTGCATTCTGAATTCTGATACCTATGAGGTGTTGAAATACGAGACAAGCCGATCGCAGTAGACTGTTTTAGGCGTGAGTTTTACCACCATTGTAATATGCCAATTGCCAACAAAAGCTTGGCAAAATTGTTCCACAAGGTACCATGATCGCGTGTAGGCAAATCGGCCATTTAGGGTGGATCTCGAAAAGAAAGCCTTTGAGGATGTTCCTTCCGCTTCTGCTGACGGAAAAATCACTCAACATCCCGAGGCCTGCCAGTGGAACGGTTTACAACTGTCTGTTGACAGTGCAGGAATTGAACGACACATGTTTGGTCTCAGTTCAGTGGTTCGATGACGGTTGAAGAGGGCAGGTGCACTGCAAGGAAAATATTGACGGAAATGTTCAGTCAATGAATAATTGAGCCACAGGAAGAGCCAAACGTGCTTCTTTGTGAGTGCCAAGTAAACGAAGGCAAGGCGTTTTGTTCAGAGCCGTCAATAAGCTCCAATAAAGGGAACGGTGCGTGCCTTTCAACATTCGACAGAGCTTTCAACATTCAGGACAATGGGCGGAGTTTCGAACAAGCTATGGGGCCGGCGGTAAATCGTAGGTCCCCATTCAGGAGACCACATCACGCCTGCACACGAAGATTAGCGCATCAAAACGTTCAGTGGCTTACGCCTTAAAAAGTATGTGACCTAACCGTAACGTTAGTCAAAGAAACACCCATTCACAATAGGTATATCTGTTATAAGAAAAAAAGTCAATAATATCATCAGTATTTGCCATCATGAAAGATAGTGGAAAAGCATCTAGATTTCCACATAACAAATCGATATATGCTGGTATTACCATTCGCAATAAGCATTCACTTGTGCTGCTAACATCAGTGTAACTCGGATGCTCTGACCAGACCTGACCTGACCTGAGGAATATAATAAAATGGAACAAAACATGCAGGGAACAAAAGAAACGAGATAGTTAGTTAAACCTCACGGCGCATGTTTTATGCAACAATACAATCTAACGTTATACACATCAACGATAAATACATCTCATGAGGAGAGGAAAGAAGACGAATACTGAGCAGCAGTTCACGGGGTGGCAAGACCAGCCGATAGAAAAAAGGTCTTCATTGCTCCACATAGCTCTACCATCTCCATAGAAACGGCCCAGTGTGGCTTCTCACAAACCTCAGGTCACAGAGAACGAACAAAGCTCATTATTTCAAACGTTGGATAGTATATAACAGCGGCTATGACGCCCAGTTCTGAGAGAGGGAAAGGTAAGCCAATACAATCACATTAACCCGCGCACCGACGGGGGTCTGCGCCAACTTAGTACCGACGGGGGGGGGGCGGATGACCGCCCCCCCCCCCCTGAGATCTCGAGAACGAAGCAAGATGGCGACAAGCGGTAAACGGCATCGGATACGCACGGTCAAGATCTACAATTTTTACTAAGGTCATTTTCAGGTCAGGTCAAAGATGACGTCACAGGGGTCGAAAAAGTCAAAATGGCGGCGCTAAATATGGATAGAGTTTTTCTCGAATAACTTTCGAATTAGTCAAGATAGGAACAAACTAAGGGCATCATCGTGATCCTCTCGTCAATCCGCATCGAATGATATATATGTTGACCTCGAAAGGTCAAGGTCAAAGGTTGACCTCAGGTCACGTGACCTCGAGGTCATCATGTATATCATTCGATGCGTCTTGACGAGCTGAACACAATGAGACCATCCACGCGTCTGTATCTTGTTCCTGTACGGAGTTATTGGCCAAAAACCTTTGGTGACCTTTGATGACGTCACATGACCTCACAGCTGCCCAACAGCAAAACAGACCTCAAGGTAGTGAAGGTTGATCGTATATGAAGTCATGTATGGTATATAGGGCCATTCCGACCCGTTTTAGTGGTAAAAACAGGGAGTTGATTTTTCCCCCATTGACTTATAATGGGGAGGTCGCGAAATTGACCTGACCTTAGGTCACCGATATCAAAATTCCGAGATATACCGGGTGGCCCAGAAAAAACGTTCCCAACTTTAAATCAATATTTCTCAGAAAGTGATAAAGATACAACATTGAATCTTCGAATAGTCAATGCGGCACACATTTTCAGTAAATGGTGTGATTTTCATGGTGTTCGGTAAATTACTTTTTAAACGGTTCGTGTTTCAAGCATGCCATGTAAAAATTACTTTTTTGCTCCGATGTTTACTCAAAAATGTGAGTGAACAGGTCACTTTCACCCCTCGGCACCACGGCCTAGAGCCATGGCTGCTACTGGCAGCTAGTCTCATTGATGGTTCGGGTCTCAGGATGACACATTCCATCAGGCAACCACGATGGCTCTGTGCCAGTGGCATCGGAAGAAGTTTCCAGTTTTCTAACCATCTTGTGGCTCAAATGCTTTCCTGGCTGACATTCCTGGGAAAAGGAAGCTTTTCAACCAGTTTTCTTTTTTGTCATCTGCTGGCAATGTTGTTTTTCATAAAATGTTATGTGGTCTTCTGACACAGGAACTAGTCTGTTTTAGTTTGTTTTCCTTATCCGGTCGATTTACTGTTTGATCTACTGAAAGGAGGGTAATCAGCAGTAATCCATGCACCGTGCCACGAATCATGATTTGGTGTTAAAACGAATGGCATCCATGAGCACCATTTTGGCTCAGTATTTGAATATTTGGCACATAAGTGAGACACAAATATTTAAAATAAGAACATACGTGTTGGTTTCATTCACATGCTCTATTTGTCTATTCTTTTTTATAACATGGGGCGTCTAACCCAATCATCACTATCGTTTGACATCGGCAAAAAAGCAAAAACGTCTTGCTTAATTCAACTCAAGATTGCCAACTTGAAAATGATGGTATAGTGTTATAATTTAGCATACCAATGCGCAAAGAAATGACGCAAACTTGCTGAAAATTTTGTCTCGTTATTTGCACTCGAATTTGATATATAGGCCTCCAAAGTTCGGAACGTTTTTTCTGGGCCACCCGGTACAAATTGTAGCTACTAATGACCTAATAACATCCTGCGACTTTCAAAGGCCTCCGACATCTACTGTAGCTCTGGCACGGTGACAAAGTTGCAAAAAAAGTGACTTGAGGTTGGGTCATTCAAAGTGACCTGGTGACCTGACCTTGAAAGGTAGGAGGTTCAAACTTGCACACCATGTGTAAAATTGATAAGGGATTAGTCATACCAAATTTCGCGGCGCGTAGCGCCGCGGTTTTCCCGCTATTCGCGAAAAACCTCAGGGGGGCGGATATCCGCCCCCCCCCCCGTCGGTGCGCGGGTTAAAGGTATTATCAGGGTTTTTTCCGAAATTTCGGAGTTACTCAGTGAAACGTGTAGAAGAAGGTGGCTGAGGCCCCAATCCGAAGTCATTCGTCTCAAAATTGCCTAATTTCCAAATGGTGGGCCTCCAAAGTTGATCCGTCTGCCAGCCAGTACCTGGAGGAGGCAGTACCAAGTACTCGGATACATTTCCCTATAAGTCCATAGGCTTAACACTAGCTAGAGACTTCTAGAGATATTTTTTATGCCAGATAAGGCCGTCGCATACCAGATAAGGCCGCAATGGCCGTTCAACGTTACGTGGGGAAATGGGAGAAATCTAAAGACTTTTTTTCTCTGACGTCTCCACTCCAATATCTCTAGCGCAACTGGCAAGCGTTGTTAGCATTGGCTCGTGTCGTCGTAAATAAGATTTGTTTGACGGATATTCCGTAAGTTGAGTGTGTTGTTGTAATTTCTGAGGCTGTATGAGTTGGACGGAATGGCGCCATCCCGCCATGTGCGAGATCTGTGCGAAACAAAGCTGTTCCTATTCATATTTGAATGTTCAAGACTTGTGGCCTTTGTAGCCAGTGCAAGTGCGTGTAGCTTCTGGATATCCTGTGGGTTATCAAAATAATTAAAAAATTATGTTGTGTGCTTTCAAACTAAGCTCATCCCGAGTGTAATTCAAGAATGTCTTAGTTCAAGCAATTAAACTTGAAAGTGATATAGCTCCAGCAATGAAGAAGCTTGGATGGAACGTTGAATCAAAGTTACCTATCATTTGTAAATTGTAATGTTAATGCTAAGTGCTGAACGTTACTAATAATTCGAGACATCCGTTGAAAGATGTATGACGCAGATCAACTTTGATCAAGTGAAGAAAATATATTTCAGATGAAATAATGTCAATGTTCAAGGCTGAGCGACTGGCAGATTTCGGAGTGATCACGAGTGGCCTTGAGACATTCTGTTTCTGTAGGTAGGTACTCAAAATAAATAAATTATCATAAGTGTTATCAGTGGTGCTTCATGGTTGTGCTTTGTGGTTGGTGTATGGGCATATTTTGAGCACATTGCAGCATGATATTGGTGGTGTGTAAAGCAACTGATCTCCGCAGACTTTGCACTTACTTGCAAAGCTTGCGGACTGACTTTGCAGACTGGCTGACAATGAGCAATGCATTGCTGACTGATATCATTTATTCTGTGTTTGTAGCACAAAGTACAGAAGTGGCACATACATTGTTACTTTGAAAACCTGATGTGAATTTGATGTAGAAAATTGGTGGCTGACGTTGAGTCCTTACGTATTGTGAGTAGTGAAAAGCTGGTGCATTGAGCACAGACTTGAGACCAGTGACGTTTGTATCAGTAGACTGTGTTTGAGTCTACTTAACTACCCTTATATGGCCTTGGTTTGAGTGTGGTGACCGAGTAAGCTGGTGCGTATAGCCATGCAATAAGTGTTTTGAAATATATTTTTGGGACAGTATTGAAATGGTGTGTTTTGGCAATCTGGCATGGATGATGGAAAGGCACTAACTCAACTTCAGGAACGCTTCTTCATTATGCTCATCTAAGGCACAATCATCTATTTTCTCTTCGCAAGGATTGATTACTAATTCACTGTCAATTATAACCTGGTCCAGAAGGTTTCGCTGGGCCACACGGTTCATACAGATTCATCCACAGTGCTCAGCAGTGCATGTTTTCAGATTTCAACAGACTGTAATTGTTTCTGTATGTACATATGCATCATGCAAGGGTACAACAGATGCGGTATTTGGTAAGCAGTTGGCAGCAAGGTGGTGTTTGTACTTATTGGCAGAACCAGTTGAGCAGGACTAAAACTATCCTAGTTTCTCTCCAATTTACTCAGATCCGTCTCAACACATTGAACATATTGAAAGCGTCCATCCATGAAGATGTCTGCATGTATACTCATTTCCGAGAAGGCACGCTCGTCGCTCATCCATTGCCGAGCAGGCACGTGCGTGCCCATCGCCGGCGCGCATTAGCGCGCGTCCATGGCTGGGGCGCACGCGCGCGGCCATGGCCGGCATGCACGCGCGCGCGCCCATCGTCCGCACGCAAGCGCGCCGCGTCCTTACCCGGCGAGAACGCCGCGTCCGTACCTGGCGCGCACCCGCGCGCGTCCACAGCCGGCACTGACAGACCCTGACCGACGGGCGTGCTGCCGTCGGCGGTCCTGACAGATGGGCGGCGGGCCCGGTTCCCGCAGCTCCGGCAGCGGGCGGCAGCCATGGTCGGCATACACGCGCGCGCGCCCCTCGTCGGTACGCAAGCGCGCGCGCGCGCCCATCGTCGGCACGCAAGCGCGCGCGCGTCCATAGCCGGCGCGCACCCGCGCGCGTCCACTGCCGGCACTGACAGACGGGCGTGCTGCCGTCGGCGGACCTGACAGATGGGCGGCGGGCCCGGCTCCCGCAGCTCCGGCAGCGGGCGGCAGCTCCGGTGACTGTTCCGGCAGCTCCGGCAGCGAGCGGCGTCTCCGGCAGCGCTCAGCAGCGGCGCCAAGCAGCAGCAGCGGCTGAGCCAACAGGCGGCCGCGGAGGCAAGGCACGCCCCCTCCGCCCCCCCCCCCCTTTGCACATTGTTCGTCCATGGAGATGTCTGCAAGCACGACCATTGTTGAGAAGGCACGTGCATCCATGGCTGAGCACTGAGCAGGCACGTGCGACCCCTTTGCACATTGTTCATCCATACATATCAATATAATTTACCTTATTGATTAGTGTGAGTCTTGCAAAATCTTAAACTCAGAAATACCACAAGGCAGGCTGCCTGGGTGAGTTGCTAATATGAACATAATGAACATTATACATTAGTGCAGTACCTATACATAAGTATCCATGCTGTGTGAAGGACTTGGCCCTCACGTTCATTCGATTGGTGATTGCACATGGTGGCATGTGTACCAATTGTTCTCCCTAACCCTTCTTACAACTTTGACTAGCAAGTAGAAGCTGGCAAAATGCATGGAGCTTACAAAGTATGCTTATATGTAGATAACTGAGGATGATTCTCTCAATTGAAGCATGATCCGCACTCAGCAGCTTCTTCTGTTCTGTTCCACAAACTAAAACTGAAATGACTCAATTTTCCTCAAAATATATTCATTTATCACTCATAAACAACAAAAATATACACTAAGTAGGTACCAGGGCAATAAAAAACATACAAGTTACATATTTTTTTCATGTACCGTCCTTTCACAGCAACAATATGTAGAAACGCACCAAGACGTTCACGGAGAGCCCACCCATAACAAACTATAGTTGAAGCCGGGGCTCTGCTGCAGCAGCAGGGGTGACGTACAGGGCACAGAGGTCATGTCACATCATGTTGTACAACCTGTTTAGAAAAAAAAAACAGATCAACATTGATTTTGAAAAACTGTAGCGCTTTCTTCAGTCACTTAGGTAAGCTTTCTCGCAAGACGTTACATTAGATTCAACACTCTTGACAAAATAATCAGATTGAAACTTAGCTCTTGTGCCTGATGCACTTACATTTCAATTTATTGAAATAAAACACTCAAATTTACCCTTGAAAATTGTTCACATTTAAATGATATTAACATCAAGATTTTGATGATCAGCAAACAAGCTATTCAAATCACACCCATATAATAACTTTGGCAATGTTGATAACTCTTGCTGTCTTATTGAAAAGCAAATCTTCAATTTGTTCATATCCAAATCCAATGCCAAGCACTGAAATCTTGTTGCAAGGCCCTAAAAACAACAGACAAAAACAAAACAGTCTTGCGGAAATCGCCAGTGCGGTGCGGCGGCCTTGGCGAAATTTCCCAAGGCTGCTCTTTGTTTACATTTTAGCGATGGGCCAACTTGGCCGCCCAAGTACTTGTTTTGCGTGAGTAAGTACAATTTTGTCAATTTTGAAACGGCTATATCTCGCAAATTTTGGTACCGATTTACATTTTATGCATATATTTAGAATCGGCAGAGTCTGGGGAGTTCATTGATTGGAAATTTATGCCGATTCCTTTCAATTTTTAAACCCTGATAATCCCTTTAAAGGCTCACCAGTGTCGGTTTGTGATGTCAGTATGCCGACGGCAACGGCGAAGCGTGGGCGATGAAACTGTACCGCGGGCGGCAGACAACCCGATTGGGATATCCCGTTTTATTTAGATGAAGCCAGACGCATTTGAAACCAAACCACGTCCTTGTGGTTAAAAGACCAATATATCGTTAGCGCGAGCAGTTTCGATCGAATTGAGCCCCAAATGCCGCTGAAGAACAGAGCTAGGACGATCGGCAGAAGGACATTACGGGATCCTCAGTTGGCTCAATTTGAAACTTATAGTTTGTGCTGCAATGCCAGAACCACGAACCAGGACATCAGCAAAACAGACGGCGAGCATGGTCAGGTATATGCAGCATCCAGTAAACAAAGGAACCACGAGACTGGGGAGCTGTGGTCCTTCGAAAACGACCAGAAGGCATTAAAGGCAACTCAACTGAAGTGAAAAACTCTAAAACCAGCTGCTACCACCGACGTGGAAGGCCGAGACCGACGAAGCTGCCGGGCCTCCTGAGACTCTTGGTCAGTTGACGGCATCGATCGTATGGCCTGCCACCAGCCACCATGGGCAGATGAACACGTTCCTCCAATCGGTCACCAAAGACAGATGGACATTACTTTCCATTGGTCCTCACTGAAGGATGACATGCTCTCAGTATCGCCACCAAGGGAGGTTGAAAACGACTTGGTCAGCCACCACCTAATCATGGGCATGCCATCACTCAAGTAGCTGAGACGCATGGACACGCATCCTCACAGCCTCACAAAAGGATCGGCATGACATCCTTCAGCTATTTGGGGAGATGGACACATCCCACCTGCCATCACGGGCAGATGAACACGACCCCTCATTGGCCGTGACAGAAGAATGGACCTCCCGGCAGCTATCGGGACCCCGCACGATAGAGAAACAAAGCGGGCAGGAAGCTATTGGGCTCTGATTGGCAGCTGTCGCACACCGACCCCAGTGCCGCCCACCGCTGGCACCGCGCCCTCTGCGCCCGCTGACCGTCCTAGCGCGGTCGTACCGAACCTCGCCAACCTGGCAGAGGTCACCAAGCTCGTCAGGAGAGCCTGCACGCCAACGGCCTGGCGACAACTCTGGTCTGCCACCCCGCGAACTGCTGCTCGAGGAACAACGGAGGAAGGGGCGCCCCCAGCAGGTCGCGACTCACCTCCTCCCAGTCGGGGCGACGCGGCACCACTGGGCGGTGGGCCGTGCGCCGCGCACGGCCCGGTCTCTCCGCCAGCTGATCGATCGCGGGAGCACGCCGTCGCCCCCTCCCGACGGAGCTGACGCCGGCCTCCTCCCCCAGCCGAGCTGACGCCCCCAGTCGCCGACCGTCGCAGCGGTCAGGGCCAAGCCCGGATCAGCGCCCCGGTCAGCAAACGAGCGACGACTGTCCGTCGGTGGGCCCATGGCGAGCGCCAGGACAGTGCAGGACGCTTCAAAGAGGGCAGAGCGTCGAATAATGGCCATGCTGCCACGCCATTCTCTTGAGCAAGTGCGAGAAGTTTTGAGCCAGGCGGGTACTGCAGATGGTATAGGTACGGTACTTTTAGGACTTTCAGGCGGTAGCTTTTGTTCCCAGTATGCGCCTAGCCCATGGGGACATCCAAATGCGTCACCTCGCTATTCTGCGCCTTCAGATGATGCAGACGGTGAGACGATGGTTCCAGACAAATCGCAATTCAGTCGCAGTACCATGCGCCGCTAGTGCCACAACATATTACGATAACCGGTTTTGGACATTCTCACACTTGGCCCGTTGCCACTCCTAAGTGCCTAATTTCCTTGCGGCCACCCTTCCCGTGGTGGCCGTTGTCTGAGAGGGGTCGGGCCCAGCATGGCACCATACGACCCGACGGCAGAGGTCAGCACTAGCAGCCCTGACCTGTGACGTCAGAGCAGACCGGCCGGCATCCCGGACACGTCTAACCTCGGCTGATGAGGGGCTTCCGTGGCGCCACTGCGAGCACTAGAGCGTCATCACGAGATCTGACAGCCTCCCAGTCAGACAGAATGAACAAAGGAGTACTACAGCATACGCTACGACAGAATGAACAAAAGAGCACTACAGTATACGCTAGAGCCCCGGCGGCCTCCTAGAAAGCGTTGCCATGGGGTTTCCACAATCTTCCAGTCCAACAGAGGCTAATATTGAAGCACTATAGAGCTCCTAAGAGCACTTAAGTGTCGTCAGTACCCACGAACTCACGACTGTCCCGTAGCCCCACAGATGTTAATAATACAGTACTGCAGCGTCACTAAGAGCACTACAGCATCGTCAGGGGTCCAGACTCTACCGCTGTCCCTCATCTCTCAGAATGCGGAGGCCCTCTCAGATATGGCCAGTCGTCGCTCGAGGCGGCCGATCAGACCAGAGGAGTGGCGATATTGCCAACCTTCCCACGCCCCGAGTTAGCGGAGCGGGTCCGTGTGCAGTGCGGGCGGTGCTGTTGGCCGCTCCCCGGACCGGCGCACCATATCCTGACGGCCGTGACGTGGCCAGCCGCTCCCGGGGATGGCCTTCACGAGCCCACGGCCGGACAGCGCCGTCACTCCAGCGCGGCGCGCGGACTGGCGGGATAGCGCAGCACGGAGACCGTGGATAGGAAGAAACACAGTGCATGGACTGTGGATAGGGAAAACCACAACACATGGGACCGTAGATAAGGAGCAACGGCGGTAACTGCGGCGGTAACGACAGTAAGATGGTTGTGTGCAAGGGTACTTGCAACATGATGGGAGGGGGAAATAGCCCCACTTAGTGGCAGAACGGCTTGCGGACGAACAGAACAATTTACTTTATTTACAATTTACTACAATTTCGGCCACAGACTGCAGAAAGACATGCCGGTGACCAACCAAGATTTATGGAACCTAACAGTCTCGATCTCTGAATATATTACATGAATGGTAATGGTCAGCAGGCAGCACAGTTCGGTCAATGGTCCAAATAACGTCCGCATGGTCCGGTCAATGGTCCATCACCGGACCACGAGTGTAACAGCACCGTGGTCAATCTGGTTACGGCGGTATGGCCCACGGTGCGGCGACCATATGGACCACAGTGCAGCGACAGTTTCACACACAGCAACACGGAGCGGTGTGGGCCCACCCGGGCCGCCCTGAGTCAATAAGCAGCACGGGATCGACCCACGAGGCACCGTGTCGGACACACACACCCGGGTCCATAAAGCGGGGGTCAGCGCCGCTGGAGCGCCGCCCCGGAACACAATGAACATAAAGATACTAATGATTCCTGTGCTGCCAATAACATTATCCATTCGGTGATTGATGGGTGTTCGGGGCCCGCCGACAGGTCAGGCGACCGGGGGCACCCGCCCGGTCAACCGTGAGGTCACGGAGCGGAGCGGTCTGGTGCTAATACGACCAACGCGTGCTGTTTCTGACTGGCATAGAGGAGTCGCGTCGCTGTCGTCCACTTAGCTGAACAGTGCGAAGAGACTGCTCTTAGCGAGCTGAAGCAGCACACTGAGCGCCGTTAGAAAACAAAACAGCCGGTAGCGAAACTGACAGCGAGTGTCTCCCACTACACATTCCCCGTCGAAGGATCATGTCCGCTCAGCACTAGGGCCCCGGTAAAGCTGCAGGCGATGCAGCGCAGCACCAAACGTGGAGCTAGGAAAAATAACAAACACCGTTTGCACAGTGAAGTCATAGGCTAAATGATAAGGATCGATGGTCACTTGCAGCCCACATACGGTGATGTAAGGGGAATCCTAGGAGCAGAACTAAGCTTTTCCTGACCAATATTTGGCTGCATATGTTTCGCAGAATAGGCATTATCAGCAGGTCAAATGGTAAGGATCAATTTTCCTTTCAAACATAACGTGTCATAAAGTGGTGCAGAAATGGACACCCACCCACACCATAAGAGCTCGCCATCAGTAGCCGCGACTACCAGCATCGCCCCACACGTTCCGTCGACCCCAGCACGGCTTTCTTATGGCCGCAGCCCGCCCATGGCTGCAGCGCCGAGCTGCGTGGCCAGCCGATCCCAGCGGGGGACGTCCGCGTCGGGGATCATTACCTCCAGGCAGGCAGCGGAGGCGGTGCGACGGACCGGCACGGACGGTCCTGCCGTCGGCGTCGACTCTGCATCCTCCTCCTCCTCCATGGTAATCCGAGGGACCGGGCTGGCGGCCCCTCCGGCCGCCGGCCGCTCCAGCAGGGCGGCCGTGTCTGACCAGAGTCCGCTCCCCGGTACAGCCACTGACCGTGCCGGCCGATCTCGTCACCACCACGCTGCAGCGTGCACTGACGGCCGGGCCGCCCGCACCAGCAGCGGGCACCAGCCCGCGCCACCCCCACTATTTTGGGTGCGGCGCCGGGCGGCGCGCGAACACTGCAGTCACAAGGTCACCAGCGGCACCCCGGGCCAGCTGAGGCCGTCCCGCGCCGCCAACTTGGCAGAATGACCCGTGCCCGCCCACCCGACAGTTCATGACGGCGCCAACGGTACGCCAACGACAGCCACGAGGTCTACGGCCCGCCAGCAGCCTCCTGCCAACTGCCGGGCCTGTGCCGTCTAGCTGTAGACCAGCATCCACGGATGTGTCGACTGCTGAGAGGTCAACCGGACTTGCAGACTACTGAGAAGTGTCAGCAGACTGTAGAGACAAATGGGTGGCGTTATAAACCACGCCAACTTCATGAACAGTATCAGCGGAACTACTGAACTGCAAAAGTGTCATGCAGACTGTTGGGGGACGTTTTAAGGCCCTATCGACCGCTGGCCAGCATCAGGAGGCCTATCGACTGCAGGGGGATTTCGTTTGGCCCAGTCGAATGCTAAGGGGCCTCAGTCGACCCTACCAACTGATGGGCGGCGCCAGCGGACCTTACCGACTACTGGAAGGTTTCAGTGGACCTTAGACTGCTGGAAGGTTCACGTAGAACCTTACAGACTTCTTGCGGCGCCATTGAGCTTCATCGACCGCTCTGGGCTGTTTTGGTGGACCTTATCGACTGCTGGGCGGCCTCAGCCGTCAGATGATATCACCAGCTGCTGAACTGGGCCGGCAGGCGTTTTTAGTTGATAACAAATGTCAGCGGGGCTTATCGAAGAATAATTTGTCTTTCCGCTTTTTGCCGGGCAAGCGGATAGAGTGACTTCTGGTTCCAACAGATAGAGCGGCGTCCCAGACTGGCTTTGATGAGTTATCCAATCGACCAGGGACTTTGGAGCTAGAACAAATGGCTCCGAGAGCGAAGCCAAATGTTCCAGCTCAGTCGGGAGCCCCTCCCCGACCTGCTCCCCCTCTGGGCGGTAATCCGCCGACGAATCAACAACCCTTGATTGTTTTCTAAAGCCTCTGAAACGCCTCATTCCGTAGAGAGCACGCTGGCCGATTCCGTGCGGCGCCAACAAATGAGAGCTGCCGTTTCCGGCCGTCGCGCCAGCTATCGACCTGACTCGGCTCCCTGGGCCCCCGGGCCCGGGCGGGGGCGGGGCGGCGACGACGGCGACGGGCGGGGTGGTGCGCCGTCTGGGGTGCTCAGCAGCTCTGACGGCCGAACGACTGCCAGTGGTGCTCCGGCGGACTGCTACTCGGACCATCAGTCGGACCATTTCCCAGCTCGGCAGCGCCCCTCCCACGGCGCCGGCCCGCCGCGTCCCGCCGATCCGTCTGCCCGTTATGTATCGGCTGCTCCGCTGATATGGCCCACTGAGCCGCCGGCGATCGCCGACCGCGAAAATACAGCGCCACAACAAAAACCTCGCCGTGGGCAGACGTCGGAAATATCAGCTCCCAGAACGAAAGCGGAGCGCCCGGTCAAAACACTGAGCTCGGAAAATCTGCCACGACGCTAATGCAAGAGGAAAACACGACACAGAAACGGCACAAATCTAAGAAAATAGTAGCAGACATAATACAGTAATGGATGGTTTGGTCAGCATCCAAGCAAAAGAATGGACAAAAAGCACTTTAATTTCGGAACCAAAGCATATATCAGGTGCGGACCTATTACCTAAGCCATGGAAAACTAGTACCTATAACCATTAATGGTTTGCATATCGTGATGGTCGAGAATGTGCATTATGCAATGAAGACTAATTTGAATCTGAAAATTGAGAGTGAAGATCGCTTCAGACGAGAAATCACTGAAGTGGAAACTCGATACTCGCAAGCTAATAAGCACTGCACTGAATTTCGTCAGTAGGCCGCAGGGTATTCCATCTGAAGCTGATTTCGCCCGCAATATATTCCATCTGAACCCGATTTCTGTCCTCAGGGTATTCCGTCTGAAACTGAATTCCGTCCGCAGGGTTGAATAGTGGCCCGTTGCGTCGGCTGGGTGGGTCGTGCCGACCCAGCGGCGCCACCCCTGCCGGGCAGAGCCGCTGCATCACCATAGAGCTACGGCGGCGCCGCCGGCGGCGGGCCAGACAGAGCCCGGCCCGGCCAGACAGCGCGCATCTACATAACTCTTTAACATGCAAATACGCCGTCGGCGTCCTGTGAGTGAATTGGCCGGTCGTGCCGTTGGGACCGTCGGACTCGACGGAGCGTCGTCGTTATCGTCGCCGCCGGCGGGGACGTTGGGTGCGGAGCGCCAACACATCACACAGACGCTGATTCAATACAGTGATAGTGACTGGTGCTGCTGACGGCTGGCGGGCACCACTGGCACCAGCGGCCCGTACGATCGATGGTGACACTAGCGAGCGTCAGCGACAGTCCAGTCACGCGGCAGGTCACGAGTCCGGTCACGAGTTCCGACGGTCCGAAGCCGGACAAAGGCAGGGGCGAGGACATGCTGAAAGGCAGCGGCAGTCGGAGCCTCATTTCAGACCATCCGAATGCCGAGCTCGGCCAGTCGAACGTAATGTTACATCGGAGATGCGGGCTGGAAAAGTTGACAGCCCATCGCGCTCTTTCGTTTGCAACGGGAAAACTTTTTGTAGCGTCGCATCGAACGCTAACTTTTAAAGATGTTTGCCCTCATATCAGCACGGTCGGGCCGCCACAAATGTTCGAAATGCATGCATAAGTCATCAGCACGTGTGCAAAGCTGCTTAATTTGTAATGTCTGTACTTATGGCGTTACTTGAACTTCTTTTAAATGCATGCGTGCGCATAATATTTTCTAGATAAATAAAGCACCACAAGACATAAACAATTATCTTGTTTTAACATCAGCAGCAAATGCCAACAGGCGAACTTTTCCTTTGTTCACATATGGAGCGACAAATTACCGTAGAAAGAGTACGGGGCGGCGAGTCAGATCCTGATTCGACTGTCGCTTCTTTGTCCTCCCTGACTCCTGAGACCGACGCTCGACTCTGCTCTGGGGTGAGCGGGGAAAATCAAGTGCGGGCAGAGGAGCGCTGGAGGGAGAGGGACGCTGGAGAGAGAAGCCGCAGGGAGGTGGTCGGGAGTAGAGGGTAAAGAGGAGCGACGAGGGGCGTCAAGACAGCCTAAGTTTGTCACTATTGTTCGCACAGCCGTGCAAGACGGGGAGAAAAAGACCAAACACACAAATGTTGAAGTGACTGATGGTCAAAACAGGTCCCGATGCCCACAGTTGCCTCTCCCCTTACGCAGTTATCTCCATCTTCCACGTAGGAGCTGAAAATAGGTGGAAGAGTGAGACCACGACCCTTGGGCAGAGAAGAAAAGGACATCACCAGCAGACGCACTGAAGCTGACTGAAGCGGACACTTAACCCGCGCCCTGCTGGGGGGGGGGGGTGTTTGAACACCCCCCTTGTGGTTTTTCGCGAATATCTCAAAAACGGGGGCGCGGAGCGCCGCCGTTTTTGGTACACCTTATCATACATCAATTCTACACATGTTGTGAAAATTTCAGACCAAGGTCATTCAAGGTCAGGTCACCAGGTCACTTAAAGTGACCTCACCTCATAAAAACTTTCAATGTCTGTCATAGCTACACCGAGTGACCGATCGCTTTGAAACTTTCAGCGATTGCTAAGAGCAATAGCATGTACGAAATGTATATCTCAGAATTTTGATATCGATGACCTAAGGTCAGGTCAATTTTGCGACCTCCCCATTATAAGTCAATGGGAGAAAATTGAAATGCGCCTCTTTTGGATGAAAGACATTATAAACACTCCCAAACACCGAATTACAAGTGGTTTAGACACACTGAACTTGAAAATGGTGTCCGTGACCCTTGTTTATGCCCTGAGGTCATCTTAGGTCACGAATGGTATCTAACAGTTTTTCGCAAATAACTTTTGATAGAGGCATGCTAGAGCGATGAAAACGCCTTAGATGTGTTCAGCTCGACGTTACGGATCGACTGATATGCAACATGACCCTTTCCGGTCCGGTCATGACCTTGACCTGAGGTCAAATTTTCAAGTTGACCTTTCAAGGTCAAGTTATAGTTCATTCGATGCAAATAGAGTGAATAACCTTATGCTCATGTTATATGTTGCAAATTGATATAATTAAAACTAAATTGATATATTTCGATATTGCACCGTCATCAGAATAAGAATAGCAATTAAGCAGCGAAACAAAGCCGATTCAAACGGAATACAAAACGTGCATCTTTTGATATGGTTCTCGTTGGATAAGGTCGATCAGTACGTACAATCATTCAAGTGCGTGTCAACATTTGCACATTATACATGGTAATGCTTTCAAATATACATAATGCCAAAAATACATATACGTTTACAATATACATACTTTACATAATAGTAGGATACATGGATGGATACATACTTTACATAATAGATGGATACATACATATGCACATACAATATACAATATGCATAATAGATACATACATAATATGTATATACAATATACATAATACACCTAATATATAGTTGTCTATTGTTACTCATACATACACAAACACATGACATATGACAATGTTAAACAATAGGTATTCTACAATATTGTATGCTACACTGGAGCTACCGGAGCCACTGGGGGTGTGTATGACGGGGGATTGAGGAGAGGCCATGATGAGGTTTGTGTGTTGAGGTGGGGTCGCTGGTTTCTGATTTCGATTGATTCGGCTATTTTGAGGTTTGGTACATCTTTACAAACTTTTTCGATCGACACGCTTAACGACTCGGGCCCTACTATGCTGGTTGGGTGTGTCCTAGCTACATGATCTCCGAGTGGAGTGTCCTTAGTTTGGTTTTTTGCGTCCCTCAAATGCTCGTGAAACCGCTCCCGGATGCGTCTTTTAGTTTCTCCTATGTAAATACTAGTTTTGTCTTGGCACATGTTACACACGATTTTGTACACAACGTTTTTGGTGTGGCAGCGACCAGGCAGCCCCGCCTCACAAGTGTGACATTTCCTTGTACCTGCCGGGCAGGGAGGACTTTGCATGGCTGACCTGGTGAGGTGTTGCGCTTGTGTTTTTCCACTGGTTCGTGTTTTTCCACTGGATCGTTTTGAAACGATCACTGATCAGTGATCGTTTTGAAACGATCACTGATACGTACGAGGCTGTTGAGAAAAATCCCACCCCAAAGCTCGAAGCGACAACAAAAAGGCTAATCAAAACTACACTTGCAGGTAAGGTGCCCGACAAGGTAGCAAAAAGCATTTTGCCTTCTGGGTCTCGGACCGCCGAACTATACGGGCTCCCGAAGACACACAAACCTGATGCTCCCTTACGCCCCATCGTATCTGCCTGCGGTGATCCGCTGGATAAGCTCACATGGCTACTAGAGAGAATAACCACTCAATTACTAGCGTTTGTGCCAGCACACTTAGAAAATACTCAGGACTATCTGCAGAGACTGAGGTCCCAATTTGATGGCAAGTTCCCAGAGGGCACTATCGTGTTCTCTGTAGACGTAGCGAACTTGTACGGCAACATCCCCACCACTGAGGCCATAGAAGCTACGCTTAAGCTCTTCGACAGACATAACGATGACGTGGACACATTCGGCCTGACCCGTCAGGACATAGAAGTACTTTTGAGACACTGCCTAAACAACAACTATGTTAGGTTCGGTGATAAATACTTCAAACAGACCATGGGTGTAGCCATGGGTTCAAGAATTGCCCCTCCGTTAGCAATCATATTCATGAACGCCGTAGAGTCACTGCTTTTAACGTCCCCCAACTCTCAGTACCAGCCCGTCGCATACATGCGATACATCGATGACGTGCTAGGAGTATGGACTCACGGTGCAGACAAACTCGATGAATATTTCCGCTTCTTGAATGACTTTCACCCAGCGCTCCAATTCTCCATCGAGAGGACCGACAAAACAGCTGGTGGACAAATACCCTTTCTCGACACCACCATAAGTGTGCGTGACGATGGCACGTACAACACAGAGCTGTATATCAAGCCAATGGCGGCACCGATCATAGTGCACTACAGCTCAGCTCATCCCATGCAGTGTAAGCGATCCGTCCTGTATTCACAGCTTCTACGCGCTAAACGTCTGGGATCTGACAAGGCGGCACAAAAGCGGGGTATGGCTAAGATCGAAACGCTGTTCCGGCATAACGGGTACCCGAACAAACTCATTCAGAGAACTAAGCATCGGGTTCTATTTAGTAGTGAGCAAAACGGCAGAAACAGAGCAAAAAACAGAACAAAAAACGAACCTACATATATCACACTCCCATACATCGACGAAACCCTAGCACGACGGGTGGATGGAGTCTTCAGGGGCTCGGGTTTGAATGCGCGGGTCGCTTGGACCAGTGGAAAAACACTAGCGCAACACCTCACCAGGTCAGCCATGCAAAGTCCTCCCTGCCCGGCAGGTACAAGGAAATGTCACACTTGTGAGGCGGGGCTGCCTGGTCGCTGCCACACCAAAAACGTTGTGTACAAAATCGTGTGTAACATGTGCCAAGACAAAACTAGTATTTACATAGGAGAAACTAAAAGACGCATCCGGGAGCGGTTTCACGAGCATTTGAGGGACGCAAAAAACCAAACTAAGGACACTCCACTCGGAGATCATGTAGCTTTCCTACATGCCGGGGTATGTCTTAAGCACAGCACGAGCCGGGCAGTAAAACTATGACCAAGAAACTGTCGGTGTCAAAATGCCATGTTATTTGATAGGCCGGGCAGGAAACACAAGTTTACTGCCCGAGTTTACTGCCCAGGGCAATGACCTCTAAACTACAGTTTATCGCATTAGTCCAGAGGTATAATTGACAGGGAATGTATAATTGACATCATTATTGCATGATATTTGCCGCGTAAAATTAGAAAACTAACATTTTTTGGTAAATATCTGCTCTGCTTATCAAGGGTTTTGAAATATTTTGTATTGGTTACAAAGCCGAAATTATGGTAAGATATAGGTACCTACGCCTATTAATCGAAATCCGTTATCGCTTGTTGTCTTATCTTCGTTTGATATGTCCACTGATACCTTGGTCCTAAGTTAATGCGTTTTTATTTGACAGTTGTAGTCCGTTCCTCGAAACAAACATGTAAAATATGGAAAATCATAGACCCGGGAACAGGGGGGGCAGCGGGGGCGCTTGCCCCCCCAACTTGGGAGCCGAGGGGGCGGCGCCCCCTCAACATTGAGACTGCGAGAAAGGATCTTTCCTCCCTTTTCCGGACTTCTTTCCTTCTTGTTTCCTTTATGCATCTAAATATCAACACACGGCATTTTCCTTGCCATCTGAATGGTTTCTGCTGATTGGTAGTGTATCGATTTGACAACACCTGCTATTGTCATCCCGCTTTGGTTTGGGCCTGACCTTGGTCATAAGTTTGGCAGGCCAGATTTTTATAATGGGCTATTTTTGGTCAACTTTGAGAAATACATACAACGGTGGTAAAATCGTTGACATAGGTATATCGCAGTTTACCCGGTCCGGGTGTGAGGGAGGGGTGTGGGGCAATGAGTGCACTGACGTGGCGCCCTCGGAGGGCCGGTATGGGATTAAAGCTCAGTGACACTAAGGGCTTGTGTGGTGCCTTCAGTTATCGGTAGCACATTCAGAATAACCGGCGCAGGGCCCTCAGAGCCGCCGGTAAGGGGCGTTTAGAGTTTAGAGGCACTGGTGTGGGGCCGTCATGCAGGTGCCGGTGTGGGCACTCAGAGGTGCTAGTGTGATTCTCTCAGAGGCGCCGGTGAGGGTCCTTACAGGCGTTGCTGTAGGCCCTCAACTCATAGACGCTGGTGTGAAGCCGTTACAGACGGGTGTGGGGCCTTTAGAGCTGCTGACGCGAACTCTCTACAAGCCGGCAGGGGGTCTCAGTGACCGGCAAGGGGCCCTTAGGCCGACAGAAGAAGTCCTGTGGGGTCAGTACCATGCCGGTAGAGACCGGCATGGTACTGTCAGACACCGGTGGGGCCCTCAGAGGGACCGGTGTGGGGCCCTCAAAAGTCACCAGTGGATGGCCTTTAGATGCGCTGGTGTTGGTTGGGTTTTCGGAGCCGCCGATATAGGGCTTTTAGGCACTGGTGTAGGCACTCAGAGTTGGGGGTGTGAAACCCTCAGCGACACCGATGTGGCTGTGGGCCCTCATAGGCGCCAATGAGGGTCCCACAGTTGCCGTTATGGAGCCCTCAGAAAAATAAATGCGGGACCATCACAGGCGGGAAATGCCCCTAGAAGTGGCCCCTCATAGGTCGGTAAGAACTCTCAAGAGGCCAGAAACGGGCCTTTGGAGACCACCGAGGGGCCCTTAAAAGCCATAAGAGGCCCTCAGAAGCCGGCGTGGGGCACTTATGGAGATCTTGGTGTGGCTATTTGGGGCCATGAGGTGCTCTAACGAGCCCCATGGGGCCCTTCTAAGTCGAAATATGGCAATCGTTAGCCCTCAGTGGTCTAATGGCGCCGAAGGCCCCTCGGACCCGAGGCTCCCTTTGAACCCGATGGGGGGGAGGGGTACGTGACCCCTTAGACCCCTAGCTACGCCATTGTTTCATATGCATCATGTCAGGTATTTTAGGCTCGCCCCCCCAACTTGAAAATCGTTCCCGGGCCCCTGTGGAAAATATAATCTATTTAACGAACGTTTAGCCATAGGGCATATCAACAAAGTACGATAACATAAATGAAGCAAAGAATCTTGCAAGAGCACTGGGAAAATTCACGTTTAATCACTAGGAATATTATACCTTCTTCTTGTTCTTATGTCGTGGCAAATCATTCAAGTATTATGTTCCTTGGATATCTGATTGTTGTGCCATTCTGAGTTGATATTTTCAGACGTGATTCTTTTTGAAGTAAGGTATTTTGATGCATTTTCTTCTATAAATTTCCTTTAAGGCTTTATCCACAGCAGTAGCGTAATCACTGTTAGGAAAATATGGACATAACAATTGCATAAAAGTGTCACCAAAACCTGTCGAAACTAACCTAGCTATGCGGCATGTAGGAAAAATCTTACTGACCTCAGCCGTACGAAATTATTTGGAAACTCGGCTTGCAAAATTTGACTCCGGCCCTCGTGCTTCGCACTCGGGCCTACGTCAATTTTGCAAACCTCGTTTCCAAATAATTTCGTCGGCCCGGTCAGTAATATATAAGGACACACCCAACCAGCATAGTAGGGCCCGAGTCGTTTAGCGTGTCGATCGAAAAAGTTTGTAAAGATGTACCAAACCTCAAAATAGCCGAATCAATCGAAATCAGAAACCAGCGACCCCACCTCAACACACAAACCTCATCATGGCCTCTCCTCAATCCCCCGTCATACACACCCCCAGTGGCTCCGGTAGCTCCAGTGTAGCATGCAATATTGTAGAATACCTATTGTTTAACATTGTCATATGTCATGTGTTTGTGTATGTATGAGTAACAATAGACAACTATATATTAGGTGTATTATGTATATTGTGTATACATATTATGTATGTATCTATTATGCATATTGTATATTGTATGTGCATATGTATGTATCCATCTATTATGTAAAGTATGTATCCATCCATGTATCCTACTATTATGTAAAGTATGTATATTGTAAACGTATATGTATTTTTGGCATTATGTATATTTGAAAGCATTACCATGTATAATGTGCAAATGTTGACACGCACTTGAATGATTGTACGTACTGATCGACCTTATCCAACGAGAACCATATCAAAAGATGCACGTTTTGTATTCCGTTTGAATCGGCTTTGTTTCGCTGCTTAATTGCTATTCTTATTCTGATGACGGTGCAATATCGAAATATATCAATTTAGTTTTAATTATATCAATTTGCAACATATAACATGAGCATAAGGTTATTCACTCTATTTACATTATTAATCATGCTCAGAAATACCATAGCTTACCTCCAAGAAGTTGAACTTCATTCGATGCGTCTTGACGAGAGGAACACGATGCCGGTAAAAGTAAGCTCGTACAAGGCTTGGGTCAAAAGTTATTGCAGAAAAACTGTTTTAGAAAAAATCGGCTATTTTTGCAGTTTTTGCCCCCTGCAGGCAAAACCGTTGACGTTAGGTCAAATCTGAGAGAATTACTCAGAAAGGGCGTTAATAGGGCTATCGAATACGCTTTTCCGCGGCGCTGTAGCTCTATTGGTTCCCGAGTTATGCGTTGGCTTCTTGGAAATTTTCGACATTCGACCTGGAAATCGGCGAAATTTTGCCTTCAATGACCTCTGGTGACCTGACCTTTGACCTGACCAAAAAATTGACCGAAGTGATTTCGTCATTATTTTTGACGCTCTTTCGAACGCCGCCTTCCGCGTATCGCTACGTGGCCCAGGAGCCGAGTTACAAGGGGGGGGGGGTGTTCAAACACCCCCCCCCCCCAGCAGGGCGTGGAAATTAGAGTTGCAAAGTTTCCCTACCGCATTACCGGCATGCCGGTAATTTTTCACTACCGCAGGTTTTTTGTGGTATCTGGCATGTCTTGCCGGTAGCATGCCGGTATTTTTGGTTTTGCACAAACAAATTATTAGTATATGATTCAAACTTTGGACACTAAGAGGAAAATGTGGCATCTCTTGTAGGGGTAAACTGGAATCAACAATGCAGGTTTTTTAGTATGCCGGTAATTTGGTGGTGTTTTTGCTTTGGGCGTGGTAGCATGCCGGTATCCCCCAAAAAAATTGTGGGGCGGGGCGGTGCCGGTAGCAGCCTTTGGGGAAAACTTTGCAACTCTAGTGGAAATCCAGGACCCCCAGCAGGGCGCGGGTTAAGCAGCTGGCAATCAACATAATATCGTGACTGTCGCGAAAGCATGACCCTCTGACATTGGCAGAGCAACTGGAGGCGCAGAGCAGCTACGCCACCCGCCAGCCTGGCCTAGTCCGGTAACTCGGTCAGTCCGGTCACTCAGTCCCACCGCGACATATCCGGGCTCAGTAATGTAGCGACACTACCGAGCCGGACACAGACGAGTACCAGGCACACCAGGGGCCGTATTCACGTCGACTTCGTAAGTCGATTTTCTTTCGTAAGTATAATTTGGTATTCACGTCGACACTTCGTAAGTTTTTATCGATGGAGTTCACGTGATTAAAAAAATTTACTTAAGAAGTAGGTCAAACTTAAGAAAATTCTTACGAAAAAGATCGACGTGAATACGGCCCCAGCAGTCACAGCACTCCACCAGAGATACTAACAGACGCGGTACGGACCAGCCCCGCTCTGTATATTAGTCCATTTGTCTGGACTCTTATCTAAAGCACTACACTGGTCGCAGCGCAGATATGATGCTGTCTCGGACCGGCAGATTATATGACTGACTGGACGATCTGCAGCTTTGTTAGAGTCAAGGAACTACTATCAGTGGTAGTCGGATCGAGCAACGCCACTGACGCCGACGGGAAAATCAGGGTTCATCAAAACACCGAAACAAATCAAGACGTAGAAAAACAGAGGCTACAGACTCAGCGAACATCAAAGTTTTCACGCTTGTAACAAAGACACGAACAAGAATAGACTTTGGGGAGATCTTTTCAGACCTCGATGTTCACCGTCTGAGAGCATTATGTAGGGGCGTCGGGATTGGTTTCGGTGGGCCTAGTAATCTCAAAATGGGTATATTGGAAAGGTCGGCAGCGATCATTATCGATCGAATTGCCCCAGTTCCGAAGACCAGGAACGGGAAGGAACTGCGGAGGAAAGTGATTACAAGGACCAGAGCCGACAGCTGGGCATTTACCGAACAGACAATCGCAGCCGATCTTTACTGTTGGTAAAACTACGGAAACGATAACCTTTCTTATTCCGCAGAGCACTCCGTTCCAGGCTTCCATAGTAGGATGTCTGCCGACGGCAGAGCCACCAATCCAGAAAGGAAGTACTTGTAGTTCCGATCATCGCCACCAGGTGACGCGCCGGTTGCGAAAGTCGTGTCTGCACATTCTGAAGGTGGCGCCACGAGCATGGCTACTTTGGCAAGGAACGGCCGACAGCAGAATCGCAGGGCTCGCCAAGAAACGATCGTTTTCCGTCGAACCATGACCGCTGTCACACGCTAGTTAATTGATGGATGGCACCTCAGCTGACCTAGTTTCATGAGCGAGGAGTCCCCGACCATAGCGTAGACCCAGTCAAACTAGGTGATACTTCTCCTCACCCAGCCAGGCCAAGCGTACCATGCAGCCAGAATATCAGGTTCGCAGGCAATAACATGCCATATTAGACCGTGCATAGTCAAATAACCACGTTCTATGTGATCTCCTCTCATACAGGTAGCATCCAACGCATACTTTGAATGGTGACACGACTTCAAACGACCTGTAATACCGCGGCACCGCCCTTTCAACCCAGATAGATTGCACTTGGCGGCGGCCAAGGTTGGGAGAGCCATTAACACGGCGGGTGCGTGTCAATGGAGCCGCTGCTCCCAGGGACGCGCTACCCCGCTGTCTATATGGAGAGACATACTCCAAGGGGCAGCCCTTTGTCTGTCCAGGATACAGAGCTAGGCCTTATGGTAGATACGAGGAGCTTCATCCCTGGGTACAGAAAGGCATGCCCCGTGTCTGTCCACGGTACAGAAAAGCCGTCTCCCCCAGAGGTACAGAGTTCGGCGTTATAAGTATCGGAGAGATGCATTTTGGTCACGGTGAGTTGTGTCCTAGTCTGTCCAGCCAGTCCGCGTCTTCACGTCCGAAAGCCTGTTCCGTGGCAGAACACTGTGCATTAGAGCACAGAATAGTGTATCCGGTCCGTCCGTGTACGGGACAGTGTCACACAGATACGGGTCGCGATGTACTCACCAGGCTGGCCGAAAGAGACGGCGCCGACCGGCCCAGGTTGGAGCGGCGCATCCGCAGCAGGTTCGACCCCTCTCCTGTGGGCCAGAGATGAGTGTCAGGACCATAATGGTGGTGAAGGTAGTGATGGAGGGATTGGTGGAGGTGCTGAAATGGGTGACGCTGAAAGTGAATCAGGACACACAGAATACCGCGGTTAGTGGCACCATGAGACGGGTCTTTGACTGCAGCGGTGAGGTCTGCCGTTGGAGGCCTCTGCTATAGGTGCAGATGGGTCATTGGTGCGGTACAATTGACATACCAGTGCACAGGGTACAGTCGATCGAGCGGCCCCCGCAGCCACAGCCCACACAAAGAACATGACATCACCGCCTGCAGGCATACCGATACTCTCCCGCTGTGCAGCCTGGACAGACTAACTAGCCGCGACAGTGACGGTGACAGCCGAGCTCTCCAAGGCCGACTGCAGGTGACAGGTCGGTAGGGACGCGACCTTCTGCAACTGACAGCCCAGTGACATCTCCTTTTGACCGTATGAACTAATTCCACAGACCACTACCACCATCTCCCAATGCCGTTGCCTGTCTACCACTGACTAGTGGTGTTAATCGGAACTTGAATCTTCGGAATTCCGATTTTGTCCAAGGTCCAATTCGGAATTCGGTTGGACAATGACAGCAGGCTTTGGGCAACTTTGGACAATCGCTTGCTACCCCTCAACATTTGTATAAAGTAATCGTGTTTTACATTGATTGGCTATTAAAAAGCTCAGCTTTCGATATGGTTATTATTTATTATTATTATTCATATTCCCACTAACCACCATTCGGTGGGCATTACAGAGGGAAACACATTGACACACATAAACCATATACATACAATACAGGCAGCGCAGTGCCCTGTCATTGATAAGCACGTATAACGAAATCAAAATGCAGAACAAAAGCGATTTTCTATAACAGAAAGTTTGATGAGACAGCGAACTCGAAGCCTCATAAGTAATCGGCAATCATTACAACGAACAATGTGACATCACCGGAACAACACCACATACATATGCATCATTTTACCGCATGATTTTCCAAAATATATTTCACAAAATCAGCTTTCGAATAGTTTCGGACATGAATGGGCAAGCTATTCCATAGTTTTGCACCACTGTAAGAGAAGGACGCTTTCTTCATTTCAGTCCTAGGTATAACTAGGTCAAGGTTGCCTGATTGCCTTGTTTGTCGGTCTGACTGTCTCTCTTTAAAGAGAGACACAATTAGTGGCGGCATACATTCAGGGATAAGTAGACATTGACGAACTGTTTTTAATACCGCGATTTTATGCTGTAAGGCAAGATCTCCACGCCAAGCCAGTCTGTGAGCTTCGCGACCTGCGATACGCTGTGCAAATTTAACTATTTTTCCTATTCTCTTCCCTTGTGTCACATTGCAATTTCCCCAGAGAGCCATGCAAAAGCGAATATGAGGAAGAACAAGGGCATTGACTAGGAGGACAATTACCTTTAAGGGCATCACGCGACGAAGCTGGCCCAATCGAATTAGCATACCAGTACACTTTCGAATGACACCGTCAATGTGACTGCTCCACGTAAGACAACTATCCAGCGTTACACCTAGACTAGTTAGTGATGGCTGTACGGGTACTGCAGTATTAAAAATATTTAGACTCCTAACATTGACATTTTTCATGGTGACTTTGGAACCAAACACAACAACTTGCGTTTTGAGAACATTAAGTGCAAGTAGATTTCGTGAGAACCACTCAGAAAGTTTCTGAAGAGCAACATGAAGTCGAGTTATGACATTGCCTATATCACGAGGCGAACCAGAGACCAACACTTGGGTGTCATCTGCATACTGGATAATTGTACATAAGCCATGAGCAACTGCAGGTAAATCATTCACGAATAGATTGAAAAGCGTTGGACCCAGAACACTTCCCTGTGGCACACCGGTAGATACTTGACCTATTGCGTCGTCGCAACCCCGCACGTACTGAGATCTACCTGACAGGTAGCTTTCAAACCAAGGATGGTCAATGCCATATTGGGAAAGTTTACTCAGCAAGATGTTGTGACTGACGGAATCAAATGCCTTGCTTAGGTCGAGAGAAACTAGAATGCATACGTCTCCATTATCCACTGATGACCTTATGGACTCTGTTAAAAGTATAAGAGCATGTTCGACGGAATGTTGTGCACGAAAGCCAAACTGTTCGTCTGCCAATACGTGGCAATCGTCCAAGTACTGATTGAGCTGAATGGAGACGAGTCTTTCAAGAATTTTTGACCCCACGCTTAGCAAAGAGATTGGCCTATAGTTGGATGCAGTCTTGGTATCTCCCTTTCCTTTATAGATGGGGACAACCTCCGCGAGTTTCCAGGATGATGGAACGGTACCACTGGCTATGGAGGCGTTAATAACATGCAATAATGGTGTAGATAGTCGACCACAAAATGATTTAAAGAAGGAAGGAGGAATCCCATCAGGCCCCGATGAAGTTCGTACTTTTAATGAACGTATGACAAACCTAAGCTCAGCATGTGTTGCTGGACGCAATTCAAACTTCGTTGAAAGAACTCTAGAGGGAGCAAACCATGCGCCACTCGACCCAGAGGTAACACTAACACCAGCTTTAGCATTAGTACCGGCGGAGCAAAAAAACTCATTAAATAGGCGCGCCACACTTCTGTCAAGGGGGTGGGCAGTTTTTGATTTCCCTAGTGTAAGGTTAATAAGATTCCATGTGTCTTTACTGGATTGATGTGTTCCGATGCTCGATTCAAACTTGGAACGCCGTTCGAATGAAATAGCGCTTCGCACTTGGCGGCGCATACTTTTATAGAGTGCTGCGTCAATCGTAGCACCAGAGCGGCGAGCTATGCGCATTTGAGCAGTGGTATCACGTATGAGTTTTCTGGTGGTTCTCGATACGCCGAAACCACTTTTATGCTTGATTTTGGTAGTGACAAGAGGGGCATGATTATCTAGGATAGGAACCACAGCGTTTTTCCAACCCTGCCATGCCTCATCTGGGTCTTTAGCACTAAATACAGGAGACCAGCAGACTGTACGCAGATCGTTCAAAAACGCATTGGAATCAACATCCTGCCATCTGCGATAGCTAATTAGTTTACGCGGCCGTCTGGATCTTATGACATTCACTCGAACAATAACCAAGTTATGGTCAGAGACAATGCAATCCTCCGAAGAGCAATCTGTCACAAGGGAAGAGTCGCTTACCAGAACAATATCGATAAGGGTGGATGAGGTATTGGTAACACGGGTAGGGTGGCTCACGCATTGATGCATGCCGACATTGTTGATAAAATCCTCCAAGGAACGAACTTGATACAGATTCGGACACAGCAGATCACAATTCAAGTCTCCACATAAAGCCACTTGCCTGCCCTCTGATAACAACTTTTTCACTGATAATTCAAGGGCATCAAAATCGTTTTTGATGCCTTCATATATGGGAGGCCTATACGCACAACCCACAACCAAAGCACGATTACAGCCGCATTTCACATTAATCCAAATACATTCAAGACGGCTATTAGCAGGATTGGAAGGGCTGATAACCTTATTAAATTCTAGGTCACTACGGCAATATATGGCTACACCACCGCCCCTCTTTCCTCGACGGTCACGCCTGCTAGCCAAAGTTAGGCCAGGTATAGGAACATCAGGCTCGCCTCTTCTCAGCCAGGTTTCAGTGATACATAGAACGTCAATCTTGTAACGTTCAACATAATCTGCTACTATATCCACTGAAGGTGCTAAAGAACGCACATTTAAAGTTCCAATTACTAGACCATATTTCGATGAGCGAGCGTACTCAGAGTTCATGCCAGCATCATGGAATAAACGACTTTGAAGCTTCCTGGGAACAGAGACGTTACTCCACGGTTCTTTCAGCCTAAAAAATCCTCTACCTCACCTGCTAGCAATTGCCATACATTTCTGCACCCATCTCTGTTAAGGTTCAGTCTAGATTTATCTAAGCCACCATACATACATTCCCTCAATCGCGGACGGGTGTCCAAAAAACGAGCACCTTCACATTGACACAGCCTCTTTATCTCATCGTTGAGATCGCTTCGCTGTCTGGATATGTAGTCGTCTGGCAAAGGTAGGTCGTGCGGCACTGAGCATATCACAATGGACCTTACCTTTTTAAGCTGTTTAGCAACTCGTACGACCTCTGATATGCAGTCGACTGTGTAGTCCACACTTCGATGTGACAAGTCGTTTCCCCCAATGTGCAAGACGAGGTCCACGCTGAGCGCCCTGCAGCTGGCCACTGCACCACTTAGCGCCCCCAGGGCACTGCGTACGGACCCTCCACGGATGCTTTTAAATAAGGCCTCACCGCCCAAGAAGAACTCATCCCTGGCTGCTGCAGCGATTCGGCGTACATTCTGGCAGCCGAGCAAGACCGCCCCGACACTCGGAACTGGGCTCCTGCTGCGGCTACTACGTTTTCTGCGCGGGCTGACGCGCCTCCAAGCTCCAGAGTTGGTGTGGCGTGGCACTGCTGTAGTCGGAGCCGCTGTGGTCGAAGTCGCCGGCAGAGCTCCTGTGCTCGGCGTTCTGCTGGAGCCGGGAGTCGTATGCGACGCCGGCGTTACGTTGGAGTCGAGCGTAGGACAGGCGTACGGCGTTTCGCGAGGGCCAGTCGTTTGGAAATTCCCCGTCACACCAGAGTCAAGTGTAGCGCGGGCTTCAGGTGTCATTCTGGAGTCAGCTGTCGTGCATTTAGACGGTGTGGAGTGGTTGGGTACGACAATGGAGTACTGGGTTCCATCAGAAATCGATCTAGTCCGACTCAAATCATCCACTTTGCTGGAAAGATGATCAAGCTTCAGCTGGGTTATACGGATGGCTTCCATCAAGTCCATAAGCGTCACTCCCGAGAATGATGGTCCTGGAGTGCCTTCATCCGCGAAATCGGGGCCGGGGTTTCGCTCCACACCTCCTATCACCAGAAGAGTGAGGATCAAGGCCAAGCCAAGAGCCACTGAGTCTTGACCGGCACACCAAGCTGGCTTCAGTTTGCTGGCTGTTCGAACGCCGCAAAACATGCCAATCCGAAGACGGTAGGTTTGCAGGTCAATCATATTTGGTAAAAAGACGAAAAAATAAGAGATGATATTCAATTATCTTGCGGCCATTAACTTTTTATCACTTAAGAAATAATATTTTCGTATTTTGGTGAAGATAATATTTAAAAAACCATAATTATTGAGGTATAAGTCAGGAGCAGCAAAAATTCCGACTTCACACTGCAGAGGCACGTGACAAGATCGGTTACCACTTTCGAGCTGGTAACGATACATGAAAAGCAAATTAAATAACGGTGTTGAGTGTAAACTATTGCGTAGATGTCGGACATCCTTGGACAAATGGCTGGCTTGGACATTTTTGGACGGAGAGTCGACGTAAGTATTGGACATTGGACGGACATTGGACATATGTTTTCTGAAATTGACATCACTACCACTGACCATACTAACCCTCATTTTCCTTGACTGTCTTCACTGACCTCCCCCACAGACTCCCGCTGACCTCCCACTCTCTCCCCTCTCGCTGAGGCTGCCCGCCTCCGAGGTGTGATATGACCATATTTGGAAACTGCACACGCGGCGCTCGAAGGGGGCGGGGCGAGCTGTGTGCGGCGGGCGGGGGGAGGGGTGGCTGGGTACATATTCAGACGGCCAGTGACGCACGTCGGCCCGTGCTGCGGACGTCACCTCTCAGTTCCAGCTCTGACAGAGTGAACAGAGAGCTGACGAGCCGCCAACATCAGCTGGCGCCCGGTCAAAGGAGGAACACGTGAGGGGCCCGCGCCGGGATGATAGGCGGCAGGGCTGGGTCGTGGTCGCTGCGGCTTCCGTGGTCTCTGGAGGTCCACAGGCGGTAAACTCGCACCACGACAGGTATGCGCTAGGTCGCTGGTCTGAAAATCGAGCCGAGATGGGCACTGGACAGGTACTGAACAGCGTTGACACATTTTCAGGGGGCAAACATCCCTCCTATGGCAAACACTCGTCATTTCATTTCAGAGGACTGTAACAGCGACTGATTTTGGAAAGATAGAACCAAAGGATTCTCGACGCATAATATGTAATATAGGGGCATGTGTTAATGAAAAAAAAAAAGATGGTAGATGCGGCATGTGGCTGCCACGCCGGGTAGGTTAATCTGCGGTACTCGAAAACGGCACAGGGCTGGGTTTCGAGAAACACCCTTAGCCGCATTGATTGCCGTGTCCGCACAAGCTCGGCCGCGCACGCCAGCCTGGTGTGAGCTGCCGAGCTGTCGGGGTCGACACACTGTTCAGCCGGCGGCGGCCCGGTGGGACACTATTCCAGGTCGGTCGCGCCGAGCGCGAGCCGCTGGAATTGACTGAGGTGTGGTGGAGCCACGGCGCCCCCGCGGGGCTTATAAGCTTAGTCAGCGAGAGAAGCGCAACCAGAATTCGACGGCTGTCTCTGCAAAACGGAAGGGGTATTCATCTCTGCTGAATGAAGAGCTTAGACTTCTGTCTGAGTAAGACAGAGAGCTAGTTAAGTTTATCCGACGGCTCACATAAAGAGCGTAGCAGCGCTTTGACGCGGTCTGTCAGACACGCCAGTAATCGTGTACTTTCACGTCGTTCGAATATTGAGCCGACTACTTTCACTAAATCATGCAAGGCCGACACGCATGCGAGACGAGAGGCTCCGCCACAGCATCGGTCCGCCGCCGGTCAGAGCTACCGAGGTCCGGGCCAAGACCGTTCAGTTCGGACCGCGACCGTACAGAGTCGGGGTCGTCACCGGTCGGAGTCTCAGCGGCTGGAGTCTGGGTCATCATTGCCCGGAGTGCGGACTGTGACCGACCAGAGTACTGGCCATGACCGTCCACTGACGGCGGAGCCAGTCAGGCCCACCACCAGCCCAAAGCTCCACGGACCCGAGACGTCGCCCAGCAGTGGCCAAATGCCAGCAGCCCTGATTTTGACGCAGCGTCGACTGCCGAACAGGACCGCGCCAGCTCGTGCGTCGTACCGTAGCTCAGTCCCTGGTGAAATAGGACCACTCAGGGACCACGCCAAGCCCAGCAAACAACCATCCCACGGCTCCCGACTAATGCCATCCAACCGCAGCGCTATGGAGCGAGATGCAGTGTGGATGTTTACACTATAGGATGCATCATTTGACGTGAGATGCTCTGTAAACTGCGAAATCGCCAAGTTGCAGCACAAGCTATCCAGCGTAACATAACTTTTGAGAACGACGCGTTGATCACTATGCGGAACCGCCACACATTGACTTTGGCGATGCATAAATAAACGAAACGGCCGGGTTAGTGTTATATCACAGTCAACAGAGACCGGGTAAACCCCAGCTTGTCGAAGGACTTGGTCTGTTCTTCCCAGCTGAAAAATCGATCTGCCACAATTTTCAGAGGTCGCCTGTCTATTGTCTATCGTAGCTATCAGGAGCCGGTCAATCTCAGGAAGCCGGCCACAGCTACTAGAGGTAGCAGGCGTATACCAGCTCACTGAGGAGAGGGACACCAGGGCAGAGTTACATCAGCTACATACTACCTTCCGCCGATCATGCTAAACCCGGAGCCACCACCCAAAGCGCCAGCCGGTAGAGAGCCTGGCTCTGTTATCCAGTCAAACCGGGAATGGCTCAACTGTATCCAGCTAAGATATCGCCAAGGGATGGTTAGAAGACGGTCGGGAGACAGTCCCAAGAACCATCACAGAAACTTATCTTTTTCATTACGACCGGTGGTCGTCCTAGCATTTTTCCGTATCACCACACAACTATAAATAAACAGCATCTACGCTGTGTCTCGACATCAGACGCATCTAATGATAGCACACTGGGTCGTGCGCCAACAACAGACCGCCCTTTTCCGCCGAAGCAACTGATGCGCCCCTGCATCTCGATCAGTTCGCGACACAGTGACTTCATCGGAACTGGTCCGATTGGCGCTCCTGTCACGCCGGTGCAGAGTCGCCCGAGCGATCCTTCTCAGCACGTCTGATTGGGTCACATCTACCAGGGCATATTTTAACATACTGACTGCGTCCCATTTTGGGACGCAGCCCCCTGCCTTTGGGACGTAGCCCTCGCAAAATTTGGACCACTGCGTCCCACACTGAAATGCCACGGTTTCAGCCGAAAAGTGCGAGCAAAAATAAGTAACATGCCTCGGTCTTTTACTGTGTAAAAGATGTAGGCTTTCCGATTGCTTTGTGCCCTGATTTACTATGTACCTAAGCACATACATGCCCTCTCCAGTCCTTGTGCCCTGCCCTACCCTTGGTCATACACCTTATTATGTTCTTCCCTACTATACCCCTAGGATATGTGCCCTGCCCAGTGCCCTGTCCTTAGGTCTTGTACCTTGCCCTGCCGTTTCTTCAGGCCCTGTGCCCCGCTCTGCCCTGCCCTCAAACACGATACTTTATATATTCTGCCTGGAAATTTGATGCGCTGCCTTCCCGTCTTTTGGCCCCGTGCCCTGCCCTACCCTAGTTTGGGGCCCCTGCCCTTCTCTGCCCTCAAGCCTTGTGACACGTCCTGCCATCAGACCCCGTGCCGCTGCCTTGTCTTCAGGTACTGTGCCCTGCCCTGCCATCAGGCCTTGTGCCTTCCCATGTCCTCATGCCCCGGCCCCGCGCCCATCCTCGAGCCTAATGCCTTGCCCTGCCTCAGGCCCTGTCCTGTCATGTTATGCTTCCAGGCCTCATGTGCATTGCCCTGCCCTTAGACCCTGTGCCCTATTCTGTCATTAAGCCTTATGCGTGGTATCGCCCTCAGGCCCGTGCCCTGCCTCGCCCTAAGTTGCTGTGCTCTGCCCTGTCGTCAGGCCTTGTGCCGTCCCATGCCATCAAACACTGTGTCATACTCTGCCCTCAAGCCCTGTATTCTGCATTGCCCTAAGATCTCGTGTCCCATGCCCGCTCTCAGGCGCTGTGCCCTGCCCTGTCATCAGGCCCTGTGGTGTCTCCCGCCCTCAGGTCCCGTGCCGTTTCCCGTCCTCATGCCCCGTGCCCTTACCTGTCCTCAGAACCCGTGCTTTGTTCTGCCTTCATGCCCTGAGCCTTGCCCTGCCCACAGGCCCCATACCCTGGCCCTGTTTCACCGGTGATAGCACTAGCAGCACGCTGCTATTACACGTGTCAAATTGGGTTTCCATGGAGACATCAACAGGCCCATTGCTCAAACACTACCACAAGTATGACGTCAGCTCGCGGAATTTAATAGCAGCGTCCGTGAAACACCGCCCACGTCTTGTCATACCTTCGGGGCCCGAAGGTATGACAAGACGTGGGCGGTGTTTCGGGCCTTGTGCCATACCTGTGTCTTATGTCTTGCTCTACCTTTAGGTACTATTTCTTGCTATTTCTAGGTACTGGCCTCTTGCACCAAACTACCTAGCTAGGTAACATCGAAAAACCGGTTTCAGAATAAGCTAATCTAAGGGTGGTAAATTTGTTTGCAATAGCCCAATACATAATCCTACATGTGCTTGCTAAATTTTGCACGCAAATTGTTACATTTGAGACTTGGACTGGGTATACGATGCAAAATAATCCAAGCATCCACACCTCTAAGATCCTGCGTGTTGCCCTGCCATCAGGTGTGTTGATCATCAGGTGTTCTAAGGTCCTGTGTCTTGCACTACTCTCCGGCCTTGTGTAATGATGAGCCTCAGACCCGCGCCTTGCCTTGCCCTCGGACCCTGCATCCTACCCAGCCCTCAAGTATCCGTCTTATCTTAGCTTCATGGCCTGTGCCTGCCCTGTCCTTAGGGCTCAGACTCTGTGTCCTGCCCTTCCCTAAAGTCCTGTTTAGAGATGTCAAGTTGGAGCCCGCAGGCCCAGAGCCTGGCCCAAAATCCGGCCCTACAGGGCTTTTGCATGCACAGTGGATTGTATCATTGTTTTGAGGTACCTCATCGAAACGCATCGACTGATATGCGACATGATCTATCTTGGTCACGAAATGACCTTAATGTGAGGTCAAGTTCTGACCTTGACATTCCGAGGTAAAAATGAGAGAAGAACGATCGTGCAAACGAAAATTCTCTACCTTTTTTTTAGTTCAAAAGCTTTTCATGAAACCTATATTGACAAAAATTGTAATTTTACCCGTTTTTGTCTATGGAGCCTTAACCGTTGATCTGAACTCAATTCTGACGAAATATTGACGAAAGAGCTGTTCAAGATATATCGATTGCTTTTCTCCTATCGATTGCGCCCTCCTAGCTATAATAGTTTTTGAGATACCGGCACGTTTTCCGAAAAAAAATATCGCATCATTGCGAAGTTTGACGTTTGATGGCATACGGTCAGATCAGGGCCGTCATGGCCGTCTGGCCATAGGAGGATATAGAGGGCCAGAGGGGGCCACGGGGCCATGCTCCCCCCCCCAAAGCCCCCGGAAATGGCACAAAATCGACACATTTCTGGGCATAATAATTAAACAAAGGAACTTCCATTGGGAAAAGTTTGGGTTATATTACATGATAGGCAGTAAGGAAGCGAAATCCGAAGCATCCAAAGCATCCGTTCATCCAAAGCATTAATCTATGATGGATTTTTTATGTAGCTTTAAAATCCGATGATTTCTTGTCACAACTTAGGTGGGTACTGTTTGACCTTACGTCATCTAATTATTTCAAACACATAGTATCTTCAATGCAAATTGGCAAGTCAACCTCTATTTTGAATCTTTTAATATGTGAGATGGTGCTTTTTGCCATGATGAATAGATATAAATATGTGAAAATGATCAATAACATGGCAGAAATACAATAAAACAATAAAATAATAGTTTTTAAAATAATAGTTACAATAAAAGTTTTACATTTCTGCCATGTTATTGATCATTTTCACATATTTATATCTATTTTGAATCGATTGATAAGGGTGAAAAACGCATGAAGAGACGTATGTATCACATTTTAATCATGTGCATATTCATTTTTATTCTCTAAGCATAGGTACAATTTGGTGCGTCAAGGGAGGTCAAACACGCCCAACGCCGTTCAGGAAAACGAGTGACTAACAACAATGTAAATGTCATTAAATCGCCGGTCCGCCCTTTGAATGCGAATAAAGAACGCACTACGACTGGGCGAATTTCGAGACTGGCCAAAAGCAATCACAGCCTGCTCCCAATATCCCGCTTGCAGTGCCCCTCCACCAGCACAGTACACAATGTATCTGTAGATTATCTCACTTGCATTATATACTATTTCGCTTGCAATGTGCCCTTTCCGATCAAAGCGTGTGCCCTATGCCACCTTTGGGACGCAGTGAAAAATCCTTAAAATATGCCCTGACATCTACTGATGCAGCCGTTTGGATAGCATACATAGACATTGCATTTATGGTGCTTACGATAAATCATAATGCATCTAATGCCCTCGATGATGTCAGTCTGCAAATGACCTTGCATTCGACGCACCCATAAACCCTGACCGGGGATAATGTAGCCCGGAAAAGCTTTAAAGAATGACAAGATAAGACAGGGCAAGGCATGTGCGCACTACGGTTCCGCTCCCGACGAATCGCGCCGCCCCACCTGGATCACTGGATCAGTCTTCTACCATCCCTTGGCCATCCCATGGTTCTTTAGATGCCGACAAAATGCGCAACCCTGCCCTGGATCTCGGACCGAATAAGACGGCCAAGGCCGTGTAATTCGAACGACCATCTACGACTCAGAGTGGCGCCTGAGTGATTGCCTTTAGCCACTCATTCATAGAAGTAGTTATAATTCATAGAAATGAGGCGGCGGCTGCGCTGCGCCCGAGGTGTCAGCTCCCGACGCCCGGTGGCTGGGAGCTCGTTCAGCACTCAGGGCAGCCTGTCACAGACTGCCACTCTCAGCAGAATGTTTCCAGCGAGGTGGGTTCCTGCGCAGAACTCATCATCAGATCGCTGACAGATCGCTGGTAGCAACGGCAGCGACGCGTGCGAGAAATGTATGCTACATTTACAGATCGTCTCTGGACGTGACAGGTTATTTGAGGATATGGACCTTCTGTGTATCTAACTAACGGACGGTATATAGCTGACCATATGACTGTCTGTTGCCATTGGTCTGTAACGATGCCGAAGTCCGTATCTGTGAGATATTGTTTGAGACGGTGTCGACTGTCGGTGTTTTTGCGACAGCGGACCATCAGAAGCTGTGCCAGACTGTCCTTGGTTACACCAGACCGTCTGTGACTATAACCTACAGAGTAGGATTATCTGTGTAGAGCATTGCGACTGTTGCAGACGGTTTGTACTGTAGTAGTGACTCTGAAGGACCGTCTGTAGTGACCGTGACGAACTGCCTCGCTGTGACGAACAGCAGAGCACGCGTCCTGCAGGCGGCCCTGTCCACTGTCCACCGATAGGTCAAGGCGACGTAGGCGGCGGACAGTGGACAGCGGGCTCCTTGACCTGGACAAAACACCCGAAACCCGACACCGAGCCGCCGTCAGCATAGCATCACACCGACTCAGCCCGGCCGGCGGCCGACAGTCTGCCGGGCCGACCGAGCGAGCGGCACTCGTCCCAGCCCTGACCCAGCACCCCATCCATCCTTGACGGTTTCCGCAAACGTGCGTCCTTGTACCGCCAGCTCGCAGCGCGGGTGCGGCCACTCAAATCCTGCCCTTTCGGCGGCACGTGCTGTTAAACGACCGCAACTGTCTACGTGTAATGGGTATAATCTCAGGGTGAGAGCTGACGGGGGCGTCCCTTCACAGCACTCGGCCCCCGGGGCACGCCGATTCTCCCACCGCTCGCTCGGCGCCGCGCCGGCCCGGCCGGTCGCCAAGCCGCCTCTCCGGTGGGATTAGATAAGGATCGGCGAGTCGAGTGGTCCCTGCGTCAACACTGGCCCCGGTGGCGCTGTGCCACAGAGCGGTAGCGTCGGGGGGCGAGCGGCTGCCTCGACCGTCGAGGGGGACGGCGGCCATGCTTGGTGGGGCGACGCCCATACTAAAGGTACGGGATTATGCTTGTGAGATGAGAGTGAGACCATACATTTACGGGACAAGATTGAGCTATCAATAGAATTACAACCATCCTTTTATGGGGCGGGATTTGAACTAGAGAGCATTACAACCATGCTTGGTAATACGGTGATCATCGACCTCTGTTAGAATCAAAGCGACCGCGCGTCCAAGCAGGCATGTCAGAATGTCACTATATCAGTGAGGCATACATAAGCTCCGGGTGGGTGGACCGGGAGCTGACAGTGAAGTTTTATCTGGAAAGCTGCCAGAAGCTGTATGAGAGGAATGGTGATTTGTGATTTTGGGGCGCCCGACTTCAGAGGTCATCGATGTTCGAGATGTAGTTACAGCAGAAGACATTACAGTGACGGTAAGGGTGATCGGGAGCAGACGGCGGCGCTGTTTAACTATACAGAGCTTTGCCTGCCAGTCTCACCTGAGCCGTGGCCGAGGCCGATCGAACTGGCCGAGCTGTGCGCCGGCCCGCCGGCCGCGAAACTCTCCCGTCTCCGGCGCGTGTCGTCCGAGCTGTGCCGGACCAGCGGCCGCCGGTGGCCACACGCCATGGCCGACTCGTCCACCGAGCGGCGACTGAGCAGCGGCGGCGGCCCGGTCGTCGCTGGCGACACGGACAGACTGCCGCTGCCGCTGCCGCCGCCGCCCGACGCGCCGCCCACCCCGGTCTGCAACAGAGGGGCAGACAGCGCGGTCAGCACGGTCAGTCGGACCTCAGACAGTGGTTTATACCAGGGATGCGGAGCCGTGGAAATTTCAAACGGCTCCGGCTCCGGCTCCGGCTCCGGAGAAAAAAATCGGCTCCGGCTCCGGCTCCGGCTCCGGGTGAAATGTTATGGCGGCTCCGGCTCCGGCTCCGGCTCCGAGTAACATGGTTCGGCTCCGGCGGCTCCGGCTCCGGCGGCTCCGGCTCCGACTCAGTACATCCCCTATGCAATCAATTAAATACGGGTGGAAGAAAAATTGGCTTGGTTATACGCGTTACCTACTCTTGCCATGACCGGCTCACCGCGTCCCCGCGCAAACGCACCTCGGAGAGAACTGGCAGAACAAAGGACTAGGAAGCGATGGCATTGGAAACGCAGTCGCCGCGAATCGGAGTTCACTGAACCATCGTAAGCTGACACCCATCTCGGCGGCATTGGGGGGTGGGGGTGGGGGTGGGAAGAGACGGTGCTGGGAGTCGCAGTCCACTGCACTGGCTTCAAAACAATGGCGGTCACCTGATGACCGGTCCTCATGTTCTGGGGATGCAGTAGACGTGAGGGGGGGGGGGAGGAGCAGACAGGAAGTTGATTGCGTACTGTGGGATACTGGGGATATTCGGCTTTTTCATTCACTTGATGGCCCATGACGTACTATTGGTCTCAAGATAAGGGCCCAGGCGATCTGTAGTTTTGATGCGGTGAATACCCTTACCCTCGCCACAACTCGGGCCGAGTGCACCCCTCCTCCCAGCCAGCGCCACCCCCACTCGCATTGTGGCGAGGGTGAGGGTATGCACCGCATCAAAACTACAGGTCGCCTGGGCACTTATATTGAGACAATAGTACGATATGTTTTACTGCCTTGTACTGTCAAACCGAACTAGGTCAATTATTTTTTCCTCTTCAAAAAATAAAAAGGAGCCGGAGTCGCCCCCTTTTTTGGCGGCTCCGGCTCCGGCTCCGGCTCCGGGCTATATTGTTTCACGGCTCCGGCTCCGGCTCCGGCTCCGGGCAAAATATGCCGGCTCCGGCGGCTCCGGCTCCGACTCCGGCTCCGGCTCCGCATCCCTGGTTTATACATACACAGGCATACAGCCAGTGGTGCGGCGTCAGACGTGATACAGTACACACGAACTGTAGTAATGCAGTATCAGATCGCCGTTAGATCACACTCAGCACAGACACTCGTGACGACACAGATTAGGTCAGCGGGTCATCGGGTGAATCACTCAGATGAATGGATCGAGTGGGTGTAGCTTCAACTATGTAAGACAGCAGAAGCTGTTGGACAAAATAATCGATGATGACGAGTTGGTTTTGGATGCGTGGAAATCTTATCACTGTTGAGAGGCAACATCATCAGCATGTTTGCACGTCAAGTCGTCAAGTCGCCACGAATTCGGTCGAAATCTGGAGCATACGACATTAATAAAAAGTCGCTGCTAGCAAGTCTGTCTCTCTGAGATGCAGACGGTACGACGTTTCGTCACCTCATCTGTCTGATTACCTTGTTTTGCTGCCTTGTGTCTCTTGAAATACTCAGTAAAACTGTGACAGATCGCAAAATAATGACACAGTAAGCCTTAAAAGTCGGAATCAAAACAATGCCACTGTCCACATACAGACATTGTGGTAACAAAATATGCTTATCAGACTGAATAATCTTCCGATTTATCTGGGTAACGGGGAGCGGAGTCATGATTCATCGAACCGCAGCACCCATCTGTTCCGGCTAATCGGCAGCAGCCGCCCGGTTTCGCCATGGGTTGCGGTCTCTGGCGTGACGTGGAAGGGCCGCCCCGTTCTGCCGACAGAGACACGCACACACAGAACCCGTTCTGACCTTATTTCCATTCAAGCGCACCGCCCAGTCGCCTTCTCATGGCCCCATCATAAGGCGCACACCGCCATGGTCTGGGTAACGGGCCGCCGCGCCGATCGGGCGGTACAGCCCAACGAGCCCGGTATGTCGGTCGACCGCTTTTACTGGGGACGCCCATTGGGGAGGGCCGCCCCAGCTCGATCTGGAGACGAGCTCAGCCGCGCGGCGCCCTGCTGAGCGGCTCGGTACCTGTCTCCGTTCTAGTGGTGTCAATTTCAGAAAAGGTATGTCCAAAGTCCGTCCAATGTCCAATGCTTGCGTCGGTTGTCCGTCCAAAAATGTCCAAGCCAGCCATTTGTCCAAAGATGTCCGACACCTACGCAATAGTTTACACTCAACACTGTTATTTAATTTGCTTTTGATGTACCGTTACAAGCTCAAAAGTGTTAATCATATCGAAAGCTGAGCTTTCTAACAGCCAATCAATGTTAAACACGACTACTTTTTAAAAATGTTGAGGTGTAGCAAGCGGTTGTCCAAAGTTGTCCAAAGCCTGTTGCCATTGTCCAACCGAATTCCGAATTGGACATTGGACAAAATCGGAATTCGGAAGATTCAAGTTCCGATTGACACCACTACTCCGTTCCCACAGTGCGCCTAGCTCCACCGGCGGACGGGTTGGGTGAGCCGACCGGCCCGCCGCGCCGCCTGCGGTCGACCGGTTCGGCTCCGACGGCGGCGCCAGTGCGTCTCACATCGGCACCGCTGAGCAAGGAGGCCGGGTAGGTCGGAATTGTAACCACGTAGACTCAAGTGGGACGCTTGTTTGAGTAGGTGATGTGGTGTAAAGATTGGGTGGAGACAGCGGAACCCACAGCGCCTAGTTGCTGTGTCACCAGCAGCTATACCGTGTGAGGGTAGCAGCCGGCGTAGGATCATCTGGTCAGAATCCGACGTGAGGTTAAACTGACGTCAGCCTACAATGACGTCATGCCGCACTGACACGACGACACGTCATCCGACAAAACCTTGACATCAGGTCATCTAGCATATTTTAGACACCTCGTCATCCAGCTATTGGGACACCATACCTACCTACATAGTTGCAACATAGTTGCAAATAATTACATTCCGCAGCCCGTCACACCGGTCCAACTGTCTTGTTTACATTCCAATCACAATCGCCACATTATCTTGTACTACCCCTCCCCCCGCCCTTGCAGCGAGGCAGCGAGGCACTGAGGTGCGACTACCCCTCCCCGTCCCGACCACAGACCAGTCGCAGACCGGACGGCCGCCGCCAGCTCAGAGACACTGCGCAGAGGGCAGTCCCAGGTGTCATCCAGGCTATGTGTGCTGGGAAGCTGAGGTGACGAGGCGCCGGACCTTGTGCTCGCTCGGCGGCCCTGTGTCTCTCTGTGTTGAGTTGGGGTGCTGAGATGACGCGGCGCCGGGCCGCACCGGCCCTGTGCTCGCTCGCTCGGCGGCGCTCCACGCTGCCCCCAGCGGTTGCTGACTGAGGCGCCCGGGCGCGGGCCACGCCCACCCGAAGGACGCCCGATTGCGCCATCGCTCGGACCTGCAGCCGGCCGGTAGTGAGGCACCGGGCAGATGGAGACGTCGGAGCAGTCACTACCTGTCGGTATTTACAGACTGCGGACGGAGCAACCACTATCAGCCAGACTGGAAATACGACTGAAGGAGGGACAACTGCAAGCCGGCATCCGGCACGGCCGATTGAGCCATAGACGGAAGACTGGTCCGGTCACAACGCAGACAGGTGCTGGGGAGTGGGACAGTCTGCTGTTGCAGACTGCGAACTGGTCCGGTCAGACTGCAGACGGACCAAATCCTGCAGGCAGGCCATACAGGTCGCAAAGGATGTGCGGCAGGCCAATACCAGGCTACCTGATCAGACTCTTCGCAGCAGACACCAGACGCCCATTGGCGGCCCACTGACCCAAACCATCTCAGGCCAATCACACTGTCAGCAGCAGCCGCCGCCCCGGCGCAGTCACGAAGATCGTGGAGTGCTCCTGCAGCCGATGGGGAACGGTGTGACAGCTGAGAGAACGGCCCTTCAGCGGAGGGAGCGGCATCGACAGCAGGTCGTCAAACGGTGCGACAGATTGTGGAACAGCCCACCAGCCGGTGTAACGGCAACATCGACGACATGTGGAACAGCCAGCACAGGTTGGACCAGTTTGACAGCAAATAAAGCGGCCTGACAGTGGGTGGAAGGCCCGACAGCCTGTCTCAATTGAGATGTCGAGTCGACGGCCCATAGCGTCGACCACCTACAGCGCTATTGGAACAAATAGTCGATCGTGAAATCTCACACCGGCACATATGAGAGCGCAGGACAAATTTTAAAAGTCACGGGAAATCACCGCAAATGTGAGCCGGCGCTTTATTGCACAAAATCACTGCAAGGATTGAATGCTATTGGAACATATTGCAGAGAGCACGCCTTGAGGTGACCCCAGCTCTCTTTGGCTGAAGCGGTAGGCCATAGCTCTCCCAGAGCTGGGATGGCTGGCTTTATGTGTCGTTCCAACTTGGATGGACGGGCTGCACAAATTTACCACTTTGGACGTCGTGCTCTAATCATATTTGATGTAAAAATATTTTGTTTTTATTCATTTTTCTGGACTGTTAAAATCTAAAATGTTATGCTTAATATTTCATGAAGTGTGTGTAATTAAAAGGAAAAGTTTAACCAATGCGTGCATGCTTTTCACCGATTTCATGCCTTGCCAATGGCACACTCCCAATCTTTGCCAATCGCTGCCCGCGGCGTCTGGCGGGCTGCGGCAGCTCTGCACCGACCTCATCTCACGCCCAGATACCCAGGGAGCGGCCGCAGCCGGAGGCGTCCGTCTGTAAGCCCTCGGCCTAACGACGCGCCCACAGACCGAGAGAAAGTGGCCGCCGGCGAATCGCGTCAGGCTCAGCCGCTAATGTCGTCCCAATCTTGTGCTGCAGGCCGGATGGAGCCAGGGTGCGGCATCCTGCGGCGGCGCAGCCTCCAGGGGGTGGTCTGGCGCCGCCCTCCGGTCTGTTGGTCTGTGGATGTGACTCACTCCACGGACCAGCCTCCAGAAGACCGCGCGCGGACCGCGATCAGTTGGTCTGCAGTGTGACTCACTCCACGGACCAGTCTCCAGGAGACCTCGCGCGGTCCCCGGACCGCACTGTGACTCACCCCTCCCCCACGTCCTGCCGGGACCACAGACGGAGAGGATCAGACGGCAAAACCGCTGATGACGTCAGACCTCCTGCACGGCCATGGCACTGTGAGGTGATGTCCCAGAAAACCCGACGGGCGGCCCGGCTGGCGCCGACCCCTGCCCGAGAGGCGAAGGCCGCGCCGCCCGCTCGCACGCCCCTCTGGCCGGCGCGCTCGTCCCGACCTCGTGGCCAGGGCCAGCGACGAGCCGTGTTTTTCACCGCAATGTGCCGCGTGTGCCGCTGGCATCACGGCAAGAGTTAACGGGACGGTGGTGAGCACGGGGCTCACCCGCGTGGTCGGTATGGAACCACATAGAGCGGTCTGAGAGACAGTGACGGAATTGCAAAGGCGTAACAGCCACCGAACGGTCACTGAAATGTTGGCCTGGCCAACGGCGACTATGCTGGCGTGCCAGTGTCCCAATAAACCAAGATATCGGTTGAACCAGACGAGCTATAAGAGCTCTCAGCACAGCCAGACTGGTTTTAACAGCCCTCAACTCACTCAGACGATCACTAACCGCTCCAAACTCAATCAGATACGATCAAACGACTCTCAGCACACTCAGACGAACTCTGGTTCGTCTGGCTGCCTGGCTGACTCTCATCTCAACCCGACGAACTCTTACACAGCTCCAGCTTACTCGGACGAGCTCGTACAGACCAAAACTCCAACATACGAGCTCTGACTGACCCAAAACTCCCACATACCAGCTCTGGCAGACCCAAAACTAGCCCAAATCAACCCTTACAGGTCTAACCTCACCCAGACGAGCTCTCACAGCTCCCAACTCACCCAGACGAGCTCGAACGGCTCTTCATCGAGCACATCGTCACTGGACACGGAGAGTCGACCCGGCGAGCGACGGGAGTGAGGTGCCGACCATCGGCCCCGACACAGCCGACACCGGGCCGCCACCTCCTCCGGGCCGCGGCTAACCAGGTTCGTTTTACGACGTCTGGCCGGCGAGAACGGGGCGGATACGGCCCGAGGAGGCCGCTCCACGGGCACCGACAGCGAGTGGTGCTGCCGGGCTGACATGGCGCGGGTCGATCACCTCCGCAGGACACACAAAGAACACCACTGACGCGCGCGGCAGTCGAGCCTCGCCTCCGCCGCCTCTCCCACATCACGTTCGCGCCACCACCGTCCGCGCCAAATCGGCGGCGCGCGCGCGGCACGGCCGTCTGAACACGACTGACGGCTGCAGCGCCGGGCCGTCTGGCGCTCCGCGCTCTGCCCAGCTCTCTGCTCTCCCGGCGGCGTGCACGGCAGAATAGCACCGGCACCCGACCTGCTCCGAGCGCCCGTCGACCGTCACCGCTCGCCGCGCCGACCTCCAGTGACCGTGGGCACACGCCAGGTGCGGCGGCGCACCACCACGGCGCGCACGCACGCACAGCGAGCCGTTCCCAGCCGACCACCGCCCGCACACCACCCAGTGACATTCAGCAAACAGAGCTGGTGGAAAATAAACGGCCGGCCCAGCGGTCCTTCAGGCGGCGCCGCGCCATCCACCTCAATGGGGTTGCCACTAGTGCTCGTATAAACGAGCGAACGCCTGTTACCTGACGTTGTTAGCGCGGCAATGTGGGCTCGGGGCTGGGTGCTTGGACTCAGTAGCCCAGAACGCCCGGAGGGAGGGGTCAGCGGCACACGTACTCAGCACGTGCGCCATAGAACGTCACGCTCACGACCATCATAGCGCCCCATCCACAGCTGACCAACAGCCGGACCCACCCCGGCGACCTGTGACCAAACAAAGCCGACCCAAATACCCTGACGGCGGGGAGCGGGTCGCCACAGACTCCCTCCCTCCTTCCCCGTCCCGTCCCGTCCCGGCCCCACCCGGCCGCCAGCCTGCCCCCAGAAGAACGCGGTGCATATTTTTAGGACGACTGCCCGGGTCACAGTCGCGGGCGGAGCGGTTTGTTTGCCAAAATCGCACCGGTGACAGTGAGCCCGGCCAGCGTGGGACCGACGCTCCAAACTGTGAGACGGTGACAGCCAGGCAGGCAGATGGGTTCAGACGTTCTTGCACTTTTGTTAGTATAGGGTTGGATGCCCTGCTTTGATGCTTTGATGACCGAATCGATATAATAATGGCTGTTGATACCAAAACACAGCAACACGAACTCGAAAAACAAGTTTGACGCTGCAGCTCAGGTCTAGAATCGATGATACCAGGTATGAACTACCACCCCACGACAGTTCTGGTGACTTGGTAAATGTCGGGTGCGTCACGACTATTGTTTGCATAACTACCCAGCTGGTCGACGGAGACCGACTCCGTGCGGGCTGCGGAAGTTGACCTGGGTTAGGTCAACCTTTTTCAACTCATCATTGCCCTCATGATGACATGAGACCCACAGTCAAAAAGGATATGACCTCTGATGTCCGGAGCTATGGGTATGGCGGCATCACTGCCGAGGCGCCGGAAGATTGCAAGCCAACTAAAACTCAGTCATCTTACCTGCAGAGGGACTTCTTCCAATTTACAGTAACGGTTTCTGGCCAAAAAGAAAACCATGACACCACATCACAGAAACTCCTTAACGGAAACGACTAAAGGGATTATTCGCTTGTGTCTTGGATGAAGCCTGCCGACGTTTAATGACACAGTTGCTTTTCATTTCAACACTTCTGCAAAGCCTCAGCCGGCGCCACATACAACATTCTACCACCTCTCCGAATAGGTGACTGAGTCCCTCAGAAAGTAGCCACTAATAACAGATCCAGCGCCAAGCCACACGACAAACGTTCATAATTTATGAGCAGCGATGGCGAGGCTCTTCTCGAGTGGTTTATATGATCTTTCCACTAACGACAGCTTGATACCGCTACTCGTGACATTTATGAGCCTGACTTGTGAACGCGAGTGGTATAACTGCGAGAACTGCGGGTCATGGCGCGCCGTCTCCATGGCACCTCTGAACTCGACAGCCACTGATCTCGGCCCAGTTGGGTCGGGTCGAGTCAGTGTTACCCAGTCAGAGCCGCACCCGTGACCTCTCCGTGACCCCGGCCGGTACCGGACCCGTGACCTCCTGGTGACCTCGTTCAGCGCCGCGGCACACACCGCCAATAAAAGGCCAGCCGGCCCCCGACAGAGACTCTGCTGGCGCAGCGGTACTTAGCCCGACGAATGGGCAATGGGGTGCAGCCGCACGTTGTCATGGCAACCCAGCCACCCGGAAGTATGTCGGGTCAGACAGTCCGTGCATGGCCTTTCGGACTGGTTGACTCTGCATGTTCTGTCTATGCAGTGGCTGGGTATTTGGGGATTAGGCCGTGTGTGTGTGGCGGCGAGCACCTGGTGCGGCCGGCCGAACGACTCTGGCGGCTGTCTGATGGCCGGTGGGGCCGCAGGGGCGCAGCTGAGCCCGCCGCAGACCGGCATACAGCCGCCGGCTCATGGGAGCGGCCGCTGAATGTGGAGGCCACTTGCAGCCGTCCCCGGCATTTGATCGGACGTGATGCCACTCGAAATGAGAGAATATAGCTGATTGACTTTTTCGGGAGAGGTGAATAAGTGTTCTTTTCCTTTTTTGAGATTCCAGCAGGGGCAGAGGGGAAACACAAATTATGACCTAACCAGGGCAAAATGTTCCCTGCTTGGACACGACGATGATCATCAGGATTAGAATAAAGTTAGGGTAAGGTGCCTAATTAGCGACCCTTTCCGATTTGCGACCTACCTCCCTACAGAAAAACTGGCAGAAGAAAACGGGGTAAAAATATCGTCAAAAGGTCAGCCATACTTTGGTTATCAAATTAAATTATTTGCTGGTCGTCGATGTTTCTGGTGGGACGTTTCAGGTGAGTTTAAATAAAAATGACGAGTTTCTTATCCAAAACGTGTGTGTTTGGGCCTTCTCTGATAAAAAGCGATGCACATTAGGATGATGCACCTTTTTAATTCTGAATCGACATTCCTTTTTCAATTGATTGCCGTTTTCCCATAGTGAATCGCTGAACTGTGCACAGCATGGCGGTTAAAAATGTGTCGCAACTCATATTTCCTATTTGCGCCTGACATGGTCGCAAATAGCTCAAGAAGGGAAAGAAAGGGGAAAAGAGAGAAATGAAAATGAGGTGTTGCTGAAGCTTGCAATGTGCGGCAGGGGATGCCAAATGTCGTCACCAACTGCAGGGGTGCCGAATTCAGCGCGGACCTCGAATATCATACGAGATAGCCCGCAAAATTTGGGTTTCCGCCTTCTTTTCGCATTCGGTGAATCACGTGATCAGTTTTTACGTACGTAAATGTGTTGGATAAACGTTCCTGTTCGAGTGATTGAGTGCTTTGCGTATAGGTTTCCTTTTTGAGATCATATTTCATCTTTTCAGGCGTCGCATGTTTTGCCATTTTTAATATGGGGAAACCCATAGACTTATTAGCGACCCTCCCCGGTCGCTAATCGGGAAGAGTTCCCTATTAGCGTTTTTTGCAATGGTTTGCCAAAATGCTCACTACAAATAAGTTAGTGAATATTGGGGCAGAAAATGACTATATTTTAACAGAAAAATGAACGATCTCTCCGAAAATCAAGCCAGTAATACAGTGCCACCCACAGAGCGTGAGCAATGACGGTTCAAATTAAGTGGGTCGCTAATTAGGCACCTTACCCTATATGTCAATCATGACCCGCGAACAGAAGGAACGAGCAGCCAGTAAGACAGGAACAGGATTAAGGTTCGAAAATAATCGAATTTCCATTCAAAGACTGATAATGCAATTTCATAAGCCTAGTCACCAGCTCGTAAAAATAACACACCTCGAAGGTCGTAACATAGCAAGTGTGATCTTAGTTTCGTCTTCGACGTCGAGTCAGCAGGGCATGCCGCTGCACTAGCGCCATCTGTGTACGGCGACGGCCAGCGCCGGTAGACGCCAGCGCCACCTACAACATAATCCCTCTGCCGCGCCGCCGGTCAGGCAAGTCTGTCCGTGCGCCTGTCAGGATCGCGGTGAATGGTGACGTCTCGGCGGTGCAGAGGGCGGGAGGAGAGGGAGAGAGGAGGGAGTGCCGCCGGTCAGCCGCGCTGATCCTCCGGTCAGACGGGAGATTGCCGCCCACCCGCAGTGGAGCTCACAGTATATACGGGGATGGGGGATGGAGATGGGAAGACGAGAAATGGCGCATAGCTCACCGTTACGAAATGCCTCATTCCTTTGGTATCCACTTGTATTAAAAGAGCCAGCCATGGACCAACTGCAAGTCAAATATAGTCTCAGGAATTGCAGACCCAAGCCTCCGCCGGTTCTAGTCAAAAGTCGTAACTTTTTCATGAAGTAACGGTACCAACAAGTAACAACACACCTGTAGAGCTCGTCTGGAGCTCGCATAGCCAGCGTCTACCGAGGCTTACGGCATAACACTGACCCATTGTCAGAAGCTATTTTATTCGTTTTATCTAAGACTGAGTGCGTCAGCATCACTAATGATACAGGCAATGCTCCTATGGCATGTCGGTATGTGGCCATGATGAGCACCCAGAAATAAGAACACAGAATAAAGCCAATCAGAGAGGACTGGATTATTACGCTCGGAAAGAAGCTCCACGGAGCCGGAGCCGTGCCGTGCATAGAACAGCGGGAAATCAATACGGAACACTGCTCCAATTGTCCCTCGCCGTTTGGCGATGGAGCGTTCGCAGCCCCGGGAGTCCGCAGCCCGTCGAGCTGGCTCGTCGGCCGAATGAAATATTCCCAGCGCCATCCAGGTCTGTCGACTGTCTCACTGGGCCGGTCGCGCGGGCCGGTCGCACTGAGCAGAGGCGACTGACAGTCTCCCGGTGCCGCGGGCGGTCGACCTTGAAGGGCGTTCGGAGTGGCGCCCGGACCCCGCGACAGCTGAGAGACCCGTTCACATCGTGCAGCAGAGCCCAGAGCCCACAGCATAAGCAGTAATTTGAGATCATCACATGTGAAGTACTCCCACATAAGTAAAGCCGTCCATTTGCTGTTTGTAGAGGAACTGTCCTACGGAAGCTTATATACTAAAACTGGGTCAATGATCCAATGTGTGTATGGTCTAATTGGGTCAGAGTTACATGGCCGGCCGCTGCCGGTGATCGGGGCGCAAGGCTGTCACCAGGGGGCGGGGGGGGGGGCAGCAGGGAAATCCGCACTCACGGCTGTGAGGGTCACTGTCGACAAATCCGCGCCCATTGCCACTGGGAGGGGTCACTTTAAGCCCATCCACACCCACTAGCGAGGGAAAAGGGTCACTAAGGCCAATATCGAGATCCGGGCATTAATACGCACTCATCCAGATAAATCGTTCATAAATCGTTCACAAAACGAGCTAAAGCCTGAAAATTTATTACCTGGGAAACAAAAAACTGTTAAAAATCCAACGGTGAATACTGAAGATTTTAAATTGTAAATGCATTGCAATAATTACAAGCCGAGATCCTGGCCCATTTGATGCGGCAGGCCAGACAACATTCAGATCATAATTTCCGGGCATTCCAAAGATGCATGTCAACTTATTCAAGAAACCACACTAGAGACTGCAAAATTATCGGAGCAAACGCTGACGGCGGGTGTTGGCTTGTCTTGGATAATACGACAACACAGCTTCTCCATCGAATCCACAAAAGTTTGGACCAAAACAAAACCAAAGTGTGTTGAACTCGGCGGATACCGTCCAGCGAAGGGTGCGGCTTAGCAAACGATCCGGGCTGTCTGCTCGCCTCAGCTGATGGCCGGGCGAGAAATCAGCACAGGCGACCACAGCCGTTCTGCGAAACGGCGTTCGGCCGAGGCCCGCTGTCGAGCCCCGCCGCCGCGCACACACCCGGCGAGTCGCTGGTGTGCGGTCCCACGGACAGACCAACCGCAGACGGATCGGTCTGATTTCGGAGGAGCGATTTTCTTGGGCGCTTGATCGACTGCCCAAGAAAGGGAATATCTATTAAATATTCACTTATCACTGGACGCTCGATGGGATCGAAGTAAAGGACCAAATTTGATTATAAGAAAGGTAAAAATGTCCGCCTGGTCCCCTTTCATTCGCCCTCTCGGTTCACAAAGCTCTAGGATCATGCGGTATTTTCAGCATACCGGTCGTTGACGTTCTCCCGGCATTCAGTCGGCTCACAGCACCGGCACTGTCTCAAAGACAGACGGTGACAGGAATTGTCGGATGACCGTGAGCGGGCAGCCGCGCCTTCCACCGGTGACAGCGCCGGACCGGACCGGCACCGTATCTCGTCAGAGCGGGCCGAGTCTCAGATCACGACCAGTCCCGAGGACACGAAGGGGTGAGCTGTCAGACGACTAACGGCACACGCTGGCCGCAGCGTTAGCGGCGCTGTGCTGCAGTGTTAACGGCACACACTGCACTACACTGGAAGTAGCATGAACTGCAGGCTCAACGATGGCCGAGAGGAGCAGTCTCACAAGTCGTTCATCGGCTTGTTAGTTGTTACCAGCATGACTTCACCAGTCACAAGCTTCTGCCTAGCATCTAGTCAGTCGATGCACCTTGCCCTTGACTGCATGGTTCTATCTTTTGAACAGTGAGCAGGGAATATAAGGGACAGTCAACCCCCTGTCTGGAAGACAAAGGCATGGACAACCCACCGCGTCACCACAGCAGACAGGCAGCTACTCGAGCCTACCGAGACTGCTCGCGTCAGCCGGCTAGTTAGACTGATGCCACTACCATCGACGTCATCGAACTACGCCGTCCATTCCATAAGAGCAGTGAGCTGGCCCCCGAAGTGCGCACCGGTCGTCCTGCGGCTCGAGCCAACTGGTGGCCGGGCCCGTCCCGACCACTCTCGCCGACTTAACGATGCAACACCGTCAGCTCTGACACAATCTCCCCCTCCCCGGACCAACACCACAGCAGTGGAACCACCGCGACACAGTTCTCGCACCGTGGCTGAATATACGCTGAACGGCGTTCAACGAAACATAGCTATTTTGCTGTTGCGTAGGTTGTGTTGGGAACAGAATGGGTGAACTATCGTCAGTTACAAATTTTGGAGAAACGTGTCGACTGAACAGGATCGAGTTTGAAGTGCAGCTAGAAGCGAGGTAGCCCACCAGACCGGGCACTGTGCTAATCAGGTCTAACATAGGAGCACTGGCTCCGGTGACAGGGTCCTCCTCCAGGGACCGACAAACCCCTGGTGTAACAAAGGGACTAAGGCCAATTAGAGCAGTAGCCGGCAGAGCGCTGGTCAGGCCGGCTGAGCAGCAGCACCAGCATCCTCCCTGACTGAGGAGCTCCAGCAGGCTGACCTGGCTGAGCAGCACTTATAGCAAACCAACCAACAGCTTCAGCCTGCTGAGCACCAGTTCGAGCAGCCTCAACTAGCTGAGCGACGATCCCAGCCCGCTCACCAGCAAGCCGATCCGGGTGACCAGCAGTTCCAGCAGGGTAACCAGCAGAAACCACAGACAGACCAGCAGTCTCAGGCGACTGAGCAGTGAGCAGCAGTCCCAGTCGACTGATCCCAATGTCGCCCTGTGATCGGTGAACCAAGGAAACAAGGGGCGCGCCGTCGGCACCGCTCCCTAACCGTCTCGGTCGACCGCCGGCCCCGACCCGCCCGGCAGCGCGCGCCAGTCGACCAGACAGCCGGAGCTGGGCGCTCACCCTGACTGAGCAGTGAGCGGTGAGCAGTGAGCAGTGAGCGGTGAGCAGTGAGCGGTGGGCACTGAGCAGTGCCCGGCAACGCGCAATCACTGAACAGCCGGGTCAGGCCGGACCTCTCCGCCTCAGTGTCTAAGACATTTATATAAGACATTCGTCTAAGACACTCGAAAACATTCTGAGACACTCTTAAGAAAAACGAACTGAAAATGCATTCACACTAAGAAGCCCGTAATCCCTAAGTCCATTTAAATCAATGCCTTTGCAACTATAAGAACAAAAAAAAAAAAACGAGTGTCTCACGCAACGTCAAAGTTAATGACAGGTCAGTCCATTACACCACCTAAAATAGTCGATGACTGCAGGTGACGACCAGTGCCATAAGGACTGGCAGTCCCAAAAGCGGTGGTTGGGCAGTTCACGGGGGTGTCGTATAAGTAGTTCGATACTCAAGGAACCACCGGATGTAAACCGGCAGTACCAATGCCGAGGAGCCAGCAGTGCACGAAACCACCGTTGTGTGGTTCGACAGTTCACGGAACCACCGTTGTCGTGTGGTTCAACAGTACACCGAACCAGACTGGTGTCGTGTATTCGACAGTCAACAGAACCACACCGGTGTCGTGAGGTTCAACAGTCCACGGAACCGCTCCAGTGCCGTGTGGGCCACCAATCCACAGAGTCGGCGGCGTCGCCGCGACAGGTGACTCATATCGACCAGAGGGGCCGGGGCTGCGAACCGCCGCGTCACTGGACCACCCCGAGCAACTGCAGTGGACAGCCGCGACCAGCCCCCGGCACGGAGCACGACAAAATACCGGACAAATGCCGGTAACGACACACGAGCACGGATAACAGATAAATAACGGGAGGCTGGATCACCGGCATCAGGCGAGAGCCACAGCTGATTTCGTGTAATGTCCAAACAAAAAAAGGTGTTATAAATCAATGATACTGGCGGGTCGAGCTAGAAACTGAGATAGACTCGACCAGGATCTCGGCAGACTGAATTAAGGACGGCGCCCAGACCAGTAACTACAGCCATCAGACATAACCGTCCACCGACAGTCGGTCGCAGTCGATCGCTGACCAATAACCCGGCTCAATATCAGCCAGACCGGCGGCCGGCGACCAAGACTCCGAGCCGACCCACCGAGGAGCCACGGCCCATTGCTCCGGCAATCCCGGCTTTGAGAATCAACGAGATAACCAGCTAGTCGATCGACGTCACGGACAAGGAACAGATCCTGTTCTTTAATTGTCACATGAGAAGTGCGGTGACGCTTGGCGACGCTTTGGAAGGTGACCAGGTACTGGTTGTCGCGAATACGTTAGAGGGTATCGTCTGTAATATTACACCATAACAGCTCGGTTATGGCAGCAATCAGCATGGTCTTACACGCTGAATTAGCAATGACGTGGTAGCTTTGTTCCGCATTAACAAACGTAATAAGAACAGGTATATTGTAATTTGTACGTTCTATTGCTCTGAGAGGGGTGTCCGTAGAAACGAAGCAAGAAGGCCAAAGGGAGGGCGATTTCGATATACATAGACCGAGGCTGTGAAGCTTCGATATAGACCACATTGAGACCGAGGCTGTGAAGACACAGTTCAGTCATCAGCGACAATTAGTGACCGACAGCCTACCTAGGAACAGACTATGTCCCGACAGGGCCCCCAACAACAGACCATGTGACCTCTGGGGCTCTCGGCAACAAATCCAATGATCGGTGGTGACCATCAGTGACAAATTCAGTTACCGGCAGAGCTCCTCCCTTAAAATAGATCCAGCGACTGGCAGGGATCCCCCACAGACATACCATGGCGTGCAATAATCTATGAACAGACAAAGTTCCCTGGGGAAGCAGAACCAGCAAGTCTAAAAGTTCATGTCTGCATCTAATCAGTCGAGCAGCCTCCTCGCTTCACTGTGACCTCATGAAACACAGCGTTTGGAACCGTCCCGGGGTGGGGGGGGGGGGGGGCGCCAACTTGCCAAGAACAATGCGAGCCTATCTGTTGCTAGCAAGCTGGAGGAGCACGAGGTCCATATCCCGGGATATATGGTGTGCAAAAAGGGGAATTTGTGTCCCTAATTTTCTATCGTGATAAAGAAATGAAATAACAAGTAGAGACTCGAGACAGTTGCACTTATATTTCAATAAATAAAAAAATCACTTTGGGGTTGCGACCCAACTGCTTGAAGTGTTGCCGATATTGATAAGCCTAAATGAATAATTCAGGCTCCAAAGATGGTGTACCTATAAGGCGCAAGCCCTACGAGTGTTCTGTTGGTCAAAAACAAATATTTGTTGATCTTTTGCCAGACGTCTGCCCCAACAGGCGTCAGCGAGTCGCTGATCGGTCCGTCGCCACCCCCACTGACCAGACTGAGTGAAGCCATGTGTGGGGTGCGGTCCGTTCCATACCCGGCCCGTGACGACGACCGACTGCGAATTGAGGGCGGACCAGACCACCCGAGACCGGGGAACGCGCCCGATTGGTGGCCGGATGCACATATGACCACCCATTTGCGGGAAATGTTCCCAGGAATTCTAGTCAAGCGGTAAATGAGGCGCCGGAAAATAAATAACGTGAAATATAGAAAACTGGGCGTGAATGCCCGACACCCGTGGTCCTTTTATGCATGTAGAGCACTAAAGGTACGAAAGCCGGAGGCAGTGCTGATAAAAATGCATAAAAATGAGGGCGTAATGCATAAAATAGAGCTCTCCAATCTCCCTGGTCTGGCAGGCTGCCATTTGCGAACATTGGGAGGGACTCCAAGCCGTGGACGCTGCCTGTACCAGTCGTTCGATTACGTCCTCTGGCGCCGCAGCTGGGCGCGTCACACGGCCGTGGCGTCCACAGGACACGTCACACAGCTGTAACGTGAGCTGGACACGTCACACGTCCCACGGCCTTGACGTCCCCTCGACACGTCACACGGCCGTATCATCCACAGGACGCGTTACACAGCCGTGTCGTTCCCTGGATATGTAACACATGCGTGGAGTTCACTGGACATGTCACGGCCGTGACGTCCGATGGATACGTCACAGTCGTGAAGTTCCTGGACACCTCACAGTCGTGAAGGTAGCTGGGCACGTCACACAGCCGTGACGTCCCTGGGCAGTGGGCATATCACTGAGCCGTAACGTCCACTGGCAGAGATTGCCTGATAATCCTCGCGAGTCCAGTTCTATTTGACTATTCCCATCAAATCCCGACCAGTCTGACAGAAACCACAAGCCCTTTCCTCCCATCTGATATAAGAAATCAGTGAAGTCAGTTTCGTCTCACAGCCCCACAGCCATTTTGCGCTCGGCTTGAAGCCCCACTACATTGTGCAATGTGCACTCCACAGTCCAACTGCGACCAGCCACTCCGACCATGCCACTTCTCTCCACCTACCTTAGCTGCTAGCCGCTTCTCGCGGTTCTTCCTGCGTCGGAAGTTGAGCCAGAACATGGTGCTGGATCCAACACCACACTGTATCGGTCACAAGCGCTGCCACGCGGCGGCGGGACAGCGACGGCGGCCCGGCGCCGACTCGTCCCACAAAGCGGCTGCACGCGCGGCAGGCGCGCTCCAGCGCCGACCGGCCTGCCGGCAGATCGATACGGCGCCTGGAGTCGACAGCCGACCACCTAGAGCGCCGCGCTGTCGACTGCCGACACTCCGATAGACCTAGAGTGGAGTGCTGTCGAGTGCCGACACTCCACTCCGATAGACAGAGTCCACTCCGATAGACATAGAGTGGTGCGCTGTCGAGTGCCGACACTCCGATAGACCTAGAGCGGTGAGCTGTCGACACTCCGATAGACATAGAGCGGAGCGCTGTCGAGTGCCCGACACTCTCACAGGCAACTAGTTAAAAACTGCAGGCCCTAGACAATCCCGACAGGGCTAGAGCGCAGAACTGTGGAGTGCCACCACTCCAATAGACCTATAGCGCCGGGCTGCCGACAGCCCCTTTGGCACTCCCAGTCCTCGGCGTGATGGGTCTGTCGAGTGTCGTCACTTCGACAGACACCTGGTCGGTGGAGCTCACGATACTCCGACAGCACTAATAAGAGTGCCGCCGTCGCAACATTCGGAGTGTCAAACAGAGTGGTCAACCACGCCACTCGGACAGGGTGGTGGGGTTGCCGGCACTCGGAACATCCTCAGTACGTCAGCCACAGCTGTCGGCTCCAGCTTATTGTACCGCACGTGGTCAGGTCCCCAGTGGTATCAGCGGGCCGGCCCTCAGGCACATACTCGGTATTTCACCCGTCAGCAGGCTCTGGGAAACCAATGGCGACGCTGGTCGGGAAACAGGGTACTCGCATCACGTCTCAACCGCTCCTAATTATACTTTCAGAGCCTCGAGATCAGAGAGAACAAATCCCTGGGCGAGATCGTTTGGAGATTGTAGCGAAACCCACTGCTTAACCGGATCAGAAGTGAACGAGGACCATCTTCAGATTGAGCTGATTCAAGTCCTCTTATCCATTCTACAGTTTCTCTTTCATTGTTGCGTTTTCATTTCGTGACAACACAGTAAGAAATATTGCAAAGTGACTATGAGATTTACTATTTAGCTTGTAAGAAAAAACTATGGGATAATGCTGATTAAATAAAAGCATTTCAGTTTTATTAATCTTAAAAAGGCAATGGTATAAAATACCCCCCTTTCCCACCCACCCAAGGAAAAAGTACAAAAGTTGAATCTCAACATAAGCTATTTCACCAATGGCACAAGATGGTGCATAAGCAGAAATATACCACCACCAATCAAGGGCAGTTCCAGGCTGGCCGGCGTCAAGGATCGGTTACGTCAGCTGCCGATGTATCACCCCTGGTGGCCAGCCTCAGCACTCAGTCCCGGCCAGACTCAGCAGCATTGAGGCGTCAAACCACGTCCCGCAAAGTTATGGGATGAAGCAACAGTGTCACAGAGCTGATACTGAAGCATGGCGTTGGACGGAGCTAACTAGAGTGGGGAGAGATGACCAGACAGGCTGAGACTGAGCAGTGATCAAGAGCGGGACTCCACACCGCGCGAGAGAGTTTCAGAGTGAGAGGAGTTGATCAAAGATCGGAACTGATCAGTAAATGAAAGGAGATGAGCTGTGGACGGAGCAGACCAGTGCAAGGAGCTCCACAGTGAGTGAGTCTATCAGGCCAGCACAGTGTAAATTTTTTCCGGTATTAGCCTGGAAAATCACAGTTAAAGGTAGTGTGCCAGCTTTCTTGGACCGTATGGAGTTAATGGCCCAGATAAGGAGAACCGGATTTTTAGAACTTATCCATACCTTCAAAACTCATGGAAACGTCTTAAATTCTTCAAATTTTGAGTACCCCAGTGCGAAATTCGCCCCGACGGGTTGTCGGTCGTACCCCAACCACATTTCACACCACTATGAACAATAAATGCACACACTGAAATCGCTATTACCGATATGCTCATCCAATCAAGTTTCGATAAACCCGTTCATCATCATCTCCTACGGTTTCGAACACGCCTGTTAGGTGGCTTCTGATGCTCGTCGAGGTCGGAATTTCCAAATACGCGTGGTGCGTCGGGCCGCGCGCTCTGACTTCGGCCAATAAAAATGCGTCAGCTGATCATTGTCATTTCTGCCACTTGCGTGTGGTGAAATGGGGTCATAACTTATAAGACGGCTTTTTCATATCAATTATTTTACATAAAATCATATTTCAAACCATAAATAATGTTCGACAGCCAAATAAAAGAAACAGTACCAATACGGGCTTACAGTTTAAGGCTCGACATTGTGTTGTCTACGATTAGACAGCTGATAACTCATTCCCGTACGTCGTATGGTCGTAACACTATAATGACCTTCGCTTATTGTCACAAGTGCGCCGCATTCGCGATTGTTGCCCGACGTCTGTTTGCAGGTGAGCCCACTACAGTTGTTATACATATCTAAAAACCGATAAACTTTTAGGCGAAAAAGGCACTATTCCAGGCCCATTTTTGATTTTTTTTGCGATATTAGGTAAAAACAGAAGCTTCTTATCCTAGGAAAAATAAAATGGGAAATCTTTCAAAGGTGGCACACTACCTTTAATGAAATCTGCTAATTTTTCATCCTGGCTCATAATTTTCATCTTTCAACACAAATGCACCAAATCCTTATTCAAATCGGTTAAAATGTCCCAAAATAATGTTAGAAGGTTAAAAACTGCACCTTTCATGAAAACCACAAAAAATATACATGATAAATTATACGCACCTTCCTTTCCAATCAGCAATGATAGTAATGACACATGGAAATATCTCAGCACAGTGTATGTATCATGCGCTTCGTGATTGCCTCGATTAAAAAAAGAAACAGAACAACAAAAAGGTGTAGGTAAGTGCAGATAAATACACTCGATAATACAATATTATCAATCAAATAATGTCTAAAAATTAAAATTAAATTAATTTATTGCTTTTGTATAAACATTCCCTGAAGAATTGCATCAAACTAGTTCTACAACTGAATGATGAAATTAGGATGAAAAAGCATTAAAAAGGCCAGGCTGAGGATGAAATTTTCCAGGTAACCGCGGGGATCTCTCACGCCTTCATGAAGTTTCCAAATCATCTGCTGTTTGGATTAGCATGTTAAATGGATCGTTCTCCATGTTTGCTGAAGATATAATCGAAAAATATTGAATATTAGGGAAATTATAGCTGTTTTCTTACAGAGTGTCCGAGGATGAAAAATTCTTCGATTTTTAGTCACCAGTCGAGAATGCTTGTAGGGAGTCTAGTCAATATTTTTATGACTGTAATGCATTTTTTAGAAGATCAGACACTGGACTTCGTTATAAGATACATACAAACTCTTAGATTGCTGTTGATATAAAAATATTGCCTTTCGAAAATGAACAAAAATTTCATCCTCGGACTGGTGTCCAGGCTGCAACATGGACGCAAGCTATCTCATGATTTGATGAAAGATATGGCAAATACTATACATATGTGACAGCCTCGATCATTTTTGAACTGTGTGGTGCAAGTTTCTTCCGATTTGATGCCATGCAGGCTGGGTAATGTCTCGAGGGAAATTGCACCTCTTACGGTGTCGGGGGCCGGGTTCGGTTTAATGCAACGCAATTATTTAATAGCCGCATTTGCTGGCGCCAGCGTGACAAACTACGGCGCAAACAACGCGTCGCGTGCCTTCCGTTTTCAGAGAGGGTAATGATCAGGATATATATAAGCAACGTAATGATAATGCGTCGCTGGTAGCTCTCTGAAACCTGGTAGGTATTTTTATTTTCAGAATTATTTTAATTTTACATTGTGAAGAAGTTTTTCACCTTCAACTCGAGCACTATCCTCTCTGATCAGAGAAGATGGTGCTGATTGTTGCCCATAAGTCATAACTTGTGAATAATGACCATAGGTCCATACCTACTGATACGATGAAATTTTAGCCCATTTGCTTATATTTTCAACGTGTGCCCATCTAAAACAATGTTTTATCTAAAACACGTTGTCATTCTTTTCATCATAGCACCCGTTAGTGCAAAATCATCATTGCATGTTAAGATCGGTCAATTTTTTTTCATCACTGACTGGTAAAAAACAAAACTTTTTTCATCTGCACAGGTAACGGTGAAGTAAAAATTTTACACTGGGCCAGCATGGAGCTACCCACTACCGCAGCTCATCAATGGGCGGTGCTCACCGATGAGTGGAGCTGATCAAAAACACGGAGCTCAACGATGTGCGTGGGTGACAGCTGAACGGTGAAAGGAGCTGATCACTGGGAGCTGAACGGAACAAAACAAAAACGTTATGAATACTGTAAAGACTAGCGAGCAGGGGAAAATAAAGGAATGAAGCTCTGCCTCTCCATGCCATATGTTGCTTCAGAACTAGTAGAAAACAACTAGAAACACGGATGGATAAACAGCGTTGAACCAGACGAGTCCGTTGACAAAAAAGCGAGTCAACCGCACGCACAAATGCTTGCGATCGGCATCAAGTGTGCGTTCGATGCGTCTGACAATGCTAGATGCGTCTGACATTGCACTTTCACACGGTGAACGCCAGGACGAGAACAAGTCACTGCACTAATATGCCTAAAACAGGTGCAGCTGCACAGCTGATGACAGCACCATTCACGGGCACGGCCAAGCACTGCGCAACACTTGGATATTGCCTCGCTATAACGGTTTGGCCGGCCGCACTGTTCGACTAACGTTCACTCGACAGCTCAACCATTAACCCGCGAGTTGCTGGGGGGGGGGGGGGCGTTAAACGCCCCCACTTTTTTCGCCGGACCATAGCATAAAAACGGCGCGCCGCAGGCGCGCCAAATTTTGAGTACCTGTAGGGAATTGATTTAAGTTTATTGTGACAAAGTTTCAAAAAAATCAGTCAGAAAATTTTTGAGATATCGAGGTTTTAGTGACGTCATGATTTCTGAGTTTTCGACCAAAAACGGCATATGTTCAAAAAATCATATAAAATCACAGAATAGACATACAGACATGCTGTAAACGCCATTAGACTGCCAATATCATGAACAATCAAATGGCTATCTTCGATTGTTGATTGTCGTTCCGAATTTTCCAAAATCTTGAACTGAATCTTGGCAATTTCCCGTGACTACTTCACGACCATGATACATGCATTTCTTAAATTGAACTTTTTTAGCCAAACACGTACACATATGGTTAAATGAATGTCACCATCGTGTTCTACGCCCCAAATTACCCATAAAACATGTGTCACAGGCTGCGAATATCAGTTTTGATTTTCGGGGATATGTGCCTGCCCGGTTGACCTGACCTTGACCCTGACCTATGCTTGACTGACCTATGCTATGGAGCTGACACTCTTGTAGGCCTTATATGATGGATTGCGCACCGTTTTGACAGAGTTTATGACGAGAGGCACCCATTGCGAAGTCCTGAAGTCCATGCTACTGAAAGCCCGATTTCAGGTGTTTGACCTGACCTTGACCTGACCTGTGACCTCAAAATTCAACTTTTAAGTACTCATCTGAAGCGTCTCGTCGCGTTCTTTCGTTTGCCGCCTCGTGCGTTTCGCTGCGTCTATTGGTTCTCGAGTTATCGGCTGGGGGCGTTTAACGCCCCCCCCCCCCCAGCAAACGGTGGGTGGCGAAATACCCCAGCAACTGCCGGGTTAATGCAGCTGCAGAGCGCCTGTTCTATTAGTGAGAGGGATGGGAGTGATGCATTGGCTCTTTGCTCAGTCAATTTGGACCCCATTTACATCACGTCATTCAGCGGTCCTGAGAGGGCTTCGACCGCCATAATCTACGACTTTAAACCATTCGACTTGAGCTTCGCGAGAAGCTTCAAATGCAAAATTTGCTAGCATCGTCTAAAAAGCAGCACTGGCCATTTTGCTATCTTTAGCAGAGGGATACGCATTACGCATCAAATCCTTGCACATGTGGCCTGCTAGAAACTTGAACCTCGCGGGAACGTGCAATAAGCCAACAGCAAACACATGTGGCCTTTGATTGAGCCAAGATTCACGATAAAAAGAACGGTGACATTTTCCAACCAGAGGCTAACGACAAACATTTTTTTGTGGTTCAAACCATCCCGTGACTTCGGCGATGAACTAATCTGGTTATCGTGACAAGAAAAAAAAATGAGCAAACATGCTAGCGGTATGAGGAGCCCGACATGTGACCCAGGGCCTGTGGACCGTGGATCAGTGGTCTCACGGACTAATGGTCTCGGGAACCCTTGGTCTCGTTGGCCAGTGGTCTCACGGACCAGCCGCCTCGCAGATCAGTGATTTCCCAGACCAGTGATCTCATTAACCGGTAAACTCACAGACATGAGACATTGGTCTCAAGGACCAATGGTCTCAAGGACCAGTGGTCTCACAGACCAGTGGTCTCGCGGACTGTTTAGCACGGACCGGAGGCGTGCGCCGCGCGCCGCTGATCACGCGCCGCCCGCCTCTGGTTTCCGTGCGCCGCCCGCCGCCGGCACAGCTGACTGATCGCACAAACACTCGCCGTGAGCCCAGCTGGCCCGGCCACGCTCGGTCGACCGTTCCGTACGCCCCGGTCGCTCCCGCACTCTGTCCGTTCCCAGCCTCTATCCGCCATTGCAAAGTATATGCCTACTCCGAGCTATCTCCGCCTCGCGGACTATCTGCCTGCTCCGTGCCTCTCTCCGTGCCGTTTGCCCTTCAGGTCGGCGCAGAAGTCACCCCGCGCCCCGTCCCCTCCCCACTGACCGACGACCGCTGCTCAACAGCTGACCGTGAGAGGTCGGCGCCAACACAAGCGGGCCCCTCACCGCCGGCCGCTGCCTGGGGACTGAGTCACGGTCAGCACGACCAGCACCCAATAAGGTAACGACGACCGACTCGGCTCGACCCGGGGTCACGGGGCAGAGTGGACCCCAGCACTCACCGCCCGAAGACGTGGCAGCTGTGGCCGCAGTCGCCCGCTGCGCGGCTGCATGGCTGCTGAGGGTGCCGCGCTGACCCTTCCTGTGTCAGAGCATGGTGGCTCTCCGACAGCACCGTCACATCCAGCGGCACCGGCCAGCACTCGGTCACTGGAGTAGCGGCCCGCGAGGCAGCGCGGACACCGCCTCCAAACGGAGCACTTTCACACACACCGGCCGACCGCCCGGCACTGACGGTCGGAGAGCGCCACCTCAGCGCCGCCCAGCGGTTGAGCGGGAATTACGAGTGTCTACATCCAGCGCTAGAGCGCGCTGTCTGTCCAGGACGGCAGCTCCCCGGATCTCGGTCCTCGATCCCCATTCATTCCTACGTTTCTCAGCGTCTCTCCGGACAGCCGGAGATCGCCGGAGAAGCGACTCCACAGGTTGAAGATCTGAATATGGAGAGCATTTTCAACATGCAGCCTGGATCTCCAATCCGGAATGACATTGAGGATGAAATGCAACTGCTGATGCATTCTGAATTTGATCTTTCAGACAACAGATGAACTGGGTCCCCAGGGTTCTAAGCGCATCCAGGGCAAAGCAAGTTATTTTTACGTCCTCAGTGCCAAACCGAGTCTCCTATGACAGTGCGTACCAATTGAACCGGTGCTCACCGGACAGCACAGTGCCAGTGGGCATTGGCATGACGGCTCCCGACAGCCCGCGGCTCAGCCGACCGCGTCATAACTCATAACCATGTCAGCAGGGTCTGAGGGTGCTCTACGTTGTATACCGGGCACCGACTGTCCGGTGTAATAAGATCCGAGCCGGGTACGGCACATTACTCTCAGGCCCATCAGCCCAGTCCGGCCCGAATGGCCTGTCATCCGCCGTCCAGCGCGACAGTATGGAATGACTCGCGCGACGACGACGGTGGTGCCGCCGAACCCGTGTCACGATAGGCACGTTAATCAACTGCAGCGAGCTAGACAACCTTCGTTTTGGATACATAGCCCGAACTGAATCATCCGAACACTTTCCGAACATCGTCCATATTTGGCATTTCGTAAGGAGTTTTTTTACTAAATGTTTGCAAAATGTATGGAAAAGATGGGGGTTCAAAAAAATATATAACAGCGTGCACAAACCTCGCACAAAGTGCGTATCATAGGCCCCGCGTATAACGTATGTCCCACTCCCATATAAACTAGTGGTTTTATGGCACTAGCACACTGGCTCAAAGCCATTCGCACACCTTCCTGTAAAATATCCGACTATCCGTACGCCACCCGTATGCTATCGGTACACCACCCGTACGAAGGTCCCCGTCACCTGGTCCCGTAGGGCCACTGGATACCGCGGTAGTCGGTCAACAGTCCGTATCACCCCACCGGTAATTGATTAAGGCTCGCTCAAACAGTATGCGTCAACAGGCGCGCGATAAGGTAGAGTGGACCTGCCCTCATGAAGAAGTGGCTTCGTCACAGAGTGATTCATCGTTAGGTCACGAGGCGTCACGGAGTGGCTTAACGTGATGACATCGAGGCGTTATTGGCCGGCTCACCGTGAGCGTGAGTTTCGCTGTGACTCGTGAGGTCACGAAGTAACCTCACGTAGTTAGTTAAACGCGAGTCTAAGGAGTAGATCACCGTGATGTCACGGAGCGGCTCCGTGATCGTAGGATTGGTTCAGAGTTATGTCACAAAGAACTCACCGTGAGTCGTTGGCAGCTTACCATGAAGCCAGAGATGATCACCGTGATGTCACGGAACCACTTATCGTTATATCACGGGCCGTCTAGTCAGTGTGATGTCACAAGGCGCGTGACAAAATAATCGCACTTCTCGGCAGCTTAACTATCACGCAACACCGCTCCTAGCTGACGGCACACACCGAAAATTGCGGCTTATTAGCCGGGAATTTGATGTGGCGGCAGTGGCCGTCCGCCGTAAAGCGTCTGCCTTAGCTGTCCTTAGCAAACCTATACGCCGCACACTGCCGCTCGTAAGCCTAAGAAGCCTAGCATGGGTCCCCAAGCCTCGTCGCACAGACATAAGACATTGATCAATAACTGCCTCATCTCCAAAGACTCAATGTAATAAAGCCAAAACCAGTTCCGCTGAAAAAGCGGTTTTCTTAATCGTCATCTACCTATGCGTTTTCGAAGTTTCTACTCCCATGCTTTAGGAAGAAACAAACATACAAATAAAAATTGCAGATTCCAGTAGGTCTCGCCTTTCGCAATCTATTCATGAATGTAATACGTTACCTGTAGACACGCATTATCGCACGTTCGATATAATTTAGTGTAAGCGGCGCCCAAATTAGGCTGCAGCACCAGGGGCGACCAATGTTAATGGGTGCAGAATTAGTGGGTCGCCGTCACTGGTAGATGGACGATGAAGCATGGGCCACCACCCACCAGAAGGTGCCCAGCTGCTGCCGCCCATCGAACTAAGTAAGCAGCTGCAGCGACCATCCTCACTCCCGGCGCTCTTTAGTTGTGGACTTGGAGCTAGCGGGCTTTCCCGTTGGATTGGTTCGTGTCGTGCGGCACAGCATAACTTCAGGCGCTCGATGCCCCGACATCTAGCGGCAGAAATATGCACTAATCGATCCAACGAGATGGAGCTGCCGATGAATACAAATATTCATTACCCACTCTGGGTTAAAAAGAGCCAGTCATTGAAGCGTGCATTGTGCAGCATGTATGACAGGTTCTATGCTTGCTAAGCCATCTGTGTTCCTTAGTCCACCTCGCTATGGTCGGATAACCCACCGGGAGTCACAGGGAGTTGCCCAGCAATGATCGAGCCAGAGAGCACGATTCCGTGTGCGACTGGGGAGCGACTGGATGAAAGCACTCATTCCGCTCACCGGCCAAGTGTCATTCGGTTTTAATGCATCTGGAGCGGCCAATGGAAATGGGCAGATATCGGAGATCAGCCAGCGACATTCAGCCGCCAGTAACAGATGAACAGATGATAGGGGAAGCCCAAACGCAACATAAGCCAAACATACCTGCCGTATTGCGATAGCCTAGTGGATGAGTAATTCATTACTCTGACATTTCAGGTCGGGATGATCACTCACTGAGTGATTGTGTGGTAGGTCATCAAACATACGTGACCTTTCCGAGTTCCCGGGAGGAACAGAGAGTCAACAGAAGTAGGTAGGTTGCATTAACGCTGCCTGCTAACGGGCCAATGTATTTCTAAGCAGCTGCTTGTGCTACTTGGACAAACTATCGCGACCAGAAGCACGAAAAGCAACATATCCAATCATACCAGCCCTGGGTCAGTAGATCGGTGGACGGAAAGGCAAGAGCCGACTCGAAGGTGTGTCCGTCGAGTTCGACGCTACGGCTCGAATATGAAACATTGGCTGTTTCGATGTGCGCTATGCTGAAGCATGTGAGTCGTGTGCTTTTTTACAGAGGAGCGCGTTGTGCAGTAGCGGACACCTGTTTCGAATACAGCTGCATCAAACCAGTGCAAAACACATCAGCGACGTACATCCGCCATATACATCCGCCACAGGATCCATAACTTCAACGTTAGGAACTTCGAAAGTTCACATTCTCATCCATTCATATCTCCCACGCACACAACTCAAAAATCAAAACAGTTCGAAACTTCGTCCAGCCTAGTCTATATCCTCACGCAAGGTACGGATGCTGGTGGCAGACAAGAATAGATGCATCTGCATTAAAGCAGACTGCACTATGCCTCTCAGCAGTAACGCACATGCTGTGCTCCCAAAAACAACACATACCAGTTCGACGCAAAGGGATCTGACAATCCAGCAGTCACCACAAATCACAATATGCTTAGAAGACCCGCATGCTTGTTGTTTCAAGACAGGCTCACCTGAGGAGCGCAGAGCAACTGAACTGGTTACCCACTGTAGTTGTTTTTACATAAGCAATGAGCACAGCACGAGAACAAGTAAGCTCGTCGTGCATCTTCATAAGAGTGAATTTAATCGTATTTCCCTCGTGCCACAAGGAACAGTAAAGGGAGCCCAGGGCAGAAAGAAAAAATAAAAGACAACAATGTGGAAGGGAAATAAAGAGTGCACGGATAACTACAGATAGTCATGCACTGAAGTGAGAGGGTGTGCATATGAAGGTGAAGATGCCGCGGTGCGGAGGGTAGGAGCGGCTGGGGAACAGGTCGCGGGGCTTGGGTAGGAGTCGCAACTGGAGGGCGCGGGTCGCGGGGCTAGGGTAGGAGCTGCGACTGGAGGGCGCGGGCCTCACACCCTGCTGACCTGGTCGGGTCGAGCTGCCCGCGGCACCGGCGGTGATTCGGGCGCTGGCGGCTCGTCCACGCTGACGATTCGGACCGTCATCAGACAGCCGCGGCGGCGCAGCACCACCGGCATGCGCTCCTCGTATGTGACCACCTCCGCCAGAGGATCGGCCAGCGGCACCGGGCGCGCCATCCTCCCGGCTTTTAGAGGTCCGTCTCGGCGCTCACAGATCACCAGTCGGTATCCGCTGTTCCGCGTTCACCGTCCACCTTTCACTGCATCGCCACTTCTCCCTGTCGACCGTCAACCGTCCAACATTGTCCGTCCACTGTTCACCGTCGACAGCTCACCGATCACTATTCAGTATTCACTGTCCACCGATGACCACCCACCGCTCCGCTCCGTCCCTCGGTCGGCTCACCGCTGTACTGCCGCCGTCGAGTCGGCCGGACCGCCGCACACTGGTCGGAAACGCCCTCACGAGAGGCCACGAGCGATTCCGGAGTTTCGGATTATTTTTTATATAGATCGATTTGAAATTGATCAAATTATTATACTTGGGCCAAAAAAACTAATCCGGGTGACCAAAAATAGCTGCAATCAGCCCCCGAAGATGGGGTATCCCAGAACTCGGAAACTGACGCGGAGCAAGAGGTTTCTTGAGCCGGATATTCAGAGTCTTATTGCTGATAGACACCAAATTGAAATCCCACATATTATGCATCAAAATGTTCGTTATGAAGTTGGCGACTGGTCAGTGCAAAATTTTTGGCATACTTTTTCCCTAACTAAGATGTACTATAGCTTTTTTATGAAGGCTCTCCTACAGTGATTCTGGAATATAACTGCAAAGTTTAGGTAAGGAAACAACAGGTAGTCCCATCTAGTTCCACTCTGATTTTTTGTGAGATGAAGTAGGATTTAAATTTACACCAGGGCAACATAAAAGCTAATTGCGCATATTTGCGCAAAATTTGCAGGAGCCGCTCTTCCTACCCAACTACCGCCCGCCCCGCCCCAGTTTCGGCTCGGCCGCCGCGCCCGGCTTACGCTGTCGCTGACCTGTGTGGCCTGCACGCATCCATGCGTAGTTGACTGGTCATTAAAAACAGATGCGCTTGAGTTTACGAATTTTGTGAAAAGCGCGTTTTATGTATGCACTTATGTATGTATTGACATCAAAAGCCTTCCACATATTGCGTGGCGATTACGGCTTGCATTTAGAGAGCCTTGCTATTGACAACCATCACTCGGCTGAAGAAAGTGGAAATTGAAACCTTCGTGAATATAAGACGCTGCAAATATAGGACACCTGTCACTGACGTCGGGTTACCTTGGGCTGTCTTTTTACATTAGATCACAATTCCGGTATTTAATCCTGGCCGGACCGATTGGTTTTCTACATTGACCGGGGAGGGTTGGTACAACTCCCTCGCCGTTTCGCCTCTAATTGAGCTAGAGCCTCGCGAAAAAAAACAAGCTTGTGTGCCGTTATAAGACGCAAAAATTAGGTACTACCCGATTTTAAGGTCTTAGGTCAGCCAGTGACCTCTTAGGTCAGGTAAGTGCCACAAGGCACGGGCTCGGTTTTAGGTTAATTACTTTGCCAAAAATGGTCGCACTGCCGCGATTTTGGCATAATCGTGTTTGTCTAGCTCAGGCGCGTTGAATGCTATACTTGGTGTTCGGGTGAAGTCAACTTAACCCTCGTCGGCACAGGCCATTTTGCGTCCTTCGACGGCACAAGGGGGGGGGGGGGTGTTGGTACGACCCCTCCCCCTCGCGTTTGGCCCCTGATCGAGCTAGAGCTTCGCGGAAAAAACGAGCGTGTTGCCCGTCACGAGACGAAGCCGATGATACCCAATTTTAAGGTCCTAGGTCATCGGTTGACCTTCCAGGTCAGGTCAATGACCCGAAAACCGGGAAAATCGGGACCTGTAAGAAAGTCGTAAAGTGTGGCTGCTATGTGGTTTTCCGGGGTGCTGATCACGAATATCGTGTTAGTTTTGATCAGAGATGATGTTTTTAAGCATTTAGACCAGGTCGGGTCAGGTCAGGTCAGGTCAACCGGTAGGGGTTGTGACGGGTATTCGTAATACGTGTCAACCGCCTCTGACAGCTTCGTAACATGTTACGAAGGCACCAAAACTACTTCGTAAATGTTCAAATGGTTGCTAAATTCGAATTCCGCTCCAAAAACTAGCCTAGAAACATTTAAACTCGAAAAAGTGAACCGAGGTCACCCGAGGTCACCAAAGGTCAATGACCTGACCTGACCTTCAGGTGACCTTGACACCCACCCTAATGTATGGGAGCAACATCAAATCACATGTTCGAACGTTTGAAACCACGAAAAGCTTGCAAACGCGCGGCTAATGCGAGCCGACATACGCCGAATCGCGATTTCGGCCAAACATGGTCACGGAAAAGAGGTCACAGGTCAAAGGTCATTGGGGTCAGGGTCATGAAATTTTCAGGGAACGTGTAAAATTGATCAATGCGAGGGTACTGAAAGTTTCGTCGCGATCGGCCGCTTTTTACGCGAGTTATTCGCGAAACCCCCCCCCCCCTGTGCCGGCGAGGGTTAAGGTGTTAACCTCGGGTCAAGGTCAGGTCGGAGCTCCTCAGGTCACGAAAATGGTTGAAGGAGGTTATATCGCATATCATTCGATTCGGCAGGTCTTCCTGAGTCCAATGGTGGCTTTCCCGACTCTCTAGCTCCATCTGATCAGGAGTTATTGACGAAAAACTTACATGGCTTTAGTGACGTCATATATGACGTCACGCAAAGTCAACAATGCTAAAGTCAAGCACTGGACCTTGCAAGGAGTGCATGAAACCATTCCCAGTGCCCGAATAGCAGCTCCCAATTTCCCTTGTTGACTTAAAGTGGTGCTAGATCCTGTATTATACTCAATTATGACGTCATAACTTAACAGATTCATGTCATATATTTAGTGCTTGACATCCAAATGATAGCTTACATATGACAGAGAAGGTATGCAAAGTTTTATGAAGTTTGCTTCACTAGTTGTGGAATAAGAAGCAAAAAACTTTTGCGGAAAGGCCGCTGGCCTCTCGCTGGAGCGTTTCCGACCAGTGTGCGCCGCGGCGCCGACCGCCGACCACACAGCGATGACGCCGGCGGGCTGTCAACGCGTTCACGTGAGCTGTCGTAACGCCACCGTCCGTCTGTCCGTCCTGGAACGTCCTTCGCACTACTGGGTACAGCCGCGGCGTACTGCGGAAGGGAGGCGGGACCGCTACCGCGATAAGGCGCGCGCGGCCGCCGCTGCAGACGGTTGGACGGGGTCCCTATCGGAGCGGCAGCGGTAAGCGACGGGCCAGCTCCGGATGGGTGAGGAGAGGCCAGGGTCGGAGAAACTTCTCCGGCCTGTCCCACCGAGAGAAATGTCCAGCTACTGAGTCACAATCAGCTGCCTTTGTCGGAGGAGAACTGACTTGTAGTTAGATCGTAAATAATACGTAATATAATAATGCGCTGATACATTGCTTGTAAGAGTTATTTCCATTGCATATCACAAGCTGGCAAATAAATATTACATACGCAGCAACGCGTACCTAATGCAACTTTCAGATAGCAGCAAAACACATTTCACGTTATCAAAATTGATGAAGTAGAGTGTTGGCACCACATCTTTTAGTTGAGCGTTATCGTTACAAGGTGTAATCGTCAAAGCACAACCCCCTGGAAAACCAAGGAAACGAATGGCCGCACGTCGGTTGTGACAACCGACAGTAATGATAACGATCCCTATACATGCGAGCCTCCCAAGGAAGGTTGAAATGCATGAGCGATCTCAGAACGGAAATCGAAGAGAAAATGAATTTATTATCGCGATACGTGACGTATGCGAGGTGTAACAATAGTGACGACCGGTCAATGTCATGCAGAATTCGTAAACAAGAAAGACTGGGGAACTAGATGTTTTGGACCTACTTTCAACAATCAAGGAGCCGCCATTTTTACTGCACCGGTGCACCATTAGGCAACTTTCACTAGACATAACGGTTTTCTACCTACACCACGGCCGTAGGACTCAAGTTCGGCGGTCTGTAAGTCTTTCAGCCCGAATGGAGCTAAACAACTTCGCGGAAAAAGGCGCGTTGCCTGTCACGAATGCAGCGAATGTTTTGTTTTTAACATTCGCATTGTGCTTCGCCCGGTGACATTGTTCCATGTCTCCAACTCGTTCGAAATATTTGACTGGCAGAAGTAAGGAGTGTCCCGTAGCATCTACTCTAATTGTTACTGCAAGAAATGTAATGTGAGACATGCACCCCGGAAGTTTCACATGCAACACAATACCAATTAAAATGGAAAGTTGCCATCAGCTGGTTCAGTATAAATATGTATGGTAATAAATAACAAAATGCTTTATATTTGCACATTTTCAGACCATCAAAGCTGTGTGATTGTCTCATTGACGTCACGAAGAACATCCACCAAATAGGAATACTCATTTCCTTAAGAACCAATTAAAATGGGCAAACCACCTCAGTCTTATGTAAGCGAATCAAACAAATCAGTTTCATAGAAATGGTTTAACCCGCGCACCGACGGGGGTCTGCGCCAACTTAGTACCGACGGGGGGGGGGGCGGATGACCGCCCCCACCCCCTGAGATCTCGAGAACGAAGCAAGATAGCGACAAGCGGTAAACGGCATCGGATACGCACGGACAAGGTCTACAATTTTTACTGAGGTCATTTTCAGGTCAGGTCAAAGATGACGTCACAGGGGTCGAAAAAGTCAAAATGGCGGCGCTAGATATGGAGAGGGTTTTTCTCGAATAACTTTCGAAGTAGTCAAGATAGGAACAAACTAAGGGCATCATCGTGATCCTCTCGTCAATCCGCATCGAATGATATATATGTTGACCTCGAAAGGTCAAGGTCAAAGGTTGACCTCAGGTCACGTGACCTCGAGGTCATCATGTATATCATTCGATGCGTCTTGACGAGCTGAACACAATGAGACCATCCGCGCGGCTGTATCTTGTTCCTGTAAGGAGTTATTGGCAAAAAACCTTTGGTGACCTTTGATGACGTCACATGACCTTACAGCTGCCCAACAGCAAAACAGACCTCAAGGTAGTGAAGGTTGATCGTATGTGAAGTCATGTATGGTATATGGGGCCATTCCGACCCGTTTTAGTGGTAAAAACAGGGAGTTGATTTTTCCCCCATTGACTTATAATGGGGAGGTCGCGAAATTGACCTGACCTTAGGTCACCGACATCAAAATTCCGAGATATACAAATTGTAGCTACTAATGACCTAATAACATCCTGCGACTTTCAAAGGCCTCCGACATCTACTGTAGCTCTGGCACGGTGACAAAGTTGCAAAAAAGTGACTTGAGGTTGGGTCATTCAAAGTGACCTGGTGACCTGACCTTAAAAGTTAGGAGGTTCAAACTTGCACACCATGTGTAAAATTGATGAGAGAATAGTCATACCAAATTTCGCGCCGCGGTTTTCCCGCTATCCGCGAAAAACCTCAGGGGGGGGGGGCAGATATCCGCCCCCCCCCCCGTCGGTGCGCGGGTTAACCCGCAAGTTGCTGGGGGGGGGGCGTTAAACGCCCCCACTTTTTTCGCCGGGCCATAGCATAAAAACGGCGCGCCGCAGGCGCGCCAAATTTTGGGTACCTGTAGGGAATTGATTGAAGTTTATTGTGACAAAGTTTCAAAAAAATCGGTCGGAAAATTTTTGAGATATCGAGGTTTTAGTGACGTCATGATTTCTGAGTTTTCGACCAAAAACGGCATATGTTCAAAAAATCATATAAAATCACAGAATAGACATACAGACATGCCGTAAACGCCATTAGACTGCCAATACCATGATCAATCAAATGGCTATCTTCGATTATTGATTATCGTTCCGCATATTCCAAAATCTTGAACTGAATCTTGGCAATTTTTCGTGACTACTTCACGACCATGATACATGAATTTCTTAAATTGAACTTTTTGAGCCAAACACGTACACATATGATAAAATGAATGTCACCATCGTGTTCTACGCCCCAAATTACCTATAAAACATGTGTCACAGGCTGCGAATATCAGTTTTGATTTTCGGGGATATGTGCCTACCCGGTTGACCTGACCTTGACCCTGACCTATGCTTGACTGACCCCTATATGGAGCTGACACTCTTGTAGGCCTTATAGGATGGATTGTGCACCGTTTTGACAGAGTTTCTGGCGAGAGGCGCCCATTGCGAAGTCCTGAAGTCCATGCTACTGAAAGCCCGATTTCAGGTGTTTGACCTGACCTTGACCCGACCTGTGACCTCAAAATTCAACTTCTAAGTACTCATCTGAAGCGTCTCGTCGCGCTCTTTCGTTTGCCGCCTCGTGCGTTTCGCTGCGCCGATTGGTTCTCGAGTTATCGGCTGGGGGCGTTTAACGCCCCCCCCCCCCCCTCCAGCAAACGGTGGGTGGCGAAATACCCCAGCAACTGCCGGGTTAAGGCAGACCCAAAAAGACCATGATTTAAAATATTTTAGTGTTAGAAAAAAATATTTGATAACCTGTCAAATGGCGATATTTAAGCGCGACAAGAGATATTTTTGCATGAGGAGGACAGGTTGGAACTTCACGTAGGATGTGGAAAGTACATCGAGCTCAGTCCTCGACAGCCGCTCTTCAAAACCTGCACCACACCACACTGCGCCATACGGCACCGTTCCGTAACGCGCTGCACCACAGCCACTGTACCGTACTGCGCTACACCATACGGTACGGTACCGCACTGTACCGTACCGTACCACACAACCGTCGGCCGCGCCGGCCGGCCGCCCAGTGCCGTGCGGCCGGAGCGCGGGCCCGCACGCAGTCCCGGCATTGATTGCCGCCGGCCGGTGCAGTGGTCGGGGGGCCACGGTCACCTGGCGCCACCAGGTACCAGCCGCCCACACATACACACGGTACACACACTGAGGTACAAAAAACACAGACACAAACAGTTACAGACAGACCGCGCATACACTACACACAACACAGTAGCACAAAACAATTAGAGACAGACCACCCATACGTACACTATTACACACAAAACAAAAATCACAGGCACAAACAATTACAGACATGCCGCCCACGCATGCTCCACAACAGTAAACAGTAGCACAAACCAATTAAAGGCACAAACACAACTATAGGCAGACCGCAGAGCGATAATGCCAAACACCCACACGTACGACGCACACAGAAACAAAAACAGACCCAAACAATTGCACGCACACAGCCCACACATACCGAGGACACACACAAGAACAAAAGCAAAACAAAAACACATTCAGTTATAGAGAAAGCACCCACACATCAGCCGCACAAAAAAAAAACACACACACACACACACAATTACTAACATACCACACATAGACATGCACATTTTATAAAGAAGTGCTGAAGTGTTGAAGTTCGTATGTGCACGCATACGAACTTGCAGATTTACTTGCAGAAGAGAAATTCTGCCCACCTACATCATCAAGACATGCAAGTCTTTCCGCCTATGTGTGGAGAAGGTCATTGCCGATAAGGGGGTTATATCACGCATGAGGTGAGTGAACGTATCTGGTTTGATAATGCGTGACCCAGAAGAAAATTTTATTTTTTTCTGGGTCACGGACCATTTTACGCGCATGCGCAATGGCATTTTTGAATAATTTCAACTGTGAACAGCCTAGGGTGCATGGTTTATGAAAAGGTAATGATTTCTAGGAAATCAGTTGTGGGACAAATATCGACCCAAATCTCCACGAATTTTGACGGGTACCCATATGCAAATGAAACAAATGCACTTTGTATGAAAAATGTGTAAGTGCAGGTGCAAATAAGACGTCACACAACACGTGTCATATTGGATAATCCGCTGAGCCCATTAATTCGAGCACTCTGTGCGTGCCAACCACTGCACGCTCGTGGGATTGGGAGGTGTCTAGGCAATATCAGTGCCGCACCTGGGGCACAGTTCGTTCGGTTCATCACCGAACCGTCGACGGTAATGCCATGCTGATAAAGGTAAGCTTCTCTGTGCGTGAACACATGCGTGTCACGCGGCGTGCAAGCCGGTTAAAACCGGCAAGATGTTGGATATGACCTGTCGAAGGCGGTGGGACTAGCGATTATGGCAAGAGAGACATATAAGTTATGCTACTGGCCAACGGTCTCAACCATATCGTCATTCTATTCGGCCGCAGGAGTTGACCACACTGCCAGGTAATGTTTCACTTTCCAGTTCAGTAAGCCCTCTGGTTCAATACATCTTTATCAATTTGTTGGCCGCTGGTCACATATTTTGCTATCAGTCTAAGACCATCAGCCCTACATAATACAAGCAGTCCTGCTGGCCACTGGTCCCATAGTATACCAGCAGTTCATCTGTCCGCTGGTTACAGATTTGCCTGTCAGTCTATTTGGCTGCCGGTCCCAGATCCGGGACTAGACCAGGAAATCGTTGAAATCGTTGATTTGACTATGGCTGTCGGAGGTTCGCTGGAGCGGCATTAGCGTCGGCAGTGAACGCCAATCACAATAGGTACCGGACGAATATTCCAGCTTCCCTTACAGAGCTCATCAGAGCCGGTTAAATAAGTTCACCACATCATATAGCAAACAAACTGAAGGAATAACCACATATGTATACGATAGCCCTATCACTCTGCAAATATCAAAGGAGAAAAACGGCTGTTCAAATCAACCAAATTGAGACATCACTCAAGACGCTCAAGCGCACGAGCCAAAACGTCATTCAAGCGCTGGCTGCTGAAGCCATTAAAGCATAAATTAAGATAAACACTTTACCTAGGGCGCATTAACCATTTACATGATGACCTTTACAGCAAAGAAGGTGCCGCTAACTGTCCGTTGATATTTCATACGGACGTATGTACCTTTTGATTTAATTCTAACGCAACGAAAAAGAAACGCACTGCAATGTAATGTAACAATGTTGCCAATATCGCGTGGCATTTAGCCATCAGCCTAGGTTATGTTATTTAGCCATCAGCCTAGGTTATGTTGCCATCAGAAAACGCTGCGATTACTGCTCGTCTCTGGAGCAGCAGGCATACCGCAGTGGATAGATATTACTGATGCCTTTGGGACCAGGCGATATTAAGCAGTGACATTACTGCCCGTCACTGAAGTGGCCGACGCACAGTAAAGACATTACTGCCCGTCACTGAAGTGGCTGGCATATAGCAGTGACATTACTGCTCGCCACTGAGATGGCCACATAATGAGAAAGTGCCGACACTTTTAGAGCCGGACGACATATTATGGCAGTGCCAGAACTGGCACCTTTGGAGCCGGCCAACATACAGCAGTGGCATGGCTGACGCTTAAGAGTAGACCGACGAATAGCAGTGACATTACTGACACCTTTAGAGCCGGCGGACATATGGCAGTGATGCTGCTGACTCTTATTTAGAGCAGACCGACGTATAGCAAAGGCGGCTGTTGAATGGCCTCGCTCGCACCGCCTAGAACTCCTTCCAGCCTTATCACCGTCACCCCGGCGACTAGCCTGCCACAGAAACTGAGCAAAGTAGGTCCTGCACGTCTGCACATCTCTGCTATACAGAGCACATCCTGTGTAGTCTAATAACCCTCCAGAGCACTGACACTACACAAAAGCATCCACCGTCGGAGCAACTCAAAGCACACCGTCGGCCGTCCACCAATGCGCTATTGATAAGATAGCCAGCAATGGACTGTACCGTGTGCGCTGCACCATTCGGATCAGGTGGGTAGTCGCAAGTCAGACCTTGGTTGACTAATTATCTGACGTCAGGAATCACCTCAATGGTACACACGGCGGCCTCGTTAGCGTGACGCCGGTGGCCGGCCGCGGCAGCAGGGGTTCAATAGGAACTCGGGGCTGGCGAAGGCAGTAGGGGTTCAATGCGACGCCGGTGCGTCAGGGTTGGCGAGAAGACGCAGAGGTATCCCGGGTTGACTATGAGACATCGGTGTCGCGGTGTTGGCCACGGACGCGGTGTGCATCAATGTTCATTCAAAATAAGACATAGGTTTTACAGCCTAGAACGTGCACAATGCTGATGCATGAATTAACTCCATAATGAGATCGCAGTCCAGCCCACATATATCTTAGCAGGTGCCGGCCGGTTATCGTCTGTTCCATATGGCTGCTGGGTTAGACTCTTCAGCCAATACGCTGCGGCGAAATAGCCTTTCCGCGGATATCTCTCAGCCTATCAGCGGGATCTGCAACAAGTGGTGGCCGGTTCTGCTCAATCCAATTCCATCGGCCGGCCACGTCTGAATTCCACATCCAATTCCAGCCCGGCCACCCTCCTCAAGACCTATCTACAATGAATGATCTGGTCCCCGGCCGTCTGCTCGGTCCAATGACCCTGTCGTGCCTGACAACGCCCCCGCTCGCCCCCTGGGTCAATGGCTGGGGATATATGAGCAGAGTAGATGCGTATTACATACGGCTCACATTGCTGAGCAAATAGGAAAATCCGTTCCTGATACGCATTTACTTGCTCATGTATTCGGGGTCAATGGCACTGTCGTGCCTGACAACGCCTGCACCTGGGGCCGATGGAACAGCCCTGCCCTTGCCCCAGTCCGTCCCCTGGGTCCAGTGGTACGGTCCTGCCCTCGTCCCAGTATGTCCCCTGAATCCAATGGCGCCGTCTAGCCACCACTCGGCACCCGAGTCCAATGGCAGTCTTATGCCGCCTCCGCCCACCCCTGAGTCCGATGAATGGCCCATGGGTGCCCGCCCTGCGTATCAGTGCCTGTTCCGGTGGTCGGTGCGCACCGCTCGATCGTCGGACGTCTGACCAGACCGGATCGGGACGGGACAGAGTTCGATCCGCCGACCGCCGCCGTGGGCCCGGGAGGTGGTGTGACGACGCAACAGGGACTAGCCGTGGCCGCAGAGGCACAGAGGACTGACCGGGGCCGCAGAGGCATAGAGGACTGACCGGGGCTACATCGGCATATCTGTAGATCGGGAGAGGGTATATTGTGATTTGTGATCATGGACTGGATGCACGTTGCATCAGAGGTATGACGTAGCTCACGAGGGAAAACGCATAAATGAATAAAATGGGACAGCAGAAGGTCATGAAAATCACGGGATACTCATGAAAATCGCAGAGGGCCATGGAAATAGCAAACATTTGCATCCATGGTATGATCATTGACATAGATATGCAGCACCTGAGGTTGTGCGGTGATAGTGATATGCCCAGCAACATCAAAATCATACACAAATACTAGGAAGAAGTTAGATCATTCCGTTCAGTGCACGTATACACGTAATTTATCAATTACTATTATATCGTTGTAGCGGCATCCTCGCTGAAGATAGTGGCAACCCAGAATATAATTGAAGAATTGAACAATCATAATAGTGCGTAATGCATAATGGACCAGAAAGTTTGTCTATATAAGCGTGTACATTAAATAACTAATGTAGTCCTAACTTTCTTATAATCACTTATATCGTAGTCCGTAATGGATAAATTTAGCTTGTGATAACATTTGTTTAGGTCTTTAGTTTGCCCTATTCAATTTCATAACTAGAAACTTAGCCATACTGTGGTACAAAAGGAAGCTCAAAAATGCCTCATCACGCATTTTTATGCCGACTCTCATCTTAACAAGCCTCCTCGGTCTCAACTCTCCTGTTTCAAGTTGCCCCTTATGACTATATTGGCCAAATCTTATTGGCAAAAAGCGCAGACTAAATAATTCAATTTAATTGAAACCTTGGCTGCCAAAATAACATGGCACACCTCGCTCCGTCTTTCTTTCAAACTGTCACAATAGCCCCGTTTCCGTAATTAGGAACGCTGCTCTGCCTCCTGCCTCTCTACTCTCTCCTTTGCACCGAACCTTCATCCCACGGGCGACATTCAATCCCATCTCGTAGATGGACGGAGGCGGGCGGCACTCAGGGCACCGTCCATTCGTCTCCTGTCCTATCCTCTTCTCTCTCCTTCCCCGTCCGTGTGCTGGTCCGCTCTCTCCTCTATCCTTCCCACCTCTCTCCATATCGGTCTCCTCTCTCCTCTCCTCCCTGCCTCTGTGTGTCGGTCCACTCTCTCCTCCCCAGTCTCTCTGTGAGTGTGTATCGGTCTGCTCTCTCTTCCCCCGTTTCTGTGTGCCGGTCTCCTCTCCCATTTCTCTCTGTGTGTTGGTCTGCGCGGCCGCCCGCCGCAGGTATGTTCTCTCAGTCCGCGCCGGACGCCCGGTATCGACCCCACAGGCCGCCGGCGGTGGCACACACTGAGCCGCACAGCTCAGCCGGGCTTGGACAGTTGGTGCACTCTGCCGGCGGGCACAGAGCCGCCACAGCTCAGCCCGGACGGTAATTCCAGCAGCACCGGCGGAGTCTGAGCGCGACTCGGTACCCAGGGGACTCACCTGTCTCTGCAGGACTGCCTCCCTGGCCAACTCCAACGCCCGCTCCACCTCCGCCCGAGTCTGGCCGTCCTCAATGTTAGACACCTCGGAGAGACTCAGTTCGGCGAACAGACGCACTGGCATGTCGCTCGGGTACACCTGTAAACACACATATGGTCAGTAGGGTACGCTTGGAAATGAAATATAGTTACCAAATACCAGAGTATGTCTGCAAAATGGACATTACATAACAAGCCCATATAGGGAATTGAAAGAAATAAATTACTTATACTAATAGCAAGGGCAAATAGTAGTAATTATGGGCATGATAGAGAATAGGAGCGCCATTTTCATTCCTTGTCATTAGGCAAATTAGCATTGAAGCTCTTTAAACACCATTAGGAAAGGGCCTCACTTATCAACAACACAGAAATAGGTCACTATAAAGCTATCCACAATGATCCAGAAATGACAATAATCTCTCGAAGTGCTTTGCGCCCATGCGATTTTCGAAAACTTGTTTGCCGCTATATGTATGATTGCGCCTTGCAAGAAGCAGAATCTCAAAAAAGCAACAATAGATCATTCGTACCGTATAAAGTTGCACGACATTTATTGCTCTTTTCAATGCCAGAAAAACATATTTTTAGTGCAACCCCACCTCTCTGCCTCAGCGAAAGTTTGAGGCATTTTTTACCATTTTAAAATCTCACTTTTTCTGGCGGGAATCATGCAAATGCTGATTGAAGCAATAAAAACGTCATTCAGCTAACATTTATGGCCTTTTCTTAGGAACGCGAAAAAGAAACTAGAAAATACTCAATGAAGATAATAATGAGTATTTTTTCTAAAGGAATACAAAATTGTTATTGCTTATTTGTTTATTGAAAATACTTCAACATGTCTCTATCGTTGTGTGCTCAACACCGTCGCCCGACAGCTGTTGAGTGAGTGTCACTTAGCGCATCCGCGTTCCGTGCCCGTTCGTGAGTGTCCCGGGCCCGTGTACCATGACCGCGCACCGTGTCGGTGTCCGTGGCCTGTGCCCGTGTCCCGTGACCGCGCACCGAGTCCGTGCCTGACCACGCTTTCTTAGTCCGTGTTCTCACGGACATGTGATGTCTGACGGATACAAAATGAAGGTGGAAACGGACACTCAAGTGTACGTGCCCATCTTCTGTGTCGTATCCGTGTCCCTAACGCGATGTGTCCAAACTCATTACCACCTAATCCATACCCCGAGCTCCCCGTGCTCCATTTCACCCTGCAGGCGCTGCTGACCTGTAGGACGCGCATCAGGCCGTGGTCAGCCATCAGAGAGGCCAGCTCCCGACCCGCCGAGGGCACCACCTCTCCCTGGACGGTGGCAGACGCCGACAGGGAGCGCTTGTAGCGCCGCCACCGGCTGGTAGCGCCATCTAGCCACAGCGCCGGCCGCGGCATGGCCCAGCGGTGTCTGTACCCGACCGCGGGAGGTCAGCACAGGACACCGGCCGGCCACCGCAGCCCGCCGGCGGCTGAAAGGGCGGAGGGTCGGTCAGGAACGCGGCGCCACCGAGCAGCGCGCACGGCACGTGTGAGTCAGGAAATCAATATCAGCGGTAACGGAGAGCAGAGCAGTGACCTGTTGCATACAAGCCAACTAATGACGAGCAGAAAAGACATGACAAATGGGTACAGACGGTCGTTAGCCGCGGCTTAGGGTACAAGCGGATTGACGACAGAATGATGGAGAATATGTTATTCGTCCGTTAATCCTGAATTAAAAATCAGCTGGTCTGGTATGCTAAATGATCTATTGCAAAATACATGACATGCTATTATACGCAAACTAATGAGTATTGACTATCTATCGTTCAGCTTTTCATCATGCCGAGTCACCTCCCTATGCAAGGTATTTCGATTAGCTCCCACCGCCCTTAAAACGTTGCTAGGCAACGAAAGTCCCTGTCGGTTGTCATAGCAACGAGGACGCTAACAACGCGCATAGATATCAGTGATTGTGAATCACGATAGATCACGATCGCGTTCCGTTGCCGTCGGTGTAAACGCTCAGGGATTATGCCATTGAAAACTGTGCAAAAATAGCGAGCTGAAATTGGTGATTCGTTTTCGCGTGTGACCCAGAATCAGTGTTTTGGGAGTCATCACCAAACAACGGCACGGGACAGGCCTGACTCCCGAGATATCAAGAGAAGTCGGTAAGGGGATTATACGCTGTTGGCAAAAGAAAATATTCTCATGTTGTGTACTGTGAACTAGCAACATGGCGATATTTATAAATAACTACACTTGGCAACAGAGTAACAAGAAAGTTACAATCGATGTTCCTTTTACAACGACTTCAAAAGATAAGATGAGCATAATATGTACATCGAACTATCTGAAAGTATCAAAGCCACCATATATTTTCGAAGCAGTTCTCGCTCAACCGGTTGAACATGATGCAACGGTCGTTAAGCTGACTGATGAGGGCATCAATATCGAGCTGGTGAAGCTCACAGAAAAGCGGTGGAGTGATCTTCGTCAAAACTTGACAAAAGAAGAACTGGCCGTGGAACGCGAGAAGGCGTTAGAATTCGTAGCACGATTGGAAGCAGAGGCTGCTGAAAAACGTGGTGAAGAACGTCTCAACCGTGAACGTCTTAGCGTCAAAGAGCAGATGCGGGTGGATGAGGCAGGTCGTAAATCCCGCGAGGCAGCGCAGCAGCAGGAGAAGAACAGAGCACTGGCCGAGGTATTTCGCGTGACCTCTCCGCCGCGCCGCCGCCGTCGGCCGAGCGAGGTGACCGTGTTCAGCGTCAGCGAGCTCACAGAGTCAGAGGAGAGCTGCGGCCAGGACACAGAACTGGGCCCGGCCGAGGAGCAGACTCTGCGCGAACAGGAGCCTGTCACTGTCAGCAGCTCGGCCTGTTCGACACCATCAAAAGGTGCGGCGGCTGTGTCCGCCGTGCACGCCGCTCGCTCAGCCACGCCGGCGGCGGCGGCGCCGGTCCGCACGGCCGGCACCATCCGCTGCGCATTCACGCCGCGTCAGTTCCCGTCGGCGGCACGCGAGAGTCGCTCAGAGGAGGAGCAGGAGTGGCTGCGGAAACAGGCCGACAAGTATCGGCGCGACGGCGCCCTGGACGAGGCCGACCTCCGGCCGCACGAGAAGGACCCACGCTGGCTCAAAGAGCGCGGTGACGCCTTCTACCAGCACGGAAACTACCTGGCTGCCATCAACGCCTACAGCCACGCCATCCACGCGGCGTCCAACGCTCCCGAGCTGTACTCGAACCGAGCCGCCTGCCACCTGCGGCTCAACAACTTCCACAAGACTCTGGAGGACTCGTCGTCAGCACTAGACCTGCTCACGCCGGCCGTTGAGGCGAACCGGGTGTCGCGACTACGGTGTCACGTGAGGCGTGGTACGGCGCTTCTGCGGCTGGGCGCCTGCTCTGAGGCTCTGGCCGAGTACGAGATGGCGCTCAGCCTCGACCCCAATAATGAGAAGTTAATGCAGGATGTGAAAACGGTGCGCCGGCTGGCGGAGGGCTACGACAGCGATCCCGACGAGCTATCCGCGCTGGATTAGAGCTCTAAAACTCGTGTTGACTTGTGCTTCGTCCAGACTCAAGTTTGTTTAAGTGTGAGCATTTATTGAATCCCATGGACTGGGCCTGCCTTCAGTCGTTTTTGTCAAGCCCAGAATATTTAATGGTGATGCAATGTGTCTCATTTAAAACTTATCACAAAAGCAAGCCAGCAATAAAATACAAAAGCACATCTATCCAAAAGCTTTGCCTACCTAAATCGATTAGGAGTAATGTTCTACCCTAGTGTGATTATGGGTGCTTGGTAAGGTTCACATACAGCATATTTGGTAAAAACTAATGTGACTGCTTCTCCAAAGCAAGTGAACACTGAACAATCAGCTTTCATGAGGACTGTCTGCAAGGACAATTGCTGGCAAGTGGCAATTATGGTTGGGTAGGTAGTTGTCATCCCAAATCACAATGCACCTGTATAGGAAACAGCATAAGCATTTGTGAGTGAACAGTCAGATGAGTCCCTCAGCAGTTTTTGTAGACAGCAATATTGAGAGCTATGTCATTTGGTTTAGGTGAAAAAGGTTAGGTAACAAAGTAAAGTGTATATGCAACTTAAATAAACTGATCGTAAAGAGAGTAGGTAGGTAGGCACCTAATCAGTCTGGGTTGTCAGAGTGGCAGTGCCACCATGATTCGTTTGTGTATCTCAATCTGGGCTCTGAAAACTGAAAAGGGTTTATCAGGAAGGTAACAGCTAAATCAAAATAATGGTTTGAGTTCTCTGAACAATGAACCATCAATCAAGGCTTAAACACAAACAAGAGCACATATGATTTATGAACATCAAACCACTCAAACCTAAGCTTGAAACCACTTCAGACTCTCGAGGAACGGGAATGACTGTGACTGTTGAAGAATGACTGCATGATTGATCCTCATCCAAGATATGAATATGGATGAGTATCCATGCTTTGGGTCATCATCATGGACTCCTTCTCATGTTGACAATGGCTATGGCAGCAAAAGTCGCATAAAAGTCAAATATGCGGAATACCTATAAACGTAAAACAGCCATAGAACATGTGCCTATCTGAGAGTAGGGAATCTTTATGCCTATACTAGTACTTAATTAACTTACCACAGATCCTCAGAATAAGACCAGGCAGAGGTAAAAATCCTGTACTGCTCCAATCCAAGACAATCTCCATGGAAATTTAAATTGCAGCAGGCAAATCACGTTGAAGAAAATGTTTTTTGAGACCAACACCAAAGATCTCAAGGCTGACAATCTAGCATGAGATCTTTTATTTCAAAGAAGGCCATGGTTTTTAAATGCTGAAACCAATGCCAACTTAATTTTTACAGCAAAAATAAGATGCCCTGCCCGCCATCCTTCAGACACAGATTCACAGCATAGCTTCAGCATGTGGAATAACGTGTTCTAAATTCTGAAGCTACGCCTAGTTGCAGATATGCAGGAACTGAAGAACTTTGTTAAAACTAGTTAGAACTTCACTTGACGCGATTAGAATACTATTGATAGCTTTAGGTATGGCTTGGTGAAAGCATTTACCATTTCAAAAAGGTGAAAATCAATTTATTTGAGTGCCCTAGACTTTCTGCTTGCCGCAAACCCAAGGATTTCTGCTACGAATGAACACTAGTCGATCAGCTGTTTGCGTCATGAACGTCTCATTTGCGCTATTTGAACTGCACAGTACTAAATTAAAAACCCAGGCTTCTCACTTCTTTTCAAGACCTTACCTATCTCTCATTACGTGCATATAGTTGCATCATATTCACATTCAGATTCGCGTGCACATTCGCGGACCCCTTCGATTTGGCTGAAAATTCTCTCATTGGCTGCCCAACTGCAAGTAAAAAAAAAGCTGCAGTTAAGTATCTATATAAAACGTAAGGTAGCAACAGAGGTTTGGAATCAGTAACATCCCAAGAGGGATAATTGTGAAGGAATTCATAGGCATTTCCTTCATCTCACACATTGGCCAAAGCCCAAAACTGGCTGCACTTCGCTCCTCGGCGGGAGACGTACTCGACCAACGTCCCACACCTCGCCAGCACATTATGAGCATATCTTCCCACATGAATGTTCATTGCTTCATGAATACATATATTGATCAAGCTTGAAAAGGTGCCCGTAGATACGGTTACGGTTCCAACTTCCAATCATGGCCCGAGCTACCGGCAGCCCAGATCAGGCACTTAATTAGACAAATGCAAATGCTGAAGGTAGTAGAGCTCAGAATTTGGTTCGGACTCCGGATACCGGTCATCAATCATTTCAGTCAACGTGAGAACTTGAGCTGAAGCCTGAAGGAGTGGAAACAGTCGAGGCAGAGTTTTCACTACATCCTGATAGGTACACAACAGTTGTTACATTGTTGTTACAGTTGTTACAGCTCACGGAGCGTTCCACTCTGTCCAGCATGATGCAGGAGGGCACGCGGATCCCTCGCGGATACGTCTGCCGCAGTGAACACAGCGCACTGGTCTGTCAGTTTGGTCCCGCTGACCGGTGACCGGTGCGGGGGTCCCCGCGGGTCACTGGGCCGTGGCCGGCGGCTGGGTCGGATCCAAACCCAACCGGCGCATCTCCACTGCCACCTGAAACAGGTAGTCGAGACACTCGCAGACGGTCTTGGCCCGCTGCCAGGTGCTTCCCCAGACGTAGACGCCGTGCCGCCGCACGAGCACCGCCGGCGAGCCGGGGTAGCGTCTGATGGCCTCCTCCAGGGAGTCCTCCAGCTCCTCCTCTCGCGGCGTGTTCTCGATGATCGGCACCACAAGCTGCTCGTCGTAGCGCAGACAGCGGTCCAGCTGGTCGTTCCACACGCCCTTGATCATCTCGAGGTGCGTGGCGCGGAACTCCGGGCCAGACCACAGCAGGGTGGCCAGCACCGCCGCCTGTGAGTGGGTGTGGATGACCGCGCCGGCGCCGCGCAGACGGTACGCCAGCATGAAGAGCGGCGTGCACGCGCTGCGCTTCAGCTGGCCCTCCGGCACGAACACATCGCGTCCGTCCACGGTCTGCACGAACAGCTGATCGGGCTGTACTCGCTCCTTCTGCACGCCCGAAGGGGCGATGTAGATGTGCTCGCCGCGGCGGATCGAGATGCCGCCGCCGGTGCCGGTAACCCAGCCGAGGGTGTAGAACTGCTGCAGCAGGGCCGGCACCAGCTGCCGAGGGTGCTCCGGAGAGGACGTGTCGCCCTCGTCATCAGACATACTGAGGGCGAGACATGCGGTGCGGCATTACGTCAGACATACTGCGGTGGTGTACCCATATACGGTATAACATCAGGCATACTGCGGTGGTATACCCGTGTACGGTATGACATCTGTATACGGTATAACGTCAGACATACTGCGGTGGTATACGCGTACCTACACTGCATAAGGTCAGACATTGCGGCGAAATACACGGTATAACGTCAGACATACTGTCGACACGGTATGACGTCAGTTAGTCGGTAGGCACCGCTGACAGAGCCGTCAAACATTGATAAATTTGCATATTGCTGAGAATGAGATAGATGATGCAACGACAGGACATGACAACAAGTATTGTGACGCACATGTGATGACGTCAGGCATACAAGTACTGCCGACAGGATACAGTTACAGTATGACGTCAGATAAATTGACGACACGATATGACGTCAGTCAGACACAACACAAACCGACAGATTCGCAGAACACACAAAACGTCAAAAGCACCTTGTTCGTACGGCAACCGAAACCGAAACTCTGAATTGGAGACTGGAGTGCCAAGGTCGGGCCTTTGGCATGCAAATGTCGAAACATAACTGTCCCGATTGAAAACAAACGCCTGAATGTCGACACCAACTGACAAGCCCGTAAAAGATAACATTGCGCCGGCTCAAACTGGCAAAGGCGTGTTAGAGCAACGCTAGTGCCGACGAGAACGTTTGGTTTCGGGGCGCGAGTTTGCTAGCCTCCGTGCCGTTCTCACTTGCCTGATTGTCGGCTCTGGTCGGCTCTATGTGAATCAGAATCAGCCGGGTTCCTCACCTGCAGTGTGCTGTGTTCGACCTTGACCTGTGTCACTGGGACTCGGGCTCGTGCTCGACTGACGGGTGTCCCCGGCTCAGCGCTGCGCACAGCAGACGCCCGGGTGTAGAGCCTCTAACCGAGCACTGGCCGAAGTCCGCCCGTCGCCTGGCCCCCAGATGGCCGGCTCCGTAGTCCGTACACCCCGACGCCGACCACGCGGCCCCCGAGGCGCAGGCGCACTGCTATACACCTCCCCCTCCTCCGCCATCCCCACGCCGTGGACAGCTATGGGCGCCGACGATTCCGTCCCTCCCCTCCCCCTCGGCCCTCCCCGCCCCTGACGGTGCCGGCGCGACGCTACGGGGTCACTCTGGCCGATGTAAGTACATAAGTAACCTTCTTGTTCTTTACTAACTCGTACCCTACCTGATCGGGATTAGGGGCTGCTCGAGGGCTGTTGTTTGTTGCGGATACCTACCGGTGAATGTATGTGATTTCTGAGTTGGCACAGAGTTGGCTTGCCTTCGCCGGTTATTACATAGTGGGCTAAGAGAATGAGTAGACAAGCAGCTCGATAAAAGCAACAAATGGAAATAGGACAACTGGAAAACATGGAAGTGGAAAATCATGCACCTGGCGTCTAAACGATCATAACAGCTATCGCAGATGACAGACGACCACCCACCCTCGCAAAAAGTTCCGACTTCTTCACAAAGATGACATCCATCCTCGCTATCATCAGGTCCGATCCACCCGTATTTTGATCACGCTTGACGCTACCCTCTGGAGACTGACGGTCACACCCACTACCAGCCATACCACCCCAAACTGAAAAAGGGCCGGATTCGAGAGGAGCATGCCGTGGGCAACCCATTTGAGACTTGAGTGGCTGGGTTGCCTGCCCCACCGGAACACGCGGCATGACTCGCATATGTTCAGCAACGGGGCGCACTATTCGTTGGATTAGCCCATCGCACACTTTTTCCTCTTTCGTCGTATCCCATGGACCTGAAATGTTTAGAATGAAACAAAAACGAGTTAAAGCTGATAAAAAAGAACGCATGTTTTAGACGATTGACGGAAGGGAATAACGTCTGCAGACTTAGCATCGACCTAGGTATGTCCAGCTTTTATGTAATTGGAACCTATCGATTTAAAAATGAAAACTTTTAACCTATAGAATAGAAAATGCAAGAAACACATAAACACTTTAACAGTTTTTTTACGTGCCACCGTTTATGCCCAAATTACGATAACGAAGAGTGGAGCTGCGCAGTGTGCACCACCGTCACCGGAAGAGTTTAATGGCCAAGAACTAATTGGCAGTTAGGCACAATGCACAGTGCACAATGTAAGTACTATGCACAGTGCACACGCATATCCGGCTGCGCTTGTCTGCCAAACTAGCCCTCTGAAGCATGAGGAAACACTAAACATCGTTCATCGAAGCCGAACGACACGCAAGGGCAGTGACATTCAGCACGCAAGAAAGGAACAGACGGGTTTCACGCAAAACAATGAAATAACTCGCGCCCTCGAGGCTCGAAACAAGAATTTGGATGAAATTTTCTGGACAGTCATGTATATTTTATAGTGTACACAGTTCAGGGTAAATGTATATTCTCAAAAGTGACTGTTAACAATGAGGCATATGATGCAATGCTAGAATACAGCTTACTACTAGGTATATGAATATTTAGATAAATGCCTTTATTGACTCAATGCTCCTAGTCCATACCGTCAAAAATGTCGATCTGTATATTGCCATGACTTGCTAGTCTCAGCTGTAGGTATACATGAGTAGGACTATCAATGGCGGAGTGAGTTCGAGTGAGTGAGTGAATTATAACCGGAGTGAGTGCGTTAGTGAGTTTTAGTGAGTAAGTGAATGAGTGAGAGTGAGCCGAGAGGATGTTAGACCTGCCGTTGGAGGCATGCAGCTTTTGTTGAGAGAATCGGGTATCGTCTCTATAAAAAAATAGGCAGCATCCTCGTTATCCAGGCTTACAGCATGGAGCCATGTCGCGGTCCAGCCACCATTCCGCCTTATTTGGACACGGTCACAGCAAAAATAATCAGTGACGCGGTTTGGTAAACAGACCGCGCTGGCCCTCCGGCCGGCTGTGGCGGTCTGAGAGAGGACGGCCTGGCCCGACCGACGGCGATAACATGGCCTTTGGCGGAGGTCGGCAGCTTCCGGGGTGGCGCGCCGCGCCTCTGTATGGAGCAGCGCACCGCCGCCCACGCACCCCCCCCCCCCCTCCCAGAACAGCATAACACCGCCCACACAACCACTCTCCATCCCCCCCCCCCCCGCCGAGGGCACCATAACACCGCTCAAACAACACCGTGGTGTGAGGGGGCAGAACTTAGGTATTACATATATACCACACGCTTTAACAAGGCGTAGGTAAATAGGTTCTTTCAGTCGACATAAATGAGATCAATGCTTGATTTTCTTAGAAGATTTAGCCCTCGTTGGCCGAGGGGGGGGGCGGGTGCCACCCCCCCCCCCCCATAGGGTTTTCTCGCGATAGCTCCGAGCACGCTGGCGATAGAGAGCTGAAACTTAGCATACTTGATCTTTGATTCAAGCCGGATCTTTTGACACCAACCGCATTTTCGGGTCATTTCAGGTCACTGACCTATGACGTCATAAGTGAACCTCTGCACGGTCTTCAGATGTTGCAACTTCGCAACGCCCTCACTGCCAGAGAAGCTTTCACAGGGAAATGATACTTGCAGGATCTAGTATCCATTACGAATCTCACAACTTGCATATCTCAGATTTTTCTTAAAGGTCATATGAGGTCAGGTCATTTTCGTGACTTCACCATAATGTATGTCAATGGGGAAAATGAAAACTGCTATTCTGGCACCAGCAACGATCTCCAACTATCTCAAGTACACAGAATCGTGATTTGATGCACTCCTTGCAAGGTTAGATGCGTCACTTTTGCAATCCTGAGTGCTGACCTTGCGTGATGTCATTTAGGACGTCATTAGGGTCATATTAGTTTTTCGTCAATAACCCCCGATCAAATTTAGCTAGCGAGTCGGGAAATCCTCCAATGGACTCAGGAAGACCTGCCGAATTGAATGATATGCGGCATGACCTCATTCGACCAATTTTGTGACCTGGGGCGCTAACCCGACCTGGACCTGAGGTCAACACCCTAAGTTGACCTCACCCAAACAAACAGTATATCATTTGACGCGCCTGAGCGAGGTGAACACGATGCCGCCAAAAACGCGGCTCTGCGGCCGTGTATTTTTTGCGAAATTATTCACCAAAAACGGAACCGTACCCGGGGGCACTTGACCTGGCCTCAGAGGTCACCGGTTGACCTAGTACCTTTAAAATGGTTATCAATCTCTGCGTCTCGTAACGGCGCACACGCTCGTTTTTTTTCGCGACTCGCTAGCTCCACCAGGGGCGAAACGGTGAGGGGGGGGCACCCCTCGGCCGGCGCGTATTGTAGAAAACCAATAGGTATGGCGAGGGTTAATTCCCTTTGTTTCCAAACAAATCGGTAGCCAGTAGCCACTCAGCTCAGCTTCATCATATATAAAGCTAGGCAAACGGGTGATGTATGTAAACGTAGCTACTAGCTACAATTAAAAAACACTCTGATTGCGGCCTCAGAAGACATATTCTGGTACACTAAAAACATTGAATAGTAAATCGTAGAAGTCGTTAAAAAGATATTTACGGGAGCCGTTTATCAACGTTTTCATGAGGTTTTATGTGGCCATTATGTGTTTAATGCGATAAAAAATACGAGGCTGCAAAAAAATACCTACCTACCCTTAAATTAGGTGCTAATCAACACACCATCAAGAGCCCAAACGTAAGTTCCCTTGAATTTAGCCACTGATTTCCTTGACTTGTGACCTCATCTCTCGCTCTTTCTTTCTAAAAGTAACACAGCGCTTTCGATTTCTTACACAATTACATTTAATCAGACATGTCTAAAAACATACAATCATAATCCAACTAATACTATATAAGGAAAAGTTAGAACCAACTCCTTCCACTGATTCCATCGATTTAATTGATCGAGTCTACCAACAGCGCCGTCATAGGCGGCATTTGACCGCACATTGACCCCTCACAAGCCACTGCTCTGTTCAAAGCGCAATTACCTACCGCGCAGATAGATGCTCTTACATACACTTCTGCACACAAATATACATACACACATACATACACAACCACCGGGTCAGCAAACCGGCCTACACATACAAACACAGGATGTGTGGGGCGCACCTTCATCGTAGGGACCACATGTCAGCAGGAGCTGACACACAAACTGTCAGCTTGGCGGTCGACAGCGGGTCCAACAGCGAGGCTGCCCATGGCGGCCCGCATCAGTCTGCAGGCTTGCTAAAGTGGAGGACTTCTCAGCAGTCGGACCACCCACACCCACCGGCTAAAGACTCCTTAAACACGCCGCTTTTGCGCCAGAGCTGCGACTCTGCCGGCGCCGGAAATTGAATCAGCCGCCGCGGCGGCGTCACGGTGGTCGTCGGATGCCGCTCGTTACGTCGGCACGCGTCACGAGCTGTGACGTCATCCACCATGACGCGCGCTTGCTGATGGGCGCAAGTGGTGAGACGAGCTGAAGATGGTCGTCAGACTGGTCGGTCAGCGCCGACCACTCGGAGACGGCGGCAGTCGGAGAATAATGCAAACGACGTGCCAGCTGCACACCCCGCCGCATCCACTCAGTCCAATCAACCGAGCTCTTCGCTTAGCTTAGAGGTCAAACTCTAAACAGCTGCACAGTGCACTACCAGTCTATGCCTCCCAACCACGCGATATGTCGGCACTTTCAATGGGCAGGGGCATGCTGCGTTTGAGTGCAAAAATCATGGACATTATGCTAAAAATTAAGATCGCCAGTTAGAGTTAGGACGAACTGCGCCTCTGCCGTGCTGCAGCTTCATCATTCTAAGCTACCTCCGCGCGATGCTGTGGGAAGTCTGGACCGATTCTTGATTACCCCGGGACAGAGGCTTTAGGACCTACACAGGAACTTCGCGATATAATCTGGTGCGGTCCATGTTTTGTCAGTTCGGCTACACATCACCTGGTTCAAACGCCAACGCTCACACCGAGTGCCAGCTGTGGAACAGACGCAGGCCGATGCTGGCGGCCCTCACGCTGCTCCAGAGCATCTTGCCCCTGCCGAGGACCTCGGCCGAGCTCAGGAGCTCGTCGGTGTGCTTCTGCACCTCGCTCCAGGCAAACTGCACGTCTCGGGACTCGGTATAACGCGAGCAGACCACGAAGCGTAGAACGTACGTCTCGCCGGGCAGCATGGCCGGTACCATGTGGATCCGGCGAGCTCCGTTGATGCGGGCCAGCAGGTGGTCGTTGATCATGTTGCCGTATTTCTTCAGACGGAAGCAGACGAGTCCCAGAGTGACCGGCGCGGCGACTTCGAACCGATCATCACCGCGCACGAGAGCCTCGAACTCCTTCGCCAGCTTCACCTGGCGACGGATGTGCGCTCGAAGCCCGTCAGCGCCGTACAGACGCATGACAAACCACAGCTTCAGCGCCCGGAACCGGCGACTCAGCTGGATCGCCCAGTGCCGGTAGGAGGGCATCTCTGAGAACGGCGTTTTCAGGAACAGGGCGTTCACCTCGAACACGTCAGTGAGGTCTCTCGACCGTCTCACCCAGAGAGCCGAGCAATCTAGGTTGGTTAGCAGAAACTTGTGCGGGTTGAAGTTGAAGGAGGTCGCGTGCTCGATACCGTCAATGATGTGTCTGAACTCTGGGCAAACGCAGGCGGCGCCGGCGTACGCCGCGTCGATGTGCAGCCACAGTCCGAACCGCTCGCAGATAGGTCCCAGCTCGGTCAGGTTGTCGTAGGCGCACGACGCGGTGGTGCCCAGAGCGGCCAGCACGTAGAACGGGATGTTGCCCGCCCGCAGCTCCTCCTCCACCGCCTTGGTGAGCGTGTCGCCTCGCAATGACGCATTGCTGTCCGAGGGCAGGGTGCGGATGCGCAGGCCGGAGAGCAGACTGGCGCGGGTCACTGACGAGTGCGCCTGGTCTGAAGCGAACGCCACCAGCTTGGGCAGCAGGGCGGCCCGGTCCGGCGTCACCACCGGGTCGCCGTGCTCGTTGTGCACCGTGCCGCTCGCGCGCAGGAACTCGTTCACCTTGCAGGAGCGCGCCGCCAGCAGGGTGATCAAAGTGCTCTCACAGGCCGACCCCTGGATCACCCCGCCCCCGCCCCGGCCCGAGCTGAACATGAACTGCTCGGGAAGCTGCAGAAGCTGCGCCAGCCAGTCCATCATGATGACCTCCAGTTCGGTGCAGGCGGGCGCCGACGCCCAGGCGATGCCCACGCAGCCGAGTGCGTCTGAGAGCATGTCGGCTAGGAGGGCCGGGTACGAGTTACCCACTGGGTAGTAGGCGTGGAACTGCGGAGAGTGCCAGTGCGACATGCCCGGCATGATGACTCGCTCGATGTCGGCCATCACATCGTCCCAGGGCTCCGGTCGCTCGGGTGGCGCTGCCGGCACCAGGCGCCGCATGTAGCCGGGACGCACATCCGGCGTGACGGGCCTATCGCGCACCGTCTCCTGGTAGTCGGCGATGTAGTCGACCAGCTGGTGGCCGGCGCGACGAAATTCGTCCGGACCCATGGCAAGGTCCACACTGGCCGCACACCGCACTACACACCTGACCTGGAGGTCAGCGAGGTCCCCTAAGTGCCTACCGACCGGCACACTCGCCTGTGGTTTCCGTTTTGCGGCAGCCCACCGTGCACCGATCGTTCCCCGGCGGATGCTGAGCTCTTTGCGCACGGTCCACACGGTCGCGTCGACTCCACCCCTTTTCACCACGGATCGCCGCGCAGAGGCACAGTAAACAGCGACCTTCGGCGGGGCCGGCGCCGGGCGCAGTGCCGCCGGAACCGGCGCGGCGCGGTCCTCTGCCTGTGCCCGGCTGACGTCATTCGACGTCACACACCGCACAGAGCTGCGGCGGGGGTGTATAGCGGGTGGTAGGCGCCTTTGCACTCCTCGCCCTACACCCGGCAATGCCTTCGATCATCTCTTCGGAACCACGGTCGGATTCGTAAATCGTCCATTCACGTGCTACCGTTTTAGGTATACCTTTTCAGCTTATTATGTAGGTATCTGCCGCAGCATGAAATTTTCACCTCCGTAAATCACCTACGCACGTTAACCCGCGTCCTGGTGGCCGGTGGGGTCTGTTTGTATGGCGCAACATGGTGGGGGGGGGGGGGGAAGCTATTCCCCCGTATCTCCAAAATTACTGAACAGATCCGCAAAATGCAAATGACGTTCGAAAGCGCTGTCAAATTTGTTGAAGGAAATCCAATTTCATTCACCTCGGGGTCACCGATGACGTCACAGGTCAGGTCAAAGATAAATTGTTTTACCGTTCACGGGTCTTCTAGGGGAATGCGCTATAACACTGAGTAAAACGCATTTCATCGGAAATCAGCGATAGGCGTCAGTTGCCTATAGTACATATGATGCTATTAGAGGTCACTGAAAACACCAGGTCAGGTCACAGGTCAGGTCACTAAAACCCAATAAACCCAAATAGCACATAAACCCAATTTTACTAGGGCTGTGCGAAGCATATTTCATGGCCAATTTTTCATTTCCAGCTCAATGGTGTTGGTTATAAGACCATCAGGAACGGTTTAGGTCACTTTCTGGTGGAGGTCAAGTCAATGTCAGGTCGGAAAAGGTCAAATTTTAAAGTTGATATGTTTGCATAAAATGGGTATTGATTCGATGCAGCTTGTCATCGGCGAGTCTAATGGTCGTCTTTGTTTTGCGCTACGTGGTATAGAATGGCTAAGAATTGAGTTTGAAAAGTTGACGTCATCCATTTTGAACAGTTTTCGCCATGACTTGGCAAAAAAAAAAAAAATAGAGGGGGAGGACAGGAGGGGAAATGGAGGGGGGAACAGCCCCCCCCCCCACCAGGGTTCGGGTTAATCACCTTCTGTACCTAGTGGTAAGCAGGTGATGGTTGAATTTCCATGGGACCTACCGGGGAAACGCGCTTAAATTTAAACGATTTTCTTGCAAAGTACCTACCTATCTTCCGTCAAACAAGATACAAACATTGCAAGATACATGGTTTCGTTGCGGGTTATGCCGATGAAAGACAAACATTTACATTTTGTATGTTTTCCTTTCCCATTTCTTTCCTATAGCGGCTTCATGCTCTAAATGGGAAACGAAACCTTGCGTCGAGTTCAGACACAGCAATGGTCAGCTTGTCCCGGACTTTGAACAAAAAGGGTCCAATAATGCGATGATAAACTTAGGCCATAGACCTTTCAAATCCTGAGCATTAAAAAAGTATCCAGCCACTCACTTTGAGCCCAAAATGCTCGCAATTACCCGTGCTGTACCTATAACTCCCATTGGCCCATGATGGGCTCTTTGCCCCACACCAAAGTGGGCATATTACCCCAACAGCACACTCAAAACAAAATCTACCTAAATTAAGCCTGGCACAACTTTGTTACATACAAGTAAACATGGGTGGAGAACCTGCCCCGGCCACCCCGGCCGTGGCCGGGGTAACTTTCAGCCTACCCCGGCGCGGCCGGGGTAACTTTTTCCACTTTTGTAAATCCTAAAAGCTGTCTCCATACAAAAAACTGCCATCTATAAAAGCGTCTCTCATTATTCTTATCTACCTTGAAAAGTTCTTGAAGATTTACTTTATTTTCATTTTGGAGCTTCTATGTTCTAAGTCTTTTCATCGCGGAGCCCGACATGTTTCATCAAACAGAAGTAAATCATATTTAAGGGCCGTTATCGTAAGATGGCACTGTAATAACATCACAAGACAGGACGAGGGTAATATCAGTGAGATAGAAGGACGGGCTGTTGGGGCTCAAGGCTCCCCCAACTGAACCCGCGCCAGGATGGTGGCCCTATCGTAACACGTTGAGTCGAGAGGTGGGCTTTTCACGCTCCTTCTAACTCGGCTACTGGGCTACGAGGCGAGAAGCGGAACGACGTTTGAAAGAGCGACAAACGTGATCAGTGAAATCTGGTCATGTTTTAGGCAAGCTCAATAATAAAATCACCATAGATCATCAAAAGCCAAATTTCTCTGATTTTAGCGTTCTCCGACAACTTTTCTCACAGTTCATGAACATAACGGAACTTAAACACTGCAAACAAAGCATTCGATTACTTAAGGCTCGGTCGCGAATAATATTTCAGGTGCGAGCTCAAATCAATAAGAGGGTCAAAACGGTCAAATTTGACATTTTGTTTTGTGTGGGAAGGTTGCAACTAGAGGTGGCAAAAGATGAAAATTTTGGGAACCAGACTCGAACCAGACCCGGCTGGACATTTCTGGAACCAGTCGGACCCGGTCTTAGTTGGAACCGGAACCAGTTGGAACCGTTCCCCAAAAGTCAATTAATACAAACTACTTAACCCGCGCCCTGGTGTGGGTCTGAGCCACCTTCGCCCTGGTGGGGGGGGCCAAAATGACCCCCCCCGTCTAACTCGAAAACGAAGAGGGCTAGGAAGACGCGGAAAAAAGCAAACGAAAGCCCATAACAAGTACGTTCGAAAGTATTTCAGTCATTTTTTCGCTAAGGTCAATATTGAGGTCGCTAGAGGTCATCATAGGTCAAATTTCAGTGTTTTCGGTGTTGCCGGACATATTCCGCTGTAGCTCGGAAACTAGAAGAGCTAGAGAGCCGCGGAAAAAAGCAATCGATAGCTCTTTTCAAGCTCTTTCGCCAAGGTTCGTCAGATTTGACCTCAGCTCAACGGTTTGGCCCACAGAGGTCATGCAAGGTCAACTTGGCAAATTTCGTTGAAAATGTTTTTAACTATAGCATGCATTCACGAGAAAATAGAGAAACGATTCATGCACCATCGTGCTTGGCTCGTCGAGACGCGTCGAATGATATATAGTTTGACCTCGAAAGGTCATTTTGAAAATTTGACCTCAGGTCAAGGTCATGACCTTACCGAAATAGGTCATGCTGCATATCATTCGATCCGCATTGACGAGACAAACACGATAAACGTCGAACGGAGTCTCTATCTCTATTCAATAACAAGTAAGTGCAGAAAAACCGCTGGTGACCTCTGGTGACCAGGGAGATGACCTAGCGTGACCTCAGCGAGGTCACAAGCAAATGGTTTCACATGGGCTGTGATTTGCTGACCCAAGACACTTCAATAACGAAATATAGGAACAATCACGCCCGATTTAGCTGAAAAACAACTACTTTTCGATTCTCCCATTGACTTATAATGGGGAGCAGCGATGACCTGACCTGACCTTAGGTCACATTTATAAAAAATCCGAGATAGCCATTTTGTAGAGCTGGGTGACATCTTCAAGTACTGTAAATTTTACATCGATCGGATAAAAGCTGTGCCTTTGAGAGAGCTTTGAACTTTTTTAGAGGTGGTGTCAGTTTTGGTGACCTTGTGACCTGACCTGACCTGACCCGAACCCCCCAAAAAAGGACATGATGTAAAAATGTTGAATAAACAGCTATACAAAGTTTCAGGGCGCTAACTCAAGTGGTTTCTGAGTTATCGCTGAAAAACCACAGGGGGGGGCCAAAATGGCCCCCCCCCCCCACCAGGGCGAAGGTTAAGGAATCATTAGTTGCATCATGTAAAACAGCCTATTTCCCACTGGGAATACTCATGAGCTACTGTGTGCAAAGAAACATTCACTTCATTCACTTCATATTTTGCAATAATGTGTAGTGTGCAAGATGTATAGTTTATGGTAGGACCCGATTGGACCCGTCAGAAAATACCCAGGAACCGGTCTGGACCCATACGGGTCCAGACTGGTTCTTTGGACCGGGTCCTCGGGTCCACATTTTGCCACCTCTAGTTGCAACTTCCACGGAATAAGCTTTGCAAAGGGCATGATGGCATTTTTAGCACGATCATCCAGCAAATTTGACCTGATGACCTGATCTAGCACTTGGTGACATGCGTCCGAAATTTTAAGGCGTATTTCAAAATTGTTGTTACAATTACGAAATCTTCCGCACCTTTGTGCAGCAGTTTTCCCTAAAAACGTACCAACGGCAGACATCCATTACTTGCCACAGAATAGGGGTTTGTTGATAACCGTTGACAAATATTTGATCATCATCGTCTTTCTGACTTTCGGTCGCCGGCCGGGGTAACTTTTTCAAACATTCTCCACCCGTGCAAGTAAATGCTCAAAGAATAGCTTAACTCTGCAGGCTCGAAATAGCAAACTTTTATTGCCCTCTTCAATCTCTATCAGACAAAGTTTTAGCACTAAGAAAGCCTGCTATTCCTAAAAACGTCAGGAATACCTATAGGTACCGGTATACCGAAACCTTAGGTCCAGAAAACCCTACTTGTGGAACCATGAAAGGGAGTACAAGCAGATTATTGCGTGTTCTTGAAAATGGCTATCAAGGATTCTTTGAAAAGTCGAGCATTTCACAAAAAAGAGGGGTGGGCGTCTTACCCACCCTGAGCGCTTTGCCCCACTCTATCCTAGATAATCCGCGCCGGGCCAGGAGTGTTTGAGCATCCCTGCGGTTTTTTTGAATATCTGAAAAACGGCGTGTGCATTGTTTCCGCACAAGTTGTGAAAATTTTAGACCTCAGGTCACCAGGTCACTTTGAGTGACCTCACCCCCAAGTTTCAATGTCTGTACCTACTCTGTCATACCTACACCGAGTCGCTGATTGATTTGAAACTTTTAGCGATTGAATAGGCCAACAATTGGTACAAAATGTATATTTCAAAGCTTCGAAAATGGTGACCTAAGGTCAGGTCAACTTTGCGACCTCCCCATTATAAGTCAATGGGATAATTCTTCGGAATGCTTGAGACAAGGTATTACACTGAAAACAAATCTACTCGTATATGGAGAGTAAAGGTCATTTTACCAGCCGCTAATGAGTTTCAACCGCTGGTTTACTCGTGTATGAAGCATTCCAAGCCCTGAGTTCTGGTTTACTCATTACAAAAACTCATACAAAGAAATCAATGACCTGCCATCCATGAGTAAGGCGGCCCCAAACGCATGGAATAATGGTTGTCTGTCAGGAAATGCGAGTTTCTTGACTCATGTATTGCGCGTAATTATCGTACTCACGAATCATGCATTCACTAAATCTGTAGAAAGCGAGTTCTGGAAATGAGTTATGAGTAAATAAAATCACAAATCGTGCGTAAAAAGCGTACTCACAGCCGACCGGTTATCAAACTCGTTTTTGACGTGTTTCTTTACCGATGGATCATAGGCCGCCTCGCCGCCATTTTTGTTCTGGCCGGATCCGTGTGTGCAGGGGGAGTCGCGTGCTGCAAGTTAAGGTGAGTAAATTACCAGATATTTTGCGTTATTAAGGGTATTGTGCGTGGAAAATACCGGAGAATTAAACGACAGCTCTCTTTGCTAACCTACATGCAGGCCTGGGACATTGATATACAGTAAAGGGGCCAGGAAGTCCACATGCGTGACCCCGCGTCCATGTCATACTGCAATTTAGGTATCAGACTGCCCTTCAAGGAGCATATAATGAATTTATAGACCACTGTACAACCAGATCCAGGGTCACAGGCAGAATAGCTTATATTATTAATTTGCACATAGCCAGGGTAATGCTCATAGTGGCAAAATTTCATGCCAAAAGCTTCAGTGCATGTCCAGCGTCAAGCGTGCATCTATTATCTATATGTGCTGAATTAGAAAATGCATCAGGTTTTCAGAGCCTTAAAATTCAGGGTAAAAAAATAAAATTTTGACCTATTTTGATGGTTTATCACCGCTAAAGACAAAAAGAAAATACCAGCACCATCCAAAAGCTACCTGTGACATGCCTATCAGAGGAATACCAAAATATAAATGCAAACAAATGGCAAAATATGCAAGTTCACAGGTGCCCAGCTATTATAAAAAATTGATTTAGGTCGAAGGTGGGTAGGTTGGAAATTGGAATGCTGTGCTTGGTGTCTGGTGAGAAATGATTTTGAAACTGCTTATGGGCTGTTCTCAGATGAAATTTCACCACAAATATTCCTTGTGCACATAACTCGCAGGCTGGCCAGTGTCCATGCCACACTGCAGTTTCCCATGGACGTTAACCCTCGCCCTGGCGGGGGGGGGGGCTGATGCGACCCACCCTAAGGTTTTTCGAAGATAGCGTAAAAACGATAGCGTAAAAAGATGCAAAAAACTGCCTCACAATTAGGACACGGGCTTAAGGTAACTAAATATCTGCCCTTTATCAATAACCTAAGAAAACTGCTTTGCCCTGAAAAAAATGAGCCTCAAATTCACTTAATTTGCCCAGATCCAACTCAACTAACCAGCAATCTAAATGTTCCGCAGTGCCTTTTGAACGTGACAGACACATATTTTTGTATGCTAGGTAGACAAACATGTTTTAAATTTTAATGCCCGCTTTTTAAACAAACCAGTAGAACGTATTGCAGCAAAATTAAACAAAAGAAGTTGCAAAATCAGATGACATTTTCTCCCAGCACCGGTGCATTAGTTTGCTCTCAGGAAACTGTTCAAAATAGACTGGCTGACCGTAACTGTGTATTGTTGTGGCGTACAGTCTGTCTTAAAAGTACCGCGCAAAGTAACGGTGGATCCATCAAGCCTGACCGAGGAAGGGCGTGCTAAATTTGAGTCACCGAAGCAATTGACACTCTCGTCCATTCCCCAGGTCAATTGGTTCGGTAACTTTCAAATTAAAGAGGGCCCTTCCTCGGTCAAGCCTGATGGATCCACCGTCACTTTGCGCGGTACTTTTAAGACAGACTGTACATTAATAGCATCTATTGGTTTGTTATTCAGGGTCCCAGCAACTCTGTCGATGCGGAGGTCACGGCCGCCACCGCCGACCCCGGCGAGGGCACCAGCGCGAGCGGGCCGCCGGCGATGGACATTGAGGAGAGCTGGCTCGTTATCGGTGAGTATAGAGAGTGAATGTTCATTTGACTTCGTTCATACTTTTGCTCTTATAATACTTTTGTTCATACGGCTTCGCTCCGCTCAGCCTCCGTCTGAATAATATGTTGCCCTGCCCGTCGTCAAGGACGTTGTCCGGCCCTCTGCTAAATTTAATTTATTTAGCAGCATGGACTTTGTGAACATTGGACTTTGTGAACATTGGTGAGCGTTGCATGTTTGGAAATGAACTTGCCCTAGGGCTGGCAATTTAATGATATAACCTCGTATTTTATCGAAATACCTCGGGTCTAATGACCCTCGGAACTTCGGCAAAAACTCGGTGACATAATAAAATTGTCCCCAGCCCCGGGTGTGTATATTCTCTTTTCTGCTCTCAAAGTTCCTGTTTTTTTTTTCACCTGACGGCTCGGGATAAAACCGTTACATCACTCGAGAGTAAAATATGCGTTAATCGACCCGAGGCAACTTGTTCGGGATATAACCATTAATAGTATCGGAAATATTTGTTCTTGTTGCAGACGATGCAGTCGACCACCTGCTGCACCGCGCTGGCGAGCACGGAGCTGTGTTTCAGCCATCCCCAGTGGCCAGTACCCATGGCCGCAAGTTCGAGCTGGCATGCTCTACGTGGAAAGGGAGACGGTTGTCGAGTTCAAAGAGCTAACCTCGGCGGTCGACTTAACCCGCGCGGGGCTGGGGTCTCCAGCCGAACGCGCGGGGCTGGGGGGGGGGGGGGGGGTAAATTTTACCCCCCCTGTTATCTCCCGAACTAATGGTCCGATTTGGAAAATTCAAACGCCATTCGAAAGCTCTCATCACGAACTACTAAAAACATGTACTTAATTTAAAGTTTGAGGTCAAGGTCAAGGTAAGGTCAAGGGTACAGATTGCAAGTTTCTACAGTATCGGCCTTGCACCGTAGTTGCCGAAGAATGGAGTCATGGACTGAGACTGATCGCCCAAAACGTGTTCTTAGGCTACCAAGACAATATTAGTTGCATACAATATCATTCAGAGGTCAAGGTCAAGGTCAGGTCAGGTCAGGTCAGGTCACCAAAAAACAAAATATAGAAAAGGGCATGTGCGACACATGTTTTATGGGTCATTTTACTCATAGAATTCAATAGGCACACTCAATAAGTGATATGGACCACCTCTGGGTGAATTTCAGGTCGAGGTCAGGTCAAGGTCAGGTCAAGTGAGGTCAAATTTTGAAGTTGGTTGTTAAGGCCTAAAAAGGTGTCTATCTGATGCAGTTTTTCACGGCGAATCGAATGGTGCTATTTTTGTTTCCGTACGAGGTCTAGAACTTCCAAAAAAGTCATTTTTCAAAAATTTTGTGTGTCGTGACGTCATAAAATTTTGAATAACTCGCACATTTTTGAACCGATTCTTCTAAAATTAGGTATGTAGGTGCACATAGACCACTTCTCTGACATATATTCCGGTTTTTTTGATAGACTCAAAATTTTGGATTTTATAATGATTTTCCCGAAAAAATCAGTTTTTTGAAAAAATTTAGGCCAAAATCCAAAATTTTCAAAAAACCGAGATAGCCATTTGATAGACAAAGTAAAATTACGTATAACCTTTTTTGTTACGTCTTGATTCCTTTAAAAATGAAGATGTTAGCGGCGTTTGAACTTTTGCCGTTTTTGAGGCGAAAATGGCGAACATGACGTCACTAAAACGTCAATTTCTCAAAAATTTTCCGACGGATTTCGCTCAAATTTTCAGGGAAGGTGTCAAATTGATGTAAGAAAAGGTACTGAAAGTTTGGCGGCGCTGCGCGCCGCCGTTTTTGAGATATCGCAAAAATTCGCGAGGGGGGGGTAAAATTTACCCCCCCCCCAGCCCCGCGCGGGTTAAGTGACCAGCTGCCGGGACAGAGACTGACCGGCAGAGTTCTGTTGATGCCTCATACTTTTCTCTGTTTGTTTCTGTTTTCTGTTCCGCAAGTTTTTGTCATTGTAACTAGTTGCAGTTGAATTAGCTTGTTGCAGTTCGTTTATATTTTGCTGCAGGGTGTCCCTAAACCGTAAAGAGACGTGAAACGTTGGACGCTAATGAATGAGATACAAGGCACTTTGATGTAAAGCACAGGCAGAGCGGAATCGGAAATGTATCAGTTAACCAAACCATTGAAACTGTGTTTGCGTATTAAATGACTATTGAAACTGCGTCTTTCACATGCTGGTTGCACGACCTTTCTATAGAATACGAAATAACATAATCGCACATAAGACTGTGAAATAGAAAGCTGCTTGGTATAATAGGTCCGTCTGCTCCTTATGATGGGTTCCTATAGCTGGTCTGGTCTTGCAACCAGCTATGATCATTGAGCGTTACCGTCCATAATAGGTTGTCCAGCTTGCTTGTTCGTATGTGCATGGAATACAGATTTAACTTTGCTGTTCTCTTGACTTGTCATTCGTTCTAAACAGTACAAAATGAGCGCAGGGTTATTATTTTGTCAATTTCATGTCGCCCATGCCATGACAATAGGTATCCACGCACTTGTCGTTTTACAGAACATTCGATCTCTTGTTGATTGTTCCTATAAAACGACCACGTTTCTGTGTTCGGTGTCATTGCTCGGTGTTAGTATAACGGATAGTATATGGTCTTGTTGGATGTTCTTCCTCGTCTTGCATGCTATTTTGCACACGAAATAACACGCAAGATGGGAATGAAAATCTGATAAGTCGCGTTATCCGTTTAACAGCGGAAAATCTACTCATCTCCTGCCGGTCAACCTTACCTATGACTGATGAGTAGGTTGACTGGTAAGAGGTGAGTAGATTGACCGGTCGCTGGCGCAGTCAAATAGGTGGTGTCCATAAAATCGCCCATCCATTAGTAAATTAACTCACAGAATGAGAGTAACGAAAATGAGTAACCAGCGATACATGAGTTTTCACAATGAGTAAGGTGAGTAGATTGACCGGTCGCTGGCGCAGTCAAATAGGTGGTGTCCATAAAACCGTCCATCCATGAGTAAATCAACTCACAGAATGAGAGTAACGGAAATGAGTAACCAGCGATACATGAGTTTTCGCAATGAGTTAACTCATCGAGCGTGGGTAAATATGCATGAGTAAACGCACGTTTCATCGGAAAGTTGACCGGCAAGTGGTGAGTTGATTAACCGGTCGCTGGGGCCGTCAAATAGGTGGTGTCCATATAACCGCTCTTCCGTGAGTTTACTCACGAGAGAAGAGTAGATTTGTTTTCAGTGTAGTATCACTGATGCTAGTTGTCCCCATAGGCGGGGGAAAGGGGAGGGCACCGGGGCACCGTGCCCCCCTTTGATTTTGGCATTTTAACATTAGCCCTATGGGCGTTGCATGAAAGGAATGGGACCAAAAGTCGGCAGTGCCCTCCCTTAATTAATTGAAAGTGTTCTGCCGCTATGGTTGTCCCTGTCTTGAGTTGGGATGTTATGTTTCACAACGTTTCGGCCAGTCACTTCTCGTTTTTTTTTTTTTTAATGAGAGGTGTGTTTTTGATACCAGGTGGCTGCAATTGAATGGCTCTAACGTATAAGCATTGTCGATGCGATATCGGATTCAATTCACTAACATTTGGTCGGGTCTGAAGCCATGTAGCCTTCGCCCCAGTGGGGGGGGGGGGGGGGCATATGTTACCACCATGTCGCGTTTTTGCGCGTGTGAATAAAAAAAACCGCGGCGCGTAGTGCCGCGCAGCTTGGCGTATGCTTTCTGTACATCAATTTTGGACAATGTGTGAAATGTTTGATCCCAGGTCATGTCAGGTCAGGCCACCAGGGTCAAGTTAACTGACCAAGCCTAAAAAAGTTTGCAATCATGTCCAGACTGCAGTGTTTGTCAGAGAGGTTTTAAACTTGGTGGATTGCATGATGCTATGGGCGCCTATAATTTGTATATCTCGTTTTTTATATCCGTGACCTAAGGTCAGGCCAGTGGCGTGACCTTTTTATTATAAGTCAATGGAGAAAAATGAAAATGCCTCTAGGTCCGTGTGTACGCATAGGAACAGTCCAAATATTTCAGAATCACAATGGTTTGGAGTCTTGGACCACCCGTGACGACCAAGGTGTCTTTTTGCTGATAGCCTCTAGAAAGGTCATCCGAGGTCATTTGAGGCTACAAGCAAATTTTTGTCAATAACTCTCGATTGGAAAGAGTTGGAACGATGGGGATGGCCTCATTGTGTTTGTATTGTTGAGACGCATCGACTGACCTTTTCCGGTCAGGTCATGACTCATGACCTTGACCTGAGGTCAAATTTTCAAGTTGAACTTTCAAGGTCAAATTATAGTTCATTCGACGCGTCTCGGCGAGAGGAACACGATTCTGGCAATAGAAATATCGTGACTTTTTTAAATCGAAAGTTATTGTCGAAAAACACTTTCCGTAAAAGCAGTTTTTTTAGTTTTTGCCCTCTGGAGGCTAAACCGTTGACGTGAGGTCAATTTTGATGATGGCCTTATCAAAAGAAGAGCTAAAAAACTATCGATTTCTTTTCCATGCGTTTTTCTAGCTATCATAGTTCCTGAGATAACGACATGTTTCTGAAAAATATAATGACAATTGGCAAATTTTGACCTTTTATGACCTTTGATGACCCCAATTTTGCTCTAAGATGAAAAATTACTGAAATGCTTTTAAACGTACTTGAGAGCTATCGACTGCTTTTACCGCGTTTTTCTAGCCCTCTTAGTTTTGAGTTAGAGGTGGGTGGTAACATATGCCCCCTCCCCCCACTATGGCGAAGTTGGCTGAGACAGCCGCTGGGGCGCGGGTTAGCCGTTTTCACGACGGGTTATCCGGCGAATGCACTTAATTTGACCAAAATCTGCACCTAATTTATGTTATAGTAAATATCGTATTGTGAATTTATTTCAGTTTTTTAATCGATGATAGGTACTCTCTGATAATGACAAAGCAGGCATACCTATAAGCAATTAGCGCAACCCTAGCTCGTAGCTACTAAGAGATACCTACACACCATTAAAACATAACTGAGTAGGTATAAAAGAGAACTCGATATATACTTTCCTTGTTTTTAAGAATTCCGGAATTAGATACCCGAGGGAGCAAAGAGGGAGCAAGTTGCCACGCTGATTTGATGCCTGATAGTCGAAAGATGGGCTACTAGAACCGAAAATTGCTGTGTTTGTAAATAAATAAGTGATTTGAGGGCAAAGAATGCCCGGATTTAAACTTCTAAAATTATTTTGAACATGAAATATTTCAGTTTGAGGGATGTTAAGGCCTCAAAGAGTAGGTACTTTTCAGGTATCAAATAGATTCCTCTGCGAAAGTTCCGTCGTGAAAACGGCTACACTGAACCTAATTTGACCAAATCTGCACCTAATCTGCACCAAATGTGCACGAAATGTGTATCAGATGGCCGTCGTGAAAACGGCTATTGTATACTATAGTGTACCCGGGTTCTGATGACTGTGCCTTTTTTTGAAAGTTGTTTTCTCAACTTATCGGAACTTCCCGGGAGAACGGATATGGGGTTTGGAAAAAAACACGTCGACATAATATAGCTCGGTCAATAAGTTAATCATCATCATTTTTTTCTCATCAAGGTGCATCGTTTCGAAGTCATCAATAATATGTAAGATGATCTCGAAAGGTCAAATTGAAAGTTTGACCTCAGGTCAAGGTCACGATCTGATCCACAAAGGTCATGTTGCACATCAATTATTTAGTCTTGACGAGATTAGCACAATGAACTTGCCTTGAAACCTATATCTCGCTTCGATCCTGTATCTCGGTGATGGCCCCGGTAGCGGTTGCTTTTTCGCCTCCGCAACTCGCAATTTCGCAAGTTTTTTTGGGCTCGGTAGCCAATCCGTAGCTCCGCTACCAAGAGGGTACTGGTAGTCCGCAAGTTGCGAAGTTGCGGATCGTTGTGGACATAGGTTGCGCAATGCCCAGCTCTGCCTTATACATACCTGTGAAGGGCCACACGGCTATTTGAGGCTGCCTTCGAAAATTTTTGAGAACATTAACTTAACTAACGTTAGCTTAATTAACTGGCCTCTGATATCTCAGCCGAACTTTTGAGGTGTCAGATTTTACTGACCCCAAGCCGGCATCTAAGGGGTCACGACTCACGTGTGCCTCTGAGGGTCCCAACACACGTTTCTTATGTCCCTACGTAGGGTCCTTAGGGATTCGACGCAGACCTCGAGGGCTTACACTGTTATCTGAGGGCTCCAGGCTCTCCCTGGGCCCATGGTCTCTTAGCGCCCGCCGCCCACACTGGCTTCTGAGGGCCCTGCACCTTGGGCTCGGAAAGCCCTAAAGTCCCACACTCCACATACACGTAACTGTTTGGGGTGACCCACGCCGATCTCCGGGATCCTAAGCAGACTTCTGAGAGCCCACACTGATCCTGAGTGGCCTAAAATGGCCTGGAAATCCCAAGCCTATCGGATCCTAGTCAGGCAAAGGGATCCTAGTCAGGTAAAGGGATCCTTTGCCGCTATGCCGTGTGAAATTTTTTGTTCCGTAAACGTTTTTTGTTCGCGTCTGCGTGCTGTATATACACACGAAAAAACGGGAGAGCTTGAACTCAACAAAACACTTCCTCTCACTGGAGCAAAGTCCAAAGATGAATTCATTCCGATTCACACTTCCGACATTCACTCTCCGCCGAATGCCCAACTTAGCTAATAGCTACAATCAGCAGCTGGGATAAGTTTTATGCATAGTTCAGATAGAAACTCTTCATGCGTGAATGTAGGAAAGGAATCTTGATGGAACGGAACCTATTGCCCTGGAGGCGCTTTGGAAACATTGTAGTGTTTGTGATTTTGTTGGGATATAAATAATATGGCATAGATGTATTTTACATAAATGGCGCAATAGTTTCAAAAAGTATTTTAGCTTTTGTTCAAAAGCATTGCAGTTGTTTGCTGCCTTAAAATTTCGCCAATCACTTTGCCTTGCGTTCGCTATTAGCACCAATCAAATGCATATTTTCCCCTTGTTGACTCTCAAGTGCTTTTTAAACTGATGGTCGAACACGAACGAGATGTAAAAAATCCTTGGCAAAGGCCACACAAGCCACACAAAGGGAGTGAAAGGCTGAGTGTGATTTTGCTCACTTTCGTAACTAACTTCTTGTACCAGGAACGATTTGAAACAGATTGTTCTCACTTTTCAGAAAATGTAGATCAGTCCAACAGACTGCTGTTCCAATCTGAAAGTGGCTGTCTCTGGCCATAGCAATTTGAATTGGACTTGTTTTCAGTCCCCTTATGTCACTGAGATTTGATCATTGCATTTTGCCTATTATGTGAGTGTTGTTTGAATGCTTCTCCACACAGAATATGGGTGCATTACAGGTAAATGACCTTTTATTTTTGTACTCCTCAAAATTGATGTTATTTGTTCAGCAGTGGGGAATTATGCTTTATTTTAGCTATCCTAGCACAAGCTCCCCCAATTCAATACCAGCCTGGCTTTGGAGCTGAAACAGACAGTGAAGGTTAAGGTCAATGCTAGGGTGGTGGTGGATTTACTGCGCCATTGTAACCCATATCAGCACAATCCTCTAATGCTGAATTTATTACTAATCACTTTAGTTGGGTATGTGCCTATGCCGTGATGAAGATGTTCTGAAATGAACGTTAGTTGAAATGTGATGAATTTTGTGATATGTTGACAAATTGATTGGTGCATTTTAACATGTGTTTCTATGTGTTTCTGTTTCAGAATATTCTATATGGGATTTGGAGGGGTATTTATGACAGTGTGAGAGGCTTTCTTCTGATTTTTACTCTGGATGACAAGGCCAGTGAAGTAGCTCACCCTGTGAAGCATTCAGAGCAAGCCAAACACCATTCAAGACATAGGCCAGCTAAGCGAAGTCAAGAAAAGTAAGTACAGCTATTAGGACTTATATATGGCTTGGTTAAGTTGCAGTATTTACCTATTGGCAATTTAGTGGTTTGATTTATAACAAGTGGTAGATAGGTATTTTGGTACCCTGTAGTTGTGATATGATTAAATGTAGGTACCTACACATCAGCTTTTGCAGTCTGTTGGCATTAGGGTCTGTTCTCTTAGCTAATTCTAAAAACATCAGAGGTGTCAGGTGATTGAAGAAGAGCCATATTTGAGCAGCCACATGAACATTTCTGTAAGGGAATCAGCTCTTTGTGGGCTCTACAGTGTACAGTAGATGATTTATGACACAGGAGACAATGTCAACTTAGAGATAAACTGTGCTTTTCAAAAAGAAACTGATAGAAAAATCAGAAAAAAAGCTAATTAAAATACCTTATCTTCCTCAATACCCACAAATGATTCCACAACAATCAAATCTCAGTTATAAACAAAACAATTTACATTTGTTTTAGACTCCTAGATCTTTTTATTGTGTAAGAATTTGCAGCTCTTGACTTAACAACCTCTTTATTTGAAGTGCATACCTACATATGCTATTTTGCCATGTAACTTTGAACAAATACTGATGATTTTCTTTATCATTGTGTTATATAGTGGGAGCTAAGAATGCTTAATATAGGTAGTGAATTGAATGGGATTGGGGCTGGGGCTGATAGATGATATAGAAACAAAATACCTACCTCATTGAAAACTACTTTACCTACCTTGTTTGGGCTACTGTCTCATATTTTGCTAGTTCACTACATAAGTTTTGTTTTTCACCATAATGCTTGTTTGCCTAATTTCGTGAAGGGTAGGCTTGGTTTCCATTACTTCTCATTCAGTTTATGAGGTATTATGATAATTAATACCATTTAACAACTATTAAACACTATGAATATGAAACCATCGTTGTGAAACTCAAGAGTTACTTTGTTGCATGAAAACAATATATCTTTTATGAGTTGGCACATAGCACTTCCAGAGTGCTCCCTGGTTAGTGTCATGGTGCGTTGTTTGGTGCCTGTGAGCTCCCATCTCACCGTATACTCCCCCTCCCGGCGCCGACAGGGAGCCGTCGCTGCGCCAGCGGCTGCTCGAGTGCTGCGCTCTGAATGGCGGTGTGCTGCTGCTCAGCCTGCTGCTGTTCGAGTATGCCGTGCTGCCCGCTCTGCGGCTGGGCGTGCGGCTGGCGTTCGGCGCCGGCGCCCTCTCCTCAGACAGGTGAGCGTTTGGACGCGTCAGAGGTGAGGGCCGGGGATCCCAGGGGTCAGGGCATGCGGTGGGCTGCACCCAGCTCCCAGAACTCTGGTGCAGGTGGTACTTACTGCATATCAGGTTCTACTGCTACTGACGGGTGATAAGCTCGTGAACGCCGAGCATAGGATTTTCAATTTATCACAGAAGTGAAATGTGTTCAATTGGCATAATGCTGACATCATGCTCGCTGTGGAATCTTGAAGGGTTTGTCAAGTGTGTGTTGTGAGTTGTGAGTTGGAGGAATGGAATGGTGTGGTGTGTTTGCACCTCCATAGTGGCGCAGCGGCCTGAGTGGGGTGACATGACGTGGACAGTGTGTGGCAGTGTGTGATTGGCCGTGTGGATCAGGTGCGTTGTGATTGGCCGAACCCCGACCTGGCGGGTGCTCGCTGGTCCGGGGCGGGCAGTTGGGGTCTGGAATAGACTGTGAAAGGAGCCCTGTGTGTGTGTGGAGCCCGAGAACACGCCAAAGTGGTGGCAGCGGTGTGCACTCACAGGCTCACACAAGATGTCTGGAGATATTTCTCTCGACAAGTTTACTGGTACGTCGTATCAAGAATGGGAAAACTGGTTTGACGACTTCAAACTGTTCGGGGAGCTAAAAAAATGGACGACCGAGAAAAAGGTTAGTTTCATTCGTTTCTTTGTGGAAGGAAACGTAAAAGAAGCTCTTCGTCAGACACATTTTGAGACTCTGGAGGAAGTTGATATCACAGCCAAGAAGGTTTTAGGCGGAACACCTGATCAGCTATCCGCGGCCAGGTCTATTGACGCGGAACAATACCGTGGCAACATCCAAGATTACTTGTTGAGAGTCAGGGCTGGAGTGCGCCATGCATATCCGCATTTGAGCGAGGAGGGCCGCTCTAGTGTGACGCTTCTCCAGCTGCAGCGAGCGCTGCCGGCAGAATACGGCAGAGAAATAACCCGAGAGGGCTGTGCCACGCTAGATGAGGCCATCCGCGTGGTTGAGGCGTTAGAACGCGCTGATCATCTTTACGGCTCCGCGGTGGCTTCTGTTCATCGCGTGCCCGTCACAACCGCAGATGGTCCCGGGCGAGCTGACCCGGAACGGGACCGTTCGGCTTGCTTCGTCTGTGGCCAGACCGGTCACTGGAGACGGGAGTGTTTGTTCCGGGGTGACGTCTGCGGGCGCTGCGGCCGACGCGGACACCTTGGAGTTGTGTGCCGCAGTTCGGGAAACGGAGGCCGGTCGACGAGCGGTGGGGCCGCCCGGTCGACCGGCGCATCGAGTCAGCCCCTTGCCTGAGTCAAGGATCAGGAGAAGTCAGGCGAGCGGTGCTGGAGGTACCGCCTGGCTCGCGACCACCTCGGCCCGGCCCGCCGCCGCTGTGGCCGCCACCGCCGCAGCCTGGCCCGTTGCCGCCGCCGCCGCCGCGGCCTGGCTTGCTGCCGCCGCGGCCTGGCTTGCTGCCGCCGCCGCCTGGCTCGCCGCCGTCGCCGCCGCCGCGGTCTGGCTCGTTGCCGCCGCCGCCGCCGCCGCCTGCCTCGCCGCCGCCACCGCCGCTGCGGCTGGGCTCGTCGAATCTGCCTGGCCCATCAACGCAGCCTGTCTTGCCGCTGCCGTCGCAGTCTGGCTGGCCGTCTCTGCCCGGCTCGCCGCCGTCGTCGCCACCGCCGCTGCAGCTGGGCTCGCCGAATCTGCCTGGCCCATCAACGCAGCCTGTCTTGCCGCTGCCGTCGCGGCCTGGCTCGTGGCTGCCGCCGCGGCCCGGCTCGTTGCCGCCGCCGCCTGCCTCGCTGTCGCCGCGGCCTGGCTCGCCGTCGCCGCCGCCTGGCTCGCCGCCGCCGCCGCCTGCCTCGCTGTCGCCGCGGCCTGGCTCGCCGCCGTCGCCGCCGCCGCCGCCGCCGCCGCCTGGCTCGCTTCTGCCGCGGCCTGACTCGCCGCCGTCACCGCCGCCGCGGCCTGGCTCGCCGCCGTCGCCGCCGCCGCGGCCTGGCTCGTTGCCGCCGCCGCCGCCGCCGCCTGGCTCGCTGCTGCCGCGGCCTGACTCGCCGCCGTCACCGCCGCCGCGGCCTGGCTCGCCGTCGCCGCCGCCTGGCTCTCCGCCGCCGCTGCCTGGCTCGCCGCCGTCGCTGCCGCCGCGGCCCGGCTCGTTGCCGCCGCCGCCGCCGCCTACCTCGCTGTCGCCGCGGCCTGGCTCGCCGTCGCCGCGGCCTGGCTCGCCGTCGCCGCCGCCTGGCTCGCCGTCGCCGCCGCCTGGCTCGCCGCCGCCGCCGCCTGCCTCGCTGTCGCCGCGGCCTGGCTCGCCGTCGCCGCCGCCTGGCTCGCCGCCGTCGCCGCCGCCGCGGCCTGGCTCGTTGCCGCCGCCGCCGCCGCCTGGCTCGCTGCTGCCGCGGCCTGGCTCGCCGCCGTCACCGCCGCCACGGCCTGGCTCGTCGCCGCCGCCGCCTGCCTCGCTGCCGCCGCGGCCTGGCTCGCCGCCGTCGCCGCCGCCACGGCCTGGCTCGTCGCCGCCGCCGCCTGCCTCACTGCCACCGCGGCCTGGCTCGCCGTCGCCGCCGCAGCCTGGCTCGTCGCCGCCGCAGCCGCCGCCACTTCTGTCGGATGAAGAGCAGTCGCTGCTGGCACGCGGCGTGGTGACCGGCGGTCCTCAGCCGGGTGGCCGGTTCGCGCAGGTCCTCATCGATGGCCGCCCCGTCTGCGCCCTGGTGGACAGCGGTGCCGACGAGGTCATCATTCGACAGGACTGCTTGGCACCGGGAGCGCGTCTCCGACCGCTGGATAAGAAAATCAGCCTGGCTGATGGGGAGGCTTGCGTTCACATTATCGGTAAGACGTCTGTGACAATCACACTTGGGGACTGTGTTCGTAAGGTGGATTGCTATGTGTCGGGAAAGCTGTTTGATCAATGTTTGCTGGGTGCTAAATACTTGACTGAAATCGAGGCCTGCTTGGACTTGGGACAGGGGTTGCTGAGGGTGGGTGAATATGCACTACCATTGTCACGTGTCCCACACGGACCCCGGGTACAGGCGGCAAGGGTGGTGGTTAAAGACCCGGTGGTGGTGCGCGCGGGAACGGAGGTGATTTGTATGGGAGAAATGTGTCCCCCGACCGATGCAACCTTTGAGTCCGCCTCGGCGCTCCTGGAGGGGGAGGACAGATTTCTGGAGCGCAGTCCCCTCCTAGTTGCGCGACTGGCGGTTCGCATCGGCCCTGACTGCTCAGTACCGATGCGATTATCCAACACCAGTGAAAGAGACGTGCATCTTTACAAAGGCACTCACATTGCCAACGCACACACAGTTGATGAGCAGACCGTTCTCCCTCTCGGGGACGCCACTGAAGAGGGAGAACTTGATTTTGACACAGTGGTCGCGCACCTGCCACAGCCTGAGAAAGATAAGTTCAAACATTTGCTCATGGAATTTTCGGGAGTGTTCACAGGGCTGGGTAGAACTGACCTTGTGGAACACAGCATTCCGACGGGCTCAGCCCGGCCGGTGTCTCAGCCCTACAGGCGAACACCAGTTCATCTAAAAACGAGTGTTCAGACTCAGATCGACAGCTTGGTGAGCCAAGGAATTTTGGAGCCCGTCAGTGAGTCCCAGTGGGCCAGCCCCTTGGTACTGGTCAAAAAGTCGAACGGGGACATTCGTATATGCGGTGATTTTCGAAAACTAAACTCAGTGACTGTCCCCTCCGTGCAGGTCATTCCCCGTATCGACGATTGCTTGAATCGTCTCTCGGGGGTGAATTGGTTCACAACCGTTGATCTGAATCAGGCCTACCATCAAATTCCTATCAAGGAATCTGACAGGGACAAAACAACAATTACCACTGAGCTCGGCTTGCATCGTTACACATCGGCACCGTTCGGTTTAGTGGGGATTCCCCACACCTTCAACAGAGCGCTAGCGATGGCACTGTCTGGCATCTCTCCGCGAGTGTACATTCAATATTTTGACGACATACTGGTTCTGGCAAAAGATTTGTCGGAGATGCACGCAAATTTGCGTCAGGTGTTGACTCACCTTCAGGCAGCTGGTTTTACTGTGACGCTGAACAAGCTTCGGCTGTGTCAAAAACAGGTTAAGTTTCTGGGGTACATTATCACACCCGATGGTATTTCTTGTGACCCGGCCAAAACGCAGTTGATCAAAGACTGGCCGACACCGTCGTCTGTGACAGAGGTCAGGGCATTCCTTGGGCTATGCTCGTACCTGCGGAAGTATATTCAGGATTTTGCTTCCCTCACCAAGCCGCTCACGAGACTGACCGAGAAAAGGGTCCCTTTCCGGTGGACACCGGAGACAGAGGCAGCGTTCCAAACGATGAAGGCCAAAATGGTGTCGCCACCAGTCCTGGCCCATCCCCGGCTGGAGGCTGGAGCCGCTCCGTTCGTCTGTGATACAGACGCGAGTGGAACAGGCCTGGGAGCATGCCTCCTGCAGGAGGATAAAGTGATCGCCTACGCCAGCCGGGCACTGACAAAATCAGAGCGGCAGTATTCGGCAACAAAGCGGGAACTTCTGGCGGTAGTATGGGCCACACAGCACTTTCGACACTTCTTGGTCGGTCGGCAGTTTGTTCTGCGCACCGATCATTCCGCCCTTCGGTGGCTGTTCGGATTTCGAAATCCCGAGGGCCAGATGGCCCGATGGCTGCTACAGCTATCTGAGCTCGATTTCCGCGTCATTCACAGAAAGGGAACCTCCCATGGCAATGCAGATGCACTGTCGCGCTACCCCCACCCGCCTGAGCCGGGTGGCGAGGTGGCATTTAAATGGGTTTGTATCCCCGTCTCCTCGGAGGGGGAAGAGGGGCGGCCGGTGACTGAGACAAATGTTGAGGCAGCTGGCAGCACCGGTCTGGTACCCTCGGAGACGGGGGAATCTACCGAGCCGGCGACGGTCCGTGCCGTGGGAGCCGTGCAGCCATCTGACCCCTCGATCTGCTCCGTTTCTAAAATGTCACTGCCGGACATCAGCCGCGAGCAGGACCGCGACGAGGGCATACGGGAGATCAAAGCTTGGAAAGAGAGTAAAATCCGTCCTCTGGCGAAAAATTTGAAAACTGACTGCGCTCGCCGTTTGTTACGCGATTGGAGGTCATTGGTGCTCGGGGAAGGCGAGCATAAGGTGCTGTATAAGCGGATACAGCCACACCGAGCTGCTCCTGTCTGCTTGCAGATTGTTTTGCCTCATCACTTGAGGAAGGAGGTCCTGCACACACTGCATGCTGGCTTCGGAGGAGGCCATCAGGGTGTTGCCAGGCTGGAGAGCATGGTCAGGGAGCGTTTCCACTGGCCGGGGCTCCAACAGGACGTGAAGGACTACTGCAAAGAATGTGCAGTCTGTGAACGACGACGGAATCCTCAGCCGACACCGCGGGCCCCTTTGGGTTCGCTTCAGGTGTCAGCATTTCTTGACAGACTTGATATTGATCTCGTATGTGGGCTGCCGGCGACACATCGTGAGGGTTTCCGATATTTATTGACCTGCACTGATGCATTCACCAGATTCCTGTGGGCTATTCCAATTCGTGATCAGGAAGCGGAGACGGTTGTCAGAGCACTAATGGACCACGTCATTAGTGTTTTTGGCATTCCGAAATGCATCCATAGTGATCTGGGCAGAAATTTGACTGGGAATGTCATGAAATTGTTTTGTAGCTCGTTGGGTATACGTCAGTCGACAACAACGCCTTACCACCCACAGGGTAATGCTTACGCCGAGCGTGGTCACAAATTTCTTATCGACGCTGTCGCTAAGCTGAGCGCTGATAATCCCAAGCACTGGTCTGAGTATCTTTCGGCGGCAGTGTTGGCCTGCAATAGCAACATCAACAGATCCACTGGTCTCTCTCCGTATGAGTGTGTGTTCGGGAGGCCGCCCACGCTACCAATTGACGCAGTGTATGGGGGAGCACGAGCTCAAACTGACACGGGTCCTGCCGTCCCGGCGGACCTTCTTGCATACGTGTGTGGCCTGCAACAAACACTAGAGGCCACTGATGCCATGATTTTTAACGCGAGCGTCGCTGCCCATCAGGCGAGCAAATCGACTCACGACACACATATCCTGGAGCACGTGTACACAGTGGGCGACCGTGTTTGGGTGCGCCGCGACGGGTTAAAGAAGGGCGAGAGTCGAAAGTTGGCACACGCATGGGAAGGTCCATATAAAATTGTCGAAAAGCTTCGCAGTTGGACGTATCGGGTACAACGAGAAGGTGGATCCAAGCAGAGTGTGATCCATCACAATCGCCTCAAGCCGTGCACTTCCGTGCCTGAGGTGCGCCCTGGTCGGCTCCCGGGCGCTGCTAGACGACACTCCCTGGGGGTTGGGGAGCGGGGGAACGTCAGTCTCGAGAGTGGTTCTCACCCCGCCCGCGGGCGGCCGTCCCCACGTCCACCAGTTCCGCCCGCGGGACCGCTCAACCCACCGCGCCCCGAGTGGTGGGCGGTGTTGGGAGATTCCACGGCGCGCCGTGGACGTTCACGGCGTGCGCCATCCCCACGTCCGCCAGTTCCTCCCACGGGACCGTTCAACCCACCGCGCCCCGAGTGGCGGGCGGGGTCGGGAGATTCCGCGGCGCGCACGGAAAACTTCACCCATATACCACCGGATGACAGGGCTGACACCGGGGACCACAGCCAAACTTGCTTTGTTAAAACTCCAATGAGACGGGGTGCATCGCTGTTAAATGGCGGCGGTCTGCAGGACAAACAGTCATTACGGCGTTCGGGACGAGTGCGCCGACCGCCCGAGCGTTTTGGAAACGTCGTTACATATTAGAACCGCGGTGTTTGCTCAGTTTTTTTTTCCTTTCTGTTAGTACCAGGTTTAGGATGGTGTTAGTACCAGCGTATCGTGCGCTCATTGTCGTGTGTCGATTGCTCATTTAGGCTATTGTGGTTTCACGATATTTGCTGTTCGTTGGTTGTCGGGACGACAACCTTAAATGGAAGGGGGTAGTGTTGTGAGTTGTGAGTTGGAGGAATGGAATGGTGTGGTGTGTTTGCACCTCCATAGTGGCGCAGCGGCCTGAGTGGGGTGACATGACGTGGACAGTGTGTGGCAGTGTGTGATTGGCCGTGTGGATCAGGTGCGTTGTGATTGGCCGAACCCCGACCTGGCGGGTGCTCGCTGGTCCGGGGCGGGCAGTTGGGGTCTGGAATAGACTGTGAAAGGAGCCCTGTGTGTGTGTGGAGCCCGAGAACACGCCAAATGTGTATGAATTTTTAAAAGGCGATTTATGACACAGTTCCCATTTTCTTTTCAGGTGGTCAGTATGGATGATTTTGAATCTGATTTTGACCTACACCTTTTCGGCACTGTGGGTGCTGCCGATTTTTGGTATTAGCAAGATTATCAACTGCATATGGTTTCAGGTGGGTACGTTTTTCCTTCGATAATAATTCAGCGTATTACGAGCGTTTTGCACTAGCTTGCGCTGGCTTTTTCCGTCATATTTACATCGTGTTCTTATCAGTATCTCCTTGTTGAAACCTTTGAACGGTGACCTATGATTTGGGATGATTTCATCCGAACATTAGGTACGATACGACCGCATCAGACTACTGACTGTCTGTCCTAACACGAGTGTCGTGGAGTGTCTGTGAGTGTCTGCGTGCCCGTTCCTGACCGACCAGTCCTGTCTGTGTCTGACTATCTGTGCCCCGCGCCAGGACATTGCCGACACTGCCTACCGCAGCAGTCAGGGCCGCGCCTCGTCCCAGCTTAGCGTCAGCATCCTGGTGGCCGACACGCTGTTCAGCATCTTCGCCCAGGCACTGTTTCTAATTCAGGTGAGTGAGCACGCTCTCTGTGGCACTGGCTGTGTTTCAGTTGGCAATAAATATCGGTCATGTGGCTTATATTTCTGCTGCCCGCACATCTGTGGACTTATTTTGGTAAACGTTAAATGCAAAATTGCTGTGGTCTTGACTTAAACTAAGAGATCGTGGTTCGAATAGCAGTGTGCGTCTATTTCACAGGCCGTGCTTCTCTTGCGGACCATAGCAGTTGATAAATGTATTTGTCGATAACTGACGGAATAAGGTTATAGATGAGACAGAAACCTGACAGACCTAGACCTGATCAACACAGACCGAGGTGAAGACAGAGACCGAGGGAGGAACCTGGCCAGGACCAATACTGGACTACGACTCTTCAAACCTCTGTTCTGTACGCTGGCATATTCATGTGTCGACAGGGAATGCTGGCCAGTCTGGTGCTGCCCATCTACGGCCTGGGTGACGCCGTCTGTCTGCTGCACATGTGCCTCCTGTACGCGCTCTACTCGTTCGAGTACAAGTGGTTCAACATGGGCTGGGAGCTGCACAAGCGGCTGGCGTTCATCGAGACCGAGTGGCCGTACTTCCTTGGCTTCGGCCTGCCGCTGGCGCTGCTGACACAGATCTTCCCCTCTTACATCATGAAGTGAGTTGGAGCTCATGATACCCTCCTGCATCATGAAGTGAGAAGCAGCGCTACGCTGGTGTGGGTTGATCCTCTTTTACAAGCCAAAGCCACATGTGTTGTGAGTAACTGTGACTGTGTGACCTATGAGTTACGCCCCTATAATGGGTGTGTGTGGTTGCGGTCCTCTAATGGCCCGTTATAATGGTTATGGCTGCGGCATAGGTACTATAATGTTTAGGGTGTGACTAAGGGATACGGACGTCTGTATAATTTGTCTGTATACCACTAGCTCGTGTTTTGCAGCACTGACGCCGTTTTTGTGCCGGCAGCGGTTGTCTGTTCTCGCTGGTGTTCCCGGTGTTTATTCTGAGTGGCAACGAAGCGGAGCCCGTCGTCGGCCTTTGGTGAGTAAATGCTCCGATATATAGCTCTAGAGAAGACGCGTTTGCCTATGTGATGAGCAAGCACTTATGCAAATTTGATTTGTAAGCAAACATCGTATAGGCCTCCTCAGCAAAAGAAGCCGACTTGACGTAGTACTCGTAGGACTGCACCCAGTGATAGATGGCGGTAGTAACCCACACCGTCAAAACGGCCGAAACTGACGGAGCGACGGCCGTCAGGTCGACGGGCATGTGTGAACCGGCGGCGTTCGACGGCCGGCAACAGCTGACTGCGCCGGCGCCGGACCTGACGGCCGTCGCTTTGGAAAGTTCAGCAATGTTCAACTTTTGACGGTGACGGGCCCGTCGGTTTGAATGTCTGCGTGCTGGAGGAAGAGGAAAAGTAACGTTATCATGCAGCATGGAGCTTAATTGCATTTTTAGGATCATTTATACCATTTTCCATCCATTTGTTGAGATGAAAGTATTTATTACGGCACGATATCTTGAGATTCGATCCCTGATTTAAATCGACGAACCGATGTGTCTTTCATTTAAATAAAATTGCATCATTATTTCACATAAAAATGTAAATGCGTGGTAATTTATTTCTGTAATTCAAATAATATTTTAACCTCTCGGCCTCTTCTCCCTCTACCATCCCCTTCCCCCATCTGCCTCAATCTCGAAAATGGTGCGCCATTTCTGTCACAGCATATGGCAGCCAATGGGAGCTACCAAATCTCAACTTTCGTTTGACGGGCTGCAGGCCGTCAGGTCGACGGTGACGGGCCCGACACCGACAGAGTGACGGTCATGTGTGAACTGCGTTTGAGAGGGCGTTAGCATAGGCAGTTGTCCTCAGAAAACCGCGTTCAACCCACGTAGAAGCTGCGTCAGGCCGCGCACTGACCGTCTGTTGGTCCTTTTCAGCGCCACCCGTCTGCAACTCTTCACTCCGGTAATTATGGTATCGAACGCGCTGTTCCGACGCACGGTGAGCGTCCCTGCGAGCGGTTCCCGGCCCGGTGAGCGCCGACCGGTCCGGTGAGTCGCCTGGTGAGCAGACTGGTGAGAGACTGTCGATCCCGTGAGCAGGCTGATGAGCCCTGTGATTCAGCTGGTGAGAAGCTGTCGATCCCGTGATCTGCTGGTGAGCAGCCAGTGAGCTGCTTAGTGAGCAGGCTGGTAAGCATTGGCCAGCCCGGTGAGAAACCTCTGGTGAGCGGTTTTTAAGCGGTGGGCAGCCCTGTTAGGGTCGGTGGGCACGCCTCAGCCATGACAGTACCGTTCACCCTCGATTGGGCGCTGAGGGGGCCTTTAGGGTGAGGTCGATGGCTGACAGGGCTTGACAGACGTGATTGCGACGTGTATTAGTGGAGGGGCCCTCCGCTCAGCTGGAAACAGCAGGATCTATGTGCAATGTGTACTCTTTCAACGATGTGCCGGCATAAATACAGTTTCTTATAAGAAACCCAATCTGATAACCGTATCACATTTGGTGATGGTTTGCTAGCGCATACGAGTGGAGCGGGCTAAAAGAAGCTAGACGAGTCGAGTAATACCTATACATCAGGATTTTGCCTTTTACATTTGCATGTGCTCGTCTTGTAATTTGTTTCTAAAAAAAAAGTTAAATCGCCCTTATTGGCATGACACACCATTCCAGAAAACACATAAATGCTTCAAAGCTGTGATAATTACCGGGATGTTTCAAGTGACTTTGAAAGAATCGGGCAATCGTCTGCCAATCTTTACCCAATATTCACACAAGGTTTGTCATCCGTCCGAAGGAGGCAGTGTATTGATTTCACGGCCTTCGAGAACACTACAGATCAACAGTTCTAGAACCACATCGTAACAACCACATCGTAACAACCATATCGTAACAACCACATCGTAACGTGACAAATCAACAACGCATCGGCGTAACGGCGCGATTGGTGCGCGTTTGGCGGCAGGTCATGTGGTGATGTATATCTCGGTGGGAGGGAGGGGCATGGGCCTGTCTGATGTCTAGTGGGACGGGGAGTCTGTCTTGTGTGACGGGGAAGTCTGATGGGGTTGTGGGGTCTGTCTAGTGGGATGTGGGAGTCTGATGGGATGGTGGAGTCTGTAGTGGGACGAGGAGTCTGTCTTGTGGGGCGGGGAGTCTGTCTAATGGGACGGGGGAGTCTGATGGAGTGGGGTGGAGTCTGTCTGATGGGATGATGTAGTCTGTCTGATGGGGTATCTTTATGATGAGTCGGGATAGTTAAGTCTCTTATCTACATATGTACGAGTATATGGTGGGATTCTGTTAAATGGTAAGATGGAGGTCTCAAACACTGGTCGGTATGTTCATATGGTGCATGAACGCTTTGTTTGGTGTAACAGACCGGTAAGTGTGAAGGTGTTCGGTCCGTCTTATGAGAGAGGGGAGGGATAAGCTCCCGAGAGCAGACCAAAGTAACGTTGTTTGGAGTTAATGAACCGGTCCGGCCAGTCCAGCGTCGTCATCCTGGCTTACCGAGGGCTCTTAGTGGATCATCAGGGAAAATGGGCTTGAATTGTGTTTGCGAGGGTACTTGGGGATAAAAGGCGAGTGATGAGGCTTTGTGCGACCGTTTGGTCTGTCCATGTAGGTCGGAGTGGGGCGGATGCGGCGTCTGGTTGTAGTCTGGGTCAGTCTGGTGGTAGTCGTCTGGAGCTAGTCTGGCAGTAGTCGGAGGCCAGTCTGGCAGTAGGGGGGCAGTCTGGTGGTCGTTTGGCTTCACGGCACTGTCTATCGAAGCCGGACAGACAATATCACAATTAGGACGGTGGTTCGGTGGGGTGAACTCCCAGCCTCTCGGTAGCTGTTCTCACCCGGCGCATATTTTCAAATCGTCTTTCTGCGCGCCAACGCTCGCATTGAGCGCAGCATTGGGCAGCCCCGTTTCGGCCTTGGAACGCAGAATTCACGACGGCGTGAAATCAAAGAAGCACGACTGTGCCATCTCTCCAACAAACAACAATAGTCAATAACAACAATAAGAAGATACAAAATGACGGGGAATACTATTCTACGCCGCTACTTGGCTACGGAAAGTACATATGAAACAGATACCCATGAGAAGTGTTATACCTCGGTAGTCGGTGGATTCGTGGCCCCTTTCGCGCCCCCGTTTCTACTAGCTTGTGACAATTGAACAATGCACATGTCTTCGTCACTTATCGATCACACTTTTCATATTATTGTCATTTTTCGCGATCATCCTACCACACATGAGTTGTCATTTAAAATAAATAATGAGTGCAATAACAAACCACTCAATGGCTTGATCCACAATAAGACACAACGCATTCATACCTACCATCAATGAGTGATTGTACAAAAATGGGTGAAGCGGCTATCACCTTGTACCGTATTACGTCATTTTGCCACTTTCCCGGCCGGCCGATGCCCCGGCGCCGGGTGACAGCAGCGCGTCGCTCCGAGTCGGCCGCCGGCCGCCGGCGCCGCCCGTGGCCCGCTGACCCACAGAGGCGGCGGTGACCTCATTGAAAACGAGACCAACCGGAGGTGGCCCGTGGCCGGCCGCGCCCGAGACGCCCGGAAAAACGGCCACTCTACCGGCGGCGCCGGCCGGGCCCGACGCCGGGAAACCGGCCGGTCCACAACCGGCGCCCGAGTTCAACACCCGTTCATGAGCGCACCCAGTCCAATTAGAGCGCCGCGCAGTCGGCAGTCACAATCAGTCCATATCAGTCACGTCACTGAACGTCAGTTGTGTCTTGTTACATCAGTTCGGTCACCGTCATATCACTGGTGCGACTGGCTCAGAAGATGCGAATTGAACTCGTACACATTGTGGCACACCTCCGAGCAGATGTTACACTTCCAGGGGTTGTTCTCGGCGTGGCAGCCCTTGTGCATGAAGTAGAGGGTCTGGTCGGGGAACAGGATGCCGCAGAAGGTGCAGAGGTGGGTGGTGCGCCGGCCGGCGAGCAGGGCGGCCGGGCTGGCGCGGCCCACGGTCGGCCGCCGCTCCTGGAGCAGTGAGCGCAGCTGGGAGGGCGCCGGCGCCCGGTCCGAGCCGCCGCCTCCGCCGGCCGGTTCCGACGGAGATCCGGCGCCCACTGCCGACAGAGGCGGAACGCCGTCAGTTACAGGCCGGTAGTGCCTCCGAATTTCGTGTTAATGGAAAAAAAGAACGCAATTTTACCACAAAAGGACCATTGAACATTACTGAGACGGGTAATTTTATCGTGAACCTGTTTGATTGTTTGACAAAAAATAAAATAACCTTCGACACGATTCAACAGGCTGCCTATAAATTAATCGGTTTACTTGACATGAAATTATTACTGACGAATCAGAAACTACCCTTTAACGACACACTTGAGTCTTCCTAAGCTACCGGAGGCTCAGTTGCTCTCCAACTCACCGTTTGTGGACTGCAGTCCGGGTGCTCGGCGCACCAGCAGAGGAGCGCCCGCGGCCGGCCCGTTCTCCCGCTGCTCCTCGTCCTCTCCCTCCTCTTCCTCCTCTTCTCTATCTTCCTGTTGGTCCTGATGCTCCTCGGCAGACACCGGCGGCTCCCGCGGCTCCGTCTTGACAACAGTTGGCGCGGGGCCCGCCATTGGGCCCGGATCGGCAGGACTGCCCGGCGACGCCTGTGTCGAGCTGTTGGGTGACACCTGGGAAGGACGGGGCGACCCGGGCGGCGACTCTGGCTCGGCACGCAGCTCCAGCGGCGCCAGAAGGAGGTGTGCCGGTGCCGGAGCCGGTGTCGGCGCCGCGCCCACCTGCAGACCGTGCTGTGCGGCCAGGTGGGCGTGCAGGGCGTGCGCTGAGGCAGCGGCGTACCCGCACAATCGGCACTGCACGCCGGCGGCCGCCTCCCGCACGTGCTCGTTCTGGTAATGAGCGCGCATAGCGATCTGCCTCTGGAAGCCTTTGGCGCAGACGGGACACTGCCAGGGCAGGCGGCGACCGGCTGCCTTCGCATGCGTGCTCATATGTTCGAGCAAGTGGTCACGACGGAAAAAGCGCTTGCTACAAGCGCGGCACTCGTACGGTTTGAAGCCCGTGTGCCTCATCCGATGCCGGCGGAGGTTGGCGCCGTTGGTGAAGCGCAGCTGGCACACGTCGCACTCATAGAGCCGGCGGCTGTCGTGTCCGCGCGCGTGTGCCTCGAGCGCGGCCCGACTGAACGTCTCGAAGGTGCAGTGTTCGGTGGGGCAGCGCAGTGGTGCGGCCGGGGCGGGCGGCTCGGGCGCTCCTCCCGCCTGCAGGAGCCGACTCAGCTGCGAGAACGGGGTCGGTGGCGCCGGCGGAGGGGAGGCCGAGTCGGCCCGGCGACCGGGCCGCACGCTGAGGTCGTCCGGCTGCAGCTGCTCGCCGGCCAGCGCGGCCGCCATCGCTGCCGCGGCTCACCAGACTCCGGTCTGAAAGACGGGCACGTGAGGTCAACACAGAGTCGCATCCTGCCGAGAGAATGTCCCGACATAGGTGACTGGCCAGGAGAGAAGCTGAGGCACCGTCATCGGTTCGTGGTTGACTGAAAAGTTGATGTCACACGGCACGCGCTTTAAAAGTAATTCCACAACCGGACACTAACACTAAGGCAAAAATAAAACGATCGTTTGTAAGAGTTTTAGTAAGCATTATTCGGCATTATATAACAAAGCATGGCAAAACATAAAAACGGATAATTTATTTTAGGATCGGGTTTGAAGGTATCAAATGGGACTGTTCACCGGAACGTGTAAATCTTGAGATGCACGGGCATAAGAATGTTTCATCATATGGCCAGAATAATGCAGTACGACACAATTATAATCCCTAGTATATATTATAATGCAGTGATGCCTATGGGTCGAGCGCTTTCTGAGCACATTGCACAGTAGACTGCACAGCAGTCACTGTCCGTGGTAACACAGTCAGTCTCTGTCCGTGTGTCTGATTAAATCCGTGATGCAGACCAATCCCGAGCCAGTCCTGGATGCCTGTGATACAGCACCAGTCCCTGTCTGCCCGTCTGTATTGGGACCGAGTCGGGCTGAGCCCGGTCGACCCTCGACCCCAAACCCATGTCCGGCTGCGCTGGCTGGCCTACAACCGGCCGTGCGGCCCGCTTTCTGGCGGGGCACGCGAGACGCCCGGCCCGGCCCCGAAGTGTCACGGTGCTCCCATTCAGCAGTGAGCGCGCCGCACCGCGCCGGGCCGGCGAACGGCGGGCGGCGTGGACAGGTCAGCGCCCTGCCTGCCAGCGCGGCGGCCCACTGATTGCTGTGGGTGCAGATTGCCAGCCCGGCGCGGTGGCCAGATGTAGATTGTAGGTGCCCGGCGGCCTGATGTAGATTATAGGAGCCCGGCGGCCTGATGCAGATCGTAGGTGCCCGGCGGCCTGCTGCAGTTGGTAGTTGCCCGGCGGGTTGATACAGTTTGCAGGTGCCCGGCGGGCTGTTGCCGGGCCGATGCTACCGAGCGTGGGTGCCGCACTTCCCAGTGACCTATTGTGGGTGCATAGTGGTCTGTTGAAAGTGCCCACCGCGGTTATCTTCGGCAGATCTAGCCACCTCCATCGCGCCGGTCACCGTGACGCTCACGTCTTTCTAGAAGGGGGGGGGGGCAGGTTTTTTTTTGGTCTGACGTGGAAATTGCAGAGCTATAGAAAGACAAAATAGTTGTGCGGAGCGTTTTAGTTTCCGTCACAAAATAGTTTCCGCTCCAACCATTGAGCGGAAAGGTCCCGTTGCTTAGGCCAACGAGTCCTGCGCCTCGAAGCGGTCACCCTGAAGAGGGTGGCGGGTGCAGTCCGAACGAGGACTTGTCCTCAACGACGACTATTTGGTGGAAATGATCGTTAGCCCGCGGAGGACAAGGTTCAGAATAAAAAAGGTGCACCATCCTAATGTGCATCGTTTTTCATCAGAGAGGGCCCAAATACACACGTTTTGGATAAGAAACTCGTCATTTTTATTTAAACTCACCTGAAACGTCCCACCAGAAACACCGACAACCGGAAAAGAATTTAATTTGATAAACAAAGTATGGCTGACCTTTTGACAATGTTTTTACCCCGTTTTCTCCTGCCAGTTTTTCTGTAGGGAGGTAGGTCGCAAATAGGAAAGGATCGCTAATTAGGCACCTTACCCTACTCCGTGTTCTTTTCGTGGTTTCTTCGTCTGGTTGAAAGTAAAACAAGTCGGCTGCATTTCTATGAGAATAAGAATCCAAACTAGTAGTTTGGATTCTTATTCTATTCTTCTTATTCTTATTGGATTATATGTAGGTATACATAGAGGTGCATTCTAACGTTAGAGTTGGCTGGTGTTCAATAGTCGACAGGTACAGCCCACCGCTAAAGTAATGTGTGGTTTTACCAATCGCAACGGATGGCTTTGACCGACGATTTTTAAATGCGGACTGATTGAAAAGAAGACGTCAATAGATAGGTAAAGTTGTAGCTGCAAGGGTGAAGATACATGTAAGCTACATTTAAAGTCTCGTTGCAGTATGGCTGATCGTTCCTAGGCTTCAGAAGCAGAACATAGGGGAAGCCGGGGGAAGCCCGGGCGCGGGGAAAGCCCGGCCACCCCGTTTCCGGCTAAATTATTCACAATAAAATGCTCAACTGTTTGTCCTTTCAGCGTGGCAACTAAGGTAACGCCAGCAAAAAAGTTAAGGCTAACAAAAATTGCATATTGTTAACCCGCGCCCTGCTGGGGGGGGTGTTTGAACACCCCCCCCTTGTGGTTTTTCGCGAATATCTCAAAAATGGCGGCGCGGAGCGCCGCCGTTTTTGGTACACCTTATCATACATCAATTCTACACATGTTGTGAAAATTTCAGACCAAGGTCATTCAAGGTCAGGTCACCAGGTCACTTGAAGTGACCTCACCTCATAAAAAGTTTCAATGTCTGTCATAGCTACACCGAGTGACCGATCGCTTTGAAACTTTCAGCGATTGCTAAGAGCAATAGCATGTACAAAATGTATATCTCAGAATTTTGATATCGATGACCTAAGGTCAGGTCAATTTTGCGACCTCCCCATTATAAGTCAATGGGAGAAAATTGAAATGCGCCTCTTTTGGATGAAAGACATTATAAACACTCCCAAACACCGAATTACAAGTGGTTAAGACACACTGAACATGAAAATGGTGTCCGTGACCCTTGTTTATGCCCTGAGGTCATCTTAGGTCACGAATGGTATCTAACAGTTTTTCGCAAATAACTTTTGATAGAGGCATGCTAGAGCGATGAAAACGCCTTAGATGTGTTCAGCTCGACGATACGGATCGACTGATATGCAACATGACCCTTTCCGGTCAGGTCATGACCTTGACCTGAGGTCAAATTTTCAAGTTGACCTTTCAAGGTCAAGTTATAGTTCATTCGATGCGTCTTGACGAGAGGAACACGATGCCGGTAAAAGTAAGCTCGTACAGGGCTTGGGTCAAAAGTTATTGCAGAAAAACTGTTTCCAAAAAAATCGGCTATTTTTGTAGTTTTTGCCCCCTGCAGGCAAAACCGTTGATGTTAGGTCAAATCTGAGAGAATTACTCAGAAAGGGCGTTAATAGGGCTATCGAATGCGCTTTTCCGCGGCGCTGTAGCTCTATTGGTTCCCGAGTTATACGTTGGCTTCTTGGAAATTTTCGCCATTCGACCTGGAAATCGGCGAAATTTTGCCTTCAATGACCTCTGGTGACCTGACCTTTGACCTGACCAAAAAATTGACCGAAGTGATTTCGTCATTATTTTTGACGCTCTTTCGAACGCCGCCTTCCGCGTATCGCTACGTGGCCCAGGAGCCGAGTTACAAGGGGGGGGTGTTCAAACACCCCCCCCCCCCCAGCAGGGCGTGGAAATCCAGGACCCCCATCCGGGCGCGGGTTAAAGTTATAGCGCAAAAATGATATTTTAAGGGTTTTTAGCTAAAAAGTGAGATATGTTGCACTGTTAATGTTATACCATACAGTACTAATATTTATACGAATGTTATGTAAGGACCGTTTAAGTGTTTGTAGTGAGGGGTGACGAGGCAGACTGGCTTAAGTATGACATTTTTTTCGAATATCGCTGTTCTAAAATAAAAATTAGCACATTGGGGTAACCCCGGGCGAGTGGCCAAGCATACCCCCAACCGAGAGCAATGCCACTAAACCACTGTTTTCCATGATATAATAGGTACTGAGCAGGTTTGGTTTACACCTAGATCAAAGATAAATTTCGAAAATAAACATGTCATCATAGACAAAGCCAGTCATGTCACTTAAGGTCAACTAGGGTCAAACTACGTTTTTGCAGATAACGCGACAGACAATGAAGCTAGAGCTTCAAAAATGGTGTCGTTGTGTTCTTCTTCATCAGCCGAGTCGAATGATATGCAATATGATACATTAAGGTAAAAAGAAAAATAAATTTTAAGGAATTTTGAAATACACATTTTTTGTCAATTTTGTATCACGATTTTCATCGACCTGTACTGTATATGTGGTAGACGCTAGCTAAAATACCAGTAGTGACATAAACTCTAAGATGTCCAGAGCTTATCAGTACCTTAATATTTCACTTTCCGTTAATATTTGGAAGACACATAATGGTTTCATCAACTCGTTGTAAAGCGCTGGGGAGGTGGCCGGCGTTACCCCTATGCCGGGCTTACCCCAGAAAAATCAACACTTTTTTAAAACTCGATTTTCTCAACCTTATACTTATTCCACGAAACCGAATTTTTGGGAAAACACGGCCAATGAACTTAGCTAGCTAACAGGATATCAACATTTTATACAGCACGTATGGTATGTAATAAAAATGAAAAAGAGCTTACTATGCCGGGCTTCCCCCGGCTTCCCCTACCCATGACTGAAACCACACATTACTTCTGCTGTGGACTGTACATACTTAGCTAATCGGCATTCGATAATCCAGACACTGCATTCTTATTTCCCGCCTAGAACCAGGGACGAAATAGGCATCATTACTTTCACTGAATCATTTTTCTTAGTTTTTAACCCGCGCCCAGATGGGGTCTGCCGAGCAACGCGGTCTGATGGGGGGGGGGGCATTTTGGCCCCCCCTCAGATCTCGAGAACCACGCAACATAGCGACAAGCGGTAAACGGTGTTGGATAGCCCCAACGGGGAACTACCTTGTGACCCAATTTCATTGACCTCGGTCAAACCGATGACGTCACAGGTCAGGTCAAAGGTCGAATTTTCACCGTTTACAGGCATTTCAAGAAATGCGTTGTAAAATCGTGTAAAATGCATTTCATTGAAAATCATCGATAGGGAAATGTTCTTCAAACACATATTTTGCTATCTGAGGTCACTGATACCAGGTCAGGTCACAGAGGTCATGTCACTGGGGGGTCACAATATGAAAGTGTCGTGTGATACATGTTTTATGGTCCATTTTACATGACAAATGCGATTATGTGGGTCAGACAGACTTAAGGGCCAGCTTAGGTCACGTTTTGGTCAAGGTCAGGTCAAGGTCAGGTCAAGGTCAGGTCAAATTAGGTCAAATTTCAAAGTTGATATTTTTGCATAAAATGGGTATCGATTCGATGTAGCTCGTCACGGGGAGTTCAATGGTGGTCTCCGTTTTGCGCTACGAGGTCTAAAATTCCTAAAAATTGAGTTCAAAAATTTGACGTCATCAATTTTTAACAGTTTGTTCGCTATAACTTGGCCAAAAAAGAGGTATCTATCTAAAATTTGGTATGTATATCGAAGAGCGCAGGGACTATCACATATATTCCGGTTTTTTCGAAATTCGAAAAATTTTTGGAAATTTTTTGAGTTTTTGTAAAAAAAATCATTTTTTTATTTTTGGGGGTCAAAATCCCAAAATTTCGAAAATCCGAGATAGCAGTTTTGTAGCGCCGTCTTTTGTCTACACAACCACATAAAGAACTTTAAAATTGCTTGTTAACTGTAGAATTGGTGAGCGTTTCAAGATGTCATGTTTTTTGCTCATATTTACTCGAACATGACCTCAGTTTGACCTCAATAACTCCTGACCTGAGGTGACCTGTGACTTGAAATTTTGTGTGAAGGTGTCAAATTGATGTCCGGTAAGGTACCCAAAATTTGGCGGCGCTGCGCGCCGCCGTTTTCTCGCTATTTAAGAAAAACCACAGGGGGGGCCAAAATGGCCCCCCATCAGGGCGCGGGTTAAGTGGATAATACGGCCGGGAAATAAAGTTGGCTGAATTCTGAAACTGCACTGCACTGCATATAGTCAATTGCCTTATTTGTGTCAATTTGCAAACAACAGAATGGTACCTAAGCCAATTTCGTTGAGCTAGGAGAATTTTGAAGCTGAACGAACAGTGGGCGCCATCGACCATCCAGATAACTAAAGAAGTCAGTCCCTCTCAGTGACATCAACTGGCTGTGGCTGCTATCGCCAACCGCAAGCCATCGGTGTCGTATTATGCACGTGCCACGTATTAGCGATTGCGGAGAGCAAGCGGAGAGACTTCAATCCGCGGGCTTTCACCGCCAGGCCAGGGTAGTCTCAAGCGCTCCACCAGCTATACTACGGGATTGGGCTTCATTCCATGGAATATACGGCCTAATGTAGCATTTGCACATTAGGTACATGTACATGTACGTAGAAGCCGCTGCACACCAACCTTTTTATACGACAAATAATTGCCACAAGGAAGCTTATGAAAATCACTGACGTAGGCCAAAAAGCTTGTCTGCAGCATGACGTTAACCTTGCTTAAAGCCTTGCAGGTGTGGGTCACAGCCAACTTCGCCATGGTGGGACCAAAGCCGCCAAAATGGACGGACTTTGCCGAAAATTTTAGCAGTTGCCTATTCAAGGCTCAATCAATGTATGATCTTACCGCCATCGTGTCTTTCTTCTTGACACGCGTCGATTTAACTATGCCTTATTTTACCTGGATAGTGGATAAGTCAGCTTGACGATAGGTATGACCTGGCCAAAAAAGGATATGCTGCATGTCAATCGATCTATACTGTTGAGATGGACACATTCCGCGTGCTTTAACCCTCGCCCCGTTGGGGGGGGCCATTTTGGCCCCCCCCTGTGGTTTTTCCTGAATAGCAAGAAAACGGCGGCGCGCAGCGCCGCCAAATTTTCAGTACCTTCCCGGGCATCAATTTGACACCTTCACACCAAATTTCAAGTCTTAGGTCACCTTAGGTCAGGAGTTATTGAGGTCAAACTGAGGTCATGTTCGAGAGAAAATGAGCAAAAAACATGCAAGCTTTAAACGCTCACCAAATCTACAGTTATCAAGCAATTTCAAAGTTCTTTATATGGTCTAGTAGACAAAAAGCGGCGCTACAAAACTGCTATCTCGGATTTTCAAAATTTTGGGTTTTTGGCCCCCAAAAATTCAAAAAATTGATTTTTTTAGAAAAACTTTTAAAAAATCCAAAAATTTTCCGAATTTCGAAAAAAACCGGAATATATATGATAGTCCGTGCGCTTTTCTATATACATACCAAATTTCAGATCGATATCTCGTTTTTTGGCCAAGTTATAGCGAAAAAACTGTTCAAAAAAGATGACGTCAAATTTTTGAACTCAATTTTTAGTGATTCTAGACGACGTACGGCAAAACAAAGACCACCATTGAACTCCCCGTGACGAGCTGCATCGATTCGATACCCAGTTTATGCAAAAATATCAACTTTGAAATTTGACCTAATTTGACCTGACCTTGACCTGACCTTGACCTGACCTTGACCAAAACGTGACCTAAGCTGGCCCCAAAGGCTGCCTGACCCACATAATCGCATTTGTCATGTAAAATGGACCATAAAACATGTATCACACGACACTTTCATATTGTGACCCCCCAGTGACCTGACCTCTGTGACCTGACCTGGTATCAGTGACCTCAAATAGCAAAATATGTGTTTGAAGAACATTTCCTCATCGATGATTTTCAATGAAATGCATTTGACTCGATTTTACAACGCATTTCTTGAAATGCCTGTAAACGGTGAAAATTGGACCTTTGACCTGACCTGTGACGTAATCGGTTTGACCTAGGTCAATAAAATTGGGTCACAAGGTAGTTCCCTGATAGGGCTATCCAACACCGTTTGCCGCTTGTCGCTAGGTTGCGTGGTTCTCGAGATCTTAGGGGGGGGCCAAAATGGCCCCCCCCCCCCCAAGAACATTTCCTCATCGATGATTTTCAATGAAATGCATTTGACTCGATTTTACAACGCATTTCTTGAAATGCCTGTAAACGGCTGCGTTGCTCGGCAGAGCCCAACGGGGCGCGGGTTAATCGCTCTAACATGACTGATGGCTTCACCAAAAGTTATTGTCGAAACAACTGCTGGTGACCTTTTATGGCCTCATGACCTGTTGGGTAACTTCTGGCTATCAATCACACCTCTTACATATGTACATCGCACATAAAGGTCTGTCATGTTTCTGAAAATATCTTGCGATTTTGACGTGGTTTTGACACGTTTATTCTAAGCAGGATTTAAAAAAAAAAATTGTTCCTTGCTTTATGATGGTTCACTGAGATCGCAAGTCTAACAGATAAGTATAACCCCAGAATCCAGATAGCCCCAGATAACAGATAAGTATCAAAACAGGGTTTCGTGTTTATAAAAGTTGTTCGTGAACTTGTTCGTGAACAACAGTTCATGAACTGCGTTTGTTTGTCTGCTTGCTTCTTTGTTTGTATTTTGTTTCTTTGATGCTTAACGAATTCTTTAATTCAAGGTCACATGTTCACGAACCATTATCTGTTTACGAGCAGTTCACGTTCATGAACGTTCATGAGCAAAGCATTTTTTTCTGATATCTTTCGCGTTATTAGTCGTATACAGTGACATACACGGTTGCAGGCATGTTTTATGTATTGTGCAAACGCATCAATCTTATCTCAAGCACATGGAATCGTGACTTATAATTATTCTTTCAACGCTGAGGCTTTAACTATGCATTTCCGACCTTGCATAGCGTCATGTAAGACGTCACTGGGGTTGTTTGTTGCAATCGGACTTTTTTGCTAATAACTCCCGCTCAAATTTAGCTGGCGAGTCGGTTGAGCCATCAATTGACTCAGAAACAACTGCTACATCGAATAGTAATGAAGCACGACATCCACCAAGCAGCTTTGTAACCCGAGTGGCTTTGACCTGAATCTGACCTTGATCTGAGGTCATCATCCTAAACTGACCTAACCCACACAAAAGTGTATCATTTGACGCGCCTGGCCACGACGAGCACGATGGTGCCACCATTGCTGCTCTGGCACCGTTTGTGGCGAAGTTATTTACCCAAAACTAAACCTCTACTCATTGGGACACTTGAGACTTACACTTCAGGACACTTCAGGAGTTACCGGTTAGCATGAGACCTTAAAATCGGATATCAGTTGCTTTGACTCGTAGCGAAGCAAGGGTCTTATCCACCCCTCTGCACCGTGTTCGCGAACAGTTCATAAACGTTCGCGAGCTGTTCTCTGGTTTTTTTTCGCTACAATTTGGCAAATGGCAGGTGAGATCACTTGTTCGCGAACAAAATTATTCGTAGACAGTTTATTTATGTTTGCTCATTTGAAAACAAAGCAAACACCAAACCCCGTATAAGAATCCCGAGAAATGCGATTTGTTGGTACTGATACTATATTTCAATGAAATTGACGGAGTTGTTTTGCGAATTGTTTTCTTTATTTTGCGACAGTTTTACCGACGTTACTAAGAGCATCAGAATTAAACCTTTGAGTTATTCACGTGACCTCAGTGGTCATCGGTTGACCTGAGACCTTAAATTAGGTGTCATTCGTCGTGTCCCATGACGGCAGACCCACTCGCTTACCCCAAAAGCTCAGTTTTTGGTGAAACGGTGGTGATGTCGTGTACCTACATGCGTCCATCTCGACCGTTTAGAGAAAACCGATAGGCATGGCCCGAGGTAGGTATGTGGTATGTGCACAGGTATACTTTGAGCATCGGCAATGATTAAAACATACTTGATAGCCGAAACGTCTGGTTGTTATCAATTTGGCTATTTTCATTGACTTTGATATAACCTTCACCTTGTCAAAGGAATAGAAAATAAAAGCAATAAACAATGAAAGAAAATTCCAATCCATCTAAAGATGTCACACATATTTTTTATCATATTGTAAAGAGATATAAATAACTCGAGTGTGGCATCAATTAGAATAGCCGTTCACCAATAGGTGAACGGCTGTACCTAATTGGATCGTCACGAATATGCCTATTCGTGACGATTCAACGTCTACGATTTATATTGATCCAAAATGTGGGCATATGGCGGGTAAGTACCTACCTACTTATCAGATGTTTATGCTACACAGAGTCAGATACCTATGCTGATGAGTGAGGTGTGATATGCTTGATATGTATGATATGCTTTGGTGTGCATGTGCTTTCCTCCTTATCCATGCATTGATTGCCTAAATACTTGGCTATTATTACCTTCCCTCAACCTGCCTCACGCTGCCAAACGGCCATTTACGCGTAAATTATCAAGTTCCTGACACCATATAATCTAAAAGTCCTCAAGATTGATTCAAATTGAACCTTGATTTGTGCAAAACACCTAGACACCATATCGATGCAGCGTATCGTAGTGCATTGGTACGCATCCCCTTTACACGGGGTCTGCACTAGAACATTTCGGCGTCTTCTCATTACACGTCTCACATTTTGTTGCACCGGCTACGCCCTCCTACTTACAATCCAAAGTGAGTGCACGTCCAGTCATAATATCCATCACTCACAGAGTTATACTCGTATGTACATACAATTATAGCGTCAATTACGCATCACTGCTTCCTCTCGATCGATTCATTACAGCCCTCTGCAGGCTGCGTGGTAGGTATTCTTTTTTCGACAAAACCGAGAATAGCTCGAAGGTTATGTTATCGGTCACTCGGAAATCGTAACACCACGACGCGCGAGGATCCACACCTTCGATTGTGCTCATCAATGCATACATTTTCTACCCAGTTTGGCAATAATACACAAATGTATATATTTATCCTAAAACAAATTTTTCCTTTTATTGTCACAATAAGCATATAATTTATTCTATGATACGCAATCGAAGGAGTGGAGTATGGCGCATCTCGTGCAATGAGTTCCGATCGACTGATAACATGGCCTCTTTACGAGCGAGCGAGCGCAGCGAGCGAAGTGAGTCTTTTCAATATAACGGAAAAATCTCAGTATGAGCGGCCCGGCCCGGCCCGGCCCGGCCCGGCCCGGCCTGTAACGCTTTTGAGATGCTTATATCTCAGCAACCGCTGGACCGATTGGCCTGCGGTCTTTTTTGTTGGGTAGCCCCATCCCTTCTATACCGTAATTGACTACTTTTGATACATCTCGGTGACCGTCGTGGCACGTGCCACGTGAAAAGTCAAGGGTGTTCAAGGTGTTTTGCAAAAGTAGTGATTTTGAGAGGCTCATATCTCAGCAGCCGCTTGGGCGATTGACTTGCGGTAATTTTTGTAGGGTAGCAGCATCCCTTCTACCCAAAATAGGATACTCTCGGTGTATGTGGGTCACCCCCAGTGCACGTGCAAAATACAACAATAGGAGGTGCCAAATTTGTTCCCATTTCAGTAACTCGGTAATTACTGGGGCGATTTCGCTGAAACTTGGCATACAGGTAGGCACCCACCAGGCAATGCATTCCCATGTGTTGCGGTTGGGGTGCTACTGCACGTGCGCACGTGCAGGGGGCGTTTCCAGATCTCGAGAACGGCTGGGCCGATTGCGCTCAAATTTGGTACACGGTTGGGGACCAGTTAGTAGGGTGCCGTGCAAAAGTCATTTTGGACCCCGTTTGCACGTGCGCACGTGCAGAATGCCGCTTCCAGATCTCAGGAACGGCTGGGCCGATTGCGTTCAAATTTGGCACACCGCTAGCGACCGGTTAGAAGGGTGCTTTGCGCAAGCCCGTTGGAAGCACCCTCTCGCCCTTCCGCACGTGCAGGGCTCACTATCTCGCTCGCTCGTTCTTCGCCCAAAAGGCGTTTTACTGGTATTATTATTGGTTTTGTTAAAAAAGAATACCTACCACGCTGTGAGATGGGGACTGTACACACTACGTACATAGTTTGCGTGTTTCAGTCGCAATTTATCACGTTTATTTGTTCACCGTCACATTGTCCCGCTATTGTTCGATCCAGTCTTGTGATATTAGAGAACCCCGCACATGATTTACACATGCATATGGATTTCCGTTTCTTATTTGTTAATTTAACAAAAAATCTCGACAGCTGGTACACCGTCGGTTTATTGTATTGGTTATGATAAGCTGATTATGAACGGACATTGGAAGAATGGACTGCCGCAAGATGTTTGCATTGAGCGCCAATGATACACACGACATGACATAAGTAATTAGCCAACCTTTTCGCCGACAAATTAAGGTCTCCGTAACCAGCTCCCAACTCACCTGGCCGTGCTCCTGATCAGTCCACGCGGAGAGATGACCGCCGGACTGCGCGCACTCACTGCATGGTCTCGGCTCCGCGGCCGACCGCAGTCGGCACCTCTGGCAGCACACCTGTCCGCCACCCACCACTGCCGCCGTACGACTTCACTCTCGGAGCACGGCGGTGCCCGCCCGGCCGGCCGGGCAGCCCGACCGACCCACTTCCTCGCCGGCCTTCAGCGCTCGTCGGCCGCCGCGCCGGACCAGATGTGGAATAGTGGTACGGCGACGCCGGCGGGCGCACGCGCCGAAAAAGAAAGTAAGGCCGGCAGCGTGGGAAGAGGAGTGCGGTGTCCATGTGGTTGGCGGCGGCCGCTCTGCGGTCAGTGTACGGTCAGCACACGAGCGGGGTGGGGAGAGTGAGTGGTGGTCGGGCGGCGCCACCCGGAACATCCAGCTGGATGGAAATGTGGCTTATCATAGACGTCAAGGTAAACGACAATAAACTCCAAACTGGCTTGACGTCTCATCTCATACCTCCTGGAAGCCTAGGCGTAGATACCCGTCAATGAATTCAAATCGATCAAGAGAATAGACATATCACCGTCCAAGTGATAGTCCAAGTGAAACAGGACTCAGGAGTGACGAGACAGATTCTCAAACCTTGTGTGGGTCAGTGGACCAGTTATTGAGGCTGACCCTAAATGAAGAGGATGGGGTAAGACCGGCAGTAGGTGAGATGGTCGGTGACAAGCAGTTGGCGGGCTAAACGGGTGGCCGTCCCGCGGTAATGGGAGGGCCAGAAGTGGTGGTTGTTGTTTGGGGTGCGAGCTAAGCTATGCAGTAGGCAGCGGTGGGCGGGTCGGTGACCGCGGTGAGCAGGTCGGTGACCGCGGTGGGCGGGTCGGTGACCGCGGTGAGCAGGTCGGCGGCCGGTGTCGTGGGCGGGTCGTTGGAAGGTGGTGGGTGGTCAGGTCGTTGGAAGGTGGTGGGTGGTCAGGTCGTTGGAAGGTGGTGGGTGGGCGGGTCGGTAGAAGGTGGTCGGTGGGCGGGTCATTGGAAGGAAGGTGGGCAGGTCGTTGGAATCTGGTGGCTGAGTCGGGTCGGTAGAAGGTAGTGGCCAGTAGGTGGTGGGGGGTCGGTGGCCGGTGGTGGTTATTCTGGCGGTGACTGAACTTTTGTCTGTGCTGGGTGGGTTATGTAGTGACCGTTGCACTGGTGGGCGGTAGATGGGCGGGTCAGTGGCCGGTGCTGGACGGGTCGGTGGGTCGGTGGGCGGTGGTGGTTGTTTCAACTGCCGACTGTTGGGGTGGGTGGGTCGCCGGCCGGCCGGCCCTCACCCGTCGGTCGCTGCACCTGGCCGCCCGTCGGCCCACATCGCGCGTCGGATCTGGAGCGGCCCAGGAGAAACCGTCCGGCCCGGCGCGTCCCGAATATGGCACAGCGCTCCGACACTCGCTGGCTTACTGATCTGGAAACATGGTCACGCCGGCGCTGGCGACGGCCGCCCTTTGTTGCGTGGTGTTTCAGGACATAAGCCGAGCACTCAGCCGACGCGGTAACCGCGAGTTCCTTCCTCACCGGCGATGGTGGGCAATAGAGCAATTTATGAGCAGCAATATGTTGTGTGATCTGCCACGCGCACTGCCGTGGCACGGCGACTGTATGTACGAGTACGTCTGACCACGCGACCTCCGTAAGCTTGGAACATCTTGACACCCTATAACCGACGAGCCTATCGCGAAATAGCCAAGCATGGGTGACGCGAACCGTTTATTAGCTTATAAGTACCGCCGTCTTTTTAATCTTCGGCATCATCCGACCAATTGCTTTATCTTTTTTATTGTAGGTACTCCGGTCTATGTAGAATGTGACCATTAACCGGAAAAGAAATAAAGAGGACCTCTCGTAGGTTCAGCATAAGCCTCGTTGAGTTGAAAATAAAAGCGCGACTCGCTTGTCTGCCTCTGGTTTAGGAGTTCATTCCTCGCGGGCCCGCGGCTGTGCACTCTTAAAATATCGGTATTGATGTTCGTTGTCATATGCACATGCTTCTTAGTAGGTACTTACCTGACTAGGCATATAGGTACGGGCCGATCGTTTTGTCTTAACCCATGCCCTCCACATAGAAATACAGTTCGTAGCCGTACATCTTTAAGGAAGACTCTATGATTTCTCCCCTTTCATCAAAAGCCGAATCAACAAAATCCACTCATATTATATTTCGTTTGGTTACGACGGGGAGGTTTCCTTTGGCATTGCAAAACCACAACTAATGATGTTGTCCGAGGATGTCGAGGATAGTGGGTATCTGCTGTCGAGCAATGGCAGCCTAATACATTGGGTGTTTGTTCCTGTCAAACATGTTTAATATCAGCACCAAGGGAAGTGTCCTATGAAAATACAGGGTCACGGCACATAAGCAGGCATGTCATACATTTCTGATTTCACATACACATCTCGCAGCTCCAAAGCTGCCTAAGAAGGGATTGCATATCACGACCACATACTGACCACGTTCACATACAGCCGGCACGTCGGCATTCACATCGGTCCCAGCAGGCGAGCGACAGAGAACGACAGGCCACCTCGCTTTTCGCCGCCTACCGTGGCGTCATCTACAATGGCTGAGCTGGCTGGCGCCCCAACTACAGGTTCCGACCCCGCCGCCAGGGGCAGGCCGAACGCTGAGCGCTGGGGAGCGCCGCAGCCGGCGGACGTCGGGGGATATGGGCGACTCCTGTCCTCTGCTGATGAGCCGGAGCTCTCCCAGGCCGGTGACGGGGTGCGGGCCTGATCAGCTCCAGGGGAGAGGCTCAGTGGCTGTGAGCAGGCCGAGCCCGGTGAGCTGGTAAGCTGTGAGCACGCTGAGCCCGGTGAGTTGACCAGCTGAGGACAGGCCGTCTCGGCAGGGAGCAGCAGCGGCCTGCCGAAGTCGGGCCGCGGCCCCAGGCTGAGCTGCTGCAGGGTGGGTGCTAGGTACAGCGGCTGTAGAGCGGCCTGCAGCAGCGGCAGGGGCCGCAGCGGCAGCAGACGCGCCAGACGCGCCAGCGCGCCATCCGCCGCCAGCTGTGCCGGCGGTGGTGGCGGAGGGGGCGGTGGTGGCGCAGCGCGACGCACCATGTTCTCGTACTCCTCACGGAGAGCTGCCGCCTCCAGCTGGGAGTCGGCCAGTGCGCGGCGCCGCCGCAGTTTGTCGGACATGGGTACCTGCAGCTGACCGCAGCGCTCCTGGCCGGGGAGAAGGCGACCCAGTCGGGAACGGTAGCCTGGGGAGAGAAAGGGCAGTAGTGTCAGGTCGTATCACACATAGTGAAACAGACCTGAGGTCACGTAGGTTACAATACCTATTTTTTATGTCAAGTTCAAGCAGATCATGTCTCTTAGTTCAAACGGGTCTTATATCAAAGGTCACAGTCACAAGACAGATCCACGATATCACAAAGGTCATACGACACACTTTTGAGGTCACACAGTACCAATTTGATCAGTGAACATTCTTTTAATCGGTCTCACTTTGACAGTGAGAAGACTGGTCACTGCATGTCAATGAGACAGGTATTTGTGAAGAACGGACAAAACTGATCAGCGAGACGATACCATGAAGACAGGGATAATAGGATCGTATCGTTGTATTTTCAAGCGCAGAATGACAATGGAATATATGCGATGTGCATACTGAGCAGGCGTCCACCGCGTCCAGAGCGTTCATGGAAGTTGTATATGAAAGGCAAAACAGATCTCTAGTCTACATGCGTATTGTTGGAGAGCTGTTCCGTGGTTATTGCAGGGAAAAACAAATTTCTAACTCTTTTGAATATATGCATAATTTGAAAATAATGTCTTCTAACTGAGCAGACTTCTTTAAACAGACTTATTCTAACCCTATACGCGCTGAGCGTTAGGGTAAACGGCAAACGCACGGTACGTCAGGCGCTCGCCACCACCGATTCGCATTTCGCCGGGACCGTCGCTCGCTCCCCTACTGTCATATTGTGGAAATCTGAGACGCATTCCGAGTCTCGCCGTCACCCCGTCTGGCCCGCCGGTTTCCCGTCGCCGTCTGGGGACTGCCAGACGTTCTGACGTCTCTGTCCGAGTCCCCCAGTCTCTGCGGCCCCCTCCGGCCGGCCCGCGCGGCTGAGTGTCGCCCCGCGCGGCTGAAGTGTCGCCCCGTTTCCGAGGGCGATATATTAGGTGAGGTGATTAGCGGGTGCGGCCCACAGCCGGTCGCCGGTGTCGCGGAGGACAGGCCGACCTCAGGACGGTGTGTCTCCGGCCTCACTCGGCGTGTCGCCGGCCGGCGGCGGCACCTCTCATCAGCGGCGGTGGCACGCGCCGACCGACCGGTCATCAGCGTGTCACCACAACGGATGTCTCTGTCCCGGCGGCGGCCGTTCCGGGTCGTTTAAACCTGAAGTAGGCGACGGCGGCGGCTATTCTGACACCGATGTCGTCGTCTGTTGGTCGTGCTTTGATGCCTCCCCGCTGGCGGCGGGTTGGGATGCCAGCCGAGGTGCGGTCACTGAAGGCACCTTTCATTGCGGTGTCGTCAGTCACTGTCTCTTGTGACAGGCAAACTAAAGAAATGGAGAACTGGGAGACTGAGAATTGGACTCTCAAACAAATCGGAGCTGTGCGGTCAGTGATACAAAACGATGTAAATGTGACTGCCCCAACGACACCGAAGAGCAGGATTCTTGAGGACAGTGCCACTTGCCAGCGCCACCGGCCAGGACTCCACGGTCTTCCCATTAATACCTGTCACTGTGTCTCGACCCTCACCCACTGTGTCTGGCTCGTGAGAGGCGCATATTTCACCGGAAGGATGTTGAGTGCGTTCTCCATCGTCTGGCTAACATGATCGGAGGGGAGGGCCCGATGGAGGCACGTCAGGAATGTTGCTGTCCTGGGGATCGTGCGCCTCCCCTCGCCGGTATTGCGGGACATCCGCGACGCTGGCTGCCCCGCCGACAAGCGGGAATCCACCGAAATGCGATGCAGTTTGTCCGAACAAGGCGAACTGATGCAGCCTATGTGGACTGTATAAGAACGGGCGGCTGACTTTGCACCGCCGTGTAATTGTTGGATGATGACCTTGTGGTTTACAATAACGGTACTGTCTCCGAGTAGCAAACAAATGACAATCAGCAACATGACCTTTCGGTATAGGTACGGCTCTCGCGAGATTAAGCGGTAGGTTTTGCACTTTTACATTTCCGGTTATATCTCACAAACTAATCGATCTACGATGAAGCCATTTTACACGATCATGGCCGGTTTGTTACCCAACAAGTCAATCACATCTTCAAAACTTAAAAGCTTAAGACGACGAAGATATAGCCTGAAGAACACTAAATTTTCTAGGTGCAAAACCTACCGCTAAAACCCGCGAGACCTGTACGTTCGTGCCCGTTAGACGGTGGTATTTCGCGTCGTAAGTATGAACGCAACGTATATTTTCACCAGCCACTGACTTCTGAGTGTCAAGAAGGCAAGAAGAAGGCCTAAATAACCGTTTTCACGACGGCCATCTGGTACACATTTGGTGAAAATTAGGTGCAGATTCGGTCAAAGTAGGTTCAGTATGTTTCTTAGTTGCTATCAGCTAGAGTTTTTGTCAAATTATCAGACATTAGGTATCATTGATAAGAACACTGAAATAAATTCATGATATGAAGAAATTTGCTGTAAGAGATTTCGTGCAGATTTGGTCAAATTGCATATAGGCCAAATTGCATATAGGGAGCGCCGCGGATGGGGGAGACAACGCAACCTGTGGCGCCTGGTCCTCTGCCGGCGGCCGCCTCAGCTGCGGCCGCCGCGGCCGGTGCGCGGCCCGCACATAGAACGCGGCGCGGTAACCGGCCGGGACGTGTGCGCGGCCCGAACGGGTGGCAGTCGCCTCACGTCCGCGGCGGCTTCTTGATTGGTGCGTTAAACATTCAGTCAATGAAACCGAAACTTCTTGAGTTAAGCCACGAACTGTGTAAGAGACGTTACGACCTGCTATCCGTCACTGAGACCTGGTTGAAGCCCAGCACTCCCAACAGACTGTTGAGCTTCCCGGGCTACCGCGTGTTCCGCGCTGACCGGCCCGACAAGTCCGGCTACGGAGGTGTCGCAGTGCTGTGTCGTGACGCGATTGACGCCTCCGTTATTACGGTCCCGCCGGCAGCCAACCCGTCCAGCAAGATGGAGTCACTGTGGCTGAGTGTCGGGTCGGGTCGGCGCGGCCACCAGTTTGTTTTGGCAGCGGTGTATCGGCCTCCGAGACGGACTGTGGCGGCTCTAGAAGCTGATTTCGAAACTTTGGAAACGCAACTGCAGCATGTGATGATTAAATTCCCCGGTTCCAAAGTAGTCATAAACGGTGACTTGAACTGTAATATCCTAGCGGACAGCTCCGATTCATCTCGGCAAACACTTGTGAACTTTCTTAGCATTTACTCTATGTCGCAACTAATTGTCGAGCCAACATATGCTACAGGATCCTTGCTGGACGTGATTATCGTGAATGATCGCGACATTATTAGGAAGAGCGGCACTAGGGTGTGCGACATCAGCCCGCATAAGTATGTTGTCGCGGCGCTTACCATCCCTCGCCCTCGTGCGAAGCCCGCGGTTGTGAACTGCCGGCCGCTAAACCGGGTGAACGTAACGGAGTTGCATGCCAGCCTACATCGGGCAGACTGGCAGGCCGTTTACCGCGAAGGCCGCTGTTCCGACCAGTGGCAGCGCTTCTTGGACATTTTCTTACCTATTCTCGACCGTTTTGCACCGATGAAGAGAGTTACCATTCGAAACCCAGACGCCCCACATGTGACAGAGGCCACGCGTGAGTTGATGTGTCGGCGGCGCGCGGCCCGTGAGGCCCGGCGGGGCGGTGACAGCGGCAGCGCGGCTGAGTACCGATCGCTGAACCGCGCCGTGAAATCCGCCATACGCCGGGATGTGCGAGCAAAGGCTCCGCCACCGGGGGGGACGGGTGGGACATGTCCCCCCCAACCAAAATGTTGGGTGGGACATACTATCTTTTGTCCCCCCAATAATCGGCTCTCCCGCTGGTAGATAAATCGACTCTTGTTCCTGACACCGAATACAGAACATAGGTGCAAAGAATCTCCGAAGAAAAAACGTGATGAGAATCTAATTAACCTGTCGTCGATAACTATACCTATTGTCGCTGTGCTTTTTTAGTCTTTTTCTGTTATGGGGCCTAGGAGTTCAGGTTTTTTTTTAGTAGATCATATCGACAGGCGTTTTCGCGTTAGGTATATCAACGTGAGTCTACTGACGAATGTTCGCAATCATTCGGCCCATTCCGATGATGAATCCAGTAGGTATAGGTATCCAGTAGGTATATCCAGTAGGTAATCCAGTAGGTATATCAGATAAGGATCTCTCAATCAATTAAACGCTCAATACGGAGATAATTCTTTCGGGTAAACGCGTTCGTTCTTTTAGAGGAAACTTCCAGCTGTCAAATAAGAATATTGCAGAACTGTAGGATGAGAGAAGCTGTTTGTTTCCAGTGTTTGAGAGGTTAACCCTCGTTCTTATGGTGGGTCGGATTGACCCACACCCACCCCTCAGTTTTTCGCAAGTACATAACTCGCGTAATAAGTGGTTTATCGTGTCGAAACTATTAGTATTTCCCGGGAATTTTACACATCCTCTGAAAATTTCATGATCCTAACCCCCATGGGCCATGACTTTTGGGCCTGTAGCCTATTTCTCCAGACCATGTCAGGCCGAAACACCGATTCGGTGTATGTCAGCGCACATTATCTATACGTTTCCAGACTTGTTATGTCATAAAACCGAGCCAACATGTTGAAATGACGGTAGACACATGCAATTATGGTAGGTGTCAAGGTCACATGAGTATCAGGTCAAGGTCATTATACCGTTAGATGAATTTGGTTCACTTTTTCGAGTTAGGCATGTTACTAGGAAACGTTTTGGGGATGATGTCGAATTAACCCTCGCCGGCCGAGGGGGGGGGGGTGCCGCCCCCCCATAGGGTTTTTTTCGCGATAGCTCCGAACACGCTGGCGATAGAGAGCTGAAACTTGGCATACCTGACCTTTGATTCAAGCCGGATCTTTTGACACCAACTGCATTTTTGGATCAGGTCAGGTCGACGTCATAAGTGAACCTCTGCACGGTCTTCAGATGTCGCAACTTCGCAACGCCCTGACTGCCTGAGATGTCACAAGGAAATGAAACTTGCAGGATCTAGTATCCATTATGAGTCTCACAACTTGTATATCTCGTATTTTTCCTAAAGGTCATATGAGGTCAGGTCATTTTCGTGACCTCACCATTATAAGTCAATGGGGAAAAATGAAAACTGCTATTCTGGCGCCGGGAACGATCTCCAAATATCTCAAGCACACAGAATCGTGATTTGATGCACTCCTTGCAAGGTTAGATGCGTCACTTTTGCAATGTTGACCTTGCGTGACGTCATTTATGGCGTCATCAAGGTCATATTAGTTTTTCGTCAATAACTCTTGATCAAATTGAGCTAGCGAGTCGGGAAAGCCACCACTGGACTCAGGAAGACCTGCCGAATCGAATGATATGCGACATGACCTCTTTCAACCAGCTTCGTGACCTGGGGGTGCTGACCTGACCTTGACCTTGGGTCAACACCCCAAGTTGACCTGACCCGGACAAAAAGTATATCATTCGACGCGCCTGAGCGAGGCGAACACGATGCGACCAAAATCGCGGCCCTGTGGCCTTTTTTTGCGAAGTTATTCACCAAAAACTCAACCGTACCCTGGGCCACTTGACCTGACCTCAGAGGTCACCGGTTGACCTAGGACCTTAAAATCGGTACCAATCTCTGCGTCTCGTAACGGCGCACACGCTCGTTTTTTCCGCGACGCGCTAGCTCCACCAGGGGCGAAACGGCGATGGGGGGGGTCGTACCCGCCCCCCCCCCTCGGCCGGCGCGTATGTAGAAAACCAATAGGTCCGGCGAGGGTTAAGCATCCATTTGAACATTAAGAAGTAGTTTTGGTACCAATGCAACATGTTACTTACGAAGCCGTCTGTGGTGGTTGACACCTTTTTTGGCTAGCCGGCGGGACACGCACTTGTTGATCTCACCTAACCTGACCCGATCTTCGCCAAATGCTAAAAATGGATTCAGATTCAGCGCAAAACTATGAGCTACATACCAGTAAAAAATTGAAGTTTGTTTTTCAAGTTTTTTTCTGTCTGGTGTGTCAATATGAGGAAGGTACAATCAAATATTGGGTAATATTGCATGGGTCAGGTGGCCTACCATTTCTCTATTTTATTTCTTTTTTTCTAATTAAAAAATCATCGTATCAACTATCAGGGCTATGACGAAAAACAAGTGGCCTAAATCCGATGAGAAAACTGGATTTGGGGGTACCCTAGGTTTAGAGGAGATACTAGGGCGCGGATGGGCGAAGAGCAGACCGTCCCCCCCAACCAAAAGTCCGTGGCGGAGCCCCTGTGTGCGAGAAAACTTAGGGCAGCGCATAGTGGAACAGGGCCCGACTGCTGTGTACCGAAATATTAGGCAAGTCATCGGCAATAGCAAGGGCGTGCGTGCTACGCCGACAGTCAGCGCTGATGCGTTAAACGAGTATTTTGTCGGCGTCGGGCCTAACGTTGCTAGGGAGCTTGCCGAGTCGGGTGTGACCTCCGCAGACGATATATGCCGTGTCCCGCGTGTTGGCTCGTGCGGTTTTACTGTTGGTACCATCGATTACGACACACTCAGACGAACGATTGTCGGAATGCGTAACACTTCGGCCTGTGGCATGGATGGTTTATGCATACGCACCATCAAGCTATGTTTCGACGCGATTGGAGTGCCGTTGCTGAACATCGTGAATACCTGTCTGTCAAACTGTGCTTTCCCAGAGGCGTGGAAACAGTCAATAATCCATCCTATTCACAAATCCGGTCCTTGTTCCAACCCAGCCAACTTCAGACCTATTTCCTTAGTCCCCGTCATGTCCAAAATCGTCGAGAAGGTCGTTCAGCGTCAACTCTATGCTTATTTGTCATCCAATCATCTCTTAGCTTCAGCTCAACACGGTTTTAGGCCACGACACTCAACAGAAACTGCATTGCTCAGCGTATCCGACCATATTTTATCTGCGACAGACAGAGGTGATCTTACTCTACTCTGTCTGATAGATTTAAGTAAATGTTTTGACGTTATCGACCATTCCAAACTATTGACCAAACTAGAGCAGCATGGAGTTGACGCTGAATGGTTCCGCTCTTACCTATCAAACCACACACAGAGTGTTTCCATCACTGACCCTGTTTCTGGTCGAAGGTGCCTCTCGCGACCGCTGCGAAACAGTGTGGGGGTGTACCAGGGGTCTGCCCTCGGGCCATTGTTGTACACAGTGTTCGCCAATGACCTGAGCCTCTGCGCGCCTGATGCCCATGTCGTCCAATACGCCGATGACACGCAAGTGCTTGTGTCCGGCGGTAAGGATGACATTGCGGCTCTGGTAGGGCGCATGGAGAGCTCCCTCACGTCTTTGGACGTGTGGTTCAGGGCTAATGCCCTGAAGGTGAATGCCTCGAAAACCCAACTAATGGTATTTGGCAGCAGGCCGAACCTCCGCAGTGTCCCCACGATCGAGGTGCGTTTCCGTGGCGAGACTCTACGCCCGGAACGGAGTGTGAGAAACCTCGGCGTGATATTCGACCCTACTCTGTCATGGGACGAACACGTGGCACATGTCGTGCGTAAGTGCTTCGGAATGTTGATTGCCCTCAGCCATATCCGGCATTACCTCCCTCAGAGGGTGATACCAACAGTTGTGCACGGTCTAGTACTTTCTCACGTTAGGTACTGTATAACTGTGTTCGGTAATTGTACTGGCAAAAATCATAGGCAACTCCAAAAGATTATTCACTTTTGCGCGAGAGTGGTTGCTGGGAGACGCAAATTTGACCATATTTCGGATATTTTGAAAGGTCCTGACTGGTTTACATCTACACAGCTGTCGGATTACCACACACTTTCTCTAGTCCACCGAACACTCCGGTGGGGAGAACCGGCTCCACTTGCCTCACTTTTTATCAAAAGCTCGAATTTACGTATACGACAAACGCGACAGGACAACAGTTTTTACCTACCTCGCATCCGATCGGAGGCAGGTAGACGCCAGTTTGCGTACCGGGCACCGCAGCTTTACAACGGTGTGCCGGTGGAGCTGACTGCCCTCAAGCATGATGCCTTCAAAAAGAACTTGCGTCTTTACCTCAAGAGAGAGTACGAGTAGGTGCTGTTCCGGTATAGTTACGCCACGCCGATGAAAAGCAGACGAAGTGCTTTCAATTAAAGTTTAACACGTGTTTCTCAGTCAGCAGTCTGTGGTGAGCCATGGACAAGCCGAAGACTTGGATAAGATTCAATGCACAGTTGGACTACTGTCGGTTGTGGTTTAAGGTCGGGCCAATCGGTGCATCTAGTACAAACGGAACATCCCTCGACGTGCTGACTGCTGAGTATGCGATTTTTAGTTGAAGAGCATCTCATCGTGCCTTAACTGCGAACTACGGTACTCACTCTGGAGGAGGTCCCGGGCCAGAGTGCTCTCTTTGAGTGTCCTCAGGTGGTTGTGGTAGAGTTTTCGCTGCGCTACCAACGCCTGGGAGGTGCGCGGTCTTCGGTCGGAGCCGGCGCCGGCCAGCTCGGCCGACTGGTGCCTGCAGCAGAGACACAGCGTCAACAGCTTGGAGAAACACAGATACACACAAAGCATGGATACATGTACAGAGCGTCAGCTATTGACAGACACAGCAAATAACATTTTTGGATCCGATTGTGTGCGCAACTAGTCAAGCTTCTCTGCTTGTGTTAAAATGTTAGTTTTATTTCTCTTTCTTCTCTGTCTCAATCACGAGTTCTTAACAAACCATAAAAAATTAGTGTTGTTCTCCGCTTGTTCTACCCGATGTTTTTCTTGTCGTCAGCTAAAAACTATGCGTCAACAATCGGCTCGGCTGTCGGGAGTGACAGAGGGTTCCGTCCCTCCCGCTGTGATCGGTGCCACTCGACAATACGCTGCAACTCTGCGGCATCGACCCACCGACAGACGACGGTCACCTGGCGCAGTTTGGATTGGCACCGCCCGACGCACAGTCACGGTGGTCCTAACGATCGCTAGTTGGTCGATGGCTGCATGGTAAAGTATGACGAAACAATTGTCACTACATGTAGTAAATCCTCAGTGAAAACTGACCATGTCCCGTATTAAATTTCTGTGGGGTGGTCCCAACTCCCAGCGCACAGACTTTCCCAATGGGATAGGAGCTCTTCTACCACAGTTTGCACATCAACCTGTTGGCTGTGTGGTTGGCCGGGATTTCCACAAGCGCCTATGTATCTCCCCATGTGCGTTGGGTCCCACCACAGCCAATGGAGCCATCCCTGCGTGCGGTGGGTCCCACCAGAGACAGCATTCCTGGGGTTCCGGTCTGCTGTCCCGCATCACTGACAGGATCTGCGCTGCGACTTTTTCCGAGTCGCAAGACACAGCTGTCGTCGATTCAGCGCCGCGGGGGTTCCGAACACAACCAATCAACGGTCAGACAAAAACGACGCCAGTTGCACAACTGTGTGACAGCCGGATGGGTGGCGCAGTTGTTTTAGTTTGCATTGTCACATCCAGCAAGAGTTGTCTTGTCTGTAGACAGACGAGGAACATTCTGCCTAGAAGACTTCTTTCGTTCATCGGTTCGGAAGATCGTACCGAGTAATTCTGCCTGTTGCCGATCTGTGGCGTTGTTGTTCGTCTCGCTACCTTCCAGGCGCTGCTCTGTGCCGATGCCGTGTATCCGGTTCCGCTCTCTCAGTCGGCACCGCTCTCCGGCCGGCGGCGGGCCGGTTTTTAGCAGGCCAGCGCGGGTGGTCCTCCGCCAGCTGGGCGAGCTCACCGCTCCGACGGCGCCACTTATCCACCGGGCACCGGCGCCTCAATGGCCGGCTTCTTCCTGGGCCGGCTGACGGTCTGTGTCAACAGAGGCCGCGCCGGCACGGGCCGCGCCGGGTCCGCACCGGCTGGGCCGTGTCGCCGCCCGGGAGCGGCCGCGCCGCCGTAAATTCGCGTGTTTATCCCGGCCCAGCCGGTGACGAGCGGCCGTCCAACTGCTGTTGCCACTTGGTCAGGAGTAACGACTGGTGGGCGCCGTGCGCGGCACGCCGCCTGTTTATTTGGGCCGACAATAGATACAATTGGGCGAGCTGCGAGCGCCTCTGACGGCGACTGGGGGCTGGTGGGACAGGTGGCCCCCAGCCCCCCTCACCCAAGGTAGATCGTCACTCAGACAGCTGAGCTGGCCATTCACTGAATATACTCGAACCCCTCCGGCTCAGAAACTGCAGACATTACAAACGTAGCAGACAGAGGAGAATGTTTCCATCTGTTCTCCTCTTCCAACAGCTGCGCGAACTGAGTTCAAGCTAAACAATACGGTCATCGCAGTTTCTTTTTCGCTAATTTACAACCACTGAGTAACGGTTTTCTTTTGTTTGGAGTTTGAGGTATGCCCCAGAGTAAATTCAACTTAAAAGGAGCATGAAATGATAATTAAAGCATCAAAAATGGACACAAATCTTAGCTATCGCAGTGAATCCTTTAACACCGGGGCCAACGAGGTCCCTTATATGTGCACGCAGTATTCCACGGATTTCGTGTGAAATAAAAACGCATCTGACCGCCAAGCCGCCAGTATTTAGATTGCAGCGAACTCAAACATAGACAATAACTACCAGTAAAACGCCTTTTGGGCGAAGAACGAGCGAGCGAGATAGTGAGCCCTGCACGTGCAGAAGGGCGAGAGGGTACTTTCAACGGGCTTGTGCAAAGCACCCTTCTAACCGGTCGCTAGCGGTGTACCAAATTTGAACGCAATCGGTCCAGCCGTTCCTGAGATCTGGAAGCGGCATTCTGCACGTGCGCACGTGCAAACGGGGTCCAAAATGACTTTTGCACGGCACCCTACTAACCGGTCCCTAACCGTGTACCAAATTTGAGCGCAATCGGCCCAGCCGTTCTCGAGATCTGGAAACGCCCCCTGCACGTGCGCACGTGCAGTAGCACCCTAACCGCAACACATGGGAATGCATTGCCTGGTGGGTGCCTACCTGTATGCCAAGTTTCAGCGAAATCGCCCCAGTAATTACCGAGTTACTGAAATGGGAACAAATTTGGCACCTCTTATTGTTGTATTTTGCACGTGCAGTGGGGGTCACTCACATAGATGAAGAGTATCCGACCTTTGGTAGAAGGGATGCAGCTACCCTATAAAAATGACCGCAAGACAATCGCTCAAGCCGTTGCTGAGATATGGGCCTCTCAAAATCATTACTTTTGAAAAACTGCTTGAACACCCTTGACTTTTCACGTGGCACGTGCCACGGCGGTCACTGAGATGTATAAAAAGTAGTCAATTACGGGGTAGAAGGGATGGGCTACCCAGCAAAAAAGACCGCAGGCCATTCCGTCCAGCGGTTGCTGAGATATAAGCCTCTCAAAAGCGTTACAGGCCGGGCCGGGCCGGGCCGGGCCGCTCATACTGAGATTTTTCCGTTATATTGAAAAGACTTCGCTTCGCTCGCTGCGCTCGCTCGCTCGTAATTATGGACGCATTCGACAACAAATGGTAGGTATCCTGCTACAAAGCCTTTCTGTGAAAGCTTTTTTTAACAAAAAGGTACCAGGATTTCAAGTTTCTACTTTTACCTATTTTTCACGAACCCTAAAACTTTCTGAAATATATTTTCAGCAAACCGTGTGCGCATTTCAGCTCCGCTCACTTTTTACTCCGTTTTACGTCCCCTGAAGTTGTTTAGGTAGGTATGTATAAAACACTACATATGCAACATATGAAGATTTGAAGTTACATCGATTGATTGATTGATTGATTTATTGGTACCGCTGCGAGG